>NW_027518731.1:2467500-3705000 GCF_043159265.1 Tasmannia lanceolata | reverse complement strand
CCTAAACCCTAAACCCTAAACCCTAAACCCTAAACCCTAAACCCTAAACCCTAAACCCTAAACCCTAAACCCTAAACCCTAAACCCTAAACCCTAAACCCTAAACCCTAAACCCTAAACCCTAAACCCTAAACCCTAAACCCTAAACCCTAAACCCTAAACCCTAAACCCTAAACCCTAAACCCTAAACCCTAAACCCTAAACCCTAAACCCTAAACCCTAAACCCTAAACCCTAAACCCTAAACCCTAAACCCTAAACCCTAAACCCTAAACCCTAAACCCTAAACCCTAAACCCTAAACCCTAAACCCTAAACCCTAAACCCTAAACCCTAAACCCTAAACCCTAAACCCTAAACCCTAAACCCTAAACCCTAAACCCTAAACCCTAAACCCTAAACCCTAAACCCTAAACCCTAAACCCTAAACCCTAAACCCTAAACCCTAAACCCTAAACCCTAAACCCTAAACCCTAAACCCTAAACCCTAAACCCTAAACCCTAAACCCTAAACCCTAAACCCTAAACCCTAAACCCTAAACCCTAAACCCTAAACCCTAAACCCTAAACCCTAAACCCTAAACCCTAAACCCTAAACCCTAAACCCTAAACCCTAAACCCTAAACCCTAAACCCTAAACCCTAAACCCTAAACCCTAAACCCTAAACCCTAAACCCTAAACCCTAAACCCTAAACCCTAAACCCTAAACCCTAAACCCTAAACCCTAAACCCTAAACCCTAAACCCTAAACCCTAAACCCTAAACCCTAAACCCTAAACCCTAAACCCTAAACCCTAAACCCTAAACCCTAAACCCTAAACCCTAAACCCTAAACCCTAAACCCTAAACCCTAAACCCTAAACCCTAAACCCTAAACCCTAAACCCTAAACCCTAAACCCTAAACCCTAAACCCTAAACCCTAAACCCTAAACCCTAAACCCTAAACCCTAAACCCTAAACCCTAAACCCTAAACCCTAAACCCTAAACCCTAAACCCTAAACCCTAAACCCTAAACCCTAAACCCTAAACCCTAAACCCTAAACCCTAAACCCTAAACCCTAAACCCTAAACCCTAAACCCTAAACCCTAAACCCTAAACCCTAAACCCTAAACCCTAAACCCTAAACCCTAAACCCTAAACCCTAAACCCTAAACCCTAAACCCTAAACCCTAAACCCTAAACCCTAAACCCTAAACCCTAAACCCTAAACCCTAAACCCTAAACCCTAAACCCTAAACCCTAAACCCTAAACCCTAAACCCTAAACCCTAAACCCTAAACCCTAAACCCTAAACCCTAAACCCTAAACCCTAAACCCTAAACCCTAAACCCTAAACCCTAAACCCTAAACCCTAAACCCTAAACCCTAAACCCTAAACCCTAAACCCTAAACCCTAAACCCTAAACCCTAAACCCTAAACCCTAAACCCTAAACCCTAAACCCTAAACCCTAAACCCTAAACCCTAAACCCTAAACCCTAAACCCTAAACCCTAAACCCTAAACCCTAAACCCTAAACCCTAAACCCTAAACCCTAAACCCTAAACCCTAAACCCTAAACCCTAAACCCTAAACCCTAAACCCTAAACCCTAAACCCTAAACCCTAAACCCTAAACCCTAAACCCTAAACCCTAAACCCTAAACCCTAAACCCTAAACCCTAAACCCTAAACCCTAAACCCTAAACCCTAAACCCTAAACCCTAAACCCTAAACCCTAAACCCTAAACCCTAAACCCTAAACCCTAAACCCTAAACCCTAAACCCTAAACCCTAAACCCTAAACCCTAAACCCTAAACCCTAAACCCTAAACCCTAAACCCTAAACCCTAAACCCTAAACCCTAAACCCTAAACCCTAAACCCTAAACCCTAAACCCTAAACCCTAAACCCTAAACCCTAAACCCTAAACCCTAAACCCTAAACCCTAAACCCTAAACCCTAAACCCTAAACCCTAAACCCTAAACCCTAAACCCTAAACCCTAAACCCTAAACCCTAAACCCTAAACCCTAAACCCTAAACCCTAAACCCTAAACCCTAAACCCTAAACCCTAAACCCTAAACCCTAAACCCTAAACCCTAAACCCTAAACCCTAAACCCTAAACCCTAAACCCTAAACCCTAAACCCTAAACCCTAAACCCTAAACCCTAAACCCTAAACCCTAAACCCTAAACCCTAAACCCTAAACCCTAAACCCTAAACCCTAAACCCTAAACCCTAAACCCTAAACCCTAAACCCTAAACCCTAAACCCTAAACCCTAAACCCTAAACCCTAAACCCTAAACCCTAAACCCTAAACCCTAAACCCTAAACCCTAAACCCTAAACCCTAAACCCTAAACCCTAAACCCTAAACCCTAAACCCTAAACCCTAAACCCTAAACCCTAAACCCTAAACCCTAAACCCTAAACCCTAAACCCTAAACCCTAAACCCTAAACCCTAAACCCTAAACCCTAAACCCTAAACCCTAAACCCTAAACCCTAAACCCTAAACCCTAAACCCTAAACCCTAAACCCTAAACCCTAAACCCTAAACCCTAAACCCTAAACCCTAAACCCTAAACCCTAAACCCTAAACCCTAAACCCTAAACCCTAAACCCTAAACCCTAAACCCTAAACCCTAAACCCTAAACCCTAAACCCTAAACCCTAAACCCTAAACCCTAAACCCTAAACCCTAAACCCTAAACCCTAAACCCTAAACCCTAAACCCTAAACCCTAAACCCTAAACCCTAAACCCTAAACCCTAAACCCTAAACCCTAAACCCTAAACCCTAAACCCTAAACCCTAAACCCTAAACCCTAAACCCTAAACCCTAAACCCTAAACCCTAAACCCTAAACCCTAAACCCTAAACCCTAAACCCTAAACCCTAAACCCTAAACCCTAAACCCTAAACCCTAAACCCTAAACCCTAAACCCTAAACCCTAAACCCTAAACCCTAAACCCTAAACCCTAAACCCTAAACCCTAAACCCTAAACCCTAAACCCTAAACCCTAAACCCTAAACCCTAAACCCTAAACCCTAAACCCTAAACCCTAAACCCTAAACCCTAAACCCTAAACCCTAAACCCTAAACCCTAAACCCTAAACCCTAAACCCTAAACCCTAAACCCTAAACCCTAAACCCTAAACCCTAAACCCTAAACCCTAAACCCTAAACCCTAAACCCTAAACCCTAAACCCTAAACCCTAAACCCTAAACCCTAAACCCTAAACCCTAAACCCTAAACCCTAAACCCTAAACCCTAAACCCTAAACCCTAAACCCTAAACCCTAAACCCTAAACCCTAAACCCTAAACCCTAAACCCTAAACCCTAAACCCTAAACCCTAAACCCTAAACCCTAAACCCTAAACCCTAAACCCTAAACCCTAAACCCTAAACCCTAAACCCTAAACCCTAAACCCTAAACCCTAAACCCTAAACCCTAAACCCTAAACCCTAAACCCTAAACCCTAAACCCTAAACCCTAAACCCTAAACCCTAAACCCTAAACCCTAAACCCTAAACCCTAAACCCTAAACCCTAAACCCTAAACCCTAAACCCTAAACCCTAAACCCTAAACCCTAAACCCTAAACCCTAAACCCTAAACCCTAAACCCTAAACCCTAAACCCTAAACCCTAAACCCTAAACCCTAAACCCTAAACCCTAAACCCTAAACCCTAAACCCTAAACCCTAAACCCTAAACCCTAAACCCTAAACCCTAAACCCTAAACCCTAAACCCTAAACCCTAAACCCTAAACCCTAAACCCTAAACCCTAAACCCTAAACCCTAAACCCTAAACCCTAAACCCTAAACCCTAAACCCTAAACCCTAAACCCTAAACCCTAAACCCTAAACCCTAAACCCTAAACCCTAAACCCTAAACCCTAAACCCTAAACCCTAAACCCTAAACCCTAAACCCTAAACCCTAAACCCTAAACCCTAAACCCTAAACCCTAAACCCTAAACCCTAAACCCTAAACCCTAAACCCTAAACCCTAAACCCTAAACCCTAAACCCTAAACCCTAAACCCTAAACCCTAAACCCTAAACCCTAAACCCTAAACCCTAAACCCTAAACCCTAAACCCTAAACCCTAAACCCTAAACCCTAAACCCTAAACCCTAAACCCTAAACCCTAAACCCTAAACCCTAAACCCTAAACCCTAAACCCTAAACCCTAAACCCTAAACCCTAAACCCTAAACCCTAAACCCTAAACCCTAAACCCTAAACCCTAAACCCTAAACCCTAAACCCTAAACCCTAAACCCTAAACCCTAAACCCTAAACCCTAAACCCTAAACCCTAAACCCTAAACCCTAAACCCTAAACCCTAAACCCTAAACCCTAAACCCTAAACCCTAAACCCTAAACCCTAAACCCTAAACCCTAAACCCTAAACCCTAAACCCTAAACCCTAAACCCTAAACCCTAAACCCTAAACCCTAAACCCTAAACCCTAAACCCTAAACCCTAAACCCTAAACCCTAAACCCTAAACCCTAAACCCTAAACCCTAAACCCTAAACCCTAAACCCTAAACCCTAAACCCTAAACCCTAAACCCTAAACCCTAAACCCTAAACCCTAAACCCTAAACCCTAAACCCTAAACCCTAAACCCTAAACCCTAAACCCTAAACCCTAAACCCTAAACCCTAAACCCTAAACCCTAAACCCTAAACCCTAAACCCTAAACCCTAAACCCTAAACCCTAAACCCTAAACCCTAAACCCTAAACCCTAAACCCTAAACCCTAAACCCTAAACCCTAAACCCTAAACCCTAAACCCTAAACCCTAAACCCTAAACCCTAAACCCTAAACCCTAAACCCTAAACCCTAAACCCTAAACCCTAAACCCTAAACCCTAAACCCTAAACCCTAAACCCTAAACCCTAAACCCTAAACCCTAAACCCTAAACCCTAAACCCTAAACCCTAAACCCTAAACCCTAAACCCTAAACCCTAAACCCTAAACCCTAAACCCTAAACCCTAAACCCTAAACCCTAAACCCTAAACCCTAAACCCTAAACCCTAAACCCTAAACCCTAAACCCTAAACCCTAAACCCTAAACCCTAAACCCTAAACCCTAAACCCTAAACCCTAAACCCTAAACCCTAAACCCTAAACCCTAAACCCTAAACCCTAAACCCTAAACCCTAAACCCTAAACCCTAAACCCTAAACCCTAAACCCTAAACCCTAAACCCTAAACCCTAAACCCTAAACCCTAAACCCTAAACCCTAAACCCTAAACCCTAAACCCTAAACCCTAAACCCTAAACCCTAAACCCTAAACCCTAAACCCTAAACCCTAAACCCTAAACCCTAAACCCTAAACCCTAAACCCTAAACCCTAAACCCTAAACCCTAAACCCTAAACCCTAAACCCTAAACCCTAAACCCTAAACCCTAAACCCTAAACCCTAAACCCTAAACCCTAAACCCTAAACCCTAAACCCTAAACCCTAAACCCTAAACCCTAAACCCTAAACCCTAAACCCTAAACCCTAAACCCTAAACCCTAAACCCTAAACCCTAAACCCTAAACCCTAAACCCTAAACCCTAAACCCTAAACCCTAAACCCTAAACCCTAAACCCTAAACCCTAAACCCTAAACCCTAAACCCTAAACCCTAAACCCTAAACCCTAAACCCTAAACCCTAAACCCTAAACCCTAAACCCTAAACCCTAAACCCTAAACCCTAAACCCTAAACCCTAAACCCTAAACCCTAAACCCTAAACCCTAAACCCTAAACCCTAAACCCTAAACCCTAAACCCTAAACCCTAAACCCTAAACCCTAAACCCTAAACCCTAAACCCTAAACCCTAAACCCTAAACCCTAAACCCTAAACCCTAAACCCTAAACCCTAAACCCTAAACCCTAAACCCTAAACCCTAAACCCTAAACCCTAAACCCTAAACCCTAAACCCTAAACCCTAAACCCTAAACCCTAAACCCTAAACCCTAAACCCTAAACCCTAAACCCTAAACCCTAAACCCTAAACCCTAAACCCTAAACCCTAAACCCTAAACCCTAAACCCTAAACCCTAAACCCTAAACCCTAAACCCTAAACCCTAAACCCTAAACCCTAAACCCTAAACCCTAAACCCTAAACCCTAAACCCTAAACCCTAAACCCTAAACCCTAAACCCTAAACCCTAAACCCTAAACCCTAAACCCTAAACCCTATAACCCTAAACCCTAAACCCTAAACCCTAAACCCTAAACCCTAAACCCTAAACCCTAAACCCTAAACCCTAAACCCTAAACCCTAAACCCTAAACCCTAAACCCTAAACCCTAAACCCTAAACCCTAAACCCTAAACCCTAAACCCTAAACCCTAAACCCTAAACCCTAAACCCTAAACCCTAAACCCTAAACCCTAAACCCTAAACCCTAAACCCTAAACCCTAAACCCTAAACCCTAAACCCTAAACCCTAAACCCTAAACCCTAAACCCTAAACCCTAAACCCTAAACCCTAAACCCTAAACCCTAAACCCTAAACCCTAAACCCTAAACCCTAAACCCTAAACCCTAAACCCTAAACCCTAAACCCTAAACCCTAAACCCTAAACCCTAAACCCTAAACCCTAAACCCTAAACCCTAAACCCTAAACCCTAAACCCTAAACCCTAAACCCTAAACCCTAAACCCTAAACCCTAAACCCTAAACCCTAAACCCTAAACCCTAAACCCTAAACCCTAAACCCTAAACCCTAAACCCTAAACCCTAAACCCTAAACCCTAAACCCTAAACCCTAAACCCTAAACCCTAAACCCTAAACCCTAAACCCTAAACCCTAAACCCTAAACCCTAAACCCTAAACCCTAAACCCTAAACCCTAAACCCTAAACCCTAAACCCTAAACCCTAAACCCTAAACCCTAAACCCTAAACCCTAAACCCTAAACCCTAAACCCTAAACCCTAAACCCTAAACCCTAAACCCTAAACCCTAAACCCTAAACCCTAAACCCTAAACCCTAAACCCTAAACCCTAAACCCTAAACCCTAAACCCTAAACCCTAAACCCTAAACCCTAAACCCTAAACCCTAAACCCTAAACCCTAAACCCTAAACCCTAAACCCTAAACCCTAAACCCTAAACCCTAAACCCTAAACCCTAAACCCTAAACCCTAAACCCTAAACCCTAAACCCTAAACCCTAAACCCTAAACCCTAAACCCTAAACCCTAAACCCTAAACCCTAAACCCTAAACCCTAAACCCTAAACCCTAAACCCTAAACCCTAAACCCTAAACCCTAAACCCTAAACCCTAAACCCTAAACCCTAAACCCTAAACCCTAAACCCTAAACCCTAAACCCTAAACCCTAAACCCTAAACCCTAAACCCTAAACCCTAAACCCTAAACCCTAAACCCTAAACCCTAAACCCTAAACCCTAAACCCTAAACCCTAAACCCTAAACCCTAAACCCTAAACCCTAAACCCTAAACCCTAAACCCTAAACCCTAAACCCTAAACCCTAAACCCTAAACCCTAAACCCTAAACCCTAAACCCTAAACCCTAAACCCTAAACCCTAAACCCTAAACCCTAAACCCTAAACCCTAAACCCTAAACCCTAAACCCTAAACCCTAAACCCTAAACCCTAAACCCTAAACCCTAAACCCTAAACCCTAAACCCTAAACCCTAAACCCTAAACCCTAAACCCTAAACCCTAAACCCTAAACCCTAAACCCTAAACCCTAAACCCTAAACCCTAAACCCTAAACCCTAAACCCTAAACCCTAAACCCTAAACCCTAAACCCTAAACCCTAAACCCTAAACCCTAAACCCTAAACCCTAAACCCTAAACCCTAAACCCTAAACCCTAAACCCTAAACCCTAAACCCTAAACCCTAAACCCTAAACCCTAAACCCTAAACCCTAAACCCTAAACCCTAAACCCTAAACCCTAAACCCTAAACCCTAAACCCTAAACCCTAAACCCTAAACCCTAAACCCTAAACCCTAAACCCTAAACCCTAAACCCTAAACCCTAAACCCTAAACCCTAAACCCTAAACCCTAAACCCTAAACCCTAAACCCTAAACCCTAAACCCTAAACCCTAAACCCTAAACCCTAAACCCTAAACCCTAAACCCTAAACCCTAAACCCTAAACCCTAAACCCTAAACCCTAAACCCTAAACCCTAAACCCTAAACCCTAAACCCTAAACCCTAAACCCTAAACCCTAAACCCTAAACCCTAAACCCTAAACCCTAAACCCTAAACCCTAAACCCTAAACCCTAAACCCTAAACCCTAAACCCTAAACCCTAAACCCTAAACCCTAAACCCTAAACCCTAAACCCTAAACCCTAAACCCTAAACCCTAAACCCTAAACCCTAAACCCTAAACCCTAAACCCTAAACCCTAAACCCTAAACCCTAAACCCTAAACCCTAAACCCTAAACCCTAAACCCTAAACCCTAAACCCTAAACCCTAAACCCTAAACCCTAAACCCTAAACCCTAAACCCTAAACCCTAAACCCTAAACCCTAAACCCTAAACCCTAAACCCTAAACCCTAAACCCTAAACCCTAAACCCTAAACCCTAAACCCTAAACCCTAAACCCTAAACCCTAAACCCTAAACCCTAAACCCTAAACCCTAAACCCTAAACCCTAAACCCTAAACCCTAAACCCTAAACCCTAAACCCTAAACCCTAAACCCTAAACCCTAAACCCTAAACCCTAAACCCTAAACCCTAAACCCTAAACCCTAAACCCTAAACCCTAAACCCTAAACCCTAAACCCTAAACCCTAAACCCTAAACCCTAAACCCTAAACCCTAAACCCTAAACCCTAAACCCTAAACCCTAAACCCTAAACCCTAAACCCTAAACCCTAAACCCTAAACCCTAAACCCTAAACCCTAAACCCTAAACCCTAAACCCTAAACCCTAAACCCTAAACCCTAAACCCTAAACCCTAAACCCTAAACCCTAAACCCTAAACCCTAAACCCTAAACCCTAAACCCTAAACCCTAAACCCTAAACCCTAAACCCTAAACCCTAAACCCTAAACCCTAAACCCTAAACCCTAAACCCTAAACCCTAAACCCTAAACCCTAAACCCTAAACCCTAAACCCTAAACCCTAAACCCTAAACCCTAAACCCTAAACCCTAAACCCTAAACCCTAAACCCTAAACCCTAAACCCTAAACCCTAAACCCTAAACCCTAAACCCTAAACCCTAAACCCTAAACCCTAAACCCTAAACCCTAAACCCTAAACCCTAAACCCTAAACCCTAAACCCTAAACCCTAAACCCTAAACCCTAAACCCTAAACCCTAAACCCTAAACCCTAAACCCTAAACCCTAAACCCTAAACCCTAAACCCTAAACCCTAAACCCTAAACCCTAAACCCTAAACCCTAAACCCTAAACCCTAAACCCTAAACCCTAAACCCTAAACCCTAAACCCTAAACCCTAAACCCTAAACCCTAAACCCTAAACCCTAAACCCTAAACCCTAAACCCTAAACCCTAAACCCTAAACCCTAAACCCTAAACCCTAAACCCTAAACCCTAAACCCTAAACCCTAAACCCTAAACCCTAAACCCTAAACCCTAAACCCTAAACCCTAAACCCTAAACCCTAAACCCTAAACCCTAAACCCTAAACCCTAAACCCTAAACCCTAAACCCTAAACCCTAAACCCTAAACCCTAAACCCTAAACCCTAAACCCTAAACCCTAAACCCTAAACCCTAAACCCTAAACCCTAAACCCTAAACCCTAAACCCTAAACCCTAAACCCTAAACCCTAAACCCTAAACCCTAAACCCTAAACCCTAAACCCTAAACCCTAAACCCTAAACCCTAAACCCTAAACCCTAAACCCTAAACCCTAAACCCTAAACCCTAAACCCTAAACCCTAAACCCTAAACCCTAAACCCTAAACCCTAAACCCTAAACCCTAAACCCTAAACCCTAAACCCTAAACCCTAAACCCTAAACCCTAAACCCTAAACCCTAAACCCTAAACCCTAAACCCTAAACCCTAAACCCTAAACCCTAAACCCTAAACCCTAAACCCTAAACCCTAAACCCTAAACCCTAAACCCTAAACCCTAAACCCTAAACCCTAAACCCTAAACCCTAAACCCTAAACCCTAAACCCTAAACCCTAAACCCTAAACCCTAAACCCTAAACCCTAAACCCTAAACCCTAAACCCTAAACCCTAAACCCTAAACCCTAAACCCTAAACCCTAAACCCTAAACCCTAAACCCTAAACCCTAAACCCTAAACCCTAAACCCTAAACCCTAAACCCTAAACCCTAAACCCTAAACCCTAAACCCTAAACCCTAAACCCTAAACCCTAAACCCTAAACCCTAAACCCTAAACCCTAAACCCTAAACCCTAAACCCTAAACCCTAAACCCTAAACCCTAAACCCTAAACCCTAAACCCTAAACCCTAAACCCTAAACCCTAAACCCTAAACCCTAAACCCTAAACCCTAAACCCTAAACCCTAAACCCTAAACCCTAAACCCTAAACCCTAAACCCTAAACCCTAAACCCTAAACCCTAAACCCTAAACCCTAAACCCTAAACCCTAAACCCTAAACCCTAAACCCTAAACCCTAAACCCTAAACCCTAAACCCTAAACCCTAAACCCTAAACCCTAAACCCTAAACCCTAAACCCTAAACCCTAAACCCTAAACCCTAAACCCTAAACCCTAAACCCTAAACCCTAAACCCTAAACCCTAAACCCTAAACCCTAAACCCTAAACCCTAAACCCTAAACCCTAAACCCTAAACCCTAAACCCTAAACCCTAAACCCTAAACCCTAAACCCTAAACCCTAAACCCTAAACCCTAAACCCTAAACCCTAAACCCTAAACCCTAAACCCTAAACCCTAAACCCTAAACCCTAAACCCTAAACCCTAAACCCTAAACCCTAAACCCTAAACCCTAAACCCTAAACCCTAAACCCTAAACCCTAAACCCTAAACCCTAAACCCTAAACCCTAAACCCTAAACCCTAAACCCTAAACCCTAAACCCTAAACCCTAAACCCTAAACCCTAAACCCTAAACCCTAAACCCTAAACCCTAAACCCTAAACCCTAAACCCTAAACCCTAAACCCTAAACCCTAAACCCTAAACCCTAAACCCTAAACCCTAAACCCTAAACCCTAAACCCTAAACCCTAAACCCTAAACCCTAAACCCTAAACCCTAAACCCTAAACCCTAAACCCTAAACCCTAAACCCTAAACCCTAAACCCTAAACCCTAAACCCTAAACCCTAAACCCTAAACCCTAAACCCTAAACCCTAAACCCTAAACCCTAAACCCTAAACCCTAAACCCTAAACCCTAAACCCTAAACCCTAAACCCTAAACCCTAAACCCTAAACCCTAAACCCTAAACCCTAAACCCTAAACCCTAAACCCTAAACCCTAAACCCTAAACCCTAAACCCTAAACCCTAAACCCTAAACCCTAAACCCTAAACCCTAAACCCTAAACCCTAAACCCTAAACCCTAAACCCTAAACCCTAAACCCTAAACCCTAAACCCTAAACCCTAAACCCTAAACCCTAAACCCTAAACCCTAAACCCTAAACCCTAAACCCTAAACCCTAAACCCTAAACCCTAAACCCTAAACCCTAAACCCTAAACCCTAAACCCTAAACCCTAAACCCTAAACCCTAAACCCTAAACCCTAAACCCTAAACCCTAAACCCTAAACCCTAAACCCTAAACCCTAAACCCTAAACCCTAAACCCTAAACCCTAAACCCTAAACCCTAAACCCTAAACCCTAAACCCTAAACCCTAAACCCTAAACCCTAAACCCTAAACCCTAAACCCTAAACCCTAAACCCTAAACCCTAAACCCTAAACCCTAAACCCTAAACCCTAAACCCTAAACCCTAAACCCTAAACCCTAAACCCTAAACCCTAAACCCTAAACCCTAAACCCTAAACCCTAAACCCTAAACCCTAAACCCTAAACCCTAAACCCTAAACCCTAAACCCTAAACCCTAAACCCTAAACCCTAAACCCTAAACCCTAAACCCTAAACCCTAAACCCTAAACCCTAAACCCTAAACCCTAAACCCTAAACCCTAAACCCTAAACCCTAAACCCTAAACCCTAAACCCTAAACCCTAAACCCTAAACCCTAAACCCTAAACCCTAAACCCTAAACCCTAAACCCTAAACCCTAAACCCTAAACCCTAAACCCTAAACCCTAAACCCTAAACCCTAAACCCTAAACCCTAAACCCTAAACCCTAAACCCTAAACCCTAAACCCTAAACCCTAAACCCTAAACCCTAAACCCTAAACCCTAAACCCTAAACCCTAAACCCTAAACCCTAAACCCTAAACCCTAAACCCTAAACCCTAAACCCTAAACCCTAAACCCTAAACCCTAAACCCTAAACCCTAAACCCTAAACCCTAAACCCTAAACCCTAAACCCTAAACCCTAAACCCTAAACCCTAAACCCTAAACCCTAAACCCTAAACCCTAAACCCTAAACCCTAAACCCTAAACCCTAAACCCTAAACCCTAAACCCTAAACCCTAAACCCTAAACCCTAAACCCTAAACCCTAAACCCTAAACCCTAAACCCTAAACCCTAAACCCTAAACCCTAAACCCTAAACCCTAAACCCTAAACCCTAAACCCTAAACCCTAAACCCTAAACCCTAAACCCTAAACCCTAAACCCTAAACCCTAAACCCTAAACCCTAAACCCTAAACCCTAAACCCTAAACCCTAAACCCTAAACCCTAAACCCTAAACCCTAAACCCTAAACCCTAAACCCTAAACCCTAAACCCTAAACCCTAAACCCTAAACCCTAAACCCTAAACCCTAAACCCTAAACCCTAAACCCTAAACCCTAAACCCTAAACCCTAAACCCTAAACCCTAAACCCTAAACCCTAAACCCTAAACCCTAAACCCTAAACCCTAAACCCTAAACCCTAAACCCTAAACCCTAAACCCTAAACCCTAAACCCTAAACCCTAAACCCTAAACCCTAAACCCTAAACCCTAAACCCTAAACCCTAAACCCTAAACCCTAAACCCTAAACCCTAAACCCTAAACCCTAAACCCTAAACCCTAAACCCTAAACCCTAAACCCTAAACCCTAAACCCTAAACCCTAAACCCTAAACCCCAAACCCCAAACCCTAAACCCTAAACCCTAAACACCAAACCCTAAACACCAAACCCTAAACCCTAAACCCTAAACCCCTAAACCCTAAACCCTAAACCCTAAACCCTAAACCCTAAACCCCAAACCCTAAACCCCAAACACTAAACCCTAAACCCTAAACCCTAAACCCTAAACCCTAAAACCCTAAACCCAAAACCCTAAAACCTAAAACCCTAAAACCCTAAACCCTAAACCCTAAAACCCTAAACCCTAAACCCTAAAACCGTAAACCCTAACCCCTAAAACCCTAAAACCCTAAACCCTAAAACCATAAACCCTAAACCCTAAACCCTAAAACCCTAAAACCC
The DNA here is from genome assembly GCF_043159265.1 of Tasmannia lanceolata. Classification (NCBI taxonomy): domain Eukaryota; kingdom Viridiplantae; phylum Streptophyta; class Magnoliopsida; order Canellales; family Winteraceae; genus Tasmannia; species Tasmannia lanceolata. The sequence goes on along the minus strand of NW_027518731.1, from coordinate 3,691,469 downwards.
TAAACCCTAAACCCTAAACCCTAAAACCTAAAAACTAAAACCTAAACCCAAAACCCTAAACCCTAAACTCTAAACCCTAGACCCTAAACCCTAGACCCTAAACCCTAAACCCTAAACCCTGGATTGCTTTGTTAGTGATCAAGTCCATTTACCTATTGCATCTGTTGAAATATTTGTCAACTTAATTAGATCATTTAACTTCCAAAAGTTATTATACCCATTTCCAAAGCTTCCCTGTGCTTTTTCATCCAATTTACTAGTGCTAGTCATTTTACCCAAATCACGTGATTATAAGAGCGTGAGCATCTTCGGCTTGATTGCACAAGGGATATAATGATTTGATTCCCCCATGCCTTTTGGGATGCAGCAGTGATAGTATTATTTTTCATTGGAATGTATATGTCACTTGCACTTGGCTCATATGTCTTTTCATTAATCTGTGAGTGACTATCATAGGAGTTGTATTCACTGGACTTGCATTTTCTTCTTGAGCTAGTAGCATCTATGAAACATGGGATAGCCTCTATGATGCTTTCCAAACCATCGGGGAGCCTGGATTTCGTAGCACAAATTCTGTCACAATCCTGCCCCTGTTTTAGTATAGATTATGTCCGTGTTGCTGCCCTGTTTAGCACTTAAATTCAGCCCCTGAATCTGTCCCAGTTCTTCCACAATGCAGTCCATGAATCAGCCCTCGTTAGCTTGATATTCCGCTCATATTTCTTTTAGCTCAGATTTGGATTTGAATATTGTAAATGGATTTCAAGTGTTATGGAAGCTATGTTTGTGTGCATAAGAGTGTGTGAACTCTATGGATAGCAATATTAAGTGTCAGAAATTGACGTGGGATGGAATTCGGAAATTTCTAACTTCTGTTGGTGGTGCTCTACAGTGATGACTTCTCAAGGCAGATATCATGCTGCTGCTTAACTAGGGAAGTCATGTTTGAAAAATTATATTTTGGGTGAGATACTTCAGTCTCTGCAATTGGAAATCAGCAAAAATAATTGAGCCTCATTCCCTAGGCTAGCAGCCTATATCTATTACCCTATCATGGGCTTAACCTAGAAAGTGAGTGCCAGAACTGCTACTTGATTGTAAGTTTACTAGTTACAGATTTATAGCTAGGGGAAGGGACCTGAAGGGCTGATTTTTGCATTTGATTAGGAGCTTAGGGAATAGCATAAGGGGAGAGCTAACCTTTTTAAAAGTTGTACTGATCCGAGAAGTGGAGTATTCTTATAAGCTCGCGTATGATAAAAGGGCAAGTTGGGTTGGAAATAATCATTATAGTGTTACAAATGCTGATACCTTTTGAAATTATATATATATATATATATATATATATATATATATATATATATATATATATATTACATGCTTTGTCTATTCCTTTTTAGGATCTGTTCTTTCTTTAGTAAATGGATCTCCCTGTTCTAGAAATGGAACTATTTCATGACCGTATTCCTTCTTGTCTAAGGATTCTATAGGGGTTTCTCTTTCTTTAGAGGTTATTCTTTTTATCTTTTAGATTTATTGGCCTAGGAAGTTGTTCATTTGTAGCTCTTCTTCATTGCAAGAGCTATGGCGGCACTAGCCAGAGCCTCTCTTTTTAAGAGGCGTGTTGTGTATCATTAGATAGTCTTCCTTTTTGGAGACCACCTTGGTCTCATTAGAAGAGCACACATAGGAGGCTTACCTAGCCTCAAGTAGAACACCCCTCTAGTAGATGACTAACTTAGTCTTTTTAGACACCCTTAAATATTATAACCCTTATCATTGCAAGGGCAATGAAAGAGTAATCTAGAGCCCTTATTATGAGACATCATTTGTCTCATTAGGCAGTTCTCCTTTGAAAACAAGCCTCGTTGTTCAGAACCTACCCTTAGAGAGTTTACCTTAGTTGTGTTAGAGAGTTTACCCATCGGAAGCATACCTCCCCTCACTTATGGAACCCCATCCCCCCTATAAGTTGAAGACCAACTTGGTCTGCTAGTTGCCTGTGCCTTCCCTTATCATTGCAAGGGGCGATGATAGGGATACTTTGAGCCCTCCTTTGTATATAGGAGACTTGCCCAGTCTCATCAGAACCCTTGTTTACGTCATTTGTGTCTCAGAGACAAGCCTTGTCTCATATAGAGAGTTTCCCCTTTAGGAGGCTTACCTAGCCTCATGTTAGAGTGGCCTCCTCTTTTAGAGCGAGTCTTTGACTTGGTAGTGTTATTAGAGAGTCTCTTACTCATTTGTACTCCCTCCCTAGTGTTATTAGTTAGGAGTTTTTCCATTAGAGACTAACTCAGTCATATAGAGCCTTCCCTGCTTGGGATCTTAGATTGTTTTCTTTGTTCTTGGGACACTAACTTTCTTGTTGTGGATTGTCTCTTTGATACGCTAGTTGCTTGTTCGGGATTTCCCCTTTAGCTTTAGGATTTTGCCCTAGTTTGTGGTTGTACTTGCGTGTTCCCTTTAAGAGTGAAAAATATTTAAAGGTCCGAAATATTGGAAAAGCTTTAAAATCCAAAAAACATTAAAAATTTGAAACTAAAAAAAAACATTCAAAAACTTTAAAAATATCAAAAACATTTGAAAACCTTAAAAAATCTAAAGGGTTAAAGTTTTAGGAGCATATTAGGAGAGTTCGTTTCGAACTACGTTAGCTTGATCCTCTTCCACGAGGTACGTAGTGCAGCTTGGGATCCATATCCCAAGTCTAGCCAAACTTTTGTAAATAATATTTTAAACCTTCTTCAAAAACCTTTAAAACCTTGTTTTCAAAAGATCTTCCTCTAGAGTTAGGAGTTTCTCCTAGATAAATAGTTTTAGAGTTAGGAGTTTCTTTTTTATAGGGTGTTTGATTGTTTGTTTGTTGTATGCTTGTTTTAGAGTTAGGGGTCTGTCCTAGAGTTAAAGGAACGTCTCCGTCCGGTCAGTCGGCGATCCATATCACCGAGTGATGACTAGAATAGGATACGCTAGTCCACCCTTTGTTTTCCTTAGGAAACACAGCCTAGTTACACATAGGTTGTAGGAACCACCTGCATTAGCTTAGGGCTAACCTGCATTTAGTTAGGGCATATAGGGTGTCCTAAAATCTACAATTCACTGAAATTTAAATAATCATTCAAGAAGCTTTAATAACTAGTCTGGTCTTTTAGATCGAGTCTAAGATAGAGGTCTAGGTGTCTTAGGCATCATAGCTTAGAATAGGCGCGAAGAACTACGTTGCTCTGATTCTCGTGGAGGCGGGGATACATAGGCTTCTTTGGATGAATATCAGACCATCCGAGGACTCGGGCTAAATCGTTTAGAGTCTTAGGATTTGTTGTTTTGTTATGTTGTGTGTTTTGCTATGTTTTCTTACCTTCATACGCAGACCTTATACCTTTAGCTGTAGCATGCATGTGTTTGCCCACCAGAACTTAGACACCCATTAGGCATGTCACACGTAACCTAGCAATGCTTAAGTGACACACTTCTTTCGGTTCTTTGGTGTGTGCTTATTATTTCATCTCCGAGACATGCATGATTAGTTAGACGTCTTCTCGGAGATGCGTGTTTCCATTTCACATTATTTTCGTCCAATACTCTTCAAAGTTAATAATAAATGGCATAAGAGACCAAGTGCTTGCACTCGGACGAATTGGGGGTGCTCTTCAGACCTTCCCCATTCGTAATCAGGCATGGACCTTTTGTATTTCTGGTTATCCGTTGCAGACAGAGCATTTATTTTGGTTCCATGGCGTATCCATGGATGGCGACTCTGAGTTATTTTTAGGTACATCTTGGTTTCGACCATGGCTCCGGATCAGGATGTATCTCATTCGTTTTGTATCACCACTCATGCTACGTTATGAGAGTGGCACCTATTTTGAGAGTTCTTTGGTAGAGCTCTCCTTCACATGTGGAGATCTTTGAGGATTGCAGGGGGACCTCGCGTCCTTTGGCACTCGTCCTCTCAGATCAAGGTCCACAGACCCTAAACCCTGAACCCTGAACCCTGAACCCTGAATCCCTGAACCCTGGAACCTTGAACCCTAAACCCTAAACCCTAAACCCCTAAACCCTAAACCCCAAACTCCTAAACCCTAAACCCTAAACCCTAAACCCTAAAACCCTAAACCCTAAACCCTAAAATCCTAAACCCTAAACCCTAAACCCAAAACCATAAATCCTAAACCCCTAAAACCCTTAAACCCTAAACCTTCAACCCTAAAATCCTAAACCCTAAAACACTAAACCCTCAACCCTCAACCCTCAACCTTGAACCCTGAACCTTGAACCCTGAACCCTGAACAAGGTATCTAAGGCAAGGGCCCACCACATCTCTAATTTTTTTTAATCCCACATGATGATATGTATATGCAAATTTGACCATTGATCTTGTGCCAACATGACTACACACCATCCTCAACAATCGCAACAATCAATGGCTTGACTTCTCTTAATAAGAAAACTACTGGTATCGACACAGCCATGCTTTCCATATTTGCTCCATTAACACGAGCCTTTTTTAGATATTTGCACACACTTAGCTTGCCTTTTCTTCAATTTATAGTCCAACTTACTTGAAAATTTACAGAAACACTCTTGGGAAGGGTAACAATTCTTTGGTAGTTCTTTACACACTATGGGACAAGATGGATTAATGAAAATAACAAAATGAAACTACGATTAAGCATTGAAACTTAGGCGTGTGAGTAAAGGAGTGCTAATATCAAATCTCGGAGTAAAGGGTACTAATATCAAAATGTGAATGGCAACTCCATATCTTTCGCGAATTTCAAAAAAAATGAAGGAGGGATTCAAGGCTTCTTAATTCAAGAATGCAAATGAGACTTTGGGGCTCATTTGGTCACGAAGGATGTTCAATAAGTTTTTGCAACAAAAGGATTTTCCGGATTTCTCTGGTTCTTTTCGCATTTGGGTTCGGTTTTTCTGGAAATTTCATGACTCTAGCTCATTAGTTTAATATGGTTTTATCCAAAACAAGGGTACAAGGGTTCGGTCAAAATGGGGTGTCTACATTACCACAAACCACCATTGGCCTTCTCAAGTACCAGCTACACACCCTCGAATCACCTTGGTTCTTACTCCTCCCGATTCGATCAACACGGCCAATGCACATATGTAGCTACCAACCCGTTGACTCACCCAGTCAACTTTGGAGGGATCTCGATCCATCCTCCCCAACGCATGTACTGTCACCCTCTCACCATCATCTGCAACCTGAAAACTTGTCTTTGTACCAACTGCGAAAGAGACCCTACACGTGCACGCGCTACCACTCCGTTTCCAACTAATCATCGAGATCTTAGGAACACTAGTCACCATGTCCCCAACCAGACGATTTAATCTGCCACACTTCTCTCCTTTCATTAGAACCATACAGCCTCATGTGATTTTCATGGCTCCACCTGCAGCTGAAAACCTACAACCCCTGGAGTCCAACCGACCAAGAGATACTAGATTCTTCCGTATCTTTGGGACATACGCCACACCACCCAAAGTACGAATAACCATCAAACATCTTGATCTTCACTGTTCCAACTCCCATGACGTCACAAGTGGACCCGTCACCCAAGGACACTACACCCCTCCCTTGTCTCATGGAACATATCAAAATATTCCCTCCTGAAGCATACATGAACAGAGCAACCTAAATCTAGAATCCACTCATTAGTAGAAGTATGATTACCTGAGGAGATTGTGAGAACTTCTCCAAACACTTCGCCCTAGTCATCCGCTACCGCCACCGCCATATTCGTAGCACCATTGTCCACTTAGTCAGCTCGCTTTAGACAATCCCGCTTGATATGACCATATTCCTTGCAACGGTAACATTGCACGCCCTTTTCGCCGATCCTGGATCTTGACCAGCCTTTTCCTAATCCCCTGTCAGATGAGCTTCCTCTTTGATTCCCACCATGAACAACCAACACTTGTTCTTCACTTACACCAAGAACGAATTTCTTTCGCATCTCATTCGATAAAAGCAACGTCGTGATTTCCTCCAACTTTATCGTATCCTTACCATACAATAAAGTCGTCACCAGGTTGTCATACGAATCAGGAAGTGAAGTAAGAAGTAATAGGGCCTTATGTTCTTCCTTCAACTTTTCGTCAACCTTGTGGAGCTGATCCACAAGCCTGTTGAACACCGTAATGTGTTCCAGAAGATTCCTGTCTTCCTGCATCTTTAGCTCGTACAATTGCCGCTTCAGATACAACCGGTTGGGCAAGCTTTTTGACATATAAAGCTTTTCCAACTTCTCCCATAATTTAGGCGCATCTTCTTCTTCCATAACTTTAAACATAATGCTATCTACAAGACATAGCGAATCGTGATGACCGCCTTCGACTCTATGTCTTCCCACTCGGCACCCGTCATCTTCTCCGGCTTCCCATCATTTCCCTTCAACGCCTTAGCTAATCCCTGTTGAACTAGGATGCCCTTCACCATCATCTTCCATAGGGTGAAACTACCATTTCCATCAAATATGTTGATGTTGAACTGAGTAGGACTTGATTTTACCGCCATCTAAGATTACTTCGCACTTCTCGGTGTGACGCTCTACCTCGAACAAGAATCTTTCTTGGACAATCTTTCTACCCCAAAAATCGCTCTAATCACAATCCAACCACAACACCCACGATCACTCCACCTGGCCTCGACGATCACTCCACCTGAGCTCTGATACCACTTGTTGAGAAAATCCACCGGGCAAATCCAATCCGATCGTGCACAAATTAAACGGAAAAGTAGAATAAACAAATTAAGCCACAAGATGAACACCAAGATTTTACGTGGTTCGGCCAAGCCTACTCCATGGGCGAGAAACACGATCTTCCACTATAAGAAAAACAAAATACAAGGATTACAATGGATTAATCACAAACCCAAAAAAAACCCACAACCCTTTCCTTGCTGCTCAAACCCAAGATCGTACATAAGAGAAACCCGAGAAAATCTGAAAGAAAAACCCAAGAAGAACCCAAGAAAAAAATCCTTTTTTTCCTTCTTCTTATCTCTCTTTTTCTCTTTCTCCCTTAGAGTAGCCGTCACACCCCAAGTCTCTTGCTCACCCTCTCTTGCCGTCCTTCCCACAAGAGAAAACCCATTTGGTATTTAGGTTTTCCATAAAACCTAAAAAGTAGCTTTCCTTTTTGCCTCTTGCCTTCCCACTGAAGCAAGCTACTGTGGGTGGGAAAGAAGGCAACTTTCCAACAGAGGCCTAAAAGAACTTGATTCCTAACTAGGTTATTACTCTAAAATTTTCACGAGCATATTGATTTGTCAAAGATATTGACTCGTCAAAGATAAGAAGTGTTTTATATTGTATCATATTGTTGAAGGCATAACATTTATTAAACTGTGATATCATTGTTTACCATATATAGTGATACAACTCAACTCAACTAAGCCTTTGTCCCAAACTAGTTGGGGTCGGCTAATGTTGGTATATCTAGACATTTAATATCAAAAAAATATGTAATGGTTCAATGAAGGGAATGATATCATTATAATCAAAGACTCTTGGTGGCAAGAAGTGCCGTTATTGGTATTGTACACTTGCATGGCGCGGCCTATGTCCCACACAATGCCAATGGTGTTGCTTCTTTTCATTAGAGGAGTTTGTCAATGTCATTCCATTGTATGATTTATTGATTTCACTTGGTGTATGGTCCACTATTAATTGCATTGTGTAAATTGTAATGTATATGTTTGCATATATTTAATGTCATCTACTGATATATTTCATAATTTTAACAAAGGATGGATCTGAGGATGGGCTAGTATAGTCTCAGTGGTTAATTTGGCTAATGCCTGCAAAACTCAAAGTCTCAAATACTATGATGGACTCTTACCTAGCTTGATTTTTTAAAATAAATATATGGATTATAGGTTTGGAGTTATGTACTACTAATGATGGGTTTTGATAATTTATAAACTCCTGCTTTGTTTTGTTATCATCACGATCCACAACTTGGCTATGCCTGTTTGGTGTTTTAACTACTGATATTGTTTTCACAGGCATCTCAACAAGAGACTGCAAAACAAAAGGAATTGTTAATTAATGAGGTGGGTTGTCTTAGAGGAGAGTGTAGACACCCCATTTTGACCGAACCCTTTTTCCCAAAATCGAATAAATTTCTGAAATCGAATAAAGTCCCAAAGTTGAGTCAAAGTCTCGAAGTTTCTGAGAGACCAAGCCCTGAATGAGAAGGAACCCAAAAAAATATTCATTTGTAGATCATTTTGAGGACTTTTCAAACCCGCATGATTCTCCTGAGCCCAATAGGTCCCTCCGTTCAATTGTCGCGACCTTCTCCTTCATTTTTACAAAGAAGTTGAAAAAATTGGAAAACCCCTAGAGTTTTGGTATTGATACTCCCCTGTTTAAGTCCTTGAGCTCCAAGTGCTTGAATACATCCTTATTTTGATATTTTCTCTAACTTGTCTTGTCCGTTCGTGCGCAAAATACTACCCAAAAGGTTGTTACCCTTTCCCAAAATGTTTTCCAAAATTACACAGGAAATGGGCGAAAGACGGAGAAAAAGACGAGTCGAGTCAAGTTAGTGCGACTAATCAAGATAAAGCAGAAGGGGGGTGAATTAGCAAGGACAGGGTGTGCCAGTACTAACCTCTTATGTAGCAAAAAATGAGATCTAAATGCTACCCCCATCTTATTCCTAGACCACTCTTATGGTATTAAAAGCAGCTACAAATTCTTTGCAAAAGGCTGTCCAGAAAGAAAATAGGGCAAAATACATCATTTCCCTATGATAAAAGAGGAACCGAACTAGGGTTTGGAGGGGGGCTTTTCTCATTTTTTGCGAAGGAGGGTCTTCTTCATTGTTGGTTCCCAACTGAGAGAGGAGGAGGTTGGGGCTGCAACTCGTCTTCCTCGACGCCACTCCGGCCGGCCATTGTACCACCCTCACACCACTATCTTCAATCTCCACCGTCATTCACTACGACCCTCCCAAGCTGCTGGCCACTTCAAAACCCATTTCTCCACATATTATTTCTTCCATTTCCACCATTAACACCACCCCATTAACAGACCTTATTTTTCCTCCCAACCTCCATTGATTCCGGTAACATTTCGTCGGAATCCGGCCAAGCCACCACCACCTCTCATCTCTACCTCTCAAACCCTTGAAGCTCATCTTCGTCATCTTCTTCCCCCAACTCCGGCAAGCCTACGGCCATGAAATCTGGCCCCATCTCTATCACCTCATCCCCTTCTTTGGAGGCGCCACTCCACCTCCATCATTTTTCTAGATTTAGAACCCCTCGACTCCCATCAGATCTAACCCTTTATTTCATCTCCACCTCCATCACCTTCTCCACATCGCCAAGCTGTGGATTCTGACACCGCTATTTGCAACAACTCCAGATCTGGACCGAAATCCTATTTTCCCGACAATCCTCGTCGGAATCCGATTGTCTTCCCCAAACAGATCCGGAGCTTTCTTCTTCTTGCGATTGGGGTTTTGGTCAAAGCTAAATACACAATAGAGATTGAGATAGAGGAGATGGATGCAAAAATAGTTGTGATCTAAGGTTTATTGAAGAAGAAAAGCAAATACAAAAAGCTCGAAGAGAGCAGAGAGAGATAGAGACTAGGTTTCTCATCCGGCAACTTTGCCGGGGTTTCGACTAATCCTAACAATATCTTCGATGTCCACCCCCACAGAGGAGGTTAGAGTAATGCCAAATGCCCAGGTACCATTTCTATTCCCTCCTCATTCTACTTTAATGTTTGTGTAGATGTTATCATCACAATCCCTTCTTGGAATGCATGATGCTTGGCTTATAGAACTGATTCTCATTTGATATTCTTGCTGGTAGTTTTGATCCTCTTACTATACTCAACTTCCAAATCTTGATTTTGTCTTTGATTCTTTTTTAAGCTCTCTATGGAAGGAAATCAGATTATACTTGAATGTCACAAATGAAATGGTCCAACAAATTTGTTTTCATTTGATTCCTTGGGCGTAGGTCCAAATGCCTTTGGTTTTAAGCTTAGAACCATACAATTGAGTTGTGATGATAAAATTGTGATGACAAATCGATTTGATAATGCTTCATAGCTTAGTGTGTTTAATACATCTATTCCTCTCTTTCAATGTTTATGATCATTACCAATACATCGACGGATAATATCGACATTCCCTGATTATCTCGTTTGGTTTGTCAGATTTGTGATAATTGGAACTTGTGTTTATATTTGTGTCTGAACCATATTGTCTGTTAAAATGGTGTGTATGAACTTCTACTCGTCTTCCTTTTGTGGAGTAGAAACTCCTTATCATGATACCGAGGTTCTACGCACTATCATCTGGAACTGAAATTTATATTGGTTATTCCTCACGCCTCTCTTAATTCATTTGTGAGAATTGTCACATTTCAGTTTCGACCTCACCCTAGCCTTGATACCCATTTTGATTTCGGGTCTATAATGTTTGTAGTCGAACTATGTGTAGATAGGGTTTGGTCTCTTGCTCTGATTCTACTTTGATCTTGGTAGTCTAACTATGCCAGGCTTATCTAAATTCTGCAAATATAAAATTTAGTTCTTCTTGGGTCCCTTTTCTATCATGCTGTCTATTATTCAGAGCCCTTCTTCTCCTTTTACCCTTCTATCCCCTCGGGTCTTGTGTTGACATCCATATTTCATTTATGAGGTTCTACTTGTTTACGAGATTTTCATCAGTAGGGTTTTTCTCTAGCATTTGATCTTTCTATTGGTCTTCGGAACTTTCCTTCGGGTCTGGCTATAACAGAATGCTTCTTGAGCCAACCCATCCCCTTCCTGCTTTAGAGTGTTCACAGGTTAAGGAATTTCTACATTTCTTAGGGTCTTTCATAGATTTAGGAGTCTGTCCTACCGTCATAGAGAGTTGGGAGTTTGTCTTACCGTCATAGAGAGTTAGGAGTCTGTCTTACCGTCATAGAGAATTAGGAGTCTGTCCTACCGTCATAGAGAGTTGGGAGTCTGTCCTACCATCATAGAGATGAGTCTGTCCTACTGTCATAGAGAGTTAGGAGTCTGTCCTACCGTCATTTCAGTTAGGAGTCTGTCCTACCGTCATAGAGAGTCATAGGAGCCTGTCCTACCGTCATAGAGTCATAGGAGCTTGTCCTACCTTCATAAGAGTCTGTCCTACCGTCATAGAGTCATAGAAGTCTGTCCTACCGTTATGGAGTCATAGGAGCTTGTCCTACCTTCCTAGAGTCATAGGATTTTGTCCTACCCTTTATAGAGTCTAGGATTCTATCCTTCTTTCATAGAGATTAGGTTTCTGTCCATTAGTCTAAGAGTCTGTCCTCTTGAGTAAAAACTCATTTTTAAGCAAAAATAACAAAAACGTTTTTCGAAAGGCTGTTTCGAACTACATTGGCTTGATCCCTTTCCACAGGGTACGTAGGCAGCTTGGGACCGGGATCCCAAGTCTAGTCAAACCTTTTGTAAAAATCTGTTCAAACCTTTTTATAAATCTTTTCAAACTTCGTAAATAAATCTTTTCAAACCTTTTAAATAAAACTTTTCTCAAATCCTTATAAACAAAAATTAAAAAAAATACAAAAAACTAAATATGGGCAAGGATGGTGATTGCCAGGTGTAGACACCCCATTTTGCTCTGCTTTGATTAAAAAAGAAATTAGGGTTTCGCTGTCAATTTTTCAATGTTTTCTATTCCGGTGTTCGTCCCTTACGCTTTCTCAAATCTTTCTGGTCATTTCTGCATTGTTCTGATTTTTTTCGCTAAAGTGCGGAGAAGGGTTATTCGTGAGAATCCGAGCAAGGGAGAATTTGTACCCGTTTGGTGGGCCCGCATTGAACATTTGTTTAAAATTGAATCAACCGGGGGCCCACATTGTGGGGCCCACATTGTGGGGCCCGCGTTGTGGGGCCCGCGTTGTGGGGCCTCAATGGGGCCTCTTGTGAGGCCTCTTATGAAGAGCAATGATGGTAGCTCTCCACTAAGACAACATGATGGGCCCTCCACTAAGAACAATAATGATGGATTCTCCACTAAGAAACATGATGGGCCCTCCACTAAGAACAATAATGATGGATTCTCCACTAAGAAACATGATGGGCCCTCCACTAAGAACAATAATGATGGATTCTCCACTAAGAAACATGATGGGCCCTCCACTAAGAACAATAATGATGGATTCTCCACTAAGAGGGACAACATGATGAGCTCTCCACCAACATATCTCTCTCTCTCTCTTTCTCTCCCTATATATATCTTCCTTCCCATCCATAAAAAAAAAAAAGAGAAATTTATCTTCCATTATCTCTTTCTCTTCCATTATCTCTTCTAATCACTCCCTCCAATCCCTTTCCTCAATATATTCTTCCATCCCTCTCCCTAATATTCTTCTTCCATTATCTCTTCACTCCCTCAATCACTCCCTCTAAACACTCCAGAGAAAGCGAAAGACGGCGGAGCGGATCGGCGGCGGCAGGATTTTTTATATTTTTTTGGATTGGGCGGAGATCTTCACCACAGGTAGGTGCATTGTTCTCAAAATATTTCTGTATTTTTCCGAATTTTTCTGATTTTTTCCGCAAATTGTGTTTTAAAAATGGAAAACTCTTCAAAAAACATCTTTTGACGAAGAAAAATTAAATTATATACCAAACAAATTCTAAAATTAATGAAATTTCGTGGAAAAATAATATGTTACTGATTCATTTTACCATGAATTTATAAAGATTTTTGGAGTTTATTTGGTATATTATTTAATATTTTCTTTGAAACTTATCAGATTTTAGGAGACTTTTTACTAACATCAGATCATCATTAAAATTCATAAAATTTTTACAGTAGTCTTATCTTCCATATTACTTGTTACTGTAAAATTTTCGTGTTATTTGGATCTGTTTTAAAATGGGATGTAGTGTTAATTTATAATCTGGTCTGGAAATTGTAAAATCCGAAATTGGTAGTAAATAATTTCTAAAATTCATGAAAATCTCACTGCATGCTATTTTGATTCATATAGTATTTCTGTAGAAATTTCATAGAATTTAGAGTTGTATTTCTACTAGTTTATGTGTTAATTGTGCAATCTGGACATTTAATGGATTAATCAAGATTAAATGTGAATTTAATGTAAAAATATGCAAAACTCATCCTGTAAGCTACATACATTTTCATCTTGCTGCTGTAGAAATTTCAAATCATTTCGAATTTATTTGCAACAATTTCACTTGTAAAACCGCTCATATGCTTAAAATTGATAAAATCCATGGAAAATTCGAAATTAATTGAAAATCATATAAAAATTCCTAAAGAACTTTAAAATTCTGTCACATGTTCACTCCTTAATCCATTAAAACAGAAATTTTAGGATCTTTAGATTTTCCTGGAAAAATGGCCAGTGCATCCATAATCGTATCCCAATTGCAACTTGATCTTTGACAATTTGAATATTTAAGTTATAGCATGTTGTTGGCTCCGAGGTTATTGTCCACGGAAATCCTGAGATTCTGCCAGGCAATAAGATGCTATAACCTAAGTATTAAATTGCACAAGGAAAGAGCGCACGATTCCCTCCTTTGGATGCCATTCAAGGCCGAAATTGGTGAACCCTAGAACCATTGGTAATCCTTAAATGTCTAGAAACTGAAAATCTTCGAAATCTGAAACTCATTAACCTCGAGAACTTAAATCGATTTGTCTCGAGTCTTCCGGAACCATTGGATTATGGTTTCCAATCTAAGAACCATTAGAGCCCAATTTAGGAACACTAGTGTTGTGTCGTGTCCTAAGTTTTAGGGAGTCCTAGAGTTAGGAGTCCAGCCTCATCACGGACGTTTGTTATGTATAACAACCGTGCCATAGGTCTAGTCACACTAGTCACCCAATCTTTCCTTAAGACGAGCCTAGTAATCTAGGATGTAGGCAAACCTGCATTAGTCTAAGGAACAATTTGCATTTAGATAAGAATCATATAGCATCTCAGATGAAATCCTAAGATAATAAAATCCTCAACTTGAATTAAATAACTTCTCTCAAAACTGTTGAAACAGTCAATTCTGTCTAGGTCGGTGTCCTAGTTGAGTTAGGCATAAGTAGCTTGGCTTAGGTGCACCGAACTACGTCGACTCTGATCCCAGTGAGGCTTGGGTACGTAGGCAGCTTGGATGTCTGACGGCATACCACCCGCGAGTCGGCACCACAACAAATTGTGGTGTTTTGTATATTAATTTTCTTGTAAATACTTAATCAAATCAGTTAGGGTTTTCCATGAAATTAGAATTCTAGGAGAACTTTCACGTAGAATGAATCCAGACAAATTAATAAATCAAGATACACATCTAGGATTCACATTGAAATTAGATTCTAGGATGCATGTCACTTAGTTCGCACATTAACATAGAGTTGAATGAGCCATTTAAAATAAATTTAAAAGAGTTAGCTTTTGGAATCGAAGACCGATTATCGGGCAGGAATGGTGCATATGGCGGATAACTCCCCATACCTTCCATTCTCGTAACCAGGTAGCGAGTCTAGATTTCTGGTTAATTACGGGTCCTAGATCCCACATCTAGGTGGCGACTCTGTCAGTCTTTTTCGTGTGGAATTCGGATTGCCTTAGTGATCCCAAGTCCACAGGAAAGACGAATTCAAATCAATATTAAAATGCACACGCCAATCGCGTGGGAACGAGAGACCAAAGGAGAGAGCGCGGCGGCTCGCGCCCCGCCCCTCTCGCGGGATCATGTCCCACAGTCTGGCGACTCTGCTGGGGACCACCTAACTTCATTACAATTCCAAAGGATAACTCATTTGAATCTATTTTAACTGGCTCATGAAAACTCTATCTCTTTTATGCTTGTTAGATTAGTTTGTATGCTTTATTTTCTCATCACATATACTCAAACTTAATCTAACAAAACCTGAAGGCATCATAGATTGCGCGAACTTATTGCACACACTTACATCACTTTCATCTAAACCCCTGCATCTCACATGCACACACGTCCTATTTTAGGAACCCGGAGTGTTATCTAGCATGGTTGACTGGGATTTCATCACCTGGTGCCTCTGTGCTAGAGAAGCATTCCACCCTTAGCCTAGTACCTTTATGGTACGTAAACGGATCTCTTGTTCACGTACTGATACGCCGGACACTGGTACAGTATATCGAACAGGGATTCGCGCTAAGGGAACTCTTGGCCTTACCCCTAGACTAACCCACACATGCATGTAGTATACGAACACATGTGCATCACGTGTGTGAGCCTAGTTTAGGATATCCTACCTATTTGTGTCTAGATTAGGCCGTAGACCATCTTCTAATGGCTACGATCGGTCCTAGGTACACAAACAAAGTCATGAGTCGAGATCCTCTCTCCACTCCGCTAGATTAGGATTAGGGTTGATGCCTTCAGGTAACACTGATAAAATGTGCAAAGATTAAAAAACTTTCCCTTTGGGGTTAGGATTTAAATCCCATTCATTTCCAAAGATCTCATAGGATTAGTCATTCATGATCCATCCGTTGAAAGCAATCTTATGCTATCTCATCTCATCTCGATCGTACGATTTTTAATCTTATATTATCTGATTCGATCGAGTATCCATACTTCCTTTATATTGGTAGGAACTCATCCTAATCTCATGTTCATGTAATCCTGATTATCCCTGTATCCTTTCTCCTGGCTTACAGACACCATGTCTACTCGTACAATTCTTGATTGGATCCGTGGTACATTAAGAGAATCCCATATCTATGCCATAAGTGAGCAAGAGAAAAATCTCTTCGGTTACGTGGCCACCATCAAGCTCGATTGGGGATTACTCTATGCTGCATCAGAGTGTTGGGATCCCGATCATCATGTCTTCCGTTTTGGCAACCAAGAAATGTGTCCCACCTTTGAAGAATGGTGTGCCTTATTGGAATATCCTGTAGATGGCCCTCTGGTGAAGCCATCTTACGTGTCGGATTATCGTCCTTTGTTCCTTCGCTTGATGAATAATCCAGATGAATCCATGAACTCTTTCATCAAAGACCAGGAAGTGTCCATGCAACAACTGATTGACATTTACCCTCCTGTTGGGCATATTGGTGCTGTTGATATTCAAAAAGCCCGAGGTCGCGCTCTGAGATTCTGCTCCTTTGCTAGGTTCCTCACTGTCCAGCCTTCTCGCTGTGCGTCAGCTGTTCTCTTGGACCTCGTTGATCAGATGGATCGTGGCGCCAATCCAATTCCTACTATGCTTGCAGAAACCTTCAATGGATTGGATGAGATGGCTCGTCTTCGTGCCAGCTCAGGTCCAGGCTCTTATGTTCGATCTTTTGTTGGGTCCTTCTCAGGATGTCCTGCATTACTTCACGTGTGGTTATGCCACAAGCTAAAAATTGCAGCTCCTGTGCATTTTGATCATACGTTATACACCTTCAGTGAATGGCGTCATGATGTTTCTTTCAATCATAAAGGCGATTGGGCTGAGTGGTTGAGTTCTCGCCATGAAGATCAGATTTATTGGCAAATCCCTGGAATCCAAGAAGCTGTCTTCAATACTGGAGAAGCTAACTACGTTCGCCTTCTTGGCCTCAAAAAGACTTCCTTTTATATTCCTGCCAGGATTCAGCGTCAGTATGGAAGGGAGCAATCCATTGTGCCTCCCCTTCGTCATTTCTATCCGCCTGAGGATCTCAAGCCCAAGATTGTCAAAGCCGTTTCATCTGCTTGGGATGTTCGAGTCATCAAATCTTTCAAGGAGTCAGTTGAGGAAGATAGTCGTCCAAAGAAGAAGTCTAGAAAGAGTGCTTAATGTCATGTTTTCTCTTATCAGTCTATCTTTGAAAGATCGAACCATGTACTCAAGCTTTAATGATCTATCAATAAAAGTTCACCTTTTTCTTTCAGTATCTTCGTCTATGCATACATCAGTGTCTACTTCTTTCTGATTTTAAATATGTCTTTCAAATATTACAGGGCCGTAGACACCATAGCTAACCCTAATACTCCTTGGGTTCGGGTCTCTTCTCGATTACAGAGGAAATCTGTATCCCCGCCACCTTCTCTGAGAACCCCAGCATCTCATTCTTTCCCGTCCTCATCCTCACCAATGGCAGAAAACCAGGACAGTCCTCCACTCGCTGCTATCACCGATACTCTTACCTTGATTCTCCGGCAGCTTCAAGAACTCAAGGAAGAGAACCAAGTTATCAAGGCTCAACTTTCTGAGAAGTTCGGACAATCGTTGTCCAAGGATAAAGGGCCTGTGCACCAAGCAGCTACTTCAGCAGCACCTGTCCAGCCAGTGTTCATCAATATCCATGATAAAACCGAAGAAGATTTGGAAAAAGAGCAGTATAGCGAGAATCGCAGTAGACCTTCTCAGTCCATGGTTGATAAGTCTGTTATGGAGAAATTAGAGACTCTTACCAGAAAAGTTCAAGACATTCAGTTTCAAGACCAGGGTAGTTTCAATCCCAGTGATCTTACTCTATTTCCCGAAATCCGCCTTCCTGCTAATTTTCAAATGCCCGATTTCGACAAATATGATGGTGTGGGTTGTCCAATCACACATTTACAAATGTTCACCATCATGTGTCAGCCTCAAGGCTTATCTCCTGAGCAAATGGCTCAATTGTTCCCAGTTTCCCTAACCAAGGTTGCTAGGAGATGGTTCATGGTCTTGGACAAGACTCGTTACAGGACATGGAAGGATATCGGCGAGCAATTCATCAGGCAGTTCAAATATGATGATGGGACAGAAATCACCAGAAAGGATTTAGAGAGAACAAAACAAGACTCGAGAGAATCCTTTCTGATTTTTGTGAAAAGATGGAGGAGAATAGCAGCTCAGATGATGGAGCGCCCGTCTGAGGAGGAGCAAGTCCAGATAATCATGAAAAATATTTCCCCCCAGCTCCAGTATCACATGTCATTGCAATACTATCCAGACTTCAAACACTTCATTGTGGCTGGCACCCAGATAGAGGAGGCTATGGCTCAAGGTGTATTCAACCGTAGCAACCCAAATCCTAGAGATTTCAAAAAATCCCCACCAGCCCAAGTCAGTAGTATCTCCCATTCCAATGCTCAATCCTCTAAATCCCAGGAACCTCTAGTAATGGACTATGCTCAACCTGCGACCGCACCTCGGCAACAAGCCCGGGTAGAATTTACTCCTCTTCCCATTCCATCTTCGGAGGTGCTTAAGCAGTGTCTGGCTTCAGGTCGCATAACCCTACCTGCCACCCGGCCTCCCCCCAATCCTTTACCTGCCAATTGGCGAGCCGACCTACACTGTGAGTATCACAGGGGTCCTGGTCATCTTACAGACAATTGCATCGCCTTGAAATTCAGAATCCAGAAACTTATTGATGAGAAAGTCATTGCATTCCAACCAAGACCCAATGTTACCCAAAACCCGCTACCTGGTCATGCTAATCCTCCCGCTGCCGTTAATGCCATAACCATAGGAGATCCTGAGTTTGACCCTCTCACCCTCATATGTGCTTTAGAACCCATTTCTGAACCCGAAATCATCTTCTGTGATGAATCATACCTGAGGGAGTCTGTACCTCCCTTGGTAATCACCTATGAGCCACAAGTCCCTCAAATTATCACCTATGGTGAGCCAGAATTGGATGAAGTCAGACATGTGACAAGGGGTGGAAGAATTTTCAAACCTGCTGAATTAAGAGTCGAAAATCCAGGGGCATTGGCTCGAGGAGAGGAGCCGCAATACGTGAAGGACCCAGATGATGAAGTTGTTCAGCAGTTGAAGAAAACTCAGGCTGTCATATCTGTTTGGGGGTTGTTGATAGCATCGAAGAAACACAGAGAGGCTGTGTTGAAAGAACTGAATACCACACAGGTGTCCTCAGAAATATCTCCAGAGCAACTAGCTGAAGTTGTCGCTCTGACACATGCCACCAGGGCCATTAGTTTCTCAGACCAGGAGCTGCCTCCTCAAGGTCGGAATCATGCTAGAGCTCTTCATGTCACTGTTGTTTGCGAAGGCAAGAAAGTACCGTCTGTGCTGGTAGATAATGGATCCGCGTTGAATGTATGTCCATTAAGAACTGCCATTACCTTGGGTTTCGGTCCCACTGATTTTGCCGAATCAACCCTTGGTATCCTCGCATATGACAATACCCGCAGAAATGTGGTCGGAGTCCTTACCACCAGGATCGTTATAGGCGGTCAAGAATTTGAGGTGGAATTTCAAGTTATTGATATCAAGGCCTCGTTCAATATACTTCTGGGACGACCCTGGTTGCATAAGGAAGGTGTTGTTGCCTCAACCCTTCATCAAAAACTGAAGTTCATTAAAGAAGGAAAATTGATCACTGTCAGAGGCGACGAAGAGCCAGAAATAGGGCAGATAACAGGAGAAACTCGGATTCTTCCAGTTACAAAAGCAGATGATTACAACTTGAATGGTTTCGCATTCGATGTTACTGCTATTTCCTATGAAGATGCCTCTCGGGAGGAGTTGTATTTGCCTTTTGCCATCAGTCCTGTGGTTGCCAAGATGATGAGAAAAATGAACTACTTTCCGGGTATGAATTTAGGCCGTGATCCAAGCAAAGCGTCTCACTGGCGCCCAATCAAAGCAAACTCTGGAGCTTTCGGTCTTGGGTATATACCTACTGAGGAGGAGGAGGAATCCATGAAAGAATTGTTGAAATTGAAGGAAGAAATCCGCCGCACTGGAAGGATACTCCCGATGACTCCATATTCCTTATCAATGAATGGTCACTTTATCAAAGAAGGTGAGACTTCTCCATACTATGGGTTTTCTGAACCATGGTATGACTCAGTAACAGGGATCATGATACCAGGTTTTGAAATATTCAGTGGCCTTGCTCTCCCAGAAACAGAACCGCCGGTATATTGTGTTGAAAAAACTGTTGAGGATTGGATAGTCTGCCTTGAGCCAGATATGTTGGGGTCTTTGTTCGAAGAAGATGTGCCTGATGTTGTTTGTCAGGAGTTGCCCGTTTTAGATCATTCTAAAAAGCAAGAAGAGACTGACTGTGAAGATGTGCTGGTGGCAGTTATTCAGAGTAATGATACCTTTACTGAACCTCAGAGTCAGATTGCACCTGCAACAGAAAATCTTTCAAACTGGAGTTCTGATGTTTTTCCACCTTATTATATTGCTAAGTCAAGTCTAGTCAAGTCGAGTGAATCGGCGTCAGTGCCTAGTCCAGGCGAGTCATTTTCTGAGTTTATTTACTATGTGAATCCTGAGCCTGTTCAGGATGAGTCCAATGATAATGATGTAACTTCTTTCAATTCAATGAAATCTGATTCTCAGTATGTCTCTGTGTTTGCTTCTGACTTTAATAATAATGATAACACTCCCTCCTCAGACGAGGAAGAGGGGATCGACGAAACTCCCTTTGAATTACAGCATATGCTCAAACAAGAGGAGGAGCGCCGAGCCCAGCCTCTTAAAGATGAAATCGAAATTATAAACATCGGAACAGAAGATTTAATACAGGAAATACGAATTGGAAATACTCTATCATCTGAAGAGCGCGATGAATTAATAAACCTACTTAAGGAATATAAAGAAGTTTTTGCCTGGTCCTACAAAGATATGCCCGGGTTGAGCGAAGACATTGTTCAGCACAAGCTACCTTTGTTGCCAGGAATTAAACCTAAAAAGCAGAAGCTAAGGAGAATGAAGCCCGAGTGGGTCTTGAAAGTAGAAGAAGAGGTTACTAAGCAGTTGAATGCTGGGTTCCTGCGAGTGGTGGAATATCCGGAATGGCTTGCAAATATAGTACCTGTACCGAAGAAAGATGGAAAGGTGAGAATGTGTGTAGATTTCAGAGATCTGAACAGGGCAAGTCCGAAAGACGATTTCCCTCTACCACATATCGATATCCTGGTAGACAATACGGCCGGGCATGAATTACTATCCTTCATGGATGGTTTCTCGGGCTACAATCAAATTAAGATGGCACCCGAAGACATGGCTAAAACCTCGTTCATTACACAATGGGGGACATATTGCTATCGGGTAATGCCATTTGGTCTTAAGAATGCTGGCGCAACATATCAAAGAGCAGCTACAGCCTTACTCCATGACATGATACATCGAGAAGTCGAAGTTTATGTCGATGATATGATTGTAAAAGCCAAGGAAAGGAGAGATCACATCCCGAACCTCAAGAAGTTCTTTGAAAGAATACTCAAATACCAGCTTCGCTTGAATCCTAGCAAGTGTGTATTCGGGGTTACCTCTGGTAAGTTGCTTGGATTCATGGTGAGTCAAAGGGGCATAGAGGTGGATCCTCAGAAAATTAAGGCTATCCAGGAGATGCCGCCGCCTAGAACCGAGAAGGAAATACGGGGATTCCTAGGAAGGATACAGTTCCTAAGACGATTCATCGCTCATCTGACTTCAACTTGTGAACCTATCTTCAAGCTATTAAAGAAAAACTCTTCCAAAGAGTGGACGGAGGAATGTCAACAGGCCTTCGAGAAAATAAAGCAAAGTTTGTCTGAACCACCGATAGTAGCACCAGTAATACCGGGGCATCCATTGCTACTTTACTTGTCAGTAACAGAAACCACAATGGGCTGTATGTTAGCACAGCAAGATCCAGAAACCAAGCATGAAAAGGCTGTATACTATCTTAGTAAGAAGATGTTGGAGTACGAACAGAAGTATACTGTCCTAGAAAAAACCTGCTTAGCTTTGGTTTGGGCTACTCAGCGACTCAGGCATTACCTTTTATCACATAAGGTCTTGCTCCTATCAAGGATGGATCCTCTAAAATATCTCTTTGAAAAACCAGCCCTGACAGGTAGGACTGCCAGATGGTTGTTATTGTTGTCTGAATTTGACATCACCCATGTAACCCAAAAATCAGTAAAGGGCCGAGCCATTGCTGAACAATTGGCAGAAGCACCCCGAGAAGAAAATCAGCCTTTTAAGACGATGTTCCCAGATGAAGAGATCATGATGGTAGAAGATGAATATCCAGAAACTGGTTGGACCCTCTATTTCGATGGAGCAGCAAACCAAACAGGGCAAGGAGTAGGGGCATTGCTTGTGTCACCCCGAAATGAGCATGTCCCCCTTGCCGTTAAGTTACAATTCAATTGCACCAACAATATGGCAGAGTATGAAGCATGCATTGTTGGGCTTGAGGCTGCATTGGCCTTAGGCATAGAGAATCTTGACGTATATGGAGATTCAATGTTAATCATTTGCCAAACCCAAGGAGAATGGAGAACCAAAGAAGAAAAGTTGCTGCCATATCATGAATACTTGGATGTTCTCGCTAAGCAATTCCAGCACATCACTTTCAGTTATTTGCCAAGGTTGAAGAATAGATTCGCCGATGCCTTAGCGACGTTAGCTTCTATGATTGACATACCTCACAATATGAAGATGAGGCCCATCACGGTTCAAGAGCAATGGGCTCCTGCATATGTTGATGCTATAGAGATAGCTGCAAGATGTCCCGATGGTAAACCATGGTATACGGACATAAAGAACTACATCTCGGGCCAGGGGCATCCCAATGAGGCGTCGAATAAGGAGATAAGGACTTTGCAGAGATTGGCAGTTAACTTTGTCATTTGTGGAGGAGAGCTGTATCGACGGTCCTTCGACGGAATCCAACTCTTATGTGTCACTGAAGATCAGGCAGAAGAAATTCTCGCAGATGTTCATGAAGGGGTGTGTGGACCTCATATGAATGGGAGGATGTTGTCAAAGAAGATCCTACGTCTGGGGTACTATTGGCCAACATTGGAAGCAGATTGTCACACATTTGTGAAGAAATGCTATAAATGTCAGATACATGCGAATCTCATTCATGTACCACCTACCGAATTGCATTCTCTTACTTCTCCTTGGCCGTTTTCGGTATGGGGAATTGACATAATTGGCAAGATTTCCCCTAAGTCATCTAGTGGTCACGAGTACATACTCGTTGCAATTGACTACTTCACTAAGTGGGTTGAGGCCGCTTCTTATGCAAAGCTTACATCCGCATCAGTTGCTAAATTCATACGAACCAACATCATATGCAGATATGGAATTCCCCATGAACTTATCTCAGATAACGGATCTCATTTCAAGAAAGAAGTTATCACTCTTTGCGAAGAGTTCAAGATTAAGCATCATAAATCTTCACCTTATCGGCCGCAGACAAATGGAGCGGTGGAAGCTGCAAATAAAAATGTCAAGACTATCATTAGCAAGATGTCAGAAACTTATAAGGATTGGTCGAATAAGTTGCCGTACGCATTGTGGGCTTACAGAACATCAATTAGAGCTTCAACTGGGGCAACCCCTTACTCGCTTGTTTATGGTATGGAAGCAGTGCTACCTGTGGAGATCCGTGTACCTTCGCTCCGAGTATTGACTGAAGTCAAGTTGCCAGAAAATGAATGGGCAGACGCCAGATATAAAGAGCTGAACATGCTAGATGAAAAGAGGTTAAAAGCACTTTACCATGTGCAGGGTTATCAGCGCAGAATAGCCCGGGCTTTTAATAAAAAGGTTAAAATCAGAGATCTCGAAGAAGGCAATCTTGTTCTAAAAGAAAATCGAGCACCAGTGCTTGACCCAAGAGGCAAATTCAAGCCTAATTGGTCAGGGCCATACATCGTGGACCAAATCTTACCCGGAAAAGCCGTCAAGCTCCGTAATTTAAATGGAGAAATATTGCCGGAACCAACAAATCTTGATCAACTCAAGAGGTTCTATGCTTGAACACCAGAAGGCCGTCTTTTGGCCGAATAAAACCCAAATTCATAACCCAAAATCAAAAAATATATAACCTTTTGCAAACCCTTTCGAGCCTACATAAAATTTTCCTTCAAAACCCAATGTACTAGGGGCATTCCCCTGAACTACGCATGACCTGATTCCTACACTGGGATACGTAGGCAACCTGTTCACAGGTTCGGTCGAAACTCTTGCAAAACCTTAAGCCATTCTTTGAAAAGCTCTACCTCACCTGTAAAGTCCTTTTGGTGTTCAAAAAAAAAAAAAAAAAAAAAAAAAAAAATGGAGCTTGAAAATCCGCTAGATTGAAAACCTGAAAAGGCGATCTAGGCAAAATTCAGGATCATTCCTCTGCTAAGTTGAAAACCTGAAAAGGCAGCTTAGGCAAAAGTTAAGGGGGTAGCCTGCTGAGTTGAAAACCTAAAAGGCGATTCAGGCAAAAGTTAAGGTTGAACGGTCCGCCAAGTTGAAAATCTAAAAAAGAATACTTGGTCGTGGTAAGATGGGGTTCACGCCAGAAGAATTACATCGACCTCTGAACTCTCAGTAGGTCAGGCAAAAATAACAATGATTCCCGAAACTAAGGGCATTAATTTCAAAACAATCCGAAAGTTGATAGAAGGATATATGAAGTATCACTGTCTTAAAAAATAAGTGAAGATGTTTATCAGTGGAGAAACATTCTTTAAAAGAGGCTAACCTAACCCAAAAGAAAATACTGATAAGTCAGAAGCATCACGAGATCACTTGAGTAATCTTTCTTATTTTGTCTTTTTATTACCAATGTCTGTGGTTCTATTTTTAGAAAAATTTACAAATGCTATTTTAAAGAATTGTTGTAGGGTGCAATCACTCTGAAGGCAGGTTCATTAACGGATTCCGAGAAACTTGGAAAAGGTGCGACTGTCACGAATGGTGAAAAATCGTTGCAAGAATGATCTCTGGTCAATGAATAGAAGAAGGTTAGAAGGCCTTAAACTGGGGCAGGTTGCTAATAAAGTGGCATCTCATATTCAAGCCTTGAAAGACCTTTGCTGCATGGTGGTATTGAATCATTTGCTTCCAAAATTGTTAATTGGAGATTCCAGTTCCCCCTTTCCTGATAATCTCTGTTATCATATACTCTCTGAGTCCATTTGAAAGTGGTCTTCTTTCTTTGAACATCATACAAATATGATATCTCATTTCCTTGGAACTCCGTAAAAATACGGTATTCCATTTTCTTCTGAGTCCATTCAAAAATGTTCTCTTATTCTCTTTGAGCATCATACAAATATGATACCTCATTTCCTTGGAATTCCGTAATTCATCAAATCCAATTCTACGTTAAATTCAAATTCCCAAAATTCATCAAGTCCAATTCTACGTCAAAATTCAAAATCCCAAAATTCATCAACTCCAATCCTACGTCAAATTCAAATTCCCCAAATTCATCAAATCCAATTCTACGTCAAATTCAAATTCATAAAAAAACCTCCAAATTCATTAATCTCAACCGAAGATTGAAGCCGTAAAAATACGGTATTTCATTCTGAGTCCATTAAAAAATGTTCTCTTATTCCCTTTGAGCATCATACAAATATGATACCTCATTTCCTTGGAACTCCGTAAAAATACGGTATTCCATTCTCTTCTGAGTCCATTCAAAAATGTTCTCTTATTCTCTTTGAGCATCATACAAATATGATACCTCATTTCCTTGGAACTCCGTAAAAAATAAGGTATTCCATTCTCTTCTGAGTCCATTCAAAAATGTTCTCTTATTCTCTTTGAGCATCATACAAATATGATACCTCATTTCCTTGGAACTCCGTAAAAAATACGGTATTCCATTCTCTTCTGAGTCCATTCAAAAATGTTCTCTTATTCTCTTTGAGCATCATACAAATATGATACCTCATTTCTTTGGAACTCCGTAAAAATACGGTATTCCATTCTCTTCTGAGTCCATTCAAAAATGTTCTCTTATTCTCTTTGAGCATCATACAAATATGATACCTCATTTCCTTGGAACTCCGTAAAAAATACGGTGTTCCATTCTCTTCGAGTCCATACAACTACGTTCTCTTATTCTCTTTGAGCATCATACAAATATGATACCTCATTTCTTTGGAACTCCGTAAAAATACGGTATTCCATTCTCTTCAGGTCCATACAACTATGGTCTCTTACTCTCTTTGAGCATCATACAAATGTGATGTCTCATTTCCTTGGAAGCCGTAAAAATATGGTATTTCATTCTGAGTCCATTCAAAAATGGTCTTTTCTCTTTAAACATCATATAAATGTGATGTCGAGCGGCACCGCAGCGGGATTTTTTTACTACATTCCAATTCTAGGACTTCGTTTTGGGTTTTACATTAGGTAGTAAATGCTTGCGTCTAGGTTCCGTAGAGTCTTTTGTCGATTAAAGCTACGCAAAATGGTTCTGTCATTTTGACTTTGGTATTCGATGACTACGTCATCTCTACCAAAGAGGGGCATCTGTAGACACCCCATTTTGCTCTGCTTTGATTAAAAAAGAAATTAGGGTTTCGCTGTCAATTTTTCAATGTTTTCTATTCCGGTGTTCGTCCCTTACGCTTTCTCAAATCTTTCTGGTCATTTCTGCATTGTTCTGATTTTTTTCGCTAAAGTGCGGAGAAGGGTTATTCGTGAGAATCCGAGCAAGGGAGAATTTGTACCCGTTTGGTGGGCCCGCATTGAACATTTGTTTAAAATTGAATCAACCGGGGGCCCACATTGTGGGGCCCACATTGTGGGGCCCGCGTTGTGGGGCCCGCGTTGTGGGGCCTCAATGGGGCCTCTTGTGAGGCCTCTTATGAAGAGCAATGATGGTAGCTCTCCACTAAGACAACATGATGGGCCCTCCACTAAGAACAATAATGATGGATTCTCCACTAAGAAACATGATGGGCCCTCCACTAAGAACAATAATGATGGATTCTCCACTAAGAAACATGATGGGCCCTCCACTAAGAACAATAATGATGGATTCTCCACTAAGAAACATGATGGGCCCTCCACTAAGAACAATAATGATGGATTCTCCACTAAGAGGGACAACATGATGAGCTCTCCACCAACATATCTCTCTCTCTCTCTTTCTCTCCCTATATATATCTTCCTTCCCATCCATAAAAAAAAAAAAGAGAAATTTATCTTCCATTATCTCTTTCTCTTCCATTATCTCTTCTAATCACTCCCTCCAATCCCTTTCCTCAATATATTCTTCCATGCCTCTCCCTAATATTCTTCTTCCATTATCTCTTCACTCCCTCAATCACTCCCTCTAAACACTCCAGAGAAAGCGAAAGACGGCGGAGCGGATCGGCGGCGGCAGGATTTTTTATATTTTTTTGGATTGGGCGGAGATCTTCACCACAGGTAGGTGCATTGTTCTCAAAATATTTCTGTATTTTTCCGAATTTTTCTGATTTTTTCCGCAAATTGTGTTTTAAAAATGGAAAACTCTTCAAAAAACATCTTTTGACGAAGAAAAATTAAATTATATACCAAACAAATTCTACAATTAATGAAATTTCGTGGAAAAATAATATGTTACTGATTCATTTTACCATGAATTTATAAAGATTTTTGGAGTTTATTTGGTATATTATTTAATATTTTCTTTGAAACTTATCAGATTTTAGGAGACTTTTTACTAACATCAGATCATCATTAAAATTCATAAAATTTTTACAGTAGTCTTATCTTCCATATTACTTGTTACTGTAAAATTTTCGTGTTATTTGGATCTGTTTTAAAATGGGATGTAGTGTTAATTTATAATCTGGTCTGGAAATTGTAAAATCCGAAATTGGTAGTAAATAATTTCTAAAATTCATGAAAATCTCACTGCATGCTATTTTGATTCATATAGTATTTCTGTAGAAATTTCATAGAATTTAGAGTTGTATTTCTACTAGTTTATGTGTTAATTGTGCAATCTGGACATTTAATGGATTAATCAAGATTAAATGTGAATTTAATGTAAAAATATGCAAAACTCATCCTGTAAGCTACATACATTTTCATCTTGCTGCTGTAGAAATTTCAAATCATTTCGAATTTATTTGCAACAATTTCACTTGTAAAACCGCTCATATGCTTAAAATTGATAAAATCCATGGAAAATTCGAAATTAATTGAAAATCATATAAAAATTCCTAAAGAACTTTAAAATTCTGTCACATGTTCACTCCTTAATCCATTAAAACAGAAATTTTAGGATCTTTAGATTTTCCTGGAAAAATGGCCAGTGCATCCATAATCGTATCCCAATTGCAACTTGATCTTTGACAATTTGAATATTTAAGTTATAGCATGTTGTTGGCTCCGAGGTTATTGTCCACGGAAATCCTGAGATTCTGCCAGGCAATAAGATGCTATAACCTAAGTATTAAATTGCACAAGGAAAGAGCGCACGATTCCCTCCTTTGGATGCCATTCAAGGCCGAAATTGGTGAACCCTAGAACCATTGGTAATCCTTAAATGTCTAGAAACTGAAAATCTTCGAAATCTGAAACTCATTAACCTCGAGAACTTAAATCGATTTGTCTCGAGTCTTCCGGAACCATTGGATTATGGTTTCCAATCTAAGAACCATTAGAGCCCAATTTAGGAACACTAGTGTTGTGTCGTGTCCTAAGTTTTAGGGAGTCCTAGAGTTAGGAGTCCAGCCTCATCACGGACGTTTGTTATGTATAACAACCGTGCCATAGGTCTAGTCACACTAGTCACCCAATCTTTCCTTAAGACGAGCCTAGTAATCTAGGATGTAGGCAAACCTGCATTAGTCTAAGGAACAATTTGCATTTAGATAAGAATCATATAGCATCTCAGATGAAATCCTAAGATAATAAAATCCTCAACTTGAATTAAATAACTTCTCTCAAAACTGTTGAAACAGTCAATTCTGTCTAGGTCGGTGTCCTAGTTGAGTTAGGCATAAGTAGCTTGGCTTAGGTGCACCGAACTACGTCGACTCTGATCCCAGTGAGGCTTGGGTACGTAGGCAGCTTGGATGTCTGACGGCATACCACCCGCGAGTCGGCACCACAACAAATTGTGGTGTTTTGTATATTAATTTTCTTGTAAATACTTAATCAAATCAGTTAGGGTTTTCCATGAAATTAGAATTCTAGGAGAACTTTCACGTAGAATGAATCCAGACAAATTAATAAATCAAGATACACATCTAGGATTCACATTGAAATTAGATTCTAGGATGCATGTCACTTAGTTCGCACATTAACATAGAGTTGAATGAGCCATTTAAAATAAATTTAAAAGAGTTAGCTTTTGGAATCGAAGACCGATTATCGGGCAGGAATGGTGCATATGGCGGATAACTCCCCATACCTTCCATTCTCGTAACCAGGTAGCGAGTCTAGATTTCTGGTTAATTACGGGTCCTAGATCCCACATCTAGGTGGCGACTCTGTCAGTCTTTTTCGTGTGGAATTCGGATTGCCTTAGTGATCCCAAGTCCACAGGAAAGACGAATTCAAATCAATATTAAAATGCACACGCCAATCGCGTGGGAACGAGAGACCAAAGGAGAGCGCGCGGCGGCTCGCGCCCCGCCCCTCTCGCGGGATCATGTCCCACACCAGGTCACTCGGAGCCCTCTTTTCATTCTATTTCCTATTTTTATCGTGGTTTTTTGGTTTTCAACGGTTTTCCGATGTTTTATCGAGTTTTGAGACGGGTGATGGCGTAGCATGGCCCCTTCACAGGAATTGTCCTCGTTGAGCCCAACGATAGGTTATGACGACCGCGAGACTGAGATTTGTCTAATCTTTAGCGGATCAGGATCGCTGGGCTTGATTCTTTTATAATCGCTCTCTGAGCCTATTGTATGTCCCCATTTATCTTCCCTGGTATTTTTGGACCTCGCATACCGTCGATTTTTCGATTTCTTCCTTTCCTTGCATCTTTTAGCTTATCGCGTGTTTGTCTTTAGCTTCTTATGTGTTTACTTTCAGCTTACTTGCTTTTCTAGCATGTGACTAGTTACTATTTTTCTTAGCATTATCTCTTGCATAGGCTCGGATGCTAATGTATTTATTCTATTGTTTTGGTTGTTTACTGCTTTGTATTATCTTCTGCATAATTAGTTGCATGTTAGTATGTTTACTTCTTTATCTTGAGTGTTTGCTCTTTAGATATATCTTTTGAGCAGTTTCACATACTCATTCACATGCTTAGCTGTAGTATTTATTTATTCATCTTATCTTGATTATCTGCTTAGATGTAGCTCTTTAATGCTTTTCCTGCTTATCTCATCATATCTATCATTATCTGCTTAGCTGTAGTTGTGCATGTGGTTACTTACTGCTTTCTTAGATGTGTTGAGTTAGGATTAGATGTGATGAGTTAGGATTTGTTTGCTTTCTTTGCCCATTCCAAGGTGATGCATGCTTAGGTAGACGTTTTCTCAGGGATGTCTGTTCCCATTTCACATGATTTTAGCCCATAATTCTTCAAAAATAATAAAAATGACATAAGTGACCGAGTGCGCTCGGGCGAGTGGGGGTGCCTAACACCTTCATTCATCATCATCAAAATCTAAAAACCCTAATACAAGAGGCCTATATATAGCAATTAAAATAACATAGAAATAAAATAACATGAAAAATAAAATCCCTAAAGACTAAAACATGGAAATAAAAATCCTAAAAGTTCTAATGGGCAAATATGCGACTTATTGGGCCTACAATACGCATCAAATTGACAATAAGGACAAATGTTCTCGAGGTTTGTTGAACTGATACTGTTTGATAATTTTCAATACATGAACACGTTTATCTCATGTATTATTTTAATCTTCTATTGCAGGAGACTTGTTCATGCCAAAAAGAACAAATCAGCTTACTGCAACACCAACTCTATGCCGCAAATGATAAATTGCAGGTTGGTTACATTTTACTGAGGTTCATCTGTTCAATCACATCTGTTCAATCAGCATCCCCCCTCTCCAAACCATCACCACCACCCGCACGCACGCACGCACCACACAAAACCAATTACGTAATTGAGTAGACTGATCACTCCTAATGACTTGCCGTTATACAAATGTTAATTTTGATTTAATGTTTATTCCCTCAATTTAGCTAGCAGATTTGTCTGTCATGGACAAGCGGACAGAATGCGAAGAACAAAAGAAAATTTTGCAGGACCTACATAATCGTTTAACAGAAGCAGACATGCAAATTATAGACGAAGAGAAACTGCGTAAAAATTTTCACAACACAATACTGGTACCAATCTTCCTATTCTTATTGGTACTTGGTAGTACGTAGAATTCTACTGGCACTGAAACTTTGGTTTATTGCAGGAACTGAAAGGGAATGTTTGAGTTTTTTGTAGGGTGCATCCTTTATTACCTGATGATGATTGTGGTGGAGCAGAAATGTCAGTTGTTTCATGAGGCTTCAGAAGAGGATGTTTTTGTAGAAATCTCACAACTTGTCCAGAGTGCCCTCGATGGTTACAAGGTGAGCACATACATTTCACTTAGTGTTCGTAATGTAGGGCTTAGAATGTCTATATTTTAGGGTGGCCAACTCGTTTAGTTTGTGTCTTTGCCTCTATTTGGAACCCAGTAATTGACATTTGATTGATGGTTGCATGTGTTATATTTTGGGCATCTATTATTTTATAGCCTTGTTGTATTTTATAATTTATACTTGATCATGGCATGGAATAAATATTAACCCTTCGGCAAACTCTTTTCACAGCCAGCTGAGTGTAAGACAACTCTTCAAATGATTAACTGCTTAATTCAGGTTAGCTGGGCCTTATCTTTTTATGAATTGAGTTGTTGTATAGTGGCTGCAGTTTTATTAGTGATGCCAGACGGTCTTGGGACCCAATCACATCTAAGGTTTAATATCCCTAACAATTGCATGCCAGTGTAGAATAAAAGAATATTCTATGCAATTTCTGTCCATTTTTTAATGCCAAAATGAATTAACTAAAGCAAGGGGAGCCTATGCAATTTGTGTCCTTAAGAACCCACACATGACTAGTATATCTTTATGCTATTTATTATGGACACTATTAGGCAGTGCTATTACTTGTATGCTTCAAAATGATTGTCCGCTAATTGCAACAAATTAAGGACCAAAAAAATTTCCAACCCTTGAGGAATACTTCCTGAAGTAGGTTTTTGGATGAATTTTTATGATTTTGCTGTTTATGTATTCTTGATTTTCTCTTGTGCATGCTTAATTAGTTCTTTCAGTTCTTTTGTCTTTAATATTCAAATTTCCTCATCATCCTCATCATCATTATTTACTCTGTGCTTCATTTATCCTGTATGTTGCATTCTCGTTTTCACAAATATTTACAGTTGTGGTATTTATGAGTTTATGGTTTCATGAAGGATGGGATTCACAAGTTTGGGTACATGATAAGCAATCAAAATTTGTGTTCTGGCAGGTTTGCATATTTGCTTATGGTCAAACAGGTTCCGGTAAAACCTGTACCATGATGGGTAAGCCAGAAGCTCGGGAGCAGAAAGGGCTGATACCACGATCCTTGGAACAAATATTTCAAACTAGTCAGTTGCTTTCCTCGCAGGGTTGGAGATACAAAATGCAGGTTGACCATTTAATTTTTTGTGGGTTCCTTTTTTTTGTAATAGTTTGAGTGCATGAGTATAACTTTTTTTCTTAATTTTTCTCCCGGACATCTTAAGTATTCTTTTAACATCTGCAGGCATCAATGTTGGAAATATATAATGAAACAATCCGTGATCTGTTATCCACGAGCCGCTCTAGCGGTCCGGACTTGTCACTTGGAAAGCAATACACAATTAAACACGATGCAAATGGAAACACACATGTCTCGGACCTCACCGTTGTAGATGTGTGCTCTATCAAGCAGGTTTCCTCTCTTCTACACCAGGCTGCACAAAGCCGGTAAGTTCTTGACAAGGCATCTTTTTATTCCTATAGTTTATATCTGTAGAAAACAGTCCGACTTTAATATTTTTTGGCTTGCAAGTTAAAAACTATAAATCACATTGTTATATCCTCATTAAATTGTGCCACTACCTTTTATCCTATAATATAGAATGATGGGCATTTGTTGTTTGGGTTACGTATATCTTACTTTGCACTTATTTTCATCAACCGTCTTTGTGTTTCATATTTTTGTTGTCATATGTTCACACATATTCTTCTTTGGCACAAGATCCAATTATCATGCAAAGGATATATATCTTACATTCTTATATGTTACAAGTTGGAATTATTCATGTGTATTGCATGCGGACTTATCACTTGGAAAGCAATACACAATTAAACACGATGCAAATGGAAACACACATGTCTCGGACCTCACCATTGTAGATGTGTGCTCTATCAAGGAGGTTTCCTCTCTTCTACACCAGGCTGCACAAAGCCGGTAAGTTCTTGACAAGGCATCTTTTTATTCCTATATTTTATATCTGTAGAAAACAGTCCGACTTTAATATTTTTTGGCTCGCAAGTTAAAAACTATAAATCACATTGTTATATCCTCATTAAATTGTGCCACTACCTTTTATCCTATAATATAGAATGATGGGCATTTGTTGTTTGGGTTACGTATATCTTACTTTGCACTTATTTTCATCAACCGTCTCTGTGTTTCATATTTTTGTTGTCATATGTTCACACATATTCTTCTTTGGCACAAGATCCAATTATCATGCAAAGGATATATATATCTTACATTCTTATCTGTTACAAGTTGAAAGTATTCATGTGTATTGCATGCTGAATTTATCTTGTTTGTTTACTTATATTGTGGCATATGTCACAAATCAATTTCACTCTCCAGAATAAAAGGAACGTCAGCTTTTGTTTGGTACATGTACATGTTTTGTCTTATTTCTGTAACTGAGTGAAAATACCTGTAGGTTTTATATATCTATTTTGGTCTTTATTATGGAGTTGAAATATCTACGTTTTATATATCGATTTTGGTCTTTATTATGGAGTTGAAAATATCTATATTACATAATGGCTAGTATGTAAGGGGCAATTATCACATGTCAAAACTGATTGAAAGTTATTATAGGGTGGAGATATATGTCAAACATTGGAGTCCTATTGGTGGACATGAATGAGACTAGGCTCATGTCGG
This sequence comes from Tasmannia lanceolata, assembly GCF_043159265.1. Lineage (NCBI taxonomy): Eukaryota > Viridiplantae > Streptophyta > Magnoliopsida > Canellales > Winteraceae > Tasmannia > Tasmannia lanceolata. Next base: position 3,657,574 of record NW_027518731.1, on the reverse strand, counting down.
TACTTGGGGTAGTTTTTTGAAGAATGCAATCTTAAGTTTAGTAATGTTTTGATATCCTAGTTGGGTCGAGAATGCTACACTATTTCTTTTTTTTCTATAGGAATGATTCCGTTAAAAAATAGACTTATGAGAGATATCAAGAAGGGATGGCATAAATCATTTTTTCCCAGGCCAGAGTCTTCATTTTATTGATTATCGGAAGAAGAATACAAAAGGGGGACATAGCTTCCCTCGCCTCAAACCCAAAGAAAGAGAATAAGAGAAATAAACTCACTAACTGAACGAAATGGGGCAACAACCCAAGCCACCAATAGAAAACATAAAGGAAACAGAAGCTATCTAACCGAATTTTAGGAAGGCCTAACTGATCACACCTCCCTGCTCCTCTCGTTTTCGGGGAAGATTAGCCCAAGGTAGAAAATAGGAGAAATTATATGATGCCCGACCGTCAAGTCATGTGAAGGAGGTACTTCAAAAGTACCACCCTTGATATTTGATCCAACAGCAGCATCTTAAAAAGTGGGCTTCTGTTGGATCAAATATCAAGGGCGGTTCCGTTTTGACGGTACTTGACGGTCGGCCACCATATAAAAACTCAGAAAATAGTTTATGAAAAGGATTTTTGAAGAAAAATGGTGCAAACCTAGGGTTCATGGGTTCTTTGGAGAGCAGTAGCTATAACAATAGCTATAACAGTTGGTTGTTCATCGAGAAGAAGAGGGCTTGTGCGAGGGGGGGGTGGGGGAGGATGGGAAAATACAGCCAAACCTGCTGAATTATAGGTTGTTGTTCAGAAACAACGCAGTAGATTAGCCGATAAACTGATCGTATGAAGGAAAGTGACCGAGTTTGCTAGCGGCAGCACAAGAGATGTTGATCTGAAGTCCCATCTGTTCAAAAACAACGCAGTAGATTAGCCGATAAACTGATCGTATGAAGGAAAGTGACCGGGTTTGCTAGCGGCAGCACAAGAGAAAAGCGAGGGAGATAGGATAAAAGAGGGAAATAATGGTGGTGAAAGGCAGTCGGCTGCACTTGTGTGCATATATGATAGGTGACTTGAGGGAGGCAACTTGGGCAGTAAGGCGATGAGGGTAGACGGAGAAAAAGCGAAGAGAAGAAAGGGAAATCAAAGAAGGAAGAAGAGAAGGGAGAAGAGGAATGAAGGGAAATTGGAGAAAGTTACGGTGGTAGAAAACGGTAAGGCTCTCAAGTGGGCCGTGCCAAATAAAAAAATCCTCAAGGAAGCATCTCTCAAGATTTAATGATTATGAAAGAAACCCATCTGTGCAACAACAAATGGGAGTAGATATCCTATAAGATTTAAGGCTAAAACTCTCTATCCTCAAATGGAAATTGAGTGTTGTTAAGAGAAACTGATATGGGATGGTAGAAAACGGTATATGGGAAGGATTCTTGAAGAAAAATAAAATCCTTAGAGAAGCATGTCACAATTAAATGGTTGGAAAAGATTTAAGATTTAGGGCCAAAACTTTCTAATCGTCAAATGGAAGTCTAGTGTTTTGGAATCAGTTGATCAAACATTTTTTGATAAATAGTTTATTAAAGGTTTTATGAAAAGCATTGGTTGTTTCCAAAAGATATTTGCAAATGCACAGGAGGTAATTTGTGTCCACTCCTCGTAGAACTAAACTCGGTAAATAAAGGATTGGAGGAAGGACATAGACATTGGATGTGACTCGGGTAGTTTGATCTAATGGTCTTCTTCAGGGTAATCTCCTGGTGGGGCCACTTGCTTAATGCGATCATAGTTGCATTACACAATATGTGATCGCAATGGGGCCCATTGTGCGTCATGCTGGATCAACCATTGGATCCCTTCGATGATCCCACTTCCAACTCGCTAGACGATTATGGATTGTTGGACAATCCGGGTTCAAAATTTGATCGTACGCTTGGAATGGATTGGATTCACTGTATGTGATACAGGGAGGAGGCGCACCATAGGGTGCATATACTTGTATTATAGAGGGGATATACCATAAGGCCCATCAAACTCACTAGGATAAGCGGTATTCTTGAACTAAACGAAACAACAAGCGATGAAACTAAAGCCAAAGACAGATAAAGTAAAGCACTTAAACTATAAGACAAGTAGGCCTCTCTAGACCATACAAATGCTCGGCGAGCCCAACTAAACAGTATATGGGAAGGATTCTTGAATAAAAATAAAATCCTCGGGGAAGCATGTCATGATTTAAATGATTGGGAAAGAACCCTATCTGTGTAGCAGCTAATGGCGATATATCTCCTGTAAGATTTAAGGACAAAACCTTCTTATCGTCAAATGGAAGTCTAGTGTTCTAGAATCAGTTGATCAAACGTTATAGTTGGGTTTGAGTTTGCATCAGAAGTTATTTTGCAGTTGATATTGCCATATATTTACAGCTTGCAACCAAATTTGGGTAGAAAAGTAATAATACTTGTGAGTTATGCATCTAGTGTTCATTTTATTTGTCATGGGGAAACGCCAAGAAGCCCATAAGCCGCCAACATTAGAAATTAAATTCTAAATTGCCCTTGAGCTAATTTCGTCCCATTTTCTGCTTATGTTGGGCGTAACAGTTGTCGATCCCTGACCTTCAATGTATACTGTTTGTTCCACTTAAAGTATTTAACATTTCTAAAACCTCAAATCATAAGTATATATTTCCATTTAAAAAAAGGATTTAAAGTGTCTGATATTGGAACATTTTTAAAACCTCAAAGTCCAAGATGTATTATCGTGTATTTGTTTGAGGCAAACATGGTATTTGGAAGGATATGACATGCTCATAGTTTCAAAACTCTCCTGCGTCATCGCCGACTTGCTTGAGTCGATTCCCTTAAACCTTAAACTCCAATAAGTATTATCATGTATTTGTTTGGGGCAAACATGGTATTGGAAGGATATGGCATTCTCATTGTTTCAAAACTCTCCTACGTGATCATCGATTTGCCCCGAGTCTTTTCCATTTTGCCTTTCTGATATTCTCTTCTGAGTCTGCATTTTGCCAATGTCAATCAAAACTCTTTTGACTCTTCCAAGTCATGACCGCCTCAAATTCAATACTACTCAGCTGTGTCAACCAAGTCGACTAAGATTTCCTTCGGCCACATTTTGGTCTGCATCTGCATTTTGAAACACAAGTAGTGCGATGAATAGTATATATATTGTAGGATACAAGAATAGTTCTGTGTATCACCCACTTGGAAAACATTTTTTATCCCACGTTTCAGTATCTGTTGACATGTTCCCTAAACTTTGTATCACCCAACGAATACAAAACATATTTTTCTTTATTTTCCCTTCTTTTTTTCCCAAACTGCCCTCCATGTTTATTCATTTACTGATCAGCAACTATGATTGCTTTTGCATAGGTTCTAGTTTAATTCCTATCATCTTTCATGTATATAACATCTATTCAAAAATTATAAAAAATATTTTCTCTATCAGATCGGGCTTTTTCCAATGACGATATATAACGGTGTTTTTTTTTTTGAATGCTAACGAGAATTTTAATAAAAAAAAGGGAGAAAGGTGAACCACGACTGAGATGGTCAGAAGAAAGGTGAGCCACGACTGAGATGGTCAGAAGATAAAGAAAGCATACAGAGAAAAGCAAGTAAAAGGGAAGACAATAAACAACTACGGCCCTAAGTGGGAGGAAATATAATTCTAAGGAGCCTCTCTATCCATTCCCAACTAGGCTAGTGTCTGCATAACTATTCTCCATCCTCTGCACATGCAGAAGGGGTTATGGAAATCTGAGGCTCGTTGATGGATCTCGTCTGCCAACTCATCAAATCTCTGAGGGTGGGGATGTCTGCCGTCCTTCCATCTGATTTTAACGAGCGAGTCTCCCTCTAAAATCAACTTGCTCAAATCCCTCTCCTTGGTAATTGTAATGCCCTGCGAACAACTCTCAATTCCGCTACGTTGGAACCTGTGATCCCAATGGGGCCAGAGAAGGTACACCAGGTCTTTCCCATATCGGCCCTGAGAACTCCTCCAACACCAGCTGGACTTGGATTACCGAAGCTCGATCCATCAAAGTTGAGCTTCATTTATTCAGGAGGAGTCCATCGAGGAGCAGGGGCTTCCTTGTTATCCCTAGAGATGCAAATCTCTCTCTTGCACTCCATGAGGTAGAGCTCGAGATCCAGGTTTATGGGAAAATATTTTGTAATCAATTTTGTGCCTAACAAAACATGTCATAATTGTGACCCTAGAAACTTTTCTGAACAAACAACACCGACAGAAAATTTAATTTTCAGTGACCTTATTATCCATTTGAAACTGATATTCAGTTTCTATCATATCAGTTTTATTGTGATTTTTTTTTTTGTGAAAGATAATTAGAACGATATGAAAAGATGAACTTTGGCCTTAATGTTGATGTTTACTACAGTGATAGAAATCGTTGAATAAGCAGTTTCTAGGATTGGCTTGGATAAGGTTTATCTTGATATTATCTTGACCTATGTTCAAGGATTTTATTCTTGTAATATTTTATCCCTGTAGGAAAGGTCGATGACTTGTTGTTAACTGAGGATAGCAAGTCTATTAGACTGAAGGTTATTATCCGTTTTTATGACTTTACAAAATTACAATTAGCAATTGAATCTTGGTTTGTAAAATCAAAAGCAAATAAATACTACAAAAAAATTTTCATTCTCTTTCTTTTTTTTCCATTCCTTAAAAGTTTTATAACTGTTTTTTTATTTTTCAGAAAAGCTTAACACTAGGTCTGTTGGCAAAACTCAAATGAATGAGCAGTCTTCTAGAAGCCACTTTGTATTTACTTTGCGGATATCCGGAGTTAACGAGGTACCTTTGTGGAGCAACATTGTATTTAATCATATTCACATACTGATATGTTCCTTATGATTCCCCAGGGCACCGAACAGCAAGTGCAGAGTGTATTAAATCTTATCGACCTTGCTGGTAGCGAACGACTGTCCAAGAGTGGTGCAACGGGGGATCGCTTAAAGGAAACTCCATGGTGCAAAATTATATTGTTCAATTTTCTTTTGTGCAATGAATTTCAGTTGCAATGATTCGCCCACAGAAGATGGTTCCGAAGATACGTTTACAGACATTAAGGTCTTTGAATCCACACCAAGACAAGGCTGCCAATTAGAGAATTAAAGGGACACATCAAGGTAAAAATTCCAAATGACAATAAAGTAACCAGAAAATAATCAGAATACAAAAGGAAAAACCCATGCATTGTGGTCAGCTATCAAAAGAACATGTTCAAATCAATAACATATAGGAAGCTTCTAATGCTCAAGCACTGAAATTCTGGAGTTGTCATAAATATAATTGAAAGACACTCCAATAACTTATAATCGCATCCAATAAGTGCCACAAATTTTTTAGGTAAAATGAACTAGAGCTACAACTGGTGCCCCGGGGAATGCAACAAAGAGAGATACTGGCCCATACAAATATATATATATATATATATATATATATATATATATATATATATATGAGAAAACTGTTGGTGAGCTTAAGCGCACCATTTTTTTGGTGCGCTTAAGTTGCTATAACGCATCTCACTGGTGCGCTTAAGCGGGACCCAGCAGGACCCAAACATTTAAACTAATGGGAGGCGCTATAACAACTTAAGCGCACCATCAGTTCTCTCTCTCTCTCTCTCTCTCTCTCTCTCTCTCTCTCTCTCTCTCTCTCTCTCTCTCTCTCTATATATATATATATATATATATATATATATATATATATATATATATATATGTGTGTGTGTGTGTGTATGTGTCTGTGTGTGTGTGTGTGTGGACACCCCCATTTTGCTACGCTTTAAAAAGCGAAAGGTTTGGTTGGTCGGTTAATCCCTAAGTTAGTATTATGCATTGACTAAGCATTCTTGCATTTTATGGTGAATTTCACATCATTTTAGGTGTTTTGAAGTTGATTCGCAATCCCGAATGTCTCTAGGGGGTTCCATTAGTCTCTGGAAGAAGAGAATTTAAGTTTCCAATCATGTAAGAAAACTTGCTATTTTTGGAATTTCTCAGGGTTTTCCCTAATTTCACCCATTTTTGCACCTCGGGGGGTATTTTGATCATTTCCCATGTGTCTGAGAATATCCAGAAAGTATGTCTAAGAAATTGTGAATGATTTCAAGTGTTTAAAGAAACCTGTTATTTTTGGAATTTCTCAGGGGTTTTACTTGTTTTAGAAATTTTGGGCGTCGAGGGCATTTTGGGCATTTTCAGGGGAGTCCAAGTGATCCCGTTTGATATCACCCACTAAAACAAGCGAACTTAAAAACTTGCTATTTTTTAAGGTGCGTATTGGTCATATAGGGGTATTTTGGTCCAAAAAGTTATTTTTCCTAAAGAGGATGGCTCGACCATGTGTTGGGGGTGCACCATAAATGTCATATGGGTTGGGTTCGTTTATATAAAATTTGAATTTAATGAATTTTTGTTGATTTTATTTGAAAAACCCAAAGCATATACATGAAAAGCCCATTGGGTAAAGCCCACATGGGGGAAGCCCATGTGGAACCACCCATGTGGGTCGGTGTGGATCCCGATTCCTGGAGGTGCGTCATCCTCTTCCTCCGCGGCCCATGAGGGTGTGTGTTGCGCTTTTCTCTAGCATTTGCTCTTGTCTTTGATGATTAGTTAGAAGATGATCACTTTTGTGAATTTAAGATAAAAGTTTGAATTTTCACAAAAGGGGTGAAAGACCTGAGTCGCCACCTAGGTTAGGGCCCAAGACCCATAATTAACTCTGTTAATTTGGTCTACGTTTTGAGTTCTCGGTAAGTTATCTAGTTACGAGATCGGAAGGTGTACCGCACGAAGTATACAGCATCGATCTTGCCTAACTTTTAAAAGCTTTTAATTATTTAGGTTTAACAAAGGGGGTGAATGTGAATTTTATTAACCCAAGTGCATTCTAATTATTTAGCCGTTCACAGTTTATACCCATGCGGGCCAGGAGTTTCAGTCCTAAATGCCTAGCTAAGATGCCTAATGCCTAGCATGGGTCCTATGTAATTGACTAAGACTGATAATTGAATGTTGATTGGATGTTTGGAAGGTTATGAAAGCTAAGTTCTATATGCTTAGAATGCAAGTTCTATATGACCTTAGAACTAATGCAGGGAATCCTAAGAGCCTAAGCTAAGGCTTGGGTTTGAGGTACATGTTTGGCGATCCTTGGATAAGGTATTATGAGACAAGGTATTCTAGAATTGGGTATTCTAAGTTTGGATCCTAGGATTGGGTATCCTAGATTCAGGGTTCTAGAATTGGGTATTCTAAAATAGGATATCCTAGGATAAGGTGGCATGGGATTGGGACTAGGTTTTCCTAAAGTCTGGAATTGGTCTTAATGAATGTTTAACTCAGATAGACTCTGGGGTACTCTGGTTATGAAACTGGGTCACTCTCAGGGCACTCTGATGTTTTCTGGTTCACTCCAGGAGACTTTTTAGTGTATTTCAAAGACATTCTGGAGTACTCTGTGTCATTCCAGAGGGACTCAGGGTTGACACTGAACTTCAGGTGAACTCTGGTTGTCTTTAACTCTTAAAATAGGTCTTTTAGGCGAATTACTTGAGTTCAAAGCTGAGTGGATCTTTAAGTTTTGGGGAAATGGTTGGTTACGGGTTAGACTGGGGCTTGGTGCAGGTTCGGGTGGTTGGTTACGGGTTCGGGTTGTTGGTTCAAGTCGGACCGAGAGTTCTGGTTAGGTCCGGGTTGGATCGGGGCTGAACCGGATTAGTTGCGGTTTGGTTCCAGGTTGAGTCAGTTTGGACCGGGTTGAATTTGCACGGGTTCGACCTGAGTTGACTCGGGTTTGGACCAATTTTAGATAGGCTACACATGTGCACAACACGCTTGGATCTGGGCTTTGAGCCTTGGGTCGGAACCCATATTAGCTTTGGTGTCAGGTTGAAGTGGAACCCATGTGGATTTAAAACTTGGGCTTAAATTATGCATACAGTGTAACACATTCACTTGTATTGAATATGTGGTATCCATGTGAACAGCACACATAATCGGATCAATACATTGTGAATTGGTTGCATATATATGTACTGTACACACAAGAAATTTGGACCGATTATAACATGTATACATATCAAATTGGTTGCACTGTATTATCAACAGGTTTAGGCGCAATAGGTTTGTGATTTGGATGCAGGTTAGGAGTTGGGTTAGGTTGTATGGTTGGGTTGGGTTGGATCAAGTTGGATTGAGTTAGGGTCAGGTTGGGCGTAAGTCAAATTGAATTGGGTTGGATGGGGTTAGGTTGGGCGAGTGGCTGGGTTGGGTTGAGTCTGGGTACGGCTCAAGTGAGGTTGGGTTGGATTGGATTGGGCGTATGGCTGGGTTGGGTTGGGTTAAACCTCAAGTTGGGTTAGTTAGGTTTTGGTTTGGGGTTGGGTTAGATTTGATTGGGTCAGGTTGGATTGGGGTGTGGGTTGGGATTTGACTTAGGGGTGCGGGTTAGGTCGGGGCACGGCTTGGGTTGGGCTTAAGCTGGGGCTAGGTGCGGCTAGGTAGGAGAGGTTGGGTTAGGGGGGTGCAGGTCCGGGTCCGGGTTGGACGGGTTGGGATGAACTAAAGTAGCATTGGGCGTGGATTGGGTTTGGTCAAGGCCAAGGGGGGCCGCGAGGTTCGGGTCAAGACCGAGTTGGCCGTGGGTTTGAGGTGCGGGTTGGGCGTGTGGGCCCCTAGGGACGGCGTGAAATCACCTGGATGAGTAAGCCTCTAAGGGTTAGGTTCCAAGATTAAGGATTCTCATTAATATCCAACGAGGCTATTGTTATCGGGCAATTACTTTGACAAGGCTCTATGGTTATCATTCAAAGCTATTGTTAACATTTTATTAATTTATTCTTTTGAATGCTTAACAAAGCTACTGTTAGCATTGGTTATTTGTTCTTCATTCCCTTTTTTATGATGCCATGGTGGGTCCTAGAAGAGTAAGGGATCAAGTTACAAAAATGAAATAAGACTTGAAGACATGAAAATCTATTTTAACAGCATGCCTGCGAGGATATTGTTTGCACATGTTTCAAAGACATCATAAGAGCACGCCCAAACATGTTATTTTTTATTAAATCCAAAGAAGATAAGAGACGTTTTTTACCATTTCTGATGCAACCTGTGCATTAATTCTAAAGCCTTTCACGCATACTGTTAAGAACAAATTTGCAACACGTTTATACTATTTGTATTAAACCAAAGCACATTCGATTGATGCAAACCATAACGAAATAAAGCATTGCCTTTCCATGAAAATTACTGACCTCTTGGACGTTTTGAAAATGACCTTGGATCTTGGGAGAGAGTGTGATGAATCCTCTTTCAAGAGCTTAAACCGAAAAGAATGGAGTGACCTTTGTCTTGCTAGGCTTGCGGGGGCTTGAGGGGGGCAAAAATACTAACCTAGATGAGCAAAGGCTATGAGGAGAAATAGAAAGGGGAGAGCAAGCCATTGAGTCTTGGGGGAATAAAATGAAAATGATAATGGGAGAGGAGGGCTATTCCATTTCTTTCTTCAAAGGAAAGGGAGGGTCTATTTATAAGCTTAGGAGGGGGTAGTTTAGGAAAGGGTAAAAGGGAATTGGGTGTAAGGCTAGGATTAAATTGGTTTTGATCTAAGGGTCTAGATGGATTCGTTAGGAAAGGATAAAATCAAGAGGAAGGAGAGGCCACTATTGGCTAACAAGTGATAAGCTTGCCACCTCTCCAAATTGGTTTGGTTTGGATGGCTAAGATGATTTTGGTTAAGATCTAATGATTGAGATTGGTTTGTTAGGGAATGATAGGCTCAAGAGAGATGGTGAAGTTCTAGGATTGGCCAACTTTAGATGGGTTTGCCACATAACCCATAAAATGGTTGCAAAAATCCATTCTAATTTAATTCAGACGGATGAGATGAAGACTTCTAGCAAAGAGTGGTGTTTGAATGGTGTAGATGGATCCACTTGATGGGGAGATAAGAATGCACCGTTAGAGAGATAGGGAGAGACAAATTAGGGCATGGGAGATTTGCAAAATCAAAGGGGAAAAGAGGGTGGGTCGGTTGGAGAGAGAGAGAGAGACGAATTAGGGTGGGGGAAAATCTCAAACGTGGGGGAGAGAGGAGGGTCGGTTGGGAGAAATTGGGGTGATCCAAACCATCCAATTGATGGCCAAATGGGGAAACGAAATAGGGGGAGAGCTAGTTTGTTGCAAATTTCCCTATTTTTTCTCTTGGTTGTTTTGTGAAACGACCAAGTAATCCCTACTCTTCGAATGAATTACAACCATGCCACATATTTTTTGCAAATGGCTAATCTACCCCTCTAGTGTAATGAGAACAAATATATTCACCTTACCTCTTAATTTCTCAAGAACGGTCCAAGCCATCCATTCGACGGTTAATTGTATAAATTAATTCGTCGATCAAGATCATATTTTTCATGAGATTACGCCATGTGGCCCTTAAAGATGGGAAAACACTTTTCCTAAACAATAATTTCTTGGACAAACAAATCCAAGGAAAGTAGAGTAATGAGGAAAATATTTTTCTGGAATAAAAATTCCATGGAAAATACCATCTTAATTACAAATGGTCCATCTTTAATGAGAGCCATCGATTTCGCAGGTGATCTAAGCTCCCGTACTCTTAAGCGATTAGCGATCCAAACACTTACACCATGATCACTGAGTTGAGATAAGATGATCTCGACCGTTAGTTCGTAGAACCATGGTCCAAAGTGATCTCAATTTGACAATTATCGTTCAAAATCCGATCTCTGCTATTGATCTTGCTATCAACAGTAATCCTTCATCAAATAGGGTTCGAGCGAGAGAAAAATAAGAAGGTAGGGCCACAATAAGAGAGGAAAAATAGGAGATGAGGGAACCAAGGTACAAGGATGACTCGGGGGGGTCCTAGAGCATCAAGGTCATCCTAAGGACGAGGTGTCTCTATGTAGGGTAGGAACCTTTCATACCGACCATGTCCTAAGATGTAGGGACTCCTACATTTTAGGGGCTTTTCTAAATCACTTCACAATTACTCGAGATATAGGACTCTCCCTTGAGACACGAAGGGTGTCCTAAACCTTAAGAGATACCCTAAAATGTAGGACTCTTCTACAACTTACGACATTTCCTAAAATTTAGGAAACGGCTTAAAATTACTCTACTTGCAGGATATTCTTCACGGATTGGGAGCCTTTCTCCTAGAAAGTAGGACTATCCTAGAACGTAGGACTCTTTTACAATTTTAGAACATTTTCTAAAATTTAGGAAATGGCCCCGAATGACTCACGATACTGGATACATTTCCCGGGTTCGGATTTCCCTCCTAAAATATAGGAACTAGCCTAGAACGTAGGGCTCTCCTACAATTTAGGGTTCTTCCTAAAATTTAAGAAATGATCTGCCACGACTTGGAATAGCTTGGGTAGTATTCGCTCTTAGTGAATTTCAACACTGGAATCATGTTTTCTTTGAAACGGAGCAAAATGAGGGTGTCTACAGTCGGCCACATAAGTGGGCGCCCCACATGGGTGGTCCCACTTGGTTGGGCGCCCCACCTTGATTGGATAAGGTTGTTTTTAAATAATAATAAAAAAAAGTGAAAAGGAAAGGTTGCTTACTAAGAGGTTTTTCCAAAAAAGGCAATAAGAGTTGGTCTCCTAATGGGAATAGAATTCTTGCTTTGCAAAGAATCTTAATTGGAAGCTAATCTAATTTAGAAAGTAGAAGAAAAGAAGGTTAGTGGGAAAAATTAGAAAGTAACTAAAGGTGGGAGTCTTCACATTGGAAACTTCCCATTCAAACCAAACTCTTTACTTTTTTTTCTATAAAACCACAACACAACCCCAGGGAGGACCGGAAAAAAATGCCCAACCTTGCTCTCTTCCATTAGAAAACGTCAAACTTTTTGTGGTGGTCCCATATTGGTATTGCTTCAAAGTGTAATTGGTTTTCTTCTTCTATTCTTCAACATACATCATATTGGATTATATCGAACGATCTTCGGATTTTCTATTGCGTATATAAGGGTGTGTCAAAGCGTATATCTTGGATATACACACCCTAGAGACAAGGAGAGCGATTAACGGTTAGTATTAATCTTCCATGTAATCTAGGATCTACAAAGCATGCTAGGTTAGATTTTTGGATTTTCTTTGAATACATGATGCATATGGATGTGTTTTTGCATAAAATTTTGACATGATGTAATATGAACCATATTATTTTAAAATCTAGATTTTTTTTGAAAAATTAATTTTCTATAATAAAAAATCAATTTTCTTTCAATTCTCTTTCGATATGGGTTAAAACTCACTTTTCAAAGCAAGTGATTTAAATCATCGGGTTTTTCCAAATTTTTAGCCACGTTTGATTCGTTTTGACATCAGAAACTTTAAAATCTACAACTTCCTTTGTAAACTTGCTATTATATGTTATTTTAGATGCGAGGTCTGAATTCATAATCGTTTCCTAATTGCGATCAATCCTGGGCTTTTTAGCATCTAAGTTAAATATATTGTTGGCTCCGAGGTCTTTTGTCCACGAAAATCCTGAGAAAAATGACAGGCGACAATATTTCAGAACTTATTTGTTGAAAATTGTAAGGGTAGAAAGCAGGATTCCCTTCCTTGAATTCAATCCAAGCATGGAATCAATCAACCCTCAGAACCTTAGGTTTTCCCTGAATTTTAGATGTTATGAGCCCTTTAAAAACAGAAAAATCATTAATCAAATAATTTGGGTTGGGCTAACCCAAGTTCAAATCGGTTTTGGAACCGTTGGATTACGGTCCCACCTCGTAGGAACCTTTAGAGCCCTTTTAGGAACACTTACGCCATGTTGTGTTCTAGGTCTTAAGATATCCTAGAGTTAGGAGTCTAGCCTCATCACGGCCGATTGCTATTATTAGTAACTGACCCTTAAATTAGTTTCACTAGTTAACCCATTTTTCCTATAGGACAAGCCTAGTTAACCTAGGATGTAGGACTCACCTGCATTAGTCTAGGAAATATTTTGCACTTAGATAGGACCATATAGCATCTTAGATGGAGTCCTAGGATAATAAAATCTACCCAACTTGAATTAAATAATTCCTCATAAACTGTTGAAACAGCCCGTCAAGTTTAGATCGGTGTCATAGATGTCTTAGGCATATAGCACTTAGGCATGTAGCTTAATTTAGGTCACCGAACTACATCGACTATGATCCCAGCGAGACTTGGGTACGTAGGCAACTTGGATGCTTGGATGTCATACCAAGCACGAGTCGACCCTACACACACTTCAGTAGGGTTTTACGGTTTTATTTTATTTATTTCTTGATCATTTTCAAACCCTTATTTTAAATTGATTAAATCACTTAGGATTTTCCCCAAATTAGATTTTAGGAGAACTCTCACATAGATTGAATCAAACCGAATCAAGAGAATCGAAAGATACATCTAGGAATCACATTGAAATTAGATTATCTAGGATGCATGTCCCTTAGTGCGCACATCGATAGAGTCTAAATGAGCCTTTAAAAGAAATTTAAATGAGTTAAGCTTTGGAATTGAAGACCGGATTATCGGGCAAGAATTGTGCATATGGTGGCAATCCACCATACCTTCTATTCTCGTAATTATGTAACGAATCTAGACTTCTGGGATCGCAGATCATTGCATGTCACTTATGGGTCCTAGGTCTCTTACCTAGGTGGCGACTCTGGTCATTCTCTTTTGCGTGAAATTCGAATTTCTTTTGTGATCCCAAGTTCACGGAAAAGATGATTTATATCAATAATAAAAAAACACACGCCACTTGCGTGGGTACGAGAGACAAGAGAGAGGCGGGTTGCGCCCCTCTCGCGAGATCGGGTCCCACAGACTGGCGACTCTGCTAGGGACCACCTAACTTCATTAAAATTTCAAAGGATAACTCATTTGGATTTACTTTAAAAGGCTCATGAAAACTCTATCTTATATCTTTCTGTTGCTCTTTGCTAGATTGGTTTGTATCAAATGCATTATTTTCTTATTACATTACACTGCAAACTAAATCTAACAAAACCTGAAGGCATCGTAGATTGCGATAACTTATTACACACACGTACATCCAGATCCTTGCATCTCACATGCACACACGTCCTATTTAAGAATCCGGAGTGTTATCTAGCATGGTTGACTGGGAGGTCATGACCCGGTGCCTCTGTGTTAGAGAAGATTCCACCCTTAGCCCAGTACCTTTATGGTGCGTAAACGGATCCGTTGGTTCACGTACTGCTACTCTGGACACCGGTAGAGTATATCGAATACGGATTCATGCTAAGAGAATTCTTGGCCTTACCCCTAGATTAACCCACACTTGCATATGTACGAACACGCGTGCATCACGTGTGTGAGCTTAATTTAGGATATCCTACCCATTTGGGTCTAGATTAGGCCGTAGTCCATCTTCCAATGGCTACGATCGGTCATTAGGTACACAAACAAAGTCATGAGTTGAAATCCTTTCTCCACTCCGCTAGATTAGGATAAGATGTGATGCCTTCAGGTAACACCAAATAAGATGTAAGTGGCTGGATTTCTGCAAGTGCTGAATTTTCGCGGTAGCCCGACTCCCCCCAGTCGACCGGACCGCTAAATTTCTGCAAGTGCTGGATTTCTAGCTACCTTGCCGCGGTCGCCCGGGATACCTCGGTCGACCGGCCCCGTGTAAAGTTCCATTTTAATTTTAAAGATCAGGGGCTTTGGAGCTATGGTCTTTGGGCTTAAGTCCTAGGTTTTCAAACACATTTTTTGGTGTGTTGATGATTTCCAAAGATGTAAAAATTTAGGTATGAAAATCATTTGAAAACCTATTGAAAATGCATTTTTCATAAAATCAAGAAGACTCTAAATACAATCTAAAAATGTATACCATGAGTCTTCTTGGAATGTATTCGCTCCTTTGCACTTCCTTGGACTTCTCCGGCTTGAGTGAACATCTTGAACTTTGTCTTGGCTCTTGTGACTCCCTCCAATCTTCAAATCATGTTGAGAGTTGTATGGGGAGTCACCATAGTATGTTCAACTCCGAGCTCCTTCTTGACACTTGCTAGGAACTTGTGGGATCTTCATATTCGAGCTTCTTGACTTCAACATCTTCAAATGAGGATGTCTTCACTGTAGGTGCAGGCTCTTGGTTCCTTTGCATCTTGATCCACAAGTCATGTGTTGAAATGAGTTGTGAAATGGTGATTGTAACATGAAAATCCTGTATATAACACAACACTTCAAAGCAACACATTAGTCCATAAATGCTAATCGATTTGGTTTGCTAGCATCAAAACAAGAAGGTAGGGTGAATGATTGACTCATGGGAACCCTTGGGCTTACACTCCCTAATTGCATAAGCTGGTTGTACATTTTCCTTTTACCTATCCTTTTCCTCTCCTCTCTCTACCAACCTTCTCAGTCACAAGGTTTCCCTTTTGTTTCCTTTGTTAATATCATTCTATTACGTGCCCACGTTGATGGAATAAAGTTGTTTAGATTTGTTGCTTTTAGGATTTGCTTTCTTAGTTGTTTGTTATGGCTATGATTCTTAGGGATAAGGGTTAGCTATAGTAGAGATTTTTTATAAAGAACATGTACGTGGCATTTTTCAAATTAGTGAAGAAAAATTATTTTGAGATAATGTGTCTTGCGTACAAAGGAGGACGACCCTTCCCTCGAAGTGGGTCAAGTGGCCGAACTTTGCTACCATAAGATCAAATCCGTTACGATCCGATCTAGGTTCGTAACAAGTGGGATCAAAGCAGTTGATCTTGGGCGATGGCTACATACCACGAGATTTTGGATTCCATGCATGGTGATTTCTGCAAGTTTTTTCCAGAATTTATGAAAGAACAACGGCGATTTTCGGAAGGCCTGAACAAAATCCGTATGCTGATCAAGGAAATGCGAGAAAAAAGAAAGCTAAATCTAAAAAATGCGCAAATTGATGCTGGCGAAGTTGATTTGGTGGAACGCCATGCCAAGGCTCATCTTGATTTTGTTGGCCCGTTCGATCATTTCATCGCTTCGATGCGCCGCTATAAAAAATCATATTTCTTTTCCAGTTTGATCACAAGAGATTTTGAAGGTGGAGTTCAAAGGTTTGTTGCTTTTAGGATTTGCTTTCTTAGTTGTTTGTTATGGGTAGGATTCTTAGGGATAAGGGTTAGCTATAGTAGAGATTTTCTATAAATAACATGTACGTAACATTTTCTAATTAGTGAAGGAAAATTATTTCGAGATACTGTGTCTTGCGCACAAAGGAGGACGACCCTTCCCTCGAAGTGGGTCAAGAGGCCAATCTTCCCTCCAAGAAGAAGAAATCCGTTGCGATCTGATATAGGTTCATAACACATTCTTTACTATTCAAAAAAAAAAAAAAATCAACACCAAACACCTAGTGACATAATACATAGACCACATTTCACATGTAACACATTTATATATTATACTACTAATATGCTTATTCTTTTTGTTTTGATATTCGTTTTGGTTTTCTGCGCTTCGGTGGGGGATGGAAACAAAAACATTTGGTTGTTTCGTGTCGCTTTCGGTGGAAATTTAAAACCATGGGTTTAAAATAGGATACTCAAAAGTCAAAACATAAGAGAAGACGATTATGGTTTTGAACCCCCACCTGGGAAGGTCAAGATTCGTGGAGATGCATAAACAACTCTACGATATCGAGGGATTTAAAAAACTATAATAGTCCCACATCGGAAGCGGAGAGAGAAAGTTCCTGGGTTATATGTTGTAGACCCTCATTCCCTGTGTTGACGCGTTTTAAAACTGGGGAGGGCTGCGGCCTAGAACCGAACAATATCTACACGGTTGGTTGAGGCGTTACAAAAATGGTATCATAGCCGTACCTCCTCTAGTACGATGTGCCAGCGACGACGCTGGGCCCTTTAGGGGGGGTGGATTATAATAGTCCCACATCGGAAGCGGAGAGAGAAAGTTCCTGGGTTATATGTTGTAGACCCCCATTCCCTGTGTAGACGTGTTTTAAAACAGGGGAGGGCTGCAGCCTAGAACCGGACAATATCTACACGGTTGGTCGGGGCGTTACAAAAACAATGGCTAAATTAGGGTTTTCTCAACCTAATCTCATAAAAAGAGGGGGAGTAACTACTACCCACGGCTAATGAAGTCCCAATCTGGCCCACATGTATTCCCAACCTAGGTACCACAAAGTGAATAAAATAAAATCTTACATATATAATTATATTCAAAGAACTCCACGACTATAAGATAGATAGGATTTTCATTTTCCACGAACAAAATTTGCAAGATTTTCTCTTCAGAAAGTCACTCCATAGATCTTCCCTTCTGAAAATAATTATTGCTTTGGGTTGATTAAAGAAGAAAAGAATAAGAAATAATGAAGAACCAAAGGAAAGTCTTAGTAAGCCACACGAAATATTTGAGGATATTAAAACAAAATGTTGAGGAGTAAAAAAAGGAAGGGTTAGACCGAAAACAACTTAGGTAGAAATAGTGAGGAAAGACTTGATGGCTAGGAACTTAACAGAAAACATGACCTTGGATAGGAGAGAATGGAAGAAAATGATCCATGTAGACGAACCCAACTAGTGTCAATATTAGACTTAGTCAATTTGAGCATGGTAGACCCTTTCACCTTCTTCAGGAAAAATTTCTAAAGGATTCATTAGCCGACCCCAACTAGTTTGGGACAAAAGCTTAGTTGAGTTGAGTTATTAAAACAAAGTGTTTTTTTGTTTAATGTACATTGTTCTGGGCATATCTCTCATGATATTTGGTCATAAAATCAAACTTGTACATCTGGCTCATCTCTTTCTGTCCCTAGGCTAGGTATGTGACGAAGATATAGAGGCACTTTATGTCGAAACAAATTCCTTTATGTTAGCATCACATTTGTACTGGGCTCCGTGGGCACTAATCCAGGTAATCTTTACCCCTCTCCCAGCAGGAAAGAATGATATAAATCATGTTATGTAAGATTCTTCAAATGCTGAAGGAAAGCAATCTTATTTTTTTGTTTGTATGACATATAGGCAAAGGTGTCTCTAATTGACTTTGATTATCGTGGTTACTTTTTCCTTTGCTACAATGAATACAAAAGGAGAAAGGAGATGTGCTTCTTGATTGCACGAACTTACCTTACAAACTCCCGAATGAGGTGAATTCTTAACATTGCTTCTATCTCTGGTGCCTGTAATCTAGGATCTGTATGTTGCTCCACTAGGGAAAACTAAAATCCTGGTAAGGTATGCTGGTCAATATTCTTTATGTAGCCATTATTGAGTTGAGTTTAAGAAATCTCTGGCAGCTATTGTAACTTTTTTCTAACATACATGTATTTCTTAAACATGGTGCACGCATAAAATTTATTTGTCATGCATGTTTGTGATCTAATTCTATGGTCATTCTTGGGAACTCTTCCATTTGTTCTTTCTTGGTCCTTGGTTTGGCCCAATGACGCAATCGGAAAGTCTGAAATTGATGCTGCTGAGAGGGTATGCGTCCAGAGATTTTTCTTTTTCTTTTGTGATCTTATTGTCATAGTGTTTATATCGTAAATTAAATGGCAGTGAATGGATGATCCTAGTACTCCTTGATGAATGTTGGTGAAAATTTTGATCTCTTGCTTACTGTGGCGGGTGATATGTGCGAAAGTGTATGGAGATACCATACACAGATGAAGGCCTAGAAACTGTCTACGGTTGATCTTGTTGGTAAAAATCTCTGTTGATTATGGGTTTTAGGCCCACTAATCATATCAAATGTCGATGGCCCATAATCTTAATTGTTATCGTCACAAATCACATGTGGCACATTTTCCGTGACCATAAGATCAATTTGAATGATTCTTGTTCCGGTGGTCTAACTATATTCGCATGCTAAGATTTTGTCTTATTCATTTAATTCACCTGAGGTGACATGCAACAGCCCAGCTGCAAAATGCCTTGTATGATGGTCCTAGGAAATCCCATTTTAGTGACTACCCTTCTTTAATTTGCAGGACGTTGATTTGGTGGCCTACCACTACTATAAAGCTAGGAATGTGCTTGATGTTGGTGGCCTACGCCTCCTAAATTGTAAAATTAACAACAGAATCAAATACTAATTGAGGCATTAAAAAATAAATATCCTCGAGCTCACCAACCGACACAACGTGTTTTATTTGTGCATATCCGCACAATCACCTATATCAAATTAATGGTGCCTGATGGGGTGTGAAAACACCAGCCTCTCACAGGCCGCCACCTGTCCCAGAGTGGGTGAGCTGCAGCCTCTCACAGGCCGCCACCTGTCCCAGAGTAGGTGAGCTGCAGCCTCTCACAGGCCGCCACCTGTCCTGGACACCTGTCCAGGACACCTCACCAGATTTTCCTATAAATACAGGATCAAAGCTCAGACCAATGGGTAATGCGAAAAATCCCTTCTCTCCCTAAACTCTTAGACATCTCCCCTTCACTCCTGCTCATACTGACTTGAGTGTCGAAGGGCCTGTCCGGAGTAAAACCCGGTCTGGTCTTCTGACCTCGCTTGCCTTGTGCAGGACTCAGCCCTCATAGCAGGACTCTTTCTCGACCACCTCACTCCTCGTTCACTCCGGTCCTTCAGGACTCAGCTCCCTTAGTCATCCAGCTCAGCTCTTACATCACTGCTGTACCTGTTACCGATTTTAGGTCTAACAGATTGGCGCCATCCGTGGGACCCCAGAACTAAAAGCTGTCTTTACATATCCCACTCACAAAAATGGCAGGACGCAAGAGTACGCGGATGCCTACTGCGCGGGCGCGGACTACCCAAACCGCGCTACCCCGCAGGACCCGGAGCGAGCGAATTGCATCACTAGTAGTAGCAGCTTCTGCTACAGCAGAGCAGAGCCCGGCTCGCTCAGAACATCTGAATCCCTTGCCCACCCCGGAGCAGGTTCAAGCTCTATTTCAGCAGATGACAGCCCTCGTTGGGCAGTACCAGCAACTACTTCAACTGCCCCCTCAACCTCCCCCAGAGGCTCCGCGATCTGTCCAAGGAAGGCCAGACGTCCACAGGGGAGAGTCATCACACCATGGTGAGGGCCGAACTCATCATTCCACCAGACAAGTCCCTCACCCCACGACGAGGCATGCCCAAACAGAGCCTCATCACCGTGAAAGGTCGCGGTCCCCCTCCGCACAGAGGCGCCGAGCTCATCAAGATCGTGCGCCACCGGCGAAACCTCGACCTCGTCGTATGAGTCGGGAGAGCCAATCCGGCTCCGCGGCGAGCCAGTCTGTGGAAAGGATCAGGTCCTTGGACCACAGGACGGATCCGCTGCTACAGAGAATGGAGGAGATGGACCATCGGATAGAGGAACTGGCGAAGGACCAGAGCCGGCCCGTCTCCAGGGCGTTCTCAAGTAAGACGCCATTCACTGATGATGTTCTGGGTGCCCCAGCACCCAGAGGGTTTAAAATGCCCCGTCGCCCCTCAGTATGACGGCACTACAGACCCCGTGGACCACTTGGAGACGTTCAGAACAATTATGCTCCTGCACGGAGCTTCCGATGGCTTTCTTTGCAGAGCGTTTCCAGCGACGCTAACTGGCGCAGCAAGAGACTGGTATTCCAGGATCAAACCGAACTCCATCAACAATTTTGATGATTTTGGAGAGGATCTTGTCCGCCACTTCATGAGCAGCCGCAGGCCAAGGAAAACAACAGCTTCCCTGATGGCCTTGCGACAGGACGACAACGAGCCTCTGAAGGTGTTCGTCCGCCGATTCAACAGGGAGGCACTTCAAGTGCCAAATCTAGATCCCTCAGCAGCAATGAATGCGCTCCTCGCAGGCGCCAGGTCTAATGAATTCCGTCGAGCAGTGGCTCGACAAAATCCGCACTCACTAGCGGATCTTATGGCCGGGGCAGAAGAGTACATAACGGTGGAAGAAACACTGGCAGCTCTTAATTCAAATCGGAGGATAACCTCTGAAGAGAAGAATCTCCCTAAGCAGCGCAGGGAGGATAAACCTCCCAGGAGAGAGAAGTCTCCACCTCCTCAGAGAAGAGAAGAAAACTTCACGCCTCTCAACACCTCCAGAAAGCACATACTGGCGGCGATCAGCGAAGAAGAGTTCGTGAAGTGGCCTGCTAGAATGATCTCCAAGGGAAACAGGCGAGATCCCTCAAAGTACTGCCGGTTCCACAAGGACCACGGCCACGACACAGATGATTGTTGGCAACTCAAGCAGGAAATTGAGCAACTCATCAGCCGGGGCTATTTGAAAAAGTATATTCGAACTGACAGCCGCAACCAAGAGCGCAGAGGAAAGAGCCCCCAGGGCCGCAGCCCTCAAGATCACAGCAGCCCCCTGCTCGGGACAACACCCCTCAGCTGGCCAATGCGCAGCCTGAGGCACCCCGATCTCAGCCAAGGGGGGTCATCGGTACAATTATGGGTGGGCCTGCCGCTGGGGGCACCTCCTCTACCGCTCGCAAAGCATATGCACTGCGAGTTAACGCCGTCCACACAACCAGCAAAAAGACGAGAACGGAGAATGAGATCTCCTTCTCAGATGCAGATCTGGATAATCTTATCCTGCCCCACGACGATGCACTGGTTCTAACCATGCTCGTTGCCAACTGGGAGGTGAAGAAAATCCTCGTAGACAATGGGAGTTCAGCGGACATTCTATACTACCACGCCTTTGAGAAAATGATGATAGGCGACGACCGTCTGAAGCCGGCAAACTCAGATTTATTTGGCTTCTCCGGAGAGGTCGTGAAAGTGGTGGGGCAGATCGAGCTCCCTGTTCTTGTCGGAGACCCACCTTGTCAAGCTTTCGCCATGGTCAACTTTCTGGTAGTAAGGGCCACTTCGGTCTATAATGCTATCTTAGGACAGCCTGGCCAGAACCTGATTCGTGCAGTGCCTTCGGCTTATCACCAAAAGATGAAGTTCATAACCCCCAACGGCGTGGGAGAAGTTCGAGGAGATCAACCTCAATCCAGGGAGTGCTACGCGATGGCACTCAAAGGTAAAAATGCAGTGGAATCACTGCCAATCGAACTGCTTGATGTAAGGGACGAGCTCAGGGGGACTCAACCCACTGAAGACCTCCTCTCCATCCCGCTATGCCCAGAAGATAGTGAGAAAGTCGCTCTGATCGGCTCCTCTTTCAGCAGCAGCACTCAGCACCAACTCACTAAGTCAAATCGTCCTGCATGAAAGGTGATTTTGTAAATTAAATTTATGTTAATATGAATAATATAATCTTTTTGCAGACTCAGTCTCCCTCTTGTATCTGGAAACCCAGTTCATAAAACTTGGGTACTCTCTGGAAACCCGGTTCATAAAACTTGGGTACTCTCTGGAAACCCAGTTCATAAAACTTGGGGTACCCTCTGGAAACCCAGTTCATAAAACTTGGGTACTCTTTGGAAACCCAGTTCATAAAACTTGGGTACTCTTTGGAAACCCAGTTCAATAAAACTCGGGTACTCTGGAAACCCAGTTCGCTAAAACGGGGTACTCGCTGCTTGGATCGCCACGGCTCGTCTCCGCAAAGATCGGGAGCTCACTCCTGGTCCGGAACCAGCCCGGACGCAAAAACCAACGCCGCTTGGAAACCCAGTTCACTAAAACTCGGGTACTCTGGAAACCCAGTTCGCTAAAACTAGGGTACTCGCTACTTGGAAACCCAGTTCGCTAAAACTAGGGTACTCGCTGCCCGGAAACCCAAGTTCAATAAAACTTGGTCATCCTAAGCCGTTCAGAACATCTCAGGCCGAACTGGATATGACGAGTCTCGCTACAGGACAAAATTCAATCCGGCCCCAACCGGACTGGATATAACGCGTTTCAGCAAAACGACAAAAAGCAGTCCGGTCCGAACCGGACTGGGCGCAAGACGACAAAATTCAGTCCGGCCCCAGCCGGACTGGATATAACGCGTTTCAGCAAAACGACAAAAAGCAGTCCGGTCCGAACCGGACTGGGCGCAAGACGACAAAAATCAGTCCGGCCCCAGCCGGACTGGATATAACGCGTTTCAGCAAAACGACAAAAAGCAGTTCGGTCCGAACCGGACTGGGCGCAAGACGACAAAAAATCAGTCCTGTGCAAGCCGTACTCCGAATTCCGGACTGAATACGACGCGTCCTACAAAACGTCAGAATCAGTCCGGTCGAAGCCGAACTCCGAACTCCGAACTCCGTACTCCGAACTCCGGACTGAATACGACGCGTCCTACAAAACGTCAGAATCAGTCCGGTAGAAGCCGAACTCCGAACTGCTCCAAGCTCCGGACTGACAAAATCCGGACTGATAAGCTCCGGACTGCCCCAAAATCCGGACTGCTCCAAGCTCCGGACTGACAAAATCCGGACTGATAAGCTCCGGACTGCCCCAAAATCCGGACTGCTCCAAGCTCCGGACTGACAAAATCCGGACTGCTCCAAGCTCCGGACTGACAAAATCCGGACTGATAAGCTCCGGACTACTCCAAAAGCCGAACTGACGAACTCCGGACTGGATCTCCGGACTCATTTCCAGCCGGACTGGCTCAAACTCCGGACTGGATCTCCGGACTCATTTCCAACCGGACTGCCGAACTGGATATAGCGCAAAGCGCTACAGGACAAAATCCAGTTCATCTCAAGCCGAACTGGATAGCGCTACAGGACAAAATCCAGTTCATCTCAAGCCGACCAGGACTCGGTGAGATTCGCTACAAGACAAAATTTAATTTCGTCTTTTAGCTGATTGCGCTATATTCAGTTCATCTCAATCCGAACTGGATATAGCGCAAAGCGCTACAGGACAAAATCCAGTTCATCTCAAGCCGAACTGGATATGGCGCAAAGCGCTACAGGACAAAATCCAGTTCATCTCAAGCCGAACTGGATATAGCGCAAAGCGCTACAGGACAAAATCCAGTTCATCTCAAGCCGAACTGGATATAGCGCAAAGCGCTACAGGACAAAATCCAGTTCATCTCAAGCCGAACTGGATAGCGCTACAGGACAAAATCCAGTTCATCTCAAGCCGAACTGGATATAGCGCAAAGCGCTACAGGACAAAATCCAGTTCATCTCAAGCCGAACTGGATATAGCGCAAAGCGCTACAGGACAAAATCCAGTTCATCTCCAGCCGGACTGACGAACTCCGGACTGGATCTCCGGACTGGACTTCCGGACTCAACACTAGCCGGACTCCGGACTGGATTTCCGGACTCAACTCCAGTCGAACTCCGGACTGGATCTCCAGACTCAACTTCCAGCCGGACTCTAGACTGGATCTCCGGACTCAACTTCCAGCCGGACTCCGGACTGGATCTCCGGACTCAACTTCCAGCCGGACTCCGGACTGGATCTCCGGGCTCAACTTCCAGCCGGACTCCGGACTGGATCTCCGGACTCAACTTCCAGCCGGACTCCGGACTGGATCTCCGGGCTCCACTTCCAGCCGGACTCCGGACTGGATCTCCGGACTCCACTTCCAGCCAGACTCCGGACTGGATCTCCGGGCTCCACTTCCAGCCGGACTCCGGACTGGATCTCCGGACTCCGGACTGGATCTCCGGACTGGATCTCCGGGCTCAACTTCCAGCCGGACTCCGGACTGAATCTCCGGGCTCAACTTCCAGCCGGACTCCGGACTAGATCTCCGGACTCCACTTCCAGCCGGACTCCGGACTGGATCTCCGGACTCAACTTCCAGCCGGACTCCGGACTGGATCTCCGAACTCAACTTCCAGCCGGACTCCGGACTGGATCTCCGAACTCAACTTCCAGCCGGACTCCGGACTGGATCTCCGGACTCAACTTCCAGTCGGACTCCGGACTGGATCTCCGGACTGGATCTCCGGGCTCAATTTCCAGCCGGACTCCGGAGTGGACCTCCGGACTCCATTTCCAGCCGGACTCCGGACTGGATCTCCAGACTCCACTTCCAGCCGGACTCCGGACTGGACCTCCGGACTCCACTTCCAGCCGGACTCCGGACTGGATCTCCGGACTCCGGACTGGATCTCCAGACTCCACTTCCAGCCGACCAGACTCCATTTCCAGCCGGACTCCGGACTGGATCTCCAGACTCCACTTCTAGCCGGACTCCGGACTGGACCTCCGGACTCCACTTCCAGCCGGACTCCGGACTGGATCTCCGGACTCCACTTCCAGCCGGACTCCGGACTGGATCTCTGAACTTAGTTTTCTGACTCATTCCTAGACAATGCCTACCCGTTAAGAGAATCGATTGATCACACTTTCCCAAGTCTCTCAATGACTTGGGAAACTGGGGGGCAACTGATGGGGTGTGAAAACACCAGCCTCTCACAGGCCGCCACCTGTCCCAGAGTGGGTGAGCTGGAGCCTCTCACAGGCCGCCACCTATCCCAGAGTAGGTGAGCTGCAGCCTCTCACAGGCCGCCACCTGTCCCAGAGTAGGTGAGCTGCAGCCTCTCACAGGCCGCCACCTGTCCCAGAGTAGGTGAGCTGCAGCCTCTCACAGGCCGCCACCTGTCCTGGACACCTGTCCAGGACACCTCACCAGATTTTCCTATAAATACAGGATCAAAGCTCAGACCAATGGGTAATGCGAAAAATCCCTTCTCTCCCTAAACTCTTAGACATCTCCCCTTCACTCCTGCTCATACTGACTTGAGTGTCGAAGGGCCTGTCCGGAGTATAACCCGGTCTGGTCTTCTGACCTCGCTTGCCTTGTGCAGGACTCAGCCCTCATAGCAGGACTCTTTCTCGACCACCTCACTCCTCGTTCACTCCGGTCCTTCAGGACTCAGCTCCCCTAGTCATCCAGCTCAGCTCTTACATCACTGCTGTACCTGTTACCGATTTTAGGTCTAACAGTGCCTATTAGAGCGACCAACCCAACAAAGTTTTTGCTATACCTTAATAGCCCCTTAAAAAGTCCCCACACCCTAAAACATTCAAATCATGGATTTTGTAACACATAAGAAGCAAATTTCATATCGTAATTCCACGCCATCAAGCTAAGGGAGACGTTAAGAGAAAGTGCGCAATAATAAGGAAGGCGGCAAGAAACATGTCCAACAGAGGCATGCCTTCCTAGTATATATGAAATTGCTTTGGTCCAGAGAAGAGACCCATGACTAATCGCCCATTGACTTCCTCATTCAACAAAAAATAGAAAAAAAGAGTCCCTGCTTTGTAACATATATGCTAAAATATCCCCCAGAATTTCATATTCTCCAAATAATAATGCTTCGAAAAAATAATTTTAATTGTCACAGCATCCCTATCTTTGGTCGTAATTGTACTAGATTTGGATTTCTCTCCCGCCTATGGGTCCCACTGTTAGGATTAATGATCAACATTGGATCCCACATGAGATTTTCTGTGCACAATCCTGACCTTTGATTTTGCTGTGCAAAATCCCACTGAGATTTTTTATTTTTTTTTAACGGAAGGAAATGACTACGAAGCTTCATTTCTTTAAAAACAAGTAGATAAAACAGGTCTGTGCTTGAGTTTCGAGTGGATGATTGAGTGTATCTCCGCTGCCTCCAGCCATATAAAGAAACAAGTACAGCTCTTAGCTCAACTGCAAAACTTGATCCGCATTCTATGTTCTACTCACCATTTCAGGTAAACACAGAGGATCGGACCCTAAGGTGGCTTAGCTCATATTTTCTGGCAATGGCTTAGCTGTTAGTTGTTTAGATAAAAATTTATCTGATCTGCTAGTTGTTCACTTTCTTATCCTTTATGTTGTTGAGATTTAGTAGCATAAGAGCCTCTTGGTGAGTGGGAATAAAGGGTTGGAACAGCGTAAATGCATGTGAAGACTCTTATTCGTGATCCTATTATTGTAACGAACCAGTTTGTAATATAGTTCTACGCACTACAACTATCATAATGGGGCATCAAAGAAGCTTACCCCTAACAAACCACATTTTTGGGTATTATAGGTCCCACCACTTGCATAACTTTAGGTGGAACTCTGAAGTTGAGGCAATCTGTATTGCATGACCATGCAGTTTCCATCCAAATCATGAAGCATCTGTTTTACATGACCATCATATTGATGATTGCTTGACGAACCCAAGTTTGTTTTAGGAGAGTATTCATGTGTATCCATCAACTAACAATCTGCTGTGACAAACACAAGTAAAATCAAGCTACATAGGCAGAGTTATGAGTTGTGTCGAGTTAAAACACAAAGTAAACAAAGATTTGCTGTGTGCTCAAAGCCTCTAAACAACAATTTCAATGTCTATAAAAAATCAGAAATCGTAGTAATACATGTTAGCACGGTGGAATAAATTCCAGGGGATCGTGCCGAGGCTCTTCTTACCGCCTTCGATTAACATAAAATAAAGTGGGGCCAACAAGACCATGATTAGAAGCACATACGACATCTGCTTTTCCCGCTCGCGAATAATAAATTTAAATGAAATAAAAGATCATTCTCGTGTCTTGCAAAATTTTGAGAAATCTGACCAGGCCATCAGAATCTGAAGCTAGGATCAACATCCATCGCCCAAGCAAACTTAGCCAAAAGGGATTTGTTGAATATCTGCAGATGAAAGATTCAGCAATAAGCAACCAGTAAAACAAAGGAGAGCATTTGCTTCGAGAAAGAAAGTGTTCACCTTCTCAATGGGAACTTCATGGCGCTTGCACCATGAGACTGTTATTCTTGGATCACAGTAGTTGATCTTTGATGTGCCCAATGCAACTGTCTTCAAATCCTCTTTAATCTTCATGTCCAATTCCATTTTCTCTATTTTCGCATTTGTCTGAGCGATTTTCTTTTCTAACCTGTGGATGAACGAGTGAATGAGGTACCGCAATATTAATACAACAATGCATATCGTTCTGCTTAGCACGAGTTTTATTACACTTCAGGAGCCAGGTTCTTCTTTGTCTTCCCGTCTGCATCTTTCAGGGGTGGTTTCCCTTTCTTTGCCCTACTCAAGTCCACTTTCAGTTCCTCCAGCACGCCCTACTCACACCATCAAAATGATATCGATAAGCAAGCATAAACCTAGCAACTAAGTATCGCATTGAGCTCAAGAAAGAGGTATTATAGTTGAAGAATCACATCATTAATATAGGATAGAAATGGCTGCTACCTTCAGTTCATCCATCTTCTCACTCAGCCTTGACATTTGGGCACCATGGGATTTAGAAACGCTACGTTGATGGTTGCATATGATTGCGACCTGAGATGCAAAACAACCCAACAGCCAAGACGATGAATCACATTGAATCAGAGCTCTTTTCTATTAGCTGAGATGGCCATCCATCATTACCTCTTTGTTTGCACGCTGATAAACTGCCGCTTTCTCGGCAAGATTGCCATCCTTCGTTTCTTTATTTAACTGACAGATGCCAGAACTAAATTCAGAGGAATGAATATCTTCAAATCAAAGAAAACTTAAATATAACTAGAAATGCCACATTTTGTAGAGGTCAAGGCTAGTCAATATATCAGGCAACCAATACCAAAGCTAGATCTGGAGCAAATTTTTAAATTTCAGTTTAAGTTTCGGTCATCAGCGAAATGGAAACATTTTGGATTCAGTAAGAAATCTCGGCTGAAATATTGTAAAATTATGGAAAAATATCGGCCGAAATCTTGTAACATTTCGGTTTTGATACAAAATTTCATTCTTTTGTCGTTTATTTAAAAATATCTTAAAGGAATGTCATTGTTCTTCTCTTTTCTGCGAGTGGAGTTGTTAGGGGTTTCTGTTGAAATATCAACATTTCAACATAAACTTTACTTTTTTATCTAAAAGTTGCAAGTTTCGCATATTTCGACCAAAATTTCAGTCTACCCGAAATATTTCGATCTCTGCTGCTACTGGGCAGCATGGGAAGCAAAGATTTGCATTATATAGTACAAGTGTATGCATAAGTATTTCATATTTATATACCAGACAGGCAACAAAAATCAGATACATGATACAATATATGGGGAGATTTGTAAAAAATAAGAGGTTTTATATGTAATACTAAATAGTAAATTGCGTAATAGTTGATGACACCATCATTCCTCTCATCTGTTTCAACGAGTCAAGCTGCTCTAATTAACATCCTCTAGGAATTATAGAGGAAACCACATGTTAGATGAATAATAGAAATAAGTATCTAGTTTGCGAAATAAATTTAGCAGAAGATGAAGAAAAGAATGACATTATAGGTTTCAGGTAGCTAATCTTCCCATCAATTACCTTGGTCTCCCTTTGAAAGAAGGTTCTATGAGTTCCCTCAACTGGGAGCCAGTAGTGGAGAGATTTGAGTCTAAGCTGGAGAATTGGAGAATTAAACACCTATCCCTACATGGAAGGATCACCCTATTGAAGGCTTCTTTAGCTAGCATTCCACTGTATTATCTATTAATGTTCTGGATTTCTGCTTCAGTGGTAAAAAATGAAAGAATTCAGAATAACTTTGGAATGACATTCCCCGTTTTGGGAAGTTCATCTAAGTAAATGGATACAGGTTTGTTGTTCCAAAAAAGATGGTGGTTTAGTTGTAAAAAAATGACAACAAAATAGAGCGCTTCTTGGAAAATGGTGGAGATTATTCAATATCAAGAAAGATCTTCAGGAAAGTTTTAACATAACATGTGCATTTTATAACTTAATACAGCCTATTACAATAGAATTTATAGCGTAGGTGTTCTGTTATTGAAGCAGCAAATGAGCTAGTTTCTTAAGTGTGTTTGATGGTGTTTGCATGTAATTGTAAATCGAACCAGTTCCTTTAGAATAGAAACTGGTTTAATTTTTCGTAAATGCATTTCTGGACAGCTTGAAAGCAATCCTATCTCGTGATCTGTACCAGTCCAAAAAATGGGTCAACAATGGATGCACCATTTCAAAGAGATGTAAGACCATAGTTGCCAGTGTGGGAAACAGATTCGGGAAGTGAAACAGGAAACGGAAACGGGAAACGCAAGGAAAAAATACAGATGGGAAACGATAAACAGGAAAACAATAAAAAAAATCGTACGAGAAATGTCTTAGGAAACACATCAGAAACATTTCAGAAACGAGAGAGAAACGCTAATGAAAACGCATGTGAAACACAAGGAAAACATGAAATATATGGTTTTGTAGATTTAAATTTTGTTAAATTCAAATTTCTATTTGGATATTTCTTTTCGTTTTTATTACGGTATATGTTGTCGTTTCCCTTTTTCATATCTATTCCACAATTTGTTTGTGTGTGTGTTTTTTTTCAAATGATTTTCGTAAGTTTTACACATATTTCCCACACATACGTTGCTCAAGTGTTTCATATAAGTTTCTTATATGTTTCTCAT
Organism: Tasmannia lanceolata; assembly: GCF_043159265.1. Classification (NCBI taxonomy): domain Eukaryota; kingdom Viridiplantae; phylum Streptophyta; class Magnoliopsida; order Canellales; family Winteraceae; genus Tasmannia; species Tasmannia lanceolata. The sequence goes on along the minus strand of NW_027518731.1, from coordinate 3,627,241 downwards.
GCATTTCGGAAACAACTTTCCCACCTTTTAGGAGAAACGAGTCTCCCACTTTTCCGAAACGTGTTTTAGGGGAAACGAATTACCCATCTGCCCAAGGAGTTTCCAGCTACTATGTGTCAAACACGACATGCGAGGAACTGAATGGCCTTCATAAGCATACGAAGCTCAAAAAAAGAAAAGAAAAAGAACCATCAAGGACCACTCTAAAAGATATATTCCATGTTCCAGCTGTATCTTACCAGCTCATCCAAGGTGAAAGATGCATTATATGTACGGAAAACTTTTGCAGTAAGACCAGGCATGAGTTCCTTTAGATGTGCATTGAGTTTACTAGTATCCAGCTGGTCGAAAAGATCATCCCCGTCCTTTTTACCTGATGAATAAAGTTATAGAGTAGTCAGCTCTCCACATACTCAATGAGGAAACAGATAAGGAAGCACTGAACGCCCATAATCACCTGTTCGAAACTGCCCAATCGCTTTATACACTGGAAGCTCAACTTCTACCGTGTTGAAATATCTGATGGAATCTTTACCAAGGAAGTCAAACTGGATAACAGAAAAGAATACACAAGGATTAACAAAGAAAAACAAATAAGCTGCAATCCTCCAGAGAGAGGAACTAGCTGGAAAACAGCACTCTTACCTGTAACTTATTTGGAGGGAGTAATGTAACATTTTCAACTTTCAGAGTGCAGCAACCAACAGTATCAGCCTCATCGTCATCCTGCAAATGAATAATCACAGAGATAACTTGCTAGGCATAATACAGTATAAATACGAACACTTGGCTTCTGCCAAATGGCAAATGATACCTCACCGTGCTTGAGGTTAAAAAGAAACAAGCAGCTATGCTAACAAACTAAATTTTTAACATGGTAAACTTACAGGAAAATAGAATGTAAATATTGGTGAGAAAAAAAAATAATCTATAAGGGAAGTATGTTTGAGTGAGCTGAATAAAGGCAGTCAAGAAGAGATGACATAAGGCTTCAAAACTGCATTTCGGCATGGCACAATTAAAAAACAGCTAAAAATTCAAATGACCTAGAGAAAGAAGAAAAAACTGCATTAAGCGTATACAGAGCATTCATATAGAGCACAGGTGACGATGGTTTGGGCAAGTCAAATCATCATAGAAACAAGCTATTAGGGTTCTCATTTCTTACATATCCCAGCATTGCTGTTGTCCTGGAAATAAAAATAAATAAATAAATAACTCAATAGGCATGCATTGATTGCCTTCATTCATTTAACTCAGGAGATAATACTTTGGCCAAGTAAATATTGGTGACAAAAGACATAATCTAAGGGCAGCATGTTTGAGTGAGCAGAATAAAGGCAGTCAAGAAGAGATGACATAAGGCTTCAAAACCTGGAGTGGTCATCATATAGACTGTATTTATGTATGGCACAATTCCAAAACAGGTTAAATTTCAAATGGCCTGAGTGTAGAATAAATAAAAAACTGAATTGAGCATATACTGAGTACATTCATATAGAACTGGTGACAGTGGTTTGATTAAGTCTAATCATCATGAAAAAACACTACTAGGTGGCCTGAAAATAAAAAAATAAATAATTAACTGTATTGGCATGCATTTATTGCCTTCATTCATATAAATCCGGTGATGATACTTAGGCCAAGTATAATCAACAGATTAATCTGTTATTAAGGTTCATAATTTTTATTCATGTTGAAGAAGAATTGTTACAGGAAATAATCAGCCATTAACCTTTGTATAGGGAAAAGTAAATATTAGCGCTGAAATTTGTATTCAAAAGATCCATCTTTGTTGACTACAACTGTGGGTTGCTTCTTCAATATCTGGGAGAGATCAGGCAGCAAAAATCTCTAACAACAAAAGCATCCTCCAAAAACTTCATAAAAGAAAGCAACAAAGCTAAATGCAGAAAAGAAAAGAAAAACAACAAAGCTTGCATAGAAAGAAAACTCCAAAAACCTTCATTATTCACGTCACAAGATGCTTCAAAAAGCGGGCTTAGATCATATAGGATGGAGCCCTCATTCTGCACCCAGTTTAAAAACCCTAATTAGAGTGATTTCTAACAAAACCAAAACTTTAACTACCTACAAAAACACCCTCTGAACAGTGACATGAACAGCGCGTGAAGCGGATCCTCTTTTATTCAAAAATCACTTAATTTACAAATTCGAAATTCCTAATGGATTTAAAATAAATAAGATATAATGGGCAGATAATGTGCCTCAACCTAACTTAAAACTTAAATGAAATAAAAGACATGGGCACTATAAACTTAACTTAAACACACCCCAATGAATTAAGAGAGTGGGACCCCACTTTGTGAGACATGGGTTTTCTTTCCTTTGAGTAGCCTTCCATATTTCCTCTCTATTCCTCTCGTGTCTTGGTTCTTACCTTGGGTCTTCAATGCAGAAGGGAGGATGTGCTACAACAGAGACATACTCTTTAAAAGAATGCAACCTCAAGTTCATGTTTTCAATTACCCACAACCTATGGTTAATCCAACTGTTTTCGAAAAGAAAGCACTACTACTGGCATTGCTAATCTCTCAAGATTGCATCAACCTAGCATAACTAAGAAATTGTCAACATTGAATTTCCTTTCTAATTTTAATTTGCCGCCTCATGATAAAATTTTGATTCTCTCGTTAACTTATTCTTCCTCATCGCAAGAGGCATATCCAGTCATTCTAACACAAAGACTCTAATTGTCTAAATTTGACTTCCCAAAGACTGTTTTCAAGATGGGATCGAATACATCCAATCTTGGAAAATCAAAATTAATAAAAGACATGAAATGTTCTTCATCGGATACCCTTTCTTTCACAACCATATTAGCACCAGAAATCAAGCCTAGCTTCATCTCTTTATTCGCATCCTTTCCATCTTTTACATACTTTTCTCCATCCCTATTGTAGATAAGATCACCTTTTATTACAAATAGTTCATCTTCAACGTCTTCAGAAAGTGTGTCGACATATCCCAAAGCAATTAAAGCTTGATGCGCTCTTGATGCCGAGCGCAATCGGGCACCCTTGAGTCCGTAGGAATTAATACATATTAAGTTTATTTGAACAAGTCGTTCTATCAAATTCTTTCTTATCTTGATGACGCTTCTCCCCATGTTAGTCAGATCAATTCCATGTGCTGTCGCACTAACTCCCTAACCTCATCGAGATTGTGGTTCAGGAAAAATACTGAAACGAAATCCACTTGCTTTTGGAAAAATAACATATTTCAACCAAAATTTCGAAATTATGTTAATGTTCCGGTCGAAATATGTGAAACATGCAACTTTTTAGATTTTTTTTTTTTTAAAAAAAAAACAAAGTTTCTGTCATAATGTCGACATTTCAATAGGAAATTGACAAAAATCAACTCCACTCCCAGAAAAAGAAGAACAATGAGATTCTTTTAAGATATTTCTAAAAATGACAAAAAAAGAAAAAGAAAAACCAGTGGTGAAGAATCTTACTCAGATTTTGGGGATGATTTCATGCCGAAATATTTCAGTGATTTTACAAGATGTCAGCCGAAATTTCATACCGAAATCAAAATGTTTATGTTTTCGTTGACGACAGAAACCGGAACCGGAACCAAAACCGAAATTTAAAACCTTGGCCTCAGGACGCAAGGCCTTTCTAGGAGGCATGGCTCTATACCAATTGATGTAGGAGATCAAACCCAAACCCTCATTATTCAAGAAACAATATGCGGCAGAATTTTCTTGAATCACAAACTAATTTTCACAATTGCAAATTTTCAGAAATCAAGACTGATATATAGCTAAAAGAATAATTCCCAGAGCCCTCAAAAAAATCAAGAATCAGTAAGCAACTGTTATTTTCGTGTAATTAGAACTGAAATACAATTGTGATTTTGTGTCCAAATATGGATCTTCTGAATCTAGTTTAGATCTTGAAACATATTATACACAAATGAATTATTAAAGAAAATAATCACACCCACCAACCATTGTATAGGGAAAAGTAAATCTACCCATCTTAGGTTGACTACAAACGTAGCTTAGTTTTTCAATATCTCCTAGAAATCAAGTAATAAAGATCTTCAATAATAGAAGCTACTTCCTCCATTATAAAAGAAAATAGCAAAGCTACACACCGAGAAAACTACCAAAAGCTTCCTTCTTATTTATGTCACAAGATGCTCTATAAAGTAAGCTTACAGCATATTTATAGCCCCCCACATGTGGACGCCTACTTTAAAAACCATATTTAGGGCGACTCCTAAAGAAAACAAAACACTTACACTACCTACAAAAATATATGTGACGTGAACATTGTGTGAATAGTGTCGTAAACAGTGCATGAATAGTGAAGTGTGCCCTCTTTTGTTGCAAATTCTCTTAGGCCACATTTGGATACCTCATGTTTTTGTATTTGTATTTGGATTTGAGTTTGGGAGAAAAAATACATCAATCATCCTCATGCCCATGATGTACGAGAGAGAGAGAGAGAGAGAGAGAGAGAGAGAGAGAGAGGAGGGGGAGGAGGAGGAGGGAGGGAGGGACAGCTGGCTGCTGCAGCAGCAAGGTCAAGGAGTAGCGAGGGTGAAGGTAATTGCCACAAATATTGATTTCCAAATAATGTCTTGCAGAACTTGAAAATCAGATTTTTTTTCACTGTTGTAGCTGATTTGGAAATCTAAGGATCTGATCTAGTTCCAAATCTCAACTGCAAATGTGAGAAATCCAAATCTAAATCCTGTGGGTATCCAAATGTGGCCTTAATTTACTGCGTCTTAGTGTGTTAAAGAATCAGAGATAATGGGACTCATTCTAATATAACTTGTAACTTAAAAGAAATAAAAGGCAAGGCCCCTATCAACTTAACTTAAACAGACTTAAATGAAATAATAGAGTGGGCCCTAATTTCATGAGACATGGGGTTCCCTTTCTTTTCAGTGTACTCTGATATTTTCACCCCTCTTTCTCTCATGCTTTGGTTCTTCTCTTGGACCTTCAATGTTAACAAGAGGGTGTAATACATCACATTTGTACACATTTTATTAAATCAATGTGAAGAACTAATGAATGATAAATGGCTCAACTTTCACCATGTAATCATCATGTGCCAGTTTTATGAATATTCTACTGGCTTTAGTATGAATGCACGTTCACAAAGAAAATAACCGGCAAAAATCTTGGAAAGTGTCTTCACCGGCAAAGTAGTTCGCAGCCAAGTTCTTTTCATAGTGAAAAGTTATGCATGGGTGCAAAAAGCAGACCAAATTTAGGGTTTTTAGAATTAATGCACTGGGGAAAAAAGATGTCTTCAGCCAAGGTGTTAAAATCAACTAACAGGAAAGCGAATGGATACATCTGAAATAAATGAATAAATAAATAAGTCAACAAACAAGAACATTCTAATAGGTGATCTCCAAATCCAGTTAGAGTTTACCTTTTCATTCCCTGCCCTAAGAGCTAGCTTATCAATAAGGTAGGTTGCAACTGCTATTTGCCGTTTGGTAACATCTTTAGTCATGAAATCCTTTGTGTAAGTTGCTCTAATGCCGTGTATGTAATCCTGCAACCAAACTTGTGGGTTATAAAATTATTACAACTAAAGAAAAACTTCAGACATATGGCTGGTTCAACACATAATCATAAAATCATCACAAAGAAGATGCCTGAAAAAAAAACACAGAAAAGTTACCTTGAGTAGCCTCGCCTTCTCATATTTCTCCTTGTCACTTTGTCCTTTCAAGGAGCTGCTAGCTGCCAGGAAGACATACTTGAATTCCTTGGGATTGATCGGGTCATTCCAAAATGCTAACCATGTGACGGTATTGTCATGCTTTACTTCTTTCCATCTGCAAAAGCACCACAAAATCTCAACAACCAACAGACCACTAGCCCCTAAGTCATATGTTCATCTTGGGCAAAGAAAGAGGAGTTACAGAACCTTTGACCAGGAATTGGGCATTCTGGAACTGGAACCTTTCTTCCAATATTTATTGTAATATCACTTGGATGAATTCGTCTTTTCAATTTCCCCATCTGACACCATAAAATCCAACAAAGATGGATAGAAAGTCCAAAATAAACAAGAAAATTGGGGGGAAAACAAATGGGTCTGGAATAGCACGTCTAACTATGAAACATATCGTCTATTATACTAAAGGGAAATGATATCAGCACTCCAATGCTTTGATATTGATGTTCAAGTTTCTTATCTTTTAGCATTTAAAGGGCTTGTGAGAGCTTTTTGGGAACTGTAATAACCTTTTGACAGCCCTTTAAATACTAAAAGACAAGAAACTTGAGCGTGAATATCTAACCATTGGAGAGCTGATATCATTTCCCGTACTAATCTACTATTTCTGGATAATGTAGTGCAAAAGAACCTTGGGATGCTCTCCCCGACCACGGAACAGACCAGGTGGTTCAACCCTGAAGTTTCCAACCTGAGATGGAGATAAGGGTTAAACAAATCGGCTTAAAAGATCTGAGAATGGTGAGCAAATATAACATTTATACGTAATAGGAAAAACAAAAAAGAGCATACACATCAGTTAAAAAAAACTCAACATTAAGGTAGAACCTCAGTGGAGACCTCAAGAACAAACACAACTGAATATGATGAAAACTAATGGTGGAAAATGAATGTCTATCAAACAAATATGGGCCTGAAAGACATAAAAACAGCTTCAACATGTTCATGTATCATGATTATCAAAACCGTACAAGTCCAGTTATAGGCTAGTGAAACAAACATGTGGCCTGCCCTATGAGATGATCCTACAGCGCAAAAAATGAACTGCCCACCAACAGACGAGTTTTGCCTCAAGTAAATTCCAAAGAATGAGTTCAATGAATACAACCAGTAACTTGGAAAAAGAAGAAACATAAACATTGGTCGAAACAGGTCTGTCCATGTCATCACTCTTCTGAAGAACACACCTACTCTAGGAAAGTGTGTCACCCTTAGGGTCAGTTCGGTTGCAGGTAGTTACCTCATAGAGTAGTGGTGTAAGTCGTGCATGTCTAGAACAGTAAAGACAATAAAGAAGTACAATGCAATGAAGTATAAGAAAGTACAATGACCAGCCTCCCCTTGAAGGACCCCAACTCTAAGTCAATACAACATAGAGTACCGAGGTATTATTGGTCCCATGCATAAGATATGGTTAGTTTGTTGTGCAGTTCAATGATGTTGCCTACCAAATATCATTCTCTACATTAATGAAATGAAATGAAATGCAAATAAAAACACCTTTCCGTTTTTTGTCATTCCGACCATTTCGGTCGAATTTTGGAAATTTCAGTCAAATTTTGGGAATTTCAGAATTTTCGGTCAAAATTTCGAGGAAATAATGACATGAAAGGATATCGAGTAGATTTCGTTTCGGTAGGGAAGGAAATGGAAACATTTCAGTTGTTTCAGGGAAATGTCGAGGAAATTTCAAACCAGCAAGAACTAGTTCACAAGATGAATCTTCCTTTTATCACTCATGACACCCCATACGAAATTCCTCTGAATCAGTTAAATCCAGCTGACAACACTTGCTGGGCATCTAAAAACTGCTAGGAAGTAGATCGGTACATCAGCAAGAACTACCTTAACAAGTGTGATTCTTCCTCCAACCGATACCAAGCCCCATTTCCAAGCGGCGAGCCTTTTCTCCGCCCTTTCAACTACAGGATCCAACACCTGCCTATATTATGATTTCCTTCTCCTAACAGAAGACCAAGACAATTTATACACAAGAAACTAGTTCTCTTTCATTCTTATTGGTATTATTTTATTTATAGTCAAATTTACCTGGAAACACTCCATTACTAGGTTAGCGACTACCCTGTGCTTAGGTAAATCACAAGAGCCTAGAGGGCAATAACCTAGGATACTTAAGTAATTTTGATTACCTTTGCAATGGTGCAGTATACAAACTATAGATATTGATAAAGACCATATATTAGATTATTTAAGAGCACCAAAACCAGTATTACAGGAAATGGACTTGAACAGATAACAATAGCAAGGTAAAAAAATATAACAGATGACAACCCACAACCATAGTTATAAAGAAGTCCATGATCAATATCCAATGCCAAACTAGACATTCTGATCTGTGCGAAGGCAGCTTATCAAAATTTGTATTATTCCATCTCAGAACCTCTTAGATGCTGCAAAGAAATCGCAATGGACAGATCCGTCAGGTTCTAAACCTAGATGGACTCCTACGGCAAAAGATTCAATCAAATTTAACTTTGACGGTAGTTCTCATGGCTATCCAGGGCTCTCTGGAATTGAAGAGATAAAAAATGATAGAGAGTAGTCGAGAAAAGTTTTCTCAGATCCCATAGGATTGATTCTAACGAGGCAAAGATCAAAGTTTTGTTCTATGATTTAGTCAACACTTTGAGTTTACTGCTGACACACGTGTCGACACGTGTCCGTGTCAACCCCTACACGTGTGTCGACGCATATCAAAATTGCACACCTAAACCTAGATGGACTCCGGCCCAAAATTCAATAAAATTTAACTTTAATGGTAGTTCCTGTGGTTATCCAGTGCTGGCTGGAATTGGAGAGATCAGAAATGATATATGGGAGACAATAAAAGCTTTCTCAGATCACATAGGTATTGCTGATTTTGATGAGGCAGAGATTCAAGTTTCTTTTAATCCTCAAAGACATACAAGGCTTCCAATTTCTAGTGGACGGAGACTCGGCAAATGTAACATCATGGTGTCCATTGATTCTAAAGCGGCATGGAGAATTACCAATATTATCTCTAAGATCAGCAATTTTAAAGAATCAATGTAAATTTCTCTCTCATCCCTTGTGCAGTGAATGAGTTATCTGACAATCTTGCCAAATCTAGGGTTGCCAGAGAGCCTTATTGTATTAGATTCTATCCATATTGAGTAATAGAGTTTTTCCTGTTTTTATCGGCTTATTGGCATCTCGTCCCTAGCGGTCTTTTTGCTTAGTAATTTTATCTTTCTAAAAAGAAAAAAAAAAACCCAGCCACAATGCAAGACTGAAGGTATCAAACCAAAATCCATCAAAATCAAGAAACTAAGTTGTTCAAGTTACAAGTAACCGAGAACCACAGCGCAAGACTGAAGGCATCAAACCAAAATCGATCAGTATCTAGAAACTAGATAGTTCAAGTTAGAAGTAACCTTCTCTTTAACACCATCAACAATAGCCCACATATACTTTTCCTCTTGTTTCAATTTCTCATCTTTCACAGCCTTTTTCTCCTGCATAAACCACGAACAATCGGTCAAATTTTTTCAAGAACTTCTACTAAAAACTAGCCTTTGAGCAAGAAAAGAGAAACAACACAAGAAATAGATTTTATCAGATAATCATGCTTAAGTCAATTATACATCAGATAATCATTTTGAGGATGGAAGTCTAAAGAAAGGTACAAAACGAATGAGGTAAAATTTATCTATGTGTAACATACATCAAAAAATAGAAAGATAATTGCAAGTTTGCAACTTAAATGTAAGGGAAGATCCACGCCCCCTTGTTTTGATAATGTCACTACTCATTTTATTAAACACTTCTCTGATGTGTTGTTAACAGCCATTGGAAACTGTGACAGCCTTTGACAGCTAACTAGAGAAATGTGTCACAAAGAGAGGAGTGTCATTGCTAAAAGAATGAAGTGAGGATATAATTTTTCAAAGATAAAAGTAACCCACTATTGAAGGACCATTAACAAGGTGTAGAAATACATAGGTGTAATTGAAACAGGAAAAATGAAAACATATTAATTTCAACTACCAATCAGCAGATATAATTGTATGTATTTTTGTTTTCTTTTTCTTTTTTTCTTTTTTGACACAATAAAAAAGAAAATTTTAATATAATTAAAACAATTTACAATGGGGGCAGAGATCCCCACACTAAAAGTAGATCCCTATAGAATTCATTCTTAGCTAGTGAGTATGCAGCATCATTAGCACATCTAGAACCAAACAAAGAATGGAAAAACCTTTTCAGTATACAAGTTTCAAGTTTCAACACTTGTCAATAATATGCATCAAACTTCGCAGGCCCAGACTACACTAGTTAACCCAAGCAATAACTTCTGATCAGCCACCCACTATGCTTAACCATTTGTCAACCTTATCAATACACACATGGAGCCGGTTAGAAGTGCATGGATGTCTGATTCATTAGAGACCTTAATACATATTGGACATAAAAGGACCTCACAATATCCCCTAAGGAATTCCATTAAACAGCCCTTACACCCATTGGATCCAAATTCCAAATTGGGAACCCATCAAAATTTAGCTTAATGACATTTCGAAAGGAAGAATGGTATAGATTTTTTGCAAAACAATCATTCGCCAAAACATTGTATCTAATCACCTTTCCTCTTTAGCATGCAAAGGTATTGATTTTTTGCAAAACAATCATCCACCCAAAACATTGTATCTAATCTTACGGAGAATGAGACTTCTACATGTGACACTTGGGGCATGTTTGGATCTAGAGTAAAGAAATTTTCCTAGAAACATTTTGAATAGTATTTTCTGGATTTTTTTTTCCTAGTGTTTGATTTGGACCTATTAAACTGGTCAGAGGTCACCGGCCATAAAAGGTGTGAAAACCAGATGAGCAGTAACAAATCCAGAAAACCCTCTTTCAATGAATCCAGAAAACCTCTTTCAACGAATCCAAAAAACTGTAAAAAGTGCGGCTGTGGTTTTAGCGGCCCGATATGGAAGCGACAATCCAACAGGGGTGGATTGATTTGAGAAGGTCAGCCGCAGCAGATCACTCGATAGCTTCATTGGTGCAGATACCACACTCCATGCTGCCAATATTGGGCTTGAGAGCATTCGGACCGTTGTATCGACACAAGATCTCACTCCATGTTCCCAAACACGGCAGGGAAAACTTGTCTCGGCCTACTTTCTGGCAACCCATTATCATGCTAGAGGTTGAAGAAGGATGGGAGATAACCCAGTACTAGGCCATTTATCCGATGAAATGCAAGCATGATGATCGCCTTTGTCGCTTCTCTCCTCGTACTCCGTTCCCTGCAACAACCCAAACCTAGCTACAAAATCGTAAGGAAGGAAACAAATTGTGAAACATAGCCCTACCCCAAAAAATGAGAATTGTAGTTTCTTGGGAAAGAAAATAATTGCTTTAAGGTGGTTTTCTTCTTTCCTAGTTTTTACAGCAAGTTTGATGCGAGAATTCCAAAATCCATGTCAAACTAGTTAACCAAACCTTGGATTTCACATATTCTAGGGAAAGTTTTTTCTAAGAAACAACCCTTAGAGAAGGAAGATCTCCCACCTGAGATGGGCACAAAAAGAAATACTTATCCAGAAAGAAACTTTTCAGGTCCAGGACACAAATCCTATGATTAAAAATAAAATTAGATATGGTAAAATCTTCAAGATGACTAACTCAAGCAAACACTAAGGGGTCGTTAGGATACGCAGATTTTAGAATCTTGTATTTCCCCAAAATCCTAGATGGGAGACGAGAGAAGGAGGAGACCGTACATTGTTTTCTGATTTCTCACCTTTCTTTCCGTCGAGCGAGATAGTAGGAGATTGTCCCGTGTTTCCAGGTTTTAGAAATCTCTCGGTTTTAGAAATCTCAGGATGGGGGAGAGATTTCTAAAACCTGGATTTCCAATTTAAAATCAAGGATAGTGGATTGTAAAATCCAGAATTTTACACAGCTTTTAAACTAAAACCTGGATTCTAAAATCCACATATCCAAACAGCCCCTAAAACACCTCACCTATGAGGTTAAGAGGAAGAACCCTACTCCTCACTACCCTACCCCCACTAGCATAAAAGTAAAAAAATATGCATCCTGTTCTAACAAACTAGACTATAGAGAATCAGGTATGCATGGTATAAAGGAACAAGACCCGGCCATAAATCTTTCCAAGACCTAATCCCCTCCCCCCACCCAGCCCTATACATAATAGAGGAGATAAAATCCTTTCTTTCACCACATACTGACCGTCATGCACTCAATCCTTCCCCTAAACTCTCTCCGCACTTGATCGCAATGCACCGGATATTATTTTAAATGAATATAAAAAATGGCAAGCTTACACCATATGCATACCCAAGACAACAAGAAAACCAGTAGAGTGCAATTTGGAACAGAGGCTGAACTCTCATGGCCACAAGAAAGAAGAATCTTTTCAAGACAGTAATATCAAGGGATGATTAAAGAATGATAATTCTCAAAATCCTTAATTTTTGTCCCTTCTTAGCTTGTTAATTGAAGCAATTAGGATAAAGCATCCAGTCGCACAGCTAAACAGTTCATATACTGGTAGTTAAATCCAAAAGCTTGTCTGATGCAAGAGCAGCTGCTAAAACAGATGTGTGCATTTTATCCAAGTAAGACAACTAAAAGGCTTCATATGGTGCTAAGATTCTTACTAAATACAAAAGAAAAATGTGTGGCACAGGTGCAGCTGCTAAGATAAGTAAGGATTTGAAAGCAATATAATTAGGAACCATAAATACTGCAGTTGACACTTTAAATCATTATCAAATTAGAAACCACTAGAGATGCAATAGATAGCCACTTAAATAAGAACGAATCGAATCACATTCATAATGTTCCATCCCAAAAAAGTCGAACGTATGCATGCCTGTGTGTTTGGGTGTGAATTCCTGATCACATGCAAGCAGAATGTCCTTTTCTTATGGCATAGCTTATTCTAGCCCAAGTTAAAATGATATGCCTTGGATCAAGAAAGGGTCCCTAATAAGCTTTTAAAACTAGTCAGACAAAGCAGTTCCATAATCAATTTATCAAGTTAAGCCACATAGAACCCTGCTTTAATATATGCTTCAGTGACTGAGGGCAGCCGGGACTCACTTCGGTACTCATTTGTTTTTTCTTCTCCTTCTCATTCTGATGCCACTCATAGATTGGTGTGAAATCACAAAGCTCAAATTTCTTAATTACATGGTTTCGTCCAAGTATCACTCTCCAATCATTCATGAAGTTGTCAATGAATCTTTGCTTGGTTGCATACTCTGTGTCTTTCATCACTGCAAACATTGTCGCAACCTGCAAAACAAAAGATTGAGGAGAACAAAAACAAATAAATGATCACAGTTAAAGGATAAACAATTGAAGCATCTCATAAAATTGAAGCAATAACACCACCATAGATAATGCAGAAACATACAGCGAACAAAAGCACAGCAAGGGAGTAATGAGTAGTGAATTACAACACAGGCTACATAAAGTTCTTGAGTCCTACCTCCTCCTGTTCAGGAGTTAAATCAACTGGCTGTCCATTGTAGAGCATCTTAACTCCATGAGGCTTATATGGAGGAGGGAAAATGACCCCACTGTGCTCCAAAGTAGTCCATTTCTGCCCTTCACCAGACCCAGGTGGCCCCCCTTTTATCGACTTAGAGTATTTAGAGTTCTTTGTCACTTTCTTCGACTTCTTGGTTGCTTTCTTGAATGATGACGAAACAACCTTCGTCACTTTCTTTGTGGAAGATTTATTGTCTGATAAAACTGTTTTCTTCATTCGCTGAGAAATAGGAACATGGTCATCATCATCATCCATGTCTGATTCTTCTTTCAACCTTGATTCTTGCTTTACTTTCAAAGGTAAGGAAGCATCTGAAGGTTTTGCCTTTTTAACAGAAGACTGCACCATCGTCAGTTCTTCTTTCAACCTTGATTCTTGCTTTACTTTCAAAGGTAACGAGGGATCTGAAGGTTTTGCCTTTTTAACTAAAGACGGCACTGAACTATTGACTTCATCTAGTGGTCTCTTGTTCAAACTTTTGGTGAACTTTGTAGGCAAAGGTTTCTTTTCAAAAGAGTCGGGCAACTTTTTAGTAGATGCACTACCACCAGACTTCAATTGGAACTTAGAAGACAATGGTTTTTCATCTTCAGAATCATCTGGAGATTTCTCAAAGCATAATTTTGTCTTTCCTGAGTGGGATGAAGTAGGAGTAGGTGAACAAAGCTCCTTCAAAACATGGAAGGATTTGTTCTTTTGCACTGTCATGGATGCTACACCCATTCTAGAGGTCAATGGCTTATCGTCATCAGAATCATCAGATTTCTTAAAGCATAATTTTGTCTTTTCTGAGTGGGATGAAGTAGGAGTAGGTGAATTAATCTCCTTCAGAACATGGGAGGAATTTTTCTTTTGAACTGCCGTTGAAGCTACAACCATTCTAGAGCTCAATGGTTTATCGTCATCAGAATCATCAGAATCAACATTTAATTCATCAGGAGATGCATTCGAAGGCTTCTTCTTCATGCCATCAATTGCTGATTTCTGTTCTGATGAATATTTTGACCGATCAAGTGTTGAAGTTGAAGTGCCTGGACTTAGCATGGTGGACCTTTCAGACGGTACCTTTGCATGTAAAATCAGCTTACCCTTTTGTAACTTCGAGGTTTGAACATCTGGAGCACCTGAATTAGAGGCATCCCTTCCCGATGATCCGTCATGCCTTTGAGATACTGACTTCTTTAAGGCTGAGTTCAATTGATCGTGCTTGGACGCCGTGCTACTCCTCTTGAAGAATGCAGGTCCATCATCATCGTCACCGTTATCAAAAAGATTTTGATTGATACAATCATGAACTGCCATTATTCCAAGTTCATGTATGTTGTTACATTATCTTCTGCAAAAGTAAAGTTACAAAAACACGTAAGTATCAAAGAATTTTAAATATAAAATTAAAACATGAGATACACATGACATGCATATAAAAAGGAAAATATGACGGCAATATATTTTTCCTAAACATGAAAAAAGAAGATTTCGGTTGGTTACAAAATCATGAATTCAAGCTGGGACATGATCACAAATTGTAATATGCAAATGATGCAGATGTAGAAAAGAGGGAGTTGCAATAATAAAATAGTCTGAGATGTGGGGGGGGGGGGGGGGGGGGTGAGGATTCTAAGAACTGGTTTGGGTGATGTGGTCTGGGCTTTTGCGGGCCCTATTGGTGTGGCGGATTCAAATCAAATGAAGCGGAGGTAAGAGCAGTGCATCAAGGTTTCCAGTTGTTAGATGAAAATATCCTTGATAAAATTATTGTGGAATGAGATTCCTTAAATGTAATCTGGTGGCTTAAAGGCGTCCACCCTCCTCCATGGAGATTTGCTTGTTTCTTCGAAGAGATTCAAGACCGGGTGGGATCATCTTCTATTGTTTTTCGGCATGTGCGGCGATCTGCAAATGAGGCAGCTTACAGGCTTGCAAGAGATGGGTTCATAGAAATGCTTTGGAGCTCTTCGATTTCTTGCCGCTTGAGTCTCTATTTCTTGCTTATCTGTATTTTGCATTCTCTTCTTTTCTTTGTATTTGACCATCTCGGTCCTATTTTTAATCCAATATTCAGCCATTCAAAAAAAAGAAAAAAGTAAATGATTCCACAAAAGGATGGTTCAATTGTCACATCAACACAATGGAATATGAAATATACCTTGAATCATGTGATGATCATATGACACTATAGAAGAGAGATGGACAAATCGTATGCATCTAGCATGTGCATTCTTGGTATTTTCCAAAGGATTTTGGTTACAAATCAGATGCATGTAGCATGTGCATTCTTCCTTATTTATTGACTCTTCTTCCCAACTTTTTAGAAGAAGAGCCCAGATGGCATATGACTAATATCAATCAAGCTAATCTAATCTGTTAAAATAGGTAGCTAAGTGATAAAATAATGATCACTTTTTTCCTATGTTTATGAAGCAGTGGAAGTGTGAGAAAAGGGCATCATCTCCTCCTTATAAGGAATAAAATAAAGATCCTAATTCTCGAAACAATCAGAACATCTAAGAAAAAAAATTCTCATAATAATAATGTAAAGAGGTTAAGGATTAGAAGGCCGTACCCAGATGTAAGCAAGTCGGATTCAAACAGAAATTATGTATGGAGAATAATAGAGACCTGCAAAATAACACGACAGAAATACGAATTACAATCGAAATACGTAAAATAAAAGAGAAACAAGAGCGACTCTATAATCAAAGCGAGCACTGATGAATAGCTCAACTCTATTTTGATGATTTTTAGCTACAACAGGCGCTGCTAGGGTTTCCAACAGACCGATAAAAAAGTAAAAGCTAAAAATGCGTGTTAGGGTTTCCTTTAGATAGTTTATCAAATATTAGAATCATCTGGAAAAAAAAAACTTGAAATCAGAAAATTATATTGATGTTCAGACTCGGTTAGGGTTCTACCTTGGATCTCGCTCTCTCTCTCTCGCTCCGAGGAAGGTATGTCTACTCTTTCGGACAAAAATTTACTTGAATCTCTCTCTCTCTCTCTCTCTCTCTCTCTACAAATTTATGGATTAACAGGAAACGCCGAATTTTTAGGGTTGATTTAAATACCTGAATTTTCTCTTTGAAATATTTTTGAGGGCTACCAACAGAAGAATGGAGATGAAACCATTTTGGTTGGGGAAAGACCTGAAGGACCAAAAGCTTTACTGTTCACATGGATAAAACAAGGCAAGACTGATGTTGGCACTGCCATTGTTTTATAATTGCACTAGCTCATCTTGTCTTTTAGGGTAGGGTAGGGTCGGGTTGAGCGATGGATAGATAACCCGCATGTTTCTCGGATCGGGTCGGGTCGGGTCATTTTGAAATAACAAACAGGTAGGAGAGAGATTTTATATGTTTCTCGGGTCAAAGAAAGTTGAAGTCCCTCCCTGGCTCCCGACCCAATCTCTGCCCTAGTCGCTAGCTTGCGAATCAAGAACGTCGTCATTGCAAAGGGTTGCAAAGGGAATTAATTTGGCTCTACGAATGTCTGAATCTGGTTGCTTTCTTAAGCTTTAGATTTTAGAAGAAGCCATCAATTACAATGAAATAACCCCTATTTACAATTAGAGCACAAAACTTTGTTTTCTGCATATTTAATGTAAGTATTCCTCATGGAGTTAGATTTCCAATTGAAGAAGACTACATTCCATGTGTAGCAAGAGGGGCACATAATGTAAAGGCACACGTAGAAGGCCCAATCATATCAAATGTATAAGCCACACGTATTCCTCCTGTATCAAATTGACGGTCTGGATCAATCAATGGTGGGTAGGGCTGCACATGGTTCGGTCCAGTTTGGTTTAAGGGTGTTTCTGGAACCGAACCAATAGGCAGTCTAACCGAACCAAACCAAACAGATTTTGTCCGGTTCGATTCGGTTTGGTTCATGGTTTATCTGCGTTAGCCTCAACAAAAACAGCGCCTTCACCGGTGCAATTCACTATCAGCTTCCTTCATAACTTAAGCAGCCATTTCATTTCCCTTCTCATCTGCCTTGAAGGAATGGGATGGACCTGAAAACAGGGGTGGAAAAAATATTTAAAACAGGGGATTTTATTATACTGAGAGCTTTACCTTGTAAGCCAAGGAAGAAATCAAGATCCAAGGAAGTCTCTTTGGCTAAACCCCCAATAAAAATCTTCCTACAAACACAAACAGGTTAAAAGGAGAATAAAAAAAACAAGATCCATGCCATTCATTATACTGAGAGCTTTATCATGTAAGCCAAGGAAGAAATCAAGAAAAGAAATGTGAAAGGGGTGGAAGGAAAGAGGACTTGCCCTGGACAAAGATTAGATTTCTCGACCTCTTTGTGTGGGGAGTTCTGGCCTTTGTTGGCTTCACCGTCAGCACATGATGGGGTTTGAATCTTTTGCTGCTGCTGTAGGAGAGGTGAAAGAGGAGAGGAGAAGGGCGGTTTGGGTCCTTTACTCCTTTTTGGGTTATTGTTGGGTTAAGGTTAGAGTAAGGGTTAGGGTTAGGGTTAGGTCAAAGCCTGAAAGGGATGGTGGGTTTGGACTTTGGAGTTTGGACTGTTTGATTTTGGTAAGAATGGGCGAATGGCAAAAAAGACTAAAATAGGGTTAACTTATACCTGAATCGGTTCGGTTTGGTTTTCGTAACAATTGTCAATTCGGTTCGGTTTTTTGAATTAAAATTCTCTGAACCGTAAACCGAACTGATGGGATCGGTTTTGTGAATCTTGTACGCGACCGAACCGATAGGTATAAAAATCGAACCAAATGGCCCGGTTCGGTTATGTTTATCGGTTTGAGCGGTTTTTTGTGCAACCCTAATGGTAGGGCATATAATGTAATCGTGCAACAAGAATGCGCCTTCTAAAGCATTCCTCCTACCGAACAAATGTGATAGGACACATCCACAAAGGTGTAGTGTGTCCCACCTTGGAATGATTCGGCTGTCCATTTGATAAGTCTTGCTTTTGATCTCTTGTGGCATTCACAGGAGATCCAAAGCAAGCCCTATCAACTGGGCGGTTCAGATCGCCAGCATAGCTGACCGACCTGATTTTGGGGCCATAGGAGATCCAAACCAAGCCCTATCAAGTGGACTGCTTAGATCAATCTAACAAATAACTTGTTATTGGCCTATACAGATGAGCCGATGACCCTATCCAAAGTGAAATGACTACCTTAGCCGGACCCACAAATGCACAATATTACTTAGATATTTTAGTAGGACCCTCAAATTCATGGGATCACAGTAAAAATTGATTATTAAAACACTAGGACTTCAAATTCATGTATTTGTTGATGTCTGACGAGTGATTTCAATGTCTGCATGACTCTAAAAAGTCCCCGCCGGAGTTCCCAAAGTCATAAGTGTCCGCACATTAAAGTCCAAGTCCCCAAAGAGTCATGTACAATACGGAGAAGTCCTCACATTAATGTCCGCACATTAAAATCCTGCGTGACTAACCCCCCGAAGGGCCTGTTCACTTGCGCTCCTGCGGTGAGAAAAGAAAGGAACAGTGTGTTCGTTTTTTTCCTTGAGAAACCCGACAATTGGATGTTCACTTGCTCTCTCAAGAAAGCATATTTATCTACGTGGAAATGCGAAAAGAAATACGTGGAATTTCTGTTTTCTCGCTGACACGAGACTTCATTTCCTCCCAAATTGGCGCGGTTTCATTTCTTTTCCCGCGGAGGAAAATACATCGGGCACAACTTTTCACAAGCATAAACCCTAGCCTCTGCCGTTCTCATCTTCTACGGTGAGAAGAGAGACTCAAGCAACCTCCTTCCCCTCTGGCAAGGTACCTCTCTCTCCCTCCTATCTCGCTCTCTTTCTCCCTCTGCTCTCTCTCCCTCCTATCTCTCTCTCTCCTCTAACTCGTAGCTTTTTTTGAGGTTTTAGATCCATCTTGTCTCGCCTCCGGCGACCTCTGTGAACGGAAAGGTGTCATTTTCCGGCTAGGTAACCCTTTCTCCCTTCTCTCTCTGTCTCTCTGTCTCTCTCTCTTTAGGGTTGTATTTTTTTTTATTGTTTTTCATCTCAAAATTGGCAGATCTCAAAATGTAGGGTTTTGCGTTTGGTTTTTGAACCATTTTTCGTTCAGATGTCATCTCGAAATCGGATTTGGGTTTTTCCCTTTCATTTGGTCGGATTTGAGGAGACTGTGGGTTTTTAATATTTTTTGTCATTCAATTCAAGCATTATTACCAGTTTTTGTTTGTGATTAGGGTTTCGTTTTTGTTGAGAACGGACCCATGTATTAGGGTTTAGGGCCTGATTTCCATTTTTTTGTGTTTTTGGGTTTGTATTTCATCTTTTCTATGTGGTTGTGGGTGTTTATGATATGTAGCTGTTTTGGAGGTGTTGATGATATGTGGTTGGGCCTCCATTACTGTTGAAATGGGTCTCCATCTTTGGATTGTTTTTGTTTGCAAAAACCCTCTTCGATCTTGTTTGCAAAAACCCTCTTTGAGGTGGTTGTGGGTGTTTTGTTTCATTGGTACTTGTGGGTGTTGATCTTATTTCCGTTTCGGATTTTGGGGGTGTTGATGCAATGTGAACAGTCGCAGGAAACCTTTTATATGGATTTCTCAGGTTTTCCTGGCAAGTGAATAGCTGCAGGATTCCTTTTCTAGCATAATTTCTTTTCCTTTCTGCCACGTCAGATTCCTTTCCTTTTTTTTTCTTTTCCTTTCCCAAGAAAACAAGTGAACGGACCCGGCTCTGTTCACTTGTTTTCCCGAGAAATGAAAAGAAAAGGTTTCTTGGGAATCTGACGAGGCATTAGGAAAAGAAATCCAGGGAAACTGTGTAGGAAAAGGTTTCCCGCGCCTGTTCACGTGCGCAGGAACTATCCAGGGAAAGGTTTACCGAGAAACTGCTTGCCCACCTTTTTTCACTAGTTTTCCCGGGAAAGCAAATCCGACCAAAATAGTGGGATTTAGTTTCCCACACTTGTGAGAAAAGAGACATTTCCACATCATTTTTGGCAATTTCCTTGTCATTATTTGACATTTTCCACCTAGGCTTGTTACTTTCTCAGGAAAGCAAGTGAACACCAGAATTCTGCCTTGTCAAGGTCTTGTCAAGGAAAAAAGAGGCTGTTTTCCAGGGATTTGCTTTCCCAGGAACGCAAGTGAACAGAGCCTAAAAGGCTCACGAGTCGACTTTCCTTTTCCATCTTCCCTCTTTTCCTCTTCTTCCCTTCACCCTAGGGTTCCAGCTGGACGGTCAGTGGGTGAGGCGTTCTGGATTGAGGTGAAGGCCAAGGTTGCCTTGTGCATTCCGGATTGGAGTTAGGGTTTTAGAAGGAAGAAGACATCAGGTGATTATTTCATCTTTTTCTTTATATTTTCAGACCTTTTTTCCAGGGTTTTTATGGAAGTTTTCGATTTTCTTCCACCCCATGAGGTCTTGTGTTTTTTGTGGTGTGCTCTCTATCTGTATGCCTGCATATCTCTTACTGTTTTTTCTCTCTTCTTTGTATCCCTTCTGTTTTGACCTTCTTCATCGTGGGGTTTTATTTTATATTCATTCATTAATAATATTTACCTATTTGCCATTCTGAAACACACCTATTTGACGTTGTGAGTTAATGACTCGTTCTGTTCAGAAACAGAAACATGAAAGATTCCCTTTCAATTCTATTTTCAGTGGTGAGCCATGTGGGGAGTGTTCAGGGACTCTCTCTTTTCTCATGATCGACAATAACCTATGTCGTCTCCCCATCTCCAAGTTATATATATTCTTAGACCTGCTGGCATTGGAAACATTCTTAGGGGGTCATGGTAGTGCTATTAAATCGGCAGATGAGTTAGCTCGGTGTGGTGTTCACAGAGAGTCTATTTCATTTTCCTTTTGTTGATTAGATATTACTGCACTTGTATTTTTTGTAATTGTTTTCTTTTATCCTTACCTCTTCTCTTGATCTTCTAATAAACTTCTCATTGCCATTAAAATAAATTCCCTATATAATGGTGTGTGAATCTAGTACAACTTGACTGTAGATGGCATCCAATGAGAGAAGAGTTAAGAATGCACTGATTGGATGTCTTTTTCATCTCTAAGATAGAAGAAGCTGTTATAATAGGCTTCATAAGAATCCTGGATGTCTTTAGTGGCATGGGAAACAATAGATGAGAGATGCGTCACCTGTAGTGCAAGCAATACGGGGTGTGAATACTAACTTCGAAGAACACCTCTAACTCCATCCATGTGGTCGTAAGCTCTAGGCATTTCCTATTAGATTGCCAATCCCATTTATTTCTATTCTTCATGGAATGAAGAGATTCATATGAAGCAATGATATTATAAAACACGTCTACCTTTAAAAGCACCATAGGATGGAGAAATGATTTTTTGAAGAATCGGTTTGTTTAGGCCAATCACTTGAAAAGGGAGAGTCTACAGGTCTTGTGAGTAATTGCAAGGAAACTCTGTCAGAAATTTAAACCCTGGGAATCTATCAAGACCGCCTCTTTTATTATCTTTCATTTTTCTAAATGTACAATTTCCTCATTATGAACTGATCTAAGCATGCTAAAGTTTTCCCGTCATAATTTTTTTTTTTTTTTTTTTAACCCTGAAAGATAACGACCCCGGGGCGGATCGGCAAATTTATATATAAAAAGTTGGGACCATACAAGAGGAGGGGAAACCTCCTAGCCATCAATACAGGAAGCCGTAGCCCTAGAAAGAGAGTAAGGAGGGGAAGCCTCTAACTCGACAAAATAGCAAGCAAAAGCCATTGGAAAAAGACAACAATCAATGCTTATAAGGGAGAGTGCCCTTAGTTGATCTTGCTTCCGATGTTGGGAAGGCCAAGTGCATCACATCCTGCTGCCCCTCTTGCCAGGCGAGGCATGGAGGCCCAGGAGGGATAGAACAAATTGGATCTTGATGTCTTTGAATGTTAAAGACATTAGAAATTTGGGGATAGTCAATAGAAATTATCATTCATGGTACCTCTTTGAATGTTAAAGATCTTTATGAAGAGGGGTCTTTCTTATCGGGCAACAATTTGAGGGTTCAAAAGGCCCATGACCATTGCCTTCATTCTTGGACTATATTGCTCTCTTTATCCCGACTTTATTCAGTTATATATTTTTCTTATATTTGCATATAATCATGTGAACCTATATGAATTATCTTAATTTCTTGATATAAAGTCATAAAAAATCTCTTATTAGTGGATGGGCCAAAAGTTCTGTTTATCAAGTTAAAGTGAGAACATTATTGTTTATGTCACAGAAATGGCAACTGTGTTGTGGCGGATGTATGCGAATTGGTTGTACTCTCGGTGGGAAAAAACTTTACTTTGGGATTCGATTGACCCTTATCGACGTCCGAAATCTTTCACACCACTTGTTTCGATATATGTAGCTGCATTTTATACTGGGGTCATAGGATCTGCAGTAACAGAGCAACTATACAAGGCAAGTATATTGTGGATTCTGCTGTTTGCCTTGATTACTACTGATAATATATGAAGTCCCTTGCCATTCAAAAAGAAAGAAAGAAGAAAGTGTCTTATTATTGAGTTCTTTATTTGCAAGTGCTTCTATTAGATGCGTGATTTGAAGGATACAAAAAGATTGTATAAATCAACCCATCGCCCCCTGGAAGTAAAAAAAAAAATACTCTTTAAAAATCACAAAACCATTATGCTATGTTGTTAAATGCCTAGTTTCATATCCTATTAGTGATTTTATTGTTCAATTGATGGCAATTTTATGTACCCTCATGAATGTTTGTCGATGTGTTCATTTATGAAGGTCTAGTCTCACTGGTTGTTGATTGCTTAAGCCTGGGTCTTCTCTTAATCTTACATTGTCTTCACTGAAATGCATAAAACATGCCTATCTCTCTCCCGTTTTCAAGGCTGTCATGTTTGTAGTTCATCAATTGCATTATGTTATTTTTTCTGCTCAATTATGTTTATATGACCATTTCATGTTTGTTGTTTATTTTTATTTTTTTGAAAGATAACAAAGTCCTTTATTAATAGCCAAAGATCATACAATTGAATCGGGGTCTTCTGCGGTGGCAGATTGTAGGATAAAGATAGTAAACGAGGTCGTGAATCTCATCCAGTGTTTGATGCAGTCGCCACGGACCCGCACTACAATCTAATGCTCAGGATATCACGTAGGATGAATCCCCTTCAATAGTCAAAGGTCCGTGATTATTCGTACGATACCATATAAGTCTGAATACTAACGCCTTTGCTTCGGCCTCATTTGCATCGCAGACGCCAGCTGGCCCAGCGTATGACATAATTACGGACCCGTCTTTATCCCGGATGATTCTACCAATGCCAGCAATACCCGGATTCCCCTGGGAGCTGCCGTCAAAGTTCAATTTCAACCATCCTTCCGGTGGGTGCTGCCATGCTGTTGAAATGTTACGGTTAGGTCTGTGTTCCTGAATAACCGAGTACCATTTTCGCAATATTTCCCCCGTGTTTTAAGAATTCCGGATTTTGATTTTGACCAAGAAATGATAGCTAGCTTGATCTGGAGGGCTATATGCATCCAACTATTCGTCTTGTCATGGAAGACTATTATTATGCTCAATCCATATGAACCAGATTACTGCATATGGAATGGAGGCCCACATTGTATCCCCATGACATCCATTATATAAATTTCCCCATGATAATATTACCATATTAATGTTATCATGCAGTGCCGTAACAATGCCAAAAGACCGCAAAAAGAACATCCATACTGCATAAGTGAATGGACATAGAAGGAGCAAGTGGTCAATAGTCTCTTCAGCCTGATGGCATAGGGTGCAGAGCTAGCCATCGGAAAACATCGCCTTTTCAGCCGCTCGCATGTATTGATACATCGGTAGGAGACCGTCCACGCGAAAGCAGCCACACGAGGTGGAATGGAAGATTTCTAGATCCCAGCACACCGGGATAGAGAAGAGGTCCCTTCGTCCATACGTCCGAAGAAAGATCGTATAGAGAATCCACCCTCAATATCCGGGCTCCAAACCCACTGGTCAGGTTAAGATGGAGATAAGTAAATATCAGATAGCAAACCCGTTAACGACGTGAAACTCACTATTTCACTTTCTTTTAGATTTCTTCTCACTCAGATATCCCACGACAGGTTCCCATGCTCCGATCCCCTGATTATATAATCAACAACAGTGGCCGCTTGATTAACTGCAAGACGATAAATATCCGGGAACAAATATTTTAGCCAGTTGTTTCCCACCCAGAGGTCTTCCCAAAAAAGCGTGTTATTGCCAATGCCCACCTTGAAGCGAACAAGTGGTTGGAACAAGTCACGTGATGAGCATGCCGACCTCCAAACACCAGATCCCTTCCCCGTCGGGGGATTATGGCTATCCCATTCGCCCCAACAACATCCAAACTTGTCCCTATGATGTTATGCCATAAAGCTTCTTTCTCTATCCCAAATCTCCACAGCCATTTCCCTAATAGGGCCTTGTTCCGAAGGCGAATTTTACCAATGCCTAGTCCACCACGTCTCTTGGATTTACATACCTTTATCCATCGTAATAGATGTTTTAGTCTTTTCCCGCATCCCTCCCTGCCTTCCCACAGAAAGTCTCTTTGAATTCTTTCGATATGGTCGACCACCTTCGCGGGAATCTTGTACAATGACATGAAATATACGGGCATATTAGATAGTGAGGCCGTTATGAGAGTAATGCGCCCACCGAGTGATAGATATTGCTTTTTCCATGTTGCAAGTCTTCCTTCAATTCTCTCAATTACAGGATCCCATAGATTAGCTTTTGGGATGTCGTACCCCAATGGCAAGCCTAAGTATTTGATTAGCAACTCCATAACTTTACACCCTAGAATATCCGCGTGCTCTTGAATGATTTCCGGCTGTAAGTTGATACCCGCAATTTCAGTTTTGGTGAAATTGATTTTTAGTCCCGTTGTCATTTCAAACCATTGAAATATTCGCCTCATATTTTTCGTCTGTTCCATGCCCTCCTTCATGAAGATGATTGTGTCGTCGGCGAACTGCAAATGGGATATAGTCGGTGAATTTCGGCAGTAGGTTAAACCCGTAAAATACCCTTTCGACTCCGCTTTCACCAGTAGGAGACTAGGCGCCTCGGCTATGAAAAGAAAAAGGTATGGGGATAGCGGATCACCCTGACGGAGCCCTCGAGCTAGGAAAGAAAGCTTCGGCCACGCCATTCACCAATATTGAAAAGGACGCTGAGGAAACACAGGCCCTTATCCACGCCCGCCATTTGGTTCCAAAACCCATCCGCATCATAATATACTCCAGCACCGATCATATACTTTTTCCATATCGTCCCTGACAATAATACTAGTGGTCCCATCACGCTTTGTCGAATCAAGCACCTTGTTGGCGATAAGAATTCCGTCCAATATCAGACGGGCATTGACGAACGCCGTTTGGAATTTGGATATTAGACCCCCTAAGACAGAGTTCAACCTGATTGCCAGAGTTTTCGCTATCAGTTTATATAAGCTATGTACAGGCTGATGGGGTGGAAATCCTTAAGCCCGCTCGCACCTTCAATTTTCGGTATCAAGGTAATAAACGTCGTGTTAGCTGCCTTATTGATGATGCCCCTAGTATGAAATTCATTTAATACCGCCTTAACACGTCCCAGTACCTGAGATTGAATGCCATTAGGAATCCGTCCGGACCCCGGGCCTTATCCTTTTTAGTGATTGTAATGCCGCCTCGACTTCCTCCATTGAGAACTCCCTTTCCAGGCATTCGGATTTCCTCATTGTTAATGTTTTAAAAGAGAGTCCCCCCAATGTCGGACGCCAAGAATGCTTGCTTGAGTAAAGCTCCTGATAGTAGCCCACAATTACCCTCTTGATTCTGTCCTTCTCTTCAATTAAAACTCCCTCCACCATTAAGCTGTTAATGGTATTAATTCTTCTTCGAGCACTGGCCATTCTGTGAAAAAATCGAGTGTTTTTGTCCCCCTCCTGGAGCCATGTCACACGGGATTTTTGCCACCAGCTGATTTCTTCTCGTCTAATTATTTCTTCTTGTTCCACCAACAAGTCCGCTCGACGTTGGAGATGTGATTCTTCAAGCTGAGCATTTTCTTCCATGTCCTCCAATTGTTGCATGGAGGCCTCAATTTCCCCCTCCCTAGCCACCTTTGATTCCTGCAACGTGTTCGACCACTCCTTAATCCGCATCTTTATAGCCTTCAATTTCAAGCAGAGAATAAAGCCCTGCCATCCAGTATAAACATCCGCTTTCCACCACTCGGCTATTTTCTGCTTCAGCTCCCTTTCTTCGCATAACGCCATGTCAAATTTGAATGGTTGCGGCCCATCCAGGACTTCTTCCATCTCCAACAATATTTGTTTGTGATCGGATAACCGTCTCGGAGCCTTTTGGCATATGCGAGAGTACCGTTCTTCCCATTCATTCGAAATGAGAACCCGATCCAGGCGACACAGAACAAGTTGAGATCTATTGTTTGACCAAGTAAACTTCGCTCGAACGAGAGGCAGATCGATCAACTCATTCTCCTGGATAAAATTGGAAAGGTGCGTGTACTGGAAGTGATTCTGCCGGGTCTGTTCTTCTCGTGAGGGTATCGAATAGTGTTGAAATCCCCGCCAACAATCCACGATCCTTGCCAGTTATCCTAAGTTTCGCCCAATTCTTGCCATAACTCCCATCTTAATCTGGCCAGGCGGGACCGTATATGGCCGTCAGTAACCATTGCACACGTAGGTGTCGAGAGCTGAATCGGATTGAGATGGAGTATTTCCGTACAATTATTTCCTCTGCCCTAAATGCATTCTCTTTCAATATTACCAGGATTCCCTCCGCGGTTCCTCGCATCTCTTGCCGCCCATTGTCTATTCGTTCGTCCCCACACATCATTCACAACAAACTCCATCTCACCCATCAAATTTGATTCAGTGATCGCTACGATGTCAGGTTTCCTGCTAGAACAGATGTCTTTGAGAGCGTGCGTCTTCCTCTCGGACCCCATCCCACTATTGTTCCAGAAGATAATCTTCATCGACAAACTATTAGGTTCCCAATACCACCCATAAGTCTTGATTACTTCAAGACCTTCAAGACCCGATTACCACTCCCCGGGTTTTTACCATTTCCCCAGATAGCAGAATCCCTGCCGTCAATTTCCTCGAACATCAGTCGCGTTTGCTGTACGTTCTCCTTGAAATGAATTTCCAAATCATCGCCCATATGTGCTATGGCCATAAACTCCTCCTCCCGGACAAATTTCGTGTCTTCCATCTCACCCTCGGCACGCTGGAGACATTTGTTGATCTTGGATCTCAGATCAGCCTCCAATGTATCTTCAGCCGATACCCCCTCAGAAATCTGCAAGACTGTATCCTGATCCTCCTCATCTTTTCGAACTGAACCATCGCTTCCCTCGGTGACAATCTCGTTGGATTTTTAGATCTCCGTCTCAGATTCGATTTCGCCACCGCACATGCTTTTCTCCATAAAACCTCCAGCATTGCTTCATAATCATGGAAGTTTTCCTGTACGAGTACTCTATTATGAACCCTCTTCGCAAGTTGCTTTTCTTTTTCTGAACGATTGAGAGCACCATAGCTAGGGATTTTGCAATAACCCCGTCTTCTTCATTTGTTTCGACCAGCCAGAGAGAAAGCCCCATTTTGATTGCAAGTTCTTTTCAGGTTATGATCCTTGGCAGGCCATCTGTCCATCACCACTTCCCTGTTATCGTTTGGATTGAGACGCGTGTCCACCTTCCGAGACACGATTCGCAAGCGATAGGTACCAGAAGAATCCTCCTTTTCGTGCACCTTTTCCATATTACTTTTGTATTTATCCCCACCATCCGTATTCTCCCCACTACTTGCCACGTGGCCAGTCTTTTTATTCAAGAACTTGTTTCCCACACCACCCGTCAAGGAGTTTCTGAAACGAGGCGATGCGTGACAGCTCATCATCGGATATTCCAAAGCATATTCCATGGCCTTACTTTTTTTGAAATTCAAATAACAGTTCTAAGGGTGTCAATTTTGGCTCGGGCTTGGAAGCTCGGCTCGAATCCTTAACGAGCCGAGCCGAGCCGGCTCTCCAGGCTCGTTAAGCTTAACGAGCCGAGCCCGATTTAGGCCAGGCTCGGCTCGGCTCGGCTCGGCTCGGCTCGTTAAGAATTTAATATATTTAAATATATATATTATATATTAATATATACACTAAAAGGGTTGTCCAGGGAGTGAAAGGGGGAGGCAAAATATGTCACTTCATTTTTGGAACCCCATTTGTTACTTGGACCACCCCCCATAGTGTAAAAAAAGTAGTCAAATTACACTAGATAGGGCTGTCCAGGGAAGATGAGGGGGGTGTGAACTTAATATAGCCCGAGCTCGGTAAGGCTCGCGAGCCGCTCGCTAGCCTGACCGAGCCGAGCCGAGCTTTTGAGCTTAACGAGCCAAGCCGAGCCTGGCCAAGCTCGGCTCGGCTCGGCTCGGCTCGTTTACACCCCTAAACAGTTCTGATTTCATCATCCGGTCCAGTTATTGGTTCGACGGCTGGATTCTTTCCTTTCCTTGATCTTTCTGCAATCCAATCAGCATCGTTGGATGGAGAGACGTTGTCATGCCTATGATCCAACGGTGTATAGTTTCGCCTCTTCTCTGCTCTCGCCGGCATTCTGACTTCCGGTAACTTTCCATCCATCTTCCTCACTCCACCGTCATCATTATGCGAGGCCTCACCACCTCTACGATTGCACTTAAAAGGGTGTGTTACACAGTTCGGTATTCCCACCATCTCTGGAATTTTCGGATCCTCGCCATGTTCCCCGGCCACACCAATATTGTATATCACTCTATTTTTTCCCACATCGAAGACATATCGTCCTTCGTTTGAAGTTGTGATAGCGACAACTGTCACTATACCAATCTCCCAGAAGGAATCCATTTTCATTCTTCACCGTTTTTCCATGGTTCACCTTTACCTTTTCAGATCTGCATTTCCAAAGAGTCTCCTTACAGCAGTCCTTCCTCAGCTTTAGCGCCTCAAATGCCTCTTCAATGGAGTAGTCTGCATTTAACAAATCCATAAAAACATTCTTTGTACCTTCAGTTAATTTTTCACATCTGCAACAATCATCATTCACGCTTCTGTTCGAATGGCATCTTTGCAGCTCCTCAACCACTTCACTTGATTTTCTAGGTGCCATCAATGAGGTTGGCGGAGATAATGTTCGCCGGAACAGGAGCGAGAAGGGCCTGGGCCCTCGAAACAAACTCAAGATTTCTCACGCCGGAAGAGGAGTGAGAAGGGTTAGAATGGGCTTATCTTGGACCATCATTGGAAATTTTAGACACCCTAGATCCATTATTTGTCTTATTAATATTTTAATCATCATTATTTATAACCTTGTTTGATTAGCATGGAATTAATGGAAGATTTTGTCTTAACAGATTTTTTTTTATGATTTCTGTTTATGTTTTACAATTTAAGTTAAAGAACTCAAAGGAATGCTACTAGGAGATCTTTGGTCCTGTCAAACTAAAATCAAACCAAAGAGGTGGAAAGCAGTCATTCTATCATTCAAAAAAACTCAACTCAACTAGCCTTTGTCCCGAACTAGTTGGGGTCGCCTAATGAATCCTTTATAAAATTTTCATGAAGAAGGTGAAAGAATCTACCCGGCTCAAAGTGACTAAGTTTAATCCCGACACTAGTTGGGTTCGTCTACATGGATCATTTTCTATCATTAAAAAAAAGTCATTAAAAAAAGTGTGAAATTTTATGAGCTTGTTTGAAAATTTTTATAGCGTGTCATCACTCAGAATGCTCTTGGTAATTTTTTACCATATCTATTTACCAGGGACATGTATTGGTCATTGGCTGATATTTTGAATTTTGTAAGATCTTTATGTTTGAAGAAGCAATGCTGTGTTAGCCTAAAAGGCGTCGCTTGTAAAATCAATGCAGGAGAAGTACTGGGAAGATCATCCTGGAGAAGCAGTTCCTCTCATGAAGCCGAAGTTTTATTATGGACCTTGGAAGGTATTGAGGACGGATTTTAACCCACCCAACCAATGAAAGTTAGACCCGATCAAATTTAGTTCTTCCCTCATGTTTAATGATAATGTATCTTACTAATGGATGTTTACCTTTTTCTTGGGTTTTGCTGATAGCTCAATGAAAACCTTAATGGAATAAAATTCGCAGGCCCTTATCTCATCGGCCGCTTCTGTTCTAGCTCTGAGCATCAATTAAGAAACCAACAATTTGCTGCCTTGATCTCCCATGCATCAATGGAGAAATCCTAGATCGCTTTCTTGTTTCTCCTGATTGAAGCCTGTTCCATTAATTGTGATTTTTCGACTGCAAAAACTTGCTAAATTGTGACCCTCTTCTGTTTTCTAGTGACTGATGATCCATTGACCTACAAAACTGAGCTTCCAGTTCTGTTTTGGATGGCCTATCAGATTCATGTTGGCTCTGATACTCAAATGAAAACTAATTCTATGTTTATCATGGTCCAACAATCCATGATATCAGGGTCAGCACCTATATTTCGTGTGGGTACCATAGAAAAATCCTAGCTTGTCTTTCTAGAATTACATACGCTTTTTCCTTTTTTTTTCCAACAGTTTTGCCAATTTTCTCTTTGGCACGAATGGTCTGCGAAGTTCTTGAATCAGAATCAGTACCTTCAGTCTATCCCTATGCATAAATTGAGAATCGGTCCTTGAGACATTAGTGGTGGGTTTAAAAAAGCTATGGTTCTTTAGTAAAATCAACATTAACGCATGCCGTGGTGAATCGATAGCATAGAGCAACCAACAATGGGAAGTTTCAAAAGATTTTTGGGGAAACTATCTATGATCTATGATGAATAAATGGTTTAAATCTGTGAGCAAGTAGTTTGAACCTCACCTTTTAAATAACCTTATTTTTATTGCATAGGACTGGACATCATATAATTTCTCTCTTATGTATATAAATTTAAAATTAATTGAGTATATTTTGTATCGAAGAGATTTATGTTCATTGTCGCATCTTTAAGACATAAATTAGAAAAGAAAATGTCACAAGCTTTGTGTAGAGACTGAGCATAAAAGGTCTGATAAGATTAATAGTGGGTTCCGGGAAGAAGGGGGATGTTAGAGAAGCAGACTTGGCATAATTGGCAATGCCTACTTTGTCGCTACCATAATTTTGGATGGAGGTTTAGACTTGGCATAATTGGCAATGCCTACTTTGTCGCTACCATAATTTTGGATGGAGGTTTAGCTGTAGAAGGTGTCCACAAGCTAGATTGAATCCTCTCCTCTCATTGCGCACATCTTGGGGAGGGGAAGGGAGACCTTTAGGGAGATCTAAGTATGATCGAGATAATAGATCCGGAGCATGGTTTTGCCATCCCTGTCAATATCTTAACTTTAGATGGCGGGATGATTGTCGTTGGTGTCATAGGATCAGAACCCACTCAAAATGGGTTACTCGCGTTAGTTCATCATCTAGGACTGATCTTAAGGGTGGTGAAGATGATTTTTGGCCTGATTCGGGTATAATTTATCGCCACCAAAATTCAGAGGTTCCGCTTTTTTCTATCTCGGGCAGGGAAGTGGATGTGCGAATGGGATCCCTAAGAGCCTACTTGATAGGAAAAAAGGAAAAAAAACCATAATGAGACACTACATGAGCTCTGGAAATGGGCACAAGTGTCCTAGGAAATCCCACTGCTACCATGTCCTTCTATGTTGGAGAAGAATGAAATCATTTTTATGTTTGAATCGGAATCTCAAGCATTACATATCCTCGCCAAGGGACCTGCGGTCTTGAATAACCATCTACTTTCCCTCTCACCATGGAAAAAAAGGAATTTGTTCAATGAGAGGAAGCCCTTTGGGTTCATTTTTATGGTATCCCACTACACGCTTGGGCTGTTTCAACGGTGGAAGCACTAGCGTGTCTTTTTGGTAAGGTGGTAAAAACCAAGATGGAGGGCACCCACCAGAATTGTTTGAGTTATGTCTTGGACAAAATTCTAGCCCCCCGCTGGCTTTTCCATAATTCCTGTGTTATCAAAATTTTAGACGAGACATATACCATTGGGGGTAGATCTTTCAAAGGAAAATGTTAATTCCGTCACCCTTGGATCAGGTCCTTCTTCGCCGGTGAATCGGTCTCCGGCGAGTAAAAGGCCTCGCCTGAGAAGCCGTTGGGCCCGTAGGGATTTGAAATTCAAATTCTCATATTGGGATGTCTATGAAGGTGCCGTTGCTTTGCCTTGAAAAAGGTGTGATGGGACCTGAAGAGAAGATTTCAGACTACTCTGGTCTGTTTGTGAGTCCCGATAAATCTAAGCCTAAATACCCTGCCATTTGGCGGAAATCTGCCTCACTGGCTTCACCTTTCACCAATACCAACACGTTTTGTCCTCGCCCTAGAGCCAAGAAGAGCTTCGACTATCGTGCCCATGGTGGCTATTTCGATGGCTTAAATCCCATTGCCAGGGGGTCATCATCACAAGAAAATTTCCTTTTGAATATTTTTGGGAATATCTTTGCTCCATAGCCAGAATCAAGGAAGATAATAAGCAGATTGTTGAAGCTCTTAAATTTTTTTTCGAAGACTGGTAGGACAGGTCCCATCTACAAGTAACTTAGTAGCCGTGGGTCTGTAGGCCCTGGGGTTTAATTCTAGAGTGCCTGAATAGCTTCCCATTAAGGGTGGGCCACATTAAACCTGCTGCGAAAATGAATAATTATTTTCGCTACGAGGAAAGGAAAGCTGTAAGGTCACAGAGTGGTTTTTTGGCATTATAAGTTTTGCAACTTGAAGAATAGTGAGGAGCTTAAGGAGTCTCTTTGGATTCATTTGGTATTCTGGGTGCTTCTAGTTTTGGTCAACCAAGATACCTCTCAGGAATGGAGAATCAAGGTAATTCCAGTGATCCCTCTGTTTTCTCCGGTGGAAGAAGGAGACGTTTATTCATGGAGACTATGATTTTAGAAAATCTTCTCAAGAGGATAAGATCGATGAATTATGATGAACAAAGGGCCCAAATCATGAATCCGACGCCCAAAGAAGTAGCTGAAGATTTCCTTCGCAAACGGTGGAAAATCTTTAAATTAGATGCCCAAGATTGCCCTCTTACCTTTTACAACCTTATTGGGTTAGGCGAGGTTAGAGGCACCCACTCGTCGCTCTTTAAACACTCTTCCTTCAAATCTTTGTTGGCCGAAGAAAGGGCTGAGAGGAGGCTTAATTGGGAAGCTAATAAGGTGGTAGGTATCCGTCAATTGGAAGAAAAGACTACCGAGAGAAGACTCCCTAGTCGTTTGGAACGGGTTCCGGAGGAATTACTCATCGAAATGCCGGACTTCCTAACCCAGCATATCCTGGAGGAACTGGTGAAGTGTGCGGCATAATATGCTTAAGGTGGGGTGGTACTAAAGTTTTTTGGTTTTTGGGTGCCTTGTTATTCCTATGGAAGATTGCTAGATTTTTATGGGGTTTGGGTGGCCTGGTATCTGTGAATATGGTCACACATATGACTTGATGGGGCCACAAATTGGCACTTTTTGCTAGATTCGATTCAACTGAGACTATTGGGCAATGTAAAGGAAAGGAAGGGGGAATGGTGACGGCAGTCGATGAAGAATTCGAAAGGGAAGTGAAATGGTTATTTGGAATGGTGGCAGTGTATGGAAGTGTAGACCTCACTGTAGCGGTTAACCCAGAAGATCACTTCTTTTAATTT
The DNA here is from genome assembly GCF_043159265.1 of Tasmannia lanceolata. Lineage (NCBI taxonomy): Eukaryota > Viridiplantae > Streptophyta > Magnoliopsida > Canellales > Winteraceae > Tasmannia > Tasmannia lanceolata. The sequence goes on along the minus strand of NW_027518731.1, from coordinate 3,593,201 downwards.
TTACTGGCCTAGGAGTATGATCCTGGTCACTCTTAATTGATTCTATGTAATGCAAGTAGGGACCCCTGGTCCCCAATGTAATCTTCATAGTATCAATGAAATTGTCAACTTTCAAAAAAAGAACAGAAAAAAAGAATGAGCTTGAAAATGTGAGATATTTTGTATCTATCAAGAAATTTACATCAATAAGCTATTTAATATAGCTATGGAAATTTGGAAGTGTGGCCGCTGCCCTTTTAGGGATCCTCTGAACCACTTTGGTTTAATTTTTGAGATATTCTTTGACCTCCGCTTACCCAAAGAAGAGACTCCTTCAGCAGTGGCAGAAATAGTCAGAGAATCCTGGCAGAGCACCTGAACCTGTTTGCTCTTGGGGCATTGTTCGAAGATGAATCGACTGTCATTGCCAGGATTAGAGAAGAATGGGACTCTTTCGACCCTTTCAAATTTGATCTTGGTAGTCATCAGTAACCTCTCCAAATGGTTTCCACTATCCACCCAGTCACCCTTTGAGTACCTGTAGCCAATTTAGACCCCATCCCTCATTTCTATCGAGTCTGCTGCGTCAGTGCATTATGCCCTAAAAGTTTGTCTTTATGTTATAAATATTGATTAATTGATTTATTTCATGACATTTATTGGGCAAATTAAAAGGATTGTTTAACATGCTTTTTATATTCCCTAGGTAGCAAAGTAGGAATGTTATGCACTTATGCCCATAGATTCACAGATCGTGAGGGGCATGAAGATATGAAATTTCAGTCCTTTGCAGGCCTAATATATCCCAGTCGGGCTTGTGACTGGACATCTGGGCTTGTGACTGGACATCTCTTGTACACAACTAGCACCAGGCCTAGCCTCCATACACTCATTGGGGCGGCTTATCTCGGTCAATGGGTAATAGAGCCTTAAGGAGGCAACGTGGGTTCGGTAAGTGGTTTATGCATTGAACGTAATCACTATATATATCCTAGAATAACATGTGGACAAGAAATAAGGGTGAGGTTATTCTACTCAGACATGACCATTTGTTTTAGGGGTCATATTGGTCTGTGGGTTCGCTCTCTAGTCTTGGTCTTCCATACATTGGTTCTCGATCAAGAATCATAATTGGGTATGATGTACTATAGGGCAACTTACGAGATTAATAAGGATGTCCAATAAGGAATCCACTACACCAAAAAAGCAGCGTCATTTACGGTTTCGATCACAATACGAACTTTTGAAACATGGTCATATGATTTGATTTTTACAAAGGGATTTCAAAATATATACATTTCAAATGGAATTGACAAATGCAATTGCGGCTCTAGGCTGATGAACAAAAGTTATACCATGTGGTAGGTCCAAGTGGTAAGAAGTGTCTACCCCTTGCAAGACTCAACCTAGTAAATGGGGACCGGAGGAAGGACCCATGGAGATGTGATAAAAGGGTATTTTGGTAATTTGAAACTCATCTTCAGGGCAATGCTTTGGTGGGGGCCAGTTGCCTAAGTGCGATAATTGTTGAAGTACATAACCTGGTTGCAGTGAGACTCTCTGAGTCCTACAGGATGGGCCGTCAAATCCTTGCTGCAATCCCACTCATAACTCGCTTGACGAGTGAGAATTCTTGGAGAATTTGGGTCCCGAATGTATAGAGGCATTGACACGCACGCGCGCGCACACACGTGCGCACACTCTCTCTGTGTGTGCAAAAGCGAAGGATATACATATGCACAGAGTCATTGGTGTATACACTCGAGTGCATACAGTGTAGTCGTAGTGTATGTGAGAGATTAATTAATAGCCTAAATTAATTAATTATTTTGGATAAAGGTGGAAAGAAATATGGATTGGCTATTTAAAAGAAGAGATAATTTAGGAGATGTGGAGGGCATCAAGGAGAGAGGAAATTAAGGAAGAAAGAGGTGATCTCTCTTAATGTAAATGTGTAATAGGAACCCACTTTGATTTTGCATCGAAGTGGAATTCTCTCCCCATTTATTTAACACAAAAAATGTGAGAGGAAAAGTTGAGTTAACACAATTTGCAAGCGTTAAATGAATTTTCTCATATCTCTCTAATCTCTCTTATTTCTCCCCTCTCCTCTCATACATCTTAGCCATCGGATTTTACCCTCCCATACTTTGATGCGTTGAGCATTGTAGATCCTCCGTCCGTGCATCCGAGGGAAGCTGCTACTTCAACTTATGGGATTTCTTTTAATGAAGATTGAAAACCGAGCGGGGAGTAGATTAAGTAGAGAGATCGTTCTTTTGATCTTCATGTATATGATTCTAGATTTCTTGAGTTACTTTTAGAGAACCAAAGATAATCTAATAACTATGATCTTGGGCGGGAGAAAAATCAAGCATGACTTAAATTTCTATTGTAAGAATAAAATGAATGTCACTTTCTTTGAAGAGAGTAGAATGTAACATTATGTGTACAATGCTGTGCTCATGAGAGAAGATCTGACTATATATTGTTTTGCCTTAGTCCAATGTATGAGAGCCTTGAATTTTGAACTACTGCAAGAAGTAGTGGGTTGAAGTCGCGCTTTTTTCTATCTCAACAATGAAGGGGAATGTTTGAGGATGATGTCAATGCCATTGAGATGCGGTTTCTCATGGGTCCTACACAAGACGCCCCTCGCTCTATCTGCCATCTGTTTCACCACTAGTTTATTTTTGTTCTCATTCCCTTCTCACTTGAACCGCATCAGTTACAAAGGAAAAATAAAGGAAAGAAGACTACCTTGCCCTTTGTACAGGGAACTTCTCTTTGGTATGCAAGACTAGGAGGCGATTTTCTACACGTTTCTTCCTTGCACCATCTTCCATTAGTTTTGCTTCTCGTCATCATGCCGGCTGAGCAGCTTGGACCTTTACCAGTCAATACATCGGGAAGGGTCGACTCCTAGTAATCCCAATCCCAAGTGCCAACAACATAAAATGATGATTAATAACAAAACTCTGAGTGGAGAATAATTTGGTGTAACATTACTTGGACCAAGTTTGTATATGATTGTCTGCAACTTTTGAGCTATATATATATATATATATGAGAAAACGGTTCCTACACATATGTGTAGATAAGTTATCTACACACTAGCTTAAAATACAGCGGGGGCCACATTATTTGGGTGATCCAAACCATTCATTTTTAAGGCCCTCACATAGATAGGGTGTCCACAAAAAATCAGATCCATAGGATCATCCTAACCATTCGAACTGTGGAGGCAAAAAATGGACTAATTTGTGAAGGTTTAAAGACATCCATTTTACCTCCACAAATCGTAGGGTTGGGATGATCCTATGGATCGGATTTTTTGTAGACACCCTATCTATGTGAGGGCCTTTAAAATGGATGGCTTGGATCACCCAAACAATGTGGGCCCCCACTGTATTTTAAGCTAGTGTGTAGAGAACTCTCTACACATATGTGTAGGAACCGTTCTCTCTATATATATATATAGCTATATATATATATATATATATATATGTAGAGAGTTCTCTACACACTAGCTTAAAATACAGTGGGGGCCCACATTGTTTGGGTGATCCAAGCCATCCATTTTAAAGGCCCTCACATAGATAGGGTGTCCACAAAAAATCAGATCCATAGGATCATCCCAACCCTACGATTTGTGGAGGTAAAATGGACGTGTATAAACCTTCACAAATTAGTCCATTTTTTGCCTCCATAGTTTGAATGGTTAGGATGATCCTATGGATCTGATTTTTTATGGACACCCTATCTATGTGAGGACCATTCAAATGAATTGTTTGGATCACCCAAACAATGTGGGCCCCCACTGTATTTTAAGGTAGTGTGTAGGTAACTTACCTACACAAGTGTGTAGGAAATGTTCTCTCATAGAGAGAGAGAAAATGGTTCCTACACATATGTGTAGAGAGTTCTCTACACACTAGCTTAAAATACAGTGGGGGCCCACATTGTTTGGGTGATCCAAGCCATCCATTTTAAAGGCCCTCACATAGATAGGGTGTCCACAAAAAATCAGATCCATAGGATCATCCCAACCCTACGATTTGTGGAGGTAAAATGGACGTGTATAAACCTTCACAAATTAGTCCATTTTTTGCCTCCATAGTTTGAATGGTTAGGATGATCCTATGGATCTGATTTTTTATGGACACCCTATCTATGTGAGGACCATTCAAATGAATTGTTTGGATCACCCAAACAATGTGGGCCCCCACTGTATTTTAAGGTAGTGTGTAGGTAACTTACCTACACAAGTGTGTAGGAAATGTTCTCTCATAGAGAGAGAGAAAATGGTTCCTACACATATGTGTAGAGAGTTCTCTACACACTAGCTTAAAATACAGTGGGGGCCCACATTGTTTGGGTGATCCAAGCCATCCATTTTAAAGGCCCTCACATAGATAGGGTGTCCACAAAAAATCAGATCCATAGGATCATCCCAACCCTACGATTTGTGGAGGTAAAATGGACGTGTATAAACCTTCACAAATTAGTCCATTTTTTGCCTCCATAGTTTGAATGGTTAGGATGATCCTATGGATCTGATTTTTTATGGACACCCTATCTATGTGAGGACCATTCAAATGAATTGTTTGGATCACCCAAACAATGTGGGCCCCCACTGTATTTTAAGGTAGTGTGTAGGTAACTTACCTACACAAGTGTGTAGGAAATGTTCTCTCTCTCTCTATATATATATATGAGAAAACGGTTCCTACACATATGTGTAGATAAATTCTCTACACACTAGCTTAAAATACAGTGGGGCCACATTATTTGGGTGAACCAAACCATTCATTTTTAAGGCCCTCACATAGATAGGGTGTTCATAAAAAATCAGATCCATAGGATCATCCTAACCATTCGAACTGTGGAGGTAAAAAATGGACTAATTTGTGAAGGTTTAAAGACATCCATTTTACCTCCACAAATCGTAGGGTTGGTATGATCCTATGGATCTGATTTTTTATAGACACCCTATCTATGTGAGGGCCTTTAAAATGGATGGCTTGGATCACCCAAATAATGTGGGCCCCCACTGTATTTTAAGCTAGTGTGTAGAGAACTCTCTACACATATGTGTAGCTTCACTTTCCTATATATATATATATATATATATATATATATATATATATATATATATATATATATAGGAAAATGATTGTGAGCTTGAAGCTCATATAGCTTATATGAGCTTGAGGGCCCAAGCACATGTGGGCCCACATTGTTAGGATGATCCAAAGCATTCATTTGAAAGACCCTTACATAGATAGGGTGTGTACAGAAAATCAGCTCCATAGGATCATCCTAACCCATCCAAAAGTGGAGGGCAAAATGGACAAACACCGTTTGCCACAAATCTGCCCATTTTTGCCCTCTGCTTTTGGAGGGGTTAGGATGATCCAATGGAGGTGATTTTTGGTACACACCCTATCTATGATGAGGCCTTGCAAATGAATGGTTTGGATCACCACAAAAAATGTGGGACTCATGTGTTTTGGCCCTCAAGCTCATATAAGCTATATGAGCTTCAAGCTCACAATCATTTTCCTCATATGTGTATATATATAATTGAACGGTTACACACATGTTCGATCGATCAACCACATTTGAAGCCCCCAGGGGCCTACTAGTCCTGTTCAACTTGCAGTGGCTATCATTCCCCACATGGCCACATGTAGCAACCATCATATCAAAGATCAAACAAATACTATTGAGTTGGGCTATTTTGTTACGTGGAATCATTCATTCCTATATCAATCACCGGAATAAAGTTTGTTTAGTACCAGTAATAGGACAGTTGCACAATGCTTGAGCACCTCCAAATTCATCCGAACATCATCTAGGCTCCTGTGAGGCACTTCAAATACACTAAGTTTTGAAATGAAATATTGAGAGCATGTGACATAAGACACACCTGAGCAACCCAATTTGCTTGTACCTGTGCTTTTGCTGTCCGAGCCCAAAGTAAGTGGCCAAGGTTGCCATCTAAAGAGAGAAAAAAAACACATTATTCTCATTTTGGTTGAAATAACAGTTATTGTCCATTAAATAGTTTTCAACAAGAATATGTAAAACAACAATACTGGAATGCTAGATAATAAGCCTAATTAAATAGAAACTGATACTTGTCGGAAGTTTTTTTTCTTTTCTTTTTGAGTGGTAAAGAATGAAATTTCATAAGAAAAGGTACATGGGCCCCAGCAATTGATAGTACAGAAATTAGAGAGAAAAACCACCAATAAATACACTTCAAGGAGGAAGGAAATCAAAGACTTCCAATGCTTCCCGAGAGCAACCATCCCTAGCTAGCTTATCAGCCTCAAAATTTGTCCATCTTATGTGGTGATATGAAATAGAAGATCCCACCATCCTATCGGAGATTTCGTCAATCCATCCAGCAACCATCCAGCAACCGCCAAGGAGATAACCTCCCCTCTAACCACCTTATAAGATTCAATGAACGCCAACAACTTTATTCCTTGGTGCACTGCCCTCAGCTCTGCCTCATTTGGTTTGGTCACCCTAATCCAGCCCGAGAACGCCCATATTGTATTTCCATTCTCGTTTATAAGAACGCCACCTTCTCCTGCCAGTCCTGGTTTCCCAAGCTTGATATTTGTTGGCAGCTCTAATTTTGTTAAATGAAAAAAATGGAACAATCTTCTCACATGGACTTCTTTTTCCTAGGTTTATCATAGTAAAGAAAGCTAAAAAGTGTGCTTCTATTCGTTTTTCTCCTTGATTTCCTCTACCATTTCTGAAAAGTTTTGTCCATTTATATTATAACGTGTTAAAAAGGAAAAAGAAATAATGCCCAAAAAATAAAAATAAAATGATTTTCTGAGACACAAAAAGTAAGGGAAGTGATATTTACGCCCGTTAGCTCCCATCTAGGACTTCATTACATTGCATTGAATGAGTCAAAAGGGTGAAAGGTGAAAATTTTCTCTTCCTTTATCTAAATTTTTTTCCCTAAATGCTACAGGAGAGGGGTATTTAAAAATATTCTACCTAATAATAAAAGTAGAGTGCCAATAAAATAAAAAGGGGGACGACCTCAGAAGATTTTAGCTTAAACAGATGGAATGGAACATATTATTCTGTTGTAGCACTAACAAAACGAAGTCGGTGATTGATTACCTTGAGATTTCCAGCTCTCCTACCAAACTTGTGCCTCAGCACATCTAATGAATCCACCATTCCAATAGGTTGGGGAGCAGGACGACCAATGTCAGCAAAGGCCTCCCTAATTCGAGCACAATCAAATCGTTGAATGTTATGTCCTGCCCATATTCTCCCTGCAAAATAATTTTGGACTTTGCCCGGTCAATACAAAACAGGTTTTTTTTTTTTAAATCAATACAGCAGGGAATTTAGCGGAAAGGCATTTTGCAGCTGACTTTTGCATTAGAGAACAGCCAGTTCAGATGGATTAAATGAATAAGACAAAATCTGCTGAAAAGCGAGCTGGCTGTTCTCTTTTGCAAAAGTCAGCCAGCCACCTCATACGAATTAAATGAATAAGACAAAATCTGCTGAAAAGTGAGCCCGTGGCTGTTCTCTTAAAATAAATGCAAAAGTCAGTCACAAAATGCCTTTCCGCAAAATTCCCTAGAAAATCCCAGCAACTTTATTTCTAATTAAGTCTCGACTTCTATCATTCCATATTTACCTTTGGGGTATCTTACTACTTTTTAATCTTTGCCTAGTCACACTGAGGTGATAAACTGCTTGAATCTCATTTTTGTTTATGTCTAATTTCTATGTTTCGTGTTTCCATTGAACCTTAGATTAATGGTTTTCAAAACAAAATATTTTCTCTGTGTTTCTGTCTATCCATGAGTACATTAATTTGTTTTTTATTAGGACTAGCTGAGTCTATCCATCTAAATTTGTTTCTTCGCCATCGATTTGCTCATAGGTCATTAGTATTTTCGGATCATTTGAGTCCTTTGTTTTCCTATGTTGTGTGTCACAAGGATAGGGATGGTTGTTTTAATACTTAATTGTATCATCTTTCTTTTCATTTAATAGACCGGGAGGTTCCCAGCCAAACCCCAACTTACCTACCAAAGAAAAATGTGAAGATGAAGAAGAAAGGAGGGTGGGCAATTGGACATCATTCATACCATTTAGAATGTGAAATATTGTGTCAGCCACATCCTCGAACTTTGGAGCAGCGGCAACAGCATGGCGTGTGATGCCATGGCATCTTCCTGAAGTGAGAGCAACTGCAGAGAGGTCTCCTGGTCTGATGAGAGTGCAATAGTTGTCAAGCTCCACCAGCCTCTTTGGGCACACCACTATTGCTCCAAACTCCAACACCCAGAACCTTCCTCCTGTTCTCATGGGCACTGTTGTTTCCAGGTCGAAGAAAACCATCTCCTCTCGGCCACTGCATTCCATTTTCCAAACACAAGAGAAAACTTGTCTCTCCCATTATTCTTATATAAACGATTAGAGGTTTGTTTGTGTTGTAAATCTCTCAAGTGATGGAGTCAAGAGGAAGGGGTCCTTGGCTTGTCGGCGTTGTTCTTTAGGAGCGTAAGCCACCCCATGTCCAAGACACCAATCAAACCCAGTTGCACTACGACAAGAATAATCCACAAGGATATGCAACCCTCCTTAATTAACTCTCTCTATGCATATATGCTTTTCAATATTCTCTTAACTTTACATTGCAGTTTCCTTTCCCTCTGCTTTTGGACGGTAGATTCTGCATAATTTTATTTGGGTTGCATGTGAAAGATGAAGTAGTACGCAAGTCATATGCATGCCTGTAAAGAAAGTTATTTGGTATTAGGGGTGCAACTCGGGTTGGGTTGGGTCTCAACCCTAGCCCAACCTGAGATAGCATTCCCTCAACCCAAACCCAACCCAATCAGAGCCTTGGGTTGAGGAGGGTCAACCCTAACCCAACGCGCCCTCCAAAAGTTTCAACCCTAACCCAACCCATCTAACTCGAAAGCAGGTTAGGTTGTGTTCGGGTTCACCTAGGGACAAATAGAAAAATTAACATAACCCAAAGAAAATCATGATAAAATGAGAGGATGGAAGTCAGGTCCAGGTCAGGTCGCGTTGCCAAGGCGTCAACCCTAACCCAACCTGAAATTAAATTAGGTTAGCTTTTCCTAGCCCCAACGCAACCAAACTCAAGGAAATGCCAACCCAATCCAAGCCAAAATCGGGTTGAATCAGTTGGGTTGAGCCTGACCCAAGTTGCACTCCTATAATTCGTAGCATGCTGATTTGAATAGAAAGTCAGTGCTCTTGCCCACCCTTTTTCGCTTGGGAAAAGTACGGATTTGTATCAAGGATCTTGAATGTTAGGCCCACTCCTATCCGGCAAGAATTTAATTTCATTTCTTGCTTATTTGGCTCACCTCCACCGTCCAAATTTTACTGTTTCATGGATCCATAAGAGATATACAAGTATTGCAAGAGTGTTTTTATTAAGAAGATAACAAAGAATAATAGAAAGAGAAAAAGATTACAAATGGACAACCTGGATTGTAAAATCCAAGATTTTATAATCCTAGATTATAAAATCCATGTATCCAAACGGCCTCTAAAGTGTGTCCATGCATGAAGGATATATTAAGGATAACTATAAGAGAATATGGGGATGGTGATTTTGATGTCACCACCAAGATGGAGCTAGGATCACTCCACATCCATGATCCATCAAAGGAAGTGAGTGGATACATTCCATTGAATGGGTTTACATTTCAGCATCTCTCTGTACCAGCAAACTAACACCAATCTTACCACAGAAAATGTGATATGTTGATATGTCGGATTACAACAAAGAATAGAAGAAAAAAATATAGGCCTACTCATAATCACAAGGAGAGATTGGGCATACTTTAATATATACAATGGGCATTGCAACTAAAAAACAACAAACTGATGCTGGTTCAGGTGCAGGTGGGGGATCAAGACTCTTTTCTTTCCTTAAGAAGCACTGTTAACTCTACCAACAGTGGCAGTCAAATTCTGTTTCTTGAGAGCCATAAATTTGGCAGCCAAGTCATCATAGTCTGGGAGCTTAGGATGGATGTGGTGGGAGGAGTAAGAAGAGGAGGTGCTCAGCCCATGAGTGGGCTGCTGCTGAAAGGAAGCACAACGCAGAGTTTGGTTCATCATCTTAGGCCGCTCGGGCGGCATTGTCACCGCCCTCAAATAAGGCGGCCGCATTGATGAAGGCACTTGGACCTCCCTCTTGCAGCAAAAGGCATTGCTGTTGCACTGATCGGACACTTGTTTGTCTTCTGTTTTGTCACTATGCTTCTTTTTGGTCGCTGAATTACTACAAGTTTCATGGCAGATTGTTATGGTGCAATTGGATGCTTCTTCATTTGGATGCGAGTGACAACAGAAATGACGGTCCTTTTGCGATTCTTTTTGTCGAAGATTATGAGAAGATGAAAAACCTGCGAGATCTGTACCACCACTCCTCTGCTTGGAAGATGGACTCTCCGCATCGTCATTAGCAAGGAAACAACATGGATGCTCCAAACAACACTCGGGAACCATATTGCGGTAACAACTCCTATTATATTCACACCTATGAGATATAGTGCTGCTTTGAAGTTCCTCGCAGGAAAGCTCAACTAGTGTTGGACAATTAGATCGTTGGGGAAGTCTGGGCTTCTTCTCGTCGCCCCTCAATGGGTATGTCCTGATTCCTCCATTTGACATCTCCTGATGGCATTTCTTCCTATGGATCATTCTGCTAGTTGTAAAACCCAATTCTGAATTCAACATAGATCCTTGGATGAATTGGTCCCCATTTGGTCCATTGGTTTTCCACTTACATCCAGGAGAATCTATATCAGAATAGTCACAATTATCATCATAATACAGTGCATATTCCACATCCTTCATGCTCAAGGCTACTGGCATGGAAGAATAGACCCGCTGGTTGTGGATCTTCCTGGACCGGCTTCTATTTGTTCCAAGGAGATCTCCAAACTCAATATTGTATGAACCACTTTGGTAGGCTTGTTTGTGCCTTGATATTGATCTCTTTTCCGAACTTTGTCCCACTGACTTCCTCTTGCTAGAATGCGTGGAGATTGCTCTTCTATCATGCAATTCCTTCGACTCTAGATGGTTTTCAGCAGAGTCATAATGATGCAAATCTGACAAACTGGCTCTACACGCTCTAGATGAACTCTCAAAAGTTCCATGACCATCTGTATGTTTTTCTGCCCTCTGTGATCGAGCAATTTCAGTCTCAAGTTTTGATTGAAGCGGGTTGCTTGCTGATACAAAATTCTTCTCATCTGATTTCCAACATTTTTCATCATTTCCTTCTCTGTCTTCTTGCTTGCAAGTGCGAAGGTCATCTTCATCATCTAGATAAACAATAAATCTCTCAAGGAACTGTGTTGAGCTTTCTGACGCAGTTCCTTCTGTTGTTGTTCTTTCCACCTTATGTTGATGAGAGGATGTAGAAAGCCTGGTTAAGCTGGGAAGTCCTTGATCACTCTGTACCAAAGACGTATCCGAGGCCATTCCAGAATCATACAAAGGATCCAACGTCATAAGATTCTCAACATCTTGAGGAATTCTATGGGTCAGTGGATAATTAAGGGGATCGACTATATCAGGAGAACATTGTCCAACTGTAGTATGACTAATGGGATCTGCCACCAGTTTTTTGCAATTTGAGGATAAATCATGGGACCTAGCTTCCTCATGCGGAGGATCAATATGTCCAAGCTTCTTTTTTTGATAAGGATTTGAAGGTTGCATCATCTGTGCTCCACGAATGTCAGTGTCAACAAGTTGAATGTTCCTCTCAGAAAATCCCTTGTTCCAGTTGTACTCCATATTTTGAAGAGGAGAATATACCTGCGATTACATGGTTGGACAATTTGAAATAACCACAAAAAAGGAATAACATTTCTTTTAAGTGGTATAATAAACCGAAGATAATGAGAATTTGTAATATCAATCCAAAAAATCCTTTGTTGACATGAACCTGCTGGTGTTGCAATTTGACATCCTCAGTATCTGGACACCCCAGCTGGAGGCTATATTCCCCAGCTATTTCTTCTATGAATCTGAGCTTCACATCATCTGATACTGTCCTTACACAAAGCTTCTCTATTATCTATAATGGAAATTGAATAAAAAATGAAAAGAAATCCAAAGAAAAAATTATGTGAAATCAGGGAATTCTTTAGAGTTTCTTTTCTTTCATTTTGTTATTAAGTAGTAAAATGCTTGAAAATGCTAAAGGCAACTCAAGTTGACAACCTTCCTGCTCACAAGAGTCCCTGGAAATAATTCTACAGCTGCCACTGCAAAATCAATTCCATAACGCTCTCCAAAGAGTTTCCGCAGAATTTGCAACTCAGGAAGTTCTGCACATCTTGCAGCGGCAAATATAAGACTTGAGAGTGCTTCATTAATGTCATTAGGTAAATCCCTGAAACAACAAATTAGAAAATACATCAACTGATGCAACCAACAAAAGAAAACCACCATGCCAACAAGTTGAGATTCCAGATAAGAAATGAGAGGGATAACGACAGATAGTGTTTCAGAAGATTGAAACTAAGAAATTCTTCTGAATTGAAACACACTTTCTGAGGAAAAGCCTACTCATAGATACAATCATAAGGAACAGGATGTCGACTTCATGCCGGATGATTAAATGCATGAGTAATACCTGTTTCTTCGAATATAGGGAAGATGTAAGATGATGAATTCGCAGAACTGGTCTAATAGATCATATGCAGTCAACATGCTTTGGTCCTTAAAGAGTTGCTCAACCTGCATAAAAGAAAACATTGAGTTGTTTACAAGGTTTCCGGAGAGCTTAACATGGGTAATTGAAACTAGACATGGCTTAGCAAATTGAGGTGACATATTATACAGTAAACACTAAATACTGCAAAGCTTTCTACCCTAAGACAATATTGTGGCTTGCTGAATCTATTATTAACTATAGAACATCCACCAGTGTTGTTCATACTATCTGGACGGGTGATGTCTTTGGGTATTTTGTTATTTCCGTTTAGATCCTTTCTGGGTTAGGAATGCCGGTTGAATGTGTACAGGAAACTCAAAAAGGACCAAATAAAGGATAACGGATTGCAATTCAACTGATCAGGCGCTAAGTGTGGAGAAATTGGACATCACTTATCGGGATTGCCTGCTTGAATCTCTTGCAATAGTTGCTTTTCTGTTCACTCTTTGAGGTGGAACTGACATTGATACTGTAATTTAGGCAGCGATGGACCAGCTAGTCTTTAAGGTGTACTAGTGGTGAGCCAAGTGGAGGAGTCTGAGGCCATTCAATAGTGATTAGTTTATTATCAGATATTGATAATTAGATGGTTTTCTTCATGATTTTATTAGTTTATGGAGAGAAGGCATATTGGTCTCTTTTCTCTTTAGTTGTTTAATAATAGGGTTGTTTTTGGAAAGTCACTAAATAATATAATGGGGGTTATTAGGGATCGATTACGAGGGTTTCCAGGGAGTTCTAAAAAATCATGAAGTTTGGAGATTTGAAGGAGATGAACCAGCTATGAATTCTTCCTCCTTTTCCTTTCTTTGCTACTTGTCATGGCTGATTTCATTTAATAAAGTAGACCCATTCTCTTTGCCGGTTATTGTTTATTTTCTTTCCCCTTGTCTGCATCATAATAGTAAAGACATGGTTATGTGTTTAGAGTAGTTTAATTTCATGTCTTTTTTGTGTCTACTGATCTTTGCTCCTAGAAGCCTATTGACTTACGTTAATTCAAAATTTGAATCCAGTATCAATGGAATGGATTTTTCTGGATGTGGGAGGCTTTTTTCAAAGAGTATTAATTATACAGAGCCTAAACACAAATTTTAGACTTATTTTATCTCTTAGAGATCTCTTGTTGATACGAATCTTGAGTTCGCAGATTACTTTTCTAGGAAGAGTAACAGAGGAGTTAACAAAAAAGGGAACTAGGAGGGATAACTAATGAAACCAAGCTTAGGAGTATAAACTCACTTTTATTCAATCTTATCATAGTAGCATAAGTCCATGGGCCTTTACAATATATAGATACTTCAAATTCCATGAAATTCATGACTAGGGGAGGATTACGACCCCTAAACCTCACACAAATCAAACTGTAAACCACAATTTTTACCCCCTACTAGGACTCCTATCAATTTAATACTCTCTTCATAAACATTCCTTCTTAAAACAAAATTCTTAAGACTAAGGAATCCTATTTTCTACCAACAACAACAAGACAATGGTCAAATGACTTAGTTAACTCCTAATGAGTTGCGGACTCCCATTAAGTATACACTATCTAATTATACTATAAATAAACTAGGACTCTTGAAACCCATCAAGGAAACTAACCCACTTAAAGTACCAGAAATACAACTCCCTTAAGGTGCAATATGAGCCCTTGTGGTCACTTAACAACTTATGTGATTAATTACAAATGACTTAAATGCCCATATCACTTTAGTAATAAACATGTGAGCCCTGTTTTAAGCACCTACTACTAAAAGAAAGCAAATGATATTGGAGGGAAAGGACCTGGTGTCTCTCCTATAGCTTAAGGGACTTAAAAGGAACCTAAATGACATTTAAAATTTTGAATAAGGAGCCCAGGATGATAATCACTTGTGGTAGAAATCCATTCACATTGGAACACATACTTAAACCTGTAGTGCTTTGTAAATCATATATAAAGGGGATCATGCGGTTAGAGCTATTTTGGTCGATATTTATAAGTGAAACATATTGTGATTTCTCTACGTGTTGCCCTTTTCTAATTATTTGGCCACATTCTTACAATTCCTATATTTTGAAACATAAGTTGATCAAGATCTTTTTACCTTTTCCCACCACGATCTATAAAAAGGATGCTGATGGATTTAATAATGCCTTGATCAACTTATGTTTCAAAAGATAGTAATTGTAAGAAGCAGGAGATACTCATTTTCACAAGCGACAGTTCTAGATGTTATCTTTTATCCTACATTTATGCTTATGATGTGAGATTGACAGGAGTATCTCTACTATTAGCAATGACTCAGAAAAGAAATTTTTTTCTATTGCCAATACAGGGAATGGTGCACTGTGGTTGGGGGGCGGGGGGTGTTCAATTAGGGAATAATGGATGCTTGGTAATCTGATCTTCCCTCGGAAGGGGAGGAAACAACTTCACTGAGAGAAGACTGATCTCATGACGGCCCAAAATTAGGAAATGAGTTTGATCTCTGATATCAGTTTATAAAGACTGATTCAAAATTGGTGGTATCATGCACGGATAGTACGGCCTAAAATTAAGAAATGACTTTGATCTCTGATATCCGTTTATAATGACTGATTCAAAATCGGTGGGATCTTGCAGGGATAGTATGCATGTAAGAGGTAAGCATGCATGAGATCCAAATACTTCGCACTCTATGTTTTTTTTTTTTTTTTTGCATCAACCATGTAATTAGGGAAGCAAACAACCTTGATGCAGCACTAGCCATCCATCATGCTTAATCTCAACTTTCAAGAATCTAGAATCCTTCCCAGTTTCCCTGAAATACACAGGCTTCTAGATGAGGATAACACAAGTCTGTTAAGGTCAAGTATGTGTAGTGTATGAGGATTTTTGGTTACATATTTTAAATTCTCCTTTCCCACCAATGTTTACTGTCCAGTTTTTTTTTAATGATAAAGAATTAAATTAATCAGATAACCGGGGGATCTATTTGTTGTTCAGGTAGTAACAAAATTTAATTACCCCCACCAAAAACCACAATTCAAAAAAGAAGAAGAAAAGGATATGAGATTTGCTTAGCTAAAATAATATTAACTTTGCTTAGCCTATATTCATAATTCGTGCACTAGCAGAGTGGAAACCATATATGTTATGTGTAATAATAGTTGACATTTCTATGTGATGGAATGGCGTGCTGATTCTTAAGACTATTGAGTGACACTTTACATATAAGGACCAATCTCTTCTTCACAAGAACCATTGATCTCTTTGCCACGACATTACCATACCAATATCACAGTTTGGATTTTAGCACCAAAAAACTTGGGGGTTTGCATGGATTAGTACCAAAAATCAATCAGCTCACACTGGATCAACATCAGAATCAACCCATCCACATCAAATCTTCGGACCATCTTCATGTTTGTAAATATCCTTATCATATTTCATTTTTCTTTTTGGAAAAATTGAAATCTCAGGGTCAGGGCTGTAGGACTTTATCAACTACACAAATTTTATCATTTGGAAACCTTGCGTTAGTGGTATTCTTGATGTTATGATAACAGTTTTAGAAATCTATAGTGCTACACATTGGTTAGTGGCACCACCAAGTCGACACCCTCATTCATGTCATAAAGTGTATGAACCACTACATGTATGAGCTAACTGCAACGTCAAAACTAGAAGGGAACCTTAAAGATTTTAGAGCAAATTTACTGAGCTACAATGAGAGCATGGCTCTTATTCATCATTTCGAGATCACTACTCACCACTGGGCATGATTAAAATTGTGTGGCTAGATATCACCATCAATTTGATTATTATGATCAGTACAAACTTCTCATCTTGATCAGTCAATGTTTCTTTTCTATTGTTAGAACATGCATAGCTATCCTCTGCCATAGCTCAAATTTAATCATGTAGTTGAAGCTTAAAGTTAGAAGTGGTGGTAGCCACATGGATGCAAGGTGATCCATTTGTTCCTAAAAATGATATCTTTTTTACTATCTACTATTCAATTTCTAAGCATTGTAGCAGATGAGGAAGACAAACATGTATTTACCTGAAGCAATCGGTGTTTTGTTTATGTGGCACGCAAATAGGTTAATCAGTTTTCCCTTATCTGAAAGAGATCTGCAAAGACTCAAATCCAAGACCCGTCGTAAAAGCCTTAAATACCATTCATACAAGGATTGGAATTTGGGGAATCGTTGTAACCCCAAGCAAGCGGACATGGATTGGCCAAGATCCTTCCAAGTACCAAGTATGGGCTCTGATTTTTATAAATATTGGCACAGTTTTGGGGCTCTAACAAGCTAAGTTTAAGTGAGGAATAATATCATGAAACAGAGAGAAACAGAGCGGTCATGAGGTCGGTGAAGAAGTGATGTGTCAAGCTTCTTGTGGGTGGTTGAAAAGAGAGCAAGGATGAATTCAGATGATCACACGATGTGACGATTGTATTTTCTTTATTTAAGTTTCGCCATATTACAGTAGCAATAGTTAGTTGGAGAGCAGAGAAAGAATAGAGAGAGAGAGAGAGAGAGAGAGAGAGAGAGAGAGAGAGAGAGAGAGAGAGAGAGAGAGTACGCGAGCAAAGACAGTGGGGTGTTGGGCGTTGTTGAGAAGGAGAGCTATGTCTTGGCGCAGTTGCCTCACTATGCTTTCTCTTTTGTTTCTCAACAGCTTGAGACGACTCCGAGTACATTTGATTAGCTCCTTGCTGCACAAACAGACCATATATGTGGTCAAAACAACTACAATTGAAAAATAATTAAGGTAACAGTTACACAAATTAAGACGGAGAATTTTATTCAATTCATTTACCATTTGGAAGCCTTTCTCCAGCCAAACAGAATCTCCAGCATCGAAATGAAGAACAAAGTGGAGTGGAGGCTTCTCTCATACAGAGTACCAGGCAGGCAAGCACAGTCGAACCAAAGGCAAAAAAGAATAGAATTGTACTGTGCTGTATTGTATTGTATTGTTTGTTTCTTTTGGGTTGGTTTGGTGGGTGGGGTGGAGGGGATCCAAGAAATGGAAGAAGAATTATTTATTCAATCGTGTTTAAGAAAAGAAACGATCGATGAGGATTTGGTGCTTTGGGTATAAAAATCAACACATACTTAAGTTGAGTAGATGGAGCCATGGAGGATGATGTCTGAATAATAGTTAAAGAGAGAGTGAGAGAGAAAGAGGTAGACGTGGTTGAATGGAAAGACAAAAAACAGTGCCTCTTATTCTTCAGCAGCAGATAAGTCGTTAGTTCTGGAAGGAACGGAAGAGGAAGAGGAAGAGGTAGAGGTCGTGCCTCTTTTATTTTTATTTATTTTTCTACATGAAAACGCCTCCTCTTTAGTCTTTGAAACTGACACGCTCTTCATTTTGTCTCGTTCAACAAGGCAAGTGGACATCTCAAAAAGTCGTTTCTTCTGCCCATTCACCGCTATTCTCCTTCCTTTAACATATACGTTTTGGAATTGATTGATATTTTCACTCCTTTCTCGGTATATAATATTTGACTTCATTTTCAAGATTAGGCATACCAATTAAAGAACCTGGAAATGTTGGATAAGGGAGTGCAATTATTAATTTTCTTATGGATACATACTTATATAAGAGAATTGCTAGGGACCATCGCACAAGGCATTTTGCTGCTGCAGAGCTGGTCCATGTGTTGTGAGAGCAGCCATCTCAGGTGAATTAAATGAATAAGACAAAATCTGAGTCTTTGTCAGCTGCTCTCACAAGCAACAGCCCACCCACAAAATTAATGCCTTCTGCGAGATTAATTTTGTTGCCACAATTTCTTTTCCAATAATATCAAATTCGTACTTACGGTTGTGGCTCTTTGGCTTTCAAGCCATGTGTCACGGGAGGACACAACCGGTATTAAAATCCAAACATACCTCGTCTCGTTGCACTTGAGAAGTAGTCATTTACAGAACCTTTGGTTGCCACGGGTGGTTGAGAGGGTTGGTTGGCCAACTCTATAGGGAGAGTTGGCCCCGTGACATGTTGACTCTTCCCCCGTTAGGCCCAGCAGGTGTGGGCAGGAACCTTGGCAGTTTGCTCATGGGTTGTAAGAGGACTTGCTTGTACATCTGACGCACACAGCAGGAAATCATACTACAACTCGTAGGCGTGCCCTAAGGGAGCTTTGGGTGCGGACTGCGAGCTATCCACAGGGATGCTCCAGTTTCTTTGGTTGAGGATGGGGGCCAAAGGCAGTGCATGTTGGGTTGGGTTCCCACATGTATTACTCGTACGGACCGGTGCAGGGGGCTATCTATACTGTTTGCCCCTTCTGCACCACGGTACATCTTGTGGGCAGGCCAATCTCTGGGTCTTCCATGAGTTCGTGCCGGGGCGACCTTGGTTGCCCTCGCGAGGTGTACACCTTGCGGATCAGTCCATGGGGCATCTTGCTCCTTGGATGACCAAGCCCTTGCGCTTGGTGGATTGGTGCGTGGCTTCTTCATGCCTCGTACTCGATGGACGTTGCATTGGGCTCCAAGGCCTTATGTTCGATGTACTCGTGATGTAGGCTG
The DNA here is from genome assembly GCF_043159265.1 of Tasmannia lanceolata. Lineage (NCBI taxonomy): Eukaryota > Viridiplantae > Streptophyta > Magnoliopsida > Canellales > Winteraceae > Tasmannia > Tasmannia lanceolata. Next base: position 3,573,922 of record NW_027518731.1, on the reverse strand, counting down.
ATCATGAGTGTGGGTATCTAGAAGCGCATGTCAAGATCTGAGCCAAGTAGCCTGTTGAATAGCTTAGAGTCTATGTGCACATATGAAGCATCGATGGGTGTTAGCGTGTTGGGCCTTTAAAGCTTTGCACGATTGAAGGCTTGTCCTAGCATTCATGCATATTGGGGCGCCGCACGGGTTATTCCGCTGCTCAAACATTTGGCCCGTGACAGTTGGTATCAGAGCGAAATGTCCAAGCTATGAATTCAGACTGTACTTTGAGAGTTGGTATCAAATGGTATCAAGTGGCAGATCAGAGCAGATTGTGAATGCAAGAGTTTGTCAAGGATCTATGACACAGTTGGTGTCTGTGCTGGCATAGTTGCAGCAAGTTGCAAGTGTTTGCGGCTATGATTAGTGCATCTCTAGTGCATGTTGCTTTGCACAAAGGAACGAAAAATGCTTTCAGTTGTGGCAGAGTTGGAAAGAGCTTGAAGGTTCGCACACCAAGTTGCAAGTGGTAAGTCACAGATGTCTTTGAATCTAACACTTTGAAAGTCCATTAGTCAGCCGAAGAAGAGCTGAAATTGCGTGGGTGTGTTCCTTTCTGTGAACTCTCTCCTATTCTACTTGAGTCGCGCAATAGAGGCGCGATGGCCTGGAAAGATTCGTAACATCAGTGTTTGGTTAAGCATTGCTCAATGGATTTGTTCGAAGCTTGATATAGTGTCAGAGCAGCAACCGTCAGCGAACATGTTGGCATCTTTCAGTAACCCACCGATGTGTTAGATCGGAAGTGGAAGTTGGGGAGTTGTGAATGCTCCGTTGCAGTGTTGGCTAAACATTGATGTGTTTGCATATGACCTCAAGGGCTCGCTATGACAAAGGGTTGGCTAGCTGGCATAAGCCTTCCCCTACCAGATGAGGTGTTGAACGTATCGCCACCAAAGCGCTCACCGAAGTGAATTTGCTTGCTCAGTGTGATGGTATAACCAGTTTGATGAACTAGCAGTATGCTCTCAGGGTGAAGAGGAAGCACCGATGAACCTGGGTCAAGGTAGCACCCGCGAGAAGGGTGTCCATACTGGGGGCCAGCAGGGTGAAGGTGTTTGTGACCTCGACGAACTAGTAGACATACTAAGGGTGAAGAGCTGGTCAATGACTGAAGTACTTGGATGACAGTTCACAATCACAATCGAGCATGCCTGATGCTTATATCAGAAAGCCTTGGAACGGACGCCAAGGCTGCTTTGATCGACAATGGGTTTGCTATGCTGATATGGGACAGCGTGGTGAGCTCAAATGACATAAGGGCAGACTGTGTTGGTAAGGGACGACATGGCATGTTTGTGTGTTTCTTGCTGTTTTAGAATCTCTGTGTTTGTCGAAACTGAAAGGACAGCTCAATCTGAATGATGAAAGATTTGGGTGGTTAGCAGTGTGAGTACTAGCCGCGAGTGCTCAAGGAGACCATTTGTGGCATACGGGTTGATTGTTCAAATCAAGTACTATGGCGTTGAACCAAAGCAAGCAAGACTAAGCGTCGCAGTTGGGGATGTGGTTGGTTCCCCATATGATCATGCACCTGGAAGGGTAGCAGGTGCGTTGTGCTGATTGATCCCAACAGGGGATTCTTGGCCTCAGGAGGAGGCGGGACTGATGTGGTGGTCCCTTTGCTTGGGAGTGCTTGTGGACTCCGTGGTTGGTTTGCACTTTGCTGGTGGCAAGTGCTGCACTTGGCCGAAAGTGAGGCAGGTGCTGTGCCAGAAGTGGTGGCACATTCAGGGAGAGACGAAGGGGTGCAAGTTGGCCGTTTCGGAAGACCACTCCAAAGGAAGCTCGGGTGCAGCTAAGGAGGAACTTGAGAGTTGCTTGAGGGAAGGATTCAAGTTTGGTGGCTTTGCCCTTATGGAGTTTGGTGGAGTGCTTAGAATCATCATCACCGGTTGTAGGTTAGCCAAAACCTTCCGTGCCGAAAGTGATGGCACGCTATCCGGTTGTAGGTTATCAAAAACTTCCGCAGCGTTTGTAGCCACTGTCAGAAAACCTTCGCCTAGTTTGATGGAGTCAGAGAAAACCATCGTTGTTGAAGATAACTCCAGCAGAGCTATAAAGCAGTAGTTGGCAGCACTTGAGGCAGTGTGGTATGTAGTAGAAGCCAGAATGCGCTGATTGTCGAAGTACCAGTGGCCGTTGTTTTCGAGATTGAGAAGTCATTGCTATTGTGGAACTGAGCTTCACAGAGCGCTTAGTGTCGACGAGGGCGTCGACGTTATCAGGTGGGGGAGTGTCACGGAAAAGCAGTTCAGGATATTAAAATCCAAACATACCTTGTCTCGTTGCGTCTTAAAAAGTCGTCATTTACAGTACATTTGGTTGCCACTGGTGGTTGAGAGGGTTGGTTGGCCAAACTCTATAGGGAGAGTTGGCCACGTGACCTGTTGACTCCTCCCCCGTTAGGCCCAGCAGGTGTGGGCAGGAACTTTGGCGGTTTGCTCATGGGTTCCAAGAGGACTTGTTGGTGCATCTGACACACACAACAGTAAATCATACTACAACTCGTAGGCGTGCCCTAAGGGAGCTTTGGGTGCGAACTGCGAGCTATCCACAGGGATGCTCCAGTTTCTTTGGTCGAGGATGGGGGCCAAAGATAGTGCATGTTGGGTTGGGTTCCCACATGCATTGCGCGTACGGACCGGTGCAGGGGGCTATCTATACTGTTTGCCCTTATGCACCGCGGTACATCTTGTGGGCAGGCCAATTTTTGGGTTTTCCATGAGTTCGTGTCGGGGCGACCTTGGTTGCCCCCGTGAGGTGTACACCTTGCGGATCAGTCCATGGGGCATCTTGCTCCTTGGATGACCAAGCCCCTTGTGCTTGGTGGATTGGTGCTTGGCATCGTCATGCCTTGTACTCGATGGACGTTGCATTGGGCTCCAAGGCCTTATGTTCGATGTACTCGTGATGCAGGCTGATCATAAGTGTGGGTATCTAGAAGCGCATGTCAAGATCTGAGCCAAGTAGCCCGTTGAACAGCTTAGAGTTTGTGTGCACATTCGAAGCATCAAGGGGCGTTAGCGTGTAGGGCCTTTAAAGCCTTGCACGATTGAAGGCTTGCCCTAGCATTCGTGCATGTTGGGGCACCGCACGGGTTATTCCGCTGCTCAAACATTTGGCCCGTGACACATGAGTATGCTCCTTAGTCCCTACCCATTGATGAGAGTTTGAATCCCCCTGGGCTGGGCTTACCTGATGCTTGTGGTTTACGGGTGATGGTGTGCATCAAAAAGAAAATAAAAGAAATTGACTAATTATTTGTCAAATTCGTGTCTAACTCAGAAAATTCCGTTGCAATTAAAAAGTGAGAATTTTTAATTAATCAGAAGAGCTTTTTAAAGATAAAAAAAATTGAGATATTTTAAAAAATTGAGATATTTATCACTATTAAATAATATAAACTACCCATGGTAATCACAATAACTCAATAAGAAAACCAGAAACTACTTACAATCTATTTACATGTTAATTATTTTACCAAATCCTACTTAAGCGTTGGCTAATTTTTCAAAACAGCCTACTAAAACGTAATGAGCCCGACTATGCTGGGATCAATCCTAGTGATAAATTTTTGGGTCCAACAAAAGAGCATCTATCTAGTCAAGACCATTGATTATGTGGACCATCTTGAGATGACTCACATAGTTATGATCCGATGGCAAACAAAAAACCCATGAATAAGATATGCAAAATTCATTGGTTTATGCCCTGTCGGTTTTAGATTTTTGAGTCCAAAACTGATTATTGAACTCAAAATTTTGAATCCAATAATCAGTTTTGGAGTCAGATGCATGGCCTTAGCTTTCTTGGAAAGACCCTAAAACAAGGCGTGATGGATCAAGGGTCTAGGATCATCCGATCTATATGGGTTCAAAAGGCATTGTAATGGACTTTGTTTGTGCTCACCAGTCAGATCAACGGGTTTGATCACACTACAACACAATGCAAGCAGAAAAATGGGTGTTAGGAAAGAGCCCATTTCTACCATTTTTCTACCAAAACCAACCCACTTTTTTTTAATCTTTTAAAGGATGGATCTAAAAGATAGCTTTGTAATGTAGAAGTTGATCAACAGGTTAATATCATCTGGTTTGACAGAATAAGCGCATCTGTTATTTTCTCACCTGCTTATTGTGTTTCTTGTCAGGTAAAAGGAGGAAGAGGTATAGGAGTTTGGTTGCATTTGGAGGAACATGTTATCATACACCAACTCTCAACGCTCAGGGGTGGGGTTTTTTCCCTTGGGTTTGTTTGTTTGGGAACAGACAAAGAGAGACAGACGTTAGCACGCAATGTGGAGCCAATGATAACCTACCCTCATCGTTTTTCTTATATTTTCATTTTTTTTTCCCAAGATATGAGAGAGAGAGAGAGAGAGAGAGAGAGAGTTGATTTGCCCTCAAAAGCAAAACCCAGTTTTTGCAAGCACACTCCGGTTATGATAAGTGTTGTATTAATAATGACGATGACTGCAAAGAACACCTCCCGTGCTTCTTTCTTGGTAAGGTTCAGTCTTACACAGCCAAAACCTTTTTGGCAGAAAGGAGTGCCATCCATCAGCTGGGTCTCTTGTATCTCTATCCCCACAAGTATAGCACCACTGCCCATTCTGCTGAAATAAATGCACAAAATACTCTGGATTGCATGGGCATGTGGACCCCGAGACGGTTCGATGGATCCAAAGGAGATCTGGGCACCACAGCTGAATCCCAACTGTTTCTATTGGATCATATCCAATGGCCCGAAAATATTTTGGATGGAGCGTGGGTGCCATTGTATGAAAATACTCTACATATTTTTGTTAATTTATTTATATCTATTCATATTCATCATGGGTATTTTTGTTACATTTAAAAGCCCTACTCAAACTACACACACACAAAACAAAAAAAAATACATTTCATTTTCCTGCAATTCATTTCAATGAAAATCTCTCCATCTCTGAGTTTCTTCCCTCTTCCATTGCACAATTGTATGCCCTAACATGTAAGACATAAGTAAAATCTAAGACGCTCTGATCGATGGATGGTCTGATTCGACATCTATAGTAGTGACCCAAACTTGGAAAGTGGGATAAAAAAAAGGCATTATGAAAAGCAACTGACCAATAAGGGATCCGAACCGATAGTAACCAAGACATGAGGTGGATCCAATCCATTAAGCATATTGATGATCAGGCCGCTGCTAAAAGGACTGAATATGAACACATTTTCTAGCCTTGAGCAAGTTTAGAGTCGATTATTACACTGTTGGTCAAATAGAGAGTTTTTTTTTTTTTTTTTTTGAAAATTGACAATTTATTGAATATTAGTTGGGACAAGTTGTCCCCTCCATATTACAAAATAGGGATCATTGATCCAGAAACATACCCTCAAGTGTTTACAAAGAACTAACAACTACCATTTCTGCCCTCAGAACTCCTGATTTAGCTAGTCCATCCACCTCCTCATTTGCCGATCTCTTTCGATGCTCAATCCTAGGGTTCAACAACCTTATAAGATCGAGCGTTTCCGCTATTAGATCTTGTAGTCACAAGGGACCCTTTGAGGTACCCGATGCCCAAGCCATCGCATTTGTCGAGTCTCCCTCAACTATTAATGGTCGTTGGTTCTTCTCATATGCCCATCGCAATCCGAAAAGAAGAGCCCTGATTTCAGCCTCATTCGAATCACATATCCCAATTGAGCCTTGGAATGACATTATAGTAGTTTGTTTGTCATCTCTAATCAGACCCCAGTGCCTGCCTTCCCCGGGTTACCAATAGAGCTTCAATCAAAGTTGAGCTTGAACCACCCACATGGTGGGGCCATCCATTTCAGCTTAGGTTGGTTCGGATCGTTCTATCCCAAATGATTGACCACCAATTCCTTACCAAATCCTCCACCCTGTAGGGGATTTTCTTCTTTATCTTTGCCTCCGAAATAAGTTCGACCTCGATGTCAGTCGCCAACCGTCCAGGTGTCCTGCTTTGATCTTCAAAGATACGTTTGTTCCTTTCCTTCCATATATTCCAGACAATAGCGTAAGGGAAAGTGAACCATAGTAACTTACCAGTTTTCCCAAAAGGCGCGTTTGGCCAGTTAATCATAAGTGAATTAATAGAGCTCGGGCAAACCCAGGTCATTCCAAAAGCTCCAATTGCGCTCAACCATAATTGATAAGAGAAGGGACAATGCAGCATCAGATGATCCAATGTCTTCATTCTGATGACAAAGGACACACATACTTGCGAGGCTGAAATGCCTCATTTTTAGCCTATCGCAAGTATCGATTTTTCTATGCACCAACGTCCACCCAAAAGCTACTACTCTTGGAGGAGCAAGGGATTTCCAAATGCGCCTCTTATCTGACTTCTGACCTATATTTAGTGTCGCAAAAAAGGACTTGGCCTTGAATTCACCATTCTGTTATGGTGACCATATCCGCTCATCGTCTTTGAAATTAGAACAATATACCGAATGTAATTGTGCTAGAAGTTGTTGAAGGTCCTGAATTTCCATGTCCTTAAGATCTCTTCGTAATCGAATGTCCCAGAACCCTTTTCCCATCTGCCCCTCTCATACCAGGTAGTCCGCCACCGTTGCTTCAGGTCTTACTGCAATTCGGAATAACCTCGGGTACTCCACAGAGAGCACTGCTTTGCCACACCAAAGGTCCAGCCATAATCTTACTTTCGTACCTTTCCCCACCTTATATCGTATCTTTTGATCAAATTCTTCCTTGACCGAGCAAATGGATTTCTAAGAACTCGATCCCTTCCCGCTTACTGGTTTCTTAATGCTCCAATCCCCCCATTCCAACCCATATTTGGAACCGGCCACACAGTGCCAGAGAGCCATCTTTCCATTTCCATACCGCCATAGCAATTTTCCCGGTAAAGACTTCTTGTGCATCCTTAGGTTCCCAATTCCCCCTCCATCCTTCTTTAATTTGGTTACCCTCTCCCAATCCATTAGGTGTCTTAATTTTCTAGATTGTCCGTTCCCATCCCATAGGAAATCCCTCTATAGCTTTTCAATTCTCAGAGCTACCTTAACCAAAATTTTCAAATAGAGAGTTAGGAATTGGTGAGACAAAAGAATTGGTATAGTATTTATACTTTCTGAGGAAGTTACCATTTTCCAGAATGTGTCGAATGATAATGACAATGGGGGTGAAGCGGCCCGTCTATAAGAACCAAACAGGCGAGCTACATTCCAAGGCAACGCAACATACCTCATGAGTTACTAAAGGTGCCATCAGAAAATTAAGTGTGAAATAAAAAAAAGGAAAATCTGAAGAAAATGATAAATGAATTGCAATATATTAATGCAGAAGATTATTTAAACACTGACAGAATAAAGATACTTATGAAACAAGATAGCTTTATAAAAAGAAAAAAAAATTACTTGAGGGGAATGGGATCCAACCCTTCACATCTGGCATTGTTTTAATAGCACTATAGCAGGACATGTTGTAACATGTATGTGAGCAATGTGGTCCCAAATCAATAACTCATTCAGATCCTCTCTCACATTGTAGTATGGAAACAAGAGTAGAGAACGCCAGTCAACAACATGAACAATCAGTTTCTGGGACTTGAGAACCGACCACCTCAAGCGTCAGTAATGAGTTGCTTCGAAAAGATCAAGAGATAGAACAAATAACCATTTAAAACCCATCTGCACACAAGAAATCCCATCATAGTTTTAAGTCCTTAACAATAGACTCTGAAACTTGCATGCATGAGTAAAGGCCCAGGTTTACCAATTTTCTCTCTTCCATCTCAGGTTCCTCAGCCCATGACAAAAATGTTACAACATCTTTCCCCATCTACATAGCCAAATAGAGAGAGGAATATGAGCCTCATAATCTTTGTTTGAGTGATAATTAAAGTGAAGAAACACAAGATTGTAAAGTTCTTGACTGAAAGATTAAAGATTGGAAGAATACCTGGGATTCAGTTGCAGGAGTACCATCTTCATACTCAATGGACAGCCAATAAGCATTTTAGGCATAGCTATTGCACCACCCAAGGTTTTAAATTTCGGTTTCGGTTTTGATCGTCATAGAAATGGAAACCTTCCGGTTTCCTTGGAAATTTCGGTAGAAATCCTGTAAAAACATATGGAAACATATGAAGATGAAAGATTTCTTCTTTTTTTTTTTGGAAGAGAAGGAGATGATAGAATTTAAAGACAAAACTTCTATAAATGCTAGAATAAGTGCAAATACAAACTTCGAAACCATAACATTAGCAAGACAACTATCCATAATGGTCTTAAAACATTGATCACCTAGTGACATGCACTGTCACACATGTCTGATAATTTAATACTAGAAAATTTCACATGTAATTCATATAAATAATTATACGTAATATATAAACAACAATTCACATGCAATTTATATAAATATAATAATTATGTAAGAGATATTGATATAGTATACCACTATTACACTTATCCTTTGGGTTTATGAGTTTCAGTCATTTCGGTTTTGGTTTTGGTTTCGGTGGGGGTGAAAATGAAAATATTTTGGTCATTTTGTGTCAGTTTCAGTCGAAATTTCAAACCATGGCACCACCTGGGATGTAGGGATTGTAGTGCAACCCTTATTGAATCTAAGATATCAAGTCCAAGGATAGTCAAGGAGGTTTATTAACGTTTAAAGGGTACTACATAAAGCAAAAGGCATCAAGCTTCTCTTGTGGGATGCACGTCCCAAAATCCTGATTCATGAAACTAGCAGTACTAATAACAAGCTTTTATGCGGAGCCGCCTAGAAAGACAAGGCAATACATTCAATTTGTGATTAAGACACAAGACTAATCAGCAAACCGAAAGCTTAACAAAGTGAGGTTTGCATCTTTGGTCTTTTCGAATCAATTGCAAAACATCTGTCTTCTGATCAACAACAAGGCCAATTGGAAGTCTAGATTTTGCGGAACAGAGAAAGAATTGAAAATTTATTATTTTTATTTTTTGATTGGTAGAAAATTTATTAGAAAAAACAGAAACTGAATACTAAAAACTCTTATATACAAAGCTGGTTATGAGTAGAGATATAACAACCATGACATGATCTGGGCCTCAGCCATCTCAATCAGGGGAGGACACCATAACAGCTCTGGCAAACCCATCAGATACAAAAACCTGGGACAAGATATCCCACTCCATGTATGCAGCAGCTAACATTCCAAGACTTAAACCACAACAGATTACATCGTTAAAGCGCTAGAAAATATAACATCCTTCTTTTCTAACCCTTCTTTCGCTAGCTTGTCAGCAATGGCATTAGCAATCTGTTTCATGAGATTGAAATCTGGCCACACCGCCCTACAAAGATCACAAATCTCCGTGATTATGTTGGACAGCTTCCGAGGTCCACGGGTCTTACCTGCAGCCCACCCCAAGGCATTTGAAGAGTCACCTTCAATGATTAATGGTCAAGAAAGAAGAGCTTTGAGACTGCAAAGAAGAGCTTTCACCTCCACCTCATTAGAATCGCAAATCCCTGCTGGACCTGAAAAGGATTGTATGGTGTTCCCTTTATTGTCCTGAAAGATTCTGTTGATTCCTGCCTTTCTGGATTTACCAAGCAAGCTACATCAAAGTTGAGCTTAACCCAACCCGGGGGATGGGGTAGCCAACTAGGAGCAGCCACGCACTTCATCCCTTTCTCAAAGATGATTGTTTTCCAGTTGTGCAAGATGTCACCCATACTGTACCATGATAGTAGCTTATGTTGTCTTAACCACGTCACTATGTGCACCTTGATTTCCAAGATGATCCCTTCCCATCCACTTAGCTTTATCTTAAAAGATGCAATCATTTCTTTCTCTCTAAATTTGTCATGTAATTGCATAGAGGAGAAGCGGCCAAAGTGCACTCCCCACCTCGCCAAAAGGGCCACCACTTCAATTTAGGATGGTTCTCTTTAGGATGTTCTCTTTATTGATCTCATGGGGACCCAATCCATGGTGAAACTTTTAGAAATACGTTCCAAATTTGATTCGCAAAGGGGCAATGCAATAATAAATGATCTGGTGACTCTTCCTCTAGCAGCAAAGCACACACTAGCTTGCCAAATGGAACTTTCTTTTCTTAAGATGATCGCACATGTTGATTCTTCTTTCTGTCACCGTCCATGTGAACGCTGCCACTCTGGGGCGCCACTGATCTCCAAAATGCAATTGAAAAGGGACCTGGATTTATCCCTACACGTCAACTTGTAGAAAAAAGAGGAAACAGATTAAAAACCGTGACCTGGATTTATCCCTACTCGTTGACATGTAGAAAAAAAGAGCGAACAAAGAAACAACAGTCAGGACCAGGGGAGCATACTCTATGGTCAGATATGAAAGGGGAGCATTAATGTGAGGCTAAGCGCTCAAGAAGGGAGGAAAGCTGCAAATCTCACTGTCTTTAAGGTTCCTTCTAAGTCTGACTACGCATACCACCTCCCCCACCCCATCCTACGCCCCCTCTCCCCCTCTCCTCCTCTATTGTCACAAACTCTCGTCCCTCTATTGGTTGCTAGGGGGGGAACAAGCTCGGGAGAGGATGGCATAAAACAGAATCACCTAACCATAGATCTACCCAAAACCAAGTCCCTAGCCCTACCCACACTAAACCTGACCGGGGGTTCATACAACGGTCTTGACATGCAATTGCCTTCCATGATCCCGAACCTTTGCATGAACTAGGGCTCCTACTCTCCCAATCCCTCCATCATCTCCTGTATTTATCCCCAGTGATTTGATGCCATGGTGTTTCTGTTTCTTCCCCGAATCCCCAAAGTCATTTGCAACCTTTCTTCCTTAATCTGATCTTTCCGAGCCCAATTCCAGTGTATCCCTTTGACCTGCACACCTTTTTCCAGCACATGACATGTTTAACTTTGCTAGAGTGCTCCTTTCCTTCCCACAGAAAATCCTTGTGCATCTTCTTAATTATTTTTGCCACCTTTACTGGGATTTTACAGCGGGACAAGTAATATACGGGCATATTGTCCAAGACCGCTTTTACGAGCACTATTCTACACCCAAAGGATATGTATTTCCTTTTCCATGTTGCCAATGTTCTTTCAATGCTCTCAATTATTGGGTCCCAAAGAGTTGCTTTAGGAATTTCATAACCCAATGGGAGGATAACGTAGATTATCGGAAATTCCTCTTTCATGCACTCAAGAGAAGAGAGGCGTGGGGGGCCACCTCATCCAGTTGCATGTTAATCCCGACAAGAAGATTTTTGACATAGTTAATTTTCAAACCCGACGCCATTTTGAGCCTTCTGAAGATTCTTTTGAGATTTGTAGAATATTGCGGGTCTTCATGAATGGTGAATATCGGTGCATCGTTTGCAAACTATAAATGTGATATTGCTTCGGTGTTATTGGTAGGCTCCCATCCCCGGGAGGTTTCTCGTTCAATCTACAACCCGACCAACGAACATTTTCTAGCAACTTGCAACTGTAAAGAACTGGGTTGACCCTGACTCCACCCCTCAACTTGCAACTGTAACTTCCACCACTAAAATTTTCTAGCAAAGCTTTTTTTAGAATATTTAGAATCATTTAAACATTCATGAAGGAGTAAAAGGTAGGGGTGGCCAACCGGTTTGGTTCTCGGTTCTCGGTTCATTTTTTTTCGGTTCTCGGTTCTCGGTTCCATGAACCGTAAGAACCGAACCGAACCGTACTACACAGTAGGACCGAACCGAACATAATCGGTTCGGTCCGGTTCGGTTCTTCGGTTCTAATGGGTAATTATTAATTATTAATTATAATTTATAAAAACTTTTAATTAAAGTTATAATATAAGTTACTTTCTTATTATAAGAATAGTATTAACTATTACTTATTAATATTATAAGTAATTTATATTATTAAGTATATGTATAATAGAAATATAAAAATATTATATATATATATATATATATATATATATATATATATATATTCAAAGTTCAGTTCTTCGGTTCCGGAACCGAACCGAGAACATTAGACCCGGAACCGAACCGAAATTTTTCGGTTCTTCATCAATGGAACCGAACCGGACCAAAAATATTTTTTTACAGTTCGGTTCCGGTTCGGTTCTTCGGTTCTGGTTCGGTTCTGGCCACCCCTAGTAAAAGGTACAAAGTATGTAAAGAAATGGTACAAAGCAATTTCCACATTTTAGCCCTCAAGTCTAGATATTTAGGATCATTTAATTTGGTATTATTTTCATGCTATGGCATCTCCTTAAAGACCGGATGCTTAAATACCAGATGAAAGGTACAGATCATACTAATAATAACACGTGAGTGAGGCTGCCATGTGCCTAATTGGCCATAACAAAAATAAACAAAGATAAAATAGAAAAGAAGGGCAGAGAAACCATGACTCTCATAAAACAAGTTTTCTTTGCTGTAAAATTTTCTTTTTCTCCATTGTAATACAACTACTTCAATCCAAACACAAAGGTAGTTACACATCAACTATCCATTTTCCCCACTTACAATACACATCATCACTAACTAACTGTGTTGGGTCCACCTCATAAAGTAGGCCCCACCCCTCTCACTCCTCACTCAAAAACAGAGTCGTGAGAGTGGGTTTGAAGTGTGAAACAAAAGAAAAAAAAGGGATAGGAGAAAGAGAGATAAGAAAAAAAGGGGTCTTCTCTTGTGCCATCTAGGCTTTTGCTTTGAAGCAAAAATCCTAAAGAGGGTTTGTAAACCTAATCTATTGAAAATTGAAGTCTTTGCTTGGGCAAGAAGGAAGAGGGAAAAAGGAGTCAAAACCTAGGGTTTTGGAGTGGTTCTTGGAAGAGAAGAAGAAGATCTCTCACACACATGGTTTTTTGAAGTGGGAAAACATTCTCTTGGAAGGGGTTTGTGAGGTAACCCGTATTTCCTCTAAGATTTTTATTGTTTCCCTTCTATTCTTGTTGTATACCTCAAGTTTTTGGGAAACTTGAGAAGAAAGAATTTGTATTTCTCTTTCCTTAGTGGATTTCTTTTAGAGTTTGTCCCGTGGGTTTTCCCTTCACATCGAAGGGTTTTCCACGTTAAATCTTGTGTTCTTGATTTGCGTGGTGGATTGCTTTCTGTGCTTTGTAGTTTCTTGTTCTTGGCTATTTTCTTGATTCACAGAGAGAAGGGGGAAAGTGTATCCGCCGCGGTATATCCGTGTTTCCCCCAAACACTAACACCTACTACCCTAAACATATAAGCCATAACTAACACCCATAACTCTAAAACACATACCTACAACTATGTACTAACTAACCCCATATACACCACTACTAACATGTAGATATCAGAGGTCCGATCAGTGTGCCTCACATAAGTTGACTTCTTAGTACCATTTCACAGGCAATAACCAGAAAGCAGAGGAGAAAAACAAAAGGTAAATAAAACCAAAGATTAGATAATATAAACTAAAGATGAAAACAACCAACCTTGTCTTCCCAGCACCTCACCCTCTGCATCACGTCATTCTGGGCAGCACAACAACACAGTTTCAAATCCAAAATCAATAAAACCATCTAGGAATAAAAAAAAATGCAGGCGATAGACAGATGAAAATTGCATGCACACGATATCAACCCTAACGCCAAATCTTATTAAAAACTATACAGCTAATCAGGCAATTTTAAATAAAAATAATCCTGACCTAATAAATCAAATTCATAAATCTAAGATCCAAAATCACACACATAAACACATAGGGGGAAAAGAGAAGAAGAGGTGAGGAAGTAAGACCAAAAAAAAAAAATTTAAAAAACGGGGGCGGAAAACAAACCAAAATCAATCGATCCTCTTGAATAGGAAACTTTCCTCCGCCTCCTTGCCTAAAACCCCAAATGTAAGGTAATAGATATTTGTTAGAACGTGCGCGCGCATTCTTGTTGGCCTCGGCGTAAGCCCTTTTGATGCCACGTGGCATTCTGAAATATGCCAACATTCTTTGCATTTGCAGGATGGTAAAAGGCAAGTAAGTGCCTTCATCGGTTTCTAAGAGTAGAGAGGGGAGAAAAGCCTTGGGGCGTTTCTTATTCAAGCAAAAGTGTACAAGCATACCTGGTACATTCACAGTCCACATGGCTAGCCGTATTCTTTCTATCTCTATCTAACAACTGAAAACTCTTTGATTTTGATAGCCGACGATATTGCCGCAAGTGACCAACCGAGTAAAGATTTATGTTTATAACGCGAGGAAAGTGATTGTGTGCTCGAGCCCATATACCTATATGGGCTCGAGTACACAAAACTCATGTGGGCCCACAAATTCATTTGAAAGGCTCTTACAAAGATAGCGTGTGTACCAAAAATCAGCTCCATAGGATCATTCTAACCCATCCAAAAGTGGAGGTTAAAATCGACAAACACTGCTTGTCCATGAATCTGCCCATTTTTTCCTCCACTTTTGGAAGGATTAGGATGATCCAATAGACTTGATTTTTGGTACACACCCTAATTATGATGGGGCCTTGCAGATGAATGGTTTGGATCACCACAAAAAATGTGGGACCCATGTGTTTGTGCAATCGAGAGCATATAAGCTTATATGTGCTCGAGCGCACAATCAGTTTCCTCTTATAACATTTGGTATCAATGCCTAAGGTTGCAGGGATTTAAAATCAAAGAAATCATTGGAAATACATGGTTTCATGAGAAATACAAGTTATCGGGCAGTCATGGCAAAAGGAATTTTCCACCCTCAACCGGATATTTTTTCGATGATGATCGGTTGATTCCTTCATGATGTCCATTAATCAAGGGACCACCCGGTAAAGTCTAAAGATGATCTGATGGTTAGAGAAGGAGATATTTAAGGTGGAAGTTGTGAAGAAACATGGAAATTGAGGTATTTTTGGAAAATGTTGGAAAAAGGCATGTCACCCGTGACTGGGCTATTTTTGGGTCATCGTCCATATATATGTTTTGAATCGTTAGGCGACTATAGTGGATCACCCCGTAATGTTTGAATTTGATCCAACGGTCAGTAGTCATCTGTTTTCAAACTGCTGGTCGACTTGCCTTGGCTGGTTTTCGGCCAGCAGACCTCCGGTGACCTTTTTGGCTGGTTCCCGAGTCCTCTCGATCGATCATCCCTTTTGGTCCCCTTCTACATCATTCCCTCACATCCTTCAGCCCTTCTATTCCTCCAATTCTACTATAATCATGCCCTCACTACAGAACCTCTCCGACTTTTCTCACAAATTACAATTCACCGTCACTACGAATATTCCTAATATCTCACAATTATTACAAAATATCCGTAATCAATACAAGAAAAATACTAATTAATTACCCCTACTCTATCAAAAAGGCCCTAGAAGCTTTGATCGGGGACTTGGTCTACATCAGAATGGCGATCCGATTTCAAAGAGTTCGGTGAACCTTAATGAGCTTCTTCAAAAGACTTCAGTTCCATAATACAAATTTCGTCATTTGTTGTTGCTGCAAATGTCGCATCTACAAACTTTGGATTGAAGTACCAACTCGACATCTTCTAGGCATAAATTCTTCACCTGCATATTCTTCTAGTTGAGATTCTCTCATCTCTTCACTTGTCCACATCTGATGATCACATGTTTTTTGCATGTTTTATTGGTTTGAACTTCTTGTACATTCTTCCCTAGGCATTACCTGTCTTGAGATTTTGTTGATTCGACACCACCTCCACCACAGCCATGGTCGAGTGGAATTTTTATTTTTAATTTCTCTTTTCTACCTTAATCTCTAGTACTAGGCTATCTGGAAGATTAAATCAATCAGATGGCTAGGAAGACGATGCTACTTCAAACAACATGTTTTCTAAAAGGTACGCATGGCTTTGTTGGAAAATTTGTTGAGGGTACTGTTGATGATAGAAAACAGAAACTTGTTGCTTCAAGGCGTGATATCACTTTCCTTAAGACAAGATTCGCCCCCACTAGTAGTGTGCAAAGGGGATCCGCGAATTGCCTCCAAGATACAATGAAGCCTAGTAGGGAAGCCCTACTAATGTTTGATGACGCGTAGCACTAGCGGAATCAAACCCGAAATGCCCTTCCGAAATTTCAAGCCTTAGAGAAATCTCTAGATTCTGTTTCTGCAGAAAAACAGTATCTAGAACAGTAAACAAAAGAAAAACAGTATGTAGAAATACTTGGGGATTTTAGTAGGAGTGTAGAAGAGAGTGTAAAGTCAGTCAGAATTGCCAATTCGATTTCTATATGAAATGACTGAAGTTTGCACATTTTTATAGACCATCTGGTGTCTTTTCAGTGTGAAAAACACCTCTACAGGGCACCTTTCCAGAATGTTTGAAATCTGACCGTTAGATCGCACCCATTGATATTGAACGGTCCTGATCGATCCTAGATGTGACTGTTGGCTTGAGTAAAACCTCTTTCCAACCCAGTCATCATTAGATCAATCATCTATGGTGTGGATCGCACCCCCTTGGCACATGACCGTTGGGGAAAGGGACACAACCCATTTGATCACACCCTTTGACCGTTGGAGTCATGGGCCCGTTGGGCCGACCGTTAGGCCCGAACCGAAACGGGCCCACCGTTAGGCCCGAACCGAAGCCCAACCCAACTGAACCATTCGGCTTGATGGGCCTGCGAACCATTTGACCCACCCATCCGACCGGTCCATCTTCATCTTGATCCAACGGTGCAGATCAAATCTGGAAAAATTAAAGGCTCCAATCGCTCCTCGCGACGTTGCGTACGTGCGAAGTGCAAAGTGCGCCTAAAAAAGCGCCAAAAAAGCGCCACTATGCGCCCTATAGCCCATTGCCCACGCCGCGCGCGCGCGTGCGCGTGCGCGTGTGCGAACGGTGCGTTGCACCGTCCCGCGGGTCCAACCATGGGTTCAACCCAATGTGCAATCAACAAGAGTTAGAAAAGGTAGTGCTTTATAAGCCCTTCTCTTTCTTTTCTCTCATCCGATGTGGAACTATCTTTTTCAACTACACTTCTACATCCTTTTGTAAAAGCAAATATTTCCAAGAAAACTTTTTCTTTTTCCCAAACACTTTTGATAAAACATTTTCCAAAACACTAAAACATGTAATATACATGATTTTGAAAATGCAAAATCACTAACAATCCCCCACCATTTTCAAAATCAAAGAAAATTTTCTCATCAGGCTTGGAAATCTTATGCATAGATGAAGGTATCTCTCGATTTGAACCTTTACTTAGTGAGGACATATCAAAGTTAACCAGAATTGCATAGTAGACGTATCTTTGAACTAGCTATTCTATTTGGTTAACCGGATACGTCTCACACACAAGATTTCACCTCTTTGGGCAATTTCTAAAACCGACACATGTACTGGCCTTGTGTCTATATCTTGGTTTCATGAGCGCTCTAGAGACTAGCCAGGTCTCATAGGAAGCGGCACCACTTCCACACTTACATAGGTAGGCTTATCAAGAGTGCCCCTGTAACTAAAACACTCCAACACTATGTTATAAGCCTATTAAGAGTTTAAATACTCAGCCTTCTCCTTTTAAACATTACAGGTACCAAGCACTTTACCTTGGGATGGCAAATAATACAGATTATAGTGCTTGCAGTCACTCCATATGATGTACTTGGACTCATTGAACTCAAGACTTGATGTTTATTCAAGTGTTGAGTTGATGTTCCATCATTGGTGACTATTGGTTAATGGCTTTAACCCCATCCCTAATGATGTTTTACACACCAGATCTCTTGCAAGAGCTTTAGTGAATGGATCGGCCAAGTTTTGGCTCGATCTCACAAAATCAATAGTTACTACTCCATTAGTAAGTAACTCTCTTATAGCACTATGTCTAAGTCCTATATGTCTGGACTTACCATTATAAACATGATTATATGCCCTTGATAGTGTGGCCTGACTATCACAATGGACATAAATCGATGGCATTGGTTTAGACCATAACGGAATTTCCAATAACAAATTCCGAAGCCATTCCGCCTCTTTACAGCATGCTGCCAGAGCTATAAACTCTGCTTCCATAGTTGAAGTTGTTATGCATGTCTGTTTCTTAGAGGCCCAGGAGACTGCTCCCCCACCAAGGGTGAAAATCCACCCACTGGTTGATAAATGGTCTATACGCTCAGTTATCCAACTAGCATCAGAGTATCCTTCTATTACAGTTGGATACCCACTATAACATAAACCATAGTCTATAGTTTTCTTTAAATATTTTAAAACTCTATAGACTGCATTCCAATGAGAAAAACTAGGATTACTGGTAAACCTACTAAGTTTACCTACAGCATATGCTATGTCTGGCCTAGTACAAGTCATAGCATACATAAGACTACCAATTACACTAGCATACCCTAGTTGAGAGATAGTCCTACCAGTATTAAGATACAATTTTATATTTGGGTCAAAAGGTGTTGAAATGGGTGAACATTCAAAATGGTTAAACTTTTTGAGAACTTTCTCAATATAATGTGATTGTGTTAGAATAAGACCATTATTCTGTCTTATGATTCTAATACCCAAAATCACATCAGCTTCACTCATATCTTTCATATCAAAGTTTTGAGAAAGATATGATTTAGTACTTTGAATGCTTGCAATATCAGTACAAAAAATTAACATGTCATCAACATATAAACAAATAACAACACCTTTGCCACCCTTAAATTTACTGTATATACATTTATCTGACTCATGTATCTTATAACCATTTGACACTAAGACTTTATCAAATCTTTCATGCCATTGTTTAGGGGCTTGCTTAAGCCCATACAAAGATTTGATAAGCTTACATACTTTATGCTCTTGGCCTGGCAGAATAAATCCCTCAGGTTGTTCCATATACACTTCTTCATCAAGTTCACCATTTAAGAATGCGGTTTTAACATCCATCTGGTGAATGTGAAGTTTGTATATGGAAGCAAGGGCAATCAACACTCTAATGGTAGAAATCCTAGCAACAGGTGCATATGTGACAAAGAAATCAATACCGGGTTTTTGAGTAAACCCTTTGGCAACTAACCTTGCCTTAAACTTTTCTATGGTCCCATCTACTTTGATCTTCTTCTTGAAGATCCATTTACATCCTATAGGTTTAGACCCAGGTGGTAGATCAACCAAAATCCAAGTTTTATTACCCATGATAGAATCCATTTCGTCATTAATTGCTTCTTTCCAAAAAGCAGCATCTTGTGACTTTATGGCTTCTCCATAGGTTTGAGGGTCACTTTCTATGCTAAAGTTTAACAAGATAGAACCTTGGAGTTTTTCCCTTGTCCCTTCTACCAGGTAGGTTACAAAGTCAGGGCCAAAACTCCTATCCCTTCTATCTCTTGAGCTTCTTCTTATTTTACTAGGTTGTACACTAGGTTCACCAACTTCTGTTTGTGATTCTAAATGATGATCTACAGAAGTTGTAGGTTCAATTTCTTTAGGAATTGAAGTGAACCTATTTTCATAGAAAAAGGCATCTCTAGATTCAATTATGGTATTGACATCTATAAAATCATTGGGTTCTATAACTAAGAACCTATAGGCCTTACTGTGACTAGCATATCCCAAAAAGATACACTCAATACCCTTTTCACCTAATTTCCTTAACTTAGGTTTAGGGACTTTAACTATAGATCTACAACCCTAAACTTTAAGGTAACTTAAGTTTGGTTTCCTTTTCTTCCACAATTCATAAGGGGTTATATCAGATTTCTTACTTGGTACCCTATTCAAAATGTGACAAGCTGTAAGTAAGGCTTCACCCCAAAAACTTTTATTTAAACCAGAATTAACAAGCATAGCATTAATCATTTCAGTAAGTGTCCTATTCTTCCTTTCTGCTACACCATTTTGTTGTGGTGTATAAGGGGCAGAAGTTTCATGGACTATGCCTACTGATTCACAGAAATGAGGAAAGTGATATTCACCACCTCTATCTGATCTGAGACATTTAATGGTTGTTATACATTGGTTTTCTACTTCAGTTTTATAAATCTTAAATTTTTCTAAAACCTCATCTTTATGACTAAGTAGATAAACATAACAGTACTTAGAATAATCATCAATAAATGTAACAAAGTACTTTTTACCTCCCTTTGTGGGAACACTATGAATGTCACATACATCACTATGAATTAAATCTAACAAGTTAGAAGTTCTATCTACTTTAGGAAATGACTTAGTAATTATCTTGGTTTGCATGCATGTTTTACATCTATCTACTAAGTCATTTTCATATTTAGGAATTAAGGTTAACTTAACCATATCATTCATTTTCCTAGTATTTACATGTCCTAAACGATTATGCCATAAAGATAAAGAAGAATCCAAAACATAAGCAAAGACATTCACTTTATTGATATTAAGTTTGAACATCCCTTCATACATATATCCCTTCCCAACAAAAGTACCCCCCTTAGAAAGAATGAACTTGTCAGATTCAAATACAAGTTTGAAGCCATTCTTGTTGAGAATGCTTCCAGACACTAAGTTCTTTCTAACTTCTGGTACATGGTAGACACCGGTTAGAGTGAGTCGCTTGCCGGATGTGAACTCAAGTTCCACCTTGCCCTTCCCTTTGACTTCTGCTGTCGACGAATTTCCCATGTATAACACGCTTCCATCTTCAACTGTTTCATAAGTTGAAAACAGGTTCCTGTCTTTACAGACATGCATCGTCGCACCAGAGTCAATCCACCAATCATTGCCATCTTCAAGCATATTTGCCTCTGAAATCATGGCGACAAACTTTTCTTTGTCTGTTGGTGCACCCGACTTCTTATCCTTAAGAAGTCGGCACCCACTCTTGTAATGGCCTGGTTTGCCACAGTTGAAACAAGCACCCTTTCTTTTCTTATTCTTATTAGTATTCTTTTCAGGGTGTTTGTTTCTCTTCCAATTGCCTTTTCTTTGTTGGTTCGAATTCTTGACATTTTCCACCAAATGGATCTTAGAGGATATAGTTTCATTTTCTTTCTTGTCTCTGATTCTTGACTCTTCCTCAATCCTGAGGCATTGAGCCAAGTCTTCAATAGACATTTCCTCTTTCTTGTGTTTTAGACTTTTTCTAAAGTCTTTCCAATTTGGTGGAAGTTTGTCAATAATTGACGGGACAATGAAGGAATCATCAAGAAGGATGCCTTGCAAATGAATTTGATTAATTACATGTTGTATTTCATGTAATTGATCAATAACAGACTTATCATCTACCATTTTAAAATTTAAAAATTGACTCACAGTGAATTTCTTGCTACTAGCGTCTTCCGCCAAGTATTTGGCTTCAAGTGCATTCCAGATTTCACTTGCTGATCCCATGCCTTGATATATGTCAAATAGTGTATCTGACATAGCATTTAGGATGTGCCCTTTGCAGATGTAGTCATCCTGTTCCCACTTCATCCTTGCACGAGCCTCCGCCAAAGTTTCATTTTCATTTGCTGACGGCTTTAGAGTTGTGAGAACATGGACCACTTTGAGTGATGTCAAAATGAAGTGCAGCTTCTTCTGCCAGCGCTTGAAATTTCCTTTGTCGAAACGTTCGAGTTTGACAAAGTCTTGGGTCATTTGACGAACTGAATAAAGTGCCATTGAAACAACAGTAGTAAAATCTTGTCTTAAGATTGTTGGAAAATTTGTTGAGGGTACTGTTGATGATAGAAAACAGAAACTTGTTGCTTCAAGGCGTGATATCACTTTCCTTAAGACAAGATTCGCCCCCACTAGTAGTGTGCAAAGGGGATCCGCGAATTGCCTCCAAGATACAATGAAGCCTAGTAGGGAAGCCCTACTAATGTTTGATGACGCGTAGCACTAGCGGAATCAAACCCGAAATGCCCTTCCGAAATTTCAAGCCTTAGAGAAATCTCTAGATTCTGTTTCTGCAAAAAAACAGTATCTAGAACAGTAAACAAAAGAAAAACAGTATGTAGAAATACTTGGGGATTTTAGTAGGAGTGTAGAAGAGAGTGTAAAGTCAGTCAGAATTGCCAATTCGATTTCTATATGAAATGACTGAAGTTTGCACATTTTTATAGACCATCTGGTGTCTTTTCAGTGTGAAAAACACCTCTACAGGGCACCTTTCCAGAATGTTTGAAATCTGACCGTTAGATCGCACCCATTGATATTGAACGGTCCTGATCGATCCTAGATGTGACTGTTGGCTTGAGTAAAACCTCTTTCCAACCCAGTCATCATTAGATCAATCATCTATGGTGTGGATCGCACCCCCTTGGCACATGACCGTTGGGGAAAGGGACACAACCCATTTGATCACACCCTTTGACCGTTGGAGTCATGGGCCCGTTGGGCCGACCGTTAGGCCCGAACCGAAACGGGCCCACCGTTAGGCCCGAACCGAAGCCCAACCCAACTGAACCATTCGGCTTGATGGGCCTGCGAACCATTTGACCCACCCATCCGACCGGTCCATCTTCATCTTGATCCAACGGTGCAGATCAAATCTGGAAAAATTAAAGGCTCCAATCGCTCCTCGCGACGTTGCGTACGTGCGAAGTGCAAAGTGCGCCTAAAAAAGCGCCAATAAAGCGCCACTATGCGCCCTATAGCCCATTGCCCACGCCGCGCGCGCGCGTGCGCGTGCGCGTGTACGAACGGTGCGTTGCACCGTCCCGCGGGTCCAACCATGGGTTCAACCCAATGTGCAATCAACAAGAGTTAGAAAAGGTAGTGCTTTATAAGCCCTTCTCTTTCTTTTCTCTCATCCGATGTGGAACTATCTTTTTCAACTACACTTCTACATCCTTTTGTAAAAGCAAATATTTCCAAGAAAACTTTTTCTTTTTCCCAAACACTTTTGATAAAACATTTTCCAAAACACTAAAACATGTAATATACATGATTTTGAAAATGCAAAATCACTAACAGTTTTCAAATTTGCATATCTCCAATCCATCATTTCTAATTCATAACCAGTGAAGACATACCGAAGTGCCTTCTTATCGAGCTTACAAAGCAAATGGTCAGGTACAAAATAAGATATTCAATGGAAAACTCTTAAATGACTTACAAAAGGTTTGACTACGTGAAACTTTTTATACGGCGAGACAAAACCGAGCTTTAGCTATAGCAGACGCACATTTTCAGACATAGGTAGCAGTTTTCATTCACTCGGCCCAAATTGAGATGGTATATTTTTCGCACGCTTCATACTAGAAGAAACTTTTGCCAAACGTCGATTCTTTCTTTAGACAATCCTGTTATTGGTGAAGTCTGATCTCAGTCTAATCTGGAAAGTACTGTATACTTTACCCTGACTGTGGCAGTCCTGTTCTTTTAAGGTATTTTTATACTGGGGGTAGTTTTGTACTTTCATGGATTAGGGTTTTTCTTTATTGTAACGCGTTCCTGAATGCCATATAAAATGGATGTGATATCAGGAGTCACCATAGAGAGGTGTGAGAGTTTGTAATCTTTTCTTCAGAATAGTGGAATCATTGGCTTGTCGCTCTGCCGTGGATGTAGCCCATACCAAACTGGTTGGGTGAACCACATAAATCTGTGTGTTTTATGTGTGATCTTTCATTTTATCTTTGCATCGTTATTCTGCTGCGTTGTTAATTCCTAACAAATCCCTTCCCCTTCACTAGCAAGTAATCATATTCCTCTTGAATGTTTAGTTAAGTGTAACTTTGATTACAGATTACTCAGTGTTTGGATGTGCATTTTACCCTTCCCTTCACTCTATAACCCCCATACACTCTAATTTTGCACATCCAAATGCATTTTTACTGGTTATAGTATCAAACACCATGGCATCAAGAACTGTATCTTCCCACTAGTCGTATCTACATCTTCCCATTAGTCGTATTTGTGTTGCATGGCATTGTCATTTTTATGAAAATAATTTTCCTTCTCTCGACCTTCATAAAGTCCCTACAGTTCAAGCCTTTCCAACCTTAGTAACCTTCTGTACTCCACCACCCCTTCATTTTCGAGTATTTCTTCTACCCCATCCACAACACCACCTCCATCCAACCCTTCCTCTACTCCATATGATGATCATCTCTGAAAAATAGGTGCCTAGGCAAGAAGAGCGTGACGACCCAAGAGGGGGGTGTGAATTGGAAATTAAAAACTTTTGCCAAATTAATGCGGATTTAAAAAAATAATGGCAAATTAAAACAATAAGCACAAAGAAGATAAATCAAACATATATGCGCACAGAAATAAAGATAGAGAGAGATAGAGTAAAGAGAAGTGTTCCCGAGATTTATAGTGGTTCAGTCCACACCAAGGACCTACTCTACTCCATCAAGACCCCTTGATGGCTTCACTATCCAATTCCCTTAACAGTGGGAACCAAACCAATTACAACGGAGAAAGCTCTGCAACTATGACATTCGCTTCTGGAGATGGCTCTGTGTCTCCTACACTCGATCTCCCTGTGGAGATGGCTCTACGAATGCACCACACTCGCCTATTACAATGATGTAATACAAATAAAATTAAAATAAACAAAGCCTCTTCAAAAGCTAGATGAAGCTCTCAAGCTCTCACACAAGTATTCTCTCAAAGATGTACAAGTTGATTCCTAAGATCTAATCCCTTTAGATTAATCCCAATTGAGACAGAAGGGTGTAAATCACTCTCGAATATGATTTAGAACATGTTTAGGCGTTAGAGAGATAGTCGTTTCATATATATAGAGAAAGACCAAAATTAGCCGTTTCATGGGCATTTTGGTAATTTCTGTGAAGTTCCATAAAACTAGCCATTGTAGCGTAACGGGTAGTTTTCCTACCGGTCTGGTCGACTGGGGGGTCCGATCGACTGGTTCAGTAGCTGGACTACTTGCTGTTTCCAACAACGTGCAACCTTTGGTCGACTGAGGTAGGTACGATCGACCGGCCCTACCAGTTTTTGCACATTAATAGCTATTCCAATATCGTCCTTTGGTGCATTGGTCCTTGGCCTTTTTACCTTAACTCTTATCATGTTTTGGGACCATATTGGGATATCCTTTATGCCTCTAAGTGGGATACCTAATGGGAATAGATTAATACAATCTAACCACAAGACTTACACTAATCTTCAACATGGTTGTTTCTCTTCAAGTCTTGGGTGTCTTCTCCATGGATCAACTTTTTGCTTTGGATTCGCAAGGTCTTCTAGATTAGTTCAAGCCTTCTTCTTCGTTTGGCTTATTTGATCTCCATCAATGTTCAAGCCTTGATCCATGCCACTGTCCTTGACGTTAGTGTTTCATTGCTTGAGTCTCCAATACATGCACTTAAAACATCAAACACATTATAATAACAACACAAGTCAACTTGTGTTTTGAATCATCAAAACATAAAAGTTTGCCGAGGTGTGATCCATTAGGCCAACATCATCTAATGACCATTTCTCACCACCAACCCCCTTTGAACCATCTTGCTTAGTCATCAACCTTGGCCCTATGCCATGTCCTCTTCATCTTATCCTCTTACTTCTGATACTCATAGGATGGTCACTCGTTCGAAAGATAAAACCCATTTCCTGAGATTTTCTGCGCCTTTCATTATTTGCATGCTTTTGTATCCAACTGAACTAGCCTTTACACTCAAGCTAGTAAATCACAAACATGCAACTCTATCATGGATGATGAGTTCGGTGCTCTCATTCATAGTGGGAGATGGGAACTTTTTCCACTGAATCTCTATAAGAACATGGTTGGCTGCAAATAATTGTACCAGAACCAAAGATGGGCAGATGGATCTATTGAATGGTACAAGGCGCGCCTTGTAGACAAGGGATTTCACCGACAATATATGCACCATTTAACTGTCAATCTTATTTTGCATGCGTGCACTAAACATGTGAAGATTGATTTTTACGTTATGTTTGAATGGGTTGCCCGACGTCCACTCTAAGTCCGCTTAATTTTTTGCCACACAGTGATCAGGCTGTCTACATCCTCACATTTGGTTCAAAGTCATTCTTAGTCTTCTGGGCCATTTGCTGATAAGAAACACATGTGGTTAATGATAAGTACGCACAATGCAAATCACAATTGTACCATTACAGTTAAGATTGTTTCTAATTGTATGTGGTTCTTATTTGTACCCTATGCAGATATGTTTTTTTAATAGCGTACCCTATGCAGAAATTAAAACAAAATTTGTGGAGCTTAATTCTCTGCAAAAATACTAATCATTTTGATTGATATTTTATGCATATATTCTAAGACCTAATTTGTGATATGACACATGCAATTAAGATCCTATGTAATGCTGAATTCTAAGCCAAATAAGAGGAATATTTGCTCATTAGGACTTTTAGGATTTTTTTTAGGGGTGCAACTTGGGTTGGGTCGGGTTGAGCTTTTGCTAAAAAATGAATAGGAATCAACATGAACCCGACCCGATTTTAGAATTCCCAAAAATCGACCGCACCCCTAATTTAGTTCCATGTCATTCAGTTTCTATGATTTTTATTTCTATGGTATTTAGTTTTAGGGCTTTTATTTTCTATTTTATTTAGAGTTAGGGATTTTATTTATTTTTCATAGAATTTTATTTCAATTGCCTGTATATAGGCCTCAAGTATTAGTAATTATTAGTTTTTAATGAATAAAGGTTGATTGAGGTTTCATCCCGGATTTCTCCTTCCTCCCCCCCACTCTCTCTCTCTCTCTCTCTCTCTCTCTCTCTCTCTCTCTCTTCTTCGTCTTCGTCTTCTTATTTTGGTACCAGAGCGTTCCGTTGTGTCAATCATGCATCACTATGCCTTCCCAAACTCTTCATGAATCTAGCCTTTTAGTGGGATGCTAGAAAAAAGGTCAAAAAAGACATGAGTTTCTTCTAGAATGGCTTCTTGACATTAGAATAAGGTTATTGCTTGTGCGAATTCCAATATTATCATTTGATCTACACCTAAATCATCACGGATGCAATACAAGGTTTTGAAAGGAGGAGTTGATTTCCAAAATTTAATTAAATTTTCAATAGAAGGACATGCTTTGGGTCCGTTTGGATGCCAGGAAGAGAATAGAGCGGGGTCTGAATGATGTGGCGACCGGTAGAAGAAATGGAATGGAAAGATCTACCCTTCAAAAAAACTTCCAATTCCAAATGTTGTTTGGTTATTGTGGAGAGTTCCCAATTAGGTTGTAAAAAAAGGGTTCATTCCATGTACTTTCGCTTTTCTTGCCATCCAAAGGGACCCTAAAGAAAATGAGGGTTGTCCTTAGCGTTGCTAAAGTGCTCTCTCTCTCTCTCTCTCTCTCTCTCTCCTGTTGGTTTTGCAAGGTTCTATGCAGTGATAAGCTTGTGTATTTGACCTTATTGTTTCTCATTATAATGAAAATTTAAATAAGCTGTGAGCAAAAGGGCTTTGCTTTCTATAAAACCACTTGAGAAAGGAGAGAGCTTATGAGACCAAACAGCTAAGTGCATGGCCACCATTTATGGAATGACTAGTCCTACCTCTCTATCCATCAACCCATGCTCCCATCCTCCAAGTTGAGTAAAGATTCCATGACAATAGAAGAGAAGAACCACCCAAGGACCCATCTATATGAAGACAGCCTTTGAAACCATTCAATAGCAGCACAACAGACAAAAGGCTAATGAGAGAAGTGGGCCATGGACATGTAGCAGCCTACATTTTCACCTCAAACTTGTCTTGATGAAACACATGACTCAAAATGGTACAGCCATACAGACATTCACGCGCTCTCAGAAACAGCATGGACCTACCTACGCTACACCTCCTGAAACTCCCGTGCATTCCGATAAGAGCCTAAGTACTGCATTTACAGTCTAGGCTTGGGACTCCAATGATACTCTTTTTTATCAAAGTCAATTTAACTTCTCCAACCAGGCAGAATATAATATGATCAACGTTTTCGAACCCAAGACTCAGAGACGTTTTATCTTCAAGGAAAACTACCATAAAATGAAAAGAGAAATAAAATCATAACACAAGGGCGGCTCTAGAGGTACCTGATATCAGCATATTGCTTGGTGGAAACATCCAGTCTCTATTATTTGATCATTTGTCTAACTTCTGTTGATCTTTATTTTGGTTAGTCGTACCAACCATCCACCAAAAAGACATGACCATCACAAATCTGGAGAATTCCTTCTTTTCGATTTCAAAAACTCAAGCCACCTGTCTCACCCAAAGTCTCATTAACAAAAATAAAGGGAAAAATAAGTTAATTCTCCCACTCAAATCTAGCTCCTCTTAAGCTAAAAGTAAGATTAGAGGATCAAACATAGTAAGTACTATAGGGAACTGGACTAAACCCATTTCAGCTGGAGACTAATCAATAATATATTGTCACCAACATCAATTAGCCTTTCAAGTTGCACATAAAAAAAAAGACGAAAATTTATAGCGCATAAGAACATAATTCTCTATATATCAACATATATAAGTGGGCAGTTCATTGATCATCTGAAAGTAGGATAGCCTCGGTTCGCATCTGGGATCGGGTTCCACTCCCACAGCTTGTCTGAGAAGGTTGACAATGAGTTTGGTAGAGTACTGAGAGCTAGAGACTGCGATGATGGTGGAATGAGTTGGACAGGATGGTGTGTGTACATATGTTGGTAGTCTACTAGTCTATGGAGCTCGTCCGCAGGCATTGAAGAAGAAGAATAAGGATAAAGGGTGCAGTTTGCTTGTTTAGAATGATGTAGTATAGTTTCAGCCTCTTCTGTTTGCATGGATGAGGTTAGGGTAGCAATCTGGCCTACTTCACCGTAAGCTACGCACTTGGATGGCCCGAGAGGGGGCGGCTCAGCATTGGTGCTGCTGCAACCACCAATTTGGTGCAAATTCTCCATCTCTGGTGATGGTGATGATTGCATTGTGAGAGATTGGGAGCTTGCTGTTGCCTTATTTCCTTGGGTGTTGTGCTTTCTTTCTGAGTGAACCCCTTTTGATGAAGAAGATTTGGAAGAGAGATAACTGGGAAGTGGACAGTGGTCTTCTACTCCGGCTCTTCTATACACCCGGCAAAGTGAAATTTCAGCCTGCAAACAAGATGAATCGCTTATTAAATTACTCTGGAGAGAGAAATAAGTGAGAGAGATTTCTGTCAGTGATGTTAAAAGCAAGGGTCCCTCACCAAAAAAAAAAGAAAAAAAAAGAACAAAACAAAGGTTCTCTGATTCCTTTGTTATAATTAGGTCATGGATTTCTTACCATTCCTTTATGATGGAGAAGTTCAAAATAGAATATCAGACAAAACAAAGAAAAAAACCAATTGCACGCACGTTGTAGTTTATCGAATCAATTTGTTGATGAAAGTAGTCTACTGGACTAATTACCATTTCCTTAAGATGATTAAGTTCAAAACAAAAAATATCAAACAAAAACAAAGAAAAAGCCAATTGCTTGCGCTTTGTACTTCATCAAATCAATTTGTTTATGAAAGTAATTAATCTAGTGAACTAATGAATGTTTTGTAATATTGAGAGCTTCCCAAAATATAATCTAAAATGAAAGGTGTTTTGTACTTGCTGCAAGCAGCCAAATGAGAAGAAAACTGAAAAAAGAGAAAACCAAAGACAATAACCTTCATGTGATGACTAAAGTTATCATTGGCCGCAAACAAACAAACTCCCCCATCTGACCCTTTGTGACTGTAAGAAGACGAAAATTTGCCTTCAATTTTTTTTCCGTCGAGTATCAACAAACAATTACAAGTAAACAGTGACTCCTCCTTACACAAATTACCTTCTGATATCTATCAGTTTCATGATGGGGCAGTCGATACTCGTTCATGATCCAACTGGTTCGGATCCCTTTGGGAGCTTTGCCAGAGTAGAAGACTAAGGTCTTCTTGAGCCCAATCGACCTAAGTGTCTCAGTTCGGATCATTCGATCAGCACCGGTGGCCTTCCAGTACCCGGAAGTCGTCACTCGATTGGGTCGATCCCCGTTTCTATACTTGCGGTCTCTCGGCACATAGAAGTACCATTCTTTCTCTCCAATTGCTGCCAAGGCTGGAAAAAAGCAAAAGAAAACATCAAGACAATGTAGGAACATTAACCCTATGAATTGGTTTATGATCATATCTGAAAACAACCCACAACCAATTCGCAGAATTCAGTGTAAATTGGTACTAGTATCCTGAATCAAAGTGAAAAAGAAGCACAATGGAATTGGGTTTAGATAAAAGAAAAATCTGACCGACCGGGAAGCTCCCATGGATCATAGTGGTAGAGGTCGAGGAAGGTTATAAGCTCGACGTTAAAGTGCTTGCCCTCAACCTTACGACGGAGGTAGAACTCGATGAGTTCTTCCTCAGTTGGATGGAATCTAAAGCCGGGCATCACCACATCATGCTCATGGTCGTCCTTCTCGGCTTCGTGACTCATGGCTCTTGCAATTGCCATATGCTATACTACTAGTCTCTTTTCATCACTTCATCCAACTACAACACAATCATTTATACAAGGGCTTTGTACGTTTTGGTGGGGTTCAAGTGGTCAGAATTAGATGAGAGAAACGGTTAAAATTTCATGCCCCCTAAATGATACGATTTTTTTTTTTTTTTTTTTTGGTTGTCTCTCAATCTTTTTCTTTTCTTTTTTCAACCCTAAGAAGCAAGAAGAAAGGAAAAGAAAATAGGGGAGAATGGTTAGAGAAAGATCTGCATAGCTTTCAGGGCCTACATGAAGGGGCCTGCATTAAGGAGTTAAAAATATGAAAGAGACACTTCGAGAAGAGGACAGGTTGGCTTTAGATTGTTAGCGGTGCCAGCCCTTCTTGTCTTCTTCTACCCTCGATTTTTGTTTCTCTCCACCCAACCTTTTTCTTTCTTCCTTGCCGATTCTTA
The DNA here is from genome assembly GCF_043159265.1 of Tasmannia lanceolata. NCBI lineage: Eukaryota > Viridiplantae > Streptophyta > Magnoliopsida > Canellales > Winteraceae > Tasmannia > Tasmannia lanceolata. Next base: position 3,543,147 of record NW_027518731.1, on the reverse strand, counting down.
TTAGTTTTTACCTACTTAGGCTCTCTCTCTCTCTCTCTCTCTCTCTCTCTCTCTCCACATCAATGTGTTGTACAAATTCATATGATGCTTGTCACAAATTTCCCCTATAAAAGCACATACGGTGCTTGTCTCTATACTAAGAGTTGATTTAGAGGATAAATTATTCCCCATCACCGTTAATTACCTTACAAATATAGAACTATTCTCTATTAGGATTTAGGACACACGTGACAGGAGCAATCCGAATCAAGAATCTGCTCATTCTAAGAGCAATAAGCACTCATGGTCACATAGAGAACTACTTAGCATCATTAGAATCATCCACGGTTGAAATGACCGCATCATAGGACTAAGAGGGCTATATTAAAGTTACAAGGATCACATACACATGATATTATATCCTATTAAGGACTACTTTACCATCATAAGAATCATCCTCTGTTGCAATGACCGCATCCTAGCTAGGATACGCAATTCTTTACTAGTTTCACTTTGCATTTACAACAACTCTTTTTAATGTACCCTTTCTAATGATAGTAAAATTACTCCATGGTCTCATATTAGGTCTATACAGTTATTTAGATCTGTCGATTACTTTCAGATTTATTTTTCTATGCCTCAGGCGGCTGGAAGTTCTGCGCCACCTAGATATCATTATCTAGAACTCCTTTTCTCATCTCGTGCCAGATTAGATTTTTATAATGTCTTCTATAGCAATCGCATCATTGCCATGGAGCATAATAACGAGATAATCATATGGCAAAGGAAGCAAGCTGAATGTAAATATTGTGGGCCCCTATTAGATGGATCGATTATGTAGTGCTGTGATCAAAAGAGCAAGGTAACGAGGATATAGGGCCCAAGGGCCCGTGTAGAGCTCCACCAAAATACATGTATAACACCAAAATAAAAGTACTTTTATACATACACGTGCGGGAAATTTCTACACTTCTCCCTTAACCTTTACCCTTGAAGCTTCTCTCTAAGCTTACAATCTCCACAACGATGATTTCATACTTATAGACACAAGACACGCCTAAAATAGCTACATATATTCAACATCTTGTTGTAGTCCCCACGAGTCCTTTAGGAATCCTAACGAACATCATAGGAAATCCACATTGACTCTTTGATATTCTAGCCTAGACATTAAGAGCTCAAGAAAACATGCAATGATTTTCAATTTTACATGCATAATAACTACCCTAGAAATCTACCAAGACTTTCCACAAAAACATGCACATTGATTTTGATTTATAATTTCCAACAAATATTTGAAAATTGAAAAAACAATTTTGTTAAACTAGCTCAGATGATTGAAATAACGACACAGCTTTTTTCCACTGCAGAGCATAAAATTACTTGAAACAGAGCCAATGTGTGAGTGGTTTCGTCATGTAGAAATCTCTAAGCTTATTGCAAAGTTTTTTTTTCTTTCTACAGACTGGTTATTTATGACATTATGCAACACATTATTCTCAAGACAGAAGAGGATCAGATTCACATTCCTTATATCATAATCCTTTTAATTAGGATCCAATGTATGGGCAACCTTCTTTTACTTCCCTTTTAGCACCTTGTCTAGACGTTACTGAACTAATAGGTCTCAAACTTTAACTTGCCACAAGCCAAAGTTATTCCTCATGTTGAACATATCAATTTTGAAGCTCAGGTTCAAAAGTTTCATGATTATTGCAAAACTCAACTCGATGACTGTGACGCTAGTTTGTTTTGAATTCAAGCCAATATGAATATTTGTTATATTTATGTCTCAAATTCTATCCCATGTGTATTGCTATGGTCCACCTCTCTAATATCGTAACGTCAACCAAGTAGTGCGCCAAAAGCACAAAATAAGGATATTTTCAAAATATGAAAATTCATAGTTTTTGTGCTAGGTAATACTGTTGCACTAGGTTTTTTATATAAGATCTCTGTTGTAGATTTGCATCATGTATGATCTTTGGCAATCATATATAGTGGAAGCTCTTGGATAGCATTTGCCCGTAGATATGGCAGATGTAGCATTTGCCAGTAGATATGACGGATGTAGCATTTGCCAGTAGATTCGGAGGATGCCATCATCATAATAACGTGACGAAAGATGTAAATATTCTGTATTCTCGATCTGTGCTCATTTCTCTCTCTTCTTTTTTTTTTTCTAAAAGAACCATAGATCAACATCTTCACAATCAAAACAAGGCGGTGTAAATATCAAATTGACGATATTATGGGAAGCTCTTATTGTAAGAAGAATGAGAAGCTTCATCTTGGCCAATTCACATAATGTTATAGTGATCTGAACTATTCATTTAGGAGGCCTCACCTTGTAGATATGAGGAAACATGAAAATCACCGAAACCAAAGTTTTAGCAGAAATTTCAAAATTTTGGACGAAATCTAACCAAATCGTTTAGTGCCTATTTTATCTCGTACTTAATTTCGCCCGGAATTTCCTAAATTCGGTAATTCCAGCTGAAATTTTGGGATAATTTCAAATAATTATCAAGAATCTAGATTTTTGGGTGAAATCCCTACAATTTCGGACAAATTTCAGAAGTATCGACCACTATATATACACGGAGCAATTTGCTAGGGATCATCGCAGAAAGGCATTTTGTGGCGGTCTGTTGCACAAGAGAGCAGCCACACAGTCTCAATTTTCAATAGACTTTGTCTTATTCATCAGAGGTGGCTGCTCTCCCATGCAACAGCCCGCCGCAAAATGCCTTTCTGCGATGGTCCCTGCAAATTGAAATTGCCTAGACACTCCCGTGTATAATATGATAGGAAGGCTATAGGGTGATAAATAAATTTCTTTGATAGGATACTGATTGCATTTTGGCAATTATAACCAAATATATTAGATGTCTATACAAGGTTAAAAATATAAATTTCTTTACACCTATTAAATGTCTATAAAGGATTATAGATAATTTTTTTATAGCTACTAAATAGAATTTGTTTTATTTTTTGGAGTAGCTAATTAAAATAAAATTTATTATAGGCTATTAAATAATTTATGTATACTAGTTATAATGCAAAACATGGATGACCCTATAGCGATAAAATAGCTTATAGATATAAATTTTATAGTAGCTATTAAATACCATAATTTTTTAGCTTAGAGATAATATGCGCATTGTCTCGCACGCGTGCCCCACTCCCTTATTTTGATAATGGCACCGCTATATTTGATTTGTTCTTTTGATAGGATATTGATAGCGTTTTGGCAATTAGAAGCAAATATATAAGATGTTTAGGAAGTGGCAATTGAAGAAAAAAGTGGCATTAATTATTAAAAAAAGAAGAAGAAAATGGGAGTGGATGTACATAACATTTCCATATGTACATATGTGTGTATTATGAGAGAGAGAAAGTGGACAAAAAGGGTGGAGGTGGGCAAAGGGAAAATTCCTCGTAGATAAAATATATGTGTATGGTGTTGGAGGCCTGCGGAGTCAAGGGAAACCCGTGACGACTCTCTCCATGTGGATGATGACAAAAAGGGCTTTTGTTTTCTTTCTTTAAATCCACTTAATTTCCGCTTTGAGTGAGATATTTTTCTGCGTTCCTTTGACTAACCACCTCACAGTCTTTTAAGCCCTTTTTGCATTTAATGGATTACTACAAGTTGGTGGGTGTGATGAACCAATCACGCTTCTCGATCGAAAGAGCTTTGCCTTTGCATCCAAATCCCAATCCCACTTTGATTGATCCATACTTGTCCCCTCTTCTTCACCGTTCATTCATCCTCAATCATCTCTATTCCATCCAAATAATATTCATCTTCTGTTATGAAAAAGCCAAGCCATGTCTCATTAGAATGCAAAGACAAGCACTAGCTAATGGGTCCCTTTGTGCCATCCCTCTCCAACCTTTACTTTTTAGCATCTCTCTCTCTCTCTCTCTCTCTCTCTCTCTCTCCATCCAAATTCAAGGATCAAACCAAGACAAAAACAAAATTTACACTTTCATGGGTGGAACCTCATCTCCAAATTCAACTCTATCTCTTCTTTTGCTTTTCTTTCGAAATGGTTTGAAGAAAAATCAGATGTTCTAGAGGGATTCTTTACCAATTTTATCATAACATGATCATCAGAGAGGCATACACGTGAGCGATCGAAAGAGAATTTTCAATGGGATTGGACATGTATTGGTTCGATTCCAGTTTACTTACTAAAATTAAAAATTAAAAAAAGAAGAGAATTTTCAACGAAAAGGACAGAGCCCTACCCCAACAATCGAATTCTCGACAGATCCAGCACCAACTTCACTAACAAGACAAGATGCAAGCTTGATCCGACCCACTCAAGTCCCCTCCAGCCATATTCCAATATTGTGGTTTAGTTAACGAGTCAATCTAGCTGTTTTTGAATTATAATAATGCAACCAAAATCAACTTGTTTAAAATGGATACAAGTAAACTTGGGACACATGACCTAAATCTGGTTGACTCCAACAGTACATAGATACTGTTGGATATTCTCAAAATAGAATGAAAATGGTTTTAGAAAACAAAAGGTTTTAATTTAGACAAAAAAAAAAGTGCTTTTGAAAGTGGGTAAAGAAGTGGCTTGGGAAAGAATCCCACATTGAAAAACAAGAAGAATGGAGAATGGTTAATAAGTACACTTCCATTCCTCTCTCTGCTTTTATAGCATATATCATTTTTCTAGAGATAGTGCCATAGGACAATGCAATGCACCGTCCGCACACGAGCGCACATCGTGGGATGCAGGGCGCTAGTGGGCACACTTTGAACTCGTACGCATCGTCGCGAGGGGTGAATGGGAGCGTGTAATAACAGCTGGTACTCAATCGGGTGTGAGATCGTGACAAGATGTGTACGAATGATCAAGTCTCGATCAAGTACAATCCAGGAAACAGGTTGGCAATCGGTGTCGATCCAACAGTCAAATGGTCATTATGAGATAGATCGGGGTTTCACACTGGCCAACAGTTACTACAAAAGCCAATCTAACCATAGAATCACGATCTGGCGTGATCTAACGGTCAGATGAGCAGCCTTCATTGATTACGTGCCAGTAAAGGTGTATTTTAACTAGAAAAGACGCGCGCCAAATAATCTATAAATAGGGGAAAAACCTACCATTTTGGGGACCAAACAAAAATTCATTGTGGTTATTGCATTCTAGAGATTCCAGAGCCTTTCTACTCTCATTCTAAAACTTTCAAACATCTCGTTTTCTCAATGGTTCTCTATTATTCTCTATTATTCTGTATAAACACAGACCAGCGTCTCACAGACTTGTCAAAATCTAAGGGTTTTTCGGGTATGTTTTTGTTTGTGCATAACATCAACAAACATCAGTAGAACTTTTCTACTGGGGATCATTGTATCTTGGAGGAAAATTCATGGATACCTGGTACATTAATACTACAATTGGTGGGGGTGAATATTGTCTTAAGGAAAGTGACTATAAGTAACATGCCTTAAAGCAAATCTCTTCATTTTTCACAAGATCTTTTCCATCCCCTACTTAATATCCGCCCAACATATACTTCTGGACTTGTGATTTTCTTACTTTTAGGCACATCGTATGAACAAACAAAAATTAGTTTCTTTAAACATGAGTTTATGGTACAAGGCCTCAAATAGTTCGAAAAATATCAAACCTTTTCTCCCATTATGGAACTTATCATCCTTTCAGATTAGAGCAAATTTCGCTAAAGTACAGCCAGAAACATGCATAAATAATATGTGAGATATACACTTTAGGTTTTATTTCTTATGTATATTTTGTAGAGGCTTTTAGCTCTATTTCTTAACAAACTTGTTGGGATGCATGTCTTTTTTCCATGGAAGTGGGATATTTGAAGTTTCATAGATTTAGGATCAACAATGGAATGAACAGAAGACGGGAAAGTGGGAAGAGGAAAATCTTCATATGTGAGACGATCAAGAGTCTGTCATCTTTCTCTCTATTCTCTTATTTCCTATTTCCTCCACTGAATGTTAGAAAAGTGAGTCATAAAATCGTGGTTTCCTAATTATACTACTACTACAGGGAGAGGTTTGGGAAAGTTATATAAGGTATTGTTATAATTTATGCAAAGTAGAGGAAAAGAAAGATCGTGAACGTATGGGAAGGTGGATTAGTTTGGACGTTGAGCGCCTTCTCAATTAAAAACTAAATGAACTATATAATGAGACTTGTACTCTCCACATGTCCTTTGTATTATTTTTAGCAGTCCTTTTGTTACGGGGTCTACAATTACCAGTTCAGTATAAATGTACTTAAAAGCCACCTAATGATTCCCAATGTTCTGTTTAGTAAAATATGAAGATATTCTAAATTAAGCTTCCTATAATCGAGATACCTAGCAAAATCTAAATCTGAATATTCAATCACCATTAGATAATAAATCTGTCTATATGTAAGCATGTAATCCTTTATCCCTTGAAGATATTTTACAACCTTCTTTGCATTCCTCTAATTTTTTTTTATCTTTGGTGACTTCGATATTTGCCCAACATTCTTTTGGAAAATCCGATGTTCGCTCTTGGACAGATCTATCCATACATCAAATACCTTCTGCATGAACATATGGAATGTTGCTCATCCCATTCCTTTCTAGATCATTTCATGGATATTGTTCCTTTGAATAAATTTGGCATCCTTTAGATTTCTCATCCCACTCCTTTCTTGATCATTTTACAGTATTGTTCCTCAATGAAATTGTCATCCTTTAGAAACCATGCCACATTGGTCGAGCAATCTTTTATTCAAAATATATTTAGAACTTTGCTAGTGTTGGTCGTCTGAGATAATTATAATACTCATCGAGATCTATCTCTCTGTGAATCTTTATGCCAATGACATAAGAGGCTTAATGCAAATTCTTCGTATTAAACCCAAGTGAAACTATTTTACTTTGTGTATCCACACACACAAGACATAAAAGATAAATTAATTTGCCACCGCTGAATCGATTTGTTTGCATACCAGTTTTTGCTAGCAGGACTCTCCTCTAATGTCTATTGGCTGAGCTTAGAGACTCTGGGTGGGACCTGGATTTAGGTGATTAGTTTTTTTGTCATGGTGACTTTTTGATGCAGTGCTAACATGGCAGCCATGTCATGCCTAGGTGGTTTTGGTGGAGTTCCAAGGTGCAGTCTCTCATTAATGTTGCTGGCCCGTTTTGAACCTGATTTTTGAGCTTCTAAATGGAAGAATTATGGAAAGTGGTAAACTACAAAGTTGTAGGTCTCTTTGAGATCTTTCCAACCAATATTTCTGCTTGAAATTGGACAAGAGGGTAGAAAGTTATGGCAGTTTTTGTGAACTGTGTCTGTGGGTTCCCAAAACAGTCAAAGTTAGTGAGTTCTAATGCAATTAATGTTATGTTAGTCTCTAAGCTAGCAAGTGGAGGAGTTTGAACGAATTTGCTTTGACTTTCTTTTATTTAAAGAGTTAGAAACCATTTTTAGAGGGGATTTTGGATGTTGATTAACTTATGTAATTGATGGAATATCAATTGGGTTGAGCATTGCTCCAATTTTCTTCTTCTTTTCTTGTTGTGTTCTTGAGTTGTAATTTTCTTCTTCTTCCCTCTTAAGCACCTGCATTATCTGGTATCAGAGCCAACGTTACTCTCTTGGGCTAGCTTCGATTTGATTTTCATGGCGGCACGAAGAGGTAGAGGAAGGCGTGGTAACCAAATGATGGAAGATTTGAGAGATGAAAGAGATGATGAACTTCAAGCACTTCGAAGACAAATTGAGCAACTTACCATGCGACTTGAACGCCAAGAGGCTCGTAGTGAGCATGGTAGATCAAGTTGTGGAGGTTCTAGTGATGAATTTGATGTGAATCCCTTCGCCAATACTCGTGAAGAGGCTAGGTTGGGAAGGTTCTATCGTGATTTCGACACCGTCAAGATTGACTTGCCAGAGTTCCATGGTCGTCTAAAGCCCGAAGAGTTTCTTGAATGGCTTAGTGCCATTGAGAAGTTCTTTGATTACAAGGAGACACCCGAAAGCCAACGTGTGAAGCTTGTGGCTACAAGGCTTCGTGGCTACGCTTCAACATGGTGGGATAAGGTTCAAGAGATGAGAATCCGCAAAGGAAAGCGTAAGATCTCTTCTTGGGAAAAAATGAAGTCAAGGCTTAAGGAGAAATTTCTTCCGTTGGATTTTTCCCAAATTTTCTTTTCTCAATTCAACAACCTACGCCAAGAATCCAAGAGTGTGTTGGACTACACCGAAGAATTCTACAAACTCATGGCTCGTAATGATATTCAAGAGGGTGGAGATCAACTTGTGGCAAGGTATGTTGATGGTTTGAAGTTTTTCATTCGTGATGAGGTGGAAATGCACCGATCATTGAGCGTCAATGATGCTTATCAACTAGCATTGAAGGTCGAGGCTAAGCTTTCTCGTCGTGATGCTTAAAAGTATGTGGATGTTCGTAGTCTCTATCCTTCTTCTAAAGGTGAATCTTCACATGGTGGAGGTACAAAGTCAAGGTCCGAATATTTCAACAAAAATTCTACAAAATCAGCCCCTACACATCAAGTTGGAAATCAGCCTAATCGTCCCAACAATTCAAATGCTTGTTTCAAGTGTGGTCAAGTTGGCCATCGTTTCAAAGATTATCCAAAGAGGCAAGTAGTGGTCTTCGGTGATGAAGGAAATGATGATAATTTTGTTGATGATTCAAATCATCCCATATATGATGAGGAAGATGACATACAACATGAAGAAATCGAACCCGAAGAAGGAGAAAGCTTGGTGATCCAAAGAGCACTTGCTACACCAAAGGTTGAATCCGATGATGATTGGCTCCGTTCCAATATTTTTAAGACTCGATGCAAATCTCATAACAAGGTTTGCACCATTGTGATCGATTGTGGGAGTTGTGAGAACATCGTATCTCATGACATGGTGAACAAGCACAAGCTCAAAACCGAACAACATCCAAAGCCGTATCGGATTGCATGGTTCAAGAAAGGGTATGAGAGTAACTTTTTTATTTCCAAGAATGAATTTGATCAAGAGACCAATGATAGTGGTAAATTCAATGCTCTACTTGTTGCTGAAACTAACGAGGAGTACGAGGAACTTCAACGGCAATTCAATGAATTCATCACCAAATAAATTGGATCTGATTGCATATTAGGTGAACCGATGGATATTGAAGTGATGAGTGAATGGAAAAATATTACATCGATTTTTTCATTCAATTACATCGATCCATTTTTATTCGATCCTACATTGAAGCTCACAGTTGATATTTATATATTCAAGCATGTTCAAAATCTAGACAAATTATCACTTCTTCATGGAGATTATGAAGCGGAGTTTGATCTTGGGAAGTTTCAATTGATGATCATTCTTCGATACTTCAAGGTTCAAGGGCGAGTTTTCTTGTACCAAGGAAGTTTAGCAAATTTCAAGATCGTGTGGATGCCCATTTTCAAGTGCTTAAGAAAATTGGGGATAATGCATTCAAGGTTGAGCTCCCTTCAAATATCAATACTCACCCAACTTCAATGTTAAAGACTTGACAACTTATCATGGAGAGCTTGATGAGAACTCGTGGACGAGTTCTTTCTTATCCGGAGATAATGATTCAGTGCCAATATGGCAGCCATGTCATGCCTAGGTGGTTTTGGTGGAGTTCCAAGGTGCAGTCCCTCATTAATGTTGCTGGTCCGTTTTGAACCTGATTTTTGAGCTTTTAAATGGAAGAATTATGGAAAGTGATAAACTACAAAGTTGTAGGTCTCTTTGAGATCTTTCCAAGAAGTATTTCTGCTTGAAAATTGGACAAGAGGGTAGAAAGTTATGGTATTTTTTGTGGACTATGTCTGTGGGTTCAAAAAACAGTCAAAGTTAGTGAGTTCCAATGCAATTAATGTTATGTTAGTCTCTAAGCTAGCTAGTGGAGGAGTTTGAATGAATTTGCTTTGGTTTTCTTTTATTTAAAGAGTTAGAAACCATCTTTAGAGGGGATTTTGGATGTTGATTAACTTATGTAATTGATGGAATATCAATTGGGTTGAGCTTTGCTCCAATTTTCTTCTTCTTTTCTTGTTGTGTTCTTGAGTTATAATTTTCTTCTTCTTCCCTCTTAAGCACCCACATTACTTTTGCTAGAAAACTTAACCATGTGAAGGTTATTTTGATCAAATTAGGTCATAGATATTACGCGCAAAATGGAGATCCTTGTTTTTGAAGTCTTTTCTTACAAATAATATATGTAGGGAGAGAATGATCGAACTCTCTATTTCTATGTATGTTTAGGTCCCTTGATTATTCTAGACTTTCCTGGATTTCGAAGAAACATTGCATCATACCAATCGAATCTCAGAATTTGATACGATATGTAATAATTAATGAACGTGTAATTGACGTGATGCTTAGGGAATTCATCCGACGACTTGCGCAGCTTCAACTATATATTATTGACTCATAATGTTCCGTCGGCCCAAATTTGTCCTTGGAAAAATACTAGTACGCAAAAGTAGAGGTGAGGGCCGCTTGTTAATTTGATAATCGAAATTAACCATACATCTTGTGGGCTCAGCTATATATCACTGGTTATGCTTAAGATGTGAGATGGGCCATAGCAATCGATCGTTATAAACAAGCTTATAAAAGCTGATTAATTGTATGTAATGAGATCAGTTGGTAAAATTGTCAAGAGCAAAAAGGCCCAAGTGGATGGGGACTCGAGATGAGAGAGAGAAAATTAAATATCTTGCTCACATGGTAGCTCATTAATGCTCCCTCATTGAAAGCTTGTTTTGACCAGGGAAAAGGAATGAAATATCATCACCCAACACAAAGTGTCTTAATAAATGTCTATAACTAACAGATATCTATCTGAGAGTCTCTGCCTTTGGTAGGGTGGATACCCACAAAGGCAGCAAATTATATATCACACTAGTGCAACTACTAGTGTTAAAATTGTGTGGGGGGGTTTTGTAACTAACCATTCAAGTGCAAACAAGTATAATGAAGGAGCAACGGTTCCCCCTCCTCGTCTTCTGCTAAAAGCATCCAGAAATAGCTAGGAAGATAGGTTGGTGGGAGTAAAGGAAGGGTGGGGACGACAAAGACTGAGTAAGAGGATGAACCGAAACGAACCGACTGATTTTGGGCTTGACCACTAGTGGTGGAATATGTAGCTACGTAGGGGTCCCAAGCCTCAGGTGAGAAGTAGCCATCAAGGAAGGAGCATCCCGTGGGCTGGACCATTTGGGCGGTTCTTAAGCTAGCCCACCCAATGCATTCTCCTGCTACTATATTTTTCATTTCATGTGAGAGGAGGGGGTGTCGTTAATGAAAAGACAAGACAGTGGCAATTAATAGATAAGGGAGGAGAGCAAGACAAAGTTGGGTTGGACCGTTGGAGTCGTCGCTCACCGACCAACGAATGGGGTTGCTTGTCAGGGTCGGTCGTCGATTAATAGAATTCCCATTTTCTTTTAATAATTAATTAATGTTGCTTTGGAAGTATTGATGACCACGACACTTGACTCTCCTACAAACACGCATCCCCTCCTCCTCTTTCCACACTACCTACTAAATCAATAATACAAGTTGCTAACAAGCTTTTGGCCCTCTTGTTCACGTGTAATAACTAATAATCATGGTTTTGAATTTCCGCCAAAATTCCCAAACGGTAAATTTCATTTGAAATCTCCGAAATTCCGGGAATTTCTATTTTTATTTCTTTAGGCTCTCTTTGGTTAGATGAGCTTTTAGTGGAAGTAGTAGTCACCAAGGAGGTGACAAGGGTGGGATATGTGTAGACTTGTCAAGAGAAGATTAGAGGGAATTTTGGTAGTGTGTTTGGTTAGATGTCAAAGCATGTGGAAGAATGGAGGGGTGTCATTAACAAAATAAATAGCAGAAGAGAGAGAAAGAGAGAAAAAAGTAATGATTACACATGGCATATCATATTCTACTCTTCTCCCCTCTAAAATTTACCAAAAACAAGGTTTGTCATTGGAAAAGTATGGGAGGAGACAATCCCACTACATAAGCGCCACCTAAGCAAAAAGCTAATAATGATGTCTATTCCATGTCTAGTAGTCCAATGGGATTTGAGCTAAAAAATGACAACCAAACCACATTTGGTATTTCATATTCCTACAAATGCTCAGCCGTCTTCCCTACTTTTTGCAACCAAACAGAGCCTTACAGAATTTCAGAAGAAATTTCGGTTTCGGCCAGGACCGAAGTTTAAAACCATGGTCATAATAATGGAGAAAACACAATAAACCAAAAAATAAAGAAAAAGAAAAGGCATCCCTACCGTCCAATCGGGACAGTTTGGCTTTCTAGTCAATGATTTATACCCTGATTTTGTACGATGATTTATGCACTGATTTTGTTCTGGCGCCTACTGGAAGCTCCATATACGGGCTCTTACTAGTCACTACTATAAACTAATCTTTGCATCTATGTTTATTGCGGGTTGAATTTTGTTTCCTGGCTTGGTAAGGACAATCCAAATGGACATATCTAGAACGAGTATCTTTTTGTCTTTTCCTTTCAGCTACGAGAACATTTTTGAAAAAAGAAAAGAGAAGAGTAAGACGATCTAATTGTCCGCACGCGTGACTCTTTTGTCTGCTATGTTAATATCAAGAAGGATAATAATAATAAAATAAGAGGAATGATAGGTACAAGGGAGCCTCGGATCCACGTCATCAAATGTAACTGATTTTACTTCTTCAACTGATTTTAAAATGTAACTGAAAATGAAGGATCCAATGAAGAGCCCTTTTGCAGCTCTTTATGCAAGGGCTCCCTTGTATCTATTATTGCTCAAAAATAATAATTAAAAAAAAGAAGGATAGTAATAATAATAAGGGAAATGATATCAGCACAGTCCTGTTTTGATATTCCACGGTCCTAGCTTGTCGTTTCTTTTTGAATTGGCTTGCAAAGCGTTTTGGGAACTGTAATTACCTTTCTAGGGAAATATAGAAACATTGCATTGCCGATATGATTTCCCTAATAATAATTATAATAAAATAATAAGGGATTTACTAGGGACCATCGCAGAAGGCATTTCGTGAACCGGAGCAGTCACCTTAGATGGATTAAATGAATAAGACAAAATCTGTTAAGAATTGAACCTATGTGGCTGCGCTCTCATGCAACAGGGTGCCCTTGCATTATGAGCCGGAAAGGGCCTTTGATTAGATCCACATCATTATATGCAAGTTTTTTCTTTCTAAACCCTTTTCAAAAGGAAACCAAAGATGGCGTGTAACCAATCAGTGGCTCTTTTCTGCCTCTTTATGCAAGGGCTCCCTTCCATCTATCATTCCTCAATAATAATAATGTTAATAATAATAATAATAATAATAGTAACGGATTTGCTAGGCAATTTTGCTGAAAGCTGTTTTGCGGCACTTTTGCTGGAGTTAACAGCAACATGGGTGTACTTTTCAGCAGATCTAATTCATTTAGGGCCCGTTTGGATGCCGAGAAGATTTTGATTTGGATTTCTCACATTTGCAGCCCTTTTTGGGTTGTGAATTGGATCCGGATCAAATCTTTAGATTTCCAAATCAGCAACTGATAGTGAAAAAATTCAGATTTCCAAATATGTTGTACGGAAATAAGTAATTGGGAATCCACAGATCTTGCAGTTTCCTTCACCCTCTTTTATCCTCAACCTCTCACCTCCAGTAGGAAGTACCCCCTTCCCTCTCTCTCTCTCTCCCTCCGGATGTATTCGTTTTGTATTCAAAACTCAATTCCAAATCCAAATACAAAATATGAGGTATCCAAACAGGCCCTTAATTCATTCAAGGTTATTGATCTCACCTGCAAATGTGAGCTGCGAAATGGCTTTCTGCGAAATTGCCTAACAAATCCCTAATAATTATACTATGACAACCATCGTCAATCGCCTCTCCACCGATTCTTAAGACTTCTATAAGAATACCATAACGAACTAGGCACAAAATTACTTTTAAGATGAATGGTAAGAGGGAATTTTCCGAGTCCCACCCTAGGGCATCAATGTAAAATTAAGACAGGTCATCTTAAAGAATCTTATCAACGACATTTGGATAATTAAAACGAAAAAGAAGAATGAAGACTTCAGTTTTGCAATCAATGGTAAGAGGTAATTTTTCAGGTCCGATCCTGATGTGAATTTGTAAGGAGACATCTCAGTGATTCTTGATATACATTTGTAATTAATCAGACATCTCATTGAAACCATTGGTTAAAACTCTCTCTCTCTCTCTCTCTCTCTCTCTCTCTCACGCATTGGTGGTATTAGTGTTATAAACATTTTGCCATTGATGTAAACAAAAAGGATTGTTGAATGGCTTTCTATCTCCATACCTTTGAAATTTTGTATCTGCCCTCTCTTAATGGAAGTGATTAAAACAGTGGGGATGGGGCCACGAGGGCCGTTGGATTCATTCAATTAGAACCATCACAGTCAACAATAAACTTTGACTCTTTGACTTGACCGTTGACTGGATCAACTTTGACTCTTTCACTTGACTGTTGACTGGATCAGTGACCTCTCTCTTCTCTCATGTGCCAAATAGGTAAGGGCAGTAATACTGCAGTCCTTTGGTAACCCCACGAGAAGAATCCAAGAGAACTACTAAGTAACATGGCCTCTCTCTCTCTCATGTGCTAACAATGTAAGAGCAATAATCACTTCTTTGGCCAACCCCATGAGAAGAATACAAGAGGACTCTCTCTCTCTCTCTCTCTCTCTCTCACAGTTATGGTTTTGGTTTTGGTGGGTCTCCCTGTCGGTTGACTACTTCTGACTTGAATTCTTGGCAGTTTTGTTAACACGTACGCGTGACAGACACAAGAAACTGCTGCTGTTATGTACAAAGCAAGGCAAGGCAGATATCCCGTGATCCATTCTTTAGTCTTTACTCTCCTCTGTAATAACTACTACTTTTCCCTTCCTCTCTTTCAATTTCATGGATTTGCTTTGAGTGGATTGCAACCATGAACTTTAATAATTAAATTCATAAACCTTATCGAGAATCGGTCTCAAACCCTTCAAAAATAATTATGACAAACCACTCGCATAGGGTAAGCCTGGGGGATTCGAACTCGCGTCGATAGGGAGCATACCCATGACTTTAAGCCAAAGAGCCACACCTGTACTGATTCCTTAAAAAATAATCTAACTGGATTAAGTAAATCCTAATCCATATGTATACACACTGTAATTTAGGATCTGATTAGTCTCGGTTTCTTTCGACAAAAAACAAATTTTACACCCATTTTTACACTTAAAAATGGTGTAAAATTTGTTTTTCGTACATTTTATGTGAGAGAGTGAGCGGGCTGCAGGCTTCAAAGCCGAATTTTAGTTAGGCACACTAGTATTAGGTTTTTCAGCAAGCAAGCAACGTCCCATTAGTTAAGCCAAGTCTCCCTATTAGCCGTATTAACGTCATGCGGACGCCCCTCTTACGTAGGGCGGGATGGGATGATGAAAGAGGAATCTCAATGAGATATATATGAATATGATTGTGGTCCAAAAGAAGAAATTGATGAGTAGCAAATCAGTGTTGGGTGCATGCATGCCACCAATTGACTCCATGCTGAAGGTTCACTTTTCATAACAAGACAAAGTGGGCCTTCCCCAATATGTACAAAGCCTATGAAGATAAGGCGCCGAAGAGTAGCATCACCAACTTGGCAAAAAGGCCTTTCTCCAATCCTCATTCCAGACTATGATGGCTACTTAGTTAAGGTGTTGCACCGAATATGAAATCTAGTGATTCATGAGATTAAGTTCATCGTGATAGCAGCTTGAGTTCTCAACTCCTTCTTCCCACCACCTTTAAGAACTGACGTACTTATATAGTTCTGATTCGGGAATGATCGGGCGAGAAAAATGTTGGGAAAAAACTCAAAAAAACATTAAGGGTAAATCTCACAAGATCTGATGTGCTTTCCCGCTATAATGCAGCAGACAGTATTCAAACCTGACTTTTGGACTACTAAATGACAGAATCTCGAAAAGTGATAAACTAGGAAGTTAGAGTTTTTTTGTGCTCTTTCCAACAAGTACAAGAACTCTCAAATCGGACAAGTAGTCGGAGAGTTGTGATATTTTTGTTGACTGTGAGTCTCTAAGCTAGTTATGTGTCTGTGAGTCCCTAAGCTAGTTAGTGGAAAAGCTAGGATGTTTTTATTCAAGGAGTCCTCCATTTAAAGTGTCAGCAGGCCATCAGTAAAAGGAGTTTTTGAAGAAGAAAAGGTTTTCTAATTATTTGGCAAGAATTTTACTTCTTGTTCTTCCTCCACAACCCAAAGGATTGAGTTCGTCAATCCAAATAGTATCAAGTGATATAAGAGCATCTACGTGTAACATTGCGACGGTGATCGTGAGACGATCCTACGTTAGTGCTTGCCAACGAGAATTTGCACAAGTTCAAATCTCTCAATGGCCAACCGACGTCGTCGATGTCTGATTGAAATAAAGACTACCCCTGAGAAAGGGATCTCCGCGACATCGAGATTGAGGAGTTGCAGCTTCAAGTCCAAACCATCACCAAAAGGTTAGCTCTACAAGAGCCTCCGGATGAGGCAGAGGAAAGCAATGGATCAGAGTCGAATGATGTCAACCCTTTCTCTCGGCCACGTCAACAGTTGTCGAGGTCCGATTGAAATAGAGACTACTCCCGAGAAAGGGATCTCCGCGACATCGAGATTGAGGAGTTGCAGCTTCAAGTCCAAACCATCACCAAAATGTTAGCTCTACAAGGGCCTCCGGATCAGGCAGAGGAAAGCAATGGATCAGAGTCAAATGATGTCAACCCTTTCTCTCCGCCACGTCAACACCAAAGAGAGAGTGATGGTTGTTCTTCGAGACGTCCTCCTTTTCATCCATGGTTCATTGACGTTAAGTTAGAGGTGCTCGAGTTTGAAGAAAAGATGCAACTAGATGTCTTCATAAAATGGCTTACTATTGTTGAATGAATTTTTTTTACTATAAAGAAGTTCCCGAAGAGCACAAAGTGAAGAGCCCAACAATCAAACTTCGTAAGCATGCCTCAATATGGTGGGAACGACTAAAGCTTCAATGAGAGAAGAATGGAAAATCGAAGATTAGATCATGGGGGGAAATGAAGTAGGAGCTTCGTAATAAGTATCTACCCAAAAATTATCTACAAGACGCTTTCGTGTTGTACCAATTCCAACCTTATTGGTCGTTTTGTCGATGAATACATGGAAGAGTTTGACAATTTAATGGTGCGATGTGGAGTTGCCAAACCTGAAGAACAAACCATTGTTCGATATCAGGAGGGTTGAGGCATTGGTCGTTTTGTGGATGAATACATGGAAGAGTTTGACAATTTAATGGTGCGATGTGGAGTTGCCAAACCTGAAGAATAAACCATTGTTCGATATCAGGAGGGTTGAGGCATGACATCAAAATAAAGGAATACCTCCAACCTTATTGGTCCTTCAACGATGTTCATCATTTGCCTCACAATGTGGAATAACAACTCCGGTTACGACGAGAGCAAGGGTTAATGGGTTCTATAAGAACTCGAAATCTAGGTCATGAGTTTACTCCTAACTGGGGGAGTACGTCTCAATCTCATCCCTCTAATAACTTCTCCCAACCACCCAAGTATGATGCAACCTGGCTTATAAACTGCCTAATCCCTCGTTGTCACAATGTTTCAAATGTGCATCAAAGTGCCCCATTCGCAAGGTTGTGTGGTACCCTGATCCCGCGAGAGGGGCGTGGGGCGAGCCGCCGCGCTCTCTTCTCTTGGTCTCTCGTATCCACGTGATTGGCGTGTGCATTTTAATATTGATTTGAATTCATCTTTCATGTGAACTTGGGATCACTAAGGCAATCCGAACTCCACACGAAAGAGAATGACAGAGTCGCCACCTAGATGTGGGATCTAGGACCCGAAATTAACCAGAAATCTAGACTCGCTACCTGGTTACGAGAATGGAAGGTATGGGGAGTTATCCGCCACATGCACCATTCTTGCCCGATAATCGGTCTTCGATTCCAAAAGCTAACTCTTTTAAATTTATTTTAAATAGCTCATTCAACTCTATGTTAATGTGCGAACTAAGTGATATGCATCCTATGATCTAATTTCAATGTGAATCCTAGATGTGTATCTTGATTTATTAATTTGTCTGGATTCATTCTAAGTGAAAGTTCTCCTAGAATTCTAATTTCATGGAAAGCCCTAAATGATTTGATTAAGCATTTACAAGAAAATTAATATCCAAAACACCACAATTTGTTATGGTGCCGACTCGCGGGTGGTATGCCGTCAGACATCCAAGCTGCCTACGTACCCAAGCCTCACTGGGATCAGAGTCGACGTAGTTCGGTGCATTTAAGCTAAGCTACATATGCCTAACTCAACTAGGACACCGATCTAGACGGGATTGACTGTTTCAACAGTTTTAAGAGAAGTTATTTAATTCAAGTTGAGGATTTTATTATCTTAGGATTTCATCGAAGATGCTATATGATCCTATCTAAATGCAAGTTGTCCCTTAGACTAATGCAGGTTAGCCTACATCCTAGTTTACTAGGCTTGTCCTAGGGAAAAACTGGATGACTAGTGTAACTTGACCTATGGCACGGTTGCTATACATAGCAAGCGTCCGTGATGAGGCTGGACTCCTAATTCTAGGACTCCCTAAAACTTAGGACACAACACGACACGACACCATTGTTCCTAAATTGGGCTCTAAGGGTTCTTACGACGGAAACCATAATCCAATGGTTCCGAGAGACACGAGATGAATCGAGATGATGAATAGTGTGAGGGAATGGGAAAGATAGAGAAAGGTGCGACTGAACTTGGGAGTGCCAAATTGCCTACGTACCCCGTGATGGGGATCAAGCCACACGTAGTTCCGCTGGGGAGGTTACTTGGATTTTGAAAAACAGAATTGGTATTTGGATCAGGAATCGGGTTTGTATTTGAGCATTGGACTTGAGATTCAGAAACATTGATTTAGCAATGGGATTTTGGAATTGGGAATTTGCATCAAAGAATTGAGCATATAGGAATCATCAAGGGTTTGAATTTTGGGAATTCAAAATGGGCGGGCTTATGAGATTCGGCCAAATGGATTCAGACATGCGACTCAGATTGTGTTGGGATATGGCTTGGTTAGGCAAAAGGGAGGAAGTTCTATTAGGTGTAAACGGGCATTAGTAGAATAGGGGAATGACTCGGTTGTGACATGGAAGGCCGCCACTTGGTCGAATGCGACTCGGTTGCATTGGGATGGGTTGATTAAGGAATTGGATTGAGTCAACTAAGGGGAGAGTCCAATCGGTTAAAGAGGTTGAGCATACTCGACTAGAGAGTTGGGTCAACTCGACTAGGGAGGTTGGCTAGAGTTGACTCAGTTGAGCTGGGTTGGGATCCCACTTGGTTGGATTGTATTGGGGCGATTTGACTTAAGCTGCAGGTGGCCTGGCTGGGTTAGATTTAATGTAACCAGATTTATGGATAAATGGTGTGCCTCAGTGAGTGGACAAAGGTATGGCTTGGGTTGATGTGACTCGGTTATAGGGTTTAAGGCTTATGGGTATGGGGTTTAGTGAGTTGGGTCTAAGTTAGGAGCAAACCCGAGACTAGCCATGGTCTAACCAGGAGGAAGCAGGGTACAAACCAGGGTGCGGACCAGGGTGCACCAGGGTGCGAACCAGCAGGGAACCAGGGTGCGAACCAGCAGGGGAACCAGGGTGCAACCAGCAGGGAACCTGGGTGCAACCAGCAGCGAACCTGGGTGCGAACCAGCAGGGAACCAGGGTGCGAACCAGCAGGGGAACCAGGGTGCAACCAGGAGGGAACCTGGGTGCAACCAGCAGCGAACCTGGGTGCAACCAGGGTCTAACCAGAGTGCGAACCAGCAGGGAACCAGGGTGCGAACCAATATCGAACCAGGGTGCGAACCAGTAGGGAACCAGGGTGCAACCAGCAGGGAACCAGGGTGCAACCAGTAGGGAACCAGGGTGCAACCAGCAGGGGAACCAGGGTGCGAATCAGTAGGGAACCAGGGTGCAACCAGCATCGAACCTGGGTGCAACCAGCAGCGAACCTGGGTGCAACCAGGGTCTAACCAGAGGCTAACCAGGGGGAAAACGGACCCTACATGCTTCCTAACATGGTTTTTCTTTTAAAGTAAAAGATATGCATGAAAACAGACCCTACATAGAATTGAAATAAATGCCTACCTCTTTGGAAACCCACTTTGTGTTTGATTTTTCTTTGATGTTAATTCCTTGAAGATGATTCCTTGCTTGATAATGACTGCTTTTGATATATATCACCCAACGTATAAAATCACCCGATCCGGCAAGGATGGCCGAACCCTTGAAGAGATGAGGGAGAGGGATGAATTTTCTAAGAGAGGGGTTCTTTTTTCTTCTCTTCTTTCTCCTTTTTGGATGGTGGGATGAGAGGGTATTTATAGGAGAATGGGATAGGAGGTTAGGTGAGGTTAGGTGAGGTTAGGTAAGGTTAGGTGAGGTTAGGTGGTTAGGTGAGGTTAGGTGAGGTTAGGTGAGGTTTGGATGGTTAGGATGAGAGGAGAGGTTAGGTGAGGTTTGGATGGTTAGGATGAGAGGAGAGGTTAGGTGATTTTGGATGGTTAGACCCAGGTCAAGATCTGCCATTGATCTAACGATTTACGGAAATCGGGTCTCGGAATGGAATCAGGGTCCGGGCTATGAAGTGACCCTAGCTTATTTTGTCCCGATTGATGATCCGTAAAATCAGATCAAGATATTAATGACCTAAAACATATAAATCAATGATAGAGGGGGTTCTCACATGGATTTAACACACTAATTTCTTTGTTGATTAAAACAAAACAAAATGGGGTGTCTACAGATGCCCCTCTTTGGTAGAGATGACGTAGTCATTGAATACCAAAGCAAAAAATGACAAAACCATTTTGCGTAGCTTTAATCGACAAAGAACTCTCTAGACACAATGTACCTTAACATAATGCAACCTTCACATAATGCAATACCCTAGATGAAATCCTGGAATTTGGAATGCAAAAAAAAAATCCCGCTGCGGTGCCGCTCACAAACGGGCAACGAGAGAAGATGAGACCATTCACAAATGGATTCAGAAAATGAGATACCGTTCAGAAACGGGCTCAAAGAGGATAGGAGGCCATTCACAAATGGATTCGGACAATGAGGTATCGTTCACAAACGGTCTCAAGGAGGATAAGAGACCATTCACAAATGGACTCGAGAAATGAGGCACCGTTCACAAACGGGCTCAAGGAGGACATGAGACCATTCCCAAATGGACTCAGAAAACGAGACACCGTTCACAAACGGGTTCGAGGAGAAGACGAAACCATTCACAAATGAACTCGAGAAATGAGGCGCCGTTCACAAACGGGCTCAAGGAGAACACGAGACCATTCACAAATGAACTCGAGAAATGAGGCGCCGTTCACAAACGGGCTCAAGGAGAACACGAGACCATTCACAAATGGACTCAGAAAATGGGACACCGTTTACAAACGGGTTCAAGGAGAAGACGAGACCATTCACAAATGAACTCGAGAAATGAGGCGCCGTTCACAAACGGGCTCAAGGAGAACACGAGACCATTCACAAATGGACTCGAGAAATGAGGCACCGTTCACAAACGGGCTCAAGGAGAACACGAGACCATTCACAAATGGACTCGAGAAATGAGGCACCGTTCACAAACGGGCTCAAGGAGAACACGAGACCATTCACAAATGGACTCAGAAAATGGGACACCGTTTACAAACGGGTTCAAGGAGAAGACGAGACCATTCACAAATGAACTCGAGAAATGAGGCGCCGTTCACAAACGGGCTCAAGGAGAACATGAGACCATTCACAAATGGACTCGGAAAAAGGAGACACCGTTCACAAACGGGTTCAAGGAGAAGACGAGACCATTTACAAATGGACTCGAGAAAAGAGGCACCGTTCACAAACGGGCTCAAAGAAACAAGAGAATTTTTATGAACTTGAATTTGTCGTAGGATTGGATTTTTTTGAATTAAGGATTTGGATTTGATAAATTTTTTATTTTTGGGAAATGAGGTACCGTCCGTAAACGGGCTCAAGGAGAAGACGAGACCATTCACAAATGGACTCGAGAAATGGGGCACCTTTCACAAAAGGGCTCAAAGAGGACATGAGATTTTTCGTAGGATTGGATTTTTTTTTTGAAGTAAGGATTTGGATTTGCTAAATTTTTTATTTTTGGGAAATGAGGTACCGTCCGCAAACGGGCTCACGGAGAAGACGAGACCATTCACAAATGGCCTCGAGAAAAGAGGCGCCGTTCACAAACGGGCTCAAAGAGGACATGAGATTTTTCGTAGGATTTGAATTTGACGTAAGATTGGATTTGTTTTTTTTTTTTTTGAATTGGGATTTGATTTGATGAATTTTTATTTATTTTTTTTGTATTTTTGGGAAATGTGGCACCGTCCGCAAACGGGCTCATGGAGAAGATGAGACCATTCACAAATGGCCTCGAGAAAAGAGGCACCGTTCACAAATGGGCTCGAAGAATTTAGAGGTTTTCATGAATTTGAATTTGACGTAGAATTGGATTTGATGAATTTTAGATTTTTTTTTTTTGAACTCAATGAAATCGGGGACATTATAGATCGTGCCCAGTAAAGATATTGGAAACCAAGACTTTGACGAATGATGAGACGACCAACCTTATGAACGAAGAACCATTAGTAACAAGAATGGATTAGGAACACTTTTATGAAACTTCAACAAGATTTTTCTCAATGAGACTGTTGGTCTTGTCTTCTGGGGATTTTGATAACTGAAACCTTGAACAAGACAGTTGAGATTGGTAATTTAGAACAATGGCTCTCTTGGATATAATCATGGAAAAGTGGGATTTGCCTCTTGACAGGTGTTTAGATAAACATTTCTTGACCAGGATAGTATTTAACAACTGGAAGGAGATTCCGAATTTTAATGGTTCATCTTTCTGAGAAATTGGCTCAACCACCATTGCATCTGGGGCTCTTCCAAGCTTAAGGTGCCTTCCTGGGGTATGATCTTTTTACGAAAGTTGGGCTTTCTGATGTTTCTACTTCTGAACTCTTCTGAGTTGATCTTCTTTGAAATGTAGCTGTTTGACTAGATTCTCGAACTCCTTCATACGATCGCAGGGAGCTGACGAGGCTGGGCCTTCTTCACCGAGACAGTTGCATCATTTGGACACCAGGACGACGATTGACTCTTTCTAAAGAGAAAACTTAGATAAAATGCACTACTCAAAAGATTGAGCAGCTCTGAAGGAGTGAACATAGAATGACAAAGATTGACTGACTACACTGACAGACACAGTAATACTTCTGACTTAGTTAATATTTTATTTGGTAAGTCTATCCTTTCAAGGAATGTTTTTTTTCAATTGGTGCACATGGGACTTCTTCCTTGAAACAGTAATGCCTCAAGGATTTAATTACGCCCCTTAAGATTGCTTAGCTTCAATGCCCCCAGTTTTGAGGATATCACTTGAATTTGCTTGAATTTCAGTTGATCTTCAGTCTTGATACCGGCTGTAGCCTTCTTATACTGATTCTCTTACCGTGACCAAGTTACCTCTTCAGGGTTTTTAACTTGGCGGACCGCGCTAGCCTTAACTTTTGCCTGAACCACCTTTCTAGGTTTTCGATCCAGCAGGCTATCCCCTTAGCTTTTGCCTAAGCCGCCCTTTCGGGTTTTCAACTTAGCAGGGAAATGATCTTAAATTTTGCCTAGACCGCCCTTTCAGGTTTTCAGTCTAGCAGATCTTCAAACTCCGTTCTTTTTTTTCTTTTTGTGTTTCGGGACCTAGATCATTAAATCTGAACACCGGAGGGACTTTATAGGTAGGATAGGGCTTTACAAAGAATGGCTTAAGGCTCAACAAAGATTTCGACCAAACCTGTGAACAGGTTGCCTCCATATCCCCATGTAGGAATTAGGACGTGTGTAGTTCAGGGCAAATGCCCCTAGTTTGAAAATAAATTGTTTGAAGGTTAATTGATTTTTCTTTTTTCTTTTCTTTCTGGAATAATTGGTTTCTCTTCTTTTGGAACTTGTCCTTCTTTTTTTTTCTTTTTTTTTTGAATCGACCGAACTCGGTTTAACCGAGCTGCCTACGTACCCCAGTGTAGGGATCAGGTCTTGCGTAGTTCGGGGCGAATGCCCCGAGTTTGATGGGTTTTCAAGAAAATTTGATTTAGGCTCGAAGGGTTTGCAAATCGGTATTCTTTTGACATTGGGTTTTGATTTTGGGATTTAATCGGCCAAAGGAGGCCTTTCGATGTTCAGATTGGGAATCGATCTAGGTTACTAGAGTCTGTCTGGTACTGATTTTTTATTTCTTTTTTTTCTCTTTTTTTTTTCACGGAGTTTGACGGCATTTCCAGGTAAGATAATGGATTTTCTTCTTTCAAGATTCTAATGCGTGCTTTCGGCTTTCATAAAGCGAAACTTGTTCTTCGACATCCTCCATCTATGGATTTGTAACTCTTGATATCTGATGATCACTTTTCAATGCTTGCTCTTGAACTTCTTATCTTGAATTTGTTGGCTTCATGTTATGAATTTGAGAACCAAGGTCATTGATTGGAAATATGAAAGTTATTTCCACTCTATGCCCCTTGCATAGCATATGATATTCACTTCATTCTTTCTTGAACCTTCTATCTGGGTCTTTCTCTTGACATTAATGGTAACGCTTACGGGACCATCTTTTTATCCTCAAAACGGGTTTACCAATTCTTCACACTCTTCAGAGGGTAATGTATTTTCAATCGGCATTTATTGGATCAAGGTTTCAGTGCCAGTGTTTACCACTTCAATTTCATCTTTGAAAGGTTGGGATTGGCGCTCCTCCTCTCGTTCAAGTAATTGCTGTGACTCAAGTGGAGTTTCGTCAATTTTGTCCTCATTTGAAGAGGGAGTCTTATTTTAAGATCAGAAGCACACTTAAGAACAGACACAAGTGAACTTTTTGGAACTGACTGAAATTTTATTTAAAGAAAAGCTATTACATCAGACGACCTATCCTGAACATACTCAGGATTCACAACTCTAAATAAGAAAGGGAAACAGAAGATAACTTGCCTGGACTAGGCATTGACCTTTAACTGTAAGACCGGACTCAACAATTATACTGACCATGATGACTGACTCAACATAAAATAGTAAGTGACTAAAACTTTAACTGCTGCAACTGTTTGGCGTTGAAGGCTCGGCGAAGGCTGGTTCGTTCTGAACATCATCATGGCTGATACTTTCAATTTTGGACAATGATGACTGATTCGCATAGGGAAATGCCCCTAGCTCAAGGATTCTGAGAGTGAACTCTGAAGGACTTAGCAAAATAATCTTGAAAAAGGTAGCCCCTAGAGGAGGAACAGACCAGGGGTACAAGCAAGATTGGATTATCTGGACCAGGCATGATCAGATCATGAGAACGCATAATCGAAAGATTGTGAGATTCTGCATCTGCCAGTTAGGGGATGGCATGAAGATACGATCGAATCGTATGACAGAAGAACGAAAGACGCACGATCAAAAGATTAGATGAGATAGCATAAGATTGCTTTCAACGGATAGATCATGAATGACTAATCCTATGAGATCTTTGGAAATGATGGGATTTATATCCTAACTCAAAGGGAATTTTTTTTTTTCACATTTTATCAGTGTTACCTGAAGGCATCAACCTTAATCCTAATCTATCGGAGTGGAGAGAGAATCTCGACTCATGACTTTGTTCGTGTATATAAGGACCGATCGTGACCATTGGAAGATGGACCACGGCCTAATCTAGACACCAATGGGTAGGATATCCTAAACTAGGCTCACACACGTGATGCACATGTGTTCGTATACTACATGCATGTGTGGGTTAATCTAGGGGTAAGGCCAAGAGTTCCCTTAGCGCGAATCCCTGCTCGATATACTGTACCAGTGTCCGGCGTATCAGTACGTGAACAAGAGATCCGTTTACGTACCATAAAGGTACCAGGCTAAGGGTGGAATGCTTCTCTAGCACAGAGGCACCAGGTGATGAAATCCCAGTCAACCATGCTAGATAACACTCCGGGTTCCTAAAATAGGACGTGTGTGTACGTGAAATGCAAGGGTTTAGATGCAAGTGATGTAAGTGTGTGCAATAAATTTGCGCAATCTATGATGCCTTCAGGTTTTGTTAGATTAAGTTCAAGTAAAATGTGATGAGAAAATAAAACAAGGCAAACTAATCTAACAAGTATAGAGTTTTTATGAGCCAGTTAAATTAAATTCAAATGAATTATCTTTTGAAATTTTAATGAAGTTAGGTGGTCCCCAGCAGAGTCGCCAGACTGTGGTACCCTGATCCCGCGAGAGGGGCGTGGGGCGAGCCGCCGCGCTCTCTTCTCTTGGTCTCTCGTATCCACGTGATTGGCGTGTGCATTTTAATATTGATTTGAATTCATCTTTCATGTGAACTTGGGATCACTAAGGCAATCCGAACTCCACACGAAAGAGAATGACAGAGTCGCCACCTAGATGTGGGATCTAGGACCCGAAATTAACCAGAAATCTAGACTCGCTACCTGGTTACGAGAATGGAAGGTATGGGGAGTTATCCGCCACATGCACCATTCTTGCCCGATAATCGGTCTTCGATTCCAAAAGCTAACTCTTTTAAATTTATTTTAAATAGCTCATTCAACTCTATGTTAATGTGCGAACTAAGTGATATGCATCCTATGATCTAATTTCAATGTGAATCCTAGATGTGTATCTTGATTTATTAATTTGTCTGGATTCATTCTAAGTGAAAGTTCTCCTAGAATTCTAATTTCATGGAAAGCCCTAAATGATTTGATTAAGCATTTACAAGAAAATTAATATCCAAAACACCACAATTTGTTATGGTGCCGACTCGCGGGTGGTATGCCGTCAGACATCCAAGCTGCCTACGTACCCAAGCCTCACTGGGATCAGAGTCGACGTAGTTCGGTGCATTTAAGCTAAGCTACATATGCCTAACTCAACTAGGACACCGATCTAGACGGGATTGACTGTTTCAACAGTTTTAAGAGAAGTTATTTAATTCAAGTTGAGGATTTTATTATCTTAGGATTTCATCGAAGATGCTATATGATCCTATCTAAATGCAAGTTGTCCCTTAGACTAATGCAGGTTAGCCTACATCCTAGTTTACTAGGCTTGTCCTAGGGAAAAACTGGATGACTAGTGTAACTTGACCTATGGCACGGTTGCTATACATAGCAAGCGTCCGTGATGAGGCTGGACTCCTAACTCTAGGACTCCCTAAAACTTAGGACACAACACGACACGACACCATTGTTCCTAAATTGGGCTCTAAGGGTTCTTACGACGGAAACCATAATCCAATGGTTCCGAGAGACACGAGATGAATCGAGATGATGAATAGTGTGAGGGAATGGGAAAGATAGAGAAAGGTGCGACTGAACTTGGGAGTGCCAAATTGCCTACGTACCCCGTGATGGGGATCAAGCCACACGTAGTTCCGCTGGGGAGGTTACTTGGATTTTGAAAAACAGAATTGGTATTTGGATCAGGAATCGGGTTTGTATTTGAGCATTGGACTTGAGATTCAGAAACATTGATTTAGCAATGGGATTTTGGAATTGGGAATTTGCATCAAAGAATTGAGCATATAGGAATCATCAAGGGTTTGAATTTTGGGAATTCAAAATGGGCGGGCTTATGAGATTCGGCCAAATGGATTCAGACATGCGACTCAGATTGTGTTGGGATATGGCTTGGTTAGGCAAAAGGGAGGAAGTTCTATTAGGTGTAAACGGGCATTAGTAGAATAGGGGAATGACTCGGTTGTGACATGGAAGGCCGCCACTTGGTCGAATGCGACTCGGTTGCATTGGGATGGGTTGATTAAGGAATTGGATTGAGTCAACTAAGGGGAGAGTCCAATCGGTTAAAGAGGTTGAGCATACTCGACTAGAGAGTTGGGTCAACTCGACTAGGGAGGTTGGCTAGAGTTGACTCAGTTGAGCTGGGTTGGGATCCCACTTGGTTGGATTGTATTGGGGCGATTTGACTTAAGCTGCAGGTGGCCTGGCTGGGTTAGATTTAATGTAACCAGATTTATGGATAAATGGTGTGCCTCAGTGAGTGGACAAAGGTATGGCTTGGGTTGATGTGACTCGGTTATAGGGTTTAAGGCTTATGGGTATGGGGTTTAGTGAGTTGGGTCTAAGTTAGGAGCAAACCCGAGACTAGCCATGGTCTAACCAGGAGGAAGCAGGGTACAAACCAGGGTGCGGACCAGGGTGCACCAGGGTGCGAACCAGCAGGGAACCAGGGTGCGAACCAGCAGGGGAACCAGGGTGCAACCAGCAGGGAACCTGGGTGCAACCAGCAGCGAACCTGGGTGCGAACCAGCAGCGAACCAGGGTGCGAACCAGCAGGGGAACCAGGGTGCAACCAGGAGGGAACCTGGGTGCAACCAGCAGCGAACCTGGGTGCAACCAGGGTCTAACCAGAGTGCGAACCAGCAGGGAACCAGGGTGCGAACCAATATCGAACCAGGGTGCGAACCAGTAGGGAACCAGGGTGCAACCAGCAGGGAACCAGGGTGCAACCAGTAGGGAACCAGGGTGCAACCAGCAGGGGAACCAGGGTGCGAATCAGTAGGGAACCAGGGTGCAACCAGCATCGAACCTGGGTGCAACCAGCAGCGAACCTGGGTGCAACCAGGGTCTAACCAGAGGCTAACCAGGGGGAAAACGGACCCTACATGCTTCCTAACATGGTTTTTCTTTTAAAGTAAAAGATATGCATGAAAACAGACCCTACATAGAATTGAAATAAATGCCTACCTCTTTGGAAACCCACTTTGTGTTTGATTTTTCTTTGATGTTAATTCCTTGAAGATGATTCCTTGCTTGATAATGACTGCTTTTGATATATATCACCCAACGTATAAAATCACCCGATCCGGCAAGGATGGCCGAACCCTTGAAGAGATGAGGGAGAGGGATGAATTTTCTAAGAGAGGGGTTCTTTTTTCTTCTCTTCTTTCTCCTTTTTGGATGGTGGGATGAGAGGGTATTTATAGGAGAATGGGATAGGAGGTTAGGTGAGGTTAGGTGAGGTTAGGTAAGGTTAGGTGAGGTTAGGTGGTTAGGTGAGGTTAGGTGAGGTTAGGTGAGGTTTGGATGGTTAGGATGAGAGGAGAGGTTAGGTGAGGTTTGGATGGTTAGGATGAGAGGAGAGGTTAGGTGATTTTGGATGGTTAGACCCAGGTCAAGATCTGCCATTGATCTAACGATTTACGGAAATCGGGTCTCGGAATGGAATCAGGGTCCGGGCTATGAAGTGACCCTAGCTTATTTTGTCCCGATTGATGATCCGTAAAATCAGATCAAGATATTAATGACCTAAAACATATAAATCAATGATAGAGGGGGTTCTCACATGGATTTAACACACTAATTTCTTTGTTGATTAAAACAAAACAAAATGGGGTGTCTACAGGTTGTCACTTGCGAATGATAAAATACAAGAGCTCAATGATGAAGAACTGACGACCGAACCTCAAGAAGATGGAGAGGAGGTCACCCATAGCGATCAAGGCAGGCTACTTGTGGTGCGGAAAGCTATGAACATCGACAGTTCTAAAGAAGATAATGATTTGCTTCGCCACAATAATTTTCATACTCGTACTTCTTATGGCAAGGTTTGCAATGTTTTCATCAACCCGGGCATTTGCGAACATGGTTTTAAATTTCGACCAAAATCCAAAATTTTGGATTTCGGTCAACATTGAAACCAAAATTGCCAATACCCGAAATGGTACCGGATTTCAACTGCAAATTTGAAATGTTGTCTGAAATTTCGTTCAAAATTTTGAGGAATTCAACCCAAAAATCTCATTTTTTTTAATTATATAGCCATTTCCCTAAATTTCAACTAAAATTTTGGCCGAAATTTGGTATTAAATAAAATATTATATTTTAATTATGTACCTAATTTCGGTCGAAATTTCGATTTTGTTGAGGGCCGAAATGCATACCAAAACAGAAATTCAAAATTTGGTATTAAATAAAATATATTTTTTTAATTGTGTACCTGATTTTGGCCAAAATTTCAATTTCGGTGAGGGCCGAAATGCATACCAAAACCGAAATTTAAAACCATGGTTGTGAAAACATTGTCGCAATAGAAATGGTGAATGAAATTCAACCTCACGACCGAACATCATCCTCATGCTGACACTCTCTCTTGGATTAAACATGGAAAGGAGATAAAGGTTTCTAAGCATTGTCTTATTTAATTTTCCTTTGGCATTAACTATAGAGATGAAGTTTGGTATGATATACTACCTATGGATGCATGTCATTTACTTTTGTGGCGCCCTTGGGAGTTCGACCACAAAGTCATTCATGATCTCTTCAAGGACACCTACTCTTTTGTCAAGGATGGAGCTAAGGTAATTTTGGCTCCCTCTAGGTTGGAAAGAAGACTCAAATATGACAAGAAAGAGAGTAACATCTTTCTTTCCAATACCGAGTTTGATCAAGAGACCAAGGACAACAACATCTCCTATGCTCTACTTGTTGTTCAAGCTAATGAGGAGCACGATTCTTTCCCTCAGGAGCTTGCACCAATCCTTGAAGAGCTCCAAGATGATGTGCCCAATGAAATCTCTCTTGGGCCTACTTCCTATGAGAAGCATCCAACATTGTAACAATTTTGTTATGAGCTTGACTCTTCCAAACAAGGCGGTTTACCAAATGAGTCCAAAGGAGTAGCACGAAGAACTTCAACAGCATGCTAATGAATTCTTCACCAAATGAATGGCACAAGAAAGCAGCAACTCATGTGTCATCCCCTAATTTACTTATTCTAAATGAAGTTGGCACACGAGGGATGTGCATCGATATTAGAGCAGTGAATAAGATCACTATCAAATATCATTTTCCTATTCCAAGACTTGAAGATATGATTGACCAACTTGTCAGTTCTCAAGTTTTCTTAAAGTTAGATCTTAGGAGAGGCTATCATCAAATTCGAGTGCGACCCTGAGACCAAAGGAAGACCTCATTTAAAACTCAGGATGGATTATATGAATGGCTTGTCATGCCATTTGGGCCTTCAAATGCTCCAAATACCTTTATGCGCCTCATGAATCAAATCTTCAAGCCCTACATCGATAAGTTTGTTGTTGTATATTTTTTACGACATTATTATTTATGAGTCAAGAAGAGCATTTGGACCATCTTCGGCAAGTTTTCACTAAGCTTCAAGAGGAGAAGCTATATGCCAATGTTTCCAAGTGTAAGTTCTTGACCAATAGTCTCATCTTCTAAGGCTATGTGATCTCAACTCGATGCATTAAGGTTGATCCAAAGAAAGTAGAGGCTATTACAAGTTGGCTAGTGCACTGCAACATTCATGAGATCCTAAGCTTTCATGGTCTAGTAACCTTCTATAGGAGGTTCATTCGGCATTATATTTTGATGGGTCCTGTCATGGAGTGTTCAGAGGTAGAGTTTCCCATTGGACGAAGGAAGCCCAAGATAGCTTTTAACTTATCAAGAAGTTGATGACGAAGCTCCTTTACTCGTTCTCCCTAACTTCAATAAGATTTTTGAAGTGAATTGTGATGCCTCCAACGTGGGGATTTGTACGGTTCTTAGTCAAGAAGGATGTCCTATTGCTTTCTTTAGTGCTAAGATTTGTGATGGGAAGAGAAATTATTCTACCTATGATAAAGAATTTTATGCTATTGTAGAAGCCATCTGTTACTGGTGTCATTATCTCATAAGTAAGGAGTTTGTTCTTCACTCTGACCATGAAGCTTTGCGATACTTAATGGCTAACAAAAATTAAATTTTTGACATGTCAAATGAGTGGAGTTCATTCAATCTTTTAACTTCATCATATGTCACTAGGCCAGTAGTCAAAATCAAGTGGCGTATACTCTTAGTCAGAGGCACTCTCTTCTCTCCACTCTTGAAGTTAGAGTATTGGGTTTCGACTTCATCAAGGATCTTTATATTGAGGATCCACATGTTGGCAATATTTCATCTCGGTGCCAAGGTCCTTGCGAGGACTACTCAATCCATGAAGGCTATTTGTTCAAAGGAAGCGTTGAATGCATTCCATAATGATTTCTTCGGCAAGCCATCATTAAAGAAGCCCGTGATGGAGGTCTTGATGGGCATTTGGGAAGAGAACAAATAATTTTCTTATTAAGGAAAACTTCTTTTGGCCAAAGATGGGTAAATACTTGGAACATCATCTCCAACAATCTCGTATTTGTCATATGGCTAAAAGCAGGGTGCAAAACACAGTTCTCTATACTCCTCTTCCCATTCCTCAAGCTCCTTGGGAGGACGTGAGTTTAGATTTTTTTTTTTTTGGACCTTCCCCGCACGCAAAAGGAAGCAAGATTCAATCATGATAGTTTTTTATCGTTTCTCTAAAATGGCAAATTTTGTGGCATGTGAGAAGACCGATGATGCATCCAAAGTAGCCGATCTCTACTTCTGGGAGATTGTCAAGTAGCATGGTATTCCAAAAACTTTCGCGTTGGATTTGGATAGGGATCCGATATCCGAAGTTTGTTGGTCATTTTTAGAGAAAATTATGGGCAAAGGTAGGGACTAAGCTCCAATTTAGCTCTTCTCACCATCCTCAAACCGATGGCGAAACAGAGGTGATCGATCGGACTCTTGGCAACCTCATTCGGAGCTTTGTAGATGGCAATAAGAAATAGTGGGATCTTGTTCTTGCATAAACAAAATTTGCATATAATCGCTCTACTAGCCACAACACCAGTACTAGTCCTTTTGAGGTAGTGTATGGTTGTAATCCGAAGGCCCTCTTGATTTAATTCCTCTTCATATTATTACTAAGTTGAGTAGTGATGCGTAAGCACGAGCAAAGGAAATTAAGAAAATTCATGAAAGAGTCTGATCCAATACTGAGAACACCCAAAAGTATAATGCACAAGTGGACAAACATAGGAGAAAAGCTAATATCAATGAAAGCGATCTTATATAAGTTCATTTACGCAACGAGCGTTTTCCTCTCGAGAAGTTTAGCAAACTTCAAGATCGTGCAGATGGGTTCTCTTCGGGTGCTTAAGAAAATTGGAGATAATGCATTCAAGATCGAATTACCCAATGATTATGGCATTTCAAATACTTTCAATGTCTCCTGTCTTATTCCGCATCATAAATGACACAGCCAACTCAGGGACGAGTTTGACATTCAACCGGGGGAGATTGATGCAGGTGTATTCCCGCCATAATGCAGCAAATTGTTTTTGAACCTGACATTGGGACTACTAAATTGATGAATCTTGAAAAGTGATAAACCATGAAGTTGTAGAGTATTTTATGCTCTTTCCAACAAGTATAAGAACTCATAAATCGGAAAAGTAGTTGGAGAGTTATGATATTTGTTTGTTGACAATGCTCGTAAGTGTTCTATATAATCACCTAAGTGTTCTATATAATCACTAGTTATGGTTTATTGTAATCATTCAAGATTAGCAGAAATAATTTTCTTTGCATGGTATCATAGCATGTCAATCGGACCTTGCCCTGATCATAACATTAGCGAGTCCTTCTTCCGGCGGATGACCAATCCAGCCATCCGCCCAGCCGCCATCGATACTCACTACCATTCCAAATCCAAACCCTTGTGTCTCCTCATACTCTTGTCAGACCCATCCACAAACACATGCTACAATACCTCGTGACTACCAATTGACGACTATTAGCCCAATCTAGCACTTTCTCTCCCTCTCTTGTATTGACGTGACTTTGATGCTTCAACAAGCAATGGCCCTTCATCAAGATTACGGCTCCTCTCCTGACGCAGGGCGTATACGGCGAATTGCTTTGCAAATGGCTTGGGCGGCAATGGAGGGACTTCGGCGGAGGGATTTCTGTGGCAAGGAGAGGCAAGCAGCAGATGGCTTGCATGGGAGGCAACAACAAGTAGCGGGTAGCTTGTTTTCCGGCAATGATTCCAGTAACGGGACAAATCCGAGGCAACAAATAAACTTTTCATTTATCAAAACTTGTAAAACGTTTACAATGGTGGAGTATTTATAGAGTTTACATGGACTTCTTCCTAAACCTACTAAAACTCAAATTTCCATCCACTTTGGGTGTCCCACTCAAAAGTAACTCCTAAATTTTCTCTAAATTAATATTCTAAAAGATATCCAACTAAAAAAAAAAAACAATATAAAACTCCTAAATATAAACTAAACTCCTAAAAATACTCTCTCCTACTCTATCTTGAATTCCTCCAAGGATCGACGATCTAGACCGTTGAATATTTTGATCCTAGATGCACCTGCATCATACCCCCTTTCTTGAAAAGAACTTGACTGCGAGTTCACATCATTTCCTGAGAAGGGATACATGCAATCAAGCTTATTCCTCCATCTTTGCCCGTTCTCGCATTGTCCGGTCTCGTGTCGGGATAAGTAAGAATGCTTCTTCCCTGATGCTTGTGATGGATCTTTATCCTTTAAAGGGGTCAACACGAGTTTCTTTCCGTTGTGATGGAAGGAATATGTATTCTCGCGGCCATCGTACAAGGCGCTCCTATCGTATTGCCATGGTCTCCTAAGTAGGACGTGACAAGCATCCATAGGAATTATGTCGCACCAAATACGATCCTTGTAGTGATCTCCAATGCTGAAGGATATGAGACAACGCTTCTTGATCCACGTGTCCGTAGTGTCAATGAGCCAGGCAAGTCGGTATGGCTGCGGATGAGACTCGACCTTTAAGTTCAATTTCTACAGTGCCTCTTGTGAGATCACGTTCTCACTACTTCCGGAATCAATGATCAACATACATACCTTGTCGTCGATGTTGCATCGTGTTGTGAAAATATTATGACGAAACCATTCTTCATCCTTCCATGGAGTAAGGCAAAGTCTTCGCGTGACTAAGCTTTGACCTGTAACATCTTCATCAGCAATGACGTGGTCTTCTTCCTCATGTGTCTCCTCATCTGCAATGGGTTCTTCGAGAATTTTGTCTTCCGGCTCATAGGTATTTTGATCCTAGATGAACCTGCATCATCTCCCCACTCTCTGGGATCAAAGGAAGATCCTAGTCCTTTGCCGCCTCCGCTTGATGGCGATGTCGAGATAGAACAGTGCATGGTAAGCGGGGTAGTGTCGAGATAGAAAAGCAGGGTTTGCGAAAAGCAATATGTACAAGGAGAAGGGTGAAAATTACCACCCCTCTGATACATACACCTCTTTCGTTCATCTTTACAAGCTCCAAAAATTTATAATTGCCCTCCCCCTATTCAATTTTAAAGATATCCCCCACTTTGTTAAGAATCCCTTCATTTTCCTTCAAACACATGTGATCCCCTAATTTGATACCTAAAACCGCTCAAAAAATATCCTTACGCTGTCAAAATCAATAATATCATTGCACCTTTCCTAATGTCACTGGTATTGTAACGACCCGAATTTTTACAGCATGGATCGCTACGGGCAACAAAACATATTTATTCTTGTAATTATGCAGCGAAAGGTTAAAGTACATCCTGAATTTACAAAAATCCCAAGTATGATATATTTAAAACCTTTTTACATCTGAGGAGATTGACTAGGTTCATCATTTCCGTATTTCCTCAAGTGACTTTCACACTTCTCATAACTAAGGTTCCTCATTGACAAATACTCTCGCATCCAAATTTTCAAATCCTGGTGGGAAAAAGTGGGTTAGGAGGGCAGGTATATAGAAGCTTCGACAAGTGGCTGAAATCAATAATAAGAGACAGTTCTATAAAAATATGTAGTATTTTGTTTAGAACATAATGAGTCAAAACTAAACAGTATTTTTGGTAGAAACAATCAAACCAGATAGTGGAAAAACAAACCAATTAAAAGCCAATAGTTTCCAACAGTTTCCATTTTCGAAGTTTCCTGTAATGATCAGCCTCCTCTACGTATTGTCCGCTTTGGCCTTGGCCCGCTTCCGCTTTTGGGTAAGTCAACGGCTCAAAGGTACAAACACATCACACGAGAGATATACTGTCGCACATTTACTTCTTCCATTTTTTTCTTTTCCCATTTTCGTTCAAACTTTTCATACATATGAAATCCAACATTTCGTTTAATTTTCAATAACATTTCATCTCTTTGAATCAAACATGATTTTACCAAAATCAAACAGTAAAACAGATAAGAAATATCAAAACAACATATAATCATATTCCCATCATTTTCATTGAGAAAAGATACAAGTCGAGTCTAGCTATCACCTGCCTTATCAAACCTGAGAAGTGGAAAATTGAAGATGCTTGACCTTGAAGATAAAAACGACCAGGAAAAAAATGAGGGAAATAGTAACATGTGAATTGTTTTTATGCATAATAACTGTTATTTTTACCGGGTATTACAGGTATTGCCATCACCAAGGTTATAAATTTTGACCGAAATCCAAAATTTCGGGTTTAGGTTGAGACCGAAACAGAAATGGGGTAAACTCGAAACGTTACAAAATTTCGAGCGAAATTTCGATCGAAATTTTGTTTTCCCCAAAATTTAAGGAAAATCACCAAAAAATCTTGGCTTTATTAATTATTTAATATTATTCCAAAATTTCAGCAGAAATTACGAAAATTTCAGGGATTTCGCCAAATTTTTTTAGGGGATAAAATAATACGTTATTTGATTTCGAGAGATTTCGGCTGAAATTTCGGTTTCGGTGAGGACCAAAACACATACCGAAACTGAAATTTAAAACCTTGGCCATCACCAAGTCCATCGCTGGTCATTGCTTCTCCTCACCATTTCTTTCTTTTCAAATTTATTATCTTTTTTCTCCCATTCTTAGATTTATTATTTGGTCTATTTCAATTGAGTTGTCTCAATTAAGGTGTGGCCTGAAGTTAGTAATCTTTTAGGGGCCTTGATTCCCGTTATTTTGTCACCGACTGCCACGTTGTCGGAACTCGTTCCTACGGAAATTCTTATCAACAAGGCCAACATATTATGCATTCCCCACTAGCAGGGTCCAGAACCAACTTATTATGTGTTCCCTGGTGGCAGGGTCTAGAATTACCAACATATTGTGCTTTCCCCATTGGTGGGGTCCAGAATTACCAACTTATTGTGCTTTCCCCATTGGCGGGTCCAGAAGTCAAATCTAAGCCTCACAAAAGGTGTCAATCACAAAGTGGTGCAACAGTCAAGTAAGTGTAACATAAACTGAGATTACATGAATCAATGCAATAACTTGTTATTCAAAACAAACAAGGGGTATATCCTCAATGTGGAATACTGAATACCAAGTTACAGGGGCTGGTAGGACTTAGAGATAAATAACAAGGCAAACACGATTCAAATTTGCACACATACGAAATTCCACTAATCAATGCAATTCAATAGAGGGAGATATCGAAGGGGCTTGGAAACAGCCCACTAAAGTAACCCTTATTACTCACCTCGGTAGGAAATCCAAGTGTCCATCTCAAATGGTTTCGATCACCTAAAATTCTGATGCCAAACGTATAACTCATTAAATCCAATCATGCTGCATCAAAAGTTCATTTAGCCTGCGTAACCATCACGGTCAAAGCAAGGGAGGCCACCGGAGATGCTCTGAACGGGCTTGCACTAAGTTCCAGGACTCCCGGGTTAGGTGGGTCAGCAAAGGTCCGGTGGGGCGAACCCCTGAAACAAATTTCAGGAGGCGCGATTTGGTTTGCCAGAGTTTGGCTCGGCCAGCCAAGCCCTACTATGTCATCATATGGGTGAATTTCATGCCTTCATGCTAGTTATTATAAAGTGCATACTGATCATCATATGCATTACCCATGGCATGCATACATACTGATCATCATATGGCATGCATTCATGTCATCACATGCATCAACTTATGCCATGCATACATGTAAGACTCATATACTAAGGCTTTGGAAGGAAATTTCCGAGGGGTGTTACCGAACCCTCACCAGATACTTTGTTTCACTAAAACTGAAACAATCAAATTATTTCTTGTGCAAGACTCAAATTATAGCATTTTTTTAGAGCGGAGATATGCTCGGCTTCATTGATGAGAACACACCAATGCCAAGATCTGAAGTGCAATCAAAAGACAGGAAAGAAAAAATTCTCAATCCAAACTTGGCATCATGGATTCTAATAGATAAATTTCTCGAGGCGTGGATCACTGAACACTCTCTAAGGAAGTTCTCGAGTTCGCAACATGATTGACAACCACAATAGATGTGTGGAAAGCTCTTGATAACACATCTGCTAATCAAGACACACATGCTCGAGACTTTGAGCTCTTCTAGCATTTGCAACATCCCAAGGGTATGTTATCCTTACCTATTTCTTGCGTCAATTCAAATCAACCTTTGATAAATTAAATGCAATATGAAAGCATGTTCTCCATGCAAATACGGTCTTTATAATGTTGAAAGGACTTAGGACCAAAATATGAATCCTTTACTACGGCAATGCTTAAACCTCCAATGTCTTCTTACTCCGATGCAGTACCTTACTACGAAGTCATGAATTACACAATAAGGAACACAGGGGAGATACCAGTATAAGAAAGTTGGGTTTTACTGGCGGTGACAACAAGAAAGTTGGGTTTTACCTGCAATCGCGACCGCTGATAAAGGTCAAATTACCCGCTGGTAAAAGACATACAGGTGGATTACCGGCGTCACGTATCTGCCTCTAGATACAATGCCGGTAAAGCCTTTATCGACGGATATCAATGTCCGCTGGTATAGATTCATATTTACCAACGGTCAGACCTCTGCAAAATGACTTCTAGAAATTACAGATTTGACACTTTTACTGGCAGTTATGACTGCTGCTAATATATATGGCACAGGTGGTCATAATTACTGCTAATTATAAAAATAGAAATTCTGCAAAACACTTTTACCGGCGTTAATGACCACGATTAAAAATTACAAAAAAAATTACAAAAAAAAATTAGTGATGACCTCCGGTAAAAGTTTTTTTTAAGAAAAAAATATTTAAAATTATGAGAAAACCAATGGGAAGAGTAAACCTGTAAGCCTATGAACTCAATAGAAAGCTTGCAAAACAATCATGCATCTACAATTCATGCATGCATTAACTATACAAGAGAGATAAAAAAAATGAAACCACACTCTATCATAGGATGGCATAGTTTCAAGTGAAGATAATCCAATCAGACCAATAGATGGTCTTTTAAGATCAGAACTACTCCATGACAAGATCGGAGATTATGTTCAGCCGGTCCAACTGTATTCGAGACTACAGATAGAGACAGAGCAACCCATTATTTTCCATCTAATGCTTTAAAGAGGATCAAGATAACAAAACAAATGAAGCATGCATTAACTTCCTGTGTCATTGGAATTATAGTGAGGAACTTCTTGTAAGAAGCTAGTAGTGTCACAAGATTCCTCAGGTAATTGCTCATGACAAATGCGCCAATACAAAGAAATGATGCTTTCAAGAAAGACAAACATAAGGTAGAGTTTTGTTGCAGTTTTTACTACTTTTAAAAGAACCATAAAAAGAATCCACCCACAGTAACTACAGAAAAACTAAGCAAAAACAATAAGAACCATAAAAGTACGACAGTATGATGAATGGACAAAGTAACCTTCTAACACAGGGCGACTCGTGCAGGATGTTAGATTTTGTGATCTTTAGATTTTTGTACTTCTACAATCATATCATGATGTGTTTCCAAAAATATTTTCAATGCCTAATTTATACACCAAAATCCATGTCAGTGTAAAAACAGTGCTTTTATAGAATAAAACTGTGTTCAAGTCTATGCCTATTGTTAACTTACCGACTTCTCCGAGAAGTTGGTTAGTTAACATGGTATCAAAGCCAAAGGTCTCAAGTTCAAACCTCCAGATAGCCCACATGCGATGGTCGGCCCAAAGTGGGACCACATGTGCCACGTGTTTGCCAAGTGGGCCACACGTGCAGGGGAGTGTTAAAGTATAAAAGATAAATAACGCCTTTCTCCAACAGCTTAAGCTTTTGGAGAAGTTGGTTAGTTAACACCTATAATGTACCAGCTAATACACGTTTGATATTTGTGTCAAAGTAGATTATCAGATTATAATATCTCGCCGTTGAAGTATTAAGATCATTCTTCTTGTAGATAAAGCTCTAAGCACAGCCTGGATAAACTCTGACCAGAGGTCCTCCAAGTCATTTCACCACCAACAAGGAGACTGAAATAGGAAAGCATGCAATCTATGAAGAAAAAAAAGATAAAAGTTGCCTATAACCTTGGGACACATAAGAATGCAATAAATCCAAATGTTATTAAAAAAAAGGACTACTACCACCATCAGCATTTTTCAATTTGCAATCCAAAAATTGAGAAACGCTAAACAGATATGCATCCAACAAAAGCAGGATGATATAAGAAAACATGGATCAGGTCAATAATAGTATGCTGAAGCTGAAAGAAAATTTCCTAACAAGATCACAAAAATGATACTAAGAATTTGAAATCCATAAAAGGCTAACAGACCAACAATGGTTATACAAGAAAACGCAAAAAACTTAAATTATATTCGCATGGAGATCCCAAAGACACCCATTTCCAAATGCATGGCAAGATGTTTGATAATTAAAACCCTGGCATAGAATATTTTCACCTGCATAACACCCAACAATCGCAAAAATCGGCTTTTTAAGGTAAACACACAATGCGTAAAACAAAGGAAATAAAAAGTTTACCTCCTGGATCATTTGGAAGTGACAAAGCACCTCTTTGGTTTGAGAGAGAGAGAGAGAGAGAAGCATTCCATTCATAGTTGTTTTCTCATTAAAAAAAACATTTATCTATCACGTTCAAATGTACTAGTAAAGTACGTTCACGCTTAATAAAAATAGTAAGTTCGGGTTTACCAAAAATAATAAGCTATATATATATATATATATATATATATATATATATATATATATATATATATATGTGTGTGTGTGGGTTTGATAAGGGAGTTCTAGTTTGAAGAGATGTTCTAGTTAATTTAGGAATTCTAATTTGTTTAGAGTTGATATTTGGGTCCTGTTAGAATTAGGGTATTAAATCCTGGATCCCAAGTTTTGTTTGTCCATAAATATAAGGCCTTTGGCCACTTTTGAGATACAATATAAAGATTAAAGAATTGCTTCCAAGCTTGGTCGAACTGTAGCACGCAGGAAGGCCCTCCTCTCTCTTTTTGTGTTTTCTATTTGGTGGAAACCCCATTCAACACTTTTCCTAACCTCACGACCAACTCACCCTTCTCCACCTCAAACCGCAAACCCGCCAGTCCCTTGTCTTTCTTATCCCTGTACCGTTGAACTGCCAGCCTTTCAACCCAAAGACTATCTTTCTTCCACCGGCTAACCTCATCACGGGAGCCAACAGCAGTTGCTTCCCAAGAACCTTTGCCTATCCTTCACCTCCCCACAAACCAGTCCAAAACTGGGATTTTCCCTACCCCAACACCCATCTCTCCCCTTAGATGTCTCTAAACTAATACTAACGATCCCTTAATGTCCCAAACCAATCCTAACAGTCCATTAGTGTCGTAAATCAGTCCTAAATTAGTTTTACTTCCCAAAACCAATACCTAAACCTTAATCCCACACTATTGATCCTTATTTCCCATCGTACACATTTTTGAATATAACTTCTCTAGCCGTCTCCACCATCTCGTTATCAAAGCAGCCATTACGTCACGTGTTAAGTCACGGAAGGGGTGACCTCTGGAGAAGACTACCTGGAAAGGAATAACTCGTAAAAAGCCAAAGTGAAAGTTGTCAAAGTGGAGTTACCACAGTGGGGTGCCGTGGAAGGAATGACCTGCTGCTACGAGTGGGTTGCCGAGGAAGCGGATGAGGAAGTGTGGTGGAATGTTACGATCCTGAGTGGGGGCCTGCCTAGGTATGGAACTAGGTGGAGCCCAACCCTGGTATGGGATAGGTTTAAAGTGCCCTAGCCTAATGTGTTCCATCAGCTCTGGGCTTTTGGCGTATTTGTTAGGTATCTAACACTTTGGTATCAGAGTCTAGGTTAGAATGGCTATTCATCGTGGTGGGATTTTGATGAGAAAATCATAGCCTAGATTCTACCATGGCTACTAGAAGTAGTAGGACTTACCACAAAGAACCACCCTCAAACCTAGAGTTGGCAGAGATGATTCACAATCTGACCGAGAGATTATAGACCATGGAAACATAAATAGGAACACTTAGTAATTCTCCTTTCCCTGGGCACGAACCTACTTCAGGAGAAGAAAAAGAAGCTCTCGGGGAATTTCTACTCAAGAGGAAGGTGAGTTTCCTAACGAAGAGTCTCCTTTGGAGGAGGTGGATACGTCACTAGCATGCAGCATTCAATGTATTCTAAGCTCCCCCATAAGAAGAGTTAAAAGAAGATCGGCTACGTACTATCATCTTCTACACCCTCGTTAAAAGTGGAGATGAGTACTACAAGCATATACCATTCAAAAACAAAGTACTACAAGCATATCATCCATGGAACCATTCGAAAAAAAAAAAGAAGCATATCATCCATGGAGGTAGGAGCATGAATATAATATCACAAGCTACCGTTGATCGAATGCAACTCACGACCCAGCCACATCCCGGGCCATATAAGATTGCATGGGTAGATAACATCACCATGTCGCTAAATAAGCTGGCCGTAGTTTCTATTACCTGTGGTCTTTTTAACGACTCAATTCAGTGTGATGTCATGCCTATTAATGTGACTCGCATATTCTTGGGACATCCTTGGATGTACGACAACGATGTATATCATAGAGGGCAAGCTAATACACAACCAAGACGTATACATAGCTGCCTGCTGGCAAACGAACACCTACAGCGTAAAAAAAACAGGGGGGGGGGGGGGGGAGCGCATCCTTCTTACTTTATGTCTTATGAGACTCTAAACAGCCATGCTAAGGTAAAGCCCAAGGCTCAAGAAGAGATGCGTACAGTGAGGCAATCCACTTGTCAGAAGATTCAAGCAACTTGGAGAATGTACCAGGCTAAGAAAGCATACAATAGCAAATTATCTTCAGTCATCCAGATCTAACCTTGTCTCAGAATACAAAAGGCTTGGAAAATGTGTATTGCCAAGAGATCATATAAGAGACTACTTTCGTCAGCCACTATGATCCAAACTTGCACACGACGATTGCTAGTACGGCGAGCACTTGACCTGAAGCAGCGAAGGAAAGCCACACTAGTGATCCACCGATAATTCTTATAGTACATGGCTCGTTCGAATTACTTACGGATTAAGCCATCAACATCATTGAAAATTGGGTTCGTCATAAAAAGCTTGTGAACATTATATAAGGATCAAGAGAGCAAAAACCATCGTATAACATGTCTCAAAGAGAAAGTTGTTCGACATAGTCGGCGAGAACTTCAGATCACACCAACAAAGTCATCGATCATAGCGTTTAGACTTAAACCGAATTTTCACTACTTACTCGAGGACACACGAGCAGAAGATACAGACCTAGGGAAGTGGATGAACCAAATTTCTTTCTACTTAAACTGACATGATACAGGGATTATCTCGAAAGCACACCTTCGGAATACATCACTTCTAACCCACAAAATGAGCGTCTGAAATTACTTGTGCATTGGAAGTACCCGGTTTGTTGGTAAGGACAACCATATGGGACAAGTGCAAAGATTCCAGTTGCAAAACTCCTGCCTGTCATGCCAATCCAATAT
The DNA here is from genome assembly GCF_043159265.1 of Tasmannia lanceolata. Classification (NCBI taxonomy): domain Eukaryota; kingdom Viridiplantae; phylum Streptophyta; class Magnoliopsida; order Canellales; family Winteraceae; genus Tasmannia; species Tasmannia lanceolata. The sequence continues at coordinate 3,499,341 of NW_027518731.1, read as the reverse complement.
TCGATGGGAATTAAATCTTTTCAAGTGGGGGAGAATGATGGGGATCATCCAAAGATCCATATTTTTAAGTGTCTTATGTTATAAAAGGGGTGCCAATGTCAATTAGCAAGGAGCATTAAAGTACTTTTGGGGTGTACTTATCAAACTTACTAAATAGTAAGATCATGCTTACTAAGAATAGCATGTTGGGTTTACTAAAAATAGAACGTCTCATATTTATTTGGGTTTGATTAAGAGATCTAGTTTGTAGTGATGTTGTAGTTAAGTTAGGAATTCTAATTTGTTTAGAGTTGGCATTTGTGTCTTATTAGAATGAGGGGATTAAGTCTTGGAGCCCAAGTTTTGTTTTTTTTTTTTTTTTTTTAAATGGTAATGGTGGGAAGAATCCCGCAATTGAGGTCATCAATACAAAGAGACAATAACCATAGGAAGATACAAGAGGAAGACTACAATCCTCAAGGAGGGAGAAAATCAAAGAACTCCAAAGCGGACCTATCTACACCATCTCTTGCAAGCCTATCGGCCTATACATTAGCCGATCTTCTCACATGGATAAAAGTAATTGATGATCCATCAATACAATCCGCGATCCCATCCATCCATTGAGCGAACCTCAAAGGAGGCCGAGAGGAGCCTTTTAAGTTTTAACCAACGAATAGCATTGAGGGAATCGCCTTCCTCCATGACCTTGTTGAGATCATACGACTCTAATTTTCTTATTCCTTGGAGCACCGCCCGCACTTCCGCCTCATTAGAGTTTGCAAGCCCAATAGAACCGGAGAAGGCCCATAAGGTAGCTCCATGATCATCTCTAAGGAGATTTCTTATGCTGGATGGCCCAGGATTCCCAAGACTAGATCCATCAAAATTTAACTTCACTAAACCTGGAGCCCAAGTTTTGTTTGTCTATAAATGTAAGACCTTTGGTCACTTTTGAGAAATAATAGAAAAATTGAAGAATTGCTCCCAAGTTTGGTTGAACCATAGCCCTCCCTCCTCCCTCCCTATGTGGGTGTGTTTTTTTCTCGTTGCTGCAGACCCCACTCAACCCCTTTCCCAACCTCATGACCACCTAACCCTCACCCACCACCTCTCCTCACCCTAACCGAACCGCTCTCCACCTTGAACCACAGACCAACCGGTCCATTACCTTTTCCTACCCCTTTACCCTTGAACCACCAGCCCCTTCAACCCAACGACCATCCTTCTTCCACCCACCAACCTCCTCACTACAGCCGGCAGTAGTTTCTATCCAAGAACCTTCATCCGACCTCCACCTCCCAACAAACCAGTCCAAAATTGGGATTTTTCCTACCCAAATACCCATAACTGACTCCTCTCCCCTTAGATCTCTCTAAACCAGTTCTAACAGTTCCTTAATATCCCAAACCAGTCTTAACACTCCATTAATGTCGTAAACCAGTCCTGATAGCCCTAACCCAGTCCTAACCAGTTTTACTACCCAAAACCAATACGTAAACCTTAATCCCACAAGACCGATCCTTATTCCCCATCGTACACCTTTTAGAATGCCACTTTGGTGGCCATCCTGCATCAATATTCTTTCATGGATAACAATATATAAAAGCAGTGACTTCCTCTTTTGCTGTTTCATTTTTCCAGTTCCAATTGAAATCTTAACAATACGCTAAAATTGTGAAGGATGATAAATTAGCTTAAAAACTTGCCATTGGTTTCAACCATTGCATCCGAGTCAGAACTACATTAAACAATATTCAGTAACAAATAAACTGCACACGAAGGAAAAACAAAAAACTAAACCCTAGCATGAGTAGTATACACTATAATCATTTTATGAAGAAGTGGGTAAAATCAAAGTTTCCACATCATGTTTTCCAGGAATTCATTGACAATAATTTATCAGAGAATTACATGTGTTTGCCGGATGAGTCCAGGGAAAAAACCAACAGGAAATTCAATTTCTCACTCCGTAAGGAGAGGTGAATGAGACAGAGTGAAGTGATAGCTTTTTATGTGTAGTTGCAGTTTTACTCCCTATTCATTAGGAAAGATTTCAGGGAGAGATTGGAGGGGAGAGATATTAGGTATATGTGGCTTTTTAAGCCACTTGTGGTTAGAGACCTCCCTAAGCACGTGCTTAGAAACACTTTTCTATAGAGTCGAATGTAGAAGTGGAATTGACAGAGATATAGAGGTGAAACCCACAACAAATTTTGCCGAGGGGGAGAGCACATCAGATTCGATTTGGGCAGAGGGAGAGTGCCACGTCATCCAAACATGCAAAACACATTCCCAAATTTTTTTTTGTTAGGCTCTCTCTCTCTCTCTCTATCTACGATAGGATAATCATCATCAAAACTATAAAACCCTATCCAATGCTAATTTTGCGGGAATAAAATCATTCCCTAAAAAGCTCACTCATCCTAATCTTCTCTATTACTAGAAGTTAATAAATATCAAACTCCAATCCAATCTACTAGAGAGAGAGAGAGAGAGAGAGAGATGGCGACGAAGAAGAGGGTGGTGTGCGTGACTGGAGGCAATGGGTTCATAGGGTCGTGGGTGGTTCGAGTCCTAGTGGAGAAGGGCTACACCGTCCACGCCACATACCAGCCGGGCACCCGAACAGCCCACCTCCCTTCTTTATCCCTTCACCTCCACGAGGCAGATATCCTGGACCAGGGTGCCCTCCACAAGGCCATCCAAGGCTGCTCAGGCGTCATCCACATCGCGTCCCCATGTACCCTAGAGGACCCACGCGACCCCCAAACGGACCTCGTCCTCCCAGCCGTGCAGGGTACCCTAAACGTTCTGGAAGCATCTCGAAAGTCGGGGAGTGTGAAGCGGGTGGTGATAACGTCCTCCATCTCGGCACTCGTCCCAAACCCTAACTGGCCCACCAATACCCCTGTCGATGAGACCTCATGGACTGACCTCCATTACTGCAAGTCCCGCAAGGTAATAATAATATAAGAAAGAAAGAAGAAGAATTGATGTTGTATGTTGATTAAGAATTGAATTGAATTGATGTTGCAGAAATGGTATCCGGTATCGAAGACGGAGGCAGAGAAGGCGGCGTGGGATTACGCAAACAAGTATAGTATGGATATAGTGACCATACATCCCTCCACCTGCCTCGGCCCTCTTCTCCAATCTTCCTTGAATGCCAGCTCTGCCGTCCTACTCCAACTCCTTCAAGGTACCTCCTCTCTTTCTTTCTTTTTCTCCATTTATTCACACAACAGTGTCAACCTTTTTTTCTCTCGGGCAGGGTCAAGGGACACACAAGAGTATCACTGGTTGGGTTGTGTACACGTTGTAAACGTCGCTGAGGCTCATGTTTTGCTGCTTGAGACACCCAGCGCTTCAGGAAGATACCTCTGCACTAATGGAATCTACCAATTTAAAGATTTCGCATCGACCGTCGCTAAGTTATGTCCGGAGTATCCTGTACACAGGTACATGGCATTTCATTTGATTCTTCTTGGCACTCACATTTGGAATTCACTACCACATTATTTTCTTCTAGCATTAGCTTTTATCTTTTATCTTTTTGTTGCACGGGTCTACAATATCAGTTTTGTTTGTCCATGATATGATACATGTAGGCCAAAGAATTGGTTCTCCTTACAGAAATTGAGGTTTGTCTACAATACCTCTTTAGGATTGGTTCTCCTTACAGAAATTGAGCAGGCCAAAGATGCAGTTGCTCTTTTCTCCCGGAATTGACGAGTGAATCAACGATGATGAGCTAAATCCTCAGCTTCCACATGCCATTATTCAGCTTTCTATTTACTAAAAATCAGTGAGCTCCCTCCTTCTAGCATTGCAAAACAGAGTACAAGCGAAATTCCAAGGATCGAATTCCGGCAAAACGGACGGAATCAATGGTGGACAAATTGATTTAGATGACATAAACCGAGAAAAGTATAGCTATTGGTGATGAAGAGGGTTTGGGTTTAATGGAGATGGGAAAAGTTTGGGTGATTTTAATGGAGAAGAGGAAATAAAATAGGGTTTGAAGATGAGGTGGGTTTTGAGATGCGTTTGCAGAGAAATGGAAGGTGGTTTATGGGGATTCTGGGTTAGAAAATGAGATGGGTTCGAAGAGGAGTTTGGGCTGGGATTTGAAGAAATGGGTGGAGGGTAGCTAGCCGGTCGGAGGAGGCTTGGCCGGAATATTGCCGGAGCTCGACGGAGCTTACTGGAGAAGAAGAAGAGGAAGAATACATCAGGGTTTCAACGGTTCTTTTTCTCTCTACTCTCTCATTCTCTCGAATGAGATTTCCCAAAACTAACTTTTCTTATTGGAAGATTCTGAATTGCTCCTCCTCTCTCCGGTTCGGTGTCATTTTCCTTTTCAGTGTCTTCGTGGGTATCGGAATCGGAGTCTGGAGGATTAAACCTGTCTAGTGGCCGGCACATTTTTCTGAAAGGAGGCGGCTTTGGTGAGGTTTGTCTCTTATGAGTGGAGCCACTAGTGCCCCTCTGTGGGCCTCAGTTGTCGCAAAAGGACCAGTGGATGCTCGTCCTAGATGGGCTAGTGGGGCAAATTTGACTCCTCTTGGCGATCGGAAGAGTATTACAGCAGAAGGGATCTCTATAGCTTCTGGAGCCAATACGGTACTGCTTGGCCCTGTATCTGATACTGAGTTGGGAAATCGGTCCCACAAAGATGAGGGGGCGGAATGGTATCCAGTAAAAAGCAAATTTGGGAGAAGAGTCAAAAGTGAATCCAAAAGAAGATAGGATAGGGACCTGGGAGATTGGAGGTGTTGCAAATGTGCTTTCAGAAACTTCAGAAAGAGAGTCAAATGCTGGAAATGTAACAAGTTTTGGTCTACTTTGGATTTCAATTTCCGAGTGCAATAAGAAGAGATGGCGAGCCGGGCGGTGAGAAGGATGCCTGTCTCTATTCCAAAAGAGCCTGAAGAAGGGAAAGCTAGAGTGGAAAAATTACTTCCTGCTACTTCGGAAGGTATAGCTTTTAGTCTCGAAGTGGTTCCTTTGAAGTCTATTAGCAATGCAGATCTAGGCTTTTGGGGGAAGATGAGGGAGGGATGGGATGGTGATTTGGAGGTGATGGATGCCTGGCTCTCTCGAAACAGTACTCTTGGGGTAGAGGTAGTGGTTTATAAAATTGCAAACCTAGAAATTCAAATCTTGATTCCCGCGGGCGCAAACAGACCTCAATTACTTAAGGATTGATACCTTGCAAATAACTCTCCTCTTGAGGATCTTAAATTGTGGGATTCAAAATTCCCTAAGGCTGGGAATCCATACTGGTGGAAGATAGAAGGAGTTCCGCCTGAAGCCTGGTGCGTAGACAATTTTCGTCGAATAGGGGGAAAAATAGGTAAGGTGGTGGAGGTTGACTCGTCTTGCTACGCGGGGAATGGTTATGAAGAGGGTCGGTTGCTGATTTTGTCATAAGGCATTCCTGGTAGAGAGCTATCCATACAAAGCTCTATTGATGGAGCTCTCAGATGGATTCTAGCTTCAAGAGAAAGAGATGAAGAATAAGAGCATACAGTAAAAACCTCTGCAACTTCTGTGGTTGATCGGTTGGACAGGAAGGACGAGAGGCAGGTCTCTTTTAGTCCAGTCACTAAAGGGGTTCTTGAAGATGAAGTAGGTGAAAATCCCATTAATGTGGATAAGGAAGAATTCAATGCCATTAAAGAAGCTTCTCCCTCTGTGGTTGTGCCAGAGACTAATGTTAGGGAAGAAGGGGAGGCGGATCAGGTGGTTTTCTTGAATACAGACTATTGTGCGCTTCATGGGGCGCAGGATAGCATTGCAACAGATGGCGGAAATTTTGAATTTCAAAAATCCGGTTCCCCAGAAGGCTACAGATGGCGGAGTCTGTGTGGTCCTGTCAGGGACGTCTCATCAGGGGAAGAGTCCTCTTTTCTGGTCAACAGTTTCAATGATATTATTTCAGCATTATCTCCTCCGTCTAAACGAGATGCATCTCGAGTCTCGCTGTTCGAAGTGTCAGAAGTGGGCTCTCTAGATTTTTCTGGACTAGAAGTTTTTTCAACAACAGGCCCTCTAGTTTCTTTACCTGTGGGCCCTAAAAGTCAAGAGGAGTCTTGGGCCTCTGTTTATCCTCTAATTTTTGATGGGCCTTCTGTTTGGTGTCAACCGGCGTGCGCAAATGGGCCTAATTTTCTCTATCCTTTTACCTTAGCAAAAGGTTCGAACCTATCCCAACCTCTGATTCTCGATAGTCCCTGGGATGAAACCTATGACTATCCAGTCGATCTTTTCCTGCCTCCCGTATGTGGGGAGGCTTTTTCATATGCTTCTCCTTCTTCGTCCTTGTCGGGTTCCATAGCTCAGAGGTGCTTTCATGACTTAATTCTAGTGGGTGGTTCACGAACCAGTCTGAACTTCGAGATAGAGGAGGAGCTTGAGGAGGAAGGTCTGAGGGGGAGTAGTCTGGTGGAAAACCGTTGCATGCTTAGGAATCCAAATTCTATTTCTCCTGTTGGCAGTTCGTTCCTTCTTTGCTTTTTGGGCTACAAAAAGGTGATGATTGACCTTAGTGGTTTTGCAGGGCTGGTGAATTGTTTCTCTGGTGGTGCTAGGGAGCATCCTCTTCGTCTTCTCGTAAGGGTATCGCTTGGAAATTTCTCTCATCTCTCGTCTCTGAGATAGTGTAGCAAGGCGGTGCCTCTTTTACTGCCTTTTGTCTCAGAGCTTTCTCCTGTTTTATCGGAGAACGATTTTGGGTCTGGTTCTCATCAGGAAGTGGTTGATTTGATGGTGGACCATACTTTGCAAATTAGTGCTCACCTGGGCTTAATTTTTACGGGTCTTGAAGAGGAATACAGATCTAGTATCAAGGAAGCCGAACTCAGGGAGTTGGCGGTGTTATAAGTTCAAATACCCTTTCTGAAGCAAATTTGAAAAGGAAGGAAAGAGAGCTGGTAAGATTAAAATCTAATATCAATTATGACTCAGGGTCGCAAAGTAAAGGCCCTAAGTCTAAGAAAAAAGGAAGAGCTTTCGGTGCCAGGACGGGGAAGATTTCTTTTGTTTAAGGTTGTTAATGAAGATCTTATCCTGGAATATAAATGGTTTGGGGTTACAGGAGAAAAGAATCCAAATTAAAGAATACGTTAAAATATGGAGACCTGAAGTTGTGTGCCTTCAGGAAACAAAGTTTGCGCATATTAGTAGAATAGACATGAGAAGCATGGGGTTCAAAAATGAGTGGGATTTTGCGTTCTTAGCTTCTAAAGGAGCTTCGGGGGGCATTCTGGTGGCTTGGGACACGGTTAAATGGGTCATTAAGGATGTATGGCGTGGAGTTTATTCTCTGTCAGTAGCTTTCCGAAAGTCGAATGACAATTCTGTTTGGTTATTCTCTGGAGTCTACGGTCCTACATTATCAGCTGAGAAGAGCCTTTTTTGGGAAGAATTGGCAAAGATGAGAAATCTCTGCTCTTACCCTTGGTGCATTGGGGGAGACTTCAATGAAATTCTAGAAATAGGGGATCGTTTAGGGTGTCAGCGAGTCAATTCTGGCATGAGAGATTTTTTTGACTTCATCGTGATCAATGAGCTGGTGGATCTCCCGTTGGGCAGTGCATCTTTCACTTGGGCCAGAGGTTCGATCAAGAGTAGGCTGGACAGATTTTTACTTTCAGGAGAATGGTTGGCAACACTTCCGGAAGTCCATCAAAAAGCCTTAGCTCATTCAGTTTCTGATCACTGCCCTATTCTTTAAAATCCTCAAATGGAGTCGTGGGGACCGGCTCCTTTTAGATTTGAGCTAGCATGGTTGGAAGACTCCCTTATGGAGGGCCGTCTAGCAAGTTGGTGGTCTGATTGCGTCTTTGAAGGTCCAGCTGATGTAATCATTGGCAAAAAATTACGATTCCTTAAGTCAAAATTGAAAGAGTGGGCTAAGGAGAAGAAAGAGCTTGACCACGGCAGGAAGCGGATCCTTGAGGATAGAATGCTGGAGCTAAATGCCCTAGAAGAGTGTGGTCTGGCGTCGGACGAAGACTATGAGGATCGAGGAAGGTTAAGCCAAGAGCATAAAGGGCTGCTGCTGCTCGAAGAAATTTCTTGGCGTCAAAAATCCCGAGCAAGTGGTTGTCTGAGGGCGATAAAAATACAGCCTACTTCCATGCCATGGCCAGTGCCCGCAGGAGAAGAAACAGAATTGAATCCTTAATGGTGGAGGGGGCATGTGTGTCGGACAAGAAGAAGATTGTTGCAGAAATTATTGACTTTTACAGGTCGTTGTACTCAGCCGACGGGAGGCTTCGTCCAATTCCTCAAGAGATTCCGTTTGATAGTTTAAGCTTGGAGGAATCGGCTAGGCTGGAAACCCCTTTCTTTGAGGAGGAAATTAGGAAAGCATTGTTCTCTTTAGCAAAAGATAAAGCTCCTGGTCCAGATGGTTTCTGTTTGGCCTTTTTTCAACTTTGTTGGGAAGCTGTTAAATCGGACTTACTAAAATTTTTCCATGAATTTTTTGAGGGAGCAGTTCTTGACAAAGGAACAGGTGCTACTTTTATTTCCCTAATTCCAAAGATCGAAGGGGCGTCAAAAGTTTCGGATTTTCGTCCGATTAGTTTGGTGGGTAGCTTATACAAAGTCCTTGCCAAAGTTTTGGCGGATCGCCTCAAAGCGGTTTTACCATCAATTATTTCCGACTGTCAAAGCGCTTTCATAAGCAACAGACAAATTCTTGACTGCTCTCTGATAGATAATGAAGCTATCGATTATTACCGAAGGACTGGGGAAGGAGGAATTATTTGCAAGCTTGATATGGAGAAGGCATATGACAGAGTGGATTGGGGAGCTCTCGATTATCTAATGGGTCGAATGGGCTTTAGTGGCCGTTGGAGATGTGGTGGATCCGAAATTGTTTAGCGTCTGCTTGGTTCTCCGTTCTGATCAACGGATCTGCAAAAGGTTTCTTCAAATCGACTAGAGGTTTGAGGAAGGGGGACCCTTTGTCTCCTTTTCTTTTTGTGATTGTAGCAGAATCCCTTTGCAGATTGATGAAAAAATGAAGCGTGCTGGGTCTCCTTGAAGGGTTTCTAATTGGCAATAATAGGGTGGAAGTATCGATTCTTCAATTCGCGGATGATACTCTCCTGTTTTGCCCGCCGGTTGTCTCCCAGATTCTAAATCTTAAAGCAATATTAAGATGTTACGAGATGGTATCGGGTCAAAGATCTAATTTTGCGAAATCCAGGCTGTATGCGATCAACGTTTCCGCGTGTGACGCTTCTTCTTTTGCGGGAATTTTGGGTTGTGCCTTCGATTCTCTACCAGCCTCTTATCTTGGCCTTCCATTGGAGTGGGAAGACCAAACAAAACTTTATGGATCCCCATTATTCAAAGAATTGAGCGGAGATTGGACACCTGGAAGCGGTGCTTGGTATCCAAAGGTGGTAGGTTGGTACTCATAAAGGCAGTTTTATCAAATATTCCGATATATTTTCTCTCTATTTTTAAATGTCCCGTGAGTGTTGCTCAGAGAATTGAGCAAATCCAGAGAAGATTTTTGTGGGGAGGATCGGATTCTTCAAAAGGGATTTCATTGGTAAAATGGAGTGAGGTTTGTCTCCCCATAAAAAATGGAGGATTGGGTATTAGGAGGGTTAAAGGCTTCAACAAGGCTCTATTGGGAAAGTGGCTCTGGAGGTTTGGCAAAGAACGGTCTTCTTTGTGGGTTAGAGTTATTGGAAGTAAGTATGGGTTCTCGAATGGTCACTGGTGCTCTGCTGATAACTATAAATTTAAAGGTGTCTCGGTTTGGAGGGACATTTTGAAGGTGAAGGTTCTTTTTGAGAAAGGCGTTCGTTTCAGGGTCTATGTGGGGGACAGAATTCGGTTTTGGCTGGACCCTTGGTGCTTGGCCATGTCTCAAGGAGCTTTTTTCTGAGTTATTTATGGTGTCGTCTCAGAAAGGGGCATGGGTCAAGGACTGCTTTGAAAGAGTGAACGCGAAAGTGGTTTGGCCTCCTAAGTTTAGAAGAGCCTTTTTTTATAGAGAATTAAATTATCTTCAAGGATTCCTTTCTTTATTAGAACCTTGCTACATCAAGAAATTGGGCGCAGATAAACGAGTGTGGAGTTGGAGTCCTTCTGGATTCTTTTCAGTTAAATCTTTTTACCATCACTTGATTTTTAGTATAGCGGAGCCTTTATCTTCTTCGGTCTGGAAGTTCTTTTGTCCGCCTAGAGTTGCTTTCTTTGGGTGGTCAGTTTGCAGCGGTCGGATTCAGACAATGGACTTTTTGAGGAAGCGAGGAATGTGGTTGGTAGATTATTGTCCTCTTTGCTTATCTGCTGGCGAATCAATAGATCACCTTTTCATTCATTGCAAGGTAGCTCGAGTCATTTGGGGTCTCATTTTCACTCGCTTTGGAGTCTGTTGGGTTCCATCCAAAACTATGGCCTACTTCATTAGGAGTTGGGAGTGGAATCCTTGGAGAAAGAAATGCAGGATACTCTGGAAGATGTGCCTTATGGCTTCGTGGTGGTTCTTGTGGAAAGAAAAGAATGCGCGAGTCTTTGACGGAGAGGCTAGGTCTCCCTATTGGATTTATGTAAAGCTGATAGCAGCTATTATATCTTGGGCTCGGAGTCTCCCTTTGTTTCGCTTTGTTTCAGCTTTTGACCTTTGGGAAGGATGGGCAATCATCTGTAAGGAAGGGGTCAGCAAAGCGAAAATCATACAATCTTGGGTTCCTCCCTCACAGGGGCTAATGAAGCTTAACTTCGATGGCTCGTCTCTTGGTAACCCTGGGGAAGCAGGAATTGGGGGTCTATGTAGAAATGACAATGGGGAAGTTCTTTGGGCTTACCCAGGACCTATTGGAGTAGCGGACTCGAATGAAGCAGAGGTTAGAGCCGTTCATAGCGGGATTAAATTTCTGGATAGTCAGGTTTATGACACATCTATAGTGGAAGGGGATTCCTTAAATGTAATTCGATGGCTTTCGGGTGAGGCGGCTCCTCCCTGGAGATTTTTGCCTTTTTTCGAAGAGATTGAGGACCTGATTCAGGACTCTTCTATTGTGTTTGGCCATGTTCGGCGATCAGCCAATGCTGAAGCAGATTCTCTAGCCAGGGGAGGCGTTTTTAGGACAGTTTTAGAGTGCTTTGATTATCTTCCTCCTTGACTTATTGTAATTTTTCTCTATTTTTGGTTCTATCATTGTATCTATATCTTGTTCCTTGGAGTTGACCAACTCGGTCCTCTCCTTTTCTATGAATGAAATTGCAGCCACCTTTCAAAAAATGATATGATACATGTACTTGTCCCGTTTTAGACATCTCTATCATCATTTCATTGCTACTCCGTAATGAAAATGGTTGTTCAATCAGGACAATCAATGAAGCTATTAATTTAAAGTTGTTATCCAAAATCCTCCTTTTTGAATTATTTATTCTTTGTAGGTAAGCTGGGATTGAACCTCCGACCTCTAGGTTTAAGAACGAAGTTTAAACAATTGAGCTACTGGCTCAATCTCCTTACTTTTTGTACGCTACTTTTCTTATTATTTTTTTAACTTTTAATTTTAGAACTCTGAAATTTGTGAGGCTTGCACCTGGCCTCACGCCTCTGCCTTTTAGAAAAATTATATATATACTGTGTATTTATGTTAGAGACCTATAATATTGTCATGATTCTCTTTTTCGTTTATCATTTGTCCATGATTCATTTGGTAAATTTCAAAAATGGAATTTAAGTAATGCAGTTAGATGCTTCAGAACCCACAAAGTAGCATATATGCATCCATAAATTATGGGTGGGGTACGCAGTGCATCTTTTTAACAATCAAGAGTCTGTTATACCCACCTCAAGTTTTAGGAACATATATGGGAGATTTGGTTAGCCATTATTGTCCATGTATTGGTCCATGTTCTGTTTGGTGTACTATCATGTGGGCACATACCCTTCTCTTATGGTTCAAATAAGTCCACATTCATCAAATGCCAGGTCATTATTTGTCCATGAGCTTTTCCCTTCTTCAACTTCGCCCCATTTAGTTCCGCCATATTATTATGTTTGGTTTTTCGAGTTATGGAGATTACGTTGTATAGTTTGCTGATTTTTCTTCTTCCTGGTTTGCCAGTACGATGGCTTGGGGATTCTTTTTAATCCTTCATTTTGATAGATGAGTTTGGGTGGAGTTTTCTTTCAATTTGCATTCTTTTTCTTCTTTTAATGGTCAATTAGCATGCAATTTTCTCAATGTTTGTCATGTTGAAGGCTGTGTAGAAGCTTGCAATTTGGCATTCATTAGTTCCTGTGTACTTAAATGTTTTAGTCTTAGAGATTAACATGTGTAACATGGAAATCCTTGAAAACCCATCAAGCTGGCATGTTTATACATTCAGTTTAGTGAAAGATATATTGTTATTTTTTAGAAGCATAGCAAAATATATATAGATAATAAATGCATTCAAAATATGTAAGTAGTTTACTAACACAAGAAAAAAGATAGGGGGTTTTTCCTAATAGATGTCTTGAAGTGTGACCCGGGTGTGTGACATGTATACGTTACACAGTGGGTTTCAAAAATTGTAAATAGGCCAATCCCTTCGTTTTTTCTCCTGTTCATGGACTGGCAACATATATTCTTCTACGCATTGCCATTATGAAAGTGAACATCAATTAACTGACATTTTTTTTTATGACATAGGGTATCCCCACCCCATTTTAGGGCGGGACTAATCCCTATGGATGCACGCAGCCACCCGTAAACCACGTGCATCAGGTTAATTACCTGACATTTTGATCACATGAGATGACAGATGTTTACCTTAAAACCTTGTAAAACTGTAGACTTGTAACCGTAAATCCTAAGGAACAAAGGAGAAACCCTTAGTTCTGTTTCACCAACGTCTTGGCAAAGCCACAGTTAAAAGTCTCCATTATTTATACGATATTGCTGCACTATAATCTCTTCATTCCCACCCTACAATTGTAAGCTGTGAATCGATTTCCTTCTATTTTGTCAATATTCTAGAAAGGCTAGTAATCTCTATTTGTCTTATCATGAATATAAGAGGAAAGTCTTTTCTCCCTTTACGAAGTTAAGTTAGTATAACCATGTATTAATAACTGCCCGTACTTATTCATTATTTTGGTTTTCTTTTTCAATCTTGGGCATTCCAAATTGAACTTCACCCCATCTTTTAATATACTTGATTTTATCTGAATTCGATATCCTAATATTGATGATATCAGGTTTTCTGAAGAAACCCAACCTGGCCTCGTGGAATGTAAAAATGCAGCAAAGAGGTTGATCGATCTCGGAATAGTCTTCAGGCCAATTGAGGAGGCCATCCAAGATTCCGTCGGCAGCATGAAAGAGAAAGGCTTCCTTGGGCAAGCTAACCAACATTCTTAGATCTTTTACAGCAAGTGGGCTATCAGTCCATGCATATATGCTAATAAATGCTGTATTGGACAATAAAGTTATTTTCTCTCGTGGTTTACTCAATCTACTTTCATACCATAACTGAATGTAATTGGGTCTTGAGCAAATTAACATTACAAATCCTGTGTGTTACTTACCATATCATCAGACCTTTTACAGGATTGGATTCTCAATGAAGTTTGTCTTCCCTTCACTTTTAGCTCAGCTTTAATTTCATTTAGTAGGTTGTGAAGAGTCGTTTCATTAGAGATTTTGGTGTTCTTTTGCTTTCTGTAGTGGTTTAGTGATGCTTATTTTCATGTAAATAGCTTGTAAAGGGTTGATTTGATCTTCTGTTTGACTAGTGTCTGTTCTACCCCCAACAAGGCAAGCAAACTTAATATCATCAGCTGAGCACCTTCTTTTTCTCTGTTCCTTCGTTTTTTCCCCTCTTCTTTTACCTTCACACCCCACCAGTAGGTCCATGTGCTCAAGGCTCCCCCTATCCTTACCCTCAGCTGAGCCCCTATCATGGTGGTTCTTCTGGCAGTGCATGTGCAACAATCACCACAACACCCCACTTTGTCTTCATCCTCTCCCTTAAATCTTTATCTCCCTCCATTGATGTTGAGAGGATGCAGTGGCTGCTAAAATGTATGAGTCTGTGCACTCCTTCCTGGTTGTCAACCCGTAGCATTCGTGATTCTCTCTATCTGCTTCTATCAGAGGAAAAATCGATTCTGGGAGCTTTGCATGGCTGGCGTTTGAATTTGATGCAGCGGAAGTTGACTCTGTACCTATTATGGTTTCAAACATAGTTTTTTTTTTAAATGGAGGTTTCAAACATAGTTATCGGCTAAGTTATTTCTGCTTCTCAAATTTAAGGGAAGATCACTACCCATTCGTTTCATACAAATTTCCTCCTAATTAAGAGAAGCTTCCTATTTATTTTCTCTTTACTTTCTTAAGAGCTTTTTCCTTCCCGCATTCTCTCTTTTCTAATCCTCTCACTTTCCACTTTTGCTTCATGCATTGCGACACTGGTCTTTATCGTTGAGTGGCGAGACTATTCTGAAGTGTGACACATGATCACACATGATCAGGCTAATCAGTACCATCCAAAATTATGGGCCTCGCCATGATTGGATGATCCTATCAAATGATTTCTACGTGCTAAATGTGGCTCATTGCCCTTCTCACCTATCCCTTTTCAAGCTATTGATAGAACAGTTAGTCTGATTTAGTGCAATTTTCACCCAATGGCCTTCCTGATCAACAATTGCTATCTGTACGAAAAGATCGTTAGTCTCGGCAGTTTCACGGTTGTGTAAATGTTAGATTGTCTCGTAAAAAAGAGTTACATACCAGGTATTGTTAACATTCGGATTACAAAAAAATGAACCTGTCTCTCAATCCGAACACTCCGTTGTCTTCTGCCACAGTAGATGGATCATGTGGATTTTTGCTTAAATAACAAACTGTTGATCACCCATAAATATATTGGAAGAGGCAATTTCACCCACATCATGTCATGGGAGTCTGAAGCTTCCATCAGTGGTAGATAACGGACTTAAGTTTGGGTCGTCCACTTGGCTTTTTTACTATTCCCAAATCAGTTCCCAATTGACTGCAGACATTGTCTTAATTATTGTATTTGGAGAAGGCTATGAATTTGATTTTTATGTCTTGAGGAAAATGTGTAATTCGTTAGCATTGCTACTAACAGCGTAGAACAGAGGATTGAGATCTTTAAAGAGACCCTCACTTTCAAGCGCGAGGAAGCATCTCCTGCTTTGTTTCACGACAATTTACTTTGTTAAGGTTATCATATTATTATAGCATATAAATCCCTTGCTTAAAGAAAATAGCTCACATTGTCTATCTTGGTTGAACACGGTCCTCTCAAGAAAGCCTCGCCGTAATTTATCCCTTAGCTAATATGCCAGTCTACTTCATGTCGCTCGCGCTATTTATCCAAGATAGACAGTGTGAACACGATAAATTAGCTACGGTACACTTGCTCACATTGGATAAATTAACAGCACTTGTTCTTGAGAGGACCGGTTGAACACTTGCTCACATTGTCTATCTTGGATAAATTACACACGGTCCTCTCAAGAACAATCGTTGTTAATTTTGTTTACTTGTAGTACAAACTCACTAAGCAGAGAGAGTTCGCTAGAAATAGGCAGAGCTGTACATAGCTTGTAGTCATTTTTCCCCACACAGTCCCCAAGGCTATGTCACTCAGACGCTGCAATTATTTTTCCAATCAAGCAAAGCTTTCAAATTCAATAAAAGCATACCATATTCAACACTTACAGTGCTAAATATCAGCACCTGAAGGCAGCCTTCGTGTAGAATAACCACAGAGGAATGATGCATATGCTTTCTATTCTGCTCAAAGATAATCAAGGCAGAAGGCTTTAACAATTATCATATACATGAATTACAACATGATGAACCCTAAATCATCAAAAACAAATCAAGGGGCATTCTGAATTTTAGACTCAATCGTGGACTTGCCTGAGATTCATGGCATCTCTTGAATCTTCCTAAATTTTCTCAACACCAGGAACATGAATGCTATGATATGTGATTCTTGGTTTCAACTTTCAACATCTAGGTCGTGTTCATAAAATGGTGGGAGAGGTAGGATTTCACTCATGAAGGAGGGAGAGTTGCCAACCAAGGGAGCAGTTTTTCATGGACTAATTCAGGTCGATCATCATGTGGGCAGTGCCCTACACCCTCCAGAACATAAAGGCTTATATTTGGAAGCTGAGAAGGGAGAGCAGAGAAATATTTACCAACAGGTCCATCACGAGGAGTAAATGGGTCTTGATCACCCCATAAAACCAGAACAGGTAATGAGATTTTTGGCATCAAGGATATCGGATTCGGCCCTGGTGGGCCTGTCACAACAGAAACAAACACATCAAGTGCCCCTTCATCTTCCGCCGGTTTCTTAATGATCTGCATATTGAAGAGAGTTTCAAAATTAAATAACAAATCAGAAGAGTACCATTAAAAAAAATAACAAATCAGAAGAATAGCAATGTTACAGCAATGGAATTCAAATGTTAAGAGTCAATTTACCTCTACCAGATCTTCATCAACAGATTCCTTGTTTCCATACACAGACAATAGGATGTTCTTCAGATTATCTCTGTGTCAGTCTCAATACATGAGATTTTTGTTTTTTTTATCGCATATTACAAACAATAAGAACAACTAGAAAATGTACCTTTGTTTGACACGCTCAAAAAGTGCCGACGCAATTCCCCGTTGCTTTAATAAGAAGTCAAACAACCAAAGTAAAGGCAGCAATAGCTTAATTCTCCAATCGTCGACAATTGCCTTGTTGTTCATGCCGCCAGCACAGTTCAGTAGCACGAGCCCCCGAACCAGGCCGCTTGAAGATTCTATTTGAGGAAAGGAGATCATGTAAGGTGCAGAGATATGATTCAAAGCTAATCTGATGGCTCAGAATCTCAAAGAATCTGGCCATTCAAAAAAAGAGAATCTCAAAGAATTTGTGATGTTTCTTGAGCAATAGCTTTTCATCCAGAGAAACTCATGAAACAATTATGAAATCATCAGCCAACCTGCAGCAGCAATAACACAAGCAAGGCTTCCAACCGAGTTTCCAATCAACACAGTTGGCTTCTGAACGATTTCGTGTAAGAAATCCAAAATCAACTGTTCCAAATTGTTTTCTATGAGAGATTTAACAATGCAAGAAGATCTAAGACGTTTGCAGAAACTAGAGTAACAACGACAGGATAACCCCAAAATTTGCAGCAATTTAATGAGATACGTAGAACATGGTCAGTCGCAGAGAAGTAGACAAGATTACCTGTGCCCATGCCTCCATTGTATACGCAAAGCCTGCTGGCTTATCTGAAGCACCAAAACCAAGCAGATCTATGGCATAAACAGTGTAGCTTTCAGCTAATGTGTTGATATTCCTGAAGTCAAGCAGATAGAACCCAAAGTTCACATAAAAAGTGTAGAAAGAATTTACAAATGTTATTTAGAACCTAAAGCACAAATAGACAGAATCCAATGTTGACAGTGAACCATAAAACAAATAGTTACATCAATCAGAAGGCAAGCCAATGCAATAATATTCCTGAACTCAAGTAGATAAAAGGAAAAGTTCACAAAATTCAGGTTATCTTGCAAGATATCAAATAATTAATAACAGCCAGAAAGCAAATACTGCCAACAATCTGGAACAAAGTAAAAGGAATCACGTTGAGAAACTGAAGAATCAAACCATATATAGGGTAAAACCAATCTTCTCATGTTTCTGAACAAAAAATAGATAGAACAAAAAACAATCAATTAGTGAAGAAGGAACCATCAATATATTCAAAAATTGGCCTGGGAAGAAAACAGTCAAGCAGTACATCAATCTTATATTCCTAAGCCCCCATATACATGAAGCACCACACTTACAATTCCTCAAATATAATTATTAAATAAAGAGAAACAAATTAAATGTTTTGTCATAAAACATACTTATCCTCCTATATACGATTAGCTAGTTAACACATTGTTCATTAAAATCTAATAAAACATCAACAATAATAATAAAAAATGAACTAGAAATAGCTATTAAACATATTGTACATTAAAATCCAATAAAACATCAACAATAATAAAAAAGGAACTGGAAAAAGCGACAATCCCATAAAAAATGGAACTTTTCAATAATTTCACGAGACCCCACCTCACCCGTACCATCTCGTATCAATAGTACCTGAACCTACTACCTTTTCTCAAGCAGCTGAGGTACCTGAATGACGAGAAGCTATGCCAAAGGAAATTCAAGCTCTGGAAGACAAACTGTTGGAAAGTCAATGGTCTGATCTGTGACTTAATCGAACCCGAGAATTGTTACTTGAAAGGAGAACTTTTTTCTGTTGGAAACCAGAAATGTAAATAAACCAGTACTTATCTTTTTTTGTAGAAAAACGTTTCTGGAAAACCCGATTAAGAAGAAGAAGGCTGAGTCGTGCCACTGGTCACTCTCCTTTAGAATCGTATCCGCCCCCTACCGGTGCAACCGGGATCCGCGAACCGATGCTCCAAAAGATAAAACACCCAAAGTTGGCTCCAGTCCACGTGCACTCGCTGACTGGTCCACCCAGAACCACCTTGGAATAGTGCTCAAACACAGAAAGATCGGAGGAAGAAGATAATAAAAAACAGTACAGAAGTTGCCTTTAAAAATCAGAATTCGTGTACATCAATCTGTTTTCCAAACGGTGTTGATCTCTCCTTTTTATAGATGATGAGGAAGTGACCGTTGGAAGAGATTAATCACCACCATTAGTGTCTTAAACGTTTCTCTCCCAACAGTCACAAATGTGACTGTTGGATATGAAACGGTTTGCACACTTATTAGGGGTGTCAATACCAAAACATGGGGATATTAAAAACCGATTTAAATTTAATGGGAAAAATTAAATATGATTTGGGCATTAAAAAGATACTTTAACTGTACCCAAACCCGAACCCGGACCTCGGACCTCGGGCCACGGGATCCAACAAATTCTAAAGCCCCTTGAAGGCTCAAGCCTTTCTCCAACTCTCCATCTTATATGGATGAGAAAAATTCTCTCAAGCTCCTATGTGGGACTATTTATTTTGCCTTGGTTTAGAGAGCACAACATTCACACACACATCAAGGTCTTGGGTTCAAAACTTCAAATCCCCATTCATGCAATTGATTCTAGTTTTCATAAGAAAGAGGGGGATAACTTTAATTTGAATCTTCCCTCCAAATTTTAAACACCAAACAAAAGCATCTTTGACTTTTCTATTTAAAATTTTTTAAATTGTCCAACACAAACATACCAGGACCATCACCTCTAGGCAAATGCCCTATTGGATGCAAATGGATATATAAAACCAAATACAAGGCAGATGATTCCATTGAAAGATACAAGTCATGACTTGTAGCCAAAGGCTACACTCAAATGGAAGGTCTTGATTATCACGATACTTTCACTCCAGTAGCCATATTAGTTACTGATCGATGCCTTGTTGTTGCTGCTGCTATAAACCATTGGGATATTGGAGATCTTTTCTACGGCAATATTTTGGAGGTGCAAATGGGAAATATTTTACGGCAATGGAACCGGCAATATATTGGAATTTCACTCCAATATTTTGGGGATATTGGCAATCTATCCTACAGTAATATTTTGCTGCCATAAACCACTTATAGATTGGGCTAAATTGGAGGACATTTTGGTGATCTATTATACAACAGATATTATTCGCAACTAACGCTCGGTCATACGGTAAAAAGGCATAAAGAAAACTGCCCCACTCCTCGCTCTTCCCCCGCTCCCCACACACACACACACACACCCCGATTGGCTAAAACTCAATTTTGACGGAGGCGTGAGAGGAAAACCAGGTTGTGCTAATAAGGGATGCAGACAAATGTACCTTGTTGTCCTTCTTTGGTCCAACAGGCGTCTGCGAGTCAAATGAGGCAGACACAAAGGCTTTATTGTGGGGTATCAAGTGGTACATGTCTCATTTCTCCTCCCCCTTGATCGTGGAGGACGACTCTTCCAATGTTTTGGCCTGGGCGATTGGTTCGACAATGCCTTATTCGGTTGATCAGACCTTACGGAAGCCTCAAATTGTTTTCCGTGAAAGAAAAGTGTCAAAAACTATTGGCCCACGATGGATCGCACCTCCTGACGGATTTTATAAGTTAAATTTTGATGGAAGCTCGTTGGAAAATCCAGGCCCGGGTGGAATCGGGGGCACGCTACGTGACGCAAATGGGTTAGTCATCATGACTTACTCAGGGCCGGTTGGGTTGTGTGATGCAAATGAGGCTGAGGCAAAATCATTACTCTTCTGGCTGAGATGGTATAAGTCTCACAATATGGGTCCTCTGATGGTAGAAGGGGACTCCACAAATGTTATTGCGTGGGCTAGGGGTAGACGTGCTGGGCCATGGAGACTAGCTAGCACGGTGGAAGAGATTAGAGACCTTATTCGAGATATCCGCCCATCATTAACGCATAGGAGACGAACAGCAAATTCAATGGGCGGACGTTTTAGCAAAGGCAGGTGCAATCCGATCAGACACGGAAATATCTTTTAACGATATCACGGGGATTACATAAGATTATAGCCTTGCTTTTTGTGTACAGTCACAGGGAAGTGTCAATTTGTAAATTTTTTACAGATGAAATGAAATAGTTACCTTCTCAAAAAAAAAAAAAAGCAATATACAAAACCTAATACAGAGGAAAGGAGAAAAAGAAGAAGAAAACGTAAATTCCCAAGCAACAAATAGTCACAAACAAGGGAAGAGAATGAATGACAGTTTTCCTTGAGCCTTGTTGATAATTACATGGAAATCAATAAAGAAGATTGGAACAAGTGGTATTCTAAAAGGAGAGATGAATAACCTGCGCCAGTGGGCGATGGAGGCACCAAAACCGTGAACGAGGAGCAGAGGGGGTCCATTACCCTTTACCAAGAAGTTGATGACGTGGCCCCTCCACAGCCATGTGTTACAGCTCTGGTATATCTCTCTCACTTCCAACCTATCAGCCAGGTTTCTGGCATTGGACAAAACAAGGATGGAATTACTGAGATGGGTTTGCCTTGAAGGACGAAACAGCACTGAACAAGTACAAGTCCTAGGAGAAGAACAAGTAAAGAGACGAGGAGGTGAAGATATGGTGGTGGGAACAAATGCCACAGCCATGCTCTTGTTTGACCCTTATTTTTTCTTAGGCCTTGCTCGCTCTACAGTTTTATAGATAATTGTCATTGTCACCCTGTTGAGGCTTTTCAAGCTTTTACTTTCTCTTGATTTTCAATCTGGATTCAAGAAACAAAATGAGTTTTTCCAAGTGTCCTTGGCAATATAATCCTGTTTGGCAAACTCACATCTAAGAATCAATTTTGCCACTACTTGTGAGTTGAATGATGTTTCTCTGTATGACATAAAATATTAATTCTGAATTAGCTGCAGCTCGGAGATAAATGCGTCAATCACTAGGTCTTAGGGTAACTCACGGGATCAACAAGGATGTCCTATATTTAAGACTATATCTAAGAGGATTTACAGTTTCAATCTCACCTAAGCCTTCTTAAATATGTTTGGCCAGACGAATTTGATAAAGTTTTTATCAAATGACTTTAAAAACAATTTTGTATTTTTCAACGGATTTGAAAATGCATTAGCAGGCCCAAGCTGAAAGATTGGAATGTGTTACCATTAGGTGGGCAAGGGGATAATTGATGTCTACCCGAGTAAGAACCAACCCCGTGAATGAAGGGTTGGAGGAAGGATGTACACATCGGATATGAATAGGGTATGTTGATCTAACAGTCATTTTCAGGGCAATGTCCTAGTGGGGACCTTTTGCCTAATGTGACCATAGTTGGACTACATTGCGTAGGTCCGTAGTGGGGCCCATCTTAGGGCTCGCAGGATAGGTTGTTAGATCCCTGCATTGATATTACTCATAACTCGCATGACCCGCTACGATCCTTGGAGGATCAAGGTCCAGGATTTATAGGTTCAATTGACGGATTAGATTTAGTGTATTCGATACAGAGAGGATTACACATTAGTGCATATACGGTGTATATTAGTTGATTAAATAATTAAGGGAAATGATATATCCCCCCCTTTTGATCACCAGGAAAATCCCCTGTCAGTGTATCAATGACTAAAAAGGAGTTGTTGTACTTTTGTCAAAAGAATTCAATGCCCTTGATTGCCACAAACACTGACAGGGGGTGTTCCCGGTGATCAAAGGGGGCTGATATATCACTTCCCTTAATTAATATGATTAATTGATTAATTTGAGGAAAGTTGAAAGTTCCAAATTGGTGGAGTTTTGAAAGGAAGGGATAAAGAGAGACGGTTTCCATATTTGCAAAAGGTGTTTTTGAAACAAGTTTACAAAACAAATAAAAGAATTTTATTAAAATGGAAAGTGAGTGTTTTTGAGAAGCTTAGGCATCCAAGAGTCATTGGACGTCCAGCCTACCTCTCAATCTCTATATATAGTGGAGAAGGGAGAAGTAAATTGCTCTTGCACCATTTTACACTCTTTCCTTCTCTCTCCAAATTTCCAAAAAATTAACTCTCTCTCTCTCTCTCTCTCTCTCTCTCTCTCTCTCTCTCTCTCTCTCTCTCTCTCTCTCTCTCTTCTTCCACATGTTTTTCCTCTTGGCTTTGAGCGAAGTTTTGGAAAAAAGGTTCTTCAAGATCTCTGTGATATTTTTCCTCTTTGACTTGGAGCCAAGATTGATAAGAAGGGTTCTTCTCAACGTCCTCCATTGTCTGTTGCGATCAAAGGGAGCCATCACTCCAACTTCCTAGGCTTCGTGTTTGAGAAACATCGAAGCCAAGAGAGGAGTGAATCAAGCATAGGTTACTAGTCAGGTAACCAAATCGGTATTGTTTTCTTGGTCTTCTGAATTTTAATTATGTCGCCATCGACAATCTAGTAATCTAGGTATTCTGGGTTAAAGAACGAGAGAGATTTTTTTGTTTTCCATATCCATGGCCTCTTCCTCTGCGACTGGATCCCTCATTCGTCCAACATTTACACCCCACCCCCCCTTTCGAGGGCTTACCAAAAAGTAGAAGTGTATCGGAGGGATTGATATGTCGATATGGTATGATAAATTGATATGGTACTAATACGTGGTCTATATCGTGTCATATTTACGTGAATGCGCTAAACCTTTATTCTTTTTTGTTTTGTCATTTTAAAGCAATTTTGCTTGACATGAGATTATATGACCTAAATTGACATAGATTTACTAGATTCAATTATGAAACATTAATATTTGAAGTGTGAATCCATGGATCAAAGATTCACAAAAAATATAAGATTTGGGGTATGAATTAATGCGTTAAATAATTACAAATTTTATAGATTTTTCGTCCAACATAAAATCCTTATTTCTTCTTCTTCTTCTTCCTCTTCTTCTTCTTCTTCTTCTTCTTCTCTCTCTCTCTCTCTCTCTCTCTCTCTCTCTCTCTCTCTCTCTCTCTCTCTCTTCTTCCACATGTTTTTCCTCTTGGGCTTTGAGCAAAGTTTTGGAAAAAAGGTTCTTCAAGATCTCTGTGATATTTTTCCTCTTTGGCTTGGAGCCAAGATTGATAAGAAGGGTTCTTCTCAACGTCCTCCATTGGCTGTTGCGATCAAAGGGAGCCATCACTCCAACTTCCTAGGCTTCGTGTTTGAGAAACATCGAAGCCAAGAGGGGAGTGAATCAAGCTGAGGTTACTAGTCAGGTAACCAAATCGGTATTGTTTTCTTGGTCTTCTGAATTTTGCTTATGTCGCCATCAACAATCTAGTAATCTAGGTATTCTGGGTAAAAGAGCGAGAGAGATTTTTTTGTTTTCCATATCTCCATGGCCTCTTCCTCTGCGACTGGATCCCTCATTCGTCCAACATTTACACCCCACCCCTACCCCCCCCTTTCGAGGGCTCACAAAAAAGTAGAAGTGTATCAGAGGGATTGATATGTCGATATGGTACTAATACGTGATCTATATCTTGTCATATTTACGTGAATGTGCTAAACCTTTATTCTTTTTATTCTTTTTTGTTTTGTCATTTTAAAGCAATTTTGCTTGACATGAGGTTATATGACCTAAATTGACATAGATTTACTAGATTCAATTATGAAACATTAATATTTGAAGTGTGAATCCATGGATCAAAGATTCATAAAAAAATATAAGATTTGGCGTATGAATTAATGTGTTAAATAATTACAAATTTTATAGATTTTTCGTCCAACATAAAATCCTTATTTCTTCTTCTTCTTCTTCTTCTTCTTCTTCTTCTTCTTCTCTCTCTCTCTCTCTCTCTCTCTCTCTCTCTCTCTCTCTCTGACTATCTCTTCCTCTCTTGATTAGTAATAATACATAAATAACATGCATGTTTGATACAAGATTTCGTGAGATCTGAGTGTTATATGTGTTGATTTTATTATTTAATCTATTCTAATTTTTTCATTCTATTGCATTTGTTGATAAATTTATCTAGGTAATGTAGTGTTTGATTATTTTTTATGTTTGTTACGATAGATATATGTTATGCATGCCTTTGGTTTTTCTTTATTTTATTTACTTATTTTTAGTTTTACCTAATAAAATTTCATAATATCCGCTATGTTTTAATTGATATATGTGTGTGTATATATATAGGGAAATGATTTCTGCACTCCACTATTTGCATAAACATGCGCACCAATTTTTGTCGTGTAGTATTTAAAGTGCTATCAAATGACTATCACAGTTCTCAAAAAGCTCTTAAATCCCTTTAAATACTACACGACAAACATGTGGAACGCATGTTTATCAAAACATTGGAGCGCTAAAATCATTTCCATATATGTATATAGTGCTACATCACATGTTAGGAGCATGATCCACGCATGTATTAGTTTATGTGCCTATTTTTAAGAACTCATTCTTACTTTTTTTGTATTTTACATACTTTTTAACTTTTCATTAATTCAATTTATTTTATATTTGATATTTTAGAAAATTAGTCCTAGATCTTTGTGTAGTATCTTGTTCATATTGCTATTTCTTTCCTTTTTGCACTATTTTCCAACTATTTTACCTATTAGAGTTTATGACGTATTGTAGATACCCCATTTTGACCGAACCCTAAATAGGGGAGTGGAATATCTAAAATGTGGGTGTCAATGCTAATTAGGAGCCTAAAGGAAATAGTCAGATTTTAGCTCTGTTTCTTACCTGCCCCCTCCCCCCTTTGTATAGTTGAAAATAGCCTTGGATATGCACATAGGAGGGGTGCATCAATTACAGAGTGGGCTGTCCAATAAGATGCAAGGGGGTTTAATTTATCATCTCTTTCTATATATATGGACTCGATCGGATTTTTGGGTGATAGGGATATTTGTAAAAATCTCAGAGAAATACAGAGAGATGAGAGAGGGAGAGATTTCTAGCTTCATTACCTCCGGCCATCAACCCCATGCTCGCCGGCCATCTCCTCTTCTCCACCTCCGATCACTATTCACCTCTTCTTCTTCAATCATCTCACCCACCATTACTTGATCTTCATTCTCATATCTCTGAAACCCTAGATTCGAAATCCTAACCTCTTCCATCTTCTTCCCCCGACTAATCCAGTCAGATTCCGGCCAATCTCCGGCCCAATTTCCGACCACAATTCGGTACCGCTATTAATCCTTCAAGGCTAGGACTATGTCCTAGATAAAGAGTTTTAGAGTTAAGGTTTGGTCTTTGTTTTGTTGTGTGCTTGTTTGTGCTTGTTTTAGAGTTAGGGGTTTGTCCTAGAGTTATAGGAACCCCTCCGTCCGATCAGTTGGTGATCCACATCGCCGACTGGTGACTAGAATATGATACGTTAATGATCCATTTATTTTTCTTAGGAAACACAACCTAGTTACACATAGGTTGTAGGAACCACCTGCATTAGCTTAGGGCTAACCTGCATTTAGTTAGGGCATATAGGGTGTCCTAAAATCCGCAATTCACTGGAATTTAAATAATCGCACAAGAAATTTTAATAACTAGACCGGTCTTTTAGATCGAATCTAGGATAGAGGTCTAGGTGTCTTAGGCATCATAGCTTAGAATAGGTGCGAAGAACTACGTTGCTCTGATTCTCGTGGAGGCAGGGATACGTAGGCTTCTTTGGATGAACATCAGACTGTCCAAGGACTCGGGCTAAATCGTTTAAAGTCTTAGGACTTGTTGTGTTGTCGTGTTGTGTATCTTGTTGTGTTTTCTTACCTTCATGCGCAGACCTTATACCTTTAGTTGTAGCATGCATGTTTTTGTTCACCGGAACTTAGACACCAGTTAAGCATGTCACTCATAATCTAGTTGTGATTAGGTGACACATCTTTCATTTATTTTGTGCATATTTATTATTTTATCCTCAGGAAATGCATGCTTAGGTAGACGACTCCTGAGGATTGTTCCCATTTCACATGATTTTCACCCAAAAACTCTTCGAGGTTAATATAAATGGCATAAGAGACCAGGTGCTTGCATTCGGACGAATTATGGGTGCTCTTCGGACCTTCTCCATTCGTAATCAGGCACGAGCCCATATGTATTTCTGGTTATCCATTGCACAGAGGATTTGATTTTGGGGGTTCCATGGCCTATCCATGGATGGCGACTCTGAGTTATTTTAGGTACGTCCTGGTTTGGGGATTTATCCTTGGATCAAGAGGTATCTAGTTTATTCGCCACTCGTGCTTTGCTATGAAGGTGGCATCTATTTCGAGAGTTCCTTGGTAGAGCTCTCCTTCACATGTGGAGGTCCACAGATTGCTGGGGGCTCGTCTCCCACCTCTCTCTCGGATCGGGGTCTACACGTATCGTTAGTGTTTATATATTTTATCATTAATTTGTTCATTTTTAGTTAAAATAATTATATTTTTATACTTTTAGTTCAATTCGAAACAAAAAATAAAATTGACAGACAACCAAACGTGTAGATGGTTGATATGCCCTCGGTACACCAAAAGCTGGTAGATCAAGTTAAACTTATAAAAGTATGGTGTAGTTGAAGTATATATGCCAAAAATGGCGTTCTGGTGGTGATGAGTCAATGGATGTGACATTTGGGTTTGTACGACCCAATACAGTAAAACATGGGTGTGCTATAATCTTAATAGAATTTCTATTTGGAAACATTTTTCAATTATCATAAAGGCATAGATTTTATTTATTTATAAAGAATCATTTCAAAACCAATTTTTGACAAAGTTATTGTATAAGAAGATAATCAAAAGAAAAGGGGGAACCCGTCAGACACTCGAATGGGTCAGAGTTCAGGCAATCAAGAGAAGAAACTTTGTCAAAATTTATTCTATACAGTACCTTTATTGGATAGTGTATTATGTTTCACTTATTAACTCTATAAATATTTTGTTTCATACAATAACCTTACATATCTAATAGAGCTAACTTAAAATGAAAATTACGGACATGGCTTTGTAAATCAGTGTTGTGGGATTTAGAGTTGGAAACTTTGGGCCTAGAATTGACAGTCGGTTGACCAAAGAGGGGATTGGTCGATCTAATCCGATTTAGTACCCCCAACACACTCTCTTGTACCCATAATTTACCATTTTAAGTATATTTCAATGATGGAAACCTTATTTGATAGGGTATTCAATTCCGATCTTCGAGGGATTGGAAAGAGGACTTTCGTAAAAGAAGTATTTGAAGAAGATAAGTGGTTATACCTCTTACTTAGTTATTTTCCCTAAACTACTCCAAGAATTATTTAATAGTTATTTTCCCTAAACTACTCCAAGAATTATTTAAATGAATTGTTGGACAATTGTAAATTGGTTTTGAAATGATTCTTTATAAATAAAAAATTCTATGCTTTTATGATAATTGAAAAATATTTCCAAATAGAAATTCTATTAAGATTATTGTACACCCATGTTTTAAAAGATACGAGACAAGCATGTAATATAGAAAAAAAATATGTTGATTGTGATTACTTGTATTGTTATTTGATTTCTAAAAGTGTAGGGTACATCGAATAATGTTTATTTCAATGTTTTGTTTTAATGGATTCTCAATTGGACTACATAAGAGCCCGTCAGTGGGGCTTAATCGCTGACACATGATCATGTTTTAGTGACCATATGGTAGTGACTCCAAAGTTAAAGTGAATTGTCGTCGCCAGAGAGTGCTGACTTAGTAAAATCGTAGTCCTAGTGATCGTAGTTTCCAAGTTCTTTCCAAAATGCAAATAGAAGTGTTTAAATTTTTTTCAATGCTTAAATTGCTTCTCATCTTAAAGTACAATGGTTTAATTGCTTATTTTGATTATCAAATATGCATAGTTTCCAAAGTGATTGAGCTATTTGGTTTGTAGATTTTTGAGATGTTGCATATTTCTTCTTAAATTGTGACATGATTTACTTAGTGATTTTCTTCTAATGTTTTTATTGTGGCATACTTGTCTCGGCTAAGTAAGGGATATAATCTCTTGCTGAGCGTGATCCCACTCCTCACATTAAATTTTTCAGATGATCAGGAGGCTTAGGATTTCCAACGAGAGACGGTTAAACGTAGAAGACTAGTATGAAGATAGAGATTCAAATAAAAGATTTAGTTATTTAAAGAATTAGAAGAACCTTTATTTATTTCATTTCGTATTGAACTATGTGAAAGAATTAATTATGTCGTTGTTTGGGATTATTTAATTATTATGGAATGGTATTTGATGAAATTTTTATTTTTATTAACTGTGGGTTTTTAATCAATTCCTTGTGCTAGACATTGTAATTGAAATCGACCTTGCGTGTCTTTGGGTCAACCATAGGCGCGTGGTCGCTGTTCGCGCCCTCGCTTCCACGCTTCTGGGTTGGGGGCGTAACAGAGAGTGGTATCAAATCACATATTTTTAAACTAGAGACATTAGGAACCCTGGAATGTTTCTGGAACCAATCGTTCACTAATTAGGATTCGATAATATTGTATGAAGTGACCCTTAGGACGATTAGAATGATTATCATAATATGTGATATGTATTGTGATAAATTTAATCATTCTATGGTATCTATGGGAGCCTTACAATGTTGGTTATGATTGGTGAATTAGGTGAAAGATGGTGGCCAGAGGTTCTAGAAATAATAATGATATCGTCGGTCAACCCGCTGCTGATCGAGTGCCACCTCAGCAGGCTCAGGCCCAGGAGGTACCTCGGCAAGCCAGATCACAGCCGAGAGTAGAGCAGCCAAATCCACCTAATATGGCTAATATGATGCAAATGTTAATCGGAGTGGAGCGACAACAGCAAGCACAAAACCAGCCAAGACAGCTTGGTAGGATTGCGGAGTTTAAGAGGATGGATCCACCACTGTTTGAAAAGGTGTTGACCCATTGGATGCGGATAAGTGGATGGACGAAATAAACAAGATATTCACTGTTCTACAGAGTACGGATGAGGAGAAATTAAATTTTGCAACATACATGTTACAAGGAGAAGCGCATAACTGGTGGAAAACGGAAAAAAGAATCCATGAGCAGGATGCTGAGCCGTACACATGGGAGATGTTTGAAAGAGCCTTTAATGAAAAGTTCTTTCCCAAGAGTGTGCACTATCAGAAAGAGATCGAATTTATGAAATTTCAGCAACGAGGAATGACAGTGACCCAATATGAGGCAGAGTTCACTAGTTTATCTAGGTTTGCCCCAAACATGGTGGCGAGCGAGGCCTCTCGCGTCAAGCGATTTCAGGAGGGTCTGAGATCGAGCATTAAGTATGTGGTGGCACCATTTGAACTGACTACTCTTGGGGCTGTTGTGAACAAAGCCTTAGTTGTTGAGAGGGAGCAAGCTGAGGCTCAACCCGAACCCGACCCGACCTGATCCGATTTTCAAATCAGGTCGGGTTGACCCCCCTTTAGGCTTTAAGCCTTTTAACATTTCTAACTTTCCGTCTTTCCATGTGCCTTGAAAACTTAACTAACAAGTAATGTGAAAGGGGAGATTTTAATATTTTATGCGTTAGAGGGATAATATCATTCCTTTTTTAGTTTTTTTGACTTTTACTATTTTAGGTAATGTTAAAAGTAAATTAGAAAATTAAAATTTTTGAGAGGAAATAAAGAAGGCAAATTTTCAACTTTCATTTTAAGTATATTTTATTATTGGGAAAATTCTCAAGAAAATGTTATTTTTAACTGAAAATCTCAAAAAATGGGTGAAACGCATCCCAAGGCATGTTTTAAGACAAGAATGCCCTTGAGTTGCTTTTCCCTCCACTTTTTTGAGGAAAGAATCCCAATGCATTTCACAAACCCTATTCACCTTTTTTAGCTTCTTCTTCCCCACGCAAGTGTAGAAAATCCATTGCCTTTGGTAAAATTCCATTGTACAGCTCCCTTGTAGGATGAATTAAGCCCATATTTTTCAAAATGGACTATACAACCCATACCATAGGATGATCCAAACCGCCCAATTGATGGGCCACACCGCAAATAGATTGTGCCCCAAAAATCATTTCCATAGGATTCTTCCTTACCATTACCGCTACCACCATTACTTTCCTCAAACAAAAACCCAAGATCTGATCACCTCTATTCCTTTTCCACCATTAGATCTCATCCATCCTCTTCCTCTATCACCATCCATCACTTTTCCATCACTGGATTCTCAATTTTCAGAGAATAAAGAGATTTGTGAAAGAAAAGATTGACTAGGGTTTGGATCTTTATTATTTCAGATCTAAAATTCAGAGGCAAAGAGATTTGCAGGGAAAATATACGGAGAAATGGGTTTTTGTCTTCAATCGGAAAAATCACAGAAGAAGGGGACTCCTTTTTTCGTTTTAGAAAATCAAAGCGAAAGGGGGTTCTCGTTGAGAGCAAGAGAGGGAGAGAGAGAGATAAAAGGGAAGACAAGCTTGAATTTCTTCTCCGGCAGATTCGCCGGTGCCAACTACAACTCTCTGGTTATCGTTGTTGTTCCGGTCCTCGCTGTCATTTTCTGACGGATCTTCGCTGATTCCGGACATTCATTATTAGATCCGAAGTCTTCGGATCCATACGATGCGCATGACAATTTTTGCAAATTCTGGAAATCCGAACACTCTCCGGTGAGTTTCATTTCTGACAAGATTTGGCGAATTGATCTCCAATTTTATCCTCTTTCAGGTAATTCATATTCTTTTTCTCTATTTCTTTTAGTCTTTTTAAATATTTTCATGGCCAGAATCTAAGTTTCTTAGTTTTTTTTCTTGTGCTTGATTTTTAGTTAGATCAACTTGATATATCACTGGTGAGAAGCATGAATAGAGAAAGGTGTTTTAATATTTGCAAGTTTACAATCAGTTTGTTTCTTCATTCATAAAATTCATTTTAAGAATTCAAAAGAGCTTTCAAAAATTGTGTAGATTTGAGAGTTGAGTTGAACTTTATGTGATTAACAAGATGATTGTATTCGTGTCAATGCCTTGTTGACAGTATAATTGTGTTTAATAATTGTGCTGGATAATTGCATAAACTTACCTTGTCCATTAATTCATTAATTGGCTTCGGAAAGCTTCTCATTTTCAAAGTTATAATCACTGTTGATAGCTCTCCCGAATGTTGATAGATAAGCTAAAGTCAAGAGGATGTAAACGTGAATTCTCATTTCACCGAACAATGCATTTTTTGTTTGTTTGCACGTTTCGGATAAGGTGAGCGGGAGATCCTAATCTTTAGATCTTTTACCAGGTGAAAGTAATGATAACTTTGGACCCCTCATTCCTTTTATTTCAGCTTCTAGAATGTTTCTTGGGATTTGTTTTATGGACCGGTATCATTTTGATCCTTATTATTGGGTTTCTTACAAAAAGAATATGTGTTAAGGTTTGGCCCTTGGATCCGGTTTCAACTCGATGACTTCTAAACCTCAATATAGAAGTAGAAAGTAAAGCGAGTTTCCAAAAGTATTGTACGTGTCACACCATAGGATGATCCAAACCGTCCATTAGATGGGCCACAATGCAAATATGTCGTGCCTAAAAAATCATTTCCATAGGGTGATCCTAGCCCTCCAATCCATAGAGGAAATTCGGATTATGGAAATCTCTGTAGATTGAAGGGCGAGGATCAGCCTATGGAAAACATACTCAAAACTTCAAACAACATTTCATGTTTTGTATTTTTGTTTGGATAAAAATTATGTATCATCTTGAGTTTCTTTCCACTTTCTCTTGATCCCAAACTGTAAGTGCTAACTATGTACAATATAAGTAGGACTTATAACACTTTGATGGATGGTCCCGCTCGACTCAAAATAGCTTGTAACCCGGACTCAGAAACTAAGATCTGAAAAGCACTCCAAAAAGGATAATGGATCTAATGAAATACTATTAGAATGTATGAACCACTATTTATAACTTGGAACCACTATTTATATCTTGGAACCACTACATAGTGGTAAATAGTAGTTCCGAGGTATAAATAGTGGTTCTCACTGTATAATTAGTGGTTCTGAGTGTTTAAACCACTACGCATACACTCATTCTCATTTTTTATAGTAGTTTTGACTGTAATTGTGGTTTTCAGGAATCTTGAAACCACAATTAGTGCTTGAAAGGATTTAATTGTTGTTCCTTTCATCTAAATGATATTCTGAGTGTTTAAACCACTGTTCATAAATTTATTCCAACTTTGAAACCCAATGAAATACTATTAAAATGTATGAACCAATATTTATACCCCGGAACCACTATTTATACCTCGGAACCACTACATAGTGGTAAATAGTGGTTCCTAGGTATAATTAGTGGTTCTGAGTGTTTAAAACCCTATAAATACACTCATTCCCACTTTTTGTAGTGGTTTTGAGTGCATAAAATTTTCAATCTCACAATTTAAACTCTTGGAACAAGTATTATGCCATCTAAACTATGAACCACCATATGATCTGACTGTTTAGACAACTATTTAACCCATTGTTCATAAATTCGTAGCAACATTGACACCCAATGAAGTGTGCAGCAAAATTTCTACTCTGGAACCACTGTTTATACCTTGGAACCACTATTTATACCTCGGAACAACTACAACCGCTACATAGTGGTAAATAGTGGTTCCTAGGTATAATGAGTGCTTCTGAGTGTTTAAAACCCTATAAATACAGTCATTTTCACTTTTTATAGTACTTTTGACTGCATAACTTTTTCAATCTCACAATTTAAACTCTCAGAACAAGTATTAGGCCATCTAAACTATGAACCACCATAAGATCTGAGTGTTTAGACAACTATTTAACCCATTGTTCATAAATTCATTGTAACTTTGACACCCAATGAAATACTATTAGATTGTGTTAAGCAATATTTCTACCCTGGAACCAATATTTATATCTTGGAACCACTATTTATAACTCGGAACCACTGCATAGTGGTAAATAATGGTTCCTAAGTATAATTGGTGCTTTTGAGTGTTTAAATATTGGTTCCCAGATATCAACAGTGGTTCTGAGAACAAAATATTGCTTCTACATATTTAAATAATAGTTGTAATTGTATAGACATGAGTTTCATCCGGGTTTACTCTAAATAGAAACATAGGGGGCAATAGAGAGATAGAGAGATTATGACAATACGTCATAACATTGTAAAGAGGATAATGACAATAACAAATGCCTAACAAAACCATAACAAATCCCTAACAAATAAACAAGATGATGACAATACACCATAGTATTGTAAGGAACATGTTAAACCTATGCAAATGTATCACAATGGACCTACCAGAGAAGCTAAGGTTTCATAGGCCAAGAAAAATAAATCCAATAAAATCTAGATTTTAGGAGAGGAGAGTTTCACCTCTTTGCAATGGAATTTCCATGGATTTTTACAACAGGCAATAGAGTTTCATTTTGGCATGGGGAAGAAGAAGGTAAAAATATTAGGTGAAATGCATTGGGATCCGTTGCTTACTTTGTTGGAGGGAAAAGTAACACAAGGGCATTTTGGTCCTAAAACACTCATTGGGATGCGTTTCACCCATTTTTGAGAAATTAGCCAACTCAACCATTTTCTGAGATTTTCAGATAAAAATCACATTTTTTTTAGAATTTTCCTTTTATTATTTTAAAAATACAAATCGGGTTTTGGGTCGGGTCAAGTTCCCGACATCCCAACCCGAATTCAAATCGGTTGAGTTTTTCTAACCTGAACCCAACCCAAATTTCAGAAAACCCAACCTGACACGGCAAAAAATCGGGTTCAACCCGGCCAGAGTTGCACCACTACTTGCATCTGACAGCAGCCACAGAGGCTAACTTTTCGGCAGATTTTGTCTTCATTTACAAGGTCGATGCTGTCAGATGTGCTAGCAAATCCCTTGTTATTTTCTTTTGTATCGAGAGAGAGATGTCCCTCTACCGTGGGGGTAAAGCCCACAAATATCAAGGACCGATAAAAGGCCCAAAAGCTTACACGAGAGTCGAGAGTAAAGGCATAATGTGGAACTGAGTGCAAAAGAAGAGAAATTCTGAGGGCCCCAGGTGTCCAGACAACAACCACAATTCAAATCCGTACGGGTACGGAATGAAAATAATGGTCTAAATATCAAAGCCGATTCTCTTTCTCTCGCTCCTCTTTGCTTCCACTCAAGATTCCTCTTATAAAGTATAAACAGACACCAACCAGTAAATATCAGACCCACAATCTCCCTCTTTCTCTCTCTTTGTCTATTCAAGATTCGTCTTCATTTCTTTCCTTAACAGACACCACATGCCCCTCATCCATGCAGCTATCTTTTCCTCGTTTCCTTTTCATATCCAACCATGGAATGCCGCCTCCCATTTTCATGTGGACACCAGCCACTGTCGTAATATCCACTCCCTTTTTATCTTTTTTGGTGGGTATGCCAACCACTCCTTTTCTGGTGTTTTAATTTCTTTCTTATTAGACTTGAGATTGATTGAGATTATCAACTTTTAAGCTTTTCCTAATGACGCATTCTTATTTTTTCTTCAGTTCTAAATTTGGGTTGTTTTCATTTTTAGGTGGAGGTATAACCCATCTCTGATTTTTTCTCTTTTCATCTTGGTCTTTTTTTTGAAGTATTTTAGTTTTTATACATTGAGAAAGCCTAACTTCCTTGACAATTAAATCCAATTAATTTAGACAAAAAAAAGAAAAAAAGAAAAGCGAGAGAGAGAGAGAGAGAGAGAGAGAGAGAGAGAGAGAGAGAGAGAGAGAGAGAGGTTTCCTTTCCTTTTTCTTTGGTTTTCTGAAATTGGTTATTTACTTGCTATAGCCATTTCGGATAGTCTGTTTTTTCTTATTCTCTATATAATTTAAATTGGCAGGTTTTAGTTTTATTCATGTATTTATGTTATGGATATATAGGATGAGTGGCGTGCATTTGTTTATACCTTGAATGCCAACCTTCCTTCGGTGGGGGTAATTTTTTTTCATTCAAAAAACATTTATTACTAGTGATATGTGCAATTCTCCCTTTTGTGTTTCTGTATCCATTGGTTGAAATTTGTGTCTTTCTTGTGTTTATGTTATGGAATGCATTTACTTATCAGGATTTTATTACCCACCTCCTGATTTGTTTTATGCTATGGTGGTGATCCTTTTGGGAGTTTCTGGTTGTTTTCATTTTCAACTGCCTGTAAATCATCGAAACTAGGTTGATATACCCTTTAGAATTTTGTATCATACTAAATGATTGTTGACTGAAATTTTATGGGTTAGACCGTTCGAGATTACTTTTGTTTTTGGGTTTTCGATTTTGAGTTGTTTTCAACCAACAGTAAAGAACTTATATGATAAATCTGCTTCTAATAATTCTGAAATTACATGACTGAGATGGTGATGTGAAATGGTCGCTTACAATCCCTCTTTCTTCTGTTGTTTCTTTTCTTTTCTTTTAAGCAATAGAAGTATTTAAAGAGATGCCGATCATCAGAAATTGGTGAGAGGTTTGAAGTCTACGGAGGTTAAGAAGGCTTACTTTAATCTGGATCTGGGCTTGTTATTCTCCTTTCATGGCTGAACACTTAGCTCGTGAACCACTCCTCTTGAATGAAGGCAGTGAACATGGTTTTGTCAAACAGACTTCCTTCTCGGAATCTTTGGTGAAATGGGTACTCAAAATTCTAATGTGGGCCATTTTTATAGGCTGGGTTGCTCTGATTTTTTTCTATCCTAGTGAGTTCATTCAGGGATTGTTTCAGAAATGGATTCTTCTTACCAGCGGAACTGTTTTTGGTTACTCAGGTAAGCAGTAGAAATTTATTTTCCTCATTTCTTTTGGACCCTGAAAATGAAGTGATATTTAATTTATGCTATTTTCTTTGTGTCTCCAAACTGCAGGAAGTATATTTCTACTTTTCAGTGCCCCGGTTCTCATTATTGCATTTCTGTCAATTGCATATGTAACTGCTTTCCCAAGAGCATACCACTGGTACGCATTTCTTTACTTATTTCAGCATAAAATCTCTTCAAAAGTCATTTGTTTTCCTATTTCAAATGTTTATCGATGGACTCGAACGGGATGAGAAGAATGATTTCCGATGCAGCGTGTCTATTTTTACATCGCCTTTGTTATACATATTTTCATTATAAGGATTTGCTTCATTTCCAGGAAGAAGAAATCAAACTCTCCAAGGTTCAGTTTGTGGACATTCCCTGTTCTCATTGATGGACCGTTTGGTGTTGTCTCTGCTGCGGAATTGATTGGGATACTCCTGTTTGCTGCCTATATCATCTGGGCAGTTTATGCATACACAATGCAAAACTATAGCTCGATATCCAAGTCATCCTTGCCTTTTAAAGTGAAAAGGTATACTAATCAGATAAATCAAGTCTTGCTTTGGTTTGTTGGATCTACAATTGATTTTTCGTAGTGTTGATTTCAATATATTGTTGATCTTTTGTTACTCGGAACTTGTCTTTCTGTGACCATGTGTGTTAAGAATTAAATCATTTGATTTTCTCGGTCCTTTGTTTTTTTTTCTGGTTGTGATGAAAGGTTTACCTACACTGCTTATAGTGATTGGTGAATCTACAGTTATATGCTTATATCCATCTACATGGGTGTTTCCTGGTTATCTTGCCCTATTAAACTACTATTATTTTTTGACTTATGATGCCTCTTTGTCATCTAGAGCACTAAACTTTTGTTTATTAATACTGACTGACATAGCCATGTCTGAAATGCCATTATCTTTCTTTGTATTCTTGAATCATGGATCCTTCAAATGTATTTTGATGTTGAAAGTTTCTGTTAATGAGGGAAGTCATCA
The DNA here is from genome assembly GCF_043159265.1 of Tasmannia lanceolata. Taxonomy (NCBI): domain Eukaryota; kingdom Viridiplantae; phylum Streptophyta; class Magnoliopsida; order Canellales; family Winteraceae; genus Tasmannia; species Tasmannia lanceolata. Next base: position 3,462,127 of record NW_027518731.1, on the reverse strand, counting down.
GAATTATATACAAGCCTCAATACTGTATGTATGGTTGAAAGCGGTTGCATTGTGAGGGTATTGATCCTAGTGATTCACCAAGCACATTTCATGTTGGGCACCCTACTTCTGTCAAGGGCTTACCAACTGATATTTGGGACCTAAAACCTCAAAGTCTATTTAAGAAGCTTTTTGATCCTTTGGATACCATACTTGCAGATAAACTTTGAAGGTCTTCCACTTCTCGTTTTCCTTCATATTGTTCCGAGATCATCCTTCACCGCTTTTGGATTATCCCAAGGCTGTCCCAACCCTTATCATAAGTCTAGAAGATGGGATTGCTTATAAGTCAATATGGAGCTCCTGAGTTCATGAAAACACCAAGACCTGCATTACAGCTGCCATATCCTCTTTCTGCTAAGCTGCCCATATCAAGCATAGACATTTCACATTAGCCCACATCCTTGTGACACACTTTTATTATGCATCGCTATGATGAATTCCTTTTCTACTGGATAAGTAACCCTGGAACATCATCTCTCAGCTGAAAATAGTTGTACCTATTTCAGGATTCAAGTGCTATCAAGGACAGGAATCAGTAAAATCATCATCTTAGTAAGCAAAAAACATGTATAATCATACTAGTTGTTAAAGATGAGAAATATGCAATTAGTTTAGTATGATGTCTTATGTTCAGTTATTTTGTATCTAGTTATGTTTATATTTCCAATGCCTGTCCATGTGTTTTAGGTTAGTCTCCTGCTTGTTAGATTGTGTTTAGAGCCATCCTACTCTCCATATGATGTGTTGGGTCTCCCTTTATCATTATCAGTTGTATAGAGATGTAACCATTGAAGCACCAGGGAGCTCTACATATTTGAGTGTGCCCCAGCGTATCAAGCGTTCACCTTTAGGCATCAGTATGCATGCAGTACCAGCATTCACATTTGCTTCATCTTCTGACTTAGAGCATATAATAAACGTGGATTTTTCTCCTTTGAATAGTTTTTGGACTGTTCTTCATTGAAATACCACCCCAAAGGGATTTGCTAGTGTCCATCGCAAAAGGCATTTCACAGATGCTCTGTCGCATGTCAGAGCAGCCACACACTCACTTTGCAACATATTTTGTCTTCATTCACAAGGTGGCTGCTCTGACATGAGACAGAGCATCTGCGAAATGCCTTTTGCGATGGACTCTAGCAAATCCCTACCCCTAAACATATTCTGAACAACTTTCTTTCTTAATTGTTGCATTGGGACATTGTTTCTACGTATGCATGCTTGAGTTTACCAAAGTGGCATGAAATCTTATGTCCTTCAACCCCGTGCATCTCACTTATATGTGTTTTATCATCGGAGGAATGAGCTTTCCTTGCATTCATACAGTTTTTTTTTCCTTTACTAGGGGAATAATGGATTTACAATTTTAATTTTTGCAGTTATCAGATGTTGGACATGTCGGGCCTTCGTTTAGGTTCCATCGGATTGTTTTGCTTGGCATTTTTATTTCTGCCAGTCTCAAGAGGGTCAATTCTTCTTCGCGTCATAGATATTCCTTTTGAGCATGCAACCAAATACCATATATGGCTGGGACATCTCACAATGATGCTTTTTACGTTACATGGCATATGTTATATGGTTTCATGGGTACTGCAGGGCCGTCTCATACAAGAAGTAAGTTCAAATATGTGTGTGTGCGCTCCTCATTGTTAACTGTATGAACATATAAATTGGTAGAATGGTGGTAAATTAATATGGACCTCTTAAGTCTTAAAAATACTGCAACAGAAATATCCATTGTTCTGCTTACCGATCTATTGCTGACTTTTCTTATGACAAGCATTTAATGTGAACTTTGAACTGGTTAAATTAAAGATTAATTAATCAAGTGGCCAAAAAGAGTAATTAATCAAGTGGCCAATTCAGCTTAGATTCATATTAAGAAATGGCATCATTATTATTCAAAGTGTGTTGCTTCTATTTAGACTCACTAACAAATGATTACTGATAAGCCAGCCTCAAGCAATGAATCAAGTGACCAGTTCAGCTTAGATTCATATTATGAAATGGCCTCATTATTATTCAATGTGTGGTCGATGGATCTTCCATTTGAAAAAAAAAGTTGGTTGATGGATCTAGTCATATTTCTAGCAACTGTTTACTTGCACTGTTAACTGGTAGAGCATTTGCCAAAGCTTGAAGATATAGATAAATTTAGTTCCCAAAACTAGAGCATTCTTGTGAAGAATTAATTACTAAAATTTCCTTTCATTAAAGCTGGAGTACCATCATTGGAAGCCATCTGATTAGGGCAAGAAAGAGAATAAGACAGGTTCCTCCTCCACCTGTTGTTATTAAACTTAAGTTCAATGGTAGCTATGGGCGGTTCGTCAAATGTAGTTAAATAGGCATCCCATCATAGATGAGGACTGTGGAGGCTGCACATTATCGGGTGAATTAATTTTACATACCAGTAGAGGTTTTGATGCATATTTTGTTCATATGGAAGAGAGGCTAATGATTTAAATAATTTAGTTGAAAGAGGGTGTAAAAAAGTCTTCTTTCAGTGTGGGGAAATCTTTGACCATTGTTATAACCAAGGTTTTAAATTTTGTTTCGGTAACGATTTCGGACCCCACCGAAATCCGAAATTTGGTATTTTGGCTCGAAATTTCGGCCGAAATTTTGTAACATTTTTTAAAAAATAAAAAATGGCATTTACCGAAATTTTACAGAAAATTTAGAAATTTGGAATTTCACAAAATTTCCAATTTCGGGAAATTTCGGTTTCGGTCCCCACCGAAATCCGAAATTTCGGATTTCTGTCGAAATTTAAAACCATGGTTATAACCTTTTTCTTTTAATATATCTTTGTTGTTGGCCATGCAGTTGTCTTATAAAACCAAGTTGAAGGGAAAGTTTTATAAGACAGCTGTGAGGCCAGCCATGTTGTACGGTTCAGAATGTTGGGCCACCAAGAAGCAGCATGTGCATAAGATGAGTGTAGCGGAGATGTGAATGCTTAGATGGATGTGCGGCCACACGAGGTTAGATAGAATTAAAAACGAAGACATTCGTAAAAAGGTGGGGGTGGCATCAATTGAGGAGAAGATGAGAGCACCGCTTAAGATGGTTTGGACATATCCAACGTAGGCCTTTGGATGCCCCGGTGAGAATAGGCGACTCGTGCCAAATTGAGAGAGTAAAAAGAGGTAGGGGCAGACCGAAAACAACTTGGGTAGAAACAGTGAGGAAAGACTTGATAGCTAGGAAGATAACAGAGAACATGACCTTGGATAGGATAGAATGGAAGAAAATGATCCACATAGAAGAACCCAACTAGAGCCATGATTAGAGCTGGGTAGATTCCTTTCACCTTCTTCATGAAATTTTTCTAAAGGATTCATTTAGCCGACCCCAACTAGTTTGGGACAAAGGCTTTGTTGAGTTGAGTTGAGTTGAGTGTTGTTGAATCTTCTCAAGCTATATGGAAGGCAGCTATATGGAAGGCAGGTTCTAGTGGAGGAAGCATGCAGTTGCGTGGGCACCACATCAAGACTCTGGAGGCTGTGGACATTATTAGTGAAATCACTGATATTAATAGACGTTTAGAATCTTTTCTTGTTACCAAAAGAGTATAAATAGGTCTTCTTTGTGTGGGGCGATCTTTTTCCTTATTGTAAGTACCCCTTTGATTTTTAATACTCTGTTATCGTCTCAAAGAAAAGAGTTCATTTCACTAGATGACTATTTACATGTCATTAAAGAGGGTCTCTTGTGAGATTATTTATTTCTTTAAGAATGAATAATGGAATGAGGGTAAATGATGTCCTTGGTATTGGTGAATGCATCTTGTGCTAAAATTGAAACTCCGAAGAAACTGGGCAAAACTGGGTACCAAGCCTTCATATGAAGCCTCAAATAGTCAGAGGCTAGTAGCCCAAGAATCATGGTTCCTTAGAGGTGCCAAAACTAAGAAGTTTCTATCTAGTTCGGGTAACCTAAGAAAAGAGGTTGACACATGCCTTCTTTTAATGGATTTATGAAAACAAAGACTATCTTAATATTATAAATCAAGGAGCTATAAAAGGAAATAATGAAGACATTTTCAAAAAAAAAAAAAAGGATATAATGAAGAGAAGAGAGGAGAGAAGAAGATGGAAGTTTTTGTGGGGGTGAAAGTTTTATAATTGGTGCAAACCTAGAGATGGCGAGTTCTTTATAGAGAATTTCTGGAGCAAAATGGTGTCTCGTCCAAGGTTGCCCGAGCGGGAATGAAAACGGGAATCGAAAGCGGGAATCGAAGGCTCCCAGGGAAGAATCCTACGAAAGGTTGCCAGAGCGGGAATCGAAAGCGAGAATCGAAACGGGAATCGAAGGCTCCTAGGGAAGAATCCTGCTTCCTTGGTCTCGTCTTCAATAAATCAGCCCTAACATTCCATGAACAGATTAAACATCCAAAAATAAACAAAACAGCAACTAGGGTTTAGCAAGCCTTTGAGTCAATTCATTATTAGGATAAATTCAGCCCAAGTAAAGTTTGCAAACAATTAGATCACACCAAAGAAATCAGACCCATAATTACATAGTAACAATGGTGTAATGGTCTGTCCACCCACATGATGAAAAATGTAAAAATAATCAAGACGAGGGCCCAAAAGAAACTATAACAAGTGTAGGGTAATCATGATAAAAGATATGGGTAGGTGGAGGTTGATCAGAAGGAAAAGGGCAGCAAATACAACTGTCTATAGGGCAGCGGATAATACGGGAGTAATCTCATTTAGGCTTCTGCCTTGAACCATGTAGAGAAGGATATCATATCCCAAGAGGAGGTAGAGCAATAGCAGCAACCACGGTCTGTCAAAGAACTGTACCAGCTACTGGTGATGAGTAAAATGAGAGAGAAAGTGGTTGGTATCATGGTAATATGGGAAGGCAGCAAGGAAATCCGCAAGGCGATTTGGGGATGGGTAAACTTCAGTAACCGCAGTTATTATACCAGCTAGTAGAGGGGTATTAGCAGAAATATAAAGCAAGGAGTGAGGGGTAGAAGATAAAAGAGACAAGAGAGGCAAGATCTGCTATGTTTCACTGGGATACAGCATAACAGGTGATGGACAGAAGCTACAAAGGCTGGCTGTCACAGGAGAAAGGGGTATAACTAGAAGACAGATCAGCAAAAGGGTGCTGGTAGTAAGTATAGTGCAGGGATGAGGGAAAGGGCCGTCGGTTGAAGCCTAGATGCCGTGCTGGCCAATAGCTAGTGGAGAGGGCTGTTCTCTGTGTGTGCGTGCGTGCGTGTGTTGGGGGCGCTGCGTATTTTGCTGACCGACAACAAAGGATGAGAGGAAAGATAGAAAGGAAACAAGAGAAGGGGGAAGGAAAGAGTGGAGAAAGATGGAGGAAAAAAGGGAAGGATGGGAGGAGAAGAGAGTAAGAAGAATAGAAGGGAGAACCGATAAGGGGGAAGAGCACCACCTTGTGATTGTGGGGGTCAGGGGAGCGGGGAGCCTTCATGATTTCCAATGATGTGCAGTTTCAGGGTTTTCTTGAGCTTTTATAACTATTAGGCTTGGGTTGGGATTTAAGTGATGATCTGGATTTTTAAGTGTTGGCCCTTATTAGGCACCGATGAAATAAAGGAAAGCCATTTAAGTCATAAGTGACTTAAGTGGGGTGCGTGTGAGCCGATATTATAGGCTAGGGTAAAAGGGAAATAAAAGAGGGGTCGGGGTGGACCCTAGGGGTTGTGGACAACGCCCACATCGAGGATAATAGGCATGCTAAAATAATAACAAATCCCAAATAAAATAGAAATAAATGTAAACTAATCAAGTCCCTCATATAAATAATACAATATTAGCTGGACTACGGATGTAGAATACACGAAAATACTCTATTTCAACTCTAGCTAGACTGTAGATGTCAATCGTATCCAGCTTGTAAAGAATTTCTTGAAGTCGTTTGCCTGTCATTGTCGTGGCGAGAATATCTGCCAATTGATTTTCAGATCTTCCAATTCATTACCTTTTCGTTTACTTTTTATCTGAAGAAATGGCAATCTACCCCTATATGCTTGATCCATTCATGGAATACTAGATTCATAGTAATATGAATTTCTGCTTGATTATCACTAAACAATTTCATATTCATATTCACTCTCACCCGTATCCTTAAGAAGCATTTTTATCCACGTGAGCTCACAAGTATCATGGGCTATTGGTTTAAACTCAGCCTTAACACTCTATCTGGCTACAATGACTTGTTTCTTACTTTTACATGTAACCAAACTGCCTTCAACGAAGGTGCAGTACCCATTAGTGGGCCTACAATCAGTGGCAGAGCTTTTCCAATGAGTACTTCTATACATCCAAGTGACCATGGTATGTTAGTGTTCAACACAACAGGAACACAAGCGACGGATCTTTGGCGATCCAACTTTGAGAAAAACATAATTAACAATATGGATTGAATTGAAATAGAAAAGCAACATACCGGAAGCCATGTATGTTGTTTTCTTATTATGTCGGAAAGAATTCCTCTTTGAGTTTCTCCTTGCTCCACAACCGATGGTGATGGGGACTGGCTTCCTCTTCCTTTTGCCGTGGATTGCAAAGGATGGGCTGCGATAATGGATGTGTGCAAGTAGGGACCCATAGAGAGTTTTATAGATGTTAAGGGAAGGGACGCAACTCCTCATCACGCTGGCTCATCCCTCAAACAACCTTTCAATACATTTACATCTCTTCTCTATATGGTTATGTCTTTTCATATAACCATAACTAACCAACAAATATGATCTCGGCCGTCGATCTTGCTAAGGCCACAACCACGGTTAGGATTATTTCCTAACAATCTCCCACTTGGCCAGCAAGAATCTTTGTGCCATACATAATGATCATCACTTAAGGTTGGTAAGTAACAAACATAACATTTCGTTCAGCAAAAACTACTAACAATAAACCATGTAACCATTGGGTCACCAACTCTACCCAATAGCCTACCCCATGACTATATCATTAGTAATACTTTCCAACATGAATGTAAACGCATACATGCATAAGATGTAAACATGGTCCAAAACAGTCTACAGACATTCTACCTCTTACTAACTATCCATTTACATAATGTGCACAAAATGGAGCGGTAGTAAATGATAATATATTAGAATCAGAAATTAAATATGTGATCACATCAGTATATTTCAATACCTAATGCAGACTCTCACTAGTATAGGTTATCAAAAATGTCAACCAACCTTATGCGTTATTTGCTCTGTAAAGAGCTTTGGTGACAAGCCTTTAGTCAAAGGATCCACCGACATAAGTGTGGTGCTTATGCATTCCATAGATACACAATGTTTCTGAACTCACTTCCTCACGACAATATGTCAATACATTGACCCTTTACTTGATTTGTCGTTCTTGGAATTGTAAAACCGCAGCGGAATTATCACAATACATTCTCAATAACTTGTCGACTATCAACATGATAAAACCCTGAGACAAAATTCCGCAACTTCAAGGCATAACACAAGGCCTTGAAATACACAATTAACTCCATACCCAAGGTGGAAGCAACTAAGTGTCAATTTGAAATTCTTCCACGATTTAGGACTTTCTGCAAAATATACTAAAGCAAAACTCTAGGTGTTCTGACAACAGTCAGAATCAGATTAACCAATCACACTAGGGTTATCTTATCTACTATATGTGAGCATTAAACCTTTAGTCCCTTACAGACAATGTATAACCTTTTGGCAAATTTCCAATGATTAATACATAAATAACATTGGTACTTTCTAAATTTGCCCTTTATATAGGTTATACCCAGATAGGTGCAGATTTAAACATTCAATAGACCCCCAATTGCGGAACTATTAGGGAATCCCTTTATCTGCTCCTATGATAGATCGATCCTGGGACCTTGGAACTGACTGAATATATCATCATTAACTATAAGAACACTAGAAATGGAGTAATTTATCCATGTTCAATACTTAAGACTTTACCAATATAGGCTTTCTGCAATGTCAACAATCTTCGAGTCTCAACTAGGTGAACCTAAACTCCTATCATGTAGGATGCTTCACCTGAATTCTTTTGTATGAATATCACTGAACATGGCCAAGTACTACTAGCAAGTAGTATAACATCAACACATAACACGAGGAAGATAATATTACTCCCACTGACTTATTCTGTGACAATTCCTTACAATCTAACATAGAGTACTAAATGAAACTTTATGTACTATTGTCAAGAAGTCTGCTCTAAACCTTAAGCAGAATCTCTAAGTCTGCAGACTATGTGCCTCTTTCCTTAGCCTCAAAACCTTCAGGTTATAGATAACCTCAAATGGGTCACCTTTTAAGAAAGTCACTTTTATAATCATTTATTGTAACTCTAGATCACAACGAGTCACAAACTTCATGACCATTCCAAAAGAATATTTCTTAAAACATGAGAGAGTATTCTTATTGTTTCTTTCCGAGTGAAGCCTTTGCAATCAAATTTTCTTTATATCTCTTAATTCCACCTATGGAGTCTCTCCTAGTCGTAAAGACCCATATACAGCCAAATGGCTTGACTCTTAAGTCTTCTACAAGGTGTCATTGAGAGAAACTCTTCTTTCATGGCTTCGAGCCATTGAGTTTCTTGATTGCTCATTAGTGCTTGACTGAAAGAAATGAAATTACTTAGTCATTTCTCACCCACTCAGAAAGACATATAGTCATCAGCAAAAGTTGACCTTCCCACTTAATGTGACCATATCAAGGATTGTTCGGTAGTCGTCACTACCAAAACATCTATAATGTGGGTTGTTAACTTATATGTGCCTTTTGATGTTCCAACGAGCATTGGTACCACCTTCTCTTGGATCACCAGTACCGGTACTACAATTTAGTTCTCCTTAAAGGTGATTTTACTAAAGACACTACACTCCCACTAAGGTCACCATCCTTTAGAAGTCTTGGCACATTTAATCCCGACAATATACATACTATGGGTCAACCAACAGAACCTAAAACCCTTAAATACTTTAAGATAATCTATGAAATTGCAACTTATGGTCATAGAGCTTAATCACTTTATTCGTGGGTTATAAACTTTTGCCTCATATAAACAATCTAAAGTTGCATGTTTTCCAATTTCAGCTTCCTTATGACCCATAAATCTTAAAGGGTCTTAGGCACAACCTTACTTGGATCACAAAATACATCGGTGTTTTAAGAGTTTTAACCCACATCTTAGGCAACAGATACTTGCATAAATGACCCTCATTGTTTTGATCGTTTATGTCAAGTTAATTCTCGACTCTTACCTTATAGATCACAAACAAAGATAGGGCCTCATACTTCTGATTAGAGAGACACATTTAACTATGGCTAGCAAATTTAACCAAAAGGGTAACACCTTTTGCCACCAACCGTCAGAGTCAAAAGATCCAAGATGTCATTGTGAATGACCTTTAGTAGATCAATACTCTTGGTGACACCCTAAACCGATTAATCTTTATATATTTTTCCTTCAATGTACCCCGTATCATTGTTTAAATCGGTAAAATCAAGTGAATCTAGAATTCTTCTTTTACCCAACTATCCTCATATATATGGTTAAAAAACTTAAGCCACTGATTGGATAAATTCTTGTCCATGCGATTTCATTTATTTCTAACAATACCGATTATCGCATTCTAATGCAAGGTGGGCCAAGTCTGACCTTGAGAGAAGTGCTATCCAAGTCAATAAGGATTGCCCTAAAGAGAACCAAACTCACTAAATAGGTAATGGAAAACTAGAGAGAATCCATTATACTTCCAGACCTTGATTCATAGCCAAAGGAATCAAGTTTTTTTAGAATAAGGTTTGTAGTTCATATGAAACCAAAATTTCAGAAAAGAGTGGCGAGTAACAATGGATTCAACAACCACCTTTATTCTATTTCCCGATATAATGGTATACTCTCCTCTACTAAGCACGACTCGCACGAAGACCTCACATAGAATTCTAAATGTGAATAGTAATGCCTTAATCTGTTCACAGATCTTTTCCGGAGTACTTACTGTTAGAAATGAGATTAGGGTTAGAAGAGAGGAAGAAGAAGAGGAGTGAAGGATGGAGAGTCTCCACTAGGGAGCTCCTCATGAATATGATGTATATATAGGCCCAAATAGGGCAAGTGAGTACAAAGACTACAATACCCTCTATACTAGAGGTAATGACTAAACTACCCTACAACATGTTATTCAACACCCCACCTCAAGTTGGAGTGTATATACTAGGGAACTCCAGCTTGGTACAGAGGAGATTACAAAAAAAACAACTAAAAATAACAAAAAATACAATAAGCTCATACACACATCCAGCTTGGTATAACACTCCTCAAGCTGGTATGGTGAATACATAAGGAAAGCGTAACAAGAGATAACGACCACCATGAGAGTACGGTCGTTGAGATCAGCGGCCACAAAAAAGTAACAACTCTTGAAGTAGCACTACGGCGAGAGCGGTCGCAACCGGGTCTCCCCCTGAATGAGAACTCGACAATAAGTCTGGAACCACGAAGGATCGCACTAAGGCACCTCGGTAAGGGAATAACAATGATCCATTGAGCAAAAAGGGGTCACACCAAAGGTGCGCACACAAACAATGACGAAGCACCACGAGCGAGAACATCAGCTAAGTAGTCAATGCCAAGAAAAGAAGATAACTACTGATGGGGAAACCATCGGAGACAAGGTCGACAGGGAAACCGTCACTTGGAGAGAATAAGAGATAGAGAAGATAACCAAACAACGATGGGGAAACCATCGTCTGGTGACAAGGTCGACGGCATGAAAATCGTCGCCTGAACATAAGAAGAGGAAGATAACCAACCAACGATGGGGACACTATCGCCTGGAGACAAGGTCGACGGCATGAACATCGTCGCCTGAAAAGAGCCGACCAACGATGGGGAAACCATTGTCCGGAAAAGATAGGTCGACGGGAAAAGATCGTCGCCTGTAAGAGAGCCGACCAACGAGGGATATGGAAGCCATCGCCCCGAAAAGGAGGGAGAAGATAACCAACCAACGATGGGGAAACCATCGTCCAGAAAGAAGGTCGACGGCATGAACATCGTCGCCTAATGAGAGGTCAACGGGGAAACCGCCGCCTCAAGATAACAAGATAAAAGGAAGAAGATAACCGAACAACGATAGGAAGACCATCGTCTGGAAAGAAGGTCGACGGCATGAACATCGTCGCCTAATGAGAGGTCGGCAGAGAAACAGTTTCCTCGAGATAAGAAGAAGACAGGGAAGAAGATAACCGACCAACAACGGGGAAACCATCGCCCGGTGAAGATAAGGCATAAAGCCGGACAATACGAAGAGACATGAAAAACAAGACATGAAAACAAGACAACACTCCCTCAAGAAGACAAAGACAACACTAACAACACTCCCCCTCAAGCAAAGACAACAAAGTGGACAACACTCCTAAGAAAAGACACAAAGAACTACATGAAAACACTCCCCCTCAAGTTGAAGGTCAAATACCTTCTACTTGCAACGAAAAGAAGACAAACAAGGCACTACACCGCTTTCGGACATTTGATCAAACACTTGGTGTGCGCCGTAGAGAAGAAGAAAAAGGAAAGATGACAAACAAGGCACCACATCTCTCTTAGATATTTTATCAAATACTTGATGCGCGCCTTGAAGAACTACATAAAAGACATAGAAGGTAATAGAAAGAAAGAGATGATAAGAAGACGACAACAAGACAAGCACAAGAGAACAACAAGAAACAATACAAGACAACTCTCCCCCTCAAGTTGAGGCCAAAGGCCTTCAACTTGAAACAAAAATAACACTTTCAAGGCACAAAACCCCTTTGAGACATTTCATCAAACACTTGGGGTGCACCTTGACGATGAGATGAGAAAGACAAAGGCCATAGGCCAAAAGAGCTATAGAGAAGAGAAAATAAAGAGAACTTTGGAGTGGAGGAGAACCCAAAATGGGTTTACACAAGTAATACAAACATGATTTTTGTTCTGTTTTGAGATATACGATAGAGGGAAAATGGGTTAAAAACGAAATGGGTTTGACGAAATGAAAGAGAGAGTGAGATTTCTAGGGTATAGAAATGGTTTTTTTTTTTTTTAGTTAGGTATTGTAGCGGGTTGCTGTAGCGATTTACTGTAGCGGTGCTATAGCGGGTTACTGTAGCGGGTTACTGTAGCGGGTTACTGTAGCAGGGAATGGAGGGGTTAGGGGAAAGGGAAGAGGGGCAGTGGGAGGAGGAGGAGAAGGGAAGGACACGAGCGCGAGAGAGATTTTCTTCAAAAAAAAAAAATTGTTTTTAAAGACAAGGAAAGAGAGACACTACGAGAGAGATATTTGAGGGATTTGAGATTTGAGGGATAAACTTTAGAGAGATAAAGAGAGGAAAACGAGTTACGAGAGAGATACGAGAGAAAGTGATGGCATGGAGGGAGATAGACTCTTCTTCTTTCCTTCTTGAAGGATCAGCCGATTGGCTCTGATACCGTGTTAGAAATGAGATTAGGGTTAGAAGCAGTGTTTAAAAACTCCTTGACTCGACAAGGAACTCACCCGAGTCGACTCCTTTTTACCTCGGCCGCTTCCGCATTGCACCACATCCGCATTCCGCGTTTTGCCCTACAGAGTCAATAAACTCCTTTGACTCTCCCAAGTTATGACCGCTTCAACCCGTGTCAACCACGTTCTTGGCCGTGTCCGCGCCGAGTCAACAAGGATTTTTCCTGGCCGCGTTCCGCGTCAAATCCGCGTTTTTAAACACTGGTTAGAAGAGAGGAACAAGAAGAGTGAAGGATGGAGTCTCCACTAGGGAGCTCCTCATGAATATGATGTATATATAGGCCCAAATAGGGCAAGTGAGTACAAAGACTACAATACCCTCTATACTAGAGGTAATGACTACACTACCGTACAACATGTTATTCAACACTTACTAAATAGAAATCATAATGTACAAAGATATGGTATTAATTCCAGGCCATATCGAACTTAAGGGATCCATACTTTGTGTCATTTATTATTCAAGATAATGGCACTTGATACCAAGTTCACTCTCTTTAATGATAATGCTAAGGCTAGTCTATATCTTCGGGACTCTAATGTTGCCATTTAGAATAACAAAGAGGTTTGTCGTAAAGTGAGCACAACCAAGGTTCTGAATCTAAAGCCTTTCAAAATGTGCTCAAAACTACAACTTTGGTGAATATATTTTAAGATTATCAAAACACATCATAAGGGTATTTTCAAGTGCTTCAAATGATCCTCTAAAATATTCACTAACTACATTCAAGAACTCCTTTGCATTTTCGAGTCTTAAAAACATCTCGAATTGCATAAAAAAATGGAGGTCTACTATTACTACTAGATTGATACTAACATTGAACTCCCACTATTCATAAGCATCTTTTAGATGTGGGTTTAGTGAGCCTGTCATTTAATGATGCATAGTCTAGCCTTTTGTAGTCTTGAATTATGCAGATCTATTCCATCACTTGCTAAGGTTTCTGACCCACTAAAGTACTCAACATAATCGGTATCTAGAAAAGACACTAAGATACCAACAACTTCAATGTCACACACACAAACTTGCAGTTCCAAACATGCTCACTTCTTATAACACCTATTCAGTCCACAAATGGAGTTTAATTAACTCAATCCACGATTTTAATCAATCCAACTGAAAAGAATGACTAAAATGTATAAAATTATGATGATACATAAGTGTGCTTCTAATTAGATACCATATGTGCCATCGTGAGCCGTCCGTTGGGCCGTGCCACGATGCAGAATTGGTTTCTACTTTAGAAAATACAATACCATGATTATGAAGAGACACCGGTGTATCACCGTGGGTTGTCCGTTGTGCCGTGCCACTACACACAATTGGTTCTCACATACAATACTCAGTCAATCTATCTTAAGGGAAAATTAGTTAGATTGCCCAGAATCACAAACAACACAAAAATGTGACCCCGACGAAATATCAGACGTGTCATTGTGGGTCGTCTGTTGGGCCGTGCCACAACACACAAATGATTTTCAATTCAGGAAATCACAATACTGTGATTCTGGCGAGACACCAGGCGTGTCACCTTGGGCTGTCCGTTGGGCCGTGCCACGGCACACAATTGGCTCTCCCATGAGACCAACTAGGGCCAGATAACCCTATACTTGAGGCGCACATCACCGTTGGGCAGAAGCACAACCCCAAACCAGGTTACCCAGGCCTAGCCCTCTCACACTGCCTATTTGTGCAAAACAACAGTCATCCGTTGGGCTAAGTGTTGCTCTTGGACAAATAGTCACAATTGAAAGTGGTTCATAGTCCATAAATGTGTCATTGTATGCGACACGGTTCTCAAAATTAACCACTTAACCTTAAGCGATTTCGTTTCCCGGTTGGAATCGCAGTTTTTTGTTCATTCATTTAGTGACCAATCATAACAAGATATAGTTCAATTTCAACTAAAAATAATAAACAATGTAATAAACTTGTGTGTACAAAACCAACTTTCAAGTTCCATGATTAAACATAATTCAATGTTTTAGGTTTTGAAAATACACACTATCAGTTTATTATAACCATAAGCTTAGGTTTTAAGCATATCTGGCATGAACTAATGTGCATTCAAGTTAAAAGTTTAGTCCCATATATGAATTCAACTAATCATTTTAACCCTTAAGTTATATGCAAAACATAAAGCATATAAACAACATGTAGGGGTTCTTAAGTTAAGAATTAGAAACCAAAGGTGTTCATTAACTGAGTTTTAATCATTAAACAACATCAAAACTTTACATAACTGGGTCTCCATGGCATTTAGTTAACTCTTTAAGATTTTGAAATCAAAATCAAACTCAAGGCCCACTTTAAAAAACCCAAAAGTTATAAAATTTCACTGGAATTTTTAATTCCAGACTCCGAACACCAAAACAGACCTTGGAAACGGGTTCAGAATGGTCTAACCCAAGTCCAAAACCCCAAAATATTTGACTTAAAATCAAACTTACAAAACCAAAAGTCTTGATTTTACACTGTAACTATATCATACAATGCTTAAATACTAAAAAAGACCTCAAAAATAGGTCCAGAACGGTCCGTAACCTTAGGAACCAGTTTTACCTAGGCCCAAAATATTTGACTTAAAATCAACTTATAAAGTCAAAAGTTTTGAAAATTATACTGTAATTATGAAAAATAGGCCTCAAATACATAAAGGGACCCCAAAATCGGGTTCAGAAGGGTCCAAAACCCTAGGGTGAATCTTATATGGGTCAAAAAACCCTTAAAATAAGGCCGAACCGGCGACTGGGTCGGTCTGGACCCGTTCTGAACGGGTCTGGTAGGCCCTAGACGAATCTAGTGGGTCTTAACAGAGCGTGGATCCAACTTGGACCCTTATCGGGCCAGCTCGGCCCGGTTCCGGCCCGTGAAGCCCGTCGCTATTCATCTTCTTCCCAAAGCAGCAAGAAATTCTAGAAAATTTTCGAAAACACCCAAATTTCGATTTATCACTGTGGATTCGTTTGATGTCCGATTGAGGAGCAGAATATGCCATTGGACTCGTCTCTCGACGAACTTCGCAACCATGCCGGAAAATCTCCGGTCGGACAAGCCGGTTGCCAGAGGCACACTGTTTTTCAACGAGGTCCAAAACTTCCCCAAAAGTGATTTTTCGATCTTTAAATCGCCACCAAACACAATCCAGACATCGGATCGACGAACCGTTTGTTGCGTTGGATTTGTGGGAACATGAACAATGTTTCTATGCAATTTAATCATCGATCCGACTTCAGAATTGATGGAGGCAGTCAAAATACAAGTTTTCACAAACCCTATTTCAATCACTTTTAATGCGATTTTCTCGCGCCGGAACCGTGGCTTTGATACCACATGTTAGTGTTCAACACAACAGGAACACAAGCGACGGATCTTTGACGGTCCAACTTTGAGAAACACACAATTAACAATATGGATTGAATTGAATAGAAAAGCAACATACCGGAAGCCATGTATGTTGTTTTCTTATTATGTCGGAAAGAATTCCTCTTTGAGTTTCTCCTTGCTCCACAACCGACGGTGGTGGGGATCGGCTTCCTCTTCCTTTTGCCGTGGATTGCAAAGGATGGGCTGCGATAATGGATGTGTGCAAGTAGGGACCCATAGAGAGTTTTATAGATGTTTAAGGGAAGGGACGCAACTCCTCATCACGCTGGCTCATCCCTCAAACAACCTTTCAATACATTTACATCTCTTCTCTATATGGTTATGTCTTTTCATATAACCATAACTAACCAACAAATATGATCTCGGCCGTCGATCTTGCTAGGGCCACAACCATGGTTAGGATTATTTCCTAACATGGTAAGCATACATGATGCCTTTTTAAAGGGCCCCTTTAAAATAACTTAGAATCTTGTAGACAACTTCAAGATGACTTGAACGAGGAGCATATGATCTTAATGCTGATAATGCACCTTATGGTTTTGTTTTGTAGGATTGTCTACTAGTTTGATACCCAACTTTCTTATTTCTTGGAGTAAATCTTGCACATACTTCATTTGAGATATACAGATTTCACGTTTCAATCTTACCCAATACCACTTCAATACCCAAGAAGTATTTTAGAGGCTTGAATAATTGTTGATGAAAGGGAATCCAATATTATAAAGCCCTATATATGATGTTATTTCATACCATTGATTTTAATCAACAATCTTTCTCCTTCCCCATGGCTTCATCTAAACCCTAAGTAGATGGGGTTAGTTACTCATGGAGAAAGGGAAAAAAACAGAGATAAAAGAAAATAATACCATCTAAGAACTTGAAAAAGAAAAAGAAACAGAAATAACTCTTCTTTAATTGGAATTATAACAAGAGTACATCAAATTGGAATTGAAATAAAGAGCAAAAATAAGAAAAACTTATTCTTTTTCTCCTCCTTCAATGGTTGAATCCTCCTTCGATGCCTTGATGTCACCTTTGATTGAGCCTTGGATGGTTGGATCGAGCTTCTTGATGGAAGATGAGAGTGGATATGATTAGATGAAAAAGCAAGAGAGAAAAACAAGAGAAAAATAGAGAGAGAGAATATTTGATGAAAATTAAGGGAATATAGAAAGTTGGACGAAAATTGGGGAGGAGAAAATAAATTGGACGAAAACTAGGAGGGATTGTTGGGAGAAAAACAATTGGCGGAGGGCAAATAAAGAAAAAACGTGTAAAATAAAGAGGGGAGAGAGTTAAAAAAAATGACAAGCGGAGAGACAAAGAGGGAAGTGGGCTAGAAAACGAGCAAGGGAGAGAGAGGTTGTCAACTAAATACTAAAAACTTTTTTTTTCGCATGTGAGGTACGAGAGATTTTTATAACATGGGAGAGGAATTGCCATGATTACTTTCTATCTTTTTTAGAATCCTAGAGTTTCTAAAACAAGCTGCTTTCTAATTATTAAAGAAAGAAAGAATTATCCACGTGTAGAGAGAAAATTATGCTATGATTTTTGTTAGACGAAAGTTTAGACAGAGAAAATAGAATGAGTTAGGGTTATCTCCCCCTGACTCATATCTTTATACTAAAACATAAAGGGATGTACAAAGTCCTAAATGCCCTTAGGCAAGTTACATATTCCAACACTCCCCCTCAAGCTGGAATGTAGATATCATACATTCCTAGCTTGTTACATATATCACTCAATTTTGACTTATTTAAGGACTTTGTAAACATATCAGCTGATTGGTCCCCTGACCGAGTAAACACAGTTCAAATCTCTCTTTTCTGGATTCTTTGACGGATAAAATGACAATCCACTTCAATATGCTTGGTGCGCTCATGGAAGACTGGATTGTTGGCAATGTATATTGCAGCTTTGTTGTCACAATAAAGTTGCGAAGGAGAAGATGAAATGAAGCCAATTTCAGAAAGAAGTGAACGTAGCCAAATAAGTTCCGTGCTTGTCTGTGCCATTGCCCTGTATTCAGCCTCTGCACTGGACTTAGCTATAACATCCTGCTTCTTACTCTTCCATGAAACAAGATTGCCACCTACAAATGTACATTACCCAGTGGTGGACCGTCTATCTGCTGGGGATCCAGCCCAATCTGCATCAGAGAAGCCTTCAACTTTCATATGGCCATGTCTTTTGAACATCAATCCCTTCCCTGGAGCCCCTTTCAAATACTTGAGAATTTGTGTCACCGCAGCCCAGTGAGAAGTACGTGGAGAGCTCATATACTGACTGATAACACCAACAGCATATGAAATATCTGGCCGAGTAACCGTGAGATATATAAGTTTACCGACAAGCCTGCGATACCTGCCAGGATCCTCCAATAACTCTCTTTCTTCTGGAACGAGTTTCACATTAGGATCCATGGGTGCAGAAGCTGGTTTAACTCCAAGATTGCCTGTTTCTTTTAGCAAGTCCAAGACATACTTTCTCTGTGATAGAAACAAGCCTCTAGAAGAACGAGCAACCTCTATCGCCAAGAAATATCTGAGCTGACCCAAATCCTTAGTAGAGAATTCCTTTTGCAAGAAGGTTTTCAAACGTCGTATACCTTGTGAATTGCTCCCTGTGATGATTATGTCATCCACATAAACTATCAACAAAATACACCCAGCTGAAGAGTGATAACTGAAGACTGAGTGATCCACTGCGCATTGTTTCATGTCAAAGCGCATGACTGCCTCATCGAATCTCCCAAACCACGCACGCGGAGATTGTTTGAGGCCATAGAGTGACTGACACACGTAGGAGGAAGTCTCCCCCTAAGCAACAAACCCTAGTGGTTGCTCCATATACACCTCCTCAGTCAGGTCGCCATGGAGGAAGGCATTCTTCACATCCAGCTGATGAAGGGGCCAGCTATGATTAACAGCAAGAGACAGGAGCACACGGACAGAGGGAATTTTCGCAACGGGACTGAAGGTCTCAGTGTAGTCAACACCAAAAGTCTGAGTGTATCCTTTCGCGACTAACCGTGCTTTTAAGCGCTCGACAGTACCATCAGGGAGGTATTTGATGAAGAAAACCCACCGACAACCAACAGGACGGGCACCAGGGGGTAGAGAAACCAGATCCCATGTATCATTACTATGAAGAGCGCCCATTTCTAGGTTCATAGCATCACGCCAGCCAGGATGGTCAAGAGCCTCAGCCACTGACTGTGGTAAAGACATAGAAGACAAGGAGGAAACAAAGCTCTGGAAGGTACTGGTGAGCTTATCATAAGAAACAAAACTCGAAATAGGATGTGCAGTGGAACGGGATCTCGTACGAGATGCAATAGGAGAATCAGAAACAACAGAGGAAGGCGGAAGAGAAGATAACTGAGAGCAGAAGAGAGGGATCATCGGCTCAGAAGATGATTGTGCGAGAGGAGGTAGAAGAGACTTATCTGTAACTTGGCGCCGCTGATACTGCTGTATAATTTTAGGTGGAGCTGGCTTCTCCAATGTGGCAGAAGAAGTAGAAGCTGCAGAACCTGGCCGCACGGAAAGAGGAGATGACGGAAGAGAAGCAGGTAGATCTGGTAAGGGAAGCGAGACCTCGGACTCGAGAGAAGGGGTGAAAGATGCTGCGTCATGTTGGAAGAATTCCTCAGACTCAAAGAACGTAACATCGACTGAGACAAACCACCAGCGACGCAGACGAGGGTTATAGTAACGATAGCATTTCTGCGTACGGGAATACCTCAGAAAGACACAACGCTCAGACCGGGGATCGAGTTTGTCATGGCCAGGTCCAAGGTGATGAACAAAACAAACGCATCCAAATACACGAGGTGTCAGAGGAAACTGTTCCTTACTAGGAGATAAAATTTCGAAAGAAGAGGCACCCTCTAAGACAGAGGAAGGCGATTTGCTAAGAAACACGCCGTGAGAAGGGCATCACTCCAGTATGCCTTAGGAACACTCATCTGAAAAAGAAGAGTGCGACCTACTTCAAGCAAATAACGAAGTTTCCTCTCAGCAACACCATTCTGTTGAGAGGTGTACGCACATGAAGACTGATGTAAAATCCCATGTTGTGAGAGATAGGATTAAAAGCCATTAGTATCAGAAAAATATTCTCTAGCATTGTCAGTACGAAGACATTTAATATTGCAATTATATTGATTCTTAATTTCAGAATGAAATGTGCGAAAAGCAAAGAACACGTCGTATCGACTCTTCAGTAAATATAACCAGGTCATGCGTGAGAAGTCATCAATAAACACAATAAAATACCGAAAGCCAGTAGTAGACGCGACCTTTAGAGGGTCCCCATACATCAGAATGGACTAGACACTCGACTAATGATCCGGGACGGAAACGACACACGACAGTGCTTCCCGAGTTCACAAGACTCGCACTGAAAACTAGAAAAAGGTCCGGAAACCAGAGAAGTCTACTGCAGCCACTGAAGTGAAGGATGCCCCAGGCGACAATGCCACTGAAATGTATCCACAGAGCTATGTAAGACAGTAGGCGGCCGGCAGTAAAGACAATAGAGTCCATCTACCTCACGACCCGTTCCAAACGTCTTCCTAGCCGAGAGATCCTGAAATAAACAGTAAGATGGGAAAAATGAGACAGAACAGTGAAGAGATTTAGTAATTTGGCTAACTGAAAGTAAACTAAATGGTGATTTTGGTACACATAAAACAGAAGATAAGGTAAGAGCAGGATGAGGGGAGATATGACCAACACCAGTGATAGGTGTCGTGGACCCATCAGCAAGGGTGATAGACTGAGAGGGAGACGAGAAAGAGCAAAAAGAATGAAGCTGAGAAGAGTTACCAGTCAGGTGATTGGATGCGCCAGAGTCAATGATCCATGACCCTGAGCTAGATAGAAGGGTAGTGGGTGAACTACCTGGCTGAGAGAAACCTGCAGAGGGAGGACGAGAACTGAGCCGCAGACGCTGGAACTCCTCATAATCGGCACGGGATAAGGTATAGGTGGAATCAGTTGGTGAAGGAACAGAAGCAGAGGGAGCACAATCTGAAGCCGAAGCAGTAGTAGCACCCATGTGAGCCAAGCGTGCCTGACGAAGCTCGGGATGCAGGGTATAGCAATGGTCAATATAATGTCCCTCGCGCTGACAGTGAGTGCAAAAAGAACGGCCACGTCCACCACCATAACGACCACCACCACGGCCGGCACGGCCAGTACTGCCATCATAGGTCGCGAGAGCAGAACCATCAATAGGAACAGATATCATTAGATCACCAGGAGAGCACTGCTGGACGCGGGAGTAAACCTCAGTAAGGGAAGGAATAGCGCCAGAACCGATAATCTGCTGACGAAGATGTATGTACTCTGGACCCAAACTCTCAAGGTACTGCACAACACGGATCTGATCCCTCTGACGGGCAGCCTCTGTGAGATCCGTGGTAAGCGGCATGTAAACATCAAGCTGCTGACAGAGGCCAACGAATTGGCTGTAATGGGTGGCAAGAGGAAGATCACCACGGCGGAAATGCACCCACTCGGAATAGGTAGAGCAGATCCGACTAATGTTTGCCACTCCAGAGTCAAGAAGAGTAACCTGATCCCAGATCCGTTTCGCAGTAGGCAGAAGCATCAAGGGCCCAGAGAAGTGAGGAGACATACTCTGCCACAGAAGGGTACAAACAAGAGCATCCTCCTGTTCCCATTGATCAAAGGTGGGATCCGTTGTAGGAGGAGGATCACGACGAATGACGTGGGCTTTCCCACGGGCAATAAGATACTTCTCGACGGCTGCTTTCCAAGTAACGTAGTTTGCCCCATCCAACTTAACAGTAGTGATATGTGGGAATGATCCATCCACAGAGAGAGATGATGACGAAGAAGACGCTAAAGAGGGTGTCGGACGAACACCAGGAGCCACTCCTGTGGAAGGATTGTCAAGCACCTCCTCCATAACAACAAGCAAGAAAGAAACAGACAATCCAAACCAAGACGAATAACAGGAGATAACAAAATAGGTGGGTAAACTAGGATACGCAGCTAGACGCGGCTCCAAGAATGACGGGCATCGACGAAGCTTGACAAGAGGGAAGCCATGAGGCACAGAGGGGAGCCGCAAAGGACAAACTAGAATCAAGGTAGGATAAGAGTAAGAGATGAAGATCTAACACATAATAACAAGGAGAAAAGAGTGGTAGGGTTTACCAAGGGATGAAAGGAAGAGGAGGAAAAATGATGGGGGTTGAAAAAGTTGGGGTGTGAGGGTTACCAGCAGACCTACGAATTGGGGGCTGGAAAAAAAAATTCTAGTGCGAGGTGAAACACAGCCCTGGAAACTTATTTCCAGGAAAGTGATTTGGGGGGGGGGGGGGGGTCAGAAAATATTTTCCTCCCCAAGTCGGTCCTACATTAGAGGAGAGAGAGAGTTGCACTAACTCTCTTTGATAGAAAGAAGCTATTGGGTTACTATATTTGGATAAGATCAAAATAGAAAACCCTATACAAAAGAGCTGCACGTGCCTTGCCTTCCTAAAATAAGAGAGACAAGTCGGTTTGCTGATTTTTTTATTGGTGGGACCCATTACTTGGCCGAACAACAATTCCCATTGATTTTTTAAACTTTTGTGGACCCCATCAATTTGGAGGAATTCCCAACACTTTCTATTGTATGAGAGAGAAAAAAATTAGGCATCATGGGATTATCTAACCGTCCAAATAATGGGTAAGGGGGAGAGAGAAAGAGACGAATTAGGAGAGAAAATAGGGGAGATGAATTACGGGATGACAGAGAGAGAGAGAAAAAATCGGGTAAGGGGAGAGAGAGAGTGAAACGAATTAGGGGAGGAGAGCTAAGTCGATGGGTTTTTCCCTTTTTTCTCTTTCATGCTTTGTAAAAAGACCAAGTTATCTTCATCTTTTGAATGAATTGCAACCATGCCACATATTTTCACAAATGTCTAGTCTACCCCTCATTTGTAATGCACACAAACAATTGATAATTCCCTTCTCTCCTCTTGATCTCCAAGGAATGGCCCAAGCCATCCATTTGACGGTCCACTTGTAAATTAATTGCACCACTAAACCATTCCAATGAGATGATCCAAACCGTTAAATTGATGGATCCCAATGTGAATTTCGGTTTTACCAATGGTTGAACCTCTTGCATCATTTTTTGCGGGCTGATCCTAACCATTCAATTAATGGTCAACAAATGTGAATTAATTGCCCTTTGCAATCCACTGCCATAAGATGATTTTAACCGCACATTTAATGGGCCTTGGGATAAATTGCTTGTACCCCTCGAATCATTTTCCAAAGCTTATCCGAACCAACCAATTGGTGGGCGATAAGATGATCTTATCCCTCAAAGTGATGGAAAACAAGCAAAATAACTTAGTAGTACCACTCTAAATATGAAATATGCATGTTTTTCCTACCTACAATTCACACATAAATGTGCTCATCAAGGCTCAAGGTCTTTGATGACAAATACTCTTCCAAGAAGTTCTTTCACTTTGATAATTTCGGCATCATGATCTGTAATGACAATGTCATCTACATACACCACAAGAATGGTCATGCTGCCACCCATCAATTTTAACACCGTGATCAGCATCAGCACATATAGCCTTTTTAATCCTACACACCTTCCCTTTCTCCCCTTTGGTGGCTGAAAACCAAGTGGGAGGTCTGTGTAAACTTCTTATTGGAGGTCCCCATGAAAAAATACGCTCTTAAAATATTGGTATGGGAAAAAAGGAGAGAAGGATACTGCCCAAACCATCAAATTGAGGTACGATCATGATGCTTTTATTTCTTTGAGATGTAATGTATACTGATCGTATTACAGCAACCTTCTAAATTAAGATATAATCATGATGTTTTTATTTCTTTGAGAAGAAAGGCATACTGCTCTTATTACGAAAACCTTCTTCTAAGAGTTGCTTGCATGTGGTTTAAAATATCAGAGTTATTTTTTGGTACCTCATTTAGCTGCTTTCTATAAAATGTGATTTCCTAAAGAAATATATCTTTGCCCAATATATTTTCCTTGACTCTCTGTCTTATTGCCAGCAAACGTTTAGCCCAAGTTGCTTCTAATGTTTAGGTAGTTTATTATAGACTTCATGAAGGGCCACTATTTACCACCATGTTTTGCGTTTTTTAATTATTAATTCGGTTTGCACATGCAGATGTTAGAATGGAGAAATATAGGTATTGCCAATCTTGCCGGAGTAATTAGCCTTGCAGCTGGTATACTAATGTGGGTGACATCACTTCGTCCAGTGAGGATACAGTATTTCGAGCTTTTCTTCTACACTCATCAACTATATGTAGTTTTCATCCTCTTCTTAGCTATGCATGTTGGAGACTTCATTTTCAGCATCGCTGCGGGAGGGATATTTCTTTTCCTACTTGACCGCTTTTTGAGATTTTGCCAATCACGAACTACCATCAACATAATCGCTGCAACGACCTTTCCATGTGGATCAGTAGAATTGGTTTTCTCAAAGCCTAAAAGTACTACTTATCAATTGTTTCCCATACTTCCATGCAAAAATATTTCATTTGTAAACAAAAGAAAATATTTATTACAGTGGAACACCCTTTCTCATTCTAGCATTTGATTCCTTCTCCTCGTAGCTCTGAGATGATTTCTTGTGTTGGCGATTTAAGTAGTTATATGTGTTCTAATTACTGTTCCAATGTCACAGATCTGCGATACAATGCTCTTAGTTTTATTTTCCTTCAAGTTCGTGAGTTATCTTGGCTGCAATGGCATCCCTTTAGTGTTTCCTCCAGTCCTTTGGATGGAAGGCGCCATCTTTCAGTTCTTATAAAGGTTCTCGGGGAATGGACTAGGAAGCTACAGGATAACTTAATAAACATTCCAGAGCAGCCTTCCAAAGGATTAACATCTCAACCTTATTCTACTATAACAGCTTCCGTTGAGGGGCCCTATGGGCATGAGTCAGCATACCACTTGATGTATGTACTGTTTTGGTACTATATTTCTGGAGCTAGTATATGGTGGCAGCATGTTGCTAGAAAGGCTTTGGGTTTCAACTTGGCATATTATTAACAAGTCTACAGTACATATTGCTGCACTTTATAAATTTTCTTTTTCATTATAAATTGCCTTTCATTGCATCGCTGTTGATAGATAAACTGATTTGGCCAGCCTTTCTGATCTTTTAGGTATGAAAACCTTATTTTGGTAGCTGGAGGCATTGGAATTTCGCCTTTTTTTGCTATCTTGAGTGACATCTTACATCGTGTTCAGGAGAGAAAACCCTGTCTCCCGAAAAATGTATTAATTGTTTGGGCTGTGAAAAGATCTAAGGAACTTTCTCTTCTTTCAGTAGTTGATGCAGAATCCATCTGTCCATCATTTTCTGATAAATTGCATCTAGAGATCCAAACTTACGTCACTCAAGAATCAGAGCCTCTATTGGTAGGTGTGGCTTTATCATTAGTAATTCTTTTGATTTAAGACACCAGTAATCGGAATTCAATAATTCTGTTCTATTTGCAGGAAGATGGTAACCATTACAAGAGCATGAACTGCTCGTCTTTTCCCATGACCAATGGGAGTAGCATGTCTAGTTTGGTTGGTACAGGGAATAATATATGGTCTGGATCTTACATTATCATATCTTCATTTGGCTTTGTCATCTTGTTCGGTTTGTTGAGAGCATTTTACATAAGACCTTTTGGTATATCTTCTTGGTGGTTCCAAGGACTTCTGTTCATCATATGCATGACCGTTAGTGTTATCATATTTGGAGGTCTTGTGGTTTTCTTATGGCATCTCTGGGAAGAGAAAGTCTCAAAACATGAAATATCTATGGATGAGAATGAGAGGAGTGGCTCACCACAGCGAAAAAGTGATGCATGTCAGACAAATCTTGCTTGCTTAAGAACCACACAATATGGATGCAGGCCAAACTTTCAAGGTAATGATCCAGCTTACATTATTTTTCTAACCGAAGAAATCAAAATCCTGCATATTAACAGTTTTTACAAATCATTGAAATAAGTCCTCACATTTTGCATCTGGGTAGTCTCCCTTTTCCCTTCTAGGTGCTTTTGTTAGTTGGAGCTTCTATTCTTTTTTATTGGGCTATGGTATCCATTGTAGAATTAAAAATTTCCATGCATGTATCTTATTGGGGGCAAAGTGGCTTACTTTGAGTACTCCATTGCTTGCACAACCTCATCAAAGTTGGATAATCTGACATACTAAGCAAGAATTGAGAAACAATACATCTATAAATACATCTATCAAAGTTGGATAATCTGACATTCCATGATCTAAGAAACAATACATCTATAAATAAAATATCATAGAACTTAACCAGCTTTAACTTAGACTTAGACGATGGAATTAATAATAATTTTAAAAGATCATTTGTAAGTCTCATATAGTTATAATTGTAAATATAAGACACTAACAAGCAAAAAACTTGATAGTTGATTCGAACAAGAGTCATTTGTTTGGGACAAGGCAATTATTTGACCAACAGAAGTATCCGTGAAGTTTCTGGGTATCTTGTCATATCGAACGTGGTACATTGAGCATCTAGAAATATTTGAGTATCATGGCTTTGGAGAGAGATCTTTTCTATCATTTTATGAGCCCCTAGGTTTATCTGGGGCACCCAAGAGGCTCGTGGTTGAGGAAGTCTCTTCCAACATATTCACACTTCAAATTTAGAGAGCTTGTTATCCCGTGAAAAGGACTAATGAGTCTCTTCAACTGTAAGCTTGCAAACCTAGAAGTTTACTTACACATCATCTCCTCTTACTCATTTAGGATAAAACCAAATACTAACCTCGAATGTTTTACTCATATGACAAGTGATGGGGATTGTAGAAGCTACTTGAACAGGATTGATGGAGGTTTTAACATAGGAAGAAGGGATGGACTTGGATGACGGAGTTGGCCGGTGAGTCAACTGGGCAGACATCTCCTTTGATCGTTTCTTCCAAGATTTTCACCACGAAATAGATGCAACTTCGATCATGAAAAACAAAACTTGGATCTTTTCGCTCTTATACCTCTTTGATGCTGGACAGGGAAGAGAGAGAAGAAGAAGAGGAGAAGAGAAGAAGAAGAAAAGAAGAAGAGAGGAAGAAAGGGGAAGAAGGAAGGAGGGGAAGGTGAAGAATGAAGAAGGGAAAGGGAAGAGGAGAAATAAGAGAGGAAAATTGTAATCAACAAGCTCCTAGAATCCTTCCTCTTATAGACTTTATTTATACCATGGAGAATGATGTGTGCCAGTGTCAAACATAGACAGAAGGCGCCAGACATGGGACCTTGAAAAACCTAGGATGTTATGATAGCATTCAAAGGGATGTTATATACATGCTAGTTTGCAATGTCATGAGATATAGAAAATTGATTATTTGAAAATATTAAAAATGCATCACTAGTAATACCACAATAACAATAAACAAGCAAAATGTGTCCATGGCTTTCTTCTAATGGCTGTTGACATGTGTCATGGAATTTCTTTAAAAATGGAATGCCCCTGCTACATTTGTGCTGATGGTTTTCAAAGTGCGATGGTTGAACTTAAGAAACCTGAAAACATGCATTTTACGATAATCAAATAGAAATTCAGTTTATGTGATAAATATCTAGAGGCCAGACTTTTGTACTTTTCTTTCAATATCTAAGCTATTCATACCCAAAAGTTTTAGTCATTCATGGTGTGAATCCTTTTCAGTTTATTGTTATCAGACCACAAGTTGATGGATTCTTCTTCTACTTCATTTCAGAAATTTTTGACTCCATTGCAAAGCGTTGGGGGCACGTTGATGTGGGTGTCATTGTATGTGGCCCTCCAAGCCTTCAATCTAGTGTAGCTAAAGAGTGCAGGTCACAGAGCCTAAAGTGCAGACTCAATCAACCAATCTTCCATTTCAATAGCCACAGCTTTGATCTGTAGCCTCAAATATAATGAAGAACTAACATGAAACTTCAAATTCGAGAGGGATCATGCCTTTCACATGGAAGAATCGTGGGAAGATTCTTCTAATGTGCTTGCATATAATCTATATATTATATATAAAAAGGTTTTGTTATGGGGATCCAATGTATGGTATTTGCATATATCTGTATGTACATGCTACATAAAATGGGATTGCTATGTTTCTCGTTTGTAGCGATGAGGAATGTATAAAAAAACAGTTCTCATGTGTAGACACCCCATTTTGACCTGACCTAATTTCTCAAAATCAAATAAAATTCCGAAATCCAGGTCCCGAAACTGAAGTTGAAGTCTTCCAGAATCAACTTTCAGGTTCCTGAACCCTTGGATCCCAAAAACAATTCCTTGATGTCCTAAAACTGAGCTCTAATTGCGAAAGAACCTGAAAAATCCGAAAATGCCCATTTGGAGACCAGTTGTCAAAATATTTTGAAACCCGAGTGATCCCCGAGCCCCATTGATATCCTCTGTTCAATTGCCATTGCCCTGACCTTCTCTTTCATTTTTTTAGAAATTAGAAAGACCTACAAAAATACACCTGAGCTTTTTGGTATTGGCACTCCTATATTTCATCCCCCGAGCTCCAATGTATACCGGCAAGGTCCTATTTTGATATTTTCACTAACCCAGTTTGTCTTGGGATTTAAAGAATTATTAAATGTTTTTCACATTTTTTCCCGAGTGCTTTGCAAGTGAGAAAAGACAAGCAGGGAGAGTGTAATTATCAAAATATCGATGTGCCAATATCAGCCCCATTGTGTCCGCTAGTTAGCAAACAAAAAAAGACAGATGGGCGGGGTGCAATTATCAACATATAATTGTGCTGATGTCTGAGAGGGGGCTGTATCATCCAAGTGGGAGATGCTCCATCAGGTAGAAAAGGAGACAAATATGTCACTCACTTCTTATTCTTTACTCAGCCCCCCTAAATGGGCTGTCCAAAGAAGGAGAAGGGGTGTTAAATATTCCTTCCTCTTCTATTCACCCAGACTACCTGTTTCATGAAAGAATGAGGGTTAAATGCCATACAAATGGGCTGTGATGGGAGGAAAAGGGGTTGGCAAAATGTGCCCCCTTCTTTATAAAGATCCAGCCGATTAAGGCACGAGGGGGGTCTTCTTCATTTTACTTCTCCCAAACAGGGAGCTGATTTTGCAGCCACAAAGGGGGAAAGCTACAGAGCAGAGAGGGGGAAAGAAGGGGGTTGGGTTCTTCAACTTCATCTTCTCGAATCCTTTAGCTCTGGATCCATCATCTTGGCCCTCCATCTCCACCTCGCCACCACCAGCCACCATAACCCCATCTTCTTCCTCGTCTCTTCCTCCACTAGCCACCGTGGCCATTTTATTCCCATTCTATCTCCACCCTAATCCTACTCCTACACCCCTTGAAACCCATCTCTTCACCATGACCTCTTCCAACAGTACCTTTAACTCTCAAGATCTCAAACCCATTTCAAAATCCCTCTCTAAATTTATTTTAGATCTTGGAAACCCATTTCAAAACCTCCGTCCATCCACCACCATCTTAAAGCTTAGATTCACCCATTTTCTCAGCCGAAACCCTCTTTTCCATCATTGACGCCATCGCCACAACTTCCGGCAACTTTTCCCTATCACCTTTACATCCGGACCACCTCCATCTCACTTTTCAAAATCCATAGCAATGTCTTCCCACTTCCATTTCGGAATGGGAAGAGGTTGTAATTGCCCCCCTGGTCGCATATGTTCAGCCTTCACCTGCTGACACACTAAGCATTGGGCAACAAACTGGGCAATTTCTCTTTTCATATTATTCCACCAAAACGACTCCTTTAAATCCCGATACATCTTGGTACCTCCTGATGTATTGAATATCCAGAACTATGCGCCTCCCATAATATCTTTCTTTAGCTCAAAGTCATTCGGCACACATATTCTACTTCCATACCTTAAGGAACCATCTTTGTTAATTTTAAATTCTGGTTGTGAGCCTGCCTCTACCTCTACTCTGATCTTCTGCAACTGAGGATCCATCATGGGCTATTTTAATCTTTTCAATTAATGTTAGCTGAACTCCAAGTGTAGCCAAAAGTGTCCCTCGCTCATGCAAACATACCTCCATTTCCAACCTCCTTAGGTCTTCCAGAAGATGTTGTTGAGTGGTGATCAAGGTCGCCAAATTGCTTGAGGATTTTCTGCTTAGAGCGTCTGCTACGACATTAGCCTTCCCTGGATGGTAGTTAATGGTTACCTCATAATCTTTGAGCAACTCCAACCATCTCCTTTGTCTCATATTCAGCTCCTTCTGCGTGAAGATGTACTTCAAACTTTTATGATCAATGAATATCTCGCACTGTACCCCATGTAAATAGTGTCTCCATATCTTGAGGGCGAAAACCACAGCTGTTACGCCCCAGACCGAGTTTCCAATCTAGGCACATAACAACACCACATATTCATCAAACCATGAATATGTAAGGCACTTTCGCTGGAACCATGCAATAAACAGAGCCACTAAAGCAAAACTAATTTATTAATTAATCATCAGAGTAATAAATGCGGAAACTAAATCTTGTCCAACGGACTACATCAATAAACCAAATTAAATGTCTAAATGTTCATTGTAACTAAAACTACTATCTGAATAACTAAAAATAATAAATCTCCTAATTTGTCGCCCTTGCTCAGTCCCAAGCCCACGAAATCATGCATCCTATTGTCCATCACCTGTAAAATAGAATACGTGGAATGAGCTAATGCTCAGTGAAATAAACATGTCTACATTTAATAACATAATACCAATTAAATAAAACAAAATAACTGGCAATATATGTAAAACTGTAACTGGCATACCAATCTAGATTGAAAATTGTATAACTAGCATAAACATGCATAACTGTACCTGTAAACGTAATTGTAACTGGCATAGCAATCTAGCTAGCAAATTGTATAACTAGCATAAACATGCATAACTGTACCTGTAAACGTAACTGTAACTTTAATTGTAACAGTAGCTTCGCCTGATCCATAGTGTAGTGAGACTAGTACATCTAGACTACGTAGCCAACGGAACCTGCCTACTAGCTCGTAGGAAGCCAAATCCCAACGATCTCGTCCAGGATTTCACCCTCGTAATACCTCGATAGGTGATACTGCGGCTTGATCCGTGACCATTACTTCGACGGCCTAGAAACAGTCTCATACACTAATAATCATGCAAAACACTTGTCTCAACGGACATTAACCGTTGCATCCTCACTTGGACAACACCCTGTCTTGATGCAAGGACTGCGACTATCAAGTCAGACTGGCACATACGTGCGTACTGTAGATCCGAACTAGGAGTCAATACCATACCACGACTATCAAGTCTAACAGGCATCCAAGTGCCTATGGTAGATCCGCACCAGGATTCAATACCATACCATGACTATTGACTCTCGTGTACTCCAACACAGTCAATAACAATCATAAACATGCATAACTTTGCATAAGAAATCATATTCATTATATAGAATAACTGTGGTAAAACAAGTCTACTCACCTGTGGTACTTGTCTGATTTGTCTCCCACGAAGTAACTCCTTCGATTACTATGTAATATCTCCTACAATCCATATTAACCCTTAATCAATACTTTGGATTAATATCTAAGTACCCTGGGGCAGATCTATGCCCACCAAAATCATTGGAAAACCTCCAAATTCAATTTACAATTTTCAGATCATTGGCAGTTGACTGGGCTCCACTAGTCGATTAACCATCGACTACTGTTTCAAACATAAAATACAGTATTGACGCTCCAGTCGACTGGCCCGACTAGTCGATTGCCCCTCTACTACTATTTCTTGGCCAAAACACAGTTTTGGCGTATCAGTCAACTGCCACTAGAAAAACTGGTTTTTTCCTTCGAAACCCGAAAGAACACTAGTTTCTTCCGGATTTCCACCCGAAAACCCATCTTTCTTCATCCCTTAAACATACTAAACATCTTAATAGCTTATTTATTAATCTCCTCCACTTGATTAGGGCATCTAACGCGAAAGAGTGCGAATATCTTCGGAGAAAAACCAATTTCCTCAACCCTAATCAATGGTTCTTCCATCGAAAAACACAGGGCTTAATTAAATCACCATGATTACACTATTATCTTTATTCGTAAGAGATTTGAATCTCTTTAGGGAGAAAATAAATCATAATTATAACTTCATACCTCTTGGAAGATGAATTCCCCGAACTTTCGTTCTTCTCTCCCAAAAGCTCCATAAGTTTCTCTTAGAGTTTAGAGTTCCAAAATCTGTAGCTTAAGGATTTACTTATAGACTCTTGCTTTTGAGAATCCTAACTTAGCAAGGCGTTTGGAAACCCTAACCAACTCTAATTAGGAAACTATTTTATTCCTCTTTTTAATTTACTAATTAAATAAAATCAATATTTTATAATTTTTATTTTTTTGGGACGAAAATACCCTCTCCCCCCAACGTTTCCATGTTTGGGTTGGGTTTGGGGTATTTCAACTGCCAACTCAAGGTCATGAGTGGGGTAATTTCGCTCATATGGTTTTAATTGTCGGGACGCATGCGCTATCACTATGCCATCTTGCATAAGAACACAACCTAAACCCATCTTAGAAGCATCACTATAAATGGTAAAAATTCCTCCCTCCACAGGTAGAGAAAGGATAGGGTCAGACACTAACTGTCTTTTTAACTCTTGAAAACTTTCTTCGCATTCATTAGACTGCTGAAATTTAACACCTTTATGGGTCAGTCTAGTTAATGGCACTGCCAAACGAGCGAATCCTTCGACAAATCGTTGGTAGTAGCCTGCTAATCCCAAGAAACTCCGTATCTCTGACACTGTGCTAGGCCTCTTCCACTCAACTACGGCTTCTATCTTTTTTGGATCAACAGAGATTCCATCCTTGGAAATCACATGCCCCAAGAAGGACACATCATCAAGCCAGAATTCGCATACAGATTGTCTCTAAAAGTCTGGAATATAATCTTTAAGTGCTCTTTGTAAAAAAAAAAAAAAAAAAAAAAAAAAAAACCCATTTAAATTCCACTCTAAGCACGTTGTCCTTTATCATACACATGACATGTCTCTATGTTCAATATGGGTCCCCTTGTGATGTTGTACATGATCAAACGGTCTTGATCTCACATAAATGCTCCCTTGTAGGACCCAAAAAGTAGAGCGGGCCCACATGAATGGATGATATAAATTTTGATCCAATGCCCATAACTCTTAGTTAGGCCAAAATGTTTTATTGGACAGGAGGAGACAGCGATCTGGTGCAACGATTGGTCACATGACCGAATTGAAAAACCATGTCATATGATAGGGCATGCAAGACAGCAACGGATAAACGAGGTTTTAGATGTTGTAAGCCCAGTATCTTTCAAAAATACTGTACGGACTACATCATAGGATGATCGAAACCGTCCATTTGATGGCCACAGAGTAATTTAAGGATTAACCAAAAATCGGATAATCCTATCCCTCCGATCTATAGAGGAGTTGCATACTATGGAAACCTCTATCGATCAAGGGGTTAGGATCATCCCATCAAATGTACATATGGTGTGGCCCGTACAAAATACCCTTTTAAAAAAAACACTGCATCATACATTACGGGCTTACACCATATAATAAAATCTCCGAATAAACTCCCTCGCCCAAAAAGAAAAAGAAGCTCTCAGTCTCAGCTTTCAAAATCCCAAAACCCCTGTTTTCTGTGTCTGTGTTGGTCTTGGCTTTCTGTTTTCTCTGTTGGTTTCGTTGCAGAAAGAATAAAGCAGCCCCCTTACAAAATTCAAAGATGGGCAGAAAAAACCCTAACGAGTTCCATCACTCTTCTCATCCCATTCCCTTCTAAACCATATAACCCATGTCTCTCTCTCTCTCTCTCTGAACTATATTAAAGCTCTCGAGAAAAAGCCCTAATCTCTCTCTCTCTCTCTCTATCTCAGAAAAAAAACCCTAACGAGTTTTATTAGGGTAAAGTAGGGCATGGAAGGACCGCCGCACAATCCTCGCACGGTGGAGGACGTTTTCAAGGATTTCAGAGGCCGGCGCCAAGGAATGATCAAAGCTCTCACAACTGGTTCGCTTGCTTTCTCACATTCTTTACTCGCTTCCTAAAATTTCTCAGTGTTTTCGTAATTTCTTCCAGTTTTCTCTGTTTCTGTTCGTTGCAGATGTTGACAAGTTTTATCAGGAATGTGATCCCGGTGAGTTTTCTCTCAATGCCCAAGATTTAGGTCTTGTTTGGATTGCAAGAAAAACCAAAATTTTTTTTTTCTCCTCGAGGGAAATAATATGATTATGCTTAATGTAGAGGGATATCATCATAAGTTGAAGCTCCCTCTACGTAAAAATTGAATAGGGTTGGTTCAAGTTATACTTCTTCATGTGTAAATAAAGTAGATGGTTTTGGAAATATTTTTCCTTTCCAAACTTTTCCTGAAAATTCCTACAATCCAAACAGGCCCTATCTATGATGTTTTTCCTCTGAGCCTAGGTTAATGTCGTTATATTGTCTTAACCTCTTTATTTTGTTGGACTTTTTTTTAATGTTTCCTTTGGTTCTGCAGAATTTGTAGGTTCACTTGTATTTGTTTTTTTATTATTTTATTTATTTAGATAGCAAAAGTCTAATATCCTTTTTTCAAAGCTTTTCTTTTGGGAACCCTTGAATTCTTATGCTCTGTGTTCTTTTTTTTTTTTAAAGTGAGTGAAAATTTAAGCTAGTTTTCAAATTATCTAATTTTGTCTTCTTTCTATGAACAATATTATTATTATTATTATTACTATTATTAGTCTAAATTATTTTTTCTTGGTCAGCAGCAGTAACATTTATTATGTTATAATACTTGTTGGTAGACTCTTTCTTCCATAGTTTTAAAACTCCCTCGACTCGACTCCCTTTCCCCGTGGCCGTGTTCCGTGTCCTATAATAAAAACTCCTTGGACTCTCCCGAGTTATGACCGCATCAATCGAGTACTCGCTTTTCAATAAAGTTGGGGAAATGATATGCAGACACTTTCTTTTTTTAAAATAGTCCCAACTCCCAACTGTCCACCATCCTCGATTTACTCATTTGCAATTTATGGTTTTGTTGATCTTTGGGAATTTTGCTGCTATTGCATCCCTGCTTTCGTATCTTCTACTACTGTTATTAAATATTTTGTATGGAATTTAACTTTTCCGAGAAATTATTACCCTGTGTCACCAATCAGAATTTCCAATTGTGCGTGAAGCTGCTTTTTGTTTTGGGTGTTAATGGTTCTTACATTGCCAAGAGGTTTCCTCTTTAAGAGTGAACAGATTCTATTTTGGCAGTACAATTTAAGTGCTTAAGAACTAGCTGATCGACTCAGATTGACCTCACTCTGCAAATTGGGGCATTCTTTTCATAAAAAATGGAAATAAATGTGGTGTAGGATCTTTGGAAAAATAGGAGGGCTGTTATGGACAGGTCTCTTCCAAGCAGCTCTTTAAAATTGGGTTCTGATTCGGTATTCGGTCTATGTCAATTGCCAACATGTTGAACATTTATGTACAATACCAATTTAGAATGCATGGTGTCGCTAAAAATATTAATCCTCTTCGCGATATAAGAACCATTGGAATCAAGACTCAAGAGTATTAAATAATGTCAGACACTAACAATAACTATTGAATAAATTCCCAAATATGTACACAGATGTATGTTTTAGTATGCAGGGCCACACACAGTGCCATTAATAACGGCATAAGTAGTTATTGACTAAACTCCTATATTAAAGGATATATTTCTTAGTCTAGTTCGAGTTTTAGAACATTTTATTCTATTACTACTTTATATAGTAATTTTTTACTGGCCACAAGGAATTTGTCTGGTCTGATCATTTGATGAAGACAGTATTGCGTACTGTTTCTTAAGACATGAGTGGTGCATTGACAGAAAAAGAGAACCTTTGTTTGTACGGACTTCCCAATGAATCATGGGAAGTTAACCTGCCTGCTGAGGAAGTTCCTCCGGAGCTTCCTGAGCCAGCACTCGGAATAAATTTTGCTCGGGATGGAATGCAAGAAAAGGACTGGTTATCATTAGTTGCAGTTCACAGCGATGCATGGTTACTTGCGGTCGCGTTTTATTTCGGCGCACGCTTTGGTTTTGACAAAAATGAAAGGTAACTATTATTGTTTTTGTTGCACTGATAGGCAATTAATTGAAAAGACATGCCATTAAACTCATCTTTTTTCTTTTTCTTAAATATTTTTTATGTAGAAATTCATTTATATATATATATATATATATATATATATATATATATATATATATAGAGAGAGAGAGAGAGAGAGAGAGAGAGAGAGAGAGAGAGAGAGAGAGAGAGAGAGAGAGAGAGAGATATCTGTATGCATTTTTGTCTGTTATGCACTTCAAATATTGATAGATATTTCATATTTGAGCCTTAATTTTACATTCTTGAAGAATATAAAGGCCCTAGGAATTTATTAGGTGAGACATTATCAAGGTGCATCATTCTATCTTTTATTTTCACACAGAACTTTGTTTGTTACAGTATTTGGTTCTTGGGATGGTAATTTGGTCAGTTGGTCGGTTCTTGTTCTTGTTTTATGAGCTGTCATAGTGGCAATCCAAATGTCTGCACTTCATTGTTTTCTTTTTTCTTTTGCTAAGATAACAATAGATAAAAAAATTCAGTATAAAAAATGTTACACTCATTGTGTGGACATTCAAAGCTAGCTGATCAAGTATGGTCTAATAAGTGTGGACATTCAAAGCTAGCTAAGATCATAAGATTCACGCTGATAAATACACAATCAAGTACCATTTTCAAATTCTTTAACTTGTTCAAGGCTCCAAATGTTTAGACTACTCATAATATCACAAAATCTATCTTCATTAAGTGGTTTTGTGAATATGTCTGCAAGTAGATCATATGTATTTATAAATTCTATAGAAATATCACCCGCAATGATGACAAACTCCGAATTTTTTGTTCTCAACTAGTCCGTTAGAAGTCTTCAAGGACATTGATTTCCAATGCCATGGGGTCTCGATTATTTTTTCTGTGGAAGAAGCCACATGAAAGGGCTTTTGCAAGTCAGAGAAGTTCCAAAGAGATTTTCGGGGAGGAAGAGAGGGGTCGTTGGCTCTCGGATCAGCGTCTCCATTTGCTCCGAAATTGGAGAATGCTACAGATCCGTCTCTCTCAATTCCTACATAACGTATCAGAATCAACTAAACTTTAGAGAAACCCTAGCTTCTGTGGCCAAGGTTATAAATCTCGGTTTCGGTACTAAATTTCGGACGAAATCTTGTAAAAATTTCGGAAATTTCACCGAAATTTCCAAAATTTCCAAAACGTTTCACCGAAATTTCGGTGAAATTTTGTACTTCACCGAAACGTTTCACCGAAATTTTCGAAATTTCACCGAAATTTTCGAAATTTCACCGAAATTTTCGAAATTTCACCGAAATTTTTCGTTTCGGCGAAATTTGGTACTTTTCCGACTCACTGTGAATTTCGTTTCGTTTTCCACCGAAACCGAAATATTTCGGCCGAAACGTTTTGTTTCGGCCGAAATTTAAAACCATGTCTGTGGCCTGGAAGGAACATGTGGAGAAAGCAAGATGGCGAAAAAAGAGTCTTCACGTTATGCTCAGAAGATTGCCTTCCAAGGGATATGGGTTAGAATTTACAACCTTCTCCTTTGAGACCTTCAAGCTGTCGGTACATCTGTGGGGTGAGTCATTCGATGGTGACTCAAAAGGGAGAGCGGGGTTCCTCTTTCACATGGCAGAGTTGCACGGTAAACGGTCCTCCATCCGTCGTCTAGGGGTGGAAGAGAAAGAGACCCGATAGGAAAAGGAAAGGGTTCTACTCATGTTGGAAATGAATCGGATCCTGAAACTGATTACAAAGGTATGCAGTTCAGGGAGGGAGGGAGGGACACACCTGATGAGATGGAATTAGGCAAATTCACAAGGGGCTCAATGGCGAAAACAGCGTGAAAAATCCATGAAGTAAGGGATTGAGTTGGAATTTCAGTATTCAAGAGGGGAGACGATTGTCGAAATCGAGAAGGATATCCAGGCGTCGTTCCGTGAGATTTTGAAAAAACAAGAAAAAATCGCTATTTATCATATTGCTTTATATATATATATATATATGTGTGTGTGTGTGTGTGTGTGTGTGTGTGTGTGTGTGTGTGTGCGCGCGCGCGCGCTTATGCACGAAGTTGGAATGACCCGTTTGATGCTGGCATACTTGTATAAGCGTTGAAATTGATCTGTTGCTCGAACATTCTTTAGGTACTGTAGACACCCCATTTTGACCGGACCCTAATTCCCAAAATCGAATAAATTCCCGAAAACCGAATAAAGTTTCGAAACCGAATCCCAAAAATTCCCGAAGAATCGAGTCCTAAAATGCAAAAGAGCCCGAAAATGCCCATTCGCATATCATTTTGAAATCTTTTGGAAGCCCGAGTGCCCCCCAAACCTCATTAGGTCTCCCCAAGGAAGCACGGGTACCCCTAAAAAGCCCTCGTACCCATGTCGGGTGCGTATCCGGTACGGGTACCCTCGGGTACGTCCCGGGTACGTACCGGGTACGCACCCAAAGATGGGTTTTAAAAAAAAACGAAATTTGACTTTCGGGTGCGTATCGGGTACGTTCGGGGTGCGCACAACCAGATGTTTTAAAAAAAAAAAAATAGTTGGGGGCGTGTTGAGGTAAAAGGAGGGGGGGGGGGGTGGTGTTTAAAATGAGATAAAAAGCAAACGAAGGGTTTTAACCCTAACGCTTCTCTCTCGCCTTCTCTCTGTGTGACTCCCTCTCCGGATGGATTCTCCGGCGGCGGCTCTCTCCGGCTCTCCCTCCCTCTCTCTCAAAGGTATTTCTCTCTCTCTCTCTCTCTCACCCTCCCTCTCTACTGCTCTCTTTCTCTCTCTACTGCTCTCTTTCTCTCTTTTTTTTTTTTGACATGAGGGATTTTATGTGGTGTAAGGGCTTACAACAAAATGGTAGGGGTACCGTTTTGATCCAACAACAGCTCACTTTTTGAGCTTTTTGAGGAGCTGTTGTTGGATCAAAAGACAAGGGTGGTACTTCCACCGTACAAAAGGCCTTATTGTTGTAAGCCCTTACACCATATAATTTCTCTTGAAATGATACTGCACTCTCTCTCTCTCTATCTCTCCCGCTCTCTCTCTTTCTCTCCCATTTTTTTTCTTGAGATTATGCCAACTGATTGTGTTCCCCAAATCTAATTTGAGTCTGATAATAGGTTTGAGGCTCATAATCAGTTGCCACAATCTCAAAATTAAAGGTTTTGTGCTATTCATTTAATTTATCTAAGGTGCCATTGTGCCAGCCATCTAGGGTTTAAGCCTTTAAGGCCCTGTTCGTTTCAGATTTTGAAATCCGATTGGGATTTACTAGGCAATTTTGCAAAAAACCATTTGTTGGCTCATTTTCTATGGAGAGAACATGCACCTCAGATAAATTAAATGGATAGGAAAAAATCAGTAGATGTTTGTTTAGGCTTTGTTTGTTTGAGATTGTGGGTAATTTTTACTTTAATTGTTTAGGCCTTGCTGTTTGTTTGGCAGACAAAATCTGGAGTAGAATTGAAACTTTGAAAATAAAATAATAAAAAATATTATTATATTCAGCGTACCCAAACGTACCCGCACCTGGGTTTTTTTTGAAAATCACGTACCCGCGTACCCGCACCCCGTACCCGTACTCATGCTTCTTAGGGTCTCCCTATTTAGTTACCTCAGTTTTGTCCATTTTTTGCAAGAAAGTGAGAAAAAGTACAAAATGCCCAGAACTTTGGTATTAACACCCCTTTATGTGAGTCCCAGTGTTCATTTGCACACCATATTTGGATATGAACACCCATCCTCTCGTGTTTTGAATATTCCATTCCTTTTATAAGATGACAAAGTGAAGAAAAGACCAGTCAAGTTTGTGCAAAAACCAAGCTTGGAGGTGTTAATTTTTTTTTTCTAGCTAGACAAGGAAAAGGGGTGTGGTATAGCGAGATAAAGAGTGCCAATATCAAAGCCCTATATATACAAAGAGAATAATACATTCGCCCCCCTTTTATTTCTAGGGACAGCCCACCCCACTTTGCAAAGAGAGTGAGCAACACACTTGTAGGGGCTGTTCAAGGCAAGAATAGGGGCGCGAATTTATTCATTTCCCCTCTTAAGTGCGAAATGAATTAGGGCTTAAGGGAGCCGGATGGACAGCCGCAAGAGGGGGAAAGAGGGGAGAGCAAGAAAGGGGTTTTCTTCATTTTTTCTCCCAACAGGGGAGCCCCATAGGCAGCTAATAAAAAAAGAGAGGAGAGGGAGAGGAGAGGCCACTTCCCCACCGACCATACCCATCTTGTCCCCAGTGTGTGAGCCCTTGTTTTATTTACGCACCTATCTGGTGCCCCTGTGGACCCTGATCCCGAGGACGGTGGGCGAGGGACACGAGATCCCACGTTTGTCCTCTAAGATCTCCACAATGTGAAGGAGAGCTCTACCAAGGAACTCTCGAAATGATGCCACTCATAGCATGGGTGGCGATATAAATGAGATACCTCTCGATTCAAGGATCAGCCCGGAACCAAGATGTACCTATAACAAAGAAGAGTCGCCATCCAAGGAAGTAGGCCATGGATCCCATGAAATACTCTGTTGCAACGGATAACCAGAGATACAAAAGTCCGTGCCTGATGACGAATGGAGAAGGTATTAAGCACCCCCAATTCGCCCAAGTGCAAGCACCTGGTCTCTTATGCCATTTTTAATTAATTTTGAAGAGTTTTGGGCTAAAATCATGTGAAATGGGAACAAGTATCTCCGAAGAAACGTCTATCTAAGCATGCATGACCCGGGGATGGGCAAAAGAAAATAAACATCCAAATCCTAACTCACCGCATTTACTCCTAACCCATCACATCTAGGAATGCAATAACATCCGCATGCACAGCTACAACTAAGCAAGTAATAGCAGATATGATAAGCAGAAAAGCAGTAAATATCTACAGCTAAGCATGTGAAACTAAACGCACAAGGAATAAGCAAGCTGAAAGTAAACACACAAGGAACCAAAGACAAACACACAATAAACTAAAAGATGCGACGGAAGAAAGGAATCAGAAAATAGACGGTATGCGCAAACCCAAAATGCCAGGGAAAAGAAAATGGGACATACGATAGACTCAGGGAGCGATTCTAAAGGAATCGAGCTCAGTGATCCTGATCCGCTAAAGATCGGACAAGTCTCGCGATCGTTATAGCCTATCGTTGGGCTTAGCGAGGACAATCCCTGTAAAGGGGTCACGCTACGTCGTCGCCCATCCCAAAACCTGATAAAACGTCGGAAAACCGATAAAACCGGCAAACCACGATCAAAATCGGAAATGAAATGAAATGAAAAGAAGGCTCCAAGTGACCTGGCAATCACCATCCTTGCCCATTTTGGTTTTTGTATTTTTGGGAAAAGCTTGAAAGATATTTTTAGATGCTGAAATGATTTTTTTTGAAGGGTTTAAATGATTTTATTGAAAAGTTTGACTGAACTTGGGATGAAAATCCCAAGCTGCCTACGTACCCTGTGGAAAGGGATCAAGCCAACGTAGTTCGAAACAGCTTTTCGAAAAACACTTTTGTTGTTTTTGGATTTTTATGTATTTTTATCCTTTTTGATTGAAAAGGGGTTTTAATTTCGAGGTTTCAGCTTAACTTCATTCCGGAATTTACTCGATTTCAGAAATTTATTCGATTTTGGGGAAAATGGTCTGGTCAAAATGGGGTGTTTACAGATGTCCCTCTTTGGCAGAGGGCGCTCGTCACAAGATTGCCAAAGCTGAAGAAACAACACATTTTGATCGGTCGGAGATTTGAAATGAAAAGATACAAAAGGGATTGGATTTTTATTAAATGGCATATTGGACTTTGAACAATCAGGCGGAACCCACACGCACTGAAAATGAGGCTGGGATAATCAGGCGGAACCTTCACCCCTTGAAAATAGAATTTTTAGTTAGGCGGGACCTTCGCGCACTAACGGGAGATTTGGTTAGGTGGAACCTTCACACGCTAACCACAGGGAAGCTTTGTTATGCGGAACATTCACGCATTAACGAGCAAAGAATATTTGTTATGTGGAACCTTCATACAGTAACAAAAGGGGGAATTTTAATTAGGCGGAACCCTCACATACTAATCAAACGGGAAAGCTTTGTTATGCGGAACCCTCACGCAGTAACAAGGAAAATTTGTTATGTGGACCCTCACACAGTAACAAAAGGGGGAATTTTAATTAGGCGGAACCCTCACGCACTAATCAAAAGGGAAAGTTTTGTTATGCGGAACCCTCACGCAGTAACAGGCAATGGAAATTTGTTATGTGGAACCCTCACACAGTAACAAAAGGGGGAATTTTAATTAGGCGGAACCCTCACGCACTAATAAAAAGGGAAAGCTTTGTTATGCGGAACCCTCACGCAATAACAAGCAATGGAAATTTGTTATGTGGAACCCTCACATAGTAACAAAATGGGAAATTTTAATCAGGCGGACCCTCACGCACTAATCAAAAGGAAAAGCTTTGTTATGCGGAACCCTCACGCAATAACAAGCAATGGAAATTTGTTATGTGGAACCCTCACACAGTAACAAAAGGGGGAATTTTAATTAGGCGGAACCCTCACGCACTAATCAAAAGGGAAAGTTCTGTTATGCGGAACCCTCACGCAGTAACAA
Organism: Tasmannia lanceolata; assembly: GCF_043159265.1. NCBI lineage: Eukaryota > Viridiplantae > Streptophyta > Magnoliopsida > Canellales > Winteraceae > Tasmannia > Tasmannia lanceolata. The sequence goes on along the minus strand of NW_027518731.1, from coordinate 3,419,387 downwards.
GCAGAAAAAACTTCGTTATGTGGAACCCTCACACAGTAACAAAAGGAAAATTTTAATTAGGCGGACCCTCACGCACTAATCAAAAGGAAAAGCTTTGTTATGCGGAACCCTCACGCAGTAACAAGCAAGGGAGATTTGTTTGAAGAGTAAAATTCTTATGAAAAGATTGATACTCTCATGCTTTTGATTGATTGATTGATTTGGATCGATTGATTGATTCAGATTGATCCCCTTGAGAATTGTCTTGTCTCTTGCCGAGAAAAAGGGAGTGTGAGTTCCTTGCTGAGGACGGGACTCACATGATTTGCTGGAATTTTGGATATTGACCCCTTTCTGAAAGAATTGGATTCTGTTGGGAATTGAGTGCTTGGAGCAGTTGACAGCATACTTTCAGGGAAGTAGATTCTAGACTCTACTGGGGACTGATTTTGCTGATGAGTTGACTCTGTTGTAGAGTAAGCTCAGCTAGGGAGATTGGAGGTTTGACTCGGGATGTGCTCGTAACCTCTCTTATCTCAACTTGCTGGATGGCGTCATAAAAGATGCCCCTAGTGTACTTGTGCTTCCATGACCAGAGTTTCAAGGAAAAAACAATGATAGTTGAAGAAAAGATGCTTGGTTTCATGAATGCTTAATGTTGCATAGGTTTTTTTTTTTCGGATGGAGAGAGGAGGACTATCACCGTGACGCCTGAGTCTAAGAATCTCTTTCTTGCATTGCTCACTTCTGGAGGCTTAAGGTCTCTGGTAGGTTTGAATAAGATGACTCTTGCTCCTTCTGATACCTAAACCAGGATTTACTCTAAATTTTTTTTTTTTTTTTAGGCCATGCTGCCATTCTTCCAACGCCAGCGACTTCGACTTCAAAGGGAAATGACAACAAATAAATAGGAGAAACGAATTTCAAATGACTCAATTAAAGAAAACTATCACTCTAGAAACTCAACTCATTTTTTTACTCACTCTTGGATCTTATGTGTTATATGTTTTAGGGTATGGCCTAACCACTCTAAGAGTATTTCGAATACCGTGTCAAGGGACACTACTCTCCTCCTTCAGTATTTCCTTCATGGTTATTATCCCTTTCAGATTGCTCGGTTTCAATGCCCTAGTTTAGAGGAGCGTCAAAATAAGCTTGCTGGCACTCCTTGGACTATGAGATTTTGCTCCGGTTGAAGGTTCTTTCTTCACCTCATTGATTCGCTCCTTGTGAGAAGTCACTGCCATTGACCAGATTGCCTTTCCAGGTTTTCAATCCGGCGGACCGCTTGTCCTATCTTTTGCCTGGATTGCCCTTTCGGGTTTTCGGTCCAGCGGGCTTGAGTACCCTGAATTTTGCCTAAGCCGACTTTTTGGTTGTCAACTTAGCGGGTGAATGACCCTAACTTTTGCTTAGGCCGCCCTTTCGGGTTTTCAGCCTAGCGGGTCTCAGACTCCATCGTTTTTCTCTTTTCTTTCTTCTTTTGCCTCGAACCTTTCCTTGTTCACCAGAAGGACTTTCTAGGTGGGCGTGGGTTCAAAAGGGTTGGATATTTCTTTGGTTCAAATGATTTCGACCGAATTTGGTCTAACCAGATTGCTTACATACCCCAAAAATGGAAGATCAGGTCTCCGTAGTTCGCTTGGGGTTTGAAAAAGAATGATTTAGCTTTTAACTCAAAGGTTGACCGAACCTGGAAGATCAGGTTGCCTACGTACCCTGTAGAAAAGGATCAGGTCTGTGTAGTTCAGAGTTAAAATGCCCCTGGTTTGTGGGCGCTTGAAAAGGATGTTTGATTTTGTTGAGGCTCAAAGGTGTTTGCAAAAGGATTTTTCAAACTTGAAATTTTTTTGTTTTGAAAGTTCAAACGGCCAAGGATGGCTTTCTGGTGTTCTGGCATGAGATTTTCTCAAATGATTGAGGTTCAATAGCTTTGAATCTTTCCTTCTTTTTTTTTTTTTGAGGAGTTTGGCGGCATTTCCTGTAAGGACTTCATCTGTACTGCGCAAGCTTGTCTGAAAGAATTCTCACCTGTCTCTGGGATCTTGAATTGATGCTCGGTATTCTAAGACTCGGGGTCTTCTTTGAATGCTAAAGATCATTTGGGACTGACTCCACTTCTTGGGATTCAGATATTTCTAAGGAGTTGACGTAAGGGTATGTTCCCTTCTCCTTTTTTGTTCTGGATTCTATCCTCATCTTTTTTCATTCTTTTTCTTTTTCTTTTTCTCTTTTGGATGTTATTTTTCTTCTGGTTCCCTTTTTTTTTTTAAATATCAGGATCGCCCCCTACTCCTTGACTGTTTTGACTTGAAATTCCATCAGAATATATGGCCCAAATATTCTTTTGGGGTTCATATTCTATGGCCTTGATTTTGTTGCTCGCAAGGGTTCTCTCAATCTTTTCACTATCGTCACTTGATGTCTGATGCTCCCCTTTCTGAAATTTTCGCTTTTTCGACCTGATGTCTAAAGCTGAGGGACTCTTTCATTGAATAGCACTAGGGCATGCTCCCGGTTTATCCTCATATGGCCAAGCAGAACTACTTTGAACCCTCTTAGTAGGCTTATCGATTCTTCGCGCTCTTCGGGAGATAAAATTTTGCCAATCTGTATTTCCCGAGTTTCAGATTTCGATACCACCATCGACAGTTTCGATTTCGTCTTTAAGTGGCTTTGCTCGACGCTCTTCCTCTCGTTTGACCATCTTTCAGATCTCGAGGGGAATTTCGTCTGCATCATCTTCCGAGAAGGGTGTCTTAGTTTGTTCAACATTAGATCCAAGAGGAAACACAGAGGAAAATTGATATTGAAAACACATGTTCATTTCATTGAGAAGTTTATGTACATTGATGATACTCGACACGCAACATTGAGCTTTACATCAGACATAACAATGGGTTGAATGCTGACTCATCATAAGAAAGGCGAGCAAACACAAAATACTTGGACTTGACACTAACATGATTATTTGACCTACAAACTCGGACAAGAGAGCGGTTACACACACGAGAAGGACGAATTTCGAAGAAATGACACTTTTTGGAGGCAATGGACTAGCGCTGAAAGTTCATGACATCGTGCCTTCATTAATGATGATAATGATTGGAGAGAGCAACCCTGGAGTTAGAATCTTAGAAGGAACGGCCTCTTTGGTTTCTGTTGACCAAGCTCAAATTGATCTTTAGCACCTGACAATGGCAAGGCTTTCTCTGGTATGATGTTTTCAAGGGGTTCAAGCCATGACATCTTTCCTTTTCATTCCCATTCATTTTCCAGCCCAGAAGTGGTAAGATCTATGAAGGGTTGAATGAGTTGAATGGTTCCATGGTGGGTGGAAGAGGTGCAACATAGTTAGGTGCAGGGTTCTCGGAAGCATTTGAGTTCGAGAAGAATGAGGGGATCCCCGTCTATCAGGTCCTGGATTTCATCGTCATTTCCCTCATTTCGGCCCTAACAAGACTCTCAAGAGACTCAGCCATCTGGGTGGGGTTGGACTGACGAGAGTGAGCGAGTCCAGAGATGAAGGCTCTTTTTTAGGAGGTATGATGAGCAATTGGGTGAGACTCCTGTCATGGACACCATAAACACTAGGCTCAATGAGAAGTAATCACATGATAATGTAATGTGCAAGTTGAAACAAAAGGTAGCACAAACACATCATTCCCTTGGATAAAATCTGGCAGCGAAACGGCTGTACAAGGAGATGTGGTAAGGTAGGTTTGTCAACAAGACTAAAAGGATAATGATCACACTCAAGGTATTTAGAGAAAATTCGGCAGCATGACAGCTATACTAGGAGATGTGGTACGATAAGCACATGGTTCATCAACAAACCTAAAAGAATAATGATCACTCTAAGGTTTTTAGGAAAAAATTGGCAGTATAATGGCTATACTAGGAGGGTCTCAACAACTAAACATGAAGAGTACGCCGTCATGGTCTTGATAAAACAGGGCTCTAAGCAAGAACACACACTCTGGTAGTAATAATGGCAAGATAGACTCATAATTGGCATGCAGAGCGATCTTATCAAGATCGATCAAATGATCAAGCTCAGGGAAGATAGATCATGGCTATAAAGATAATGATGTGAAACCAATGATCTGATCATAATCCAAAAGACGGATGGATGGGAAAAATGGATTAGATTAGGAAAGAAAACCTAACTATGAAGCAAGCCCTAATCTAGTAATAAATATATATGCATATATATACATCCTAACCAGGGGCACCAATCCTAGTCTAATCTAGCGGAGTCAAGGAGGTCTTAACTCAAGACAGACATGTGAGTGTACTAGGACCGCGTTGTAGCCACTTAAAGTGAACTACAATAATCTATAAGTAGGACAAGGCTCCTAAGTCTAGGCTCCACATGTGTAAGCAACACATGTTCGTCCATAAATGCAAACAAAGTACAATGCAATATATATATAAGAGTCAAGCTGCGAGGTTCACCTGGCCGGTTTCATAGTTACTTGTATACTGTGAGTTCCCTCCAGTAAACGAACTATGTCCGTTTTACACACGAAGTGTCTAGGTGCTGAGTATACTACTAGTGCGGTGGCGCTAGAAGGCGGGTATAGCCCTCACGGCTCCTACTCATAGTATCTCTCCGAGGATGGAAGTGAGTGTGTGAGCCCTTGTTTTATTTACGCCTCTATCTGGTGCCCCTGGCATTCTAACGGAAAAGGTTCCCATTTAAAATGATTTTAGTTCAAATTTCTTCCAAAATTAGTAAAAATTGCATTTTTACAGAGTTAGGTAATGTTCCAAGAGTTCCCCAACAGAGTCACCAGCCTGTGGATCTCGATCCCGAGGACGGTGGGCGAGGGACACGAGATCCCACGTCTATCCTCTAAGATCTTCACAATGTGAAGGAGAGCTCTACCAAGGAACTCTCGAAATGATGCCACTCATAGCATGGGTGGCGATATAAATGAGATACCTCTCGATTCAAGGACCAGCCCGGAACCAATATGTACCTATAACAAAGAAGAGTTGTCATCCAAGGAAGTAGGCCCTGGATCCCATAAAATACTCTGTTGCAACGGATAACCAGAGATACAAAAGTCTGTGCCTGATGACGAATGGGGAAGGTATTAAGCGCCCCCAATTCGCCCAAGTGCAAGCACCTGGTCTCTTATGCCATTTTAAATTAATTTTGAAGAGTTTTGGGCTAAAATCATGTGAAATGGGAACAAGTATCCATCTACTCCTAACCCATCACATCTAGGAAAGCAATAATATCCGCATGCACAGCTACAGCTAAGCAAGTAATAGCAGATATGATAAGCAGAAAAGCAGTAAATATCTACAGCTAAGCATGTGAAACTAAACGCACAAGGAATAAGCAAGCTGAAAGTAAACACACAAGGAACCAAAGACAAACACACGATAAACTAAAAGATGCGAGGGAAGAAAGGAATCAGAAAATAGACGGTATGCGCAAACCCAAAATGCCAGGGAAAAGAAAATGGGACATACGGTAGACTCAGGGAGCGATTCTAAAGGAATCGAGCTCAGTGATCCTGATCCGCTAAAGATCGGACAAGTCTCGCGATCGTCATAGCCTATCGTTGGGCTCAACGAGGACAATCCCTGTAAATGAGCCACGCTACGTCGTCGCCCATCCCAAAACCCGATAAAACGTCGGAAAACCGATAAAACCGGCAAACCACGATCAAAATCGGAAATGAAATGAAAAGAAGGCTCCAAGTGACCTGGCAATCACCATCCTTGCCCATTTTGGTTTTTGTATTTTTGGGAAAAGCTTGAAAGATATTTTTAGATGCTGAAATGATTTTTTTTTGAAGGGTTTAAATGATTTTATTGAAAAGTTTGACTGAACTTGGGACGAAAATTCCAAGCTGCCTACGTACCCTGTGGAAAATGATCAAGCCAACGTAGTTCGAAACAGCTTTTCGAAAAACGCTTTTGTTGTTTTTTTATGTTTTTGTTGTTTTTGGATTTTTATGTATTTTTTATCCCTTTTGATTGAAATGGGGTTTTAATTTTGAGGTTTCGGCTTAACTTCATTCGGGAATTTAATCGATTTCAGAAATTTATTCGATTTTGGGGAAAATGGTCCGGTCAAAATGGGGTGTCTACAGGTACCAATGTGTGGAGTAGCATTGTCCATCTCATATTTTCAAGAGATGATGTTAGGATTCTTTTCAGTAAATTTATATTTCAAAACTATGAAGAACAACTATTTGTAGTAGCTCTTGCATGTTGTACTCGGTTTCATAACCTTATTTTCTATGGAACAATTGACTTTTTTTGAATGGTAATTGATTTTTTCTTTTCCCTAGTTCAAAAAAGTTCTTTAATAACCATGTGTATTGCATTTTGGTTGGATATGTAAAATTGCAGGAAGAGGCTCTTTCACATGATGAATGAACTTCCTACCATATTCGAGGTCGTGACTGGGAATGCTAAGAAGCAACCAAGAGAAAAGTCAGCATCCAACCCCAATAGCAGCAACAAGAGCAAGTCAACCTCGAAGATGGTGAGTCTAAATGCTTTACATTTTTAATCTCTCTCTCTCTCTCTCTCTCTCTCTCTCTCCATGAATCTAAATTCCTTCCGGCAACCCATTTCATTTTTCTCATCTTTTGAAACTTGAATCGCTTAGTAAAGTTTTAAGGTCAGGTTGAATCAACTTCATAGAATCAGATTGCCTTTTTCTAGAATTAACTTGTGGTTTTTTTTTTCCATAAAATTATCAAGATACCGGAAAATAATTGGAAATGTGGAAAATAAGATATGGCCAAGAAAACATCTAACCTTACACATTGAACTTCGGTTAGTATATAAATTTAGAGCCCTCAATGACATCCCCAATGGTAATTTACTGCATAGAACATCGAAAGCCAATAAAAAATGGGTAAGTAAGTCATCTCCTCTCTCCTTCTAGTTTGATCATTTAAATTTGTGTGCTAAAAAAGAGTAAGAAGTCATTTTTTGAAACGATAATGATTTCATTAAAAGGAGAACAGCATTACATAGGGGCAATGGTTGCTCCTCACACAATATCTCTCTAGGTTGCTCATACAATATCTCTCTATTCCCTCCTGATTTAGCCAAACCATCCGCTAAATCGTTGGCGCTTCTTGGAAAACAAGTAAAGAGAATGGTACAATCTCTACATAAATCTACAACTTCCTCAATCAAGCTAGCTAGCTTGTCTCCACAAACCAATGCTACTTCTGTTTTCCCACGATATAGCGTTAGAAGAGTCCCCCTTCGACAATAAGAGTCTTGCTCATCTCCCTCTTGAAAATCTTTAACCTCGAAAGAAGAGCTCTTATCTCTCCTTCATTTAATTTGTTCTACCTATCGGTCTAGAGAAAGACAAAGGCATGTTACAATTGTAATCTCTAAAAACTCTTTCAACTCCTGCTGGTCTTGGATTGCCAATGGAGCACCCGCCAAAATTTAATTGTAGTATATAATGGGTAGGCCCTTTCCATGACGTATATATTTTCTTTTGTGGAATATTACCAACCAAAATCTCAGCCCACTTTCTAGTGAATTCTTCATACCTATGCACTATGAATTCGTTGCACACACAAGCCCAATGAATAATGAAAGATTTGACTTTCAAAATCAGATGACTGCATGGCAATTTCCTATCCTCGAATATCCTCTTATTCTTCTCAAACCATGTTGTCCAGATTGTTCCCAAAAGACCGTATGCAAGAAACTACAACACAACGAACTGAGGTGAACACATCTCAATTAAGTAAATAGGCCTGCAATGGACAGGGGCATTGCTCACAATAACCTAAACCATCTCATCACCCGATTCCAGACCCTGCCATGCGAAAAAAAAAACAGTGAACCAAAAGACAATCTACCGAATCCCCTTACAAAGAACACATAGGTTAGCAAGATGAAATCCTCCCTCCAAAAGATCGGGGTCTTTTTTTCCAAGCTGCCAGCTTCCTTACCATCCTTTCAATCACAGGATCCCATAGCGCTGCTTTTGGTACTCCGTATCCCAATGGTAGACCGAGATAAGTGATCGGCAAGATCACTTCTTTACATCCAACAATAGAAGCATGATGCTTCGCCTCCTTAAGCAAGTTGATACCTGCTAAGGAACTCTTTGTGAAGTGGATTCTTAGCCCAGACACCATCTCGAACCACTTGAAGAGTCTTTTGGTGTTTCTTGTGAACTCCTCTTCCTCCTCCTAAAATATGAGTGTGTCATCAGCGAATTGGGGATTGGAGATCGACTGACCATTCCGACTTGCCTTTAAGGATAAAGGATCACCCTGCCTCAGCCCTCTCGATCTACTGAAAACCCCGCAGGGACTCCATTGACCAGGACAGAGAAGGTACCAAGTGATCAATTCTCCTTGGCGACGGTTATTGGGGTTTTGAAGAGCCTTATCTTCTGTTGGGCTGCTTGATTAAGGAATTCCATGGGTACTCTATTCAGGACCTTTATGAAAAGTGGGAGGAAATAATTTGCATGAGGGTGGGAAAGGTAATAGGAAAGAGAGATGGCGTCCTCTCCCTAGAAGCGTTATCAAATTCAACTTTGGTGCTGCTGCTATTGGTTATCTGGGCTCTGCAGGGTTTGGACTGTTGGAGGCATTTTTAGAAATCACGTGGGTGATATTCTTCTCGCTTTTTCTGGTCTAGTGGGCAGATTGGGTTCTAATGAAACGGAGCCTTCTGCTCCTCACCTATCTTCAGCTGTTTGTGACTACCAAAACTATGAAAATTCAGGGTGTGCGTCTCATATCCCCTTTGGGGGTATTTGTGTATCTGTGGATTGTGTCAAATACATGGCTTAAGAAGCACTCTTCCATGAACTCCATGGAAGATGTGGCTAAATGGGCTGCTTAAGATAAATCAAACATTTTTTTTGAAAAATAAGATAAAGCAACTTTAAATCCATTGACTGCCAAGCTTATTATCTGATGCCTTCGGTGTTTTTATTTTTCCATTTCAACAAAACAAAAATATCCATTAACTGCCAAGAGACCTACCATACATTTTGAAAGGGGAGGTAATATGGACTTCTACCTCTATCTTTACTTTGAAAGCATCACATCAAATGCATATAATGGGAATCAATCTGAAAAATGTAAAAAAAGATGGGGGTTGGGCATGTGGTTGCATATTAAGGGGGTGCCTGTATCATCTTATTTGGACTATATTGATATCTGTCACAGGGTAGGTTGGAATTTTCTATTGGATTTGTGGGTTTGTGAGTTTTGAATAGCTTATAAATAGGGTTCAACAGCAAAATTATATGGTGAACATGTGGACAAATATCAAAGGTGCCACCCTAGGTGTTTGATCCAACTACAGCCTCTTGTAAAGTTGGCTGTTGTTGGATCAAATATCAAAGGTGGCGCCTTGATTATGCGCAGCTTCACACGCACCCCATATAAAAACTTGAATTTAACAATGCTGATGTTGTTTTTTCAGCAACCCAGACAGTCTGACTCCCAGATGAAGGTGTTGAAGATGGCACCCCCAAAAGATGAGGAGAGTGGGGAGGACGAGCAAGGGTTGACACTGTGTGGAGCCTGTGGGGAGAACTATGCGAGTGATGAGTTCTGGATTTGCTGTGATGTGTGTGAGAGATGGTTCCACGGAAAATGCGTAAAGATCACTCCCGCCAGAGCTGAGCACATCAAGCAATACAAATGCCCAACTTGCAGCAGCAACAAGAGGGCAAAAGTCTAGGACACCCAAATGCATAGATGGGTAGATAGGTTCAGAAGTTTGGGCGCTATATTGAATCCGTCATGAGTAATATAAAGTAGTTCTTTCATAGGCTGATCATAGCCCTCCAATCGATATAGGCTGATCCTAGCCCTCCAATCTATTGATTTCCGTAATTGTTGTTCCTCTTCAGGTGCCCAGAATCCGTCAATATTTTGCAAGTATCCTGCATGAGTAATATAAAGTAGTTCTTTCATCATTGTCATATGTCTTTACCTCTTCTTCGTAGTTTTTTTTTGTAATTGTAATAAACAGGTACATAGGGTCGGTACTTTTCGTATGTAGATTACGATTTTACCCTCAAATAATTTCTCATAGAGATAACAGGAAAAGGGTTAATGGTAAAAGAGTAATGCTGATGTGTAAATCTCACAGAAGAAGAAAAGACATTCCTTTTCTCATAGAGATAACAAGTAAGGGGTTAATGGTAAAAGAGTAATGCTGATGTGTAAATCTCACATAAAAAGAAAAGACATTCCTTTTTACTCTAACTATAGTAGTATATATACTACTATAGCTAGAGTATGTGTAGAGAGTTTTCTTTATATATATATACACACATGAGAAAACGGTTCCTACACATGTGTAGAGAGTTCTCTACACACTAGCTTAAAATACAGTGGGGGCCCACATTGTTTGCGTGATCCAAGGCATTCATTTTAAAGGCCCTCACATAGATAGGGTGTCTACAAAAAATCAGATCCATAGGATCATCCCAACCCTACGATTTGTGAAGGTAAAATGGATGTCTTTAAACCTTCACAAATTAGTCCATTTTTTGCCTCCACAGTTCGAATGGTTAGGATGATCCTATGAATCTGATTTTTTGTGGACACCCTATCTATGTGAGGGCCTTAAAAATGAATGGTTTGGATCACCCAAATAATGTGGCCCCCACTGTATTTTAAGCTAGTGTGTAGATAACCTATCTACACGTGTGTAGGAACCGTTTTCTCTCTCTCTCTCTCTCTCTATATATATATATATATATATATATATATATATATATATATATATATATATATATATATATGGTTTTGGAAACCATTCTTTATTGCCGCAGTAAATCTCTTCGATTTAAGCAGCATTTCCTAGTAGAAAAATGTCTTTTTTTTTAATTGTCACAAGGGTTCAAAGGAAAGATTGACCAGAAATTCCAACTGAGTCTCTTCTTACATTGTAGTTGTCCACTTCTTGAGTTTTGGCGTTGGTTTCTGAGCTTGACTTGGCGGAGTCCATGAAAAGCATGCCAGTGTTATAAACAGAGTTTGGTCTCATTACTTATAGCCTAGATAAACCATGTTGACATGGCTTAGGAAGGATTCGATGAATAGATCATATTGCTTAATCATGGTGAGGAGTAATAAAACAGCTTTACTTTGTTCAATTGCAGCAGAGAATGACAGCTTCATCCACAATGGAGGCAAGATTTGTTTTGTGTTCTGAAGATTTGGGTAACACCTGATTGTAGAAATTTGTTCTAGGGCTTCAGGTGATCGATTTCATTAGAATGCCACTGAAACTTTTTCTGCGATAAGTCTGTCAAGGTATTATTTTCCAAGAACAACAAGTCTAGAGACATATCGAAGCGTATACGTATAAAGTACCTTTTTCTAGGGGAGGAAGTTCAGGATCAACGTGTATATGTGGAGTACCTAACCACCCACTTATGTTGGTGGATTCTTTGACTAAAAGGCTTGTCATTAAAGCTCCTTAGAGAGCATGTAGTGTGCAAGGGTTGATTGACACTTTTGATAGCCTTTATTAGTTGGAGGCTGCATTAAGTATGGAGATTCACTTATGTGATCACATTTTGGTTTTGTGATTATGATATTATGATTATTCTTCTATCGCTCTACTTGTTTTGTGCACACTATATGGATTGTTAGTAGAGGCAAAATGTCTGACTGGCTGCTTTTGGCTTTTGGACCATGTTTCCATTTCATGCATGCATGCATGCATTATTTAGATTCATTTTGGTAAAAATTGCTAATGATGTGTTCAGGAGGTGGGCCGTTGGGTAGATTACGGTTACATGATTTATTGTTGGTAATTTTTGTTGAATGGAATATTGTGATAGATTTTTAACCACCTTGAGTGATGAACCTTGTGATTGGCACAAAATCCTTGTTGGCCATGTGACGCGATATTAGGAGATGACTGCCACAAACATCCTTGCACACTCTCTCTCTCTCTCTCTCTCTCTCTCTCTGTCTGTCTCTCTCTCTCTCAACCATTATGGCCATCTGTCTAGACCCATCAGTATTGCACGGTTAATTGGTTAATATTTTAGTTTAGAAATTGCCTCTCTGCAGTCATTTCAGCTACTTCACCCAATTCGCTAACAAGAAGCATGTGGATATAGTTTGGACCCATATAGAAATGAGAATGTACATGGGGCTGAAAAGTGCTGGGTGGGAAGAAGAACATAGTTGATAGTCCAACACTGAGAAGTTAAAATGTTAGAGAGGCCTATATAAAGCCTTTCTCGCTTCCCTCTATTGCTTTGTTGCAAAAATGGTTTTTGGCAAGTGAAGGACCCGCGGAACGGAGGCTATAAGGCGCTTTTTGGCGCACTTCGCATCGTCGTGAGGAACGATTGGATCTAGGCCGTTTGATACGAATCAATCTAATCTGATGGTGATCGGTTGGATGTGATCTTGATCCGTCAATCGGTCACGTATGGTGATTAATCAGTTGGTCAGGTATGATCAAACGGTCAGATCTGGAACTAGTGTGATCTGAAGTGTAGGTTTTCAAGTAACGGCCAGTGAATGATCCGGTGCAATGTGGATCGTCGGATCATGACTAGTTGCGTCCCAACGACCATAAGTTGATCGGGTGCAATCCAAGCCGTGGATTAGCAAATCTAGCGGTTATAGGGGAGGACAAAAGTTTTACAAAAACCAACAGTCACTCTAGGATTGATTTGGACAATAGAATCGCAATTGGGCGCGATCTAACTGCTAGATTTCATTCTAATTTGAAAATGTGCCTTTTGAGAGTGTTTTTCAAACAGAAAAGACACGAGAGGCTCTATAAAAAGAGCAAAAACTTGTCATTTACAGCAGATTACGAAATTCCAATTGGGAAATTCGAGCTTGATGGTTTCCAATGATTTCACTCTCTAAAAGCCTTTCTAAATTTGTTTTTCACCATACGGTTCTGTTTTTTGCAAAAATAGACACCAGTATCTCAAATACTTGTCAATCCAAGGGTAATTTGGGGTTTGTTTCAGTTTAGTGCAAAATGTCAACAAACATTAGGTGAAGATTCAACGGGCTTAATTGTATCTTGGAGGTGAATTCATGGTTCCCCTACACATAAATGGGGGGTGGGGGTGGGTGGAATGTCGTCATAAGGAAAGAGACTTCGCAGTTCGCACCTTGAAGCATCCCATTTCCATTCCATTTTCTGCTATCTCGGCCGTACATTTTCTCCAGCACATGCTACTTCTCAAAGGGTTGTTGAAAATTATGCACTGACTAATTGATTCATAATTGTAATTTTCGAAATATATTAAAAATTTTAAAAATAGAATATAAAAATATGAGACAAGAACTCAGTTTCGATTCCCACCCGTTGAAATTATCCAAACAAGAATTTCCATTAATAATTTGATACGTACCTAGATGGGTCCCACTTAGGATTTAGCAACATCTAAATTAACTTTTGATATTAATGTGATTCCTGGCAATATTTTTAGTAGTTATCTATATTTAGTAGGAGATGGGGATTTGATTAGAATATTGGCTACTCTTAGAATAGCAAGTAATTATTTAATTAGGAAGTAGATTTGGGTAGGATTCTTGTTATGTAGGAAAGTTACTTAGGATTATGAGATATAAATAAATTGTAATCTTTTATTTCATCAATGAAGAAATTATTCTAGAAATTGTGTTTCTACACAAAGGAGGACCGATCCTTCCCTCGAAGTGGATCAAGAGGCTGCTCTTCCCTCTAAGAAGATCGAATCACGTTACGAACCGATCCGGGTTCATAACAATTGGTATCAGAGTGGCACGATCTGTTATCATGTCGAAGCAAATCGAAAGAGCACTGGATCAAAGGAATGAGAATATAAGAGAGATGGTGACTAATTATAAGACAAAGAAAGGACGAAAAGGAGGGAGAAAGAATAAAGAAAAAGAAAAGAGAGAAGAAATTTGGAAAGTTGTGCGCAAGGTCATCTCCTCAAATAGCCATTTATTAATCTCCAACCTTGAGGACAAGGTTGATTTCAAGAGGGGTGGAATAATGCGTACCTAGATAGATGGGTCTCACTTAGGATTTAGCAATATGTAAATTAGCTTTTGATATTAATGTGATTCCTGGCAATATTTTTAGTAGTTATCTATATTTAGTAGGAGATGGGGATTTGATTAGAATATTGGCTACTCTTAGAATAGCAAGTTATTATTTAATTAGGAAGTAGATTTGGGTAGGATTCTTATTATGTAGGAAAGTTACTTAGGATTATGAGATATAAATAAATTGTAATCTTTTATTTCATCAATGAAGAAATTATTCTAGAAATTGTGTTTCTACTCAAAGGAGGACCGATCCTTCCCTCGAAGTGGATCAAGAGGCTGATCTTCCCTCTAAGAAGATCGAATCACGTTACGAACCGATCTGGGTTCGTAACAATAATGATACGTACCTAGATGGGTCCCACTTAGGATTTAGCAATATCTAAATTAGCTTTTGATACTAATGTGGTTGTTGACAATATTTTTAGTAGTTATCTATATTCAGTAGGAGATGGATATTTGTTGGGACTCTTAGCATATTGGCTACTCTTAGAATAGTAAGCTATTATTTAATTGGGAAGTAGATTTCGGTAGGAATCTTATTATGTAGGATTATTGGATATAAATAAGTTGTAATCTTCTATTTCATGAAAAGAAATCTATCTTGGAAATTGTGTCTTTTTGCACAAAGGAGGACCGATCATTCCCTCAAAGTGGATCAAGAGGTTGATCTTCCCTCTAAGAAGATCAAATCACGTTACGAACCGATCCGGGTTTGTAACAATTGGTATCAGAGCGGCACGACCCGTAATCATGTTGAAGCAAATCGAAGGAGTAATGGATCGGTGGGATGAGAATATAAGAGAGATCCTAAGGCATCTATCTTCTATGAAGGCCAAGTTCAATGAGATAGCATTATCATTTGGCGTGAAGTCAAAAGAACCTCCATGTCTGATGGAAGATTTGAGCGAGAGCACCGTCGAAAAGCCTTGCATAATAAAAAGGAACAACGAAACAGAAAAATAGGAGACAAGAAGAAGCGCGAAAGAGATCATAGAGAAGAGAAGAAGCCACAAAAGGAAGTCGTCGCAGATTTTCAGTGTCGTCGAGTTCGACAAGTTCGTCTCCGGAAAATCCGTCATCCCTCTCAACATGTCCAACGCCATCGAGAAGATCGTCATCCAAGACCATTCGTGCATCTAAATCTCAATTATTTAAAAAAAGTGTGGCAAAAGAGCTTTTATGAACGACATGATGAGATTCATTTGAAGATGAAGTTGTCGCGGCCCTTGATGACGGCATGCAAAATGATGACTAATTATAAGACAAAGGGAGGAAGAAAGGGACACAAGATCTCATTTTTCACCAACCAGTGCTTAATCTTCAACCTTGAGGACAAGGTTGATTTCAAGGGCGGTGGAATGATACGTACCGAGATGGGTCCCACTTAGGATTTAGCAATATATAAATTGGCTTTTGATACTAATGTGGTTGTTGACAATATTTTTAGTAGTTATCTATATTCAGTAGGAGATGGATATTTGTTGGGACTCTTAGCATATTGGCTACTCTTCGAATAGTAAGCTATTATTTAATTGGGAAGTAGATTTGGCTAGGAATCTTATTATGTAGGAAAGTATGTAGGATTATTGGATATAAATAAGTTGTAATCTTCTATTTCATGAAAAAAAAATCCATCTTAGAAATTGTGTCTTTTTGCACAAAGGAGGACCGATCCTTCCCTCGAAGTGGATCAAGAGGTTGATCTTCCCTCTAAGAAGATCGAATCACGTTACGAACCGATCCGGGTTCGTAACATAATTGTTCATCACTCTTAACCACTGCACTATAAATGCAAAGCCATCACAAAAGCAAGTTCTATGTTTCCATCCCTTTATTTCATCTCAAGAAATTTGGAAAAAAAAAAAAAAACAAGTAAAAGACCCTACTCTGTTCTTTGATAAACTTGAAAAATGGCTCAATTTCAAAACTATATAGAAAAAATGTGAACGAAATCTCAGAATCTGAGATTCGAAATCTCTCAGTTTTACCCATTCATCTCTTGATTGTTTTATCTGAGGCCTTTGATTTCCTACACTGTCCAAACCATAAGAAACGTCCAGGCTTATGTGATCGCACACTGGTCCCTTGCTTAACCTGATTAAATAAATAGACGGAAACACAGTTATTTTCATTAATTTTTTTAAGGAAATTCATGACAAAATATGGGGTCATGATAATGGGAAGATCAGTGCAATTCCTACCTTTCTTGTATAGGGTGGTTTACTGTTTTTCCAGCATAGAAGACCATTGCAGCCAGGTCCTGATTCATTTCCCTATACAAAAAAAAAATTACTAATGAGTGATACAATTGAAGTGATGCAAACAAAAGAAAGATAATTAAAGACATTTAATAAGAGTCCTAATATTATAACAATCAGGTGCAGCTGTTAAAAATGATTTTGCTCATCTGTGAAACAAACTGTACCAGCTTTAGCACTCAATAAAACTAAAACATTGGGCCGAGGCTAGCGGATTGCTCTTTGGATTACGATGGTACGATACTAACAATTTAGGCCCACTCATTGTAGAAGGGGACTCATCAAATGTTATTGATTGGGCTAGGAACCAAGGAGGTGGGCCGTGGAGGTTGAACTATATTATCGATGAGGTTCGGGATCTGGTTCATCGGATCCATCCTCAACTTGTTCACCGGAGGAGAACGGCCAACTCTTTGGTAGATGCACTGGCTAAAGAGGGGGTATATGCTACAGAAACAAATGTAAATTATTGTAATTCGTTGGATCAGATGTAGGCAATTTGTGCCTTATTACTGAATTGGACTCTGTACTGGGACATCTTGTCCCCATTTTTTATCAAATAAAATTTTGTTAATTTTCAAAAAAAAAAAAAAAAAAAACTACAACATTGATATTTAATCCAGCTTGAATTACATATTTATTAGATGTTCTGACATCATATTCGAATATAAAACTGTATGAATACATATTGAGTTGGATCTTAAAATGGTTGTAAGCAGTATGAAATTCTTTTATGAAAAAATAGAAATGGGAAAAAAGAAAAACTGGAATAACATGAAAAAGAGATGTGGTCATAGACCATATTCAAACTTCAGACAAAGTTTAGTTAATTTATGGCATTCCATACCATATATGCGATGTAATAACTATATGTATTATCGAACATCCAGAAATAGAAAAGAATAAGATAATGGACAAATAAACCATAACATAACCTTCATGCAAATTTTAGTTAAGTTATAGCATTTCTGTGTAAGTTAAAGTGATTTTTTTTTTTAATTCATGGCATTTTTGTGTAGTAAGTCGTAACCAAGGTTTTAAATTTCGATTTCGGAAAGCGTTTCGGTCTTCACCGGAACCGAAATTTTCAGCCTAAATCCCGAAATTTCGAGTGAAATCCACGAAACCAAATAAATGCATATTTTATTACGTAGAAAATTTCGGCTGAAATTACCGAAATTTAGGATTTCGGCTGAAATTTGTTTTTTTTTTTTTTTTTGGGGGGGGGGGGGGAGGGGGACGAAATTTTGTGCGAAATATTGTAACGTTTCGTGTATATCCAATTTCGGTTTCGGGGTTGACCGAAACCCGAAATTTCGGTCGAAATTTAAAACCTTGGTGGTAACAACACCAGGGCAACTGATTGTGACCAGTATATTGACAAAAATAGTTGGGGTGGTCCCAAGTCCCAACCAAGTATTGGGTTTTATTTAACATCACTGATGGACCAATGTGGCAATGTCCTTTTCTCTGATTGACGTATATTAAACACTGGATTGATTCGTTAAGGTTTAGATTCCTGAAATCATATGTTTACCTGTGCGGGCTGTTCAAAAATCTTACCCTAATCTTTATGTGCAAAGTAGTGCAGAAATTCTTGGGCCGGTCTCAGTTTATGAACTTGACTTGGTGGTCCATGAAAAGCATGCCACTGTTACAATTATAAACAGAGTTTTGCCTCATTAAGACATTACTTATAGCCTAGATAAACCATCTTGACTTAGCTTAGGGTGGATTCGATGAATAGAGCAGATTATTTAATCATGATGAGAAGTAATAAAACAGCTACAAAACAGCTATACTTCGTAGTGCCATTGAACAACAGCTATACTTTGTTCAATGGTACTACGAAGATCAGATGAAACTCAAAAAGAAAATGATGCGATCATGCCATTTATAATCAATCAAAAGAAGTAACTCACAGGTTCTCATTTGTCGAAATTGGCTGCAAGGCTGTTACTGTGTAATAAGCTTGGAGACATGGCATAGTGATCAACCCTTCTACTACTTTGGTCCTGTTGGTTTCGTCCGTTGTCAAGTTTCAGAGCTTTAATTTCACAATTTAGTTCATCCTAACAATCTTTGGAGGATATGGATGCCATTTGATTAGGACGAGAGATGCCATCATGTGGCAATATTTGATTCTTCTCAGGCTTAGAGAGCCATCACCTGAACTTAGTGTTCTTTGCAGCTTACCTTCAGAATTGCTAAAGCTTTTCCTGGGTAGTTTGAATGATTCCTTATGTAGGTCCTCATCAGAAGAGCCACTTAATTTATTATAATTCCCTTTTACTTCAATATCCATTAGGCCAATCATTTCCATCTCTTTCCCTGACTTAGGGACTGGCGAGCCTTGGCGCAACGGTAAGGTTGCTCCATTGTGTCCTGGTGGTCATGGGTTTGAGTCATGGAAACAGCCTCTGTACGACGTCAGCATTTGCGAATGCCGCTCGTGGTTTGGCTCATGATGGATGATATGTGTTTGTAAGCCTGCCAATGAGATAAAAATGCATTGGCCTCTTAAGCCAATAGAGGTAAAATAATGGACCCTGTCATATCATGTCATATCAGATACCAGACTGCGAGATGCAGTGTTTGTTGACGGCCATGCCTATCACATGAGCATCTGTTCATATTCTTCATGCTCTTATAGCATGATTAGTACTTTGATATTGTAATATTAATATATTTGTGTTTTCTCATCCTGTGATATATACCCACTGAACTGTAGTTTATAGTCTGATTATTGCATTCATTCTTATTTTACAAAATTGCATAGACCATGTTAAAGTCATGCTACATTGCTTACCAGCTCTCAAGCTTATATGTGGTATCATAAACTTTTCAAACATTGAGACTAGTCGTAGCGAGGGATCCACCTTGCACTTGTGGGATTTTTCTGGACTAGTGTATATATGGGCTAAGATCATTTACTAATCAAATAGGCTCTTAGTTGTTAACAAGCTGAGCATTTTAGTGTAATTCAACATCTGCAACAGAAAATGACCTACAGATGATGAAATTACTGTTTGAAGCAACAGCCACAAACTCCAACCTCAATTGCCAATTTTCCAATGCCCAAGAACACGCAACCACCTTGAAAATGAATTCCCATGTTCTGTTCTATAGGAATGGAAAGCATCCATTCTCTTTCCAACTGAACAAATACCAAATTATTTAGATAATTAGGGACCGTTTGGATATGCGGATTTTAGAACCTTGGATTTCTTCAAAATTGTAGATGGGAGACAAGAGAAGAAGGAGACCGTCCGTTTCACTACTGTTCAGAATCTTGGATTTTAATTAAGAAAACCAGGTTTTAGAAATCTCTCCCTCATCCTGAGATTTCTAAAACCTGGAAACATGGAATGATCTCCTACTCTCTTGCTGATGGAAAGAAGGGCGAGAAATCAGAAAACGACTGCTGGTCTCCTTCTCGTCTCTCATGTACAATTTTGAAGAAATCCAAGATTCTAAAGCCTGTGTATCCAAACGGCCCCTTAATGTTGGTGCCATTCTACTTAGGCTCATCCATTGAACTGTCTGTCTTTTAGAGCTCAAAAGTAAACCGAGAGCTAGTTTTGTCTGAGCCTTAGGTTGATTTAAAAACCTTCTAACATGCAGCACAAAGTGATATTTTGATGCAAATTTGTATGGAAATTGGGCTTATTAATCTCTCAAATTCCACAAATGCATGGCCTTTGAATTAACCTAAGCTCCCAGGTATATGAATCGACATTTATCATCAGTCCACATTAGGTGCTTCTAAATGGGCATCTTTTAAAGAATCAACCACTTATTGAAAGGGATTTCAACCCAAGAAACTCATGAAACTGGTAAAGCGTTCAGATCTAGGCGTTTTTAATGTGCATTATCGCAGATCAAACGGGTGATAGAGTTAAAAGGTGTGGAGTTCTCTCACTGAACTTCCACCGAATTACTTCATTTACTTGGATTCTAGTGGGCAGAAACATAAACTTACTTGCTAGCAGTGAAAAATATGGAAATTACATTGCAAAAATCTCCATTAAAATTGCTTCCACATCAAGTCATAGCAAAGGAACAGATCAGAGGATAGTATACTCAAGGGAAACCGTGACTTTACTAAGATGTTCAAAGCTTCTCCAGGACAGATTCCACCAAGATGTTTGCAAACAAGAACTGGCTTAGCAAGGGGATGGTTAATCGAAGTACACCTTGCAAACTACATGGGAAAAACAAACGAAGAATGATGAAGGAAACTTGGAATACAAGATTGCCTTTCCCTTTCTCGTTGTCAAACTGATTTTCTCCCAAAAAAACCCTAAAGTTTCCAATAATATTCATCAGAAGCTGAAAACCAAAAGGAGACAGGCGTTATATATCAACCCAACTTACAAATAGAAAATGATCTAACAAAAAGAACTTAAAAGGACATGAACATCTGAAATGACAAGACTACCCAGCACTTGAAGGCCAATGTCGAATTCCTAGTGGATGCTCCAGCATCACACAGGTCCCTTACTACATGCTCTAAACTAAAAAACAAAGGGAAACCCTCTACACTCCAAGACTGGAAGGAATTCTTAGGGACAGTAACGGCAAGATCATTCATTTCTTCTCTATTGAAGTCAATCCATGAGCTAGAAATCGATGCAATTCTGAAAGGAATTACGATGGCTCATGAACACAAAGTGGATAGCCTCTGGATTGAAGCTGACTCCCTTATAGTAGTAAACTTGATAGATGGATGTCCATGGAAAAAGAAGGTTGCTCTAGCCGAGATCCATAAGCTTCTATCTTCCCCGATTTTCTGGAAAGTGTCCCATACTTGGAGAGGCAAATCAAGCAGCAGACTTTCTCTCTAAATAGTTTTGAAAGACTCCATGGGAGCTTGCTACACAAGACTAATTATTTCTTCTTTCTCTTAGTATACTGGTAGGGGTCTTGCCAAACCCCAGCTTATCTATCAGAAAAAAGAAAAAGAAAACTCCTTTGACTCTCCCGAGTTATGACTAGTGCATCAACCGAGTACTTGATCACGCTGTGCCAAGTCGGTTAGGATTTTCATTCGCCGCATTATCGGTGGTTCCCATACCTGCATTTTCCGGGGAGGATTTATAGAAAAATTGAGTGCAGGCAGAGAGACGAGGCTGTTGACATAAGGCCACAAGAACAAATGGGAATCCCCGTAAAGGTGTTTCCTGTAGGTCCTAATTGGCTTCAGCTCATGGAGCTTGTGATCACACGAGAACAATCTGATGCCCTCTAAGGCTGTTGCAAAGATTATAAATCGCCCATTTTCCACAACAGCTAGTGGAGAATACCAACCTTTCCAGAAGTTTTTTGCTCTTATACCAAGGCTGTATTTTTTCAACCACACCTGGTTACTGTAGTCCTGTAAAACCCATATATCCAAAATGGGTCGGATAGAAAATATCGAAGAAAGACAGAGACCCTTCCATCTCCAACAGACAGCATTGACTGCCTTGAGCACCATTTGGATGTTGGGTTATTCTGAATCTTTCATTGCTTACTTCCACCGACAGTATACGATCTTTACGAGAATCAAATTGGCAGAAAGATGGATAGAGGGATCGGGTATTCCCACCATAGACAACCCAATGCAAGGCACCATTGCCCCAAACCGGGCGGTCGCGCTCGCAAATACTAATAAATTCTATAGGATCCAGCCCCAAATCATAACTGGGAAGCACGCCAGAGTCAGTATCTCACATTTGTGGCCGCACAAACCTATAATTTTGTAGTGTCGAGCCAAAGGATCGAATGCAAAGCCATAGGAATTATGTATAGTAAGTTTGGGGGGAGGGAGTTGCAGCGACTGGCCGGTGATTGGATTTGCGACGCGATATTTTATTTCATTGTATAAGAGGACTAAGCCATTACAAGAGGCCTTCGTATCTAACCCGCCTGCGAAGATCCTTGAATCTCTATGGATATTGTATCCATTTTGATTCTTGTTGATGCGTATGGAGAGCATATCAATAGAAGAGTTTGAATTTATGGCATGTGATTGGGAAATGAAGCCGGGTATGGAATTAGAAAGAAGGGCATAGATGAAATCAGGATCATTAAGTAGTTTCGCCATGACTTACAAACACACCTCACTACATGATGAAGGAATACAACTGATAGCCTGAAGAAGATGTTGAAAATAATATCTTGAGGAAGAGATTCTATTCTTGTTCCAGTTGTTGTTGTTGTTGGTGTTGTTGTTGCATTTCTACCCAACCTTCTCTTCTTCATCTCTCTCTCTCTCTCAAGAAGTAGTACGAGGGCTGGCTGATATAGGTCAGGGTTGTGTTGAGAAAGAATATGAGAGAGAGAGAGAGAGAGAGAGAGAGAGAGGAAGTGGCCTAGAACGGGAAGGGGTTTTGAAATGCTGGAGAAGGCGTTTTGAAACCCTAGAAGAGGGGGAAAACGAGAGATAGGAAAGTTGGACGGAGAGAACGGCAATATATTGGGCGTAAAGCCTGAGGGCCGGTTTTGGCCCGGTGCAACTCGGGTCGGGTTCAACCCGAAAAACAGTCGGGTCAGGTTGGGTTCGGGTTGATTTTTCCCAACCCGGGTTGCGTTCAGATCGGGTTTGGGTTGAGGGCTTGGGCAACCCGACCCAAGTAAAACCCAACATTTTTTATCATTTTTTTTGTGAGCTAAAAAACTCGGGTCAGGTCGAGTTGAACTGTTACGGTTCTGAGTGGTGGCCCGCCTAAGTATGGGACTAGGTGGGACCCAGCTTGGTATGGGACAGGTTTAAAGGACCTTGCCTAACGCGTTCCATCAGCTCCGGAGCTTTTAGCATATCGGTAAAGTACCTAACATTTGGTATCAGAGCAGCCACCACGTCCCGTGTTTGAGTCACGGAGGGGCAACCTGTGAAAAGGGCTACCTGGAAAAGCCAGAGTGAAAGCCGTCATAGAGTGGGCCGCCGATGACCGCGGATTCGGAAGCGTGGTGGTATGTTACGGTTCTGAGTGGGGGCCTGCCTAGGTATGGGACTGGGTGGGACCCAGCTAGGTATGTGACAGGTTTAAAGGGCCTTGCCTAACACGTTCCATAAGCTCTGGAGCTTTTGGTGTATCGGTAAGGTACATGTTCGGGTTGAAAAAAAGGGTTCCTCGGGTCGGGTCAGGTTGAACCTCATCGGGTTAGAATTAGGTCGGGCCGGGTTGGAAATCAGGTCGGGTCTGGTTGAGTAAATGCTTTCTCGGGTTGGGTTCGGGTTGGCCTCAATTGAGAAGCCCCCTTGTGGTTCGGGAGTCCAAACTCTATGGTCCGGTTTGTAGGGTAAACTGTAGTAGGAATTTCAGAGGTTTAGGAGAGCTAAGAAACTTTCCATTTCATCATCTTTGAGATTACGCCTAAGTCTAATATCCCAAAAACCCCTCCCATTTTCCTCACTCCTCACCAAATAGTAAGAAACTTTGGACTCTCTATTGGTTGCATAATTGAATAGGTTTGGGAATGCATGACATGACCCTCCAACGCAATCCCCCACCCTCTCCCATATTTGTCCCCAATGACTTTATGCCAAAGAGCCTTTTTTCCTCACCAAATTTCCATAACCATTTGCCTAGCAATGCTTTATTTCGCAGCTTGATCTTCCCAATCCCCAGCCCCCATGTTTCTTCAATTTTGTCACCTTCTTCCAGGTCATTAAATCCTTTTAGCTTCCTATTTTTTCCATCCCCTTCCCAAAGAAAATCCCTCTGCAAATTTTCAATTCTTTTGGTTATTTTTGTCGGTAGTTTATAAAGAGACATAAAGTATACGACATTTTGCTCAAGCCGCCTTGATCAAAGTGATTCTACCTCCAAAAGAGATGTATTTTTTCTTCCATGTGTCAAGCTTTCTTTTAATTCTCTCCACCGCCGGGTCCCATTGTGAAGCCTTTGGAAATCCATAGCCTAGTGGTAGGCCAAGATAAGTAATAGATAACATTTCTTCTCTACAACCAAGACTTTCAGCATGTCTCTTCACTACCTGTTATTCCACATTGATGCCGGCAATAACACTCATGCAAAAATTTATTTTCAATCCCAATGTCATTTCAAGCCACCGGAAGACCCTCTTTAAATTATCAATTGTGTAGGGATTTTAACCGGGTAGAACTCACCCCTAAAAGCTAGCCGTTAGAGGGAGGGGTGTCCATTCCCTTATAACCCATCCACATCCCATTTAACTTTCCGAATTGGGATTCTTGCTTCTGTGTGTAACCCCAACAAATTGACTTCCCATTTTCCTTAATGAGTACCAATTTGTCATCGGCAAATTGAAAGAGGGGGGTGGGGGATCATCGTTTCGGAGTTTCGACTCTGTTTCAGTCCCTTTATATTACCCCTCATTTCTGCTTTTTGATATTGATAAGCTAAGTGCTTCCACAACCATGATGAATAAATAAGGCGAAAAGGGCCCCCTGCCTCAAACTTCTTGAACTTCCAAAGTATCCCATTGGATTTCCATTCAATTGCGACTCACATTAGGGGTTAATGTGGTTCTTGAGATCCTTTGTGTTTTCACTTTTTCTTAGATATTGTATGTAGGGATAGGTCCCGTCTTTGTTCTCTTGATTTGTATCCCTATTCTTGTGATAGTGTCAGTGTTTTTGTGGGCTTGTCATTCTCATTTTAATAAAATGGAAGGGGTCCCCACCAAAACCCAGCTTATCTATCAGGAAAAAAAAGAAGGAAATATCGAGAAGACTTTAGAGATTATTCTGTTAGTGGCATCATTGGCAAATGGGATACTATTATTATTATAAATCTAGTGAATAAGCTGGAAATGGCATCCATCAAATTGGCAAGGTTTCTTACATATGTTAATGATGATCCTCCAAATCTGCTGAGAATACAAGCATTCAAGGGATAAACAGTATGCCGATTCCAGTTTCTTTAAACACAAAGGACATCAAATTTCCTCCATAAAAATGAATTTGCTGAGAAACACTGGAAGCCTCTCAAGCATCACCAACCACAAGGATATCCAGATCTCCGTCGCACAGGGAAGCTGGCAAAGATGTCACCAACAAAATTGTAGACCCAGAGTTTAGTTGATAGAAGCTTGGATTACCATGTATATGATTCAAGTAAGAATTCCCAAGTACATGATGGTTTCCACCTAATAATAGCCAGGGGAGGAAGAAAATGAAGGATTTATGCAATGAACGGGGAAAAAGGAACCCTTTCAAGTTAATAAACCGCCATCACTCAGTCTGTCCCATGGCATTTGTCACGGAATGCCCTTTATCAAATAGTGAGGCCTGAATGCCTTCTTCTCATTGCCGAAATTTGTTTCCAATACTAAGAAATTATCACCAGTAATCCTTGCAAGAGCACTCCCCATCTTTAAAACAGTGAAACCTGTTGTTATCCCTCACAACAATCTCCCTTCCCTCCAATTTTGAAATCATCTTAATAGCAAGATGGCAATCCCCACATACTCTAAGATTCTTCACAACTCTAATCACATCCCCAATTTCACTGACCAGAAGCCCAAATCCTATGGCCAGCTTCTCACTGTGAGTCCCCACCATCTCTTCTTTCTCTTCCTCTTCAACATCTCTTAAAACCCAGCTCTTATCAGCCTTGTACCCAAGACCCCTCATTCTCTTCCCCAGTTCTTCCAGGACCCCATAGATCTCCCTTGATCGCTCGTGTGACTGGTCTCCGGCTATAAACTGATGTATTTTCCTATTGAATTCAATCCAACTATAACCTGTTGTTTTCTTCACCCCCCTCTCCCTCATTGCCTTTCTGACCCTCTCAACATCTTCCCACCTCCCTGCCGAGGCATAAATATTTGAAAGCAACACGTAATTGCCTGAATTCTCAGGCTCGAGCTCAAAGAGCTTATACGCAGCAAGCTCCGCAATCTCAACTCTTCTGTGGATGCGACAGGCATTGAGGAGAGCCCCATAAACTCCTGCGTGTGGTGTCATTGGCATTTTGTCTAGTAGTCCCTTTGCTTCGTCTAGTTCACCCGATCGACCCAACAAATCAACCATACAGGCATAGTGATCTACCACTGGTAATTCAATTAAACTGAAAATCCGTCGGCCTTCATCCAGTAATCCAGCATGGCTACAAGCAGTTAAGACACCGATAAACGTTATCCTGTCTGGTTCAATGCCTTCGCCTTGCATTTTCGACATCAATTCAAGAGCTTCATGCCCCAGACCATGAGCTGCAAATCCTGCAATCAAGGAATTATAAGAAACTATGTCTCTTGACGCCATTTCTGTGAAAATTCTCTCAGCTTCGCACATGCTTCCACATCTCGAATACATGAATATCAACGAGTTATACCCTGAAATGCTCAATTGAATTTGGTTCTCCGTGATGAAATTCAATACCCATCTTCCCAATTCTAAAGTCCCCAGATGGCCACAAGCTGAAACAACACTCACCATTGTCACTTCATCTGGCTTAGAGTCTTTTGTCATTGCCATTTCTTTGAAAAGCTCAATCGCCATTATAGAATGTCCATTCTGAGAGTAACCAGCGATCATTGAATTCCATGTTATGACATTCTTTCCAGGCATCTTGTCAAAGAGCTCCCTCGCAGATGCTAAATCACCATTCCTTGTATACCCCGAGATCATGGCATTCCAAGAAACCGGGTTCCGGTCTTTCATCTCGTCGAAAATCTGTTTTGCCTTCACCAAACTCCCACATTTCGCATACATGTCAAGCAATGCGGTCTTGACAAAGCAATTCAGCTCTATCAGCCTCTGGTCGAGAGATCCAACGAGTGATTCTGCAAGTTGAAGATTGCCACGTATCGAGCACGATGAGATAACAGTAACCCAAGTTGTCTCGTCGGGCCTAACTCCCGCATCCATCATCTCCTCGAACAACCTAAGCCCTTCTTCAGCAAACCCATTTTGCGCATAACCCGACAGCATCGCATTCCATGAGACCACAGTTCTCTCAGGCATTTCGTCGAACAACCTCCGTGCATTCTCCAAATTGCCGCTCTTCGAATACCCACTAACCATTGCAGTCCAAGATATGACATTCCTTTCGGGCATCGAATCAAACGCCCGACGAGCTCCAGCTTCATCCCCCCACTTCCAATATCCAGAAACCATGGAATTCCAATCCACAATTGTTCTATCAGGCAGTTCATCAAACAGTTTTCGAGCAACATCGATCGGCCCGTACTTAGCATACATATCCATGATCGCATTTCGAACATAACGATCTGAAGAGAGACCCAATTTTAGAACATGGGTTTGGATTATAATCCCGGACTTTCCCGCGGATTTGATCAAGATGGGGAAGACAAAAGCATCAGGCTCGATGCTGGAATTTCGCATTCGAGCAAAGATAGAAAGAACGTGGTGATGGGCACCGAATTGGGAGAAGAATTTGAGGATGGATGTGAAGAGGAAGACATCTGGGTGAGGCGTAGAGTCGAATAGACCGCGGGTGTAGGGTAAGGGGGCGCGAAAGCGGCAGCATCGGGTGATTAGGGTGGCGAGCCAGTGGTTTTGGTGATGGAGGGAATGGCGGATGATCTGTGCATGGAATTGTTTGATGTGATTCAAGTTCTTTATGTTGAGTGCTACTGTGTTTAAATTATGTGACATGTCTAGTTAGTTAAGGACTTAAGGGTGGGGTGTCAATGGATCATCCACCTATGTCTTGGTCACAATCCATTCAGATTCCTTATCTGTAGGGTGGGATGATCATCCTTTTCTAACTGCTTTTTGAAACTTACTCTTTTAGTCTGGCTCACGATCCAGAATGAGACCGTCCGTCAAAGTGACCTCATGCTCCCGCTCATTACAGAGTAAGAGTTTAAGGTAAGCTCTATCTCATTTCTTTACTTTCCTTTTTCTCTTGATTTGAGAGGAAAGTACCTTTGATTGTAATTCAATCAACATCATCATTGTATGATGAGGGTGGCTTCATGCAGTACCTTTGATTGCTCTTCAGTTAATGTATTTTTTATCATTCAGCAAGAGAATAAGTTAAGTGCTTATTTGGGTCCCACCTTGGCTGAAATAAGTTAGTTGTGATATTTGTTATTTTCAAATTTGCTTTGTAGTTATTTAGTTAGCTAGGAGTCTTAGAGATGAAGCTTATCTAGTTTATGGAATTTTAATAAATAACATGTAACAAGTTTTTTTTGGAGGGAATGAAGAAAGTTATCCCAAATTTGTGTTTTTTGCACAGAAAGGAGGAACGACCCTTCCCTCGAAGCTGATCTTCCCTCCGAGAAGATCAAATCCATTGCGATCCGATATAGGTTCGTAACAGACTATTGCATATATTTTTCTAGTAAAAATTGCTAGTAGGGGACATCAAAATATGAGAAAAATTGTTAGAGGGGGACGAAATGGGGGTTATCAAGTCTCTAAAAGGGGGTTATCAACCCTCTAAATGAGGTTATCAAACTCTCAAAAGGGGGTTATCAACCCTCTTTAATAATTTTTCAAAAGTGTCTCCAGTTGGCAATTCTCGTATTTTGATGTCTCCCATTGGCAATTTTTCCATTTTTCTATGATTGTCAATTGCAGAGTAACAGAGTTTAACGATAAAACCATAATCTTTTAAAGAAATATACATATGGGAAACGAGATATCCCTCAACATATGCAGAAGAGAAACACTATCGCGTGTCTTGCTTCATTGAGCTCGCCTTTCACCTAGATTATTATTATTCTGGCACTAATCTTATTATTGAATGAGATTTGCTAGGGACCGTCGCAGAGGGCATTTCGCAGACAGGCCGTTGCATGAGAGTGCAGCCATATAGAATGAGTTAAATGAATAAGACAAAAGGTGAGCCTACGTGGCTGCTCTCTCATGCAACAGCAGGTTCGTAAAATGCCTCTGCGATGGGCCCTATGTGAAGTTGTATCAAGAGTAGAGGAGACTCATTGTGTCACACACCAAAGAATGCCACTATTTGAAAGGTCATCACTGAGTCCAAGACTCCCTGTGAATGCCTCCTAGCCATGCAATAGAAGTTAAATTTAACAGCAGCTCCTGAGGAAATCTGGGCTGAACTGATTTTGGAAGATTATTTAGGAATCACAACAGAATAACTCTCAAGTGTAACTGGAATGATGTAGAGGCCAGAGCGTACTTGCCCGTCTTCAAACTTTTAGGGATTGCTCTGTGGACAGTTGCATGAAAAATCTTTGAAGGTGACTCTATGGTGGGTGATGAACGGCGGACACTTCTTACTGCTGTATTTTGGATAGAGTTGCTATCCTCTGTTTGTTTATCTTGGACCTTTATTCTCAGGTAAAATATTACCAGAACAGAGTTAGTGAACAGCGTTCAAGATAGTAAATCAACTGCAGCTTTTTATCCTTTTTTTTTTTTTTCTTTTTTATTGGTAAGCTGGGGTTAGGCAGACCCCCACCAGATATATTAAATGAAAGAGAAAGATACATCAAGAAGCTTAGGAAAGCAACCCCTGCCACATAAACAAGGGAAAACAAGGGGAAAACAAGCAAAAGCTACAAGGGCTCAAGATGAACAAGACCTAGCAACAAAAACACTAAAAGCCTGCAAAAGAAAAGACAAACAAAACCAGCAAGAACACACCATCGGACTTAGAATTGGCCCCCCAAACTGTAGAATCCCAAAACCCCCAAACAAGCAGAGCCATAGAGGGAAGTAAGGGACCCGGCCTACCCCATGGAAGAAGGGGGGTTTGGGGCCTTCCCCTTTTAGCCACGGGAGTCTATCATCCGTTGGCTCATCTTCTGAGCTCTCTGGCTCTTCCGCAAATTCTGGTTGTTCTTTCTTTTCACCTCCATCCATGTTTCATTCCATGAGGCACTATGGTGTGGTGACCAATAGGCTCAGCCGAGAGAGGGACTAGATGTTCCTTAGGAAGATTTTCATCTTCATCATCTTCATTGTGCTCATCTCCTAACTCCCTCCCACTATTGTCTTCAGAAGCATCTACTTGTTCGTTCTCCAGAGGAATAACGGAATGGCCTTGGGTTTCCTCATCCGGGTCCCTGCTTTCAGATTGCTCTAGAGGGGCGAACTTATTATGGGTTTTGGCTTTGGTTGGAGAAGACACCTGGCCTCTTTTGTTCTCTGTCACTGTGGTTCTAGGGTCTGTGATATTCTGAATTTGAGTCTGGGATGCCTTGACTTCCACTAGTCTCCATTCTTTAGTTTGAGTCTTGGTTATTGGCTTTGGTTGCTGCGGGCATTTTTCATTTGAATTGTTGAAGTTCTTGCAGACCTTACATGAAGCTGGTTCCCATTCATATTCGATTTGTTGAATTGATATACATGTTGGAGCTTGGATGGTTACCGTTTCTGGAAGCTTTGCACCTGCTTCAATATCAACGCACAGTCTAGCGTAGTTTAATCGTGTTTCCTCTGCTGTCTGGGAGTCCATGTAGAGAGGCTTGCCAATTGCACTTCCAATTTTGCTGATACCTCTGGTATTCCAGTACTCAAGGGGGAGTCCAGGAAGTTTTATCCAAATTGGGACCGAGAACAACTCAGGTTTCTCCAAGGGAATTCCAGGGACCCATCTCCTGAGGATAAGAGGTCTGCCAGCATAGGAGTGGTCGTTAGATTCAAGAACCTGCGTGCAATCTTCTTCGCAGCTGAATCTAAAAAGGAAGAACCCATTAAGAAGAGCATAGAGTTGCAGACTACCCTTTAACTTCCACTTTCTTTCTAGATTTTCCGTTAAAGCTAGGAAATATGGTCTTCTCCCTAGGGAAAAACCAACCAAGTTGTTGTCCCATTTGTTTCTGCCATTACTCACCTCTTCCATATCAAAAGATATAACTTTGTTGTCTTCCCGCTCATTTTTAAGCTGAAAATGTTCGAGAGTAGGAGAGGAACTCTGCTTCGGTCTGGAAAAAAATATTTTTCCAGGCGCCTAATTTAATCTCAGAAACATTGTCGTTGCCTTCGTTTTCCTAGCATCCTTAACTGATGTTTCTCTAGATAGGGATGCTCTAGCATTCTCAACTGGAGAGTGTCTTACTTCAAGGTTACTGGTTTGGGGTATCTGGTTTTTACTGGCAGACCTCTCAATTGATGAGGAGCTGGATTCTTGAGACGGGGACGGTTCCAAGAAATTTCCATCTCCAATGGAGTTTGGAGATTTTGCGAGTTCAGCCTCTAGATCTTTTAGGATTGCCATTTTTGTGCGAAGAGAGAAAACCTCATCTATATTGCTAGTGTTTGCAAGATTTCTGAGCACAAGAAATTTCTCACTAAGATCTTTCTCTTTGTTCAATTTAAACCGGATAAAGTTTGTAAATGTTACCTGTTGATGATCCCCAACATCCAGAGGGATGCAATCCCCGTCTTGACCTTCCTCTTCCTGAGAGATGCAATCTCCTTCTTGACCTACCTCTGCCATCAGATTTCACCTGACCCTAGCGAAGCTATGCCGGGGATTGATCGGGATCCATGGAGGTGTGTCGGAAAACAGATTGGAGAGGTTAGTAATGGAGACTAATCAAGAAACCCTTGATTATCTTCAACTCAGATTTTGCCAGTTTCTGCTTACTTGGACTAACGAATGACAATCCGCGTAACTTCAAGCGGCGCAGCTTGTTATCCTTGTGGTAATACTTATTGTGCAAAAGATTCATGTTAGCCACATTAGATGGTGAAGTCCTCAATGTGGACTGTCCTCACTTTCCCCTATTGCGTGGACTACTTTGAAAATTAGTCACCTAATGATCTTAGCAGTTCGATAATTAGACTGGGAACTGTATTGTGCCTCAAGATTCAATCATCTATTTGCAGCCAACCTACTTCACGGTTAAGATCATCCGATCAGAATTAAGTCTTGACCATTGGCTACAGCCCATCTTAAGGGTGATGATCCATGAATGATTTACACCATTTGTGGTGCAGAAAATGTGCACTAGATCATCCAAAAATGTGCAGAAAATGATTGGATTCAACCACAGCCGAACCAAATTTCATGGTGAAAGCTCAAGCCAAATCCCAAAAAAACGATCCCTGTTTTTCATGAGGAGAATACAAAAGCTCGACCAACATTTTAGACAAAAGGGTGAGCTCAAAGATGGTAGCAGAAATGCTGATCAGGCTGCCAGGAGAATGAGAAGGTAACGGGGAAAAAAAAAACTGATACCATCTTAACCCTGAGAGTATGAAGAACATAGACTTAGGTGGAGAACATTGCTGACTTGAACAAGTCCCTCAAAATGACCACCCATTTATGATTTGGGGCTAGAAGAGCGTCCAGACAAAGGGTCAAAGAGTTACGAGAAGCAGCAGTTAGAGTAGACTGGGAGCAACAGAGTGCAAAATAAGCTATTTTAGACCCAAAAAACTCAAGAAATTGGGACATTCCGGAGAGGGAGCAAGCACCCTGCATTGAAGATTCATGCAACTATACCAGGCTGCATATGCATACATGAGAAAAGTACGCATAAAAAGGATTATAGAAAATGTAGAAAATGTCAGTGTGTTTTTTCAGGTATCCGATGAAAATTTACCTTACATGTCACTCCAGGACGATCTATTGGCGTAAACTTGGTGTCGGAAACTGGCAAGTCACTGCTATTACAGACATTATCATTCCCAACTTGTTCATCTTCTCGTTTGACGGGCTTATTCGAATCAGAATCACTTTCTTGAACACCTGCTACTTTGGCCGAAAGATAAACCCAAGGAGGAGTTGCAGGACCCGAGCCTTCATCAAGCATGACTACATTGGCAGTGGACGAATTGGCAGTGGACGAATCACAGAGATCTGTGCAATTTTCTTCCATTGCTACTAAACCACCATCATCATTGCTGTCCTGAATTTCTTTGGATACGTCACTTGGCTCTGGTTGTTACCCTTCTCATCAGAAACCTTGAGATCTAATCCATGATGAGAAATTGGTTCATTTTGAAATGGAAATTTATGACCACCCACCTTTCTAGAGTCAACATGATTTATTATGTTCTTTCCGTTACTTTTTGAGGAGTTCTGGTTTTATTTCTTCCTTTCTTGTGATTTCATGTGACCTGGTTGGTGGTCACAGGTTCGAGTCACGAAAACAGCCTCTCTGCAAAAGCAAGGGTAAGGTTGCATACGTCTAGCCCTCCCCAGACACAACAATGGCGGGAGCCTGTTAAAGTATAAAAGATTAAATACTGCCTTTCTCCAACAGCTTGAGCTATTGGAGAAGTTGGTAAGTTAACATGGTATCAGAGCAAATGCCTGGGTTCAAACCTCCTTGATAGCAAAATCCACATGCAATGGCTAAACCCAAAAGTGGGGCCACATGTGCCACGTGTAGGCCAACCCTAGAAAGCGGGGCCACACGTGAGGGGGAGTGTTAAAGTATAAAAGATTAAATACTGCCTTTCTCCAACAGCTTGAGCTATTGGAGAAGTTGGTAAGTTAACAGAGCCTCATGCAGTGGGCCGCCCTTTCTTTTCCTTTCTTGGGATTTCATCTCATGCTAAGCAAGGTTTTAAATTTCGACCGAAATTCGAAATTTCGGGTTTCAGTCGATAACAAAACCGAAATCTACTATATCCGAAACTGTAGTTTTTTTCGGCCGAAATTTTGTTGAAATTTCGCTTATCCTGAAATTTCAGGGATTTCACCAAAAAATCTGGATTTTTGACAACTATTGAATAATATCCTGAAATTTCAGCCGAAATTGCCGAAATTTGGGAAATTTCGGTCGAAATAAATTTGGAAAAGAATTAGGCGTTAAATAGATTTCGTGGGATTTCAGCCAAAATTTCAAATTTTCGGTGGAATTTTCGGTTTGCTGAGGACCGTAGCAAGAACGCAAAAGAAGAGATAGGATGCCGGGATACAATGGTTTTTGGTTTTCTATGTTACTTTGTTTACATCGATGTCAATGATTTTAGAGGAATTCTTCATTTTGCATGTTTCTTTCCATATGTTTTCATTGGCCATTTATTCTTTCCTATTGTACAATATAATGGTGGTGCCTTAGATGAAGATCTGGTCCGTTGAGTTATAATGATTTTGCGGTCTTTTGGTTGTCTGCACATGGTTATGAAATTTCATGATGAAGACACTGAACTACATGGTTTTGATCTACCTGCCGTTTTTTAATTTTAATTTTCCTGAATTTAATTTTCTTCATACCTTTTATAAATCATATTGGCTGCTGATTTTCTTTATTTTTCACATTTTTTTACATTTTTTACACAGAACTTGCATTTCCAAATTACAGCTTTTTTAAGAAAAATATTTCAACATCATAAGTTTTTAATCGCTCACTGCATCGCACGGGACTGTAACTAGTAGCAATAATGGTACTTTCTATATCTATTTTTTTTTTTTGAGTTAAGTAAATCAAAAGATAAAAATAAAAAATTACTAATTCGAGATTAAAGATGGCATATTCCATCTCAAAACTCCAAATTATGGGTTGATTGACTATATTGTTACACCAAAATTATAAAGATAATCTCATATAAAGTGAATTTGATGGATCAAATATGAAATAAAAAAAATGCAAACAAGTAAATAAAAAAGAGATAAAAATTAACCATATATTTATAGCACAAGCGAAGCAAAAGTAACAATGCCTTAAACTTGTATTCCATAAGAATGCAAAATAGCTCATGCGGTAGTATTGTAGTTCTGTAGGAATAATACGATATTCAAGAGAAAGAACAATAGCTTATTATGGGACGATACATTGCATGTTGATGACAAACTTAGGCATAAAAGAGAACATGCATACATACACTAAGACCACAACCCCCTTTTATAAAAAGTATTTTTTTAGCTTAGTTGAATGTGCATCTACAACGTATAATGTTAAAATGGATACATAGAGTAAGACCACAATCCCATCATCTACTTCTTTAGACTAGTATGTGTAGTGCTAGTAACCTATACTCCAAATTGGATATTTCAGTCGAGAGATTTGCAGTGTTTTTTTAACAATATGTAGTCTACAGATTTGTAGTTTGTCAAATGTCTTCATTCACCACTTGAAAAGCAATTAATTGCCACATTAGCATCTTTGCAAAAACAAACTCCAAACACACCCACTAATGAAATAAACAAGTAACGTGAAAACATTTGCCTTGGAGAGACGATGTGAACACAACAGATCATGACCTTTTTTAAGGGGTCTTACTTGCTCTAACTATGAGAATAGATTTCGCACAAGATTCATGTTATA
This sequence comes from Tasmannia lanceolata, assembly GCF_043159265.1. Lineage (NCBI taxonomy): Eukaryota > Viridiplantae > Streptophyta > Magnoliopsida > Canellales > Winteraceae > Tasmannia > Tasmannia lanceolata. The sequence goes on along the minus strand of NW_027518731.1, from coordinate 3,383,944 downwards.
AGTTGGAGAAATTGCAATATCCTTTTAGTGGAGTTTGAAAGTGGAGGTTCCGGCAAGATTCAGGAAATCTTAGAGGTTTTCAACTTTCGGAATTACAGGGTTAAAACACATCTTCCGTTTTATCTATCAACGGGAGAGAGAGAGAGAGAGAGAGAGAGAGAGAGATTGTTGTTGACTATGGGAACATGATAAGTTTATATTTGAGAAGAAGTTGTGTGGGAGTTTGAGTTGTCCCTCAATACTTCTTTTCGTGGGTGGAAATGAAAGCTGAATCCCATATTCTGAGAGTGAAAGATATTTGAGATTTATTGAGTATATCCAAAAAAAATGGAAGACCCAATCCTTGATGCTCTGTTCTCTTGTCGGGAAAGGAAAGGAAAGGTAAGTGATGGGAAGGAAACTGGCGTGGCAGAAAGGAAACGGAAGGAAAAGAAACCTGACAGAAAATCTGTCAGATGAGCGTTTCGTTGCACAGAAACCTAACAGAAAGCTCATAGAAACTTAACAAAAACTACAGAAATATGCGTTTCGTTGCACGGAAACTCAATAGAAACCTGTTAAACAGAAACTATGACAAACTAACATGTAGAATTCTGAGTAACTAATACATTAAACCCAAATTCTGTGTTAAAAAAACCAGAAATGTGAATCTCATTACCATAAACCACTAAGTGCGTGTTTGGCGTACCGTTTAAAACGCCGTTTGGCGTTTGAAACACCGTTTTGGGGCCAAACGGCCGTTTGGGAGTGTTTGGGTGCGCAGCCTCCGTTTGAAACGCCGTTTGAAACACCGTTTTGAACCCTCAAAACGGTGTTTTGCAAACGGAGGGGGGGAGGTCCGTTTGCAAAACGCCGTTTTGAACGGAGTTTTTGGGTTTTGGGTTTTTACATGTTTACCCTCACCAAACCCATTTTTACACCTTTGTTTTTTTGGAAGAGCTTACATTACACCGTACAAAATCTCTGATTATGATTAATTTGGAAGGATATTATCATAAATTATAAGTCTCTCTAAACAAAATTTGAATTGGGTTTGTTCCGATTATCTTTTTTTCAAGTCTAAAAAATGTAAGAAATTTTAGAAATATTTTTCCTTCCCTAACTTTTCCACAAAATTCTTGCCATACAAACATGACCATAGGGGCCTTCTATACATGCACAATTCTTTGAAAAAAGACCTCTCTTTTACTGGATTACACGTCTCGTAATGGCTCCGTGGAAGATAGGCAGTGGGCGGAACCAGAGTTTATCGGCCGACCCACCGACAAATAATCTGGATGTGAAAGATAGTGGGGCCACCTGCAAAATTATGAGGATATCGTGTATTTATGAGTCAAAAGGTGGGTCCCACATTTTTAAGATATGATAGTGGGACCCACTAGTCCACTACCCTACCCATCACCATGTGAGAAACTTGTCTGTTTTCTACTGAATTGAAAATGATTTCCCACCTCCTCTTTAGCATACCCTATACCTTTTGTTTTGTATTTTTTTGGCAATGATGTTTAATTTTAGTAGTGTTTGAATGAGATCCTAATGACCTTTTAATATTTGGCCTAATGAGAGAGTAGTTGAGTTACATTGAGGCCAACCAAATAATGCCCTTTTTGGTCATTTTACCACTAAAACTCTGTTTTGTGGCATTTGCAACCAAACACACAATACCTCCGTTTGCCGTTTAATATGCCGTTTTGATCTGGCCAACCAAACATGAAAACGCCGTTTGGCAAAACACCGTTTTGAACCAAAACACCGTTTTGCAAAACGGCGTTTTAAACGCTATTTCAAACGGTACGCCAAACACACCCTAAGTGCGTGTTTGGGGTACCGTTTAAAACGCCGTTTGGCGTTTGAAACACCGTTTTGGGGCCAAACGGTGTTTCAAACGTGTTTGGGTGCGCAGCCGCCGTTTGAAACGCCGTTTGAAACGCTGTTTTGAACCCTCAAAACGGCGTTTTGCAAACGGAGGGGGGAGGTCCGTTTGCAAAACGCCGTTTTGAACGGAGTTTTTGGGTATTGGGTTTTTACATGTTTACCCTCACCTTTAATCATGAAATAAATTAAAAGGGGAGTGGGTCTTTCTCTCTCTCTCTCCCCAGTCTTTGTTTATTTTTATTGTTCCCACCATTTGACCGGTCTCTCTCTCTCTGTTTTAAGCTATGGCTATATGGACGGTTTGGATCATCATATAGTTTGGTCCATACAGTTTTCTTTGAAAAATAAGGGGTGATAAAGGCTTACACCGTATAAAATCTCTTCTCTTTCTTTGTTGATTTTTATTAAAATAGTAAACAAATATGAATCATTGGCTTTATTGTAAACAAACAAGTATGAAGTCTCTGGCTTTATTGAATTTTTACAATAAAATAGTAAACAAATATCTTAATGAATTAATATATTATAATATATAATATCTTACATAATATATTATAATATATAATAATACTGTAAATTTAATATATTATAATATATAATATCTTACATAATTTTTTTTCAAATTTGATGTAGATAAATATTATGTGGTTGATGCTGGCTACCCCAATATGAAGGGATACTTGGCCCCATACAAGGGACAAAGGTCACATGTTCCAGCTTTTCGACATGGTACTCAACCAATAAGTGGTTCAAATGAGAAATTTAATCAAGCACACGCCTCTCTTAGGAACATTATAGAGCGCACATTTGGTGTATGGAAAAATAGATGGATCAGAATGACACATTTGACTATGCACATGATGATGCTTTCATGGGTTCGGTTCGGGACCGCATTCGTGATGAATTATGTGATATTTAAATTACTCATTTTGCCACTTTTTAATTTTTATTTTTTTTAACAATAGTATAACTATTTATGGCAATGATGTTTAATTTTAATTGTGTTTGAATGAGATCCTAATAACCTTTTAATATTGGGCCTAATGAGAGAGTAGTTGAGTTACATTGAGGCCAACCAAACAATGCCCTTTTTGGTCATTTTACCACTAAAACTCCATTTTGGGGCATTTGCAACCAAACACACAATACCTCCGTTTGCCGTTTAAAACGTCGTTTTGATCTGACCAACCAAACATGAAAACGCCGTTTGGCAAAACGCCGTTTTGAACCAAAACGCCGTTTTGCAAAACGGCGTTTCAAACGCCATTTCAAACGGTACGCCAAACACACCCTAAGTGTGTGTTTGGCGTACCGTTTAAAACACCGTTTGGCGTTTGAAACACCGTTTTGGGGCCAAACGGCCGTTTGGGAGTGTTTGGGTGTGCAGCCACCGTTTGAAACACCGTTTTGAGGGTTCAAAACGGTATTTTGCAAACGGAGGGGGGGGGAGGTCCGTTTGCAAAATGCCGTTTTGAACGGAGTTTTTGGGTTGTCGGATTTTAGGTGTTTGCCCTCACCAAAACCCATTTTTACATATATGCGTGCGACTTTATGCGTTACGTCAAATACCAAAAAAGTGGGGGTGTTAATATCATTCTTGAGGATACAAATTCGTTAAATTGTTAATATTTAATTCAAAATAAGGGGCTGCTGATATCATTATATGATCTCTTAATTTTGATTTTTTAAAGACAAAAGAATTAAAAGAAACTCTAGTTTCTTACTTTCTTCATCTACTTTGCAAAGTTGCAAACCCACTCGTCTGCCTCAACGCCTCCACTCGTTCGTCAAATCCGGCAAATCCGGCCGTTAAGAAGAAGAAGGAGAAGAACCCCAAAGGTATAGCCTTTTTTTTTGTGGCAATGATGCTTAATTTTAGGGATAATTTTAGGAGAAGAACCCCAAAGCGTTTGTTTGGATTCGGGTATGGGCCCACATTATTTGGATGATCCAAAGCGTTCATTTGATGGGTCCTGACATAGATAGGGTGTGCCCAAAAAATCAGCTCCATCGGATCATCCTAACCCTTCAATCTATGGACGAACCTTCAGCTGAGGGGGCAAACCTTAAACAAATTGAAACTACAGGGGTGTATTTGTCACTTTTTAAACTACAGGGGTCGAAGTGGATGTGTCAGAAACTAGAGGGGGTGTAAATGTATTTATCCCTTAATTTTAATAGTGTTTGAATGAGATCCTAATGACCTTTTAATATTGGGCCTAATGAGAGAGTAGTTGAGTTACATTGAAGCCAACCAAACAATGCCCATTTTGGTCATTTTACCACTAAAACTCCGTTTTGGGGCATTTGCAACCAAACACATGATACCTCCATTTGCCGTTTAAAACGCCGTTTTGATCTGGCCAACCAAACATGAAAACGCCGTTTGGCAAAACACCGTTTTGAACCAAAACACCGTTTTGCAAAACGGCGTTTTAAATGCTATTTCAAACGGTACGCCAAACACACCCTAAACCCTAATCCTAACCCTTAAACCCTATTTCCCAGCACAAGAGAATAAATATCAAGCAAAAGAGAATAAACACCAAACAAAACATGTTGATTTGCAAAAAAATAATACGAACAGGTGCGAACAAATACCCAAAATATTGTACCAAATACAAAGAAATGAGGAACAAATACCAACCCTAGATCTACCCAAAATATGAAAAAATGAGGAACAAATACCATAAATATTGTAACAAAACTTGTTGATTTGCAAAAAAATACAAAAAAAAAAAAATTTGTAACAGATGTACCCAAATACGAAAAAAATACCGTAACAGAAGATATATATAAACCTTATTTCTGGAACACTAAATCCATATAAATTATAAACCCTAACCCAAATCTGTAAACCCTAAACTAAATGCATAAACCATAAATCCTAAATCCTAAATCTGAAACCCTAAATACCAAAATATAATGGAAAAAAGACAAAAAAACGAAACCTTAACATGTAAATCCGAATCCCTACCCTCAAACCCCTTATCCGAAACCCTATATCCAGCAAAAAAATTCAGAGAAAGATAGAGATAGAGAGAGAGAGAGAGAGAGAGAGAGAGAGAGAGACTTGCCGGACGGACGTCTTGCGAGAGAGAGACGTCGACAATGGTCTTGCGCGCGCGCGCGAGAGAGAGAGAGAGAGAGAGAGAGAGAGAGAGAGAGAGAGAGTGGGTAAAGTCGGGGAAATATAGAGGTTTCCGATGTATGAGGTGGGGAAAGGGCTTTCCGTGAAATCGCGGAAAGCCCTTTTCCACGTAATTTTTTATAAATTTCCACGTAAGTTATAAAAGTTTCCGCGGAAACTAAAGAAACACGGTTTTTGGAGTTTTCTGCGGAAAAAAAGGGGACTTTCTGCGGAAAAGTGGGGGAAAGGAAACTAAAAGAACACAGCATGATGGATTTGCTTTCCATCTACAAACAAACAACGACAAGAGGTGGAAGCATGGAAAAGGGTTTCCTTTCCATCTCTTTCCGACCCTTTCTTCCAAAACAAATAGGCTCTAAGACTAGAAAAATAGAAACATAGAAATTATCCTAAACTATTTGTAGTGGAAAAGGATTTTTTTTTTCCCTATAAACAAAACCTAAACCACTCTGGTTCAAGTTACTATTTTTTCCATGTGTTTTCACTGGGGCTGCAACTCGGGTCGGGCGGGTCGGGTTTTGGAGAACCCAACCCTACCTGAGAAATATCTCGGGTCGGGTTTTTTTCGGAAAACCCACGATTCCCAAACCCGGCCCTACCCATGATAAATCTCGGGTCGGGTCGGGTTTTTTCACGTTGACGCAATTTTTTAAGGAAAATTCTTGTTTAGCAAGGCAACTCAACTCATAGAAGCAGAAATTACACTCACATTACACTTGAATCAAACAATGATGTAATTACACTCACATCACACTTGAATCAAACAATGCTGTAATTAAACAATGTTGTAGTTACAATCAAACAATGCTAAATCAAACACTTGAATTAACTCAACTCATAGAAGCAGAAATTACACTCACATACAGTAACAGTGGGTGAGTGGGTTTTCACTTTTAACTTTTAACTAACAATAGAAAAAATGTACATACTATAACTTATGTAACTCGGGTCGGGTCGGGTCGGGCCCCTTCAAACCCGGCTCGACCCGAGATTCATGCGGGCTTTTGAATGCTCAACCCGGCTCGACTCGAAACCCATGAAACCTGAACCCAACCCAGGCTATTTTCGGGTCGGGTCGATGCGGGTCGGGTAAAACCCGGCTCGAGTTGCAGCCCTAGTTTTCACTTTAGGAGTGAGGTTAACAAGGTGATTAATGGTAATGCAAAAGCTGAGGCCATGTTTGGCAACTATGAATTTTTTTTTCCATGGAATATTTGCTTGCCCAATGGCGTGACGTGAGACGGTAGGAGAGGGGGAGACCTGAGTGGAACTTAGTAAGGAAAGGATGAGAAACTGATGAAAAACTTGGGGAAAACAAAATACTCCAATGAAAATATGATTTAAATTTTCCTTGTTTCTCAGCCACTTGTCACCTCTACTCCTAACGCATGCCTCCACTAACAACTGTTTTTTTATGATAGAAGTATCCCATTTGAATAAAATGACAAACATACCCCTGATTTGGTACTGGTGTCAACATTAAGAGGCTGTTTGGGAAATGTATTTAGAAGTTTGTGATTTAACATTAGTTTATTAGATTTGAAAATCTAAAAGATTTGAGTGAAATCCAAATCCACTGCAGTTTTTCTTTGCCTTGAAATCAAATTCAAATTTGGGAGGCCAAATCCAAATCCGCACCCAAAAACCCAAGGGTCTTAAAAATGTCTGAATTACAAACATTAAGGTAGGACACTTTTAGAAGGGAAATGATATTTTCCCCTCTTCAAACGGATAAAATTCAACGCTAGAAAGGAAAATATTACGTGGGTGTGTGTGGTATGTTTGTGTTTTGGTGTGTGTGTTTTGGTGGGTGGGCGGATTTTATCTGTTTAAGGTGGGGAAAATATCATTTTCCTTTGGTTGTGTTCACTTGTCTTCCCGATGCTAGAAAGTAAAGGAAAATCACTCATTTTTTCCCGAGAAATGACAGATAGCGTTGTTCTCTTCGTTTCCTGGGAAACTAGTGATACTGACATGGAAAACCAAAAATATTACGTGGAAATTCTGCTTTTTTTTCCTTTCCCTCAACTATTTTCCCAATGATTTGATAAAAAAATGATTTTCTCACTATCGCGAGAAGATACGGGCTACCTTTTCCTTTCTTTTCCATTTAATCAGGGCAAGTGAACAACGAGAAAACAGGTTTCCCGTCACAGTTTCCTTTCCTTTCTTTTCCATTTTGCCACGTCAGATTCATTTCCTTTCTTTTCTTTTCCTGCACCGAGAAAACAAGTGAACGGAGCCTTTTAGAATTATGTAAAGGTAGAAGGGGCTAATTATAATTTTAAAGTTTAAGGGGATGATGTTACAATAGAAAGATCATGTTTGATGATAGGATAATTTTGGAGGGGTTACTTTTCCAGAGCAAGAGCTTATTCGTCATTTGTTGAATATTTGTTCTAAACAGAATCAAATTCTAACTTAAGAGCTTAACTTAGAAAATGAGGACAACCCAAACTCTGGAAGAGGGATGGAATTTCACTGACCCGGGACAAAAAATAAAATTAAAAAATAAATTTGGTCACTGGCCCTACTTTTAATGTGATACGATGATTATATACCCGTGATTAAGTTTGGAAAGGAAAACTTTCCTATTTTTGGCACACCAAAAAAGGATAACTTGAACCAACTCAATTCAATTTTTACTTAGGCACCTTCAATTTATGATAATATCCCTCTAAATTAAGGGTAATCATATCATTTCCTTCTAAATCATGAAAAAGAAGGAAAAAAAATCCTGAGAAAAAATTTCTGCCAGGAATGTTTTTCTTGCAATCCAAACGGGGCGTTAGGGTTTGCCGAAGAACCTCAAATAATGATTAGTTGCAACCTAAAAATCTTTCTACACATTTTATTTTTTCATAAGCCTACAGCATAGTGGGTCTTACCTTTGATTGATCCGAACCGTTCATTCCGTAGCCCTTGCTTGGATCTCCTTGACCCAAAAAACAATGTGAACAACCATTGCTTATACATAGTTTTTGGGGGTCCATGTTAAAAGACAAAAAAAAAAAGAACATGTTAGAAGGATGCTAGGAATGGATATTGCTACGATTTTTGAGCCATAGGAGATCCAAAGCAAGGGATATCAGGTGGACGGTTCAGATCGATCAACTCTGGAACCCAATACTAGAATCACGTTTCAATATTATTATCATCCTGTGGATCCCACCAGATCAACATCAACAGAGACACAGTAATGTAGGGCGGAAGATAAAGACCGAAGGTAAATACATTTCATTTCGATTCTTTTTACGGAAATGATATCAGCACAAGCATGTTTTAATAATTTCACAAACTCAGCTTGTCTTTTCTTTTTTAATTAAGTGAGAGCTTTTTGGGAACTGTAATCACATTTGACAGCTCTTTAAATAATACAAGGCAAGATGAGTTAGTGCAACGATCAAAACACGGTTGTGCCGATATCATTTGCCTTCATTTTGTTCAAAAATAGAGTGTAAGAAAAGAAAGGGAAAAGATATCACCACTAAACTATTTTGATGAATATTAGAGGGTTGATCCTAATTCTGTATAGATGGGAGGGTTAGGATGAACTTAACCTATGGAAATGATTTTTAGGCTGTGGCCCATCTAATGGACGGCTTGGATCATCCGATGGTACGGGCCATAACGTACTTTTTTCATAAAGTAGTGCGATCATAAAAATACGGTAGTGTAGTGGTGATATCATTTCCCAAAAGAGAGAGAGAGAGAGAGAGGGCCTCTTTCTTCCGTCTGTTTTTCCTTCTCTTTCTGAACAGAACAGAACAGAACAGAACAGAGGGAAAAGGTGAATACTACCCATTTCTTAATTCTATCTAATTCATCTCTGTTCTCAATTTTTTACTCTTTCAGTGATGGGGGCGCGAGCTTTCGAAAAGAAGGAGGATTCGGAGAGCTTTGGAAGTGCCCTTCCGAAGGAGGACTTGTTTTTATGATCCCATTTGATTCCGTGGCCGCGATGACGGAGACCGATGTTGAGGTTTATCGTCGCCCGAGACAGATTACCGTCCAAGGTCGATCGAGACGTTTCGTGATTTTTTTCTTTATGTTTTTGTTGATTTTTGAGCCTCAACCGTTGCTATAGGCCCAACCTTGCACAAAATTTTTTTGAATAAAAATTGAGTTCCTCTATCTGTCTTTAAGTCTTTTAAGAGGTTTGGAGTATAATTTAAGAAGAAATAGAGATTCAATTTGGATTAGAGTACAGTTAGTGTAAGTCTAAAAACCGAATTGCCAGCCTTTTAGATACTCTGACCTCTTGTTAAAATAAGAAGCATGTGAAGGACAATGGGGTTTGGATCTGGGATGCCTATGCGACCTTCTCTGTCAAGTCTTTCTATCATCACATCCCGGTCCCTCGTAGACTGTGTGCTTTTGGTTGGACGGCTATTTTGGATGAGATCCTCACCGTGGACCACTCCAGAAATCGTCAAGTGATGATTATTGATCACTGCTGCTCCCTTTGATCATATTTTTATTCATTGCAAGTACGCCACAGCCATTTGGGGTCATATTATTTTGAGGAGATTCGGGATCATGTGGGTTTTTCCCTTGCATATGGATGATCCACTGGAGTGTTGGTCCATGGCCCCTTGGAAGAAAAAAAGGAGAATTACCTTTGCTAGTGGTTATTTGGGTGATTTGGAAAGAAAGAAATAACCAGATCTTCCGCAGCTCAGCTAAAAGCTCAGTCTATGTCTTTACAGAGATTATATCACTCTGTATTTTTTTGGGCAAAGTGCCTCCTATGCTTTATGTTCATCTCGAGCTCAGATTTATGGCTTCTATGCCTATCTTTAAAATAGAAAATCAACCACACACCCGGCAAGATGATCCATCACCTCATCAATCAAGTCTGAGATTCAGGTGGAAGCCTGCGAAGGTTTAGAGGAAGCTATCTATGTCTTCTATGCATAGCTTTTAAATCAGAAATGTAGGTCTAGACTTTGGTTTTGTGTAGAAGTCCCTTTATTTAATTTTGAGTGCAATTTGCGCAAAGGCGAGTTTTTTTAATAGAAGAAAGTTATAGAGGTAGGTTTACTTTACCTTTATTCTCAAAAGAGACAAAAAGCTTAAATTTCGGATGGAGACCCTTGCATTCTTGGAAGAGCACTGAGAAATTAATCATTAGGACATTATGGAAGATTTTGAAAATTTTCAGAAGTTTAGGTCAATTAGTTTAGTTAAAGTAGTCTACAAAATAGTGGCAATGTTCTTTCCACCCATAAAAAAATTTTGATGGCTTTGCTGGTGGCCCAACCAAAATGGTTTCAAAGCTGGTGCCAAATTTAGATGGACTTTTGACTGCCATGGAGTCAGTTGACGCTATCAGTCAATCTAAATATGAGGGCTTGTTAATCACATTGCATCTAGCGAAGGCTTACGTTATGACATAGTGGCCTCTATTTATGTGGATGCTTCAAAAGATGGATTTGGAGTAAAATGGAGAAAGTGATTTGTTCTGTGCAGTTCTTATTCTTTTTTGGTTGTAGTCAAACCAGATTTTTTGGGGAGAAAAGTACGGAATGATGGCTAATGTTTGGAGAAATTACGGATTACGGGCACCTTTTAAAACAAGAACGAAACACTAGCTAATCTTCAAAATCGGGTGGTCAAAAGACCCTGATACCCTTCTGACATCGACAGAGCCCTCTTTTTTCATTACTGCCTATTAAAGTGGCACACTTCACGAGGATTCTTTTGATTCGTTTGAATGAGTATTTGAACCGAAAGAACATTGGGTTCATTTCTATCTTGGCCATCAGAAATAACTAGAGATGGATGGATGCTTGACACGTGTTGGAAAACTTAAACTTTTTGGAACGCTAACGTTATTGAATACTTTAGTGAGCAGTGTTATCCTTTCCTTTCTCTGTTGGTTTCTATTATTTAAGCCGGCGTACCCCATTATTTACACCGGCGTACCCATTATTTCTCTTTTGGCTTAGAATATTTTTCTTTCTCTTTTGGTCATCATTATTTACGCCATCTTACCTCATTACTTACGCTTTCCGCCGGCGTACCCATTATTTCTCTTTTGGCTTAGAATATTTTTCCTTCTCTATTGGTCTCTATTATTTATGCCGGCGTACCCATTATTTCTCTTTTCGCTTAGAATCTTTTCTCTTATCTTTTAGTCCTCATTATTTACGCCGGCTCACCCCATTATTTACGCTTTCCGCCGGCGTACCCATTATTTCTCTTTTGGTTTAGAATCTTTTTCCTTCTCTGTTGGTCTCCATTATTTACGTCGGCATACCCCATTATTTACGCCGGCGTACTCATGAATTTCGCCGGCGTACCCATTATTTCTCTTTTTGCTTAGAATCTTTTTCCTTCTCTTTTGGTCCTCATTATTTACACCGTCTTACCCCATTATTAACACTTTCCACCGGCGTACCCCATTATTTCTGCCTGTGTACCCATTATTTCTCTTTTGGCTTAGAATTTTTTCTCTTCTCTGTTGGTCTCAATTATTTACGCCGGCATACTCCATTATTTACGCCAGCGTACTCATGAATTTCGCTGACGTACCCATTATTTCTCTTTTGGCTTAGAATTTTTTTCCTTCTCTCTTGGTCCTCATTATTTACGCCGTCTTACCCCATTATTAACGCTTTCCGCCGGCGTACCCCATCATTTCCGCCTGCGTACCCATTATTTCTCTTTTGGCTTAGAATCTTTTCCCTTCTCTGTTGGTCTCCATTATTTACGCCGGCGTACCCATTAATTCCGCCGGCGTACACCTTATTTCCGCCGGCGTACCCCATTATTTACGCCGGTGTACCCATTATTTCTCTTTTGGCTTAGAATCTTTTCCCCTCTCTTTGGTCCTCATTATTTACTTCGGCTTATTCCATTATTTACGCTTTCTGCCGGCGTACACCCTATTTCCATTTACACACTCTATTTCTGTCGGCGTATCCCTTAATATTCCGGCGGCGTACTCCTAAATTTAGCGGCGTTATCAGCCAAAAGCGACCTGAGAAATAATAAAATATTCAATAACGTCGCCGTTCTAAGCCAAAAGAGGCGTATTCAATAACGTTACCGTTATAAACAAAAACAAAAGTGAGGACCAAAAGAGAAGTGAAAAGATAGAAACAAACCCAAAGCAAAAAGAAACGTATTCAATAACGTTACCGTTCTAAGCCAAAAGAGAAGTGAGAAAAGATAATGATTGACTTTAGGTTGTCAGCGTTCCCAAAAGTTTTTCAACACATGTCAAGCATCCATCCGTCTCTAGTTATTTCCGACGGCCAAGATAGAAACGAATCCAAGGTTTTTCGGTTCAATTACGCATTCAAACGAACCAAAAGAAGCCTCGTGAAGCGTGCCAATTTAATAGGCAGTAATGAAACATGAAGTTGAATGATGTTTCTATCAATGTCAGTAGGGCATTAGGGTCTTTTTCCAACCCGAATTTGAAGATTAGCCTATTTTTTGTTCTTGTTTTAAAAGGTACCCGCAATCCATAATTACTCCAAACACAGCCCTCATTTCGTACTTTTCTCTTTCTTGGGGTCCCCTTGCGGTGTAAGGTTGGAGGATGCTGTCTCTGTCCTCGATTGGTTTGAAAGGTACTAGATTTTGTTTTAGGCCGCAGGTTTTGGTTACTTGGAGTGTCTTAGTCCTGTCATTTCTCATCTGCAATATGTTCTAATGACACTGGAATTTTGGCTGAGGCATAGATTGATCAAGCCCGTTCATTAGCTTTTGATCCTGCTCCCTGTGGATATTTGATTTGACCCTCAAAGAGGTGATGGGGATTTGCACTATCTCTTGGAATTTAGGGAAGATCCACCAATGAAGGGGGTATGTTCCCTTTTAGCTACCAAATAACAATGACCAAATTTTCTTGATCTGTAACTGTGAGAGGAAAAATCTCATTCCCATATTTCAGGACTTCAGTTTCTATAGCATTTGAGTAGCTAATAGGTCCAGTATAAGCAAACGCCATCCCACCCTACCCATCTGATAAGCAAGTCTTGTATTGAGCTTGCCCTGGATTGCCTCTATCAAACTTTTGATGTAACTCAAGGTGGGACTCCTGCAAATAACCTCCGTATCCTTAAAATAATTGGGTCTGAATTCTGAAAGACCCTGTTGAACCAGGATTGTAATAGAGCCCTTCCCAGCACCATGGCAAATGCAATCATAAGTCATTTCCCTTTTTTTTTTTTTTTTTTTTTTTTTAATGTGTCACTGTTAGTATTTTACCACAAGGAAACACCACTATGTGAAACTACTACTGTTGGAAGAGATCAGAAAATAAATGACTTCTTCTTAAAGTTAAAGTTAGCTAGCTGTGTTCACCCCAACAACCAATATTTGATAAATCATGGGTGTTCTTTTCGTGTGAAATTCCACAAAAAATTCTATTTCTGAGTGATTTATTGCTGGCACATTTGCAAAAGGCATGGACATGAACCGAAGTGGGTAAATTGAAATCACCTTTCGGTGAAGTCCTTTTTAGGTAAATTGAAATGAACTGACGTAGGGCTTATGGGAATTTTGACCATTAAAAAAAAAAGAAAAGTAACGATAACTAGCTACGGATTTTTCGCAGCATTAAAATGAAGAATGATTTTCAAATTTTTGAAAAATGAATAATTTATTTGAAAAAGTAAGAAAATTTGACTTATTCTTTTTAAAGTATTTGTTTGTAAATTGAAAAAATTAATATGATTTAACTTGTCTTAAAAGTATTATGCCTTCTACAATTCAACCTTTTCTGTTCTTACTTGGATGAGGACTGACGCTTATACATTTTTCTTGCCTCCACAGATTATGTCATGGAAGAAGGACTGACGCTTATACATTCTCAACTCTATTGCAAAAAACTACCTTTTAAGTTTTTTAATAGTGAGTTGAAGGGTGCCACCTTAGCCGACTAGTAGAATAGTGGACGAGTAATCTTACAGCATGACAACCAAATTTACAAGTAAACTACTATTGAAGTCTTCCAAATTGTACAACCAAACATGACAGAGAGATAGAGACCAAATCCACTGGCAGTCTGCTTTAGATTGGGTAGATTGGGAGGATAATTGCAGCAAGTGACTTAGTGTGGAAAATGAAACTAGGCTTGAGAGGAATGCTCTTCATGAGTATTACTTCTTCAATCACTCCAAAGTGACTGCCATTCCTTACAAAACCTTCACAAACGTAACAATGATTTTTTTTATTTTCTTTAATGGCTATGAATTAAATTAATAGAGAAATAAGACATGGGCACATCCTCATGATCGAGAAGATCGGCCCAAAACGAACAGGAAGAAGAAAATAAAATAAAACACCAAAAGTCCAACAACCAACTAAGGGAAGAGAAAATCAAATACTTCCAACTCCGCCCTAGAAGCACCCTCCCTCTGTAGCCTATCGGCCTTCCTATTGGCCGACCTTCTAACATGATGAAATGGGATTGAATTTCCCTCCACACAATTCGAGATCTCATCGAACCATCTAGGAAATCGCCACAGATGGGATGAGCTACCCGGATGAGCTACCCTTCAACCATCTTATCACGTTCAAGGAGTCTCCTTCCACTATCATCGTGTCTAGTAAACAATGATCTGTCGTCCTTATTCCTCGATGCATAGCTCTAATCTCTGCCTTATTAGAGTCTCTCGCATCCTTAAGGAGACCTACTCCAGCCGACCCAGGATTAGCCAAGCTGGAACCATCAAAATTAAACTTGAAGAAGCCCCAATAAGGGGGTTCCCAATCTTGAGAGATCACTGGCCCAATCTCCCTACTCATATACAACTCTAACCATCCTTGCCATAGATCATGTGCTGATACAAACCGGAAGCAAGGCAAAGATCTAACCCATGCAATGTTAAGAGATATTATCTTAGTGACGAGAAAGTGAGGTGACTTCACTTGGCCTCTAAACACCCTGGAATTTCGCTCTTTCCACAACACCCAAATACTAGTAAGTAGAATCACATGCCATAAGATTTCCCCTTTTTCTGCCAAGGGACTAAGGACCAACTCTCCAAGAGTTCAAATATCTTAGCTGGAAATACCCATGATATGCCAAATCTGCATAAGATTTTACACCAAACATACCTGGCTTTTTTACAATGAAGGAATAAGTGGTCCGTTGTCTCCCTTGCCTCTACACATAAAGCACAGTGGTCTATGATCCACATACACAACAATTATTAAAACATATTAAGTTTTGATTCTTCAATAGTAAAAACATGAAAGTAAATCCAAATATGGGTCAAATTTCTCAAACAATCAATCATAAAAATAACAAGGGTCCCTCTTCTATTCACACACCCACTATCTTCATTTGATGAAAAAGGAAGGGATTTTTTTTTTTTTTGACAAAGTAAGGAAACATAATATAATTGCATACAATTCTAGCAAAATTCAAGCTTCTGCACACTGAGAAAATTACCATGTTTGTTATCCATAGAAGTAATAAATGGGTTATAATGATAATAACTGCAAGTTTTCTTTCTGACCAATCTTTGCACCATCAGACCATATGAATTGTTGATCATCGGAGACACCCACATAACGATCATCGAACCAGTCGACTGAGAAACAAGAATTTTGCGAATCCTCTTCGTCAAACTCCACCCACACAGTGCTTATTTTGGTTTCCAATTTAAAAGGAAATAGAGTGCCTGAGTAGCCAAATCTCTCCTCCATTTCACCTTTGTTTTCTTCTTTGCTTCTCACTATTACACTCTGATTTGTAAGAATGGATGTTGGTGAGGATGGATAAGTTGCAGAGAGCAATGGCACATTCCCAAATGCTTGTGGGGAGACCAAGAACTCTTCCATGGTTGATATGCAATCCGCCGTGATGATCCGAACCATCGGATAATCCAAGCTCTTACTACCCGTAATTCTCTTGCAATTCTCGAAGAATTCGAAGAGCTTGTAGCTCTGGGAAGAAGCCCTTTTGAAGATGTTGAGAGCTAAAGTCCTATCCACCTTCTTAAAGTCAAAGAAAGAATCAACTAAAGTCGTGACGCCTTCGCAGAAACTCATGTAAACTTGGAAACTCTCTCTTAAGATATTGCTCAGAGCGGCCCGAGTCAAGCTGTCTGAGCACGAAATTTCAATCGGCAAACAGTCCATTATCCGATCAAGAAAAGCCTGGCACCTAGGCAATCTATAGAACACAATTTCAATCGATTTCTCTCGGTGGATTCGAAATCCTGACCTTTCGGGCATGATGGGTTCAAGCTTACCCGCTTGGTTTATGACCCACTCCATCCGTTCTTCGATGAAAGCCACATAATTGTTGAGGAAAATGATCAAAATATCGGAATTCTTCGAAAACCAATAAAGATTCAATCGAAGATCGCAAGATAATCGAGCATTACGAAGGTCTTGCTCGAAATTCCGATCGCCACCGCGCATGAGACGGTGAACCAGCAAGAGGGTCTTGAGGGTGACTATCCGATCTCGTGTCTTACTGAGCCGGCGGGAAATTTTGTCAGCGAGGAAGGCAACGGAACCCGGAGAGTTTGAGACTAGGAAGAGGATTTCATGCACATATTTCTCGTCTATGGGGGAATTATCATGGCCCGTGGCCCGCACGATGGCGATCTCTATGTTAGAGAAGATGTCGCCACTGGAGATCATGGCCTTGCCTATGGCGGCATGGTCCTTGACGGAGCCAAGAGCTAGCCGGAGCTTGCTCCTTACGTCCACCACCATTTTCATTTTCATGTTTGTTAGGGAAAAGGGAGAGAGTGAGAGATATATATGGATTTATAATGTGATAAAAACACAATAGTCAAGATTTCAAACGGTTAGACTTATAAGTGGGAGCTTTGAAAAGTCAAAACTAGATTATTGCAATAGGAAATTACAAAAACACGCTCCTATCATGACACAAAATCACACAAGTGCACTATGAGTGTTCTAATTAACTAAAAATACCCCTAAAATGTTACTAAGCACCTCATTTTTACATAATCTCAAAAAAAAAAAAAAAAAATAGTGTTGCCTTTTAGTAGATATCACGCATGTTTGCACTTGCAAAATGATCTTACCAAGATTGAGAATACCAATCTCAACACTTTTGCCAAAATGATCATAATACTCTTGATGATGCCTTTGCCATTTGTAAATATACACCTTTGTCGATTAAAGATTTCATGCTTTTTTAGATAAGGATATTTTAAGAATTATGTAAAAAGTAGGGGCTTTGTAACAATTTCAAGCTTTAGAGGATGTTGTTACAATACAGAAGTTCATGGGGAGATTCTTTTAAAAACCTAAAAAATTGAAATCTCAATAGGAGAAAAATAGAACCTCAATAGGTAGCATGGAGCTAACTTATTGGTTTGTTTTAGGAAAATTGTACTTGAATCCATTTGATCCCTCTTCACCGACAAAGGAAATTGACCTAAGAAGAAGACGACGACGAAGAAGAAATTCTAGGTTTATTGATAATCCATGATTAACTTCCTTCTATAGTACCCTAACCTACGAGGAAGTGCCCATTTTTGTTTTTTTTTATGTCAGACCTTTAGACACTTTTTTTTCTACTTCGTTACAAATGTATTGTTAAAACTAGGAGAATTATTTTAATAATTTAACCCATTTTTATCAATATGGAAGTTCTTCTAAATTTCCCATCTCACTATAGAACAAAAATCTTTCAGGGGCTTTTTGGATCTAAGGAATGAATTTTCCAGTCTTTGGTGAACTCATTGTCCATGGAATTTTTTTATAAACACTACAAGCAAGAAGATTTTTACCCTGGTTTGGATGGATTTTTAGACAATTTAATTTAAAGAATTAGGGATATTTTGGTAATTACACATGCCACTATAGCCTTGGATGCTTTTTTAAGCATGGGATGGATTTAACTCAATTACCCTCATTATAGTACGCTTCTTTTGATCAGGGAATTGATTGTCATTGCAATGAAAAATAAATAAAAATTTAAAAATAAATCACACACACACATACACTCAGAGACTTAATTTCTACTTTTGGATATAAATAATTAAAATATTCCAAGAGTCAACGAAGCTTGTGGGCGTGGGGCAGAATCTCATTCCCTCAGGAATAGGGTTCTCATGCAACAAACTCTCTTCCCATTGGCAGCCTCATGCCATCATGTTTTTTTGACTTAGTGTTTATATCTTTTCAATGGATTCTTCCACAGCATCATCATCTCATGTGTGGAATGAATGTAAAAGGAGCTTTTATATAGTCCCACTCCACTTGAGTAGAAAGTAGGCAGCTCTTCTATGATTCTCCACCACTAACAAGACTCTCTATTTTTCTTCTCTAAAATCTTATCTCATATTCCCCCCCTACACTCTATGAGACCTAGTTTTGTTCCAAAATCATACTTATTTATGTTTAATATCTGACTCCCACTACATCTCTTGATTCACTACTTAGAAATACTAGACAAGCAAAAGGGATAGAGACACTAAGCTTTGTAAATCTCTTGGATTTCAAAAATTCTAGATAGGCATGAGGTCCAATCCTCTGTTTAAAAAGTCTCAGCGTCAATCAATGACTCGCTCCAGTCAACTCTCTTTTACCTTGGCCGAGTTCTTATTTATCTTAATTGTATTCTGCCAAATCATTTGAAGCTCCCTTGACTCACTCGAGTTAACAGAAATTTGACTATGCCTGACTCACTCAAGTTAATACAAAATTAACCATGCCAGTTATTGACTCTCCTGAGTCGACCCTCTTTTACTGGTTCCATAGTATAAATGCACACATATATGGCTTAAAGTTAACCTTGGCTGTCTATAGTTAATGCCACCCCATAGTTAGGAAAGTCCTAGGATTAAGGACTGCGTCTCTCGAATCGATATCATTTGGGGTGCAACAGACCAGACCGAAGCCAAGGCTATTTTGCACAAAATTGGGCCAGCAGGAACCCGGGTTTACAAGGTAAATTTTGGATCTGATAAACCTGTGGATCAAACCTGTTCAGATAGCTAAAGCTCCAAGACAAGTGACGAGCTGTTATTGTGTATTTGTAGGTATGTGCAAGTGTTTTCTTTTTTTTTTTTTGGAAAAAAAAAATTACATATATAGGAACCCACAGTTAGGACCATCCCATGGAAATGAATTTTGGAGTACAACCTATTTAAGTTGTGGACCGAAAAAATGAACGATTTAATTGCATCATCCTATGAAGTGGGCTTTTTGAAAAATACTGGACTTCATGCGCACGCTGCACGCACCATCTAAAATCACTATTAAGATAATGGAAAACACTTTGAAAGCGGGATTCCATGTGGAAAATAAAAATGGGAGTGATATGACTGTTGATTTGACCCTTTTCAAAGTGTATTTATTGCTTCTGCTGGTGTTTGAGCTCCCTTCATTCATCTTTTACTGGACGTCGCTCCAATGATTGATGCCCGTTTTTTTTTTTCGCAAAACGGGTTCCAGTTTTCCTAGCAGTGCTCTAAGATAATTAACATAAGTGCTTAACTTTAATGCATATGTTTCCTTGGACAATATACACAAATTCTATCGAAATCGAATATGAAAGCAATCACTAGAGAGAAATAGAGACGCTTTGTTGTTGAACAAGTTCTTAGATCAGAACTCTCAAGACTGAACAAATGCTTGCCTGCCTTTTAGGGCCTAAATGCACACACAAATCGAGCTTAATTGACAGGAGAGATTTGGTTATGAAGTCTCCATAAATCGGATGGTTAGGATTGTACAGCATGAGAGATTTAGGGATGTGGGTCCCACCAAGACCGTCCTCTAATGGAAATATTTATGTTCTTAACCTTTAAGGCTCACATGTCTTCCCTCTCAAGTAACAAAGATGGAAAGGAATGACATGACTAAGGATACTCAATGAGATGAATACAATGGAGATGAAGCTAAAGAGATGCTAATGGAATTGCCTGCAAGTGCAAGATTTTATCAAACATGGGCCTACTCTGGTCACATCCACATTATTGTTACTTATCATTATTATTTCTTCCATTTGGATTGTTCTTGAGGCATTAATCATGGCATCTTACATCAATTATCCACCAAAAGGATCATGACAACAATTGAAGTGTGAGGAATCATAAATGGTTTTCTTCGTCGGAGAGTAGATTTTTAAATGGGATTTGCTAGCATCCATCGCAGAAGGCATTTTGCAGATGGTCTGCTGCATCTGACAGCAGCCACAGAGGCTCACTTTTCAGCAGATTTTGTCTTCATTCAAAATTTTCTATTAGTAGTCATAGAGGCATGAATAAATTTAGTATTTTTATAACCCTCTTAAGCCATTTTTCCTGATTTTTTGTCTTCAGAAAAATTCTTCTTGAAGTAGTTTTTCCTTTAAGCCTTTTTAAGCCTCTAGAACTTTGTCAAGATTAGTTTGAGAGGGATTTTCGTCATAAATTATTTCCATCAAAAAGATCTCATCTTCAGCATCTTTTACATTTTGAAAGAAATTACGACTAACTTCCTTTATTCCAATTCTTAAGTATGGTTTTGAGCTTTTTAAGTTTTCTGGTTAGTCTGTTTAAAGGTTTATCGTAAATCGGGGTATTCTATTCATCTTTAACAAATTGATAGAAATTTTCATTTTAAATCAACATTTTCTAGAATTTAAAAGGTTTTATAATATCTAGATCCTTAAAAGTAATCTTAAAAAGCATGGGGTTGTGATCAGAGCAAGTTTTAGAAAGATATTCTACTTTAATATCGTAGAATTTTTAGATCCAGTTAGAATTGACTAAAATTCTATCACGTATGGCTCTTATACTACTATTATCAGTTTGGTTGTTGTTCTTGATGAATTTTTTTCCAGAATATCTTAAATCTATAAGACCAACTAGGTTGATCACATCTTGAAAATCATTGATTGATCTTTGGTTAGGGGTCTACGACCTTCAAGTTTTTCATGACTATGGAGGATGATGTTGAAAGCAATATTGACTAATCTAGGTAAACCACTTTGGTTACTATTATCCACAAGATACGTCCACAGTGTTCTCCTTTCAACAATAGGGCAACTAGCATAAATAATAGTAAAGATAGCAGAGAAAGATAAATTGATACTAGTATTGAAAGTTATTGCTTGATTGCAAGAGCGTAAGAGATTAATTTGAAGAGAATTGCAATAAAAAAATAAAATTCAAGGGCAATTTTCATGCACTAAACTGTTTTCCAAACCTTATTTGCAAGAGAAATTAGTCACTTCATTAGGATTAGTAATAGGTTCCATGATTGCTATAAAACAGAGGTTCTGCGTTTTAATGATCTTTTGTAATCTATGAATGGTTGCATCATTCTTGATTCCTCTAAGGTTCCAAATTAGACCATTCATAATTAATTCAAACTTTTATTTCTAATAACTCTACCCGAGCGAATTTTAACTTTGCTAACTAATTTAGCATTTCTGTCTTTGGTTAATAAGTGTTAACGGCAACTACAGCCATACATTCTATGTATGGCTTCCTGCCTTGTTCAGCAATGTCAACTACAGCCTACACATTCTATGAATATCTTGTTGCTTTGTTTTGTACATACTATGTATAGATCATTGCTTGTTTAGGAGATCATTTTCCTTTTTGTATTCCCTTAGTCAAGGGATTATACCTTTGTAATATCTATAAATACATCTAGCTCATGAATAGAGAGATACAAGATTTATATTACAGAAATTTTCTTCTTCTTGTTTGTTCTGTTCACATGGTATCAGAGCCAGGCTCGATCCATCGTCCTTTCCTCTGGCATTCAACGGTGTTGCTCCATTGATTGTTGCTATTGTAGCTATTTGTTCTTTTTCTGCTACTCTGCTAAATCCGATCTGTCCCCTTTAAAGAAAAAAAAAATTCTCTGTTGCCGCCTTGCCGTCACTATTCCCATCTTGTGGAAAACATTGTTTTCTTCACAAGCTAGTTCCTCAACACCATCTGTTTCTGGTCTTGTAACCATCTGATCATCTTCCATTGAAGACCTTTACTGGTGTACTGCATGCTAACCATCTAACCATCTAACCATCTGTATTTGCATGCTACACTTGGTACGCTTGGCTTCTGCCAGACATCATCAATTGTGCACAATGCGTTTGCAACACTTGAATCGGTGTAGGCATTATTAGCAAATTAGGAAGTCCTACCAGGAGATCCCTGCCTTCTTGTGAATCATTCTATCTTGGCTCACTCTACGGTAATCATCTTTTGTGAAACCCATTTGAGAAATAATGACTTCTGAAATCTCTCAAACTGTTGCAGTTAAATTAGATGGAACAAATTATAGCCATTGGTCTTTTCTTATGCGGAGTTTTTTAAAGGGAAAAGGCCTTTGGAAATATGTCACAGGCGATCTTAAACTTCCTGCAAAGGATGATCCTAAATTTGATGATTGGGATATTAACAATAATAAAATTGTTACCTGGATCGCCAACACTATCGTACCATCCATTACTATGCAGTTTGGCAGATTTGAAACTGCCAAAGATGTATGGAATTTCTTATCTCGTCGGTATGTGCAATCCGATTTTGCTCGGAAATATAAGTTGGAACAAGATCTTCGTTTACTGAGACATCAAAAGGGCCAATCTGTTTCAGAATTTCATTCCCAAATGGCTATAATTTGGGATGAATTAGCCCTTATGGAGCCTAAATGGACAACTGATGCAGAATTGTGGTACAATTATCGAGAGGAAATGCGCTTAGTACAATTTCTAATGGCTCTTCAGGATGACTTTGAGACAATTCAGGCTACTATTCTTCATCGCTCACCCCTCCCAACTGTTGATGTTGCCTTATCTGAGTTACTTGCTGAAGAAACTCGTAAAGGTCTTCTTCCTAATCCGGTTTCAGTCTTTGTTGTCCCCTCTCATCCCAAAGGTAACTACTCGAAGGGCAAATCCACCCGGGGATATCAAGATATGTCCCATATTCAGTGCATTTATTGTAAAGAGTATGGACATATGGTTAAGAATTGCCCTTCACCCACTCCCAATAATATGCGCAACAAAAAGAAGGGGATTACTCGCTTTGAGAATGCTTCTGATACTCGTCTAGCCGCAGCGGCTTCATCTGAGAAAGCTCCATCTGCTCCTTCTTCCACTCATGGACAACTTACAACAGATATTGTACAGGAAATGATTCAACAAGCTATCTCACAGATTGGTAATATCACTCCTACTATCTCTGCTCTCTCGGTACCTTCAGGTATTTATTCAGATAATTGGTTTTTTAACTCTGGTGCTTCTCATCACATGTCCTATGATATGCACTCTTTCCAAAATCCTCGACCAATAACTTCTCCTGTCATTTATACTGCAAATGGATCCACTATTACTGCTAGTCATATTGGGAAGAATAATTCATCTTCCATGCTTTCTTTGTCTGATGTTCTTCTTGTTCCTCAACTCTCAATGAATTTAATTTCCGTAGGCCAGCTATGTGATCATGGTTTTGATGTCATATTTTCCTCTTCTGATTGTATTGTACAGGATCACTTGATGGGGAAGCAAGTTGGGACAGGCAGTAAAGCTGGTCAATTATTTCGCCTGGATGCACTTCATCTTTCTCCTACTCTCCGTCCCTCGCTTATAGCTGCCTCCACTCCAGGATCTTCTTCTTTCATGTCATGGCACTCTCGACTGGGTCATGTTTCCGCACCGCGTCTCCATTACATGATCAATAAAAAGTTGTTAAGACTAGTACAAGTACAAAAAGAATTATGTTGCGTTAATTGCAAACTGGCTAAACAACCAGCATTACCATTTTCTAGAAGTACCTCTGTTTCCTTATTTCCATTTGACTTAGTACACTCTGATGTTTGGGGGTCTACTAATGTCTCCTCTATGGGGGGTAGTCAGTACTATGTTATTTTTATTGATGATTACTCACGTTATACTTGGCTTTATCTGTTGCAGTCCCGTTCTGAATTTTTACGTGTTTATATTGAATTTGCTACTATGATAAAAACTTAGTTTTCCAAATCCATTAAAATTTTTCGTTCCGACTCCGGTGGAGAATACATGTCAACTACATTTCATGCATTTCTAAAAAATGAAGGTACTCTTCTCCAGTTGTCTTGTACTGATACACCCGAACAAAATGGTATAGCGGAACGGAAACATCGTCATATTATTGAGACGGCCCGAACACTACTTCTCTCATCTTCTGTCCCTCGTAAGTTCTGGGGTGAAGCCGTTCAAACTTCAGTCTATGTCATTAATCGGATTCCCTCATCCATCACTGCTGGTGTGTCCCCCTTTGAACGTCTTTATCACTCTCTTCCCGACTACTCTGAACTTCGAGTGTTCGGATCCACATGTTTTGTACTTATTCCTACACGAGAGTGACATAAGTTGAGTAAAAGGAGTGCCATTTGTGTGTTTTTAGGCTACGGCATTCAACAAAAAGGATATCGTTGTTATGATCTTGAAGCAAAAAAATTAAGAATTTCTCGGCATGTTGTCTTTTGGGAAAAAATACCATTTTATTCCCTCTCCTCAAATCCATCTTCTGAATCTCGGTACTCATTTGCACAAATGCTTTGAGATGAAAGATCTCGGTACTCTTCGTTACTTTCTTGGGATTGAAATTGATTACATGCCCACTGGATATTTTCTTTCGCAAGTGAAGTATGCATCTGACATTATTAGTCGAGCCGGTATTACTGATGCTAAGGTAGTAGACACTCCTCTTGAATTAAATGTGAAGCTTCGACCTTCTTATGGGAATCTTCTTCCTAATCCTACTTTGTATCGCCAGTTGGTCGGGAGTCTCAACTATCTCACCATTACCCGACCTGATATCAGTCATGCCGTTCAAATTGTTAGTCAGTTTATGGCCGCACCTCGCTCTGTTCATTTCGCTGCCGCTCTCAGAATTTTACGATACCTCAAGGGCATGATGTTTCAAGGGCTCCTTTACTCTTCCAAGTCACCACTTACTCTTCGTGCATACTCTGATGCTGATTATGCCGGTGATCTTACTGATCGACGGTCCACAACTAGATTTTGTGTCTTTCTTGGAGATTCTCTTCTCTCATGGAAAAGTAAGAAGCAAAGAGTCGTTGCTCGCTCCAGTGCTGAAGCTGAATATCGTGCGCTTGCCCATTCTACTACAGAGGTTTACGGTGGCTTCTCCATGACATGGGTGTTTCTATTTCTGATCACATTCCTCTCTTCTGTGATAACAAAAGTTCCATTCAGATCGCTCACAATGATGTCTTCCATGAACGCACCAAACACATTGAAGTTGACTGTCACTTTATCCGTGATCATGTGTTATGGAAGACGATTTCCTTGCCATTCATCCCATCCGAACATCATATTGCTGATTTATTCACTAAGTCTCATTCATCCTCCCGTTTGCGTTTTCTTGTTTCCAAACTTCAAATGCATTCCAAAGCATCTGGAGTTTGAGGGGGGGTGTTAACGACAACTACAGCCATACATTCTATGTATGGCTTCCTGCCTTGTTCAGCAATGTCAACTACAGCCTACACATTCTATGAATATCTTGTTGCTTTGTTTTGTACATACTATGTATAGATCATTGCTTGTTTAGGAGATCATTTTCCTTTTTGTATTCCCTTATTCAAGGGATTATACCTTTGTAATATCTATAAATACATCTAGCTCATGAATAGAGAGATACAAGATTTATATTACAGAAATTTTCTTCTTCTTGTTTGTTCTGTTCACAATAAGGTCTTTGTTTCTTTTTCTGCTTTCTTGTTAGATTCTTTCATGCCCATCATTTCTATTATAATTTTGTTTTCCATAGAGGCAATATTTTTTAAGTTTTCCACATTATTCTTTAATGTAATGTCCTCTATTTCTATATTTAGATTGTTAATTAACTTTTCAGCGCTATCCTCATTTGTTTGAAGATTTAATTCTCGATTGTTTGTCTTTGTTTCCAAATTAGAACTCTCTTTATTCACTTTGTCGATAGGTGTTACAGTGTCTTCCCCAAAAACTAGTAGTTGTCGTATTGAAACTATTATTTATTGACTCATGACATCTATTGGGTACTGACAGGAGTGTGTGATGTGCTTCTAAACACGTGTTTGTCCTTAGGTAGCATAGGATGGGTCATGCTAATAGAGGTCATGTGGCAGGGATATATGACCATCCGATTCTTTGAAGACCTAAAATGTTCCTGGTTGGGGTTGAGATTAGACATCTCATACATGTACACAACCAGCATCAATCCTGCCTCCATACACGTATTATGGTGGCCTATCTCGGTCACTCAGGTAGTCAACCCTAAGTAGGTGGAATGGGTGTGATGATTGGATCACGCACTGAACAGATCACTTTACAAAATAACATGTGGACTAGGATTTGGATAAGCTTATTCTGTCTGACAGGACCCTTAGATATGTTCTTAGACCTGAGGGTCGTTTTGGTCTATGGGTGAGTCTATAGCTTTGGTCTAACTAATCGTAGTCCAAATAGGATTATCATGGCGTAGTACTAGGTCATCGGGCAAACTCATGGGAATAATAGTGATACCCAACAAGGAATCCTCCACCTCCCTCGTAGAGAAAATTCATTTACAATTTCGATCTTAGATAGGCTCTTTAAAGAATGTCTGGCGAGACGGATATGATAAAGAGTTTATCAAATGATTTTAGAAAACAATGCGTTTGCGAGCTCAAGTTGATAGATCAAAACATATCCCATTGAGCGTGCCTAGGGTAGACCTGGAAAAAGTGACCCAGACCCGCGGGTCCACCCGGCCCGCCCGTAAATTCCGGGTCCGGGTCACCAATCTGTGACCCATTTGAAATTGACCCGCGGGTCCACCCGGCCCGTCAAAACTAGGCCGGGCCGGGTGGACCCGCGGGTGCCCTAGAGAAGTACAAAAGTTTTATTTTGGCCTTTTTTTCCCCTAATTGTCATAATTTTTTAACTTTCTTTGTAGTTTTTTTGGTAAGTGTCATATTTTAATACATTCTTTTCGTATTTTTTTTGGTAATTTTTCTACTTTGCTTCCATTTTTCTGTATTTTTCATTTAAAACTTAGTACCGCATGATTATTATATATTGCTATTATTTATTGCTAGCCACCTTTGAGCAAATCGTACTTCTACCGATCTCTGCAGCAAAGGATGGGCGAAAAGCCGAAAAGTAGCCTCGGAGAAGGTGGCTAGCAAATACCTATACAAAAAAAAATCTTAAAAAAAATACGTCAAAAATCCGGGTGACCCGCGGGTCTACCCGGCCCGTACGGGCCGGGTGCGGGTCTAAGCTCAATGACCCATAAAATTTTACGGGTCATTTTGACCAGGCCCGTTTGACCCGGACCGCCCGTTTGCCAAGTCTAGCCTAGGGTGTAATTGATGTTCACCCCTGTAGGACCCAACTCGCTAAATGTAGGATTGGAGGAAGGATATGCAGATTGGATGTGCTTCAAGTATTTAGATCTAATGGTTCTTCTTCAGGATAATGTTCTGGTGGGAGCCACTTGCCCAATGTGATCATACTACATTGTGTGAGATTGCAGTGAGGCCCATTGTGGCCCCTATAGGAACGACCATTGGATCCCTGCGATGATCCCAATCATAACTCGCTACACCCTTATGGATTGTTGGACGATCTGGGTTTCAGATTTGATCATATGCATGGAATGGATTGGATTCACTGTATGTGATACATGGAGGAGGTGCACCATACATAGGGTGCATATGGATGAATTAAAGAGGTGATGCACTATATTATAGTGGGGCACTTGTTTAATTAATACTTATCCTATTGGTTAGGACTTAAGTGAGTTACTTGTGCATGTGCTTGATTAATACTCAAATCCTATTGGATGAGAGTTAGGTGAAATCCTATTGGCTGATAATTTGTCAATTCTTATTGGTTGGAATTATCTATTTTCCTATTGATGGAAATTTGAAAAAGGAGAATGAGTTTAAATTGGAAAGGAGAAAATTTGGTTGGACCCACCTAAAATTTGGAAACTATGCTCACTGGAGAAAAATATTTTGAGCGTATGTGTGATTGTTGTGTTTTAGAAACAAATAAACAAAAGAGTTTGCTTTGAGCAAGGTTTCCAAAACTAATTGGGTTTCCTCGAGGAAATGAATTTTACGTGGAAGTCTATATAAAGACTAGATGTGCTGGACGAATTGGGCTAATGCATACTTCACAAAATTCTGGAAAGTTTTCAAGACCCAAAATCCGTCCTCCCTCCCCAAGAGAAATCATTTCTTCTTCTTTTAGTTATCTTCTCTCTTATCTAGTTCTCTTTGCTTCTAGTTCTTGTAATAACAAGGAAGCCATAAGGATTTTTGGTTTTAGAATTGGATTCCAAAAGTTCTCTTCTTCCTCCTTCATCCGTGCAACGAGCAGAGCCACTACTTCGACTTTCATAATGGCACGGGTTTGAGAAACGCTAGCACTTAACGGGGAGTAGATCAAGCAGAGATTGGTAGCAACGGTCGATCATTGGTTTTGTTTTCTTTACTTATGTATTTCAATTCATCACCATGGATTAATCTAATTTTTTTTTGTTTTTAGCGCACCAAGCTTTCGACTCACCTATCGATTCCACCACTGACTTTCAATAGGTTGATACAAAATTGAAATTCTCTAATTTATGATAGGTGTTTTCTCATTTACTTCATTAATATGTTTGTCTAGTATGTTATTGTTAAGCAGAATTTTCCCCATATTTTTGGTTTCTCCTCATTAGTTGTCTTATCTTATAGGTTATGATATAGTAAAGATCTTATGCATCTTCTCTCTATAGTGTGTTTCATCTTGTTATTTTCACTCCTTGAAATTTTTGAACCTTCGTCTTCATCAACAACAAAGGGATTTGAATTCTTCCTCGAGTTGTTTTTTACCAATACTTTCAAATATTGGTAAAAATATTGGTGATTCATAAAACACAATCGCAAATGGGGGCAATTCCGCATTTCAGTTTAAGAACAACGAATAGAGAAGATAAAGATATTAGGATTGACATGGATATTAGGATTGAATGAGACAACAGAGAAATGAGATTGATTCATTTAGTCATTTTTTTATTCGAACGCAAATTTTCTCTTTCATTATGTAAATATTTTATAGTAAAAATACCCCCATGTTTAGCCTTTTTAAGTTAAAACATACAAAAAGTTATTTTTATAAATAGTAAAGTACGTACAATCACATCTGGGATTCCTTGACAGATATCTACAAGTGTTTGGGTCCCATCCAATTAAAAAACTAGTTTTATCTAAGCTAGAATGGGACACTTCAGCAAACCCATATATGTTTATGTCTCACTATAGAAGACCCACATCATCTAGATCCATCAGACCATCCAGATCCGTTAGTCGGGCAATGAAGGCAATATATCACATACTCTATAGTGTAGCTGAAACAAAATTCTAAACGAAAATGATATTGTAACTGAGAGTAAGCCCGATGGGATAAACCAACAATGACAATGTGCCGTGTGTCGGAAAAAATTACATTTTTGTTTATTTTCCTAAATCAAGGGACTTGTTGTATATCACTTGTGTTACATGCCTTTTCTTTTTCTTGTAGACAAATCCCTGTGACACCCCAACATACGCATATGCTAAGGCCAGCCTTCTCTAGTGAAAGGCTCTGAAGGCCCCACACGCCCAACACCTCTTGATGTTTTGCTTGTGCTACCGATCTCCAAGATGTTCAGCGGACTACTAGCTTGTTTTTGCCATGCACATCTTTTTGGCTCACAGCCACCAAGCATTTCATCAAGATACTAAGCTTGCCCTTGTCGTGCATCATTTTAAACCCACTCTCGTGATCAACTTGCATCGTGAGTCCATTGAACACAAGGTCCTTAAGCTAAGTGCAAGTCCATCTAATGTGAGGCGGCATGTTGATGCATGGCACCAGTCCGCCAAGTCTTATGATCTGTCAGTTCAAGCCACAGACCTATGCCATGAACCAATCCGTCGAAGAGAAGTCCCGATAGGCAACTCCAACCATCTAGAAGAAGCGAGACCAGGTCCAGCCATGATCTGCTCCGCCAAGCCCAAAGACTCAGGTGCTCACACCACCACATCGAGGGACAATTTGGATAGTCAAAGCCCACTAAGGAATGAGTCATTGTTCATCACATCGCAGTCGGCCAAACCCAAAGGCTTGGTCATCCCGGGAAGCAAGCATGTCCCACAGACTAATCTGCAAGGCTTGCACCTCGTGAGAGCGTCTGAAGCCACCTTTGCACGAACTCATGGAAAGCCTAGAGATTGGCCTAACCACAATACGTATTGTGGATATGAGGCACCATTGTAGTTAACCTCATGCACTGTTTGTACTCGCAATGCAAGTGGGAACCCAACCCAACATACACTGTCTTTGGACCCCCTCCTCGACCAAAGAATCTGGAGCATTCCTTTGGAAAACTCACAGACCGCACTCAAAGCAAGCCTATGAATTGCAAGTCGATTTTCCATCGTGCTTCACACACACACAGCAAGGTCCTCATGCAAGCCTTCAACATGCCACCAAGGTTCAGACCCACAGCTTGCTGGGTCTAGGGGCTAGCTTGTCACGGGAGCCAATCCTGTAAAGGATTGAGCCAACCGGTCCTCAGACAAGAGTGCGCACCAAACGTTCTCCCCCAACATACTTTTGAAGACTTAACGAGACGAGGCCACTTCCTGGTTATAATTCCATCTGCGTCCCGTGACGCTTCTGATGTAGTGGAAACTCCTGCTCGATGGTAAAACCGGCTTATTTCCCTAACATTACTCAATTCTAAATGAAAAATGATATCAAAACTCTTTTATTTTTATGAAACCCCGTACTATATTAACCATTGTTTTGATTTGCTAAGGAGAGCATATTTGGAATTGCAGCAACTTTTCAAACCTAATTAAAGTATAACGGAGTGGAGTGGCATTATTGAAACAAGAGAGTGCGGATGACAATTCCAGCCGAAGTTTTTATCATGCTTATGAGTATTTCCTTTTCCCTATGTGAACCGAAACTTTTATGTGCTAGGGGTCCATAGACGCAAGAGCCCTGGGTCAATATCACAGTCGAGACATGACCAAACATCTTTGCAGCATGGATCTAGAGAAAAGTACGGAATGTGGGTACAAGTTTCGAGGAATTACGGATTTCGAGCACCTTTTAAAACAAGAATGAAACACGGGCGATTCTTCGAAACCGGGTGGGAAAAAGACCCTGATACCCTTCTAACATCAACAGAAATCTCCTTTTTTCATTACTGCCCATTAAATTGGCCCGCTTCACAAGGCTTCTTTAGGTTTGTCTGAATGTGTATTTGAACCGACAGAACCTTGGGTTCGTTTCTATCTTAGCCGTCGGAAATAACTAGAGACGGATGGATGCTTGACACGTGTTGAAAAACTGTTTGGAATGCTGGCGCCTTTATACACAGCCGGTTTGGTTTGGATTTGAAATCTTTCTTTGAACCCAGAGTCCGTTTAAATCTTGGCTGTCGCCAATATGCGTAGACGGTCGGATCCACGACACGTGGACATCAATATGGAACGATTGAGTCTTCTAATAATACCACCTCTCTATATGAGATTCCGCCGGTGTACCCATTATTTCCGCCTGCGCACCCCTTGATATTCTGGCGGCGTACTCTATAATTCGGTGGCGTAGTCTATAATCCGGCGGCGTAATCGATACGTTTGGAACACATGTTTGAAACCAAAAAATCTGGCAGCGTACTCGATATTCCACCGGCGTACTCTAGAATCCGCCGGCATACCCATTATTTCCGCTACCGTACCCCTTATTTCCACTTACACCCTATTTCCACTGACATACCCCTTGATATTCCGGCAGCGTACTCGATACGTTTGGAACAGATGTTTGAACACATAAATCCGGCAGCTTACTCGATATTTCGGCGGCATACTCTAGAATCCGGCGGCACAGTGACGGAGCCGAGGGGGGCGAGGAGGGCAATTGCTTCCCTAAAAGTTAGGATTTTTTTATTAGGCTTAAGTCGATAGATTTATTTTGATTTTTTTCGTAAAGTTGGCCCCCCTAATTTCGGGATTTTTTCTTAAATAGGTCTCTCTTTGATTTTTTTTCCCGTTAATTTGCCCCTTTATTTTCGGGATTTTTTTTTTTGCTTAAATCAGTTCCTAAACTCTCTCTGTTTAGTTTTATTTTTTCCGTAAAGTTGCCCCATTTATTTTCATATCTTTTTTCTTAAACCAGTTCCTAATCTCTCTCTCTCTCTCTCTCTCTCTCTCTCTCTCTCTCTCTCTCTCTTATTGTTTACGTAAAGATGCCCCATCCCACTAAATTTTGGAAATTTTCTTAAATTAGTTTCTAAATTATCAGTTCTCTCTCTCAATTACTTAGCAAATCTGGATAAGGGGCTAAAGGAATGTCACCCTAGTTACAAGATGTTATATGCTACCTAAGTAATTATGAGATTTTACATGTTGTGTGCACCTAAAATCTAAAGTACTCCATTATTTTTTTTAAAGTATTGCGAGCCCACTTCATAGATGATCCAAATTGTTCATTCATTGGGCCACATCAGAAATAGACTACACCTGGTAAATCATCTCCATTGGATGATCTTAATCATCCTATCTACAATAGGATTGTTCGTTATAGAAACCTATATAGATCTGAGGGTTGGGATCATCCAATGGAGATGATTTATGCGGTGCATCTTATATATGTTGTGGCCCAACAAATGAACGGTTTGGATGATATTTTCACTCCCCCACGTTCTCATCGTTTATGATCGTCCTGTTGTGGTACGTTTTTGGATGATATTTTCACTCCCTCACGTTCTCATCCTTTAAGATAATGATTGGATGTTCTCAAATCTCATCCATCAGGAAGGGCAACATACGAGGACTCTGATCATGTCAGAAGGGTATTGGGGTCTTTTCCCCACTCGATTTTGAAGAATCACCCATGTTTCATGCTAGTTTTAAACGGCACGCGAAATCCATAATTTCTCGAAACTTGTACCTAATTCCGTACTTTTCTCTTGGATCTACCTTGGCCTAAAATATAGCGGTGATTATCAAATGGGTGTTGATAATATGCAGAGGGGAAATGATATTTTCACCCCGCTTCACCCCCATTTTAACGTGATTTGACGTCAACAAGGTTAAAGTTACCCACTGTTCACGTTATAAGGGGGGAGAATGCATACTATGGTTGGGGGGGGGGGGGGGGGGGGTGTCGGGGGAGGGGAAATGTCATCGCCCTATGTAGAGATATGAAGAGATACACCAAAATATGACTTCCCCTCTACATGGGCCGAGTTTAGTTTTATAGGGGTATATCCGAAGAAAGCCCATGTCCAAAATTTTAAGCCCAGACCCATCCCAAGTGAAAAAATTTAAACCTGTCAAGGTAGCACACATCAACTTTCATCCTAGTCAACTCAAGGGCGCACAACTTTCATCCTAAAGAGACAGTTATAAGACAACCCTGCTCTGCTCCCCAGAACGAGTTACAGACTTCAGAAATTCCACTGGAAGTCAAGTGCTATGATCCTGTCCGGAAACCAATCTCTCTCTCTCTCTCTCTTAATGTGACTTTATTTAAAAGAAAGATCACTAAAATAAAAGAACATGGGCTATAAATTAAAGGAAATGAATTAAACTACAGTCTCTAGGTCCAGTAGTTTATATATGGAGAACTATAGCTAAGATTATTTTAATTGTATGTCTGTTACATTATTGGTGAGAAAGTAGATTTATACATCTTTTATATAGTCTTTGCTTGCCTTAAAAAGGGGGTAAAAGGCCTCACATGCTTCCATAAAAGAAACAGACACAAATTCCAAATAAGAACAAGCGCTGTTTGTCTCTATTCAGTCTTCATACTCTGCACAGCAGTTTCTCTAATTGACAAGAAAGGTCACTCAACTTTGTTTTTCACTTGAATGTGAACTCTCAAGCATAAAAGTCTTGGTTGAGGAGACTTTTTCTTCTTACTTGGCAATCTTCCACAAAGTAACTAGCATTTTACCATTTAGATTGTGAAGTACAATTCAATTGAGATGATATGGATGTAACTTGTTCATAAGGCTGCTAGGAAAAACACAAATGAATTGAATGAATGATCTATGCAACTCAAATAGTGAGGAAAGGGATTAGCATGATCAATTTTGTTAGGAAATTGATATTTCCGCTCCCCTTTTAGACCAATCCACTCCAACTTTAGACCAATCCACTCCAAGTTGGAATGGATTGGTCTAAAAGGGGAGCTGAAATACCTGAAATATCAACTCCACTTTTAGACCAATCCACTCCAACTTGGAGTGAATTAGTCTAAAAGTGGAGCGGAAATACCTGCTCCCTTTTATTAACTTAAATATCATTATAATTGGCTATTTAATTGAAGTGGGTAAAATATTTCTAAATTCGACATTAATGTCTTTTAGATGCTTTTTTATGAAAAGGGTTTCTTGGATTATACTTCCAAGGGTGCTTTTGGATTGCCGCAATCCATAGTCGGAATCGGCATCCTATATGGATAGTCGATTCTACTCAATTCAATTCAGGAGTTTGGTCTGAAGAAATGAACAAAATAAAAGGGGCGGAATAGATGGGGGAATTTATGGTGTCATCAGAGATGGTTTTCTGATTCTAACGGAATCGAAATGTGGATGTTGATTCCGACTCATGCTTTGGGCCATCCAAATGCACCTTAAGCTTTGTTGGCATTAACAATTAAATCTAAATTTAAAGAGCAATTATATTGAGGAATTATTTTAAGGACCAATAATAGCAATAAAAGTACAAGTGGGGCCCTTATGGTTTGGAGATCCAAACCATACATCATTTGGTCCCTGAAATGGATGGGTCCTAATACAAAAATCTTCTGCATTTCCCAAACCTAATCGCCCAATTTGCTTACATTTTTGTACCGATATTTTTCAAATTCCAAAATCATCCACTTCAACGGAGAAGATTATCGGACATGGTGGGACCGACAATTGAATGGTTGGGATCATCGAAAATGGTTTAGATCATCTAACAAGTGTAGTTTCCAGCCTACAGTAGGGTGGGGCCCATCATAGATGAACGGTGCTGATCAATGCTATGGTGGTGGGGGCCTATTTTGAAATTGCTCCATATTATTTATTTCCATGAAAAAAGCAAAGAAGAAAAGTGAGGTAATAAAAAGAATAAAGATACGCAATTAAATATATAATAACACAAAAGGGGAAATCTCGGCGAAGTTGGAGGGAGTTTTGATTTCATTTTGTCAGGGGCGCCAGCTAAAACCCTATAAATTTTATAAATTCTAAGATCTTAAAATATATTCTATGTAGATTCTCCTAATATTACCTCCCAAATTCATCCACATGTCTTTCTTCCATCCCCCTATTCCATTACAAGAAGCAAAATTTCCGGGTACTATGTGTTTCAAAAAAATTTCTTTTTCCCTTTTCAGAATGCTCACATCTTCTCCATTACATTGTCGCCTGTGTTGATTTTGTTTAATTTCACGCCCTATATTGAATCTTTTGCTGCTCAACTACAAAACCCACATCTTTTTTTTGGTAATCTTTCTTCCAAAAGTCTGCATTTTCACGCATTTTGTTATTCCATTGCCCAAGTTCAGATTTTTTTTCTTTCTTCTTCTCTTGTTATTACTGGTAATTTGCATGTGCTTTTTGTGAATCCTCTGATGCCTAATTACATAACCCATATCAGTTTTAGCTTTTATATTCTCCATTACTCTTCATTCATTTCAACCTATGCTATCAGTAGACCCGGCAAACGGGTAACCCGCGCGGGTACGGGTACGACGTGATTCTACGAGTAGGTTTTTTATGGGTAAACCCACGGGTAACCCGGCAATTTTTTTCTTAATTTTTTTTTAATGTTTTGATTTTCACAAGCTTTATCTTTCTCAGGAGATGCAGAAGCCCTTCTATAGTTCTCTTGATGGGGATAATTCTAGGGTTGTCAATTATTTCTAATTAAGGGGATCTAATCGATTAGGGTTTTGATGGGTTTATAATTTATAAGTGGGTTCGGGACTTCGGGTTGTGGTGTTAGGGTTTGGGGAGATGGTAGATGAAGTGGTGGTTCAATGGCAATTGGGCCGGTGGCTGATAGTGGTGGTTAGAGGAGATGGTGATAGCGGCAAAGTTGGGTTAGGATTTGCGTGGGGTAGAGGTGGTGAAGGCGGTGATAGGACGGGCGGTTTGGCGGCGGCGTGGCTGTCGACGGTGGCCGGAGATGGGAGATGTGGTGGCTGCAGCGAAGTGGTGGTCTTCTTCTCCAATACTCCAACTTTCTTAGTCTCTTGTTTCGTCACTGGTGATTGGTTAGAGAGGGAAGGAGAGAAGTGAAGAAAAAACAAAATGAATCGACTTTTGTCTACTGTTTTTTAGCATTTACTAACCCTAGGTATGTAACCCGCGGGCACAACCCAGACCCACCCGCTGGTCACGGGTACGGGTATATTTTTTGACGGGTAGGGAAATAGGTACCCGTACCTGCGAATTTACCTACGGGCCGGGTGTACCCGCGGGTACGGGTGCCATTTTGCCAGGTCTAGTTATCAGTCTTTTCCCAAAGATCCCATGCAAGGTATGGTATTCTTTTGATGTTTGATTAGAAAGGCATATCATTTTTTTGGTAATGCATGCAGAATTACTTATCCTTTCAATCCATTTTAGTATTTCACTTCATAATGACTGTGAAAGCTCATAATATCTTTCTTATTGGTTTTTCTAAATTTTTCAGTGCATGATTACAAAAACCGGATAGATCATTTTGGTAATTTGTGATTTAGAAGATCTCCTCATTTCAAGCATTTCTGTTCATTTTCAATGTACAAGCTTATGCCTTCCTCCCATTATTATTGTTGCATTTGTTGGTTATTTTCAATAGTTTTTTAAAGCTTTACATGTATAAATCCAAAACCTGAATTGTGGTTCTGGTAATTAGGCTTCAAAATTCTCTTCTCTATGTCTAGCAATTTTATCAGTTGATTTCCAAATTTCCTTTGGAAGCTCACATCTAGTTCATCTTATCTTTGTATTTGTTGGAGTTATTGTGAATCTTTGGATTCCAGTTGCAAAATCCGAGATTGTGTTTTTGGTAATTTATGCTAATAAAAATGCTTTCATGGTATATATTAAATCCCTATCACATTTTTGGTAGTTTGTTCTAATAGAAATCCAGCTTTTTATTTTTTACCAGTTCATTTCCAGAGTCCTTGTGGTGCATTAATCCTTATCATATTTTTGTAGTTCGTGATCATTTTCATATGTGTGTACGTGTGCTATGTTCGAATATGAGACACAAAAAATGTGCATTTGTGGCTAAACTTGTATAAGGTAAAAACAGAGACATTTAACATCGAGAGCCTAAATTTAGGAGTCTAGTTCCGAAATGATCGCTATTAAGATTTATTCTTAATGATCAAACTTGGGTTCTGCATAACCTCCATATGATCACGAACATTGGTTTGAGGATCCTCATCCACCTATGTGACTTGGTCCCATGCCGCGTGGATGAGTGTAAGATCTTTTTTTTAAATAACATAAAAATAACAATTGGGGCAGAGATTGTCCAACATACAAGGAGGTCATTCTAAAACCTCCCTTAACAAGCGCGTCAGAAACTCCATTTGCACTGTAAGGGATGTGGAGTAAGTTGAGAGAATTACAGTTGCAAATGTCAAAAATCTCATCAATGATTGCTGCAGATCCCCATGGGCACAAAGAGTTATTTCTTTGCATGATGGGTGTTAGCAACACTGATAAGAATCAATTGATTAGCTTGTCCCAGCATGCTCTTAAAGATGCATTATCGATCAATATTCTAGGATCATCCTATTATTGTGAGACCATCTTTTGTTCATTCGTTCGTTTTTTTTTCTGCTTTTTTTATGTGCATGGGGCCAGAAGTCCTTAGATTGGGACTGCAGGATAATTGAGTTTTTGTTTTTCTTTGCATATAAATAATCTTTCTTCTTTTTAGCCTTTTTGGAGATTTTATTGTCATGTGTAGAATAATTTTTTTAACCCAGAATTTATGTCGGAACATGATTCGCCATGTTTATGAACAAAGAATACTAGAGGAGGACATTTCTCCTTACCTCCAAACCCAAATAAAAAAGCAAACATTTTAAGTTTTTCCTCTAAAGCTACCCATGCCCAAAGCATCACAATGATCAGCTATGGCAATGGGTTTGCAATTAGGTCAGTCGTGTAGAATATTTGCATCTATTTAACAACATTGTAATATAATATATAGATTCCTTCAATATAGTTGAGTCATGTGTAGAATATTTGCATCTATTTAACCACATTGTAATATAATGAATAGATTCCTTCAATATAGTTGTTTGTTATTTAATGTATTTAATACCTATAAATAAATTTACATTATTACTACAGAGAAATTTACATTTCTAAGACATTTTATAGCTATAAATAGCTTTACATTCATGAGGTATTTAATAACTATAAAAGAGTCAGCAGGCTCTTTGCATGAACGTGATTCATGCAAAAGATATATGCTTTTGTGACTAGTATTTTTGTGAGACCCAATTATCGGACCTTGGGTATACATGGTCTCGGTCCTGTCGCTACATCAATGCCCCATCGGTCCCGTTGCTACATCAATGCCCCATCGATAGCAGCCACTTAGCTTTTCCTAGCAAGCCTCAAGGATGCCTTATTAATCAAGATTCTACGGTCCTACGATCCGTGGCCTCAAGAATTTAATCAAGGTTCTACGATCCTATGATCTGTGGACACGAATTCGTGTGTCGAGTGTCAACACGAATACGAGGTGTCTGACACGACAACCCCTAAAAATCGAGAAACAGGGACATGCATGTAATATGCTTATATATTTACGTATATTAAATTATTGATTACTAATCCAAATTTGCAACAAAATAAATATGATATTCATTTAACAAACTAATAAATCTTATGATTACACGACTATAAGTCTCAAATAAACATGAGATAATCAAATGATAGTTCATTAGATTAA
The DNA here is from genome assembly GCF_043159265.1 of Tasmannia lanceolata. Taxonomy (NCBI): domain Eukaryota; kingdom Viridiplantae; phylum Streptophyta; class Magnoliopsida; order Canellales; family Winteraceae; genus Tasmannia; species Tasmannia lanceolata. The sequence continues at coordinate 3,344,988 of NW_027518731.1, read as the reverse complement.
AACATGGGATAATTAAAGAATAAGGAATGGAGAAGTTGGAGATGGAAGTCAGTATTGGTTAGGTGCAAAGAGGCGGTCTTGGGGAGTAAGAAACAGGGATAGGAACTAGGAAGTACTTGCTTGTAATGGGAGCCGGCTGCCACCTTGTTGCCCACCCTCAATACTCGATTTTAAAGTACTTACCTTTGGGATATTAATAAATGTTATCTTTATAAAGAAATGAGATTATCAAATAAAAGTTCATTCATTATTCTAATCTAGTTATCTTTAGTCTCCATAATGCATCCAGAAAGACAAACCAATAAGATACAATGAACATAATATTGGAGGAGTATTTGTTCAGTATTCTAGACCACTGTTACCAGAGTTGCCATCCCGCCTTCCAACCCACAATCTGGGGTCGCACGATCCCAAACGCAGTTCGTCTGCGACCCGCATAGCCAAAAATGGGACCCGGATTGCAAAAAATGGTGACCAACAGGAGAGAGAGAGAGAGAGAGAGAGAGAGAGAGAGAGAGAGAGAGAGAGAGAGAGAGAGAGAGAGAGAGAGAGAGAGAGAGAGAGGGAGGGAGGGAGGGAGGGAGGGAGGGAGGGAGAGAGAGAGCTAAAACCAGCACCCTTTCTGATTTTCTGCAATCAAAACAACTGCTTTTGCTCTTGCTGTGAGAATCGAGTGAGAAAAGCGAGAGAGATAAAGAAGAGCATCGGTTTGTAAGAGCATACTTTCGGTACTGTTTTTGAAAGGGAAGGGTTTACGATTGCTAAAACATCACTGGTGAGGACCCTAGATCTGCCAGCCCTCCCTCCTATTCTATTAGCGATCGATTGGGTCCCTTCTCTTTATGTTCTTTGCATTGCTTATTTCATTGCTTGCTATACTTTTTTATAGTAGTTTGTTTTCTTTATCTTTTCTTCCCCTTTTCGTATGAATTTTTTAATGTTTGTTTTCTTAATCTTTTCTTCCTCTTTTTCGTATGAATTTTTTAATGGCAACTTTCTCTTTTTTTCGTACATGTTTTTAATGGCAACTTTCTCTTCCTCTTTTAAGGGTTTTTAATCCATTTATGGAGATTTGTAAGGGCATACGAATAACAAAGGTTTTTTTTAATAGCAACTTCCCTTTCTTTTCTTTCTTTCCTTTTTTTTGAGAAGAGTGGAGGAAAGATCCAAAACATGGAAGGAAGGCATAGTTGATTTTCCCTAGGTATGGGTTTTTTAATGGCAACTTCCATTTCTTTTCTTCCTTTCCTTGTTTTTTTCTTTTTTTGGAAAAGAGTCCAATTTGTAATGAGGGGAGGCGCAGAACGTGAAAGGCACAAAACTTGGAAGGACTTAAGTAAGAAAGATTATAGAAAAACGCTTGGCACTAAAGATACTCCTAGTCTTTAGGTCCCCCTATTCCATAGATTTTCTGAAATGACAAGAACAGACTACCCAAATCTTAATAAAATAAAATTTAAAAATCATAAGAAATTAATTTTCTAGTCACACTTACTAGGCCCCAATTCAACCTCGCCAATTATCGTTGATGTCAAGAGAGTTGATATTTGCAACATTGTTTAGAGAGAGAGAGAGAGAGAGAGAGAGAGAGAGAGAGAGTTTACCGGAGCGACCCGAATCAGCATTCCAAACCGACCCGCAACCACAAATAGCGAACCTACTTAGCCTACCCTCATCGTACCACATACTGGGCTACCATCGTACCCTGTACCTGTTCCCGTACAGCGTGCTGGAACGAACTATGTCCAAGTAACATTGTTTTAGACTTAGGAGAGAGGGGACGATAGCAAATATTAGTTACAGAAGAATTAATGATAAAATAGGAGGTAAACATAAATATTTGATAATAAATAGTATTTTACTTGACATGCCACTATAACATCTCGATGTGCAGATATTAAGTCTGACCGTTGTAGCAGTATGTTTACAAGTGTCGAAAGGAGTGTCCATATGGGTTGACACACGTGTCGGTGTTGATACTTATCGACATATGTATCCGCTGAAAATTCGAAGTGTCAGATAAATCATAGCTAGGATCAAACCAATCAATGAGGGACCAACTTCAAAGGGCTGGGCTCATGGCTGCCCACCATATCAACGAACCTGATTATGGACCTGTGGCATACATGAGGCCTAGAGACACCTTTCGTATTTTATTTTCATATCTTTTTTTGTTTGCACTGAAACTGCATTATTGTGTAGTTTACAATAATATATAGATTCACTTAATTTTATTGTCTGTCATGTAAGCTATTTAATATTTATAGGAAAATCTACATTTATAATCATTTAAATAAGAGGGGGGCTTGTCTTGCCCCCCGAACCCCCATGTTTTTCCATTATATATAGCATAAATGTACATAATGTATAATGGATCCTCAGTTCCATAATTAGAAGGTCCTGGTCATGTTATTGCTAGTTCTTTCTCCAAATGTCTTCACATTTACTTCAGCTATTCTATCAGTTGAAGTCCCCGAGTAAGCAAGGTTTTAAATCTCGGTTTCGGTCATCAGCGAAACTGAAACGTTTCGGTTTCGGATGAAATCTTGTAAAAATTTGACCGAAATTTTGTACTTCACCGAAAATTTACCAAAACGAAACGTTTCGGCCGAAATTTCCGAAACGTTTCGGCGAAGTTTGGTACTTTTCCGACTCACTGTGAATTTCGTTTCGTTTCCCACCCGAAATTTAAAACCATGCAAGAAAGTAAAATGTTTTCATATTTTTGTCCCGCTGTTTTTCGTATTATTCTGCTGACTTCTGTGAGCTACAATTGTGAAAAGCAGTTTCTTTGTTAAAAGACCCCTTTTTTTCCTGTAAATGGTGAGCTCATGCTTTCTTTTTTGCTTTTAGATTTAGTTTTCTCAATGACAGTTTTACTTTTGTTGCATGTTTTATTTGTTTGATAATCAATTACAGATCCAGACTGTGTTTCTTGTTTTAGATTGGTCCCTTAGTGACATTGTCTCTGTCCCTTTTGTCTAAACAGACTTTATATGTTTATCCAGTAACATGATAATTGGGCTTCTCTGTTTTAGAAAGTTTTGGATTTTGAACTTTGGCATCAGTTCTAGACTTCTAGTCTTCTAGATTTTACATGGGCTTGGGTTTGAATTGAATCCTGATTTCCTCCTCATTACTCAGTTCCTACTCTTAAGTAGTTTTTTGCTACTTCTCTAGATTTTTGTGATTCTCCAGTAGCAAAGAATAAATCAATAGGGATCTTTTCAGATTTTCTGGCTAAAATTTGCAAGACCCAAATATCAGTTTTCCTTATCAATTGAATTTATTTTTGCGAAACCCGAATCCTAGTTCCTATGCCATTTTTTATTGGCTATACAGTAAAAACTTCAAAAAAGAATATCTGCTTTCCTTTATGGGCTTGAGTTTGTGGTGGCGTCAGTTAAAGGCTATGATTTGTGGACACGGACACGAAGTGTCGGACACAGCAAACTCCCGAAATTTAGAAACGGGAACACGGCTAAAATGGAAAGTACATATAATCATGATTTGTGGACACAGATTCGTGTGCTGAGTTTCGACATGGATACGAGGTATCTGACATGGAAATCCCTAAAAATCTAGAAATAGTGGCGCACTCATACACATACATACATTTAAAGTTACTGACACTTCTAGCAGTACACGTAAAAGTGTCTAAAGGAGTGTTGACACATGTGGACACAGGTGTCGTGTCGAACACGACACGACACGTGTGTCAGCAATAAATTCAAAGTGTAGGCCAATCATAGGTTAAAGGGCTTATGAATCTGATTTTTACATTGGACCTTGGGCCTAGAAGGTTACCGTTACGGAAATGCATAAGTGAATATTTCTTGGGATTTCTCGGGTGCACGGATGGTTAGATTTCTCATTTCTGTTATTGAAGTAACTTTAGATTTCTGTAATTTCGTGTTTATGTGGATTCTCCACCTAAATTGTTTAATGACTTCTTGTTTGCTGTCACTTGTTTGCTTGTATATTGCTTAAATGTTATCAAGTTGCTCAATAATGTGATTTCTTTTGTGCTCTTTTTAGTAATTTGATTTTTTGATGCTTAGCTATTGTGCGAAATGAAGATCCAACCTCTAGAATCACATTATCGGTTCTAAATATTATTGGGACTATTGAATTCAAAGTTGGGGTCTGAGATCAGAAAAAGGTGCGTTCTTGAAACATCTAACTAGATTTGTTCCATGGTATTTGAGTGTCAGTTGAAACAGGTAAGCAAAGTTTAGTATTTTGAGCCTTTTTGCCTTGAATAGGGATTTGGAGTTGGATTTTGAAAGCACGAGGGAAAATGTCAGATGCCCATGTTGGTCCAAGTGGGCTTCACTTGAAGAAGGAGCTTACTGCACTTAGAAAGGCACGGTTCTTAAGGGACCCTGAAACTAGTTCGTCTTGGAGGTCCCCTTTGAGTTCTAGATCAGTCGCTGCCACTTCTAATTGGAACCATGGAAATGGGACTAGAAGAACTTCTAACGGAGCAAGTGCCTTTTTTGGGTTATTTGAACCCGAGTCCAGTTTACCTCCAAGAAGTGAAAACAGTCAGAAAAAGGTGTTCCTCTGCAATTGGAGGCATAATTCTGGTAAGTCAAGTGAGAGTGGGGTGAAACTGGATAAAGACAACAGGCTAGGGTCGTTTACAGGAAGCCCTGAAGATAGCTTGAGTGATGTTCAAAAGGAAGATTCTAAGAGTGACACATATCTTGAGGATCCCATAATGGCCCTTAAAGTCAGAGAGGCAAATTCGGAGACACCGACGAGTAGAATGGTTAGGAAGTTGAAGAGAAATGCCATCTCAAAACAACGCTATATCAAAAACTCCACAATTTCAAAGCAGTTGGATCTGCCATCCAGTTCTTTAGGAGCAGTTAACTCCATTGAGCAGTCTGATGACACAGAGTACTGCAACTCTGAAGATTTGCGGCTCCCGAGTTACAAATTTACTCAGGCTACTGGGTACAATTCTCGTTCAGCATCACCATTGCTTTCTGTATATGAAAAGTTTCCCCACTCATCCAAAATCTTAAAAAGTAACAGAAGGGAGGATTCATCTTATTCTTATACACCCGCATCAACTAGTTCTTACAATATATATGGTGATCGATACCCCAGTACTGTTGGCTCTTGCGGGGATACTACGGCTTCTTTCGACGGGGATGAAGTGGATCAGTTAGATTTATTGAGGCGCCAAGGATGTGGAATTCCTTGCTATTGGTCAAAGAGAACTAAACAAAGGGGTTGTTATTCGCCTTCACTTTCTGATACACTAAGGAGAAAGGGTAGTATCATTTTCTGTGGAGGCCAGGCATTGGATCATAAACGACGATCACCGGCTTCACACAAGAAGAAAAAATTTCCAAAATCTTCCCATAGTCTGCCCTTACTGACTAATAGTTGTGATGGTGGATGGTCATCAATAGGTACCGCGAGTGATGAGCTGTCAACTAACTTTGGGGAGCTTGACTTGGAGGCTTTGAGTCGTCTGGATGGAAAAAGATGGTCGAGCTGCAGAAGCCAAGAGGGGCTAGAATTACCACTAACAGTGGGAACTAGCGAAATTACACAAGAGCACATAAGCTTGAGTCAGAAATATAGACCGAGGTCTTTTGATGAATTAGTTGGGCAGACTATCGTTGTTCAGTCACTTAGTAATGCCATTTTAAGGGGAAGGATAGCACCTGCCTATCTCTTTCAAGGTCCTCGTGGGACAGGGAAAACATCAACTGCAAGGATATTTTCCGCTGCTTTGAATTGCCTGTCTACTGAAGAAACTAAGCCATGTGGGTTCTGCCGGGAATGCACCAATTTTGCCTCTGGAAAGAGAACCGACATGAGGGAAGTGGATGCTATGAATAAGAAGGGAATAGATAAAGTTAGGTACTTGTTGAAGAACTTATCTGTGGCCCCAACATTTTCACATTACAAAATCTTCATTATCAACGAATGCCACATGCTACCATCAAAAGCATGGTTGGCATTTCTCAAGTTCCTTGAAGAACCACCATCACGTGTTGTCTTCATATTTGTAACTACTGATCAGAACAGCTTGCCTCGCACGGTTGTGTCACGGTGTCAGAAATATCATTTCCCCAACATCAAAGAACCTGATATAGTAAGAAGGTTGAAAATGCTTTCTGCTGAAGAAAATTTGGATGTTGAAGTGGACGCTCTGGATCTGATTGCTTTGCATTCTGATGGTTCGCTTCGAGATGCAGAAATGATGTTAGATCAATTGAGTTCGCTTGGCAAAAGAATCACTACATCTGTAGTAAATGATCTTGTAAGTTCACTTTTGATGCCCCTCTTGATCGTCAGTATGTTTATCAATCCCTCACTGATGTTGTTGAACTTTCTTGGCATGTTTTTGGCAAGTATTTGAAAATGTAAATTCGACCCAGAAGTTGGCCGTATTGTTTTCTAAGCCCAAGCAGGAAAAATCAATGGAAACTATCTGATTTTTATAAAAGCTGGTCCACTTGGCCGGTTATTAATAAAATCTGGCTTTTGACTTGATACTTGGGGGTTGGGGCTTGGCCCAACAGACTTGAATCGGCCAATTTCTCCGTGAATGTACGTTTTTTTTTAATATAGGGTTTGCATTTTTCAGCTTGGAAGCTTAAAAGAGGAGAATGTGCAACTTGTTCTTTATGCATTTTTTTTATGATATGTGATCTAAATCAAATTTATTAGTTATATCTGTCACTGCTCTAGGTTGGGGTTGTTTCAGACGAGAAATTGCTGGATCTTTTGGAGTTAGCCATGTCATCAAAGACAGCAGAAACAGTTAAAAGAGCTCGAGAGCTGATGGATTCTGGCATTGATCCAATAGCCTTGATGTCTCAGTTAGCAGGCCTTATCATGGACATCATTGCTGGAACTTATCGGTTGGTTGATTCTGAATGTAGTGGTTCTGTTTTGGGTGGGAGAAGTTGTAAGTACCTACTTCTATCTTGCTATTTCTATGATAGAGCCAAATGGCACACAAGAAAATGCAGACATGACTTGCACATTATCCTTTGCTAATGAATGACTCATTGGTACAAAATGGTTTCTCTTAAGTGTATGAATTCTTTCTTGTTATAATCCCATTCCAAAACCAGTGTTGTGTGCATATTTAATATCTTGAAGCCATCTTTTTGTAGGACATCCATTAATTACTCTACACTTAATAACTTTTCATGCAGGAAGACTAGTTTATAATGATTGCTGCGGTGTTTAATGTATTTTACAACTCATGATCTGTATTTGGTCCCCAACTAGTTTCGGACAAAGGCTTAGTTGAGTTGAGTTGAGTATTATCTGGATTTGGTACTAAATGGTTTTCCTTAAGCATGTCTGTAAGGAATTCTTTCTTGTTAGATTTCGATTCCTTAATCTCTTGAAGCTATCTTTTTGTAGGACATCCATTAATTACTCTCTACACTTTCAACTGTCAGTATTTATACTCAACTCAACACAACTAAGCCTTTGGCCCAAACTACTTGGGGTCGGCTAATGAATACTTTAGAAAATTTTCATGAAGAATGTGAAAGAATCTACCCGGCTCAAATTGACTAAGTCTAATCCTGACACTAGTTGGGTTCGTCTACATGGATTATTCTCTTCCATTCTCTCCTATCCAAGGTCATGTTCTCTGTTATGTTCCTAGCCATCAAGTCTTTCCTCATTGTTTCTACCCAAGTTGTTTTCAGTCTGCCCCTACCTCTTTTTACTCCACAAACTTGGCACGAGTCACTTCTTCTCACTAGAGCATCCAAAGGCCTACGTTAGATATGCCCAAACCATCTTAAGCGGTTGCTCTCGCATCTTCTCCTCAACTGGTGCCACCCCCACCTTTTACGGATGTCTTCATTTTTAATTCTATCTAACCTTGTGTGGCCGCACATCCATCTAAGCATTTGCATCTCCGCTTCACTCATTTTATGCACATGCTGCTTCTTGGTGGCCCAACATTATGAGCTGTACAACAGGGCTTTCCTCACAGCTGTCTAATAAAACTTTCCCTTCAACTTGGTAGGTATTTTTCGGCCGCACAGAACTCCTGAAGCATGCTTCCACTTCAACCAAACTGTCAGTATTTATACAGTATTGGAAAAAACCCATGCATCAAAATATCTTGCGGAAAATATAAGTGTCACTTTGTATATACTAGGTTGCATAGTAAACCACTTTTACTATTCAATTCAGATTAAATACTTAAACTGAAAATGGAGCCTATACTTGGGGCATAATTTCCCCATCCGTTGAGATCGGTGAACCTATTTTGGTTAAATGAGTATATGTGAATGCATGCAATCTTAAGGTCACCATCATATTGAAGACTTTACATGGTGTCATACTTGCACAGCGTGGGATGACGGTTGAAGGGGGATACATCCCCATCTTGGAGGTTGTTCTCTAGATTCAAGTGATAAGTCTTCTTTGCCTTCTCAGTGAGGGCAGTTTCCATATCCATTGAGAGGCGAATTAGTGGGCAAGATGAACCATCAAATTGTTGAGTCAAACTAACTCTTTGAAGTTGGCAATAGGCAGCTGAATTTATAAGCGTGTTGGGGCTTTCCTGGTTTAGGTTTTGTGTTTTTAGTTCTTTGCTATACGAAAATGGTGTCTTCACTTGACCAAAAAAAAAAAACTCTCATTTCTTCAGAATTAGGCTACAAAGACTCTCTAACCTGCAATGATTCAGTAAATGAAGGGCTCGAAGGATAGAAGTTCCAGTATTGATGAGTGCTAGTTATTGGCTTATTGCACTCCCTTCTACCGATGCTATGTTAACTCAAGACAAGCATCCAAGACAAAATGTGCATATGGGTATGTTGACGTGTTTGTGCTGAAGCTGGGTTTGTGTGCGCATGTGTGTGACTTACCCTATGCTTATTTGTGTTGTATGTTGTGTAGAATGCTTGTGTTCAAAATCTGCATTACTTTTTTTAATGACCATGATTCGTTAGAAAACGAGGCAAGGCCAACGGCCGAGATGGACTGAAGAACCCAAAGAAAAGAGGAAAAACAGCCAAAAAATAAATAAATAAATTCAAGGGTAGCCTAGTCTAAGAGCTAAATTCTAGATAGCCGAGCTTGAACCTCTGCCTCTTTAGAACCTCTTGTGCCAGTCAGATCAGAGAAGGCCTACCAAACACTCAGCACTGCAAGGAAAAGGCTTATCCACCACAAACCTACTCAACTGGACATCTCAAGAGAGCCAAAAAGAGGACTCTAAAATACCACGAAATCAGGAAGGAGGGCTTCCAAATCCACAATAAGAATCCTCAACATCGATCCATCGCCCAAATGCCACAATGAATAACTCAGGATAATCATCCCTAGGGAAAGTAGCCCACATCAATGATAGAACCAGAAGAATTTTTTTCTTGGTTTCTTCTTTAATATTCAAGAAGAATCTTTTTGGGAATTTGTCCAACCTATTGATAAAGCACTTCTATTACTTTATAGAGATCCAAGAATTTCCTCAATGTAGAATCTAAACTTGGGCATCATTATCCAGTTGTGTTGCATGGATTTCGATTTGCGTGCCGGGATCCGACACGGATTCTAGGTGTCGGATTCAGCAAGCCCAAAAAATTAGGATTTGTGGATTCTGTAATTTTTATTAAATAAAATAAAATTTTAAAAATTATATTCATGAAAAGAAATTTGTGGGTAGAGGGTTGAGGTGTTAGGGCTTTTATTAAAAGAGTCGAAGAAGAAGGGGGAAGGGGAGTCGATGTTCAAGAGTGGAGCATTGAGGTATTAGGGTTTTTATTAAGAGCATGCTTTTATAAAAGAAAAAATTTAAGAAGAAAACACATTTAAAGGGAAAATATACTAGATTCACATTTTAAAAGAGACAATGGCGTGTCGGATTTGGCCGAAAAAACAAGATTCATGTGGGACACATCTACGACAAGAATCCAGATGTGCAGATTCGGCATAGGGGGCAAAGTATCCACGCAACACGTGTCAGCAAATGTTAATTAAAGGAACAGAGGTGAATGCAAGCAATCTTCCTAAGGGATATCATATTGGATCACTTTGGCTAGCATGCAAGCCTAGTAAGATGCTTGAAGGGGGATTCAACACCTCCCTGGAGGATGTTCTCTAGATTCAAAAGAAAAGCACATTTTGTTTCCTTCAGTTGATATCCATTGAAAGGCAAACTATTGGGCAGATAAACTATCAAATTGTGGAATTGAATGTAACACTTTGTGGGAAATTTGCATTATAAATGAACATGTACCTACTTTGGGCTTCCCCCGCTTAGATTTTGCCTTTGCAATTCTCTGCTTTGCGAACAAATTTGAGGCTTCTCAAGTACAATAATACACTGTCTTATCTTCAGAATATGGCCGGGAATGCTACATAACATGCAGTAATTCAGTGTAAGAATGCTTCTTAGGTTAGAAATTCAGGTATTGCTAGAGTAGTAGGTATTGCGTTGCCCTCCTACCCGACCCATGTTTACTTAGAACCTGCAGAATGTAGCAGAAAATGTGCCAGTGGAGTGTGCAGATGTGCTTGTGCTCGAGTGTGGTTTGTGTGTGCATGTGTGGGAACTATTTTCCCTTAATGTTTGTCCTATATTATGTATGCTAGTGTGGATAAATCAATGCCTCAAATGATATTTGGAAGTATCCTTTAAAAACCAGCCATTGGATTTTAAGCCAGTCATTGGAAGTAAAAAAGGCCTATTTTTAAGCTTCCTTGCTATTGGAAAAGACATTCAATACTTTAAAAAAATGTCAAGCCAATTGCACCAATTAGGCACTTGGGTTCCATGTTATTAGACGGTCCAAGCTCTGGAACAGGTCACTTCGTGATTTGGTTGAACCAAGAAAACAATTTTTAAAAAACCAGTTTGACAAAGAAACTGGCCGATTCATCTGGTTTAATCGGAACTGGTTGGTCTGTTCTCAATTTAAAAGGAGCATTTATAGCATTTTTGGTTTTCTAAGGGTGCTGCAGTTAATATTTTTGAATGCTTTGCTTCTTCCCAAAATTAACTCAGATGATTCTCTCTGTTATCACCTAAAAAGTGAAAACTACAAAAACCCTATAAATATTCTTTTTTGCAAGAGAAGAATCATGCTCTTTCATCCATCATGTGGCTATGTTTACCTTTTTTGGGTTGTGCACACAGCCTCTTATGTTTATCTTGACATTCATTTTCTTGAAACCTCATCACCGCGGCATTCAGTCTGGGTCTGGGTTTTGTAACAATGCTTGCATTCAACACAATATGGCTGTAAGGAGGGTACCCTAAATTTTATTTTGGTTATTTACGATATTATTTATACACTATTTGAGTATTAATATAGTTTCATCGTATTTCTCTCTACAGATAAGATGGTTATATTGATTCCTTTATGAACTAATATTTGTATAATAATACATTTACAAAAATATCAAATATCTGCAATGATATGAGAGCTAATCAAAATTTCTAGGGTCACCTAGTCCACCTCCTGTTCATGTTTTGACTTGGACAAATGTTGTGTATAAGACCGTGCTGCTTCCTGGATGTCACAATATATGCTTCTATGTATTCTTTCAGCCACTGGACACCTTTGCATTGTACAGAGAACTGCAGCTAATTTATCACAATATATTATTACCTTCATAGATGGAAGTGCTCTGACTATTTTTAATTTTTCTTTTCTTTTCTAAACATATTTTCTAATACATGTGACAATAATTAGTGCTAGATGCTTCATAATAAACTTGTTTGATCTCATCAGCTAATTGTCTCCTTTTTCCTGGCAATTTTTTCTCCAGTGACTGAAGTAGAATTGGAGAGATTAATGCAAGCTTTAAAGATTCTTTCCGAAGCCGAAAAGCAGCTAAGGGTTTCCAGTGAGCGCTCAACATGGTTTGCTGCTGCTTTGCTCCAGCTTGGTTCTGGGCATGCTACGGATACTTATTCAAGCAGCAATAGCAAACAGAGCCATACAAAAATTAATGAAGACACATCGGACGCTGCTACGGAAACTACAGCCCACTGGAAGAACCCTAATGGTTCACATGGGCTACGCAAAACTAGTTCAGCTTCAATGCTTAGATCAGCCAATGGGCATTGTAGCCCTTTTGGTGAACCATTGCCTGGTGTGTCGATGCTAGAGCACTTAAGTTTTGCTGCCTTGCCCAGCACCACCCATTTTGTGGAGAGCAATGCATTGGGTGACCCTCGTAAAGATAATGTATTCGGAAAGAGGGTATTTGGATGCACGACCCCAGAAATGTTGCAGGAGATTTGGAGAATGTGTATCGAGAGATGTCACTCCAAGACATTGAGGCAGTTGTTATGCACTCATGGGAAGCTGGTATCCATTTCGGAAGCCAAAGGTATGTCATAATCCATGGTGCTCAAATCACTTCCCAAGACCTGCGAGGAGCGTTCCTTTTTCATTTTGATGGTCATTAAGTGTTTGACTGGATATGCATTTTTCTTTCCATTCGTTGCAATTTCCGCTATACATTTTTCTTTCTAGGCATGACAAGGATGCTGTATTGGGGTGCCATTACTATGCAGCACCCCATGATTTTGTCTGGATTTCCTTCAGGGCAAGATTGTAAATATGACTTACAACTACAGACCAGTGTTAAAAAACTGAGACTCCAATGGAAAATATTTCTTTTGATTTCGCTTTCTGACTAATTGACTTGGCTGAGATACTGAGTCAGTGATTACTCACCAATTTTGTAGAAAATATTGAAATAATTGCTGAATCAAATAGTCTTCCCCCCCCCCCGGACTTTGGACTTGGTTTCTGAAGCCCAACCAAAGTCAAGTAAACTCAGCTGAGTTCCAAGTTGTTAGTGAGTTTTGGAACTCTGTTGCCAGTGTCTATACTTAAGGGGTCAACCACTGACATGCCTGAATCAACTTAGCCAGTTGGCCTTGGCCCTACCGTGTATACTAAAATATAGTTTAACTTGCCCGAGTCAACCTAGATTTGTCTTGTGAAAGTATTTGGCTAATGTGAATTTGTAAATGTTGATTTGCACATATTTATGTAACCATGCTGGCATAGAGATAATGAAAAACTAACATGTCTACAATGATTTTCATGTAGAGAGAAATGTGATATTCATGGATTAAGAGACTCAGAACTTGTGTTGGGTGCATGGGAATTTTATTGTAATCCTAATCATCTGTCACTACCCTCACATTGAATAATGTGCACAGAAGCTTAAGTTATGCTTAAAAGATCCAATGCAGATTATGAGTTTCAGTTGCTCATGTGTAATGCAGAAAACAAATAACATGTGCCACATCTAGTTGATAGTCATCTTACATATACTTTCTTTTTTGATGCATGACCATCTCTTTGTTCAATGCTTCAGCACAAACTGCAACAGCTTTGTAAAGTTCTAGGGACTTTGTTTCCCCTCACTCTAACAACTTGGAAATTTGGCTGCATCAACGAGGTTGGCAAGCGTTGAATACCAAACTATTTACTTAGTCCATTTTTCTTCTTTAAAAACATGAATTTTTCATTGACCCATTTGAGCCAAACATGGAAATCAAAGGATTGATTTCCAGATCCAGCTCAGCTTTATAAGTTTGCTTCAAAATATAATATTGGAAATCAACTTGGTCCTAGAGATGTGCATCCATGAAAGTTGTTCTTTTAATTTACGCCTTTAAATTTACTAAATATGATAATTCACTCCTAAAACTGTGTGTACAGTGTACAGTGTGCAGTGTGCGTGTGCTTATATTTGCGTTATTTGACCAATGAATCTAATTCGCTTCTGAATGCAGGTGTTTTGATTGCGTATATAGCATTTGGGGATCAGGATATAAAATCCAGAGCTGAAAGATTTTTGAGCAGTATTACAAATTCACTTGAAGTAGTTCTGAGACACAATGTGGAAGTAAGAATAGGAATTATGCCAGATGGGGAAAATCCCACAATAGGAATAAAGTCACATGACTTGCCAGTGCCTAAGTCAGGGAAAGAGATGGAAATGATTGGCCTCATGGATAATGAAGTAAAAAGGAATTATAGTAAATTAAGTGGCTCTTCTGATCAGGATCTACACAAGGAATCAATTAAACTACCCAGGAAAAGCTTTAGCAAATCTGAAGGTAAGCTACAAGGAACACTAGATTCAGGTGATGTAACTCTAGTGATGGATGAAAACTTTCAAATGGCAAGCTTACCAGTCTTCTCAGCTGAAGAAAAGATGGAAGTGTGTAATACAAAAGAGAAAAATGAGGAGATTCTTATGCAAAGCACAATCGCGGCCATTGATGAGCAAAGGTTGGAGAGTGCATGGCTACAAGTTTCAGAAAAAGGTACTCCTGGATCAGTGAGTAGGATAAAGCCCGAGAAGAATCAAATACTGCCACAAGATGGCATCTCTCGTCCTAATGAAATGGCATCCATATGCCCCAAACATTGGGAAGATGAACTAAATAGTGAAATTAAAGCTCTGAAACTTAACGACAGACAAAGCCAGCAGAAGGACCAAAGTAGTAAAAGGGTTGATCACAATGCCATGTCTCCAAGCTTATTACATAGTAACAGCCTTGCAGCCAAGTTCGATAAAAAGAACCTGTGAGTTACTTCTTTTGATATGATTATAAATGGCATGCTTGCATCCATTTTTTTTTAGCTTTATCTGGTCTCCGTGGTACCATTGAACAAAATATAGCTGCTTGATCATTTCTCACCATTATTAAGAAATCTGTTATATTCATCGAATCCACCGTAAGCAAAATCAAAATGGTTTATCTAGGCAATAAGTAATGGGGCCAAACTCCGTTAATAATTATAACACTGGCATTCTTTTCATAGACTCAACCAAGTCAAGCTTAGAAACTGAGACCTTGCATAGCCGCACAAGTAAACAGATAATTTCAGGAATCTAAACCTTAACGAATCAATACAGTGTTTGATATAAATTAATCAGGGAAATGGACATTGGCCCAAATATTTAGTTCGGACTATCCCAACTATTTTTGTGAATAAACTGCTCACAATCAGTTGCCCTGGTGTTGTTACTACACAAAAATGACATAAATTAACTAAAATTCGCTAAAGTTCTTACTACTCAGAAATGCCATAGATTAACTAAAATTTCCATGAGAGTTATGATATGCTTTATTTGTCCATATCTTATTATTTTGTATTTCTGGATGTTCTATAACACATATAGTTATTACCAAGGTTTAAAATTTCGGTTTCAGTACCGGTTTCGGACCCTGAAATTTCGAAATTTCGACCGAAATCTGGTACAAAAATCGAAATTATTATTTTATTCAATATTAAATTTTGGCCGAAATTTCGGTTAAATGTTAAATTAATTTAAAAAAAAAAACAGATTTTATGGGTCAAATTTCGGAAAAACCAAAATTTCGGCCAAAATTCCGAAATTTCGGCCGAAATAAATGACCATTTCTGTTTTTAGTGGTTTCGGTGTCGGTCTCCACCGGTTATTACATCCACCATGGTTTTAAATTTCAACAAGACCGAAACGTTCCGAAACCGAAATAGCCGATATTTACAAAATTGCAGTCGAAATTTCAGAAATTTCGGTCGAAATTTGTTAAAAAATATTAAATTTTTATTCTTTTACAAAATTTCGACCTAAAAAATGGTATTTCGAGCGCTTGTACGAAATTTCGGGATTTTGGCGGAAATTTCGGTTTCGGATAAGTCCGAAATTTTAGCCGAAACCGAAATTTAAAACCATGATTACATCACATATATGCTATGGAATGCCTAAATTAACTAAGCTTTGAAGTTTGAATATTGTCTATGACCACATCTCTTTTTCATATTATTCTAGTTTTTCTTTTTTTGCATTTCTATTTTTTCATAAAAGAATTTCGTACTGCTTACAACCATTTTATGATCCTACTCAATGTTTACTCGTACAGTTTTATGTTCTAATCTGATGTCAGAACATTTATGAAATATGTATCTCATGCTGGTTTAAATCTCCATGTTTTAGTTTTATTGAGTGCTACATCTGGTACAGTTTATTATACAGATGAACAAAATCTTTTTTAACGCCTGTTGCTGACTGTTATAATCTAGGACTCTTATTAAATGTCTTTAATTATGTTTCTATTGTTTGCAACACTTCAATTGCATCACTAATTAGTAATATTTTTGAATAGGGGATATGAATCAGGACCTGGTTGCAATGGTCTTTTATGCTGGAAAACTAGGAAACCACCCTATACAGGAAAGGTAGGAATTGCAGTAATCTTCCCATTACAATGACCCCGTATTTTTATTTTTATTTTATAAATTTCATTAGAAAATTTAACGAAAATAACTGTGTTTCTGTCTATTCATTTATTCAGGTTAAGCAAGGGACCCGTGTGCGATCACATAAGCCTGGACGTTTTTTATGGTTTGGACACTGTGGGAAATCAAAGGCCTCAGATAAAAGAATCAGGAGATGAATGGGTAAAACAGAGATTTCATTCACATTTTTTCTTTATATTTTTTAAATTGAGCCATTCTTCCAGTTTATCAAAAAACAGAGTAGGGATTTTTACTTGTTTGTTTTCCCCCCCAAATTTCATGGGATGAAATAAAGGAAGGGAAATATAGAACTTGCTTTTGTGATGGCTTTACATTTATGAGTTCAGGGGTTAAGAGTGATGGACAATTATTAATGAAAATTCTTGTTTTGATAATTTCAAGGCGTGGGATTGGGAGATTATTTTTCTTTTTTTTAATTTTACTATATTTCAAACATTACAATTAGGAATTGATTAGTTGGTGCATAGTTTTCAACAGCCATTTGAGAACTAGCATGTGTTGGAGAAAATGAACGATGGAGATAGTAGAAAATGAAATGGAAATGAGACGCCTCAAGGCGCATAGTCGTTTTCCTTGAGTGCCTACACCATTTGTGTGCTACGGGGAGCCACGAATTCGCCTCCAAGATACAATAAAGCCCATTGAATCTTCACCAACTGTGTGTTGACGTTTTGCACTAAAAAAGAAACCCTGAATCACCCTTGGATTGACGAGTATCTACAAAGAAAGGAGAACATTAGAAAGAAAACTTGTGAAAGAGGGTAAAACAACAAATTTAGGAAGGCTTTTAGAGAGTGAAATCACGTTGGAAATCATCAAATGAATTCCCCAGTTGGAATTTCGTAATCTCCTGTAAATGTTAAGTTTCTGCTCTTTTTAGGTATCTTTCTGTTTGAAAATCGCTCTTACAAGGCACCTTTTCAGATTGGAACGAAATATGATCGTTAGATCACTCGTAATTGTGATTCTACAGTCTAGATCAATCCTTGAGTGACTTGGTTTGTGTAAAACCTCCTTCCTCCCCTATAACCGCTAGATCGTCAATCCATGACTTAGATTACATTCGATTGACTTCTGATCGTTTGAACTAATTGTGATTAGATTATCCACATTGCTCCCGATCATTCACTAGCCGTTATCTGTGATTTGATGCTTCATATCACACCAATTCCAGATCTAACTGTTTGAGCATACCTGACCAACTGAATGATCACGATACGTGACCGATTCTATGTTATGATCCAATCACTCCTCACGACGATGCGAAGTGCGTCAAAAATCGACTTACAACCCTAGTCATGTGTGTGCGGGCGGGTCCACCACTTGCAAAAACCATTTTTCAGCAAAGAAAGAGAGGGAAGTGAGAAAAGCTTTATATACATCTCTCCAACTTTTTAACTTTCCAATGCAGGACTATGTTTCCTCCCTGTATTTTAAAAATTCACTAGGAAAAATAAAAGTGATTTTTTTCTCGTGAACTAAGCTCACCGAGAAAATAAAAGTGATTTTAATCAGGTTTTGAAAGAAAACTGTATTTTATTTGTAAAGTGGGTGCTTTATTTAAAGAGGTGAGACGTGCTTTATGAGGAGGCTCTTCTCTGTCAGTGAGCTTAGTTCCCGAGAGAAAAAAAATCACATTTATGTATATTTGCATATAAAGCAGGGCATGAAGAGAATTTATTGAGACAATCTAGTAAACCATTTGGCGGAAGGCAAGTTAGCTAATGCCCATAAAAAAGAAGAAGATGATCAGCTCATCAGCAAAGAGTAAGTGGGTGGAGATGCTATTTTGTTGTAGAGCTTCCTCCAGTATGAGAGAGAGCATTTCCATTGCGAGGGAGGATACCGTCAGTTGAGGTGAAATGTCGCTGTGATGTTCCATTAACTAGGATCGAAAAGGATGGAGAGGATACGCATTCCCGAGAGCCACTTGCATCATGTTTGAGCATGAAAGAAATGAGAGCTTTAATTCCGACTGAGGTTGTCAAAGGCCTTAGCTAGGTCGATCTTCAGGCACATTGATTGGGAGATGGAAATGATGGAGACGGTCATGGGTTGGCCAAATATTTTCCTCAATCTGAGTTGGGTTTACAAGTTTGTGGCACTCCTCTTGCCCACCCTTATTTCCTATTATTGCTAATTTCTTTCAACATAAGCCATGGATGAGAATTTGGTGAAGGGAGGGGTGGTGGCTATTGTCTAACGGCAATAAGGACCGCCACAAATATTGTTCATGTGAAACAAGCCTAAAACAGGGCATTACTAAAACCTGGAAACAAGTTTTCAACCAAAAAATTTCCAGAATTTTTTTTTGGTTGCCAAACATTCCCGTATGTAGAGAATTCAATTCCTGGCTAATATGAATTCCATGGAAATACACATTCTCTAATTGAAATGAAAACAACCTCATTTTTCATGGAACTGGGGTGCGTTTGGTGATGTTTTTCCTGAGTTTTAGGAAAACTCATGTTTACTGTTTAAAGTTGAAGGGGCAATAGAATCGTTTTTATTGTTTTCTATGTCTGCTTCATCAACCCTAATTCTTTACTCATTCATCAACCGTAATTCCAAACTATAGGCTCCGATTCGACCCCAAAACTCCAACTCGAACCGCCCTCGTCATCTCTTCTCATATGATGCTTTAGATGGGCTTGGGCACTTTGAATGTCCTCCTTAGCAGAATTGGTTCAACCATAGTGACCAAAACTCCATTAAAACGATTGCAAGAATCTTTTGGAAAAGTTTGGAAAGTTTGAATTGCATATGAATCTTCTTGTTTGTTTGTTTGTTTCAATTGGAGCTTTTGTAGGCTTGAAATTTCTGTCTCACCGTTGTTATTGGTGTTGCCGTTAGCATCAGTTGGACAGGATCTTTAATGGATAGGGCCTTATGTTTTCTTAAATTGTTTACCATTTAGTTTCTTTGATGGTTTCCATGTTTTCTGTCTAGAAGATCCCATAAGCATATAATATGCGCTTATGGAAGAAAATTATCAATTTTGCAGGTGCGTCACTAATGGAAGGAAATGAAATTTCAAACATTCTTTAATCCCCTTATTTTCATTTTCCGTTTATATTTTCTTTTGGAAAGATTTGAAAACCTTTCATGTTACGTCGTTGAATTAAGCTGAACTAAGCTTTATTTGCCATGGGTCTAGACCTTCTAGTCTACATGTTAATAATGTGCTTGTGGATAAATATCCTTATGCTTATATCCAGCTAGCTTTTAGTGCTTGGTCATACTGTTATGCTTATACATAGCTGTAGTTTTGTTGCATCCACATGGGGCATCTTTTCATTCGAGGAACACCTGTTACTGAACAATTGTGGTGTAATCAGACTTTGAATTGCTAGTTATTTCTGGCATTAAAGTTACCCAACATCTCTCACTGGATTGTTTTGGTCACCAAAGACCTTGATTTTGCTTTGCCGCAACCTTCATTAACAATCAAATATTTCGAGAACCCCTGCCATTGGATCAAAAAACACTTAGGATGTGGGTCCACTTTTAGAGAAATATGTTTATAAATTTCATCGTCTACACATACACAATGTTCTCATTCCAACATTCTGACAATTTTAATTCTAATTTTTCATGAATATGATACATGTTCTCAAATAAAATGTTATAAAAAATGAATATGATACATATCAAATAATCCTCTTCACGCTTATATTGTCGTGCTTGAGCTTGTGACAGTTTCTTGGAGAAACCTCCTCTTCATTGTATAATCACACTGTATGATTATAATACCGGCATGTTGTTTTGCCTATTCGTCGGAATTAGATTTCCAATCTGATGTTTTCCATCTCCCTTCCTGTATGTTTGCTCGGCTAGACTCAACCTATTTATCTATTCTGCTTATTGTTCTAGTTTCTCTCCATGATTATATAAAAGCAAATAATCTCTTTAGCCAGAGGTTGTTTTCGAACATCATCCCACTTAGTCATGTCAAAAACTTGTATAACTCGTCTATCTTGGATGGTAGTTTGAATATTCTGGACAAGATTTGGGGAAGCTCGTAGAGTCTTGGGGAGTCCCATTATTGGACAAGAGCTTCTTTGATACCAGTTTTGATGCAAATAACAGAAGAAAATAACAATCAAAATAATTGAGATAAAGGGGAAGGACAACATGGGAATCACATTGCGAAAACAGGTAAAATTGCAGGATTAAATGGGTTTGGCCAATATTCTGGCTTGTTTCTTGTTGAGATTTATAAGATCTCGGACAAGAGACTTGAAGATGTTAGTGCATGTGTTGGCGTGCAAGGATGTTTGCAAGTTGAAGATAGCAAGGGGTCTGGGACATTCAATTTCCGTTAATAAATAGATTAATTAGAATCTTTGGATTGTTTGACGGTTGCGATTTTTGGGCCATTGGATATCAAACATAGGGGCCTATCAGATGGATGCCCCAGATCAATTAAACGTGAGTTACCCAAACAGTGAATACCCATTTTCCATGGGGAAAAAATGACAAGCTTTCAATGGCCCCTATGGAATAGAGATGAGTTTGTGAGAATACCCTTACCTTGCCTAAGATTTTGTGAGAATATAGTTGCCTTAGCTGAAGTTGAATCAAGTTCGTCTGATTTGATGATGCATGATAGTAAAATTAAAGACCAATGTAGTGAAATATGAGGCATTTACTAGGGAGCTAGGGTATATTGGGTTGGTGAAATATGAGGCATTTACACGGGCGCTAGAATATATTGGGGTTGGGAACTGATATTCAAACTACCATATTTTGATAACGGCACTACTCACTCACTCTGTTTCAAACTTTTCTAATTGGATGTTGATAGCATCTTGAGTATTGCAACAGCTAGTCAAAATCTAATTAAAAAAAGTAAAAAAAAAAAAAACAAATTAAGTAAACTGTACGAAGTCGAGCGAAGATATGCAAAAAGCATTGAAGGCATGCATGCAAAGAGATTGCCAAAATTTCAAAAGAAAAATGCCCAATTCTAGTGTGACAAGTACCATGACCGATTGACAGCCAAACAAATCCCTTGGAAAAAGCTTTCTTTTCCTTCTCTCGGATAGAAAGAAGAAAAAAAAAATTGCCAAACAAAATGAACATATAATGAAAAGATTATTGACTACTAATCCTGGAAGACCCAAGCTCTGAAAACCCATAACCACGGTCAGATTCCGAACGTCCAAGTATTTCATCCAACGGCCAATGTGGGTGAAAACCTGACATATTCTCCCCAGAGTATGTTGCGGTGGTGGTGGTGGAGGAGACGTTCTTATTTGTGTATTCGACTAAGGATCCATTGGAAGGTGGAGAAGAGTGTTGTTGTTGTTGGAGAGCAACCTTTACACCGGTGACAAGAAAACGTTGGTGGGAAGAAACGTAAGGGCTTGCCGTGTGGATTGACAAGTCGCATTGCCGGCAGAGCAATGCCCTGTCCTCTAAGCAGAAGAAATATCCGGCCTTCTCCTACAGATCGTATGGAGAGGGAACTCAGAAGAGCTAGTCCTTACTTTTTACCATGGAAGGAAAATAGACTGGCAAATTTGTAATCAACAAGAGAGAGAGAGAGCCATGATATATTCGTCCCCCTTTTCTTCCCCGGGACAGCCCCTTGTAGTGTAAAAGAATAGTCATAAATAAATGCACTAGAGGTGGCTCTTCCAGGGAAGAAAAGGGGACGTAAAAAATGTTTAACTCCTTTGACCGCCCCACTTGAATGTTCTGGATCGGACGGCTAAGAGCATCTTGTTGGTCATTATTCAAAATTTAAAATTAAAAAAAAAGGCATTATTTTATTTTTTATTTTTTATTTTTTGTTGTGGCCCAACCACACCGTGGGCTACCACAAATTCAAGTTATCTTGTTGGCCATAACGGTATAGTGAGCCCATCCTTGACTTTCAGCACGGTATTAAATAGGCTAATGATCTTGGCACTCCCACATTTTGATAGTTGCAGTAACTCATCTTGTCCTTTTATTATTTAAACAGCTTTCCGAGTTATTAGGGTTCCCAAAAAGCTCTTAGAAACCATTTTTAACAAAGGAAAGAGAAGCAAAGTCTGTGCAACTATCAAAACATGGCAGTTGAGTAGGCCTTTAAATATCAAACACCATTCCAATATGCCGATATATCTGGAATATTTCTGATATATGGGAACCTACAAACTGTGGCTTTAACTGATCCAGAAAGTCCATTTAATAGGCCTTGCATTAGACCTTTTTTTTAAATTTATTTAACCAGCTGTCAAAAGCTGTTAAAATTAATTAAGCATAAAAAAGCTATTACAATTCTTAAAAACCTGTGTCTCAGCAGCAAATTAAAAAGGAAAAGACAAGGAGAGTTTGTGTCATTATCAAAACATGGTAGTTTTTGTAAAGCAAAGTCTGTCAAGTGGACGGTTTAGATCAATTAAGCCTGTGTCTCAGCGCACTAAGCCTCCTGTGGAGGAAATCCTCTGGTATTGAAATACTGAGGAAGTTGTGGAGGAGGAGACAACATTGGACACAAGATCGATGAGGGACAATGTCCAGGCATCCACTGTAGGTAGGCACCACTTAAAGTTAGGATAAATAAAAAAAATACCTGGCAGATATCGCAGTTGGGGATGTGGTGGCCGGGAGAAGGAGGAGAGAGAAGGGGAAGGCGGCGGTGTTTTCCGGCAAGCTTATTAGCGGCGTGAACCTTCTGATCACACTCCCAGCATAGAGCTGCCTCGTCCGCGCAGCATAATAACGTCGCTTCTGCTTTCTCACATACGTCGCACTGTATCTTCATCGCCCTTCCTTCCTTCCTCTAACTCACTTTCCTGATATTCGCTACCAACTCTCTGCTCCTCCTCACACTCTTTCCTTTCAACTCTGATAGAGATCTAGCTAGGGAGAAGCTACTTCTGTGCTGCTCTCATCTTTCTGTGTGTACTGGAATCCAAAAACCACATCTTTTATTTTCTCTCTCTATGTCTCTCAGCCCCTCTTCCGACTTCCCAGCCGTAGGGTGCTGGTCTGGTTGTAGAAAAACAGAGCAAAATTTTATTTTCTCCTTCGAAGGCGGCAAAAAGAAAGAGATATTTTGTTGGTAATGATCCAAACATATATATAGAGAGCAAAATTACCCTCTATTTTATGCAAATCCCACTACAAAAGTCAGGGGTACCCTACCCACTTCAAGCGATGATACAAACCCTTCATTGTTGCCACTGAGTGTACACAGCAGGAGGCCCACAGCGGTTTTGTTTTGTTGTAGGTCCTATCATTAGTTAACAACAAAGGTATGGGTATTTATGAACTTGCATTTGAAAATATCTTTACACTCCACTATCTCCTCCGGTCAACGGTGTTCGCCCATACGTCTGGTCCCCCACGACAGCCTGGCTCAGTCATCCATGGAAGCGTGTCCAAAATCCAGCCATCCGATTAGATCGTTGTCATTAAAACGACGGTTGGATTTTATCTCCAAAGACAGGAAAGTGTGTGTCCTTAAACAAGATATTTTCAGGTTAATATTATTAAAGATATTTTACAGCATTTCAGTATACCGCGTGGACGCTTAGAAAACAAGCAGCTGTGGTTAATTGAAAGTGGTGATCTACGGTGGGCCCCACCCGGCCAATCTTGAGATAGGAAACATTTCATGAAAAAATGAAAATGACGATTTCTTTTTATAAAAATCTTCTTCTAATTTAGATAGGAAACATTGTATTTTTTTTGGGTAACGAGGATCATGTATATTTCAAATCCCTTGATATAAAAATAAAATGAGGAATGCTAGATGCATGGGGCGCCCTTGCATAAAGAGCTGGAGAAGAGGATAGATAAAGAGACAATATTCGTACAGGGGGGTTGCACACTTGCACGTCACGCTATGCTTTTGGACTGAGGACGAATTCAGCACCTGTTCTTTGGGCTGCAGATATCTCATCAATCCTCACCACCATGCCTTTCATCATTTCTTCCTTTCTACCGATACAAGTGGTAAGGGAATCCCGTCCTTCCGACATTTCTGGTCAAATGGCAAACAAAAATCAAATGAGACTCTTACCATGGTCATGACCAAAAGTTCCAAAAGGGAGATGAGCTGGGTATTATCTCAGGGTTGATTTAAAGGTTTGTTGGCCTATGAAGGTGAAATTCAAGGATTTCAGTGTTACCAAATTTCGGCCAAAATTTCAGAAATGTCTGTCGGAATTTCGGTTTTGGTTATCAGAATTTTTTCTTCTTCTTGGGACTTTTATGGAATTTCTGCCGGAAACTCACGTTTGGCTGGTGTGCCCAAAATAATCCCAGGAACTAAAAATAAGCTTGAAGAAGGATTTTTTTTTTCTTCCCAACAGTTCAAACAACTAAACAAAGCATTTTTTTTCCCACCATAGTCCGGTCAACCAAACGTGGGATTTTTATTTTACCGGGATATTTTCAGGAAGTAATCTTTCCCACCATATCCCAGGAAGTTTTTTGTTCCACAAAAATCCCAGGAAGGAAAAAAATTCCGGCAACCAAACAGAGAAGACCTGTAGACTAATGGTGTAGATCTCTTACATATGCCACCTTTACTATCTTAGATTGAAGGCCCACGGATTGATTTGCTCTCTCCAAAAATGATTCCCATGATAATGATTGAGCTTATTAGCCAAGAGAGCTTCATGGTAGTCTCTGGTGATTTCGTCACTATATTGGCAAAGGCAGGCGTTTTGCTGACGTGGCAGCAAATGCGAAGCAAAACCCGTATTAGCAAGGAGAAACTTGTTCTACCATAATTAATAGCCACTCTAGATAACACCGCGTCCATCGAATGTAAAATGGTTAAAAAGATCCGTATGATGATGTTTGTAGGAAGCCTACGACCATTGAGCTAGCTACAGCCTACAGGCCCAACTCCAAGGACTATCTATGGCTTTTGTTTGATAATTCAACCAATAACCATGGGTATTTTCGCCATTGTACGCTTCGTTTTATTTCCCATCACGGAGTTCCGTTTTGGAAGCGTTTTCTTCACGTATGAAACATCCAGCCTTTTTCTTTCGACCATGAAAACCCTAATTCCGATTTCAATCCATACCTCTTCTTCTTTTATGATTATATTTCTTCAATCTCAGACCTTAAATCGAGAGATTTCCTTTGAGAAATTCCAGATCTTGTGAGCAGCCTTGGTAATCAAGATGCCTGTATCTCCCTTGAACGGCTCATCGGGCATCGGTTTCGAAATTTGGGATCCGGTGAGTTTCTTCTTCAATTGATTTGTATCTCAATCCATGATCGACTATCTCATCTCTGTGCTTCAAATAGGGAAATAAATTTTAGAGCTTTCTCTTCTTCTCAGTCTGTTAGGGTTTTGTTTTTCTGACCTTCTTCTACGTCATGAATATTTTCTTCTTCCTGATTTCTTTGGTTTTCGCATCGAGACTACTATCTTCTTATTTTACCTAGATTGATTCGTATTCCATCTCTTCTCTCCTCTCCATTACTGTTTTTCGTTCGGACCTTGTTTGAATGTATGTCCACACCTTTTCTTTTTATTAATTTCTTATTTCTTCCTTCAATTTAAATCATATTTTACCTCGATTGATCACTAAGCCCATGTTCGTTTCAGATTGTCAGAACCGATTGTGCCCAATAATAGGTCTGGAGGTTACATTCGGTTGTCACAATCTGAAACGAACAGGGCATAAAATGATCCACCAATTACTTTCGGCTAAGGTTTTACTCGTGACACCTTTTTCGAGTATCCACAGCTTTTTTTTTAAAGAGTTTTTGGCTTTCTTGCTGAAATTACCTTCATATATATATATATATTTATTTATTTTTGAATGGTAGAAAATGATTTGGGAACTGATATGGGTCCGCACTAACATGGATGCTTATGATATACCTTAGATGTGGTACATAAGTTTGGTTATTTTACCTTTTTTTTTTTTTTTTTCTTTTTCTTTTTCTGTAGTAGCATACATTCGATGGCCACAGTGGTATCTAAAGTGGCCGCATAGGAGATCAAGTTTCTCCTTGCTAATTGGCTCTTAGGGATAGAGAACTTGGGTGGGGTGGGGTGGGGTAGGGTGGGGGGCATCTCTGATTTTTTAAGGAAATTGAGAGATTCAAGAAAATAGGAGGATAAAATCAAGTATGGTCTCTTAGGTTTCCCCACATACTTGCTCGCTAAATCTTGGATTTTTTTTTTTCGTTTTTGAATAAAAACTTCATTCACAAACAGAACAAAATAAAATATAATGATCGAAGTCAAGAGAAACTCGCTAAAACTAGATACGGAAGTGCTTCCCTAACCTACTCTCCCACACACAATTTGATTGGATAAAACTCATGTTTGATGAATGCTCATTGGGAAACGCGGAACCTACAAGAGTAGGTGGCGTTTTCAGAGATAGCAATGGCGAGGTTTTGACTTTGCGGGAGTTTCTGGCCTCATTGCTATTATTGCTTCTCCTACAGGGTTGAAGCTAAAGTCTTATTGACTGGGTTGTAGGTTTTCTCTTCCAAATTGAATGGCCACCCTGTGGTGGAGGCTGACTCCCAAAACATGATAAATTAGGGAGCCGAGAGGAATAGAGGACCTTGGCGCTTGGGGCTAATCATCAATTAGAATGTGAATGAGTGTTTAAAAATACGGATACGGTGCGGAACGCGGGCGAAGAAAATCCTATTCAACTCAGCACAATGTAGCTGAGTACTCAGTTGATGCGGTCACCATTCGGGAGAGTCAAGGAGTTTTTATTGACTATGTAAGGCAAAACGCGAAACGCAGATGCGGTGCAATGCGGAACGCGGCCAAGATAAAAGGGAGTCAACTCGTGGGAGAGTCGACATGGACACGTGGGAGTTCTAAAACTATGCGTGAATCTGTCAAGGGGAGGCCAACAATGTAGCTGATCTGTTGGTCAATGATGGTGTTTGTAAATACTCGTTAGTAAGGGGGCGATCTCTACCCTGTTTGTAATGTTCTTGTTTTCCTTTTTTCTTAACTCAACTCAACTCAACAAAGCCTTTGTCCCAAACTTGTTTTCCTTTTTTCTCTTTGAATAAAATTGTTACCTTTCCCAGAAAAAATTCTATAAGTTATATTTCCATATATGATATATTTAATCATGTTGGCATATAATTAAGTCTGTATTCTGTAACATCCAATAACAAATTGAAAAATCTATAAATTTTGATGAAATTGTAAGATCTATCACGTAAATGCATATGACTATCCAGTTAGCAATATAAATCTAAGTAGGTTTTATAACTTTTTAAACAACAATATCTTGCTCTTCATAATTGACTTGGTTTTGGGCTGATAAAAAACTCCTCTTACTTGCCCAAGTCAATAAGACCTCTCCGCGTGTCAATCAATTACTCGTTTGAGTTGACTCACTTTGTCCTTGGGCGAGTTCTTCTCCGGACATGAGTCTTTAAACTAATGGTTTATCCAGTGTTTAAAAACTCCTTGACTCGACAAGGAACTCGCCCGAGTCGACTCCTTTTTACATCGGCCGCTTTCCGCATTGCACCACATCCGCATTCCGCGTTTTGCCATACAGAGTCAATAAACTCCTTTGACTCTCCCAAGTTATGACCGCTTCAACCGTGTCAACTGCGTTCTTGGCCGCGTCCGCGCCGAGTCGGCAAGGATTTTTCTTGGGCGCGTTCCGCGTCAAATCCGCATTTTTAAACACTGGGTTTATCATTTCAACGAGAAATTATACGCCCCTTTCCAAAAAAGAAATCTACCCTTGTTAAGCTGGCAGAAAGTAGAAATCTATTTCTTTATAAAAATTAAAAAATTGACATAAAAATAAGAACCTGAACCTGATGCTATTATTCTCCAATCTGAGGGTAAGATTTTTATCAACGTTTTGTGAAATGATTTCTCAAAATCCTTTAGTTACCTTTCCCAACTGTTGGAAGCTCAAACAAAAGAAAAATGGGAAAAATGGAGCTTGATGAGAAACAATGGGGTTTCAGAAAAACTGTTCTTGTATTCCTTTTGCCACCTGATACGTGCTGTAAGCACGTGGCATATCGTCTCTTATCAGACATATTGTCTTGTATATGGGGGCCATAAGAAGCACACCCCCTGTATCATTTTATTGTCGAAGTGTTGTGAGATACATATTCGTATTGGAAGATACGACATACCAACATGGGTTTAAAATGCTTATGCTATAAACTGTTTTTCCAAGTGTTTGAGTTTGAGTGCTTCATCAGTGTTTATAAGCATTCCATTTTCTTTGGCGTTTTCCGTTTCTAGTTAAAGTTTTTTGAGTATCATCAATATCTCTGTATCTTAAAAACTGACTCGACCCTTTAACTTGACCGTCTTGTGGTTTACTTGGATCAATCAAGCAATTCTTTTAAGTGCTTGATTTTGAGTTTAAAATTTAAAGCAATGACGACTCCTGGAAGGTTCATGTATCTTGTCGTTTTGGTGCTGACCTTGTCTTTACTCTGTATCATAGTAAAAAAATTTGTGTTTGAGCAGTGATTGCTCCTGGATATAGAATTTATGTAGTTTTTACTGTGGTTTTATTGTGTTTATTGGAGTAAACAACATTTTGTGGTTTCTCTTTGATTTTTCTGACTGGTGTTTATGAATTAATCTTTGTGAAGTGATAGCTTGAATTTGCATGTTTTTATTATTCAGGTTTCATGCGAGGAACTCTTACGTAACATGGTTGCCTCAACTCGTTGCAGTGAGAATACTGATTTCTCCGCTGCAGAAATCTACCCATATGAGTATGACCAGTTCTCAATAAAGAGGCTAAAAAGACTGGATTCTGAACAATATCATTTGGATGCATATATTTGTGATGG
This sequence comes from Tasmannia lanceolata, assembly GCF_043159265.1. NCBI lineage: Eukaryota > Viridiplantae > Streptophyta > Magnoliopsida > Canellales > Winteraceae > Tasmannia > Tasmannia lanceolata. Next base: position 3,315,913 of record NW_027518731.1, on the reverse strand, counting down.
TAAGATCGATGACATTGCTATACCTTGGCATCAACACACACAAGGCTGCTCATCTTATGGGTATTGACTGTTGCTAATTATCTTAAATCACTAATATTGTCACATAGTTTCATATAGCATCCTAGTATGGCTAATATGCAACTCCTCTGTCTGTGGTTCTGCCTTTGTATGGCTTTGCATTTTCAGGTTATCGGCTAATGGTCATGGTTCTTCTTCTTGCTGTGATCCACTTGAAAAAGTAGGCTCACATGTAGCTATGGTGGGAAGCTGCCAATCTGCAAATAATAGTGGTGAAATTGCTCAGTCCAGCAGTATTGATGGGATAACATGCCACCATAAGAGTAGTCCTGAATATGCTCAACCTCTCTCTGTGAGTGGATGGATGTATATTAACGAACATGGGCAGATGTGTGGGCCATACATCCAAGAACAGTTATATGAGGGCTTATCTACAGGATTCTTACCGGAAGAGCTTCCCGTATATCCCATTGTTAATGGAAGTCTCATCAGTCCAGTACCCCTGAAATACCTTAAACAGTTTCCTGAGCATGTGAGCACGGGTTTTGCATATTGGGCTGCAAGTTTCGCAACCACATTGCCGAGTGAAGCCAGTGTTCCTCCAGACTGTTCTACTTCTCGCAGTAAAGACTTGGTATCCAGTTCCAGTAAGGATGGGGAGTTTGTTCATTATCCTGCTCACTCCTCAATTACTTCAAGATCACAGCTAGAACAACAGTCATGGGTTAGCAATCATAGTGATGGTTCTAAAGTGCAAAAGGCAACCACAGAAGCAACTAACGCGGTCTCATTGAGTCCGCCAATGGTATCTCGGTTCTTTCATCCCATATAGAAAATAAAGACAAATAGTTACTTGAATGCATCTTTAATTTTGATTGCTGAAATTATATTTCCATCCTTTTAGTTTTCCTCGTACTAAGTCAAATTGTCTAAAGTCCTTCATACACGATTATGTTCTTATGGATTTGTTCTTTTTAAATCAGTTGCAGTCCAGTGAAGAATCATGTTGGGTGTTTGAGGATGTGGAGGGAAGAAAACATGGGCCACATTCCCTTGCAGAGATTTATTCTTGGCATTGTAGTGGATATCTTCATGATTCATTGATGGTAAGCCACAAAAAATTGGAATTTATTGGATGCTGTGTTTTCTTTTGTACCTCCCATGAAATTGTTGAATTGGGGGTTGTCTTGGTCAGCTAAGTATGTCAAGCCGTTAACATGTAGGGCTGACCGATCAATTTTAACATTCATGATAAGATTACTTAAGAGTTAAGACCATGTAAATACCCCTTCCACTTAGCATAGGTACCACCGTTACCACTTCCACATAACCAGCTCCTGTGCTGTGCATACATCTGTTTTTTCTACGGAATGAGGATTCTTTCATACTTTCCTTGGTTCTACGAGACATATTGTTTTCTTTCACCTTTAAAGTTTTAATTTGATTTTACTTTTAACACTAGCAATTTCTTTTAACATTGACAACTTCTAATCGAGTCATTTTCAGCTGTTACTTTTTATAGGTCCAGAAATTCTTTCACAAAACAATCCATCTTTTTCCGGTTTATTGGTTTTGTAATGAAAAGTCCACGATTTGGCCTTTCAATTGAGCAACTTAAAACAAATTATACCCGGTGATGGTTAAGTATATGCAATCAGCTATGATTTTCCTATAAAGTCTGATCGTTCAGAATTTTTGTCCTTGCATTTGCAAGGTTTGCTAGGCACAACTCGAGTGCTTTTGTATTCGTGTCTTTTTGACAAGCCATTGTTTAAAAACTCGACTCACTTGGATCAATTTCGTTTTTGTGCTATTGAATCAATCAAAAAATCCTTTGACCCCCTCACTGTATTAATCATTTATTCACCCAAGTTGACTCGGTTTTACCTTCAATGAGTCCCTGTCAGATTATGAGTTTTTTAGGCAATGAGATAAAAAGAACTTGTGTGTTTCTGGGCTGTTGAATGAATTGCTTTTTAATTGAACAACTAACAAATTACGTGTAGTGATGGTTAAATATATGAGATTTGCCACATATTTTCAGTAATTCAGGTCATCCAGAAGCTCCCCTCCCATTTGTTCATAAGGTTTAGCGTTTGTTACATCAAAATCTCACTTGGTTTGCTAGCAACCATTCTGCATTTTCTTGAGTGATCCAGGATGCATATTCATGCTGTGGTGCCTCGATTACTAAGAATTGTTTTATGTTATTCGAATTCATTACATCGAGTTTGTGTTTCAGCTTCTTCTTATTAACTATTTGAGTCTTTGTCATCTCCCATCACCACAACATGCCAATGTAGAAAAATGAGAGACATACTTGATAGATCATAGATCAGTTGCCATCAGATGTAAATTCCTTGAATCCTTTTTTAACTACTATTATGTTGAACTCGGATGGGCACAATGTCCTCTTTCAGTCCAAAAATAAGTCTTTTACATCCAGAGATGTTTCATTCCTTACGTCTCAAGACAATGAGGAATTTTCCTGCACCCTTTCTCTTAAAACCCCCCCTAATGGGAGGTGTTCTTGACACCAATTTGGATCAACTCTTAAACATTCTATGACTGTCAGTTATAAGATGCTCAGTAGTTTTTAATCAATTAATCTTAGAACTAACCTTGATGCATCTTGATTGAAAACATTTTACTCTTCTCTGTGTCCACTAGGTCAGCTTAGCTAATTAACCTAGACAATTGAACATTGTGAATGGGAAGTGGATGCACACAATACACCTTATTCACTTGATATTATGTATTTTCTTTGAAAAGACAGGTTAGTCATGCAGTTCAATGATGGAACACATAATAATTTAAATCTGGGATCCTGTTTCACAAAAAAAAAAAAAAACGATCTGGGATTCTATAAGACTTAGGCCATGTTCTTCAGTGCTTCTTGTTCCTTTTTTTAGACTGGGCGAAAGGGGTGGAAGAGAATTTGGGGGAGTGACTTTGCTTCGCCCACAGAATTCTTCGTAATCACTGCAGATTTCCCCTCAGTAGTCGGAAATAAAAGGAAATGGTCGGAATGGGTTGGGTATTGGAGGACACCTTTCTTGTTTTTTTTTTTTTTTTTCAATTTCCCACGAGGAAAAAAGTGGAAAGCGCTGTCGAGAAATGTTAATAATTTAACCTTAGAGTAAGTCTTATCTTTAATAACACAAGAGTTCACCTCTAATGAGATGGCAAATACAAACTTGTTCTTTAATGCTCTACCTTTCTTGCTGTTCAAATAAAAACACCCGAAGCTTTGCTTTCCTCAAACCACTGCATTGGTATAGGCAGTAGAGTGAGGAAATGGCGATACAACCATCGTCAGCTCATCTTGAAATACATGCTTATTCTTTAATCATCTAGCTTTCTCCCTGTTCGAAAAAGATTCACTTTCCTCCAACCACTGTGTCAGCATAGTCAGTAAAGTGAGAAAATGCTGATACAACATTTATAACCTCATCTTGAAATGCACCAAAATGCAATGCAAAACAATTGCCAATGCTCCAAAAGCTGAATCTGTTTTTTTTTTTTAAGAATTGTTTAGCCAGATAATTCTACAAAACTTCATGGGTGAAAATCTTGTCTTGATGTGCTGCCACCAAGATAGCAAATTTTCTCTGTACTCCTTTGGCAGATCTGTTTCATGACTTACTTATTTTGCTAGCATTTTGTAGTTATCTAATTCTTGTTAATTTTTTTATTGGATTTTTTTTAGATTCATCATGTAGAAAACAAGTTTCAACCCTTTTCTCTTGCATCTGTAATCAATGGATGGAGCTCAGGTAGGCCAGAAACTTTTCCTGAAACTGAGATTAAATGCCATGATACGAGTTCTCTTCCCACATTCATAGCCAAAATATCAGAAGAAGTTTCTGTCCAACTACACTCTGGGATCATGAAAGCTGCTCGTCGAGTGGTTCTAGATGATATAATTAGTAGCATTATACCTGAGTTTGTTGCCTTGAAGAAAGCTCAGAAACATCTCAAGCCTGAATTAGCAAATTGGCCTGTCAAGTCCTGTTCTTTGGATGATAGGAAGGTAATACATTAGTTAAGAAGCTGTATCATAATGATGCCATTACATGTGTATCTGTGAAATGACTTTTTTGTGTTATTTTCTTGGTACACAGTCTGAACTTCTGGTGAAGAGAAGTCATTATGCTTCTCCGGGTACTATGGTTGAAGTCACCTTTCGTACGTCTGACCAGGCAATTTCTATTGATGATTCTCCTAAGGAGCATCGTGCAAGTATAAAGTCTTCTGGGAGGATTGAAGATTTTTTGGGTGTATTATCAGTGGCACGCAGGGTGTTTTTTTATTCTTGTATGCAAGTCATGTGGAATGCTATCTCTTATGACTCTGTGGCAGAGTATTCATGTGCTTGGCGTAAAAGAAAACGTTGGTCTGGTTATCCTATTTTGCCAATTGTTGCTGCTGTTGAACAAGATACCCCACGTGAAAAATTGCCGTACATGAGTGGGAGGCTCACTGCTGATGATGTATGCTTTTCTTTACTTGAATGAGGGAATTTATCTATTATTTCTCGTCATTCCTTGAATGTTACACTCATATTTCTGTGCTTTTACAGATGGACTTTGAACCAGAGTCTCCTGTTCACGACATGGATTGCCCTCCTGGATTTGGACCAAGTCAAGCCCGGTCACCTTCCATTTCGGAAGACAGGTCCTCTTCTTTTGCTGGAGCAGCTTCACTAAAACAAATTAGATCTTCTTGCTCCAGTGGAAAATTTCCCATAGACATACAAGAAATCCAGGAAAGCGTAGAAAAAGCGCTATATTTATCAGTAAAGGTTTCGTTGTTTGAATATTTTGAAGATGTTATAAAGGCGGAAGTGATGAAGCTGTCCGATTCTGCATTGGAGGATGAAAAGAATGAGGTAAAGTCTTGAAGTCCTTGTATTATAGTACAGCTCATTGTGGGAAATATACCTACACCTGCTCCTCATATCATGGAATTTGACACTTATTTGGCAACAAAATCATATGGTCTTTGTTTATTATTGTTTAGGAACTAGTATTTCTCTTTTTGTGGTCAGTTTTTTTGTAAGATGGAAGTACCTTCTGATTGCAGGATGCTGTTGATGGTGACAAGCATTCTTGCACATCCAAATCTCTTAGTATTGGTGCTGATGCTTATGGTTCTCTTGATGTGGGCATTGTTGTGGGTGATGTTACATCTCATGATGTAGAAATTCCAGAATGTTCATCAAGGCCTTTTCTGAACCGCCAAGGCTCTTTTTCAAGACGTACTGTAAGTGCCTTTGAAAGATTAGGTTTACCCATGGTGGAAGAGGTTGTTGACCATGAGTTTAATGAGCCACCACCCCCTGGACTTGAAGAAGGTTCTATGCTTCTTGATCCACTTCTGAAAATCAAATTCCGGCCATCAAAAGTCGATGAATGTATTCCTAAGATGGGCATATATGTTGCCATGGCTTTGTGCCGACAGAAGATTCATGATGACGTGCTCGACAAATGGAGAACCTCTCTTTATGATGCTGCTCTTCATCGTTATTTTCTGTCATGGTGTGCTTTGAGGAAAAACCATGAATCTGATGTCTCTGAAGTCTCCAATAGGACACAATGCGTAAATAATGTATGTGAGGTATAGTTTCTTTTGTTTCTTTCATGCATTTATACCTACCCTTTTCTGTTATATACTCTTCTTTTTCCCTTATCAATCATCTATGTGTGCTGGTGATTCTGGTGATTTTGAGTCTGGTGGTTCCATATGCTTAATATTCTGTATATTTGAAGTTTGTACTGATCATACATGCATATGTTTATTTTAGGACCAATATTGATCATACTTACATATGTTGATTCTAGGAGCAACCATTTCAAACGGGGAGAGGGGCTGATTCTCCTGCTATACTTGAAAAACTTAGAGTAAGGCCAAAGGATTCTCATAGTTCAGGCTCATCTGGAGTTTCTTTAGTGATTGGTAAATATACATATTTCCGCAAGAAAAGATTATCACGGAAAAAGATAGGGTCTTTGTCACAGTGTATCGCTTCAGAGAATAACAGCTTGCCAAAGCAACCTGGGAATAACTTAGGAGATCAAGATATGTCTGGGATGGGGTCTGAGTTAATTGAACTAAAAAATGCGGATGAGAATCTTCCAGGAAATGATCCAATCAAACTCACGGCAGAAACTCTTGTGAGCTATGCATCTTTGCAAGCTACTGTTCTAAGTGGATCCCCTGGTGATTGCCCATCAACAAGCGCGACAACTACTCATACGTCGAAAAAGATTGCTTTTGACATTCAGAGTACAGGTTGTTTTCACCTTTGTGTAAATAATGATTTGGCATTTTCTGAAGGATATCACTCATTTTTTTGAATGTGTAAATGCAGGTAATAAGGAGGTCACAAAAGATGATACAAACTGGAGCTTAGAAGGGGTTTCGGTTTCAGGTCAAAATTCTAACCAAGTTGAGAACGTTGTGGATAGCAGTAGCTCTGTTCAGAGATCTCAGAAGGCGCTTGCTGAGAACAGCTCTGACAAGATTTGTAAGTTCTGGGCCGTTAATTTGGAAATTTCAGTTGTTTCCTTAAGGGGCCGTTTGGATACGCTGATGTTAGAATCTTGGAATTCCTCAAAATTGTAGATGGGAGACGGAAGAAGAAGGAGACCAGCCGTCATTTTCTGATTTCTCTTTCTTCTTTCCATCAGCAAGAGAGTAGGAGATCATCCCATGTTTTTAGGTTTTATAAATCTCAGGATAGGGGAGAGGTTTCTAAAACCTGGATTTCTTACTTAAAATCCAAGATTCTAAAGAGAAGCGACACGGACGGTCTCCTTCTTCTCTAATCTCCCATCCAGTATTTTGAGGAAATCCAAGATTCTAAAATTCGTGTATCCAGGCATTTTGGATACGCAGATTTTAGAATCTTGGATTTCCTCAAAATTGTAGATGGGAGACGAGAGAAGAAAGAGACCAGCCATCATTTTCTGATTTCTCTCCCTTCTTTCCATCGGCAAGAGAGCAGGAGATCGTCCCATGTTTCCAGGTTTTAGAAATCTCAGGATGGGGGAGAGATTTCTAAAACTGGACTTCTTACTTAAAATCCAAGAAACGCTGTCAGGACAGCATACAACAGCTTGATCATGAACCCTCTTTTACACTATTTTCAAACTAAAACCTGGATTCTAAAATCCGCGCATCCAAAAGGTCCCTATATGTTTCAGTTTTTATGTTTTGACATGACTTTTCGCTGTTTTATATTTTTTTTCATGTTTGCAGCAACTAAGGTACCACATCTGAAGAGGAAAGGTTTAAGCCAGGAGATGTCATTGTATAAGCCTGCAAAAGCTTTGAAACTATCACATACGAGTGCTAATAAGAAAGAAAAACACACACAACTAGCAGTAAAGAAGGTTAAGTCTGCTAGGTTCAGATTAACAGATAAATGCCCAAAGTCAGATGGCTGTGCTCGAACTTCCATCAATGGCTGGGAATGGCATAGGTGGTCACGTACTGCGAGTCCTGCCGACAGAGCTCGTGTGAGAGGAACTCCGTTTGTTAACCGTCAATATTTAGCTTCTGAGGTTAATACATCATTGTGCTCAAACACCAAGGGCCTTTCTGCAAGAACGAACAGGGTTAAGCTCCGAAACCTTCTTGCTGCTGTCGAGGGCGCTGACCTTCTCAAAACAACTCAATTGAAGGTGAGAATGAATTCTAGGATCATACCTAGTCATTTACTGGGGCTATCAGTTTGAATATTCCATGTTCTTGCTGCAGGCAAGAAAAAAGCGCTTGCGTTTCCAAAGAAGCAAGATACATGATTGGGGTCTTGTTGCTCTTGAGTCAATTGAGGCCGATGACTTTGTAATTGAATATGTCGGTGAATTGATTCGTCCTCGGGTAAGAGTTACTAATTTCATCCATTTCTTGCTTATTGGTATATTATTCTGATTAAAGAACTATTTATTTAATTTTGTTCGGTTTAGCTTTTCATTCTGGTATTTTTTTTTTATAATTTGCGTTTTATCATTTTGGCTACTCTTATTTTACTAAATGATCTGAATTTCACAGATATCGGATATACGTGAGCGTGAATATGAAAAGATGGGAATAGGCAGTAGTTATCTTTTCAGATTGGATGATGGTTATGTGGTAATTAAAGAACATTGTCTTCCCTGTTTAGTTTTTGTTGCTTATTGTTTCATTCCAATTTTGTACTTCATTTTATGAGATTTTCTTTAGGTTCTTCATGATGACATCCTGTGCTGGTTGGTTATGTACTTGTTGTACTTGAGTCTTTGAGAGTCTTAATTGCCCCACCTTTCACTTCCAAATTCTTGCAACCTGTTATTGTAGTTTTTTGGCCTCTTCATTTGTATAACTAGATGGTTGAATTGCTTAATCATAATGCATATATTTTGTTTTTTCATTCAAAATCTGGCCCAACTTCTGATCAATACTGTGGGTCACATGTGTTATCATATGCTTTAAAATTTATCATGAAGGATCATCATCAAGTCATTACCTATGGTTACATTTTTTTAATGATGTGTAATGTTTGCTATAATTTTGGTGGCTAGAAGCGGACTAGTATGACAATTACAACAAATCGGGATATCTTTGTTGTTATTCTTTAAAAAACCTTACACAAAAATAGATAAAACAAAATTACTAGATGCTGCCCCCCATAAATTATTTTAAAAAATTACAAATCTGCCCATGTGGGCAGTAATTAATAGATCAGTCCTCTTCTAGTCACCCAAATTCTGCTAATCAATGTTTTTATGAAATCTGCTTTTGCCTCGTCATTACTCAAATGAATGATGCTGTATGTGATGCACCCACATGTTGATCAATTCCTCAACATGCTTTAACATTGCATACAAGGTTTTAAATTTCGGTTCTGTAAAGCACCGAAACTGAAATTTTCGGCCGAAATTCCAAAATTTCCGGCGAAATCCACGAAACCAATTGAACGGCTATTTTTTCTCCTATTTTATTTCGAACGAAATTTCCGAAATTTTAGTAATTTTGGCTGAAATTTCGGGATAATATTAAATAAATATAAAAAATCTGGATTTTTGGGTGAAATCCCTTAAATTTCAGGATAAGCGAAATTTTGACCGAAATTTCAAAATCTCGTCCGAAATAAACTACCGTTTCGTGTATTTCGAATTTCACTTTCGTTCTCGACCGAAACCCGCAATTTTGGATTTCGGTCGAAATTTAAAATCTTGATTGCATATGTGCATTAGTGGATGTTAGGTTTGAGTTTCTAACAATAACTCTACATGCCCAGTGGGAAGCTAAAAATTCATCGGTTATGGTATTTTAAGTCCATTGTATGCTATTATATTGTAAACATGTTTTCAACTATTCATGGAAGTTCTTTTCCGCTGTTTATTTGTATGTAATTTTAAATATAGGTGTTGGCATAATTATATATCTTCTCTATATTTGTAGGTTGATGCTACCAAACGTGGTGGAATAGCAAGGTTTATAAACCATTCATGCGAGGTAGTTATGTGAGCGCTTGTGACCGTTTTGACAAGTAGAAGCTCTTAATTGTCTTTTGATGTTCCCTTTTTCTTTGTTATTTTCTCTTTTTCAGCCCAACTGCTATACCAAGGTGATCACTGTTGAGGGACAGAAAAAGATCTTCATTTATGCAAAGAGGCAGATTTCTGCTGGTGAAGAAATTAGTTACAACTACAAATTTCCGCTTGAAGAGAAAAAGATACCCTGCAATTGTGGTTCTAAAAGGTAGTATGGAATAGGTTTTTTTTTTCCTTTAAATTTGAACTGAGAGAAGTTAATGGGTTGCTTTCCATTTCATTTAATTGAGGTTTTTTTTTTATTTGGCTGAAAATATCCTCATAATGTAACTTTTGCTTGGTGGAAATGATAACTACTGTGCAACTTTATGAGTTACATGTGAACTCATGCTCCGCAACAGATTGGAGGAATGTTCCAAGGAGTATGTATCGGTATGGCAGCAAATGATAACTGAAATCTCTATCTGTCAATAACCCATGACAAGAATGTGATCTCTTGTCAATGTTCCGACCCTGTGAGAGAGCCCTCCCTCAGCTTCTCTCGTGTCAGCAAGAACATACTTACTGAAAAGAAAATGTAACCTAATCATTTCAAAAAAAAGAAAGAAAATGTCTCCTGATCTTCATTGTCTCACTCTAAAACTTGTAGGACAAATTGGCAAATGTTAATTTATTGTCGGATCACCTGCTTAGTTCTGCTTCCATGACAAGAACGTTCTATGAATCTGTTTCTTTTCTTCCCAGATCCCGCCACATGTATGTGACTTGCTTGAACGCTGCAGGGATCATTAAATTTGAATTATTTCTCCCTGCACTGCCACTAGTTCTATATGAAAAGAGAGAAAGGAAACAACCCTACTGGTCTCTCAATCCCTAATCCATATGAGAATGTGTGGTAATTGCAATGAGTAGAATGGCCTACTAAAGCCTCGAAAAGTCCTTCAAGGCCTTCCCTCCAAAGAAAATCTGCAATGGCCCATGGTCCCTACTCACTAAGGGACGTTGTTTACAAGGGAATTCTAGATTATGTGAAGTTATGATTTGTTCTAACTTCTAACAGAAGAAGTATTTATACTCAATTTTAGTTTTACTTTGTGATTTGGTTTATAAAAAGCTACTTACGAATGCAACCAAATCTTGGAAAATGGAACTTCTGGTTGCCGATGGGCTAATTTTTATTTTGGTAAAGCAGTTGTCTAATTTTATCGTTTTGTTACAGATGCCGTGGATCATTGAATTAGGAAGGGCTTAGAGTTTTTGCCACTGGTGTGTACTATTTTTTCTTTCCATGTTTAGTTCCTTCATTTATATTTTATTTATTGGAATGATTTTTCTTATCATTTGGTTATGGTTCTTTTAGGCAATGCATGCAGGTGGATGTACTGCTTACCATGCAGATATAATGTACAGTTACCCTATAATAACAAGTATACGTGGTTTCTTGATATTTAATCAGTTTTTGGAGACCATTAGTTTATTAATTTTTTCCTTTCATTTGTCAGAATATTTTTTTGTTACAATATATTTGAGGATAACTTCATGTTTCCTGTGAAGTCTCCTGTTTTCATGTATTTTTTGCGTTAGGCTATGAATTAAAAAGTCATAATCTCCATTTGTACTTATAATCTTTATCATGTTAGGTTTGCATGTTCATTATTCTTCGCAACTTACGTAATTTGAGAGGCTATGGACAACTTCATGTTTCGTGTAAACAAGTCCGAGTTGCAACTGTGTTCCATTTCTCAACTTGGCAAACATTGTGAACTTTCATGTGCTTTGAATAATATTTATATATCATGTTTTCCATTTGAGCTTATACATTATGATATTTGAGGCTCTGTCTCAATTTCCTTCTTGATTTGGTTCTTGCTATTACGTTATATTTGTTGATGATTATACATGATTACTTGGATTTACCTTCTTGAAAACAAATCAGATGTGTTTTCTTCTTTCTCTATTATCACACCCTTGTTACATAGCATTATGGCAAGTGTATCTTGTACTTACGGAGTGACTGAGATGTTGAGTACACCTCCTAGGATATTCAAGACTTTTGTCTATCCATTGTCATCAATCAACACTTTTCTTTTCCATGAACGCCATTGCCAAATGGAGCTTCTGAACGAAAGTATCGGTACATCACCAAGGCAGGCTTATCCATGTTGTTTTACTCTTGGGCACTAAAGCATATATGGACCTAGGCATCACACGCAGTGATAAATGTTATTAATATGCTTTCATCCACCTTTCTTGGCTAGGGCTCTCCTACTCTGGCACTCACCAACACAGATCCAGACTGCTCTATTCTTTAATTGTTGTGTGCGCGCGCACGCCTGTCCCTACTAGGATGAAATTTTCCGACTATGCTATCACTTGCTCTTTTTTGTGGGAAATAGTGATAACCACTAGGGTTACTGGTGTTCCTATCATCTCACATAATTCTGATCCCACTTCAAATTTCTTTTGATGAGTAACTTATATGACCCAACAAACATTTGAAGTGATGTTAAGGGGCATATATCTCGTGATGTGGTATTTGTGTTATATTCTACTGGACTTTTACTCTAGCTACCGGCAGTTACATTATTTTTTTTTTGAAAATTGGCAATTTCATTTATACTATGAAGATGACATTGGGGACCAGGGCTCCCTACTTGCATTACATACAATCAATTAAGGGTGGCCAGGAGCATACTCCTAGGCCAGTAAAAACCAAAAGAAAAGATCTCATAGTAATACGAAAATCCTTATGTTTGCCAAAAGAACAACAAAACAAGTTATAACAGCCTAAATCCTTAGGCAATTAGATGAGACAATGATACTCAATGAGGCAACATCTAGTGATAGCTGGGTAGAGACTATGGAAAAGGAAATGGTGGCTTGATCAGAATGCTACATGAGAAGTGTTAGCAAACCTGCAGGCCTGAATCTGTTAAGCTGCAAGTGGGTTTTCAAGCCGAAGCAAATATCTGATGGTACCTAGACAAATACAAGGCAAGGTAGAAAGGTGAGGTTTTTATATGCGGTAGCCAATATTTTGTTGTACACAACCAGATGGATGTCAAGAATGCTGTTCGTCATGTATATCTGGTAGAGGAAGTTTATATGGGGCTAACAGAAAGATTTGGGACTGCACATCTACAAGAGGCACTAGAGGGTCATTTATGGGTGGAGGGTGACTTAACAGGCCGAGGAATGTAATTTGGCTCGTTTCTGGAACCTGTAAAGGTTCACGGTGGTCGGTGGACTGGGAATTGGGTTTTTGGTTTTTGCTGTGGGCATTCAATGGTTTCGTAGATTCAGGGGTTATCTAAGGGTTTGGGTGAGGGCTAAGACTGTCGCAGGGTTCAGGTTGAAGTAAAAAAGGGTTTGGAATGTTGGGCTATTACTGGCTGTGTTTTGAAATTGAAACTGGTCTTAGACTCTTAGGGAGGTTCATGGGTCTAAGGTAGAGGGGTCGTGGAACTCGTGGGGTGTAAAGGGTTAAGGTAAAGGGTATAAAGGTTACAAGTGAAGGGGTTTTATTTGCTTGGCAGGTCGTAGGCTGGAGTGATGGAAGGTATGGATGGGAGGTTGTAGGAAGGTGGACGTTGGACTGGTATGGGAAGGTCGATGGTTTCAGGTTTTAAAAAATATATAAAAGACAGTTGGAGAGGGTGAGAACTAGGGGAGACAAAGAAAGTAGAGAAAATCCAGACCTAGATTCTTTGGAGAAAAGATGTGCAATTTTGGGTTGCTAGTATGCAAAGAAAAGAATATGAAAGAGAGCCTTACATTACGTAGACTATTGGTACATGACTTGCTAAAAAAAGACTCCTAAACCAATTTAGAAACCAAAATCATGTTCTATGTAGTTTCTAAATAAATCAGCAGTCATAATTAAAAACTTACTAAAAAACAACCTCATGATGGAAATAAACTAAGGCAATTAAAAACATCAATAATTAAAATAGAAACTAATCCTAACATTACTACTATTAAGACTTGTAGAAATCCAACTAGTACTCTCTAGCTAGGACTAAGAGTGGGCACTTCGTGCTTTTAAGGGACATGATCCCACAGGGGTGTCATGCTTATGTTGCAGGGCTTAAAATAATATAGTTGATATTGATTGTGACTCCCAAAGGCATTATGACATGAATTTTGATAAGGGCACCAACTGATGATATTAACAACCCTTTATTAATATGGCCAATAATGATAATGGCACCTGAAATTTGTAAGGGTCAGGGATATGACCCCCATCAAACAGCCTGAAATGGCACCTGTTGACGTACTTAACCACCCTCTGAATGGCATACGAACTGATGGTTGGAACAAAAGACGTATCGGTTCATATCCGACAAGCGAAATTCCATTACTTGGAGGATTAGGATTGTCCAAATCAGCATTATTTTTGGGGGCATGGCGTGTAAATGGCGGTCCTTAACGAACATCTTAACCATTTTCAGTATGTATTGTGGGGATGCTATATGCCTCTACGGCTCTACAGATAGAAAAACATGCTATATGCCTCTACAAATAGAAAAACAATCACATTTTCTATTATGCACTAAGCTCGAAATAGATGGTACACACTAGCTTAGTGTTTCTTGCCAAGCTCCTGTTCTTACATGTGAATGAATGATGGCATAATTTTCAGTCATTGTATTGTTTGTTGGATTAAAGTGTACACTTGTAGCCAAGGTTTTAAATTTCTACCGAAATCCGAAATTTCGGATTTTGGTCAACACCAAAACCGAAATTCCCGAAACGTACCAAATTTCGGTCTACATTTCAATATAATAATTTCGGTAATTTCGGGAGAAAAATCAGTAGTTTCGATAACTTCTATCGAATTTTGACCGAAAATTCGGGATTTCAGCTGAAATTTTGGTTTCGGTGAATCCCGAAATTATAGCCGAAACCGAAATTTAAAACCTTGCTCGTAGCAACTAGCAATAGATGTCACATTGGCGGTTTAGATATGAGATAGTTGGTCGCGTATCTTAATTTTGAATCAAGATATGTTGCAAATTCATTTATAGCCGATTTCATAGTAAATGTTCCACCTCTCTTGAACATTCTTTTCTTTTTCTTTTTTCCCCCTCTTTTTGAACTGTGTGACTGAAATATCTGAAATATGTGCTAATAGGTATCCTAGTTAGAGCTGCTCTATGTAGACATTGAAATATGGTTTCAGTGTCTTCTAGTGCAGGTTAGTTTGAGCTGATCTATGTAGACATTTAAATATGGCTTCATTGTCTTCTAGTGCAGGTTAGTTTGAGCTGATCTATGTAGACATTTAAATGTGGTTTCATCGTCTTCTAGTGCAGATTGGTCTATATATTGTTTGCTCCACTTGAGGAGTCATAGTGCTTCAAAGTTTTCATCACCAAGCATTTGGAGACCACTTGTTGTGTACCAAAGCTTCATTGACTTTTCCTGCTCGGTGGATGCTTGTAACTGTTAAAGAGAAAATGAGGGTGACTCTCCATCGGGCTATATTCTTTACTTTGTATGTATATCATTTCAAATAGGTTTACATATCTATTGCCAATCCCACATTGGCAAGTTTATATATGGAATCAATCTTCATTTCAATCGATCTTGTTTCTCTTGGATGCAAAGTTGCAAAATTCTCCAAATAATTGGAAAATTCTTTAAAATCCTGAATTTCTGATACTCCATTTAGGCTATAAAATTCCTGAATAATTTGTACATTTTGATTATTTTTTTTGAATTAAATGTGAAATCAACAAATAATTCGTTAAATTATTTTTTCCTGAATTTCTGATACTCCATTCAGGGTATTAAAATTCCTGAATAATTTGATTTTTTTGCATTTTTAGAATTAACTATGAATTTTTGGAATAAAATGTGGATTCAACAAATAATTTGTCAAATTCTCATTTAATATTATTTGTAAAAATCTTGCGAGAAATTCAAAACGAAAAGGTGAACTCACATCCTATTATTCAGCTAAGACCATAGTTGTCAACCCGTGACTCGACTCGTAACTCAATTTCTTAATTTTATGACTAGTGATTCGACTCGACTCGTGAGTCGTAAGAGTTTTTGACAAGAACAAAAATTTAGTTAAAAAAAATATAATTATATATTAAAAGATAAAGCATGTAAAAAATATAACCCAATATAGCACATTGATAAAGAACTAAGCCAAAAATATAAATAACTATATGCTTGGAACTTGCATGCACAAAAATAATTAAGTTTATGTTGGAATTTAATAACGGGTGAAAACCCTTCCTTGCTTTAGATTTGTATCCGCCCATGATTTATGGTGTGGTTGGAAGGAGATTTGTGGTGGTTTAGACCAAGAACCCAAGATTGTCCAAGACTAGGAGCCTCCCGCACATGGTTTTTGAAGCTAAATTTTGACGGGTCTAGCATGGAGAACCCTAGTCCTGTCGGAATTGGGGAAGTCTTGAGGGATGAATTTGGAGCTTTGAAATGGGCTTTTACAGGTCCCATTGGAGCCGCAGACGCTAATGAAGCCGAAGTGCGTGCTGTCTACTAAGGAATAAAGTATACTGAGAATGAAGATTTGAATAAGGTAGTGGTGGAAGGCAAGGTTTTAAATTTCGGTTTTGGAATGCGTTTCGATACTTACCGAAACTGAAATTTTAGCCGAAATTTTGAAATTTCGGAAGAAATCTAACGAAATCATTTAACGCTTATTTTATCTCATGCATAATTTCGACCGAAATTTCAGGATAATATTAAATAACTATCTAGAATCCAGATTTTTGGGTGAAGTTCGAAATTTAGGGATAAATGAAATTTCGATCGAAATCTCGAAATTTCGATCGAAATAAAGTAATGTTTCGATTACAATGGATTTTGATTTCGTTATCGACCAAAACCTGAAATTTCGGATTTCGGTCGAAAATTAAAACCTTGGTAGAAGGAAACTTGCTCAATGTTTTTTCTTTGAAAATTGACAATTTCATTGATACTATGAAGATTACATTGGGGACCAGGAGTCCCTACTTGCATTATATAGAATCAATTAAGGGTGGCCAGGAGTATACTCCTAGGCTAGTAAAAAACCAAAAGAAGTGATCTTCTGGGTCAACCGCTACAGAGAGGTCTACATTTCCATGCTATGTCACCATGCCAAATAACTATTTCACTTCCCTTTGGAATTCTTCATCTACTACTGCAGCCGAGAGTGCCTTCACCATCCCCCCTTCCTTTCCTTAACATTGTCCAATGGTCTCAATTGAATCGAATCCAATAAAAAATGCCATATTTGTAGGCCCCATCATGACCTCCCACGTCACACAGACTTCGCCACCACTTTCTGGCTGGCGAATTCGATTTTTAAAAATCCCGCTCAAGGCCTGAAGCTATAGCCAACGCATCGAATCCGATCTTCGGCAGCCTCCACCTTGCGCCACCGCCCGTCCCGGGGGATCCCCATTAAACCACCAAGCCAAAAACCCCAGGCTAACCCTAGAGACTATCATTGTTCACCCTAACTTCTTCCTCTTCACATCCACCAGAACCTGAATCCCTAACCCTACCTTTCCTTCCACCTAACCCTGGAGACCACCATTGTTCACTCTAACATTCTTCCTCTTCACTTCCACAAAACCCTAAATCCTTAACCCTACCCTACCTTCCACCGAACCCTAGTCTTAGCCACCGCCTTCCACCACTACAGCTAACTACCTGCAACCCAAAACACCTATCCTAACCTAACACCTCGGCCCTTCTAGCCCCAACCTTGTACCTCAATCAAACCCATATTTACCCCCCAATCTCCAGACGGCAATTCCAATGCTATCTCCAGCTACCCATCGCCTCCGCCACTCAAGGCCACTCACGGCTTCCCAAAGCCCTTTGCCGGTCATCCGCCACACCCTTTCCGACATCCCACGTGCCTTCCGCATTTCACGAGGGAGAGGAGTGTTTGGAATAGCCGGTCATCTCAATACCGCCGTCCGCATCCTCCATACTTTTTCTCCACCACCATCACCTCCACATCCAACCTCCTTTTTTTCCCCCGCTTTTCCATACTCCTGCCACGTCCACCACCTCCGACGACTCACTAGCCCACTCGCTCCATCAAACCTACGCAGTCCTGATCCTTTCCCCATTAAATCCGGCCCACTCGGACCAGATCTTGCCAATCCGCACTTCCAGTCACCATTGCTGCATCCCCTGCGAGATCTGCCAAACTCCGGGTATCATCCGGCCACCAACACCTCCCTTGCCCATCAAGGGAGAGAGAGGGAGGGATCAGAAAGTAGGAGAGATAGATCTAAGAGAAAGAGAGACCAGAGAGATAGAAAGAGGGGGGATCAGAAAAAGCAGAAAGAGAGATCAGAAAAATGAAAGAAAAGGAGATGAGGGAGAGAGATCAGGAAAGGAGAGAGGGAGAGAGACATCGATCGGAGAGAGAGAGACATCGATCGGAGAGAGAGAGAGAGAGAGAGAGAGAGAGAGAGAGAGAGAGAGCAACGAGAGAGGGGAGAAAAAAACGCTAAAAAGGAGAGAGAGAGAGAGAGAGAGAGAGAGAGAGAGATGAAATTGCCACCCTCCCTAGGGTTTCCATCGACCTAGGGAGGGAGCAACAGAATCGCCTAAAAATCGCCTCTCTCCTAGACTTGCTCAATGTGATTAGGTGCCTTAGTGACTCTCATTCCTTCCCTTGGAGATTTGCCTCTTTCTTTGACGAGAACCAACGGAGGGTGGGGGATGCATCGATTTATTTCCATTATGTTAGGCGGTCAGCTAATGATGTGACGGACAATTTAGCTAGAGATGGTGTTTCTAGGGAGAGAGTTGAGCTATTTGAGTTGGTTCTCCCTTGCAGTGGGGCTTGTTCTTTTCTTTTCTTTTCTTTTTCTGACTCTTTATTTGTATAGACCTCCTCAGTCTTCTTTCGCATTTAATGTAATTGCCTACCATTAAAAAAATAATTACGTTCTAAGTTCAAACTTCCAAGTTTTCAATCATCAAAACAAGAAAGCGCAGACCCACCGACTCGACTTTAACTCGTAAGAGTCTTATTTTTTCGACTCGACTCGCAGCGACTCGTAAGAGTCACCAGGTGACTCGTAAGAGTTTTCAACAGAGGCGAGTCACCCATGCGACTCAACTCCAAAGTCCAGCTACTCGATTCAACTCGAGAGTTGACTCGTACGACTCGTAAGAGTTTGACAACTATGGCTAAAACATGCATTTAACCATCCTTCTATACCTATTGTTGTCTTATTTAAAAAAAAGAAAAAGTACACATATATAGTCTGTATATGTAATAAGGAAAATAAACATGCTTTTTCTTGGATTTTTTTCTCATACATCCACTGAATTTTTGAACAGTTTTTCCAATAAACACTAGTTTTAATTTATTTTATTTGTTTTCTAGTAATACGGCATTCAGACCTCAGCAATTACCCACATGTTATTCACATGCAGAAGAGTAAAAAGTATTATTTATATCTGGGTCTTATGTGCTGTTTCAGGTCGGAGCCCTGCCTATCTCATATGGGTGATCGATCAATCCTGTATACAGGTGTCCATTTTCTCTTGTTGTAGATGAGTTTTCTCTTTCATTCAAGGCTCACATTGTAAATTTTCTTTGAACACATGGGGATCTGGATGTTCCAATTCTTTGTACGGGCTCATGCCAGACTCTTTAGCTCAGTCAATATATATAAGGGAAAACCCTTGGTTTTTTTTGAACACATGGCATTCTTTCTTTATATAATCTCGTGCCTTGTTGAGTGGCTTACATCAATTAATTTATCACAAGTTGGAACGATCTCTGTTAAGATGTATAAAGTGCCAAAAACCCTATTTGTAATGGTTATTCATTTCTGCTCCAAATATGATCCTTTGCCCACAACGTGTGTCTAATCAATCTATAATCCAATCTCTATCATTCCAAGAACTTTGATGGAAAATCAATAAATCCTGAAAACGTCTAGATTATCTTGAGAAGTACAGGTGTGTTCATTGCGCAGCAAGAGGAGATTTATCATGACAATGGCTTTTATGGCTAAGTCAATGTGTGTTGTGTCTATTGATTTTTCATCAACATAATACACTGCAATCTCAAATGATTATACGGCTCCCCGAATATTAAGCTTGTGATCACATTACTTACCAGATTTTGAATCCCCTGTCATATTTCTTTCTTTCGAAGAGCTTGGCCAAACTTCAATATTTACCAAAATTTTCCACTACTTTGTAAGCCATGGCTTGGGCCGTGGGGATGGATATAAATCAAATTCATCAGGAGTTTTAACAGATGATATTTTGAGTCAGTTCGATTAGGGAAGATAAATCAATTTCATCTAAAAAGTGAGTTCGATTAGGGCAGATAAATCAAATTCATCTGAAAATTTAGCAGCCAATCACTAGTTTGATATCATTTAATGTAAATTCCTGATGTATTTTTTTCCTTAGGTATAACTGAGTTGATTTCTACAATTATTGAAGCTTACGGTACAAATTTCTCCCTGCAGGCAGATGGGTGTCGGGATTTCCATTTTTCAGAAGCTTCCAACATGCACGGTATGTTTATTTACTCCTTCTCAACCTAAAATTTTTGAAATGACCGTTCCACAAAAATGGCTAAGAAAATAAAATTAATCAAATGACAATGACAGTAACACCACAGGGATCTTAAATGAATGGAATTGGAATATAATGAAATAGAACCGTTAATCGTTAATGAAACCGTAGCTGAAATTGAGATCTCATTCAAAGAGAAAAGAGAAAGGGATAAAACATCTGGATTCTGGTGTACAGTACACCGATTAACATTTTTTAAGAAATCAAGCAGGTGCATCCGCTGCCGTTGGATAGTGGTGTGGTCCATAATTGAAGCGATTTGACCCCACCCCATGATATGGTGTCCATCATTCCGGCAGGTTTGCAATTGTCAATGCAAGCAGTTCATTTTACAAAAATTACCCACCCATTATGATATATGTAACATGGATTCATAGGCTAACAAAGTAGAACCAGTTGGGTGTCTGGCATGGCCTCTTCATTTCATTTTTTCAATTTTAAAAGACTGATATCCACTACCATATTTTGGTCGTTCTACTCTTTTCTGATCCGATGTTAGTATTGTAACAGCTGTGAAAAGATAATTAGAAAAGTGTAAAACCAAATGGGTAGTGCCATTACCAAAATATGGTGGTGCAGATATCAGTTCCAAAACCATGAGACTCGGGGCATGTTTGGCAATCATGAAAACATATTCCGTAGAATATATGGAAGCCCAATTATGAAACTGGAACTGAAAAGTGAAAAGGGGGGGACGGGGACATATTTGATGAGTTTTATATGGTGCAAGGCCTTACAACTATACCGTGGAGGTACCACCCTTGATATTCGATCCAACCGTAGCTCACTTTTTGAGAAACTGGTGTTGGATCAAATATCAAGGGTGGTACCTCCACTGTACCAAGGCCTTATTGTTGTAAGGCCTTACACCATATAATTTCTCCAGATTTGAGTTCAAGAGTTGAGAGAACCGATTGAAATCAAGGATTCAAATGCGGCGGAAGTGATGGGGATTTTACGGGGTCTAAGACTTTTGGTGGGAAAAGAGATGGATAGTCTCTTAGTGATTCCCTCAATGTTATCGGACAGTAGTTCTCCCCATCCCTGTAAATTTTCAGAGTGCATTGGTGAGATCTTGGACCGGGTGGAGGGCCGATTTGCTTCCAAAACCTCAGGAGGTTGGTGAATGGAGAGGCGGATAGTCTAGTTCGCAAGGGAGGAGTATCCAAAGCGGCTGTAGAAATCCTAAAACACTGAAAAAATAGGCTACTTGATTTATTTATTTTTTGTCTTCTAGTGTTTTTCATGCTCCCTTCACTCTCAGCCCAATCTCTCACAACTTGCCCGACCAATATTCCATGGAATATTTTAAACGCGCTGTTATTTTGCATTTGTTCACTAACATGGAATGGGATGGTAGGGGATTAATACATTACTGCTGCTGCTACTACTAGTAGGACTATAATATCTCTAATGTTTTTTGTTTGATTGAGAAAAAATAATGTAAAAAAAAAAAAACTACTATAATATATGTACTTTTAGCAAACCCACAT
Organism: Tasmannia lanceolata; assembly: GCF_043159265.1. Lineage (NCBI taxonomy): Eukaryota > Viridiplantae > Streptophyta > Magnoliopsida > Canellales > Winteraceae > Tasmannia > Tasmannia lanceolata. The sequence continues at coordinate 3,294,270 of NW_027518731.1, read as the reverse complement.
GAAATTTCTCTCCCGACTTAACATTGATTGCAAGAATTTGGGTAACCGACCTTAGCTCAGATGGGAGAGTGAAGGATTTTAGTTATATCTAAATCCTTAGGTGGCCGGTTCGAATCCGGCAGGTCGATATCTGGCAGGTGTTTTTAACAAGTATGCATATTCCCTGTTCTTTATCTCCTTCAACTTTCTTGTTTCTTTTTTCTTTTTTCTTTTTTAATCTTGCAAGTGAAGTAGAGTACTGTATATAATAGATTTACATCCTTGGTTAAATTGTTATTATTCTTTTAATAAATTGTTATTTATGGAAAACTCTACTTTCCTAATAGAATTAATGACATGCCATTGATGCCTTGATAGATGAACAACCCAATGGGCTTATCGTTTTGCCTTTCTAATGCAACACATTTTCTGTTTCTTATTGCATCCTCTGATCATCGAAACATGGGATGGGCCCAATACCCAGCTTCAAAAGAAAGTGCTAGTGCCTTTTTTTTTTATGCTCATCTTGTGTAGCTAGTGTGACTTTCTTTACCCCTCAAAAAAAATAAAAAAAATAAAGAGACTTTCTCGATCTTTAGTCCTTTGTAGGAAGGGCGAGCAAGCCCAAATAATTGTAACATCGAATTAAAGTTGAGTTTAGGGGTTGTTAGCATTTTTTTTTAAGAAGGGAAAGAAGATTACAAGTGCACATCATAAGTGACGACTAAAGTGAGTGCAACCATGGATTAATGTAAGTTTTTCAAGTGTAGGGTGATGAATAGTCAATGGAGGTTTTCTACTTTGAACTCTCTTTTGAAGGCAGGCGATTGAGTGTCTTTGCTTGGTGTTGTTGAATATGCAATGAAAATGTTTTTTTTTTTTTTTTTTTTTCTTAGTAAATATGTTGTTATTATAAAAATATATAGTTGGGATATTTTCCATCTTTGTTATTTGCCTTTTTATCATGCCTTCTGGGCTTACACCCTTTATATGTCTCAATTTAGCCAGTAGGAAGTTTAGGTCCTATTCGTTTAAGATTCTGACAACCGATTTTGACGACTCCAATACCGATTATTGGACTCGAAATTACTAGTAATTAGAAGAGGTCATTAGTCTTCTAGTCAAAACAGGTACCCTCTCTCTCTCTCTCTCTCTCTCTCTCTCTCTCTCTCTCTGTGGGGGGTCGTGGGTGCGTGCGTGGGGGTGGGGTGGGGGGGCGGGGCTTCAGATCCACAAACCTAGATCTTTGTTTTTGTTGGTAAGCAAGGTGGGAGCAGTTAATTAAGTGAAAAGAATAGGAGTTACAATCTCGTATATTTGCATCCCATCTATCTTCCATTACGATGTTAGGTTTGGGGGAATGATTTAACGTGGTGGGTTGGGGGTGTAATTGTCGCCTCGCACAGGCACAATTTTTCAGAGAAGTCAACAACCGCATTGGCTTCCCTCCATATATGGATTATGCTCCAACTTTTGAAGTAAGAGAGGCTTTTCTTGATTTTTGACAGCATGGGTTTCTTCGTCCATGAGCAGTTAGTGGTGCCGTTGAGAACATTAACAACAGTTAGGGGCCGTTTGGATACGTGGATTTTAGAATCCAGGTTTTAGTTTGAAAAACAGTGTAAAACAGGGTTCATGATCAAGCTGCTGTGTGCTGTCATGACAGCGTTTCTTGGATTTTAAGTAAGAAAACCAGCTTTTAGAAATCTCTCCCGCTTCTTGAGATTTCTAAAACCTGGAAACATGGGATGACCTGTTACGCTCTTGCTGACGGAAAGAATGGTGAGAAATCAGAAAACGATGGTTGGTCCGCTTCTTCTCTTGTCTCTCATCTACAATTTTGAAGAAATCCCAGATTCTAAAGTCCGCGTATCCAAACAGCCCCTTAGAGAATCCAACTCCACCCTGACTTTCTTTTCAATAGCGAGTAAGATTCCTTGGTGAATGGCATTGATCTCTAATTCGCGGATCTCTTTCGGTTCAATGTTGATTGATAACATGCCCTCGACTTGGCCTTCTTCATTTCTCAAGAGGCCACCTATCGGCTATCGCTATTCTATTATTTCTAATGAGGCGTCTCTGTTGAGCTTTCGAGTTCCCTTCCCCGTTCTGATCCAAGAGCAAGTTTTTGGGCTGCTATGTTTAAGGTGTATGTAGCATCCAAAGTTTGCAGCAATCTACCAATTCCTATCCTCGTCATCATCATCAAGCCGAAGGTAACTAAGCCTGTCCCTCACGTTCTCAATGATGTCTTGCACTGCCTGTCTCTTGTGCCTCTCTTGCTGCTTGTGGATTCTTTGTTTCATTCAATCCAAATATCGTAGATGATGCTCCAAAGGCTAACCTGGCTGCTGTGGTGGCTAGGCCTTTCCCCTTGAAGGTATTAATTCTCATCCATTTTTCTTCATCTTGGAGCCGATTGCAAGACTTTCGTCTGTAGGTGGGTCGCCAAAGCCTGGATCTCAAAATCCAAGATGAATAAGAGCACTCGAAGAACAAGTGGTCAATGTTTTCCCCATCGGCTTTGTATAGGTGCAGGTGGGGTTGCGTTTGGCTCCTAAAAAAGATAGGCGATCAAGGGTGCTCAGCTTCTTTTGGATGACCTCCATATTATAAACGCATGTTTGGGGACATGCCTAGGGAACCAAATAGTTCGAATCTAGTTCCTCACTCGGTCCCTTGCTTGAAGGATGCTTCTAAACCCGGATGAGGAACTTTGAGGCGTCTTTATTAACCATATGTTCCTTCCTTGCAGATACTTGTTGTTGATCCATTTAGTCCACGGGGTTGCTCGCTTGTTTAGTGTATGCCACAATTGCTTTAGTTGGGCAGCCTTAACTAATAATATCCGCCAGCCAACCTTGGAATGCCATTCCTCATGTCTTCGGTTTGCAGATGGTGTCCCATGCAACCGGATGATATTTCCCCTTCATTTCACAGCCTATCCAGATGAAATCTTGAAAGATGTTCTCAATTTTTGCTCGAGAACAATTGATAGTAATTTAACTGTTATGACTAGTTCAACAACCTTCTGTTGCTCCAGGCTGCAATTCTCTTGTGGATTTTTCCAATCAAGGGGAGGCAAGCTGGGGTTAAGGCAAGACGGCTACCGATGTATTAAGATAAAAAGATATTATGATAGGGTATAAAGCACCAATCCTATAGCTATAGGTAGATACATTATCCAAAAGATAGGGAGAATGCAAAGGATCACAAATGATCTACTTATCCTTAAAAAAACATTGGGGGCGTTGTGAAACAATAGATTCCAAATTCTTGTGTGGAAGAATTCAGCGTTGTTGTGGATGTAACACGATTGTATTTTGACATCCCTACTCCCTAGTATGAGACATCCTATTCTTGATTTCTTGGCCAACCTGCCTAATTATAAAATATTTTCAACTATTCATGAGAGAGACAGAGAGAGAGAGAAGCAAAATTTCATCTTTTGTTGCTGTTGTTTTGGGGTTGGATATGAGAAGGAGGGGACACATATCATCTGACAAGCAATAATGATTAAAACCAAGAAAATTTTGGGACTCTCCAAAGAATTTCAATTATATATTGGTTAAGAAAAAGTCCTCGGCCATCCTGGCTTGTGTTCAACAAACACACAACACAGTTAGGTCCTTAATTAATTACATACCTGCCTTATCAGGTTTTGTAATTAGACACAACAGGATTGTCTTTTTGTAATTAGTAAACGTGGCCAGATATTATTGGTTGGCGGATCAACTGCTTTTCCAAACGTAGGTGGGCTCCACATATGCATAGGATTCAGCGAAAGGAAATGTCGGATGGGGCCCACTTCCTGTCTCCCCTGCCACCATGCGTACCCTCGGATCTCTCTCTCTCTCGCTTCAAATCCTCATTTTCAATAGTTGAAAGACAAAAAGACCCAATAGAATGCAATGAATATTATTTATAAAGTAGAATGTAACTATGTAAGTAAGGTGGGTAAAAACATGAGTTGAATTTATCTTCTTTCTTCTTCTTTTACATGGCTTTGGGATGTGGGCTTTTGAAGGAGACGTTTTTTTGTTGTGAATCTTAGCTCAGTCATCACATGGGATTAGTAGCACATCCTTGTGTGTGGGTAGTTGGGTGGACCACGAGAGAGAGAGGGAGAGAGTCTTCATTTTTTGCAATTTCTGTGGTTATTTTTTCTTCTCTTGGCTCAAGCGTAAAGGTAAAAGGAGGAATGGGGCAGGTTTATATGGAAAAGTGTAAAGAGAAGAAGAAGAACAAGGAAAAGATATACCCAGCTAAAAAAGGGAGAGAGAGAGAGAGAAATGTCTCTACGATGTGATGAGACGAGATGAGATGACAATATAACATGCCAATTGTTGTAGTGTTGGTATATTTATGGTCGCAGATGATCATAAGCTCAAATTCCAATGCCAAAGCTTTAGTCATACATAGTCTATCTGCTTCTACTTCTCATTAGGATCTGAGATGCTTCTCTCTCCTTTTTATTCAATGCTAAACTGAAGGGCGTCCTTGCAAAGTCCAGCTATAGGGGCGCCCACATTGGACCATTTCACCAAAGTGAATTTATAATATGGTGCAGACAAATGTAAATAAACAAATAATGAATGTGGTTGATTTGGTGAGGTGGTCCAATGGGGGCGCCCGTATAGCTTCTTTTTTGTAATATGGGACAGCGCGTTCCTTTTTCTTGTAATACTAGTAAGTGTAATTCATAAATCAAAATCAAAACACAAAATCTTTACAAATTGTGTATGAGCATTTGGAAAATGAAAATATAAAAAAAGAGAGAGATTTACAAATTGATAAATTTAAGAATAAAGTTCAAAGCAAAAGAAAGTTAGGAGCTCTCAAAGCAAATTTCTTTTCCTTTTTCTCTTTTTGTTTCTTTTCCTTTGATGAGAGAGTGAGATACTAACGGTATGGAAAAAGGGACTCCTTTTCACAAGCTTTGAATCTTTTTATCTGTTGCCTCGAGAATTTTCGCGCTTTGGCCGCGTTGAGACAAAATTAAAAAGTGGCGGGAATATCCTCAACGCCTACCTAAACCTTTCTTAAACCTTATCACACTACAAAAAAAAGCTCTCAAAAACGAGATTCTCTTGTCACAACTAAAACGCCCTTCCTAAAGACTACATACAAAAACTAAGAAGGGTTTTGCTAACGAGTGCATTTTCGCGAGCTTAGAAGGATAATTTTACACATTTTGTTATAAAAAAAATCTCAAAAACATGTATACAAGTCTCAAAACATGTGTGAAATTATGTTTCCAAGGCTTCAAAAAAAAAAAAAAAACACCAAAAGGAAAATGATATATTCACCCCTTTTTTTTTACTTAGGACAGCCCGTTCTAGTGTATTTCGTACCATCAATTACCTAGTATAAGACTAATAATAAGAGAAAACTTGATAGTATGATATCAATGTTAGAAAATGATAAGACTAATAATAAGAGAAAACTTGATAGTATGATATCAATGTTAGAAAATGATACTTTCTCTCCCTTTTGTTATTATTTTAATAAAAATAACTTTGTTTTCAAGAAAATAAAAATAAGAAGGGATGAAGGCCAAGTACAAGAGTTGTACGTGGACCAAACTTGCTTAATTTATATATTTTTTGGCTTGTTTTTTGTATGTCCTAATATTTTATTTTATTTTAGGAGATTCAAGCATGAAAATAGGAATGTAACAAACTCTTGATTAAGTGGGCTATACTTACTTAAATTCCCCACCAATACACACTGCCCAATATGCATTTACGACTTCCTGCTCAAAGTGGGCACTCCCCAACTTTTACACTGCATAAATCATTAAATTATGCATTCATCTATTTAAATTGAGGAAGTCTAAACTGAAGGAGCCTTGCAAAAAAGAGGTGAAAGGGCCCTTTCACCTCTCCGCAAGGGCTCCCTTCAGTCTAGAATTCCTCATTTAAATTTTGGGATTTGCTAGGCAATTTTGGATCTTATCCACAACTCACAAGGTCTCGGTCTCATCCTAAACATACATCCATTTCGCTTTTCTTGAAGGAATCCTAAATGACCGCTTGATGAATCAAAGGACTAGGATCATCGGACCAAGGTGCTCTTAATGGCATTTGGCCAATAGTGACTTTTAGAAAGGAGCTTAACGGCCTCTTTTTTTAGGATTTTTCTATTGACGATTTGAAAACATTTTGATAAAAGATTTTGGGACATGATAAATTCGCACCCCCTGTGGGATAATTCCCATCTCTTTATCGTGAATTGATGTTAGGTCTGCCACATACCACATACCCTCTTTTGAAGGGAGCGAATTATCGTACAAGGGGTTCGAATTTATCATCGCCCAATATTTTAAATACTTTCTTGTCATACAGCTTATAGAAATTTCAACTTTTGAACTAACCATCTTATCCTTTTTTAATTTATTCAGATATTTTTTCATTGTTTGGCCAATACAATAGATAGCTAGGTTGCCCCTTTGTAGTGAATTGCAGAATGTTAGACTTTGTACAATGTACCATAAGATGGAGAAATCAAATCGCCATTTAGGCTTTATTCATATATTTCTTTTCTTTTGGCAAGTGATATACTCGCTCCCTCCCCCCTTCCCAGGTTAGAATCATCTCATCCTATGGAAATGATTCATGGCGTACAGCCTATTTACGTTGTGCCCATCAAATGAACGATATGGATCAACCTAAGAAGTGGGCCCCACTAGGTTTTCTAAAAATAGTGTACTTCACGCACACACATCATATGAAATCTCTTAAAATCATACACGTGAGATTAGGAAGAAGGGGAGTGATTAGAAATAAAAGCATTAGGGAGGGAGAAGGTGGGTTGGGATAGTTATTCCTGGATTAGCAGAAGAGGGCGCTCACGATGCTCTACAAGTTCAATGGTGTTGATTAGACAGACATTTCCCATTTGGAACCCTAAAATATACCGGCGCCATTGATCTCACCGGCCCATGTTTAGTCTAAATTATTTTTCACTTGAATTATGAATTGTCTAATAATATGGGGGCAACAATGCATGTTTTGATAATGAGACAAACTCACCTTGTTTTATATGCTTCAACCGGCCAACCGGGTGCAGAAGGGGCTGAGAGCTTTTTATAGGAATTTAATAGCCTTTCACAGCTGGTTAGAGCATACAAAACATTGGAGGGGTCGTCCCATTATAAGAACCATTTCGCGCCTGTATCAGTCTCCAGGTGAGAGTGTGTGCGAGCAAGAGGGAGAGAGAAGTGCGCCATCTCAGCATGAGTGTGACAAGACTGGGGACCTTACCAATCTCTGACATATGGATGGAATTACAGTGTTATGTGCCATGACTTTGATGAAAATTGTGGGGGAGTGAGTAATGACACTACATCACTCTCTCTCTCAATCTCTCTCTCTCAATCTCTCTCTCTCTCTCTCTCTCTCTCTCTCTCTCAATTTTCTACATCAATCTAAATTCTTTGAAAACAAAGTTGTAAAATGGATAGTGTCACAAGAGTAATGCCTCGTACACTGGAGGTGGGTGTCCCATGATACACAGTAAAGAGGGCTGGCCGGGGAAGAAAAGGGGAAGAAAATATCACTTCCCCAAAATAATATGCCCTCGTGATTCATATCATATACAAGGTTGTCTTCTCTAATATGATTATGTGTTGAAATTGGAGCTCTCAATTCTTTTTGGTTATTCTGGTAAAAAGCCAGGGTATTTCTGTCCATTTCCTCATGTTTTAACGAAAATTGGCACTCACCCTCTCCCTCCGGTATTGGTTTGAAAAAACAGAAAAAGGTATGGATATCTCGGTTCACCTGTCTTATGTTTTTGGCCGCACAGAGCAAAGTACCAAAGTACAGAAATACCCTCGTATTAGGTGTAATTTTTCTACTGTGTTTAGGGTACTCTCTCTCTCTCTCATTCATTCGTTCTCAGTTACCACTTACCATCCGTGAGCTGATGAGTATTTTATTACCGGGGCCGGTACGAAGACACTTAAAGTTAGGAATGAAATCCCTGTCACTCTGTCCTATCTCCTATACTAAAAATCAAATATTTGCTCAGACCACTTCTCGTACCCTTTGGGCGAGATGGGTCCGTTATACACCCATCGGGCCACCATCTTCCCAAACTCCGTCCATATATTTTAGTTATCTAAATAAGGGACTTCTATTCAATTCTTATATACACAATTGAGCGTTTTGCACTCCGTTTCTTTTGACGTACAACTTGAAACAAATTTTACGTAAATCTTTAACATCAAGACCACCAATTGTATCATTGGAAGGTTTATAATTCTTCTACTCTGTGCCATCTAGGACAGGGACCCACCATAGTGGATGTAAGACCCAACAGTGTTTATACGTCCAATCGTATTATTTATTTATTTACGTCTTAAAGAAAATAATTTCCTTTTTGGAAATGATATAAGGGTCGTGATAGGGTCCGGACTCAGCACTGAGGGAATCCGGACTCAGCAATCCGGACTCAGCACTGAGGGATCCGAACTCAGCATCCAATTAGCTTCTGGCACGTGGCCCTCACAAGGACCGTTGAAAGGCCAACACCTGTCTCCCCTAGGTGTGGCACCTGGACCAATCAGGGACCTCCACCTGCCCTCCTTAGGCATGAGACCTGGTCCATACAGAGGCCACCACCTGTCTCACCACTACCACCTGTCTTAGACAGGTGGCTCAGAATCACTATAAATAGCCTTCACTTGTTCTAAGGTGAGGGTCCTGAAAATCTGAGAACCAAAACTCAAAAGCTTTTTGCTCTGACATTGCTCTACACTCCTGCTCATACTGACTTGAGTGTCGAAGCACCCGTCCGGAGTATCACTCCGGGTTGGTCCTCTGACCCTTTTTCTTTCTTGTCTGTACTTTGTGCAGCGCAGGACTCAACCAGCTATTCAGCCGTGGCTCGTTAGCCTGGACCACCCAGTCCTACCATAACCTGTTACCGATTTTAGGCCTAACAGATTTGGCGCCATCCGTGGGACCCCGCAACAAAAAGCTGTTCGAAAATCTCACCCAGATAAAAATGGTAGGACAGACCGGCAAGCGAGCACCTCCGACTTCTCGGGCTACCCGGGCTACGGCCCCCCGTGAAGGACGAAGTGAGCGTCTGGCCTCACAAGTGGAGGTCGGGGCGGCCGTGGAGCGGACTTCGCCCCACTCGGACCGTTCAGACCCCACCCCGACCCCGAGGGAGATGAGGGCCCTTTTTCAGGAAATGACCGCTGTAGTTGCGCAGTTCAGGAATGCGGCTCCCGCACTCCAGCAACACCCCGTCGAGGTTTTTCGACCTGTTCAGAGGGGAGAAAGCTCCCGCAGAGAACGCGCGTCTCCACCCCGCGACCAAACTCGTCACTCCACTCGAAGAAACAACCACTCGCGGGACAGGAGCGTGCGTCCTGAGCCTCGTCGACAGCATCACCGGTCACGATCTCCCTCCGTGCAGAAGCGGGGCAGCAAGAGAGACCCTATGCACGGAGAGGGATCGCGGCACCGGCGAAGGAGTCCCCTCAGCCAGTCCGGATCCGCAAGGAGCCCATCAGCCGTAAGAAGTAGACCTGCCCGTCTGGCCGAACAGAGGGATGATCCGATGTTGCTAAGAATCCAGAAGATCGATAACAGAATCGAGGAGCTGGCTAGAGATCATGGCCGCCCTGCTTCAAGGATCTTTAGTAGCAATCCCCCTTTCACAGATCGGGTACTCGGTGCGGCAGTCCCCTTGGGCTTCAAGATGCCGCAGATCCCGCAGTATGATGGGACCACCGACCCCGTGGATCATCTGCAGACCTTCAGGACCACGATGCTTCTCCACGGGGCGTCGGACGGGTTCCTTTGCAGGGCACTCCCCACCACATTAACCGGAGCCGCAAGAGATTGGTACTCACGGCTCAAGCCCAAGTCCGTTGACAATTTCGACGACTTCGGGGACGACTTGGCCCGGCATTTCATGAGCAGCAGAAGGCCTCGAAAGACGACGGCTTCACTGATGGCCCTGAGGCAGGAAGACGGTGAGGCCTTAAAAGCGTTCGTTGGCCGGTTCAACAGGGAGGCCCTTCAGGTACCCAACCTGGATCCCTCCGCGGCAACGAATGCTCTTCTGGCCGGAGCCCGGTCCACCGACTTCCGAAGAGCAGTCGCCCGGCGAAATCCGCAGTCCTTGGCAGATCTGATGACCGGGGCGGAAGAATACATCTCCGTCGAGGAGACTCTCGCTGCCCTGGATTCCGTCAGCAAGAGAAGACCAGAGGAGAAGAACCCCGCCAAGCAGCGTAGGGATGACAGACCTCAGAGGAAGGAGAGCAGTCCGTCCCGGAAGGAAAGGAGCTCCCCCCGGCCTCGAAAGGAGAGTAGCCCCCCGACGAGGGAGCGCTACACGCCCCTCACCGCGTCTAGGGCTCAAATTTTGGCAGCCATCCGGAAAGAAGACTTCATCCGGTGGCCGAAGAAGCAGACGTCGGAGGCAGGCACCCAAGACATGTCCAGGTATTGCCGGTTCCATAAGAGCCACGGCCACGACACCAACGCCTGCATTCATCTCAAGGAGGAAATCGAGCAGCTGATAAGCAGAGGGTACCTCGGGAGGTACTTAAAAAATAACGACAATAGAAGGGAGCGCCAGGACAACCCGAGACCCAGAGACAGAAGTCCTCGAGACGCCCAACCCCTGGGCGACCGCATCCAGGCTCCAGCCCCGGCCGTTCTCCCTCCTCAGGTACCTCAACCTCAACTCCAACCTCATGGTGTCATTGGTACCATTTCAGGAGGGCCGACCGCGGGAGGGACCTCTTCATCGGCCCGCAGAACCTATGCCCGGCAGGTCAACGCCGTCCATGCCTGCAGCAAGAGGGCCGAGCCAGAAAATGAGATATCCTTTTCGGAGGCAGATCTGGACGGTCTGATCCTCCCGCACGATGATGCCCTGGTCGTCACAATGCTAGTGGCGAACTGGGAAATGAAGAAGATCTTGGTCGACAACGGGAGCTCCGCCGACATCCTCTACTACCACGCCTTCGAGCAGATGATGATCGGAGCCGACCGTCTGAAGCCGGCCAACTCAGATCTGTTCGGATTCTCGGGAGAAGTTGTCAAGGTCGAAGGGCAGATTGAGCTTCCAGTTCTGATCGGGGAGCCGCCCTGCCAGTCCTTTGCAATGGTGACCTTCCTGGTGGTTAAGGCCAAGTCGGCCTATAACGCCATTCTAGGACGCCCCGGCCAGAACCTCCTCCGAGCGATTCCCTCCGCTTATCACCAGAAGATGAAGTTCATTACGCCAGGAGGCGTAGGTGAAGTCAGAGGGGATCAGCCCCAATCAAGACAATGCTATGCGGCAGCACTGAGAGGGAAGAATGCGTCTGAGTCTCTTCCAATCGAGCTGTACGATCTGAGAGACGAAGCGCAGATCACAGTCAACCAGCCCGCAGAGGACCTCATCTCCATTCAATTGAACATCGATGATGAACAGAGGGTTGTCCAGATCGGCTCTGCCCTGCCAGAGGCCGCGCAGCAGGATCTCGCTCAATTCCTCAGGGCCAATGCAGATGTCTTTGCCTGGACTCCTTCAGACATGCCCGGCATTGACCCGTCGATTAGCACCCACGAGCTCGGTGTCGATCAGACCTGCAAGCCCGTGAAGCAGAAGCGTAGACACTTTGCACCGGAGAGACGGAGAGCCATCAGAGAAGAGGTGGAGAGGCTTTTGAAGGCCGATTTCATTCGTGAGATCCAGTATCCGGACTGGCTCGCGAATGTGGTAATGGTAAAAAAGTCCAACGGGAAGTGGAGGACCTGTATAGACTTCACAGACCTGAACAAGGCCTGCCCAAAAGACAGCTACCCGCTTCCAAAAATAGACCAGCTCATTGACGCTACAGCAGGTCACGAGCTGCTCAGTTTCATGGATGCTTTCTCGGGATACAATCAAATCAGAATGTACGAGTCTGACATCCCGAAGACATCATTCGTTACCGACCAGGGGACGTATTGCTATCGGGTGATGCCTTTCGGACTGAAGAATGCGGGAGCCACTTACCAGCGTCTCGTCAACAAGCTGTTCAGAAATCAGATTGGCCGGAACATGGAGGTCTACGTTGATGATATGCTAGTGAAGAGCAGAAGTGCTTCCAACCACGTCTCCGACCTCGAAGAGGCCTTCCAAGTCTTGAGGGAACACAATATGAAGCTTAATCCGACCAAATGTACATTTGGCGTCGGAGCGGGCAAGTTCCTGGGCTTCATGGTAAGCCAAAGAGGAATAGAGGCGAACCCGGAGAAGATCAAGGCGGTAATGGAGCTGACTCCTCCGAGCACTATCAGAGAAGTACAGCGGCTGACCGGGCTGGTGGCAGCTCTGGGGCGGTTTATCTCAAAATCCGCCGAGAGATGCCTCCCTTTCTTCAATGCGATCAGAGGCATAAAAACCGCGCCCTGGACTCCGGAGTGTCAAGCAGCGTTCGAGGAGCTGAAGCAGTATTTGTCCTCCCCACCCTTGTTGTCCACGCCGGAGCCAGGAGAAGAGCTGATTCTGTACCTCTCAGCGGGACCCTTGGCGGTTGCAGCAGTACTGATCAAAGAAGAATCTAATCAGCAAAAGCCGATCTACTATGTTAGTAAGGTCCTCCATGATGCCGAGACCAGATATCAGAGAGTAGAGAAGCTCGTGTGCGCCCTCATTACGGCGGCCCGGAAGCTAAGGCCGTACTTCCAGGCGCACACAATCAAAGTCCTAACAGGACAGCCTCTCAGACAGATCCTCCACCGGCCAGACACTTCGGGCCGGCTTGTCAAGTGGGCCGTGGAGCTCAGTGAGTTTGATATCAAGTTCCTACCCAGGCCGGCGATCAAAGCTCAGATCCTCGCTGACTTCATAGCCGAGTGCACAGTTCCGGACCCAGACCCCGGGCTAGTAGCAGTTCCATCTCCAGAAGCAGAGCTGGCCGTGCCAGATCCCCGGGTCGTTTCCAGAGCATCACCGCCCCCCGGGCCTGAGACCGTCATCTCGCACCCAGTTTTTGATGGAGAGCCGCTTTGGGAAGTTTACGTGGACGGGTCATCGAACAAGACAGGGTGTGGTGCAGGGCTAGTTCTCACTGGACCAGAGGACTTCGTCCTGAACTATGCCTTGAGGTTCGGTTTCCGTGCGTCCAATAATGAAGCAGAATATGAAGCGCTCATCGCCGGGATGAATCTTGCTGTGCAGACCCGTGCTCAGAGGCTAAAGGCGTACTGCGATTCGCAGCTCGTCGTCTGCCAGATCCAGGGAGTGTATGAAGCCCGTGAAGAGCGAATGATCAAGTACCTGGGGAGGGTTCGCAGTCTTGCCGTTCATTTCAAGAGCTTTGAGGTCGTCAGAATCCCCCGAGCAGAGAATGTAAAGGCAGATGTGCTATCAAAGCTCGCAGCCTCAGGTTACACCGCCCTCAGGGAAATTCGCATGGAGTTCCTGAAGAGGTCCAGTATCGACGCCCAGTCCGTCGTGGTGATGCAGATCGACGATGAACCGTGCTGGATGGATGAGATAATCAGGTATCTGCGCAGCGGAGAGCTCCCGGGAGAGAGAAAGGAAGCCCGTAAGGTCATGCAGAGGGCAGCGAGGTTTTCACTGGATGGCGAGACTCTATACAAGAGGTCGTATACCCTCCCGTATCTGAAGTGTCTTCGCCCCAGTGATGCCTTGTTAGCCCTGCAGGAAACCCATGAAGGAATCTGTGGAGAGCACCTCGGGGGCAAGGCCCTGGCCATTAAAATCCTCCTGAGAGGTCTGTACTGGCCTACGCTGAGGAAGGACGCGCTGAGCCTTGTGAAAAAGTGTGAGAAGTGCCAGAAGTTCTCTCCAGCCGTCCACCAGCCACCCGTTCCGATGGCCCCGATCATCAGTCCTCTTCCCTTCGCAGTATGGGGGATGGATATTCTGGGCCCCTTTCCGCCGGCCTCAGGAGGCCGTGAGTTCGTCGTTGTTGCCATTGATTATTTCACCAAGTGGGTGGAAGCAGAGCCTCTGGCCAAGATCACAGAGCAGAATGTACAGAACTTCTTCTGGAAATCGGTGGTGTGCAGGTTCGGGATCCCCCGGGTCCTCATAACGGACAATGGCAAGCAGTTCGACTCGAGGAATTTCCGAAAGTTTTGTTCTGATCTGCACATAGAGCAAAGATTCACATCTGTGGCACATCCTCAGACGAATGGGCAAACAGAGGTGACGAACAGGACCCTCTTGCAGGGGATAAAGAAGAGACTGGATGGCAAGGCCGGGCGTTGGGCAGACGAACTGTATCATGTGCTCTGGGCGTATCGGACTACTCCGCGTACGGCCACAGGCGAGTCGCCTTTTAATCTCTCCTTCGGAACAGAAGCAGTGATCCCGGTTGACATCGGCGTCCCCTCCCCAAGGATCGTCCATTTCAGTGAGCAGCTCAACGGGGACGGACTCCGTGCCAACCTTGACTTGCTTGAAGAAGTCCGTGAGGAATCTCAGATCAGGTCGGCGGCCTATAAGCAGAAAGTATCCAGATATCATGACGTCAAGATCCGACCAAGAGAATTCCGCGCTGGCCACCTAGTCCTGAGGAAAGCCTCCGTTTCCCAGCCAAGAAGCGTGGGCAAGCTCTCTCCGACCTGGGAAGGACCATACCGAGTCAAGGAAGTCATCCGCCCAGGAAGCTATCGGTTAGAGTCCCTCGACGAACAGATGCTGCCGCATGCTTGGAATTCTAGAAATCTTCGGATCTACTATCAGTAATTTTGTTTGCCTTCATAGGCTTGTAAAGAACTGCTGTAATCATCCACATTCTGCAATGAATAAAATAAGTTTCCCAAATAATTGTCTCTCTTTGAGTAACTCATTTAGCCATCAGTATATAGCAGCAGTGGTGCACTCCGGCTCATCCTAGTGGCTTGGAGACCAGTTCCAGCCAGGACGCCCGCAGTGGAAACCACCTTCAGATATTTCCTAAGTGTTTGAGCACCAAGCTTCCAGCTCGGCTCTCGCAGACTTAGAACGAGCAGCAGTGGTGCACTCCGACTCATCCTAATGGCTTGGAGACCAGTTCCAGCCAGGACGCCCGCAGTGGAAACCACCTTCAGATATTTCCTAAGTGTTTGAGCACCAAGCTTCCAGCTCGGCTCTCGCAGACTTAGGACGAGCAGCAGTGGTGCACTCCGGCTCATCCTAGTGGCTTGGAGACCAGTTCCAGCCAGGACGCCCGCAGTGGAAACCACCTTCAAATATTTCCTAAGTGTTTGAGCACCAAGCTTCCAGCTCGGCTCTCGCAGACTTAGGACGAGCAGCAGTGGTGCACTCCGGCTCATCCTAGTGGCTTGGAGACCAGTTCCAGCCAGGACGCCCGCAGTGGAAACCACCTTCAAATATTTTCTAAGTGTTTGAGCACCAAGCTTCCAGCTCGGCTCTCGCAGACTTAGGACGAGCAGCAGTGGTGCACTCCGGCTCATCCTAGTGGCTTGGAGACCAGTTCCAGCCAGGACGCCCGCAGTGGAAACCACCTTCAAATATTTCCTAAGTGTTTGAGCACCAAGCTTCCAGCTCGGCTCTCGCAGACTTAGGACGAGCAGCAGTGGTGCACTCCGGCTCATCCTAGTGGCTTGGAGACCAGTTCCAGCCAGGACGCCCGCAGTGGAAACCACCTTCAAATATTTCCTAAGTGTTTGAGCACCAAGCTTCCAGCTCGGCTCTCGCAGACTTAGGACGAGCAGCAGTGGTGCACTCCGGCTCATCCTAGTGGCTTGGAGATCAGTTCCAGCCAGGACGCCCGCAGTGGAAACCACCTTCAAATATTTCCTAAGTGTTTGAGCACCAAGCTTCCAGCTCGGCTCTCGCAGACTTAGGACGAGCAGCAGTGGTGCACTCCGGCTCATCCTAGTGGCTTGGAGATCAGTTCCAGCCAGGACGCCCGCAGTGGAAACCACCTTCAAATATTTCCTAAGTGTTTGAGCACCAAGCTTCCAGCTCGGCTCTCGCAGACTTAGGACGAGCAGCAGTGGTGCACTCCGGCTCATCCTAATGGCTTGGAGATCAGTTCCAGCCAGGACGCCCGCAGTGGAAACCACCTTCAAATATTTCCTAAGTGTTTGAGCACCAAGCTTCCAGCTCGGCTCTCGCAGACTTAGGACGAGCAGCAGTGGTGCACTCCGGCTCGTCCTAGTGGCCGGAACCGCTCTCTCTGATGCCTCGGACCCCGATGCGGTACTGGTCGAACCGGACTCCCTTGAACTGGAGTCCGTCTCCGAACTAGTGCTAGACATAAAAAGCAAAAAAAGAAAGAAAGGCTAAAAGCTAAAAAAGATTACCGAACTGGAGTGTTGGACGAGGACCTCCGGGCTCACTGATCCGAAGCGGGCAGAAAACTTGAGCAGCCGAACAGAAGAGGAGGAGAGTAAAAGATGAAAAGTAAGAAATGAAGAGTAAACTCCTGTATTTATAGAGAAGCTGGGAAGAGCGGGAAAAATCCCGCCCATTTCCGCCAGCCGGAGTGCGCCACGTCGCCTTCCGCATTAAATGCGCCGCTCGCATTAAATGCGCCGCTCGCATTAAATGCGCCGCCTGCATTAAATACAAGGCACAGGTCCCAAAGCGCCAGAAGACAAAAGACCTGTCCGGCTGTCCGGACAGGAAATGGGGCATTCGAAAGACGACAAAAGACCTGTCCGGCTGTCCGGACTGGATATGGCGCGTTCGCTAGACGACAAAAGCGCTAGACGACAAAAGACCTGTCCGGCTGTCCGGACTGGATATGGCGCGTTCGCTAGACGACAAAAGCGCTAGACGACAAAAGACCTGTCCGGCTGTCCGGACTGGATATGGCGCGTTCGCTAGACGACAAAAGCGCTAGACGACAAAAGACCTGTCCGGCTGTCCGGACTGGATATGGCGCGTTCGCTAGACGACAAAAGCGCTAGACGACAAAAGACCTGTCCGGCTGTCCGGACTGGATGATTCAAGACGACAAAAGACCTGTCCGGCTGTCCGGACAGGATGATTCAAGACGACAAAAGACCTGTCCGGCTGTCCGGACTGGATGATTCAAGACGACAAAAGACCTGTCCGGCTGTCCGGACAGGATGATTCAAGACGACAAAAGACCTGTCCGGCTGTCCGGACAGGATGATTCAAGACGACAAAAGACCTGTCCGGCTGTCCGGACAGGATGATTCAAGACGACAAAAGACCTGTCCGGCTGTCCGGACAGGATGATTCAAGACGACAAAAGACCTGTCCGGCTGTCCGGACAGGATGATTCGAGAGGACAAAGACCTGTCCGGCTGTCCGGACAGGATAATTCAAAAGACAAGAGACCTGTCCGGTTGTCCGGACAGGATATGGCGCGTTCGCTAGGCGACAAAAGCGCTAGGCGACAAAAGACCTGTCCGGCTGTCCGGACAGGATGATTCCAGAGGATAAAAGACCTGTCCGGCTGTCCGGACAGAATATGGCGCGTTCGCTAGACGACAAAAGCGCTAGACGACAAAAAGTTTCACCAGCAAAGACCTGCCCGGCTGGCCGTTCACAGCCTTAGCCGAGCAGGACCCCATGACTTCCTGAACCAAGGACGTTCAGGACCCCTGGCCGCCCAGGCCCCTGGTCAAAAATTCAGCCATGCTGGATAGTCAAATGCCTTCTGCCCGGCCGTACCCCTACAGGCTAAACGCCAAGGCCAGGCCAGGGCGCCAGGAATCTCCTGTCCAGCCACTGTTTCTCTTAGCTGAGTCTGAGCCCGGCCTCAGCTGCCTGGAGGTTTTAAGGCCGGCCCAACGCTGTCTTTACCTTCTCTTTGCTTCTTCTAGCCACTTTCGTGGCTTGAAGAACCAGGGGGCAACTGATAGGGTCCGGACTCAGCACTGAGGGAATCCGGACTCAGCAATCCGGACTCAGCACTGAGGGATCCGAACTCAGCATCCAATTAGCTTCTGGCACGTGGCCCTCACAAGGACCGTTGAAAGGCCAACACCTGTCTCCCCTAGGTGTGGCACCTGGACCAATCAGGGACCTCCACCTGCCCTCCTTAGGCATGAGACCTGGTCCATACAGAGGCCACCACCTGTCTCACCACTACCACCTGTCTTAGACAGGTGGCTCAGAATCACTATAAATAGCCTTCACTTGTTCTAAGGTGAGGGTCCTGAAAATCTGAGAACCAAAACTCAAAAGCTTTTTGCTCTGACATTGCTCTACACTCCTGCTCATACTGACTTGAGTGTCGAAGCACCCGTCCGGAGTATCACTCCGGGTTGGTCCTCTGACCCTTTTTCTTTCTTGTCTGTACTTTGTGCAGCGCAGGACTCAACCAGCTATTCAGCCGTGGCTCGTTAGCCTGGACCACCCAGTCCTACCATAACCTGTTACCGATTTTAGGCCTAACAGGTCGCAATGTTTTGATATTTCCGCTCAAGTTTCTTGTCTTTCACTATTTAAAAGGCTGTCAGAATACGGTGTATTTTTCAAAAAGTACTGTAAGGCTGAGACCATTGGATGATCGAAACCGTCCATCTGATGGGCCGTGATATGATGGAAATGATTTTTGGGCCACAACCACACAGACACTAAACACAATAGCTTGAAATAATTACATGATTGAAAATTTGAAAGTTTATTTTATTTTACCCTTTATCTTTTTATGTGCCACCGAGACTTTTTCCTATGCCATTGGTATCTTCTTTTTCCTTTTAAAATCTCAGATCTTTGAGCTCCTCACCTCTTCCTTTTTCTCCACTGAAAATCAGAAACCACAAATAGTGGAGACCCCACAGTACTTAAAATGCCAGTAAGTACTAGTACACACAGTAAAAAAAAAAGGATTTTTGCCTGTACAGTTGCTAATAAGTTCTTGAGAATGGAATATTAGCCGTACGGTAATGCTTTTTTAGAATAATTGCCACCCACGACACAGGCTGTTAGATCAGTGAATCACCGGGCAGCTACCGAGTGTTACTTCAGGGCCCAAATGGTACCAAAACTGGAGCCTTCAATGTTTAATTTACTCAACCATTGGTTGCTTCATCACAGGGGTTTGGTTTGATTCAAAATGTAGGTGTTTTCAGCTAGTAAGCATTTGAGGTGAGACAGACAATTTTAGGTCTACTGGGTCACAGATTGTTATTATTTTTTATGAATTCTTATTTGTTTTTTATAATTTAACTTGGGAAATGATTTTAACACTCCACTTCTTTGATAGGTAGCCAAAAGCTTCTTGTACTTTTGTGTTTAAAGGGGCTGTCATAAGGTTTATATACAATTCCCAAAAAAGCTCTCACGGTTGTACTTTCACGACCTATCAAAAGAGCGGAGTGCTAAAATCATTTCCCTTTTACTTATAAATATGGGATTTTTTTTGGCAAGCATGATAATGAGTCATGCCTTATATTTAGAAAATGCAGTAAGCTTCAAAATATGAAATTTGTTGTTGTGAATATGAAGGGAAAAGACAAGGGATTGTTGTGAAGATAATGGAAAAAAAAATTAATTTTTATTAGAAAATAAAAACAGCATGTTGGTTTCTACTGTCTAGGTTGAAATAAAAATTAAAAAAGATGTAGAAAAATGAATCTAAAATATTAAGAAAATTATAAAAGAAAAATGGCAAAAAAGAATAAAATTAGGGAAAACATATCACCACTACCTTATTTTGATGATCGCACTCCGCACATTATTAAAAAGTACGGTATGGCGCCTACCATAGGATGATCCAAACCGTACATTAGATGGGCCACAGCCTTAACAGGTTGTCCCCCAAAAATCATTTCCATAGGTTGATTCTAACCCTCTGATCTATAGAGGGACTGAATATTAGAGGGTTGATTCTAACCCTCTATAGATCGGAGGGTTAGGATCGACTATGGAAATGATTTTTGTGGCACAACCTATTGGGGCTGTGGCCCATCTAATGGGCGGTTTGGATCATCCTATGGTGCGGGCCATACCGTACATTTTAATAATGTGAGGAGTGCGATCATCAAATTACGGTAGTGGTGATACCGTTTCCCTAAAATTAATCTTACGGAGTGCTGACATGGAACCTGGCATCAAACAATCATGGATGGGACCACCCATGCTGCTTGATCCAGGCCGTAACTTCAATTGATTGGAGTATTTTTAGTCTGTAGAGGACCCACAATGGGCCCAGGATGGAAATTCGACATTAGGCCGGTAATTGTATCATTCTCTTCCAGTATCTGTATCTCCAAAATATATATATATATATATATATATATATATATATAGGGAAAAGTGTGCGTACTCGGTCGAGTAGATAAGCTTATCTACTCGGTCGGGTTAAAAACAGTGGGGGCCCACATTTTTGGGGTGATCCAAACCATTCATTTGAAAGGCCCTTACCTAGATAAGGTGTCCACGAAAAATCAGCCCCATAGGATCATCCTAACCCATCCAACAGTGGAGGGAAAAATGGGCAGATTTGTGGACAAGCTGTGTTTGTCCATTTTTTCCCATTTTTCCCTCCACTGTTGCATGGGTTAGGATGATCCTATGGGGTTGATTTTTGGTGGACACCCTATCTAGGTAAGGGCCTTTCAAATGAATGGTTTGGATCACCCCAAAAATGTGGGCCCCCACTGTTTTTAACTCGACCGAGTACGCACACCTTTCCCATATATATATATATATATATATATGAAGGAGGGAATATGGGAAGTGATATTTTCACCCCTTTTCCAGAATTTCTACCCCCTTTGCTTTTCTTTTCTTGAAATGGACTCCTTTCTAAGAAAATACTAAAAAAGGTGGGTGGAAATGCAGCCATTCTTCTTAAGAAAAGACTAACAGAAGGTTTGGAAACGGCAGAAAAAAGGAGGTGGAAATATCACTTTCCAGCAAATATATGTAAACATGTATTTTCATGAAAAAGGGAAATGATATCTCCACCCATTTTCAGGAAAGGACAAACAAGAGGAGGTGAAAACACAGTCATTTTTAGCAAAATACAAAGAAAGTTGGGTGGGAACGCTGGAAAGGCGGTGGAAATATCATTTCCCTTTCATTAAAAGCAAAACAACCTGCCTAAGATTTTAGACTGTATTATTAAACAAGATAACCTGCTGAAAGCAAGATTATTTAAAGCAAAAACTCATTAAACACATTGAAAAGCTATCCCAAGAAACAAAATTTGGCTAATTTAAGCCCATATATAACTCCATATGCGATCACTTTTTTGACTAAAAACACCTCTAAACACATTAGAATAATAGGGAGGATGGCTTAGAGACGAGGAAGAGCTATCTCAAAGCTTACTTTTGTCCATTTCCTCCCTTTCAAGCAACCCAAATCCCTTCCTTTTCAAGCCTAAGTATGTCTTCTTGTCTTACACTAATTAAGCCTACTTTTAATATAATTTCCGTTGAACCAAGAGAGATTTCTTTTTGTTTATTAATGGGTTGATTAGTGCAAAAACATCATATAAAAGTAAGGAAAACACCAACATTACTAAAATTCTCTGAAATCATAATTATTGAGGATATTTAGCGACATACATAATCTAATTGCACATCATTAAATCATAAACAAAGAAGAAAGAGGGCCTGAATCCTAACTCTGATTTAGGAGGACAAACATTTTCTAAAAGCCGTGGGCCATAGTGAGCCGTGATCTCGAATGATCTTAGCCACCTAATTAATTAATGGCGGTCACATTTGTCTATCCTTCATATCAACAATTCCTAATCACTGTAAACAAGAATTGAAAATAATAGCATTTCCATTTTGAGAAAAGGTGGGGTTTCTATGAAATGGTAAGGACACTCAGATCGAATCTTAGTGAAGGGTTAGTTACGAAGATTTGCACAACTCAAAAAATATTGAGAGGATCACCTATACCGTCCCATGGAACCAAACGTTAATGAATAGAATTTGGGCACAACAGTTGGGTGAACCGTGTCCATTGGATCTCTACTTAAAATTATTTTGAATCATGAACCAAACGTACGTAGCCAAAACTTCCTTTGGAGCGTCCTAAATCTGAATGGAGGGAGTCCGTGTATGAAAATATTAATGTTCATTTATGTATAATTATTGTTCATTTGGAAAATGGTAAGGAGACCAAGAGTACCACCTAGCGGGACTTGCAATGAGAAAATGCCATGTGTTAAAAATAATTTACTTTTCGTCACTTGTGATGTTGTGGTTCGGTCTCCTTTTAGGTCCTATTCTCCGTTTCTCTAGCATTACATTTATTCATTTATGCATATTCATGAGGGGTATTTTTGTAATATGTTACAGCCCTACCCGAAACGATAAAAAAATGATTTCAATATCTAAATGAGGTTTCTCTCTCTCTCTCTCTCTCTCTCTCTCTCTCTCTCTCTCTCTCTCTCTCTCTCTCACGATCTGATTGGATCATCTTGTCTCAGTCTCCATTTTGCCATACAAAGTCAATCAAAACTCCTTTGACACTAGATTGAGACTCTAGCTCAATGGTAAAGACTTAATTCTCCGACCTAGAGGTGGGAGGTTCCATCCCAACTTACCTATTACCAACACACACACACACACAAATTCAACTCCTTTGACTCTCCGGAGTTATGACCGCATCAACCGAGTATTCCTCCGTGTCAACCGAGTACTCAATGTCGTTGCGCCGAGTTGACTAGGATCTTCTTTAGTCGCATTTTGGCCTGCATTCGCATTTTAAAACTTTGATTCGGTTCCCTTATCGGACCTTTTGGAGTGCTTTTCGGATTCTACTGTAGTCTGGGTCAGGATCCATTTTGAATTAAACCGTCTATAGTGTCCAAGGGCTGAGAGAGAGAGAATCACATAAAAATTCTAGTTAAAAGAGGGGGAAATACTATGTAATATGGGATGTGACTTCTTTTAGGGATGATTGTAATCAGTATTGAAATGTGTGGAGCAAAGGGAGCATGTGGATATCCACATGTATCTGTATGGAGAGAGAGAGAGAGAGGTGTCCAGATAAATTAGGGCTATCACTTATTGGGATGGATGTATGGGTTTTGGTAAGGGATTTAGATTGGGGTTCTTGAAAAGTGTGATCAATATGTCATAAATACATTTACTACTTTGGTGGCCCAACTCAACTCTAACTGACTCTTTTTCTTTCTTTGCAGGCCCCAAATTAATTCCCTCATCCACAACCTTTTTATATCATTAATCTCTCTCTCTCTCATCCCGTGACCTTATCATATAAGACCTTAATATTGTGACCCATGCTTTTAAACCCACCTTGTCAATTAAGAACAACGTGAACTGAGTCAGTTTTGGCTATGTGATTTTAAAAATCTGCCGAGTCGATCATAGCTCAAAAAAGTTTCTCCTTCAACTCAGCTAAGACAATTAAAAAAAACCCAAAACCTCCAAAAAAAAATTTCTTTTAAGTTTTATTTTCATTCGTTCAACTTGGACGAATCGAGTCAACCCAGTTCCGAGTTGAATCCGAGTTTTAAGGGTATAATTTATATGCCACTCTTACGTCATAATCGCCACTTGTTAGCAAAACCAATTTCTCTCTTTCTTCCTCAATTGGCCCAGAAGAAAAGCATAGAAATTGATAAATTGTCAACTTTATACAAAAAATATAGGGCAGTGACAATTGATAAATTGTCAGCTTTCTCTCTCCTCTGGGTGAGAGAGAAAGACACATTGGGGGTCGATTTAAGATAAATGGGGGTCAATTTATCACTCCCCAAAATATATAGATGATAACAATCTCATAAAACTGATCAGAGTGGCCATGCACTCTTCCTAGTGTTAAAGGGGTGCATTTATCAAAGCTCTCTTGCAAGTATTGTTCTTGTTATTATTTTAAAAAGGGTAAGTAGGAAAGATAAATGGAATATATAAAATTCTCTGATCCAAGAAAGATAATTCATAGTTCAAATGAGATAATCAACTAAAAAAAATGCTACTCATTTCCACCTTTTCCAGAAAATATTTTAGTTTTAATAACATGGTGGTAGGAAAATGAGAATATCGAAATTCCCAAGTTGATAAGGAGAGAGTTAGGACAAAAAATTAAAGGAAAAGGGTATTGAAATGAGTTGGGGTGGAATAAAGCAATGGATAATGAAGAATAAAGTGATTTGGGATATAAATTCCTTCATGGAGAACGTGAAAATAAGGCTTTTGGGCAACAAGGATCATGCAATTTTTTTTATGGGGAATGATACTATGAGATGCGATTAGAAGATATTTCCACTTAGATGTAATGGCTGGGCCCACTCGCACGATGTCAGCATGATCTAAGCCATTCATCCAATCAGAGCTACCATGTGTTTCTATTTTCGCTTTTCATTTCTTTTGGTAGGCCAATTTTGATGTAATTCATACAAAAATAGCCAAAGATAGAAATCAGCAAAACACTAAATAAAAATAAGGGATTCTGGTTCTCTCTCTCTCTCTCTCTCTCTCTCTCTCTCTCTCTCTCTCTCTCTCTCTTGTAAACTAAGATTGTCTTCATGGTAAGATCACTCTTAAGGGGAGGTTTGGTCATACCAATAGACAAAAGTGGGCAAGTATGGCAATTTATAAGGGTATTTTTGTCAATTCAGCATATATAAGTATGTTTTGCTAAATTTTGTCTTATTTTACATTGCCAAAGGATAGGAGTAGCCACATACAACACTGCAATCTATAGGCTTGAAGCTTTGACCATTTAATGTACCCATATTACTAAGTCCATGCAACTAACAAAGATCAAGAAAACTAATTAGCAAGTTTAAGCTATTTTCTCTTCATGTAATCAGGAAATGAAAATGTAGATTAGAGTCCACATTAATTTGAGGGCTGAGGCTATTGGTGGTTCGACTGGCATGAGGCTCTTGATGTTGGGATCACTGGGTTGAACCCATATTTCCCAATAATATGGTAATTATAATATGGGCATATTGGTTCATGTAAAAATAAACACCCATGAGGAGATTTTGGTAATTGACCTATTTGTATTTTTCAAAATTCTCATTTGGGTGTAACTTGTAAGTGTAACAGAATTTTATTTTTATTTTTTCAAAATCTTATGTAGGGTCTCTCTCTCTCTCTCTCTCTCTCTCTCTGACACTGGTCTCTGTATGGCGTAAGCTTGATGCCTGATAGTGCAAGCAAAGCAAGAACCCCACTTTTTTATCACTCCCCTAAAACTCTCTGCCCTCCTCTTTGTCTGTAAAAATCTGCTTTTTCTCTCTCCCTCACCTTTGTACCCTCTCACTACTACTATAAGCTCTTGCTTAGTGCCTCACTAGAGAAACCCACCCACAAAACCTCTCCATTTTCTCCCCTCTCTCTACTCCTCTCCTCCCCAACTTTCTTTCCTTTTGTTTTTGGTTTTTTGAATTCCATTTCTCTCCCACCATAATCAAAGTTCCTAAACAACATACAAGTGTTTAGTCCCAGTTTTGCTTTTAGATTTTACTCCTTACCTACCAGCATTCTACATTGTGGCAAAACTCCAACCATTAGGGAGAATTCTCAAGGTTTCTAGTTTTGCTAGTTCTGTTCCTTTCTCTTTTAATGTAATGTTTCTAAACTCCATCCATTAGAGAGAAATTTTGCTACCTTTTTCTTTAATCTGGAGACAATGAAACAGGTTTACAAAGTCTAGAAAGTTTAAGATCCCACTGTTTTCTTATTTTGACTTCTACATTCTGAGTTCCCCACACTTAAAAACTAAGAAACACCTGGCTCAAGATTCTGAATCTTGTTCTTCTCCACTCCCAAGATACAAGAGAGAGAAAAATAGTATTGGGCTTTGGTTTGGGGTCCCTAGGAACACTAGAATCTCAGTGCTAAACAAATTGATAATCTAATCATCTTCTTATTATCCAGTCTCATATTTTTCCCATTGGATTTGCAAGCAGAAATTAGAGTTTGTGTGTGTGTGTGTGTGTGTGTGTGTGTGTGTAGCTTAGACTCCTACAATCTCAGACCCAAAACATCTGTTTCTAGTAATCCCATATCTCATTTTTCTTCTTCTCTGCCTGGAATAAAAAATGGAGAAATGGGTATTCATAAAAAGGGTCTCAAGTTTCTCCCAAGCACTAATTCTCTAGTATCTTAGAGGATGGTGGTTTTTTCTTTTTAAGTCACGAATATCAGACTCCAAAGAACTGCAAATTCAATGATCTGGGTCTAGGTCTAATTCTCTTGTCTTTGTTCCTTCTTTTTATCTTTCAAAAAAACCGAACAGAGAGAGAATGGATATTTCTGGTCATGAAACAGATCTCCCAATGCCAATAAACAGTAGTTATGGTGGTGGTCATGGTCACATGATCCATGGCCCCCCTCCCCACAACCACATAATCCCTCCCTCAGCTCCTTCTCTCCCCTCAAATGGCCCTAATCTAGAGGACCACATGCCCTACAAGAAGGTGGTCAGATACAAAGAATGCCTCAAAAACCATGCTGCTTCCATGGGTGGAAATGCCACAGATGGGTGTGGTGAATTCATGCCAAGTGGAGAAGAAGGCACCCTTGAAGCCCTCAAATGCTCTGCTTGTAACTGCCATAGGAATTTCCACAGAAAATATATAGAAGGTGAGTCCTCTAATTGTGATTGTTACCATCTCAAAGGCAGGAAAGTGGTGGGTCAAAAGGGTGTCTTGATTTCAGGGTCAGAAGCCTTTGGGTACCCTACAAATAGTCTCATTCCAAGGCCACCACCCTCCCAAATGATCATGTCCTACAACATGGGTCTGCCATCTGAATCAGATGAACAGGAGGGTGGTGGGGTTTTGGCTAGGCCTCCTTTGATGAAAAAGAGGTTTAGGACTAAGTTCACTCAAGAGCAAAGGGAGAAAATGCTGAGTTTTGCAGAGAAGGTTGGGTGGAGGATACAAAAGCAAGAAGAAAGTGTGGTACAACAATTCTGTCAGGAGATTGGGGTCAAGAGGAGAGTTCTCAAGGTGTGGATGCATAATAACAAACATAACTTGGCGAAGAAGAACAACTCAACTTGAACTATTTCCCTTAGTTTGTGTTTCATTTAAATGAAAAAGATGCAATGCAGAGCTGATGTAGAGGTGAATTTAGATTATAGTGTTTATTTTCTTTTGGGTTTTCTCTTTTTCTTTTTCTTTTCATTGCTGAGGTGTTTTAGTTTTGGGGTTTGGTAGATTTGAGTTGTGGGGGTGTTGGTGTTTATTATGCAGTGTAGAAATGTATTAAAAAGTTTAATTGGAGGATAACATTTGGCTTCTTATTCTTCTGTGGCTGAAGGCTGAAGCAAGGAAGAGCTCTTAATGTCTCTCTTCTCTGTTTTTTTATTCTTTTGGGACAAGATATCAGCACAACCATGTTTTAAGAATTGCACAAACCGAGCTTGTCTTTTCATTTTTAATTGGCCTGTGAGAGCTTTTTGGAACTGTAATGACCTTTGACAGATCCTTAAATAATAAAAACAAGATAAGTTAGTGCATATATCAAAACACCTGTTATAACTACCCATTCTTTTTATTCATTTGCTTTCTTTCTTTGCCTTGTCTTGGTGTTTTGGCAGTATTATAGAGAAGATTAGATTTGTTTTTTTCTAGTTGTTTTGAGTTATGGGTGGTTTATCCTAAAAGGGGAAAAAAGGAGATAAGCTTTGACACTCCTCCCTTTATTTATACTTGTTAAAAATAATGATTTTCTCTTGCCAAAATTAAAAAATTGGACCATCATTTATTTTCTTTCTTCTTTTATTTTTCGCACTAGGCAACCTGATAACATCATCTAAATTCGGTCTATTGAGCTTTTGATGGCAGGTGGAAGAAATTCCCAGAAATGTTTGAAATTTGAGATCCTAGAACATGTAGAGTTTGTTCAATGTGTTCATTTTGAGATGAGTATTTTGTTATTTTGAGATGAGTATTTTGTTTTCTTATTGTTTTTAGCATCTAGGGGAATCCCTTTAACCTAAATATGTGCTCGAGAGATAGCTGTCCATACACTGATAAGAGATGTATGGATTCTCGAGAAGAGAGGAGCCATGGTTTTCTTCCAACTTTAGTTTATGCCTGAGATCATGAAGGTTTCATCCACTCCAACATTTTCTTTATTCATCTTCTTTCATGAATGGAAATGTAGATTGAATGTCATTTTCCCCATCTCCTGGTCCTAGAATCACAAAAGGGAAAGTAACTAATCCAGATGATTCATGAAAGACAGGATTACCATTATCATAACAAGCGAGTGTGCCGATATCATTTTCAATGAACAGAATTAATCCAATTTTAATGCCAATTGAATTTTTTAATCATGGATATAATCATTAGAGACTTAACAATTTAGTGAATAGATTCAGATTTGTTGTGATTAATCTTCGTCAACACACTAAGTCTTTGAAAGTTGAGAAAGTTAATGCAATTGCAAAGCATTCCTTTTGCTTTCAATCCATACAACGCAAAGTCTAAAGATCATCATTTCTTTACTGTTAAAAGGAAAGCCCCGAAAGAAAGACAAAACACCGTGATCCATAAAAGACCATTAGCTAACAAGATTTTTCATAATTCCATTGACATCGCTTTGTATGATGCATCATTCGTGCAAACACGCGCCTTAAAAATGTACATAATCATTTCACATGCCCTTTCAAGAACAACCTAAGCTATACCTACATCTATAAGATACATGCATACATACATAGACACAGGCATACGTACATCATTAGCCCGAGTTTACTTCGTCATGCTAGTGAGTTCTGTTGGAAAATTTGATGGTGGAGATGAGGAGAGAAGATTGGAATGAGATGCTTCAAGACGCATTGTCACTTTCCTTAAGACGATATTCGGACTCCACTAATTGTGTGCAAGGGGCACCACAAATTTGCCTCCAAGATACAATGAAGCCCGGTGAATTCTTCACCAAATGTTTGTTGATGTTTTGCACCAAATGGAAACAAACCCCGAATCACCCTTTGGATTTGACAAGTATGCAAGATACTAGTGTTTGTGTTTCTAGAATGACAGAACACTAGAGAGAAAATTTCAAATGGGTAAAAAAAAATTAGAAAGGCTTTTAGAGAGTAAAAATGCTTTGGAATTTCTAAAATCCACTCTCTCAATCTGTATTTTCGGATTTCACATGAAATGGCAAGTTTCTGGTGCTTTATATACATTTTGGCGCCTTTTCACATTGAAATGCACCATTTGGTGTCATGAAGAGCTACTTTTGTAACCGTTCGATCTCGCCAAATCGCATTACTACAATCTAGATCAATTCTGGAGTGACTGTTGGTTTGTGTAAAACCTCCGTCCTCCCCCGTAACCACTAGATCGTTGATATATGGTGCAAATTTCATTCGATCGGGTCTTGATCGTTGGGACGTGATGGGACAATCAAAACTTCTTTGACTAGGCTGAGTTAATGAAAAAAACCTACAAGCCGGAGTGGGTTAGTTCTGCCTCAGCCGAGTTTCCATCCCAGTCCAAGTTTGCTCTACTGAATCAATCAAAGCTTGTGTGACACGCCC
Organism: Tasmannia lanceolata; assembly: GCF_043159265.1. Classification (NCBI taxonomy): domain Eukaryota; kingdom Viridiplantae; phylum Streptophyta; class Magnoliopsida; order Canellales; family Winteraceae; genus Tasmannia; species Tasmannia lanceolata. The sequence goes on along the minus strand of NW_027518731.1, from coordinate 3,264,888 downwards.
GAGTTAATGCAAAATTGCCCACTTTAGTCGTTGTGTTGTGTTGTGATATGTTTCCCGGCTTCGCTTGTGCTATTTTCACTTCCGATTGGTTCCATTAATAATTGATTTGCTTCGGTTGACTCTTTGTTACCTTAGCTGAGTTCTTGTCTGAGTCTGAGTTTTGAAACACTTACATACATAAATACATACATATAGATAAAGTAGAAAATAGCATGGTTTTTTGAAAAAATATTCTGAAATTTTCTGAAAATTTTTGGAAAGGAAAATATTTCTAAATTTTCTTAGTTTTTCTACACATAAAAAAAGATTAGTTAAACCAACCATATTCAATTTATGGCGGTATCCGTCTAAATCGACCATAATCATATCATTTTCATCTACATCATGGAAAGAACTAAAAAATTCTTGCAATACAAAGAGGGCCTAAAGGGAATCGCTCCCATCAAGACTCGTGTTTCCCAACTCCAATTGGTAGAGGTAATGGGACACGCAAAACCCATCTAAGAGTCCCATTACTTTTGTTGATGAACTCCAACTTACTAAAAATTTTACGGCCCGCAACCAATTGTGAGTCCAAAACCAATTATTGAGCTCAAAATTAAACCTAATTTTGAGTCTCATTTACTGAATCTGATTCATATCTTCATCCTTAAAAACAAAAAAAATGCTATTTGCACTCTTGTTTTTTATAATGGCACTCCTCATTTAATTAAACACTTCTTCAATTGGCTGTTAGGAGCCTGTGTTGGGAATTGTAACAGAACAACAGCCCCTAAGGCTCTGTTCACTTGTGTTCCCTGGAAAGCAAATCCCTGGAAAACAGCCTCCTTTTTCGTTGACAAGACAAAATTATGTTGTCCACTTGGTGAAAATAGAATTACACATGTGGAATTTCTGCAATAAGTCAAAAAATGACATGGAAAAGCCCATCCCCCCCCCTCTCTGCTGTGTTCTTTTGATTTTATTTCCCCCGGTTTTCAGCGGAAACACCGGTTTTTTTTCGCCGAAACCTCGTTTTTGTGAGTTCTTTAGTTTCCGTGGAAAGCTTTTTTATATTACGTGGAAAACAAAAATAAATACATGGAAAATACCTTTCCACGACTTTGCTCGAGGTTTGTTTCCGAGCCCTAATATCGGAAACCCCTCTTTTCCTTCACTTTCTCCCGACACTTGCTGTGCCAAAAAATAAAAGAGGCGACTTCGTCTTCAACCTCCGAACGCTTGTCTCCACGCATCCTCATCATCTCCACCCTTTCCAAGCTTTCCTACCAGGTACAAATCTCTCTCTCTATTTCTCTTCTTTCTTCTCAATGTTTTTTTTTCCTTTTTTCATCTTCTAAAATCTCAAAAAATAGGGTTTATAAAAACCTGAACTAGGGTTTTTGTGGTGCTATGTTTGTTTTGGGGTTTGTGTAGTATGCATTTTTTTGTTGTTCTTGTGTCTGTGTAGTACGCATTTTTTGTTGTTCTTGTGTTTTTTATTGGGTTGATTTTGTGGTTCTCATGCTCTGATGGGTTTTCATATAACTCTTTGATTCGATCAGTTTCTTCAATACCCATTTGTGGATTGTTCCTGTTTGTGATGGATTGTTGCTGTTTGTGGATTGTAGGGTTTATCATTTTCATTTTTAGGGTTGGGGTGGGTTTTTATGGGTGAGATTCTCAGGTCAGGATTTCATGGGTATCATTTTCGTGTTTAGGGTTTTGAGTATCTTTTTCGTGTTTAATGCTCAACAGTAATTGTAAGCAAATAGATATATTTTTTTGTTGGTCAATTTTTGGGAGAAATCGCTATTGTGTTTCTCATCTCTGAAATTTGGGGCTTCTTCCTCTTGTTGTTGAGCACTATCCGCCTGATTTATATCTTGGCAATTCTATCTTGGTAACCCTATATTTGTGACAATTTGATTGGCATTGTTATTGTTCAGATTCGGTTTGTCATGGTTTTCTTATTTTTATTGACTTCAGAGGGTTGGACCCACTTATTTTAGACTAGGTTCTATGTTGGCATCATTATGCATGTTAGTTTGTCACAGTTTCTGTTTAACAGGTTTCTATTGAGTTTCCCTGCAACGAAACGCATATTTTTGTAGTTTCTGTTAGTTTCTGTGAGGTTTTTGTCAGGTTTCTGTGCAACGAAACACTCATCGGACAGGTTTTTTATCAGGTTTATGTTCCTTCACTTTCCTTTCTGCCACGTCAGTTTCCTTCACTTCCCTTTCCTTTCCTTTCCCGACGAGAGAACTGAGCATTAGAGATTTCATTTCCGACCAAAAGCACACGGATTTCATTTCCCTGGGAAACTAGTGCAAAAAGAAGGGCAAGCAGTTTCCCTGGAAACCTTTTCCTGCGCAAGTGAACAATCCAGAAACAGTCCAGGGAAACCTTTTCCTACACAGGTTATATAACATCTAATAAGAAAAAGGGCAAAAAGATAAAAAAAAGAGAGGGTGCCATTATAAAAATCAAAGGAGTGCAGATATTATTCCACACTCATAAATATAACAGCTACCTGTGCATAAGCACTCTCATAGAGTAGTCAAAATTTAGGAATATTATTTAGGAAAAAAGATGAATAAATTGCATTTTGAGTGGCAATTTGGCACCCAGGTAGTCTCAACTTTTTGCATCCATGTGCAAACTGCAATTTACTCTATCGTCCAAAAGACCATTTTATAGTCTTCTTCTCCTTTCTAATTTTTTTCTATTTTTTCATCTCCACTTGCACTGTCAGTCATCGCTGCAGCTCGGAAGAGTAAGAAACAGGAAGGTGAAGAATAAAGAGAAAGATGAAGGGGAATAAAAAGAGAAAAAACAATCAACGCGGGAAAAATAGAAGAGATATTGAAAAAATAAAAGAGAAGGAAAAAAGAAGAATATGCAAAAAAAATTAGGGTCAAATCGGCAGAAATAAAAAACGGATTGAATAACCAAAAAAATCGGATTGACATGCAAAAAAGTCTGACCCGATTTTTGCTTATTTGACCCTGTCTTATGTGAAAAAAACTTGGCTACGCAATGTTGCGCAGGAGGTTCGTGCGCAACCCATTAAAATACACTAAAAGCAGGAGGTGTGGCAATATCAATTCCATGGCTTGATATTTTTCACACCCCATGTTTGATATTTCCACATGCCCTGTTTCCTCTTTATTTTAGGGCATTGGGCAGCCAAGTTTCGTTCATCTTATGTCGATAATTCTTGCAAATTCTTCAATTTTTTCCCTTCCTCCTCTTCTTTACTATTTTTATGGCACCTTCCATTTTTCCAACGTTTTTTTTGAAAAGGGCAACAAAAAATATATATATATATATATATATATATATATGTATGTATGTAAAAACAGAACCGAGGTGGTCCTGAAGGAACAAAGATAATACAAAGATAGCAGTACAATAATTCAAGGAGGTAGATAGTCCATTTTTCCAACGTTGATTCTTCTTTTCCCTTCTTCCTCCTCCTCTTCATAGTTTGTTGTGATGGTTGGCGAGGTTGGAGATGAAAAAGCTTAACAATTAGAAATGAAGAATATGAGGATAAAACGGTCTTTTAGACCGTACAACACCACTCCAAAGACTGGAGTTATTTTTAGGACGTTGTGCTAGGGTTAGGCAAGTACCCCCCACTAGATATATTGATAAAAAAAAAGAGAGAGAGAGAGAGATTACATGCGCATATAGCAGACTCCAGCCGAGTCGCTTTTTACAATTTCAAAAACGCCACTGGGAATATCCTCAAGAGGGATATCAAAACTAGTGCCCAAAGACTAGAGTTGAAACTACAATCCATGTGTAATTTCAAATTGAAAACGCAATTTATTAGGTTTTTTACCTTATTAAGGGATTTTTGCTGATTAGTCCCTACATGGCAAAATAATTGCTTAAAAGTCCATAAGAAAAGCATATTATCCAAGAAGTCCTACTTTTAAAAAATAATTGCTAAAAGGTCCCTAAAACTAACATACGTCGATTTTCTCCGTTTAAAATTTTAAAATGGCAATCTTACCCCCAAATCCTTTAATCGGTTTTAGCCTATTTTTATTTCTCTTCCAATATTTTCGGAAATAAATTAGGAAATAGGCGAAAATAAGTATCTCTTCCAATATTTTCGACAACAATCCTTCAATAAAAACTCATTCGACAAGTTGTTAACGTTTTCCATTGCAAAGTAAATGATATGATTTAGGTTAATTTAGATGAATTTCATAATAAATTGAAAACCCCTCTAAAAAAAAACAATTAAACACGGTCGGTTGGAGTTATCTTTTCTTCGTGTGTAAATAAATAAGAAATTTAAAGAATATTTTTTCCTTTCTAACTTTTTCAGATAATTCCTATCTTGGTTTGGATTGCAAGAAAAATATTTCTGATGGAAAATTATTTTTTAGGAAATTTTATTCATTAATGATTTAAGGGGGGAATTATTCTGATTAATATAGAGGGATAAAGTCAAAAATATTGGAAGAGATCCTTTTTATTAAAAAAAATTGGCTAAAACATTTACAACTTTGTAGGATTATACAAAATTTTTGTCGAAAATATTGGAAGAGGTCCTATTTTAGCGTATTTCATATTTATCTCCGAAAATATTGGAAAGGAAATCAAAATTGGCTAAAATAGATTAACGGTGGAGGTGTAAATTTGCCATTTTAAAATTTTTAAAGGAGAAAATCGAGGCATGTTAGTTTTAGGGACTTTTTAGCAATTATTTTTTGGACGGAGGACTGCTTGGATAATATGCTTTTCTTAACTAGGGACTAATCAGCAAAAATCCTTATTTATTAAAAGGTTTCGTGACGACCATTTGCTAATGTCCATATCAAAGGTAAAGGGTCTAAACGTTCACCTCTTGGAAAATGATTGATTTTACCCATAGAATATCAGTGAATGGCCATACAAATTCACTCGAGCATCAAATTAAAAAAGGCCAGAAGAGACAATTCCTTTCTCATTTAGATCTCCATTTCCCACATTTAGTACACCAACAGAACAATTAAATGGGCAATGTGGACAAGTGAAATGGCGATTCTACCCGATCACAAAGCAATAGGTAACGTCCTTGCCGGAAATCACAATGTCTCTCGTGAGTTGTGAAGTAAATTTTAAGCACCAGAGCGGCATTGGATCAGAGTTAAAAGTTTGAGCGTTGAAATTCTAATTAGAGAGCATCATATTGTTCTCTAAGTTTGATTATCTTATGCTAAATGTAGAGGACAGTGACTTGTAAAAAAACAGACATTACTTGTAATAGATAGTTCCAGAATTCATAAGGTAATCAAGATTTTTAAATGGGAGTGGCCTGTTCGGCAACCATGAAAAAAAATCAGGAAATATTTGAAAGGGGCAGAGAGGGTTGTCTACTCTAGAGAGACAGATTTGGGAGGGGATGGAAAAATGAGAAATGATATTTTCCCTTTTAATGCCAGATGGTGACATGTCATCAACATCAAATTTTGGGATGGAAAACTAATTGGCAGTGGTATTTGAATAAGAAAATGACAAAATTATACTTCCCTAGTTTCTTAAAAACCCCTTAATTAACACCATTTAAAAACCCATCCTACTCGTTTGAGAGAATTATTTCCTTTGGCATTAGAGATTAGGCAATGCTGGAGGGAAATTTGTATGTGTTATGATCGTGGAGTGGAGATACCTACTCCCTAGCTAGATGGAGCCCTCGAGCCTGCATGGGTGAAGCAACTTTCGACGGCTCTAGCTGTGGCAACTCGGGTTTGTTTCAACCGGCATTGGATCGGAGGCCTTATCAGAGATGAGTCTAGTGCCACAAAGTGTGCTTTTTTTTTTGGGCCAATTGGGATCAATGACTCAAACGAAGCAGAAGTGAACGTTGAGCTTCAAGGCATCAGATTGTTGAAGGGAGGAGATCTAGATAATGCCATTGTAGAAGGAGACTCTTTGAATGTAATCAGGTGGCTAATTAGGAGGCACACTCTCCCTTGAATGTTTGCTAAGTTGGTAGACGAGATATTGGATACAGTGGAGGGCCACATGGTTTCGGTCTTAGCATTACGTGGCCACATCTCCCATGAAGTCCACGTCTCTTTATTGCAGAGGATAAGTGCAAGATAAGATAACTCATCCACGTTAGTGATTTAGGGAGATATCTCCAAAAGAAGATAAAACTTCATATTTTTATTTTTTCGGGTAGTTAAATCCGAGTGGGAATTTGAGTCTGGCCAGTGGATTTTTTTTATAGGAGTCAGTAATAGTTTTTAGATCAAATCAAATCAACGGTCAAAATTTATCCTAGTTAGAGAAGGAGTTAGTGGCAGGTGTTTTGTTTATAGGTTATTATAAAACCCTAACGTGAGAGGGGTGTTACACGGTTGATACTTCTTCTATTTGAAATTAAAGAAAAGGAGATTTTTCTTCTGTGGCTATTTTGTTCTTCGTGAATTCGAAGGTTTGTTCCGATCGGTGTTGAAATTAATCAACCTCGACTTGTTCTCCGCGCTTCTGGCTATGCCAAAGGTCAGCACTTATTCTCCGCGCTTCCGGCTATGCCATAGCATACTCAAAGGTCAGCAAATGGGGAGGCTTATAGGCTCTTGGTGCTGTAGTTGATATAGCCTGTCATTATGTCATTAGATATATTCTATTTTCTTCCGCCAAAATAATTACCACCTTCAAAAGTTGGAAAACATGATTAGGTTGACGCAGTAACCATCTAAGTTAACTCAGATTAATTACAAGAGTGGAATGCGTTATAAAAACTTAATCCGGGATATGCTATTTTCACGCCCTTTCCTACCATTTCCACCCGCTTTTGTTTGTCTCAATTTGAAAAATGACATCATTTCCATCCTTCATGTTTGAGATGGGCCCACTTATCTCATGATAGTCAATATTTTCGCTTCCAATTATCATTTCCTCATTTTTTAAGCAATATTATACACATAATTATTATTTTAATTGCTAAAGAAAAATAACTAAATTATTTAATTAATAGTGTTATTATTGTTCTTAACACTGTTTATTGACAGAGAAACCTCATTTGGGTGCATGTGCAGAAAGTGGAAGATTAAATTGATCAAAAAACTTAGTCAAAAAGACAAAAATTCCTATTAGAGCTTAGGATACTCAATTTAAAAAATTAGGGATTGGATTATAGGTAAAATAGGCACTAATTGATGTTTCCATAATCTTTTAAGTATATTAAAATGTTGGTGGTGGAGCTGTTAATCTTGGTTTTAATTTTTTAATCCATTTCGTTTATAATAAGATGGATTTGGTTAATTAGCACTGCCGTATTTCCAATAGATTAAATGAATCTGAATTAAATTCTAGGATCGGCAATAAGCTATCTGATAAGTTCATGGCCCCACGATATGTGTCATTTGAATCCGGACCCACCTATCGAACAGTCCAGATTAGGTGGAGGATAACGGAATAATGTCTAAGAGTTTGAGGACTCATCTTTTTCCCCGAGTCCTGTTTGGATTGCAAGAAAAACATTTCTGACTGGGTAAATGGTATGATTATGGTTAATTTAGAGGGATATTATTATGAATCGAAGGTAATTAAAAATTGATTAGGGTTAGTTCAAGTTATCTTTTTGTGTCTGTGAAAAAGTAAAAAATTTAGAAGGGATTTTTTAAGGACCTTCGCAGAAGGCATTTCGCGAACCGGCTATTGCATGAGAGAGCAGCCACACAGGCTCACTTTTCAAGGGATTTTGTCTTATTATCTGAGGTGGCTGCTCTCTCATGGAACAGCCCGTCGGCAAAATGCCTTCTGCGATGGTCCCTAGCAAATCCGAATTTAGAAATATTTTTCCTTTCCATACTTTTCCAGAAAATTCCTGCAATCTAAACTTAGCCTAAAGAAAGGGTTAAGATTCGTTGAAGTTGGTCCGATTCATTTTAGATTAGGGAAACCGAATAGTGCTAAACCGATTATTGGACTCAAATTTAAACGTAATTTTGCATTTAATAATAGAGGTTCGGCACTCACAATCGGTTGACATACTTAAATGAACAGGTCGTAAATTGGCTCCACCGTAATAGATTACCCTAGCCCCTTGTCACCAAATGAATGGTCACAATTACAACAAATGTCCCGATTGTTAAGGATTGTGAAGACCATTTTACGAGATGAACGGTCCCAATTACAGCGCAAAAAGTAAGGGAATTTCCAAATGTACCCTTACTTTTTGTGAAAAAAATATTGATACATGATAATACCTTAGGGTAGGGTAGGGACTAGGGAGGGAGTTAATAGTCAGTCTTAGGTTGCCGAGACCAATTTAATGTTCCACTTATATAAGTCTATGTTATATAAGCTCTGTTGAGGCTATATTTAGAGTAAGATGTGAAAAAAATGAGGCATAGGGAAGAAAATTAATGAGCCTAAACTCCATCCCTTACTATAAAAACATAATCTAATAAAAAGAAAGGTTGATTCCTTCCAGCATGATTTATTATTATTATTATTATTACTACGCAAAGCAACTGAATGTGTATGATCCCAAGCATCTAAGAATTGCAAGATTCTAAAGCGCACCGCTCCCTAATAAAGGAAGATGATTCATCACATGCCCGCAATCTTACTGTAATACGATGAGGCACTATTACATTACAACAAATCCTTTTACATGTCACATCACACAGAGGGAGAAATAGTTCTGCCATCATTCACCACACCTTAATTAGAGATAAAAGTCTTGAAAGTGTCATCCCATTCCTGGTTGGTAGAACCTACAGAGGGATCATTCAAGAATAGGACTAGCACTGTGTATTTTCGGTTGTTGGATGTGAACATTCAACAGCTTTTGACCATCCACCTTCAATGACAAAAGGAAGATTTACTTGCATGTTAGCATTATTCGATTGATGTGATGTGACTATTCGCCAATTCAGATCTAAAGTCCTATCAGATGGATGGTCCAGATCAACCCAAGGTAAGACCCCCTATGTAATAACATCACTCCTGAACCATCTGCCTATCTACACATTTCAATGTTTTTATTTACACTCGGTAACTAAAAAGACGTGTTCCAAATCATTTGAGCAGTAGAAAGGCAGAATTTACAGATAGTGTGAGCAGTAGAAACGAAAACTTGGCTCGCCATGATGGCATACTGATAGTGGGCCGCAGAAACTGTGTAAACAGCAACAATACGGAAAGAAAAGAAAGTATGGAAGAAGATGATGGAAAGGTCTGTGGCAGAAATTACATATAGGTAAAGGTCCACTTTCAATGACCAAAACTACATATTACTGGATGTTAAAATAGTTGATTGTTATGGATTTTTGGTCAATTAGAGTTCCAACATATGGCATATCAGATGGATGGTGGATGGTCCAGATCAACCAAAATATGTTATAGTGCAGGCGCCTTGTTTTATTACAAGGAGGTCAGGCCGTATTAAAGCATTCCTCGGTCTCTTAATAAAGGCATTAACAGCATCCACAATACTGGTAACAGAAGAAAGAAACTATGAAACAAGTCATGGCTTAGTACAGTACTTCATAGCAGACTGTTGAAATGGATGGCAGATACAGGAGCATGAAATGGAACATAAATGGTTTTTTAATTAAAAAACATTTAACTAACTCGACCTGAGTCTTGATAGAGCCTGAGTTAAGTCAACTTGTCAAGTTCTCTGAGTAATCAGTCATGATTTTAACCAGCGTCAAAGTTCACTTACCTCCGATCCTTCAACTAGCACAGTAGCCCTAAACCTTCCAATCATGTTAAGTTTTGAAAAGATTTCAAATGCGCTAATGTTTCCTGTGTCAACAAGCACAGAATATTGCCATCAAGATAAATAGGTTTCAAATAATATACTCCAAAATTTTCTAATACAAATTCAAAAACCAGAAGGGAAAATGGCTCACAAGCCACATATGCCTGTCCATACATGAGATTGTGGAAAACTCACTAACCCTAAACATCACAACCAAAACAACTAGCACGTGTGTAAATTGTAACACACTTTTTTACACCAAATGGAAACAGTAGAGTTTCCAAACCAATGGGAGCATAGACAACCTAAAAAAGTAACAAAAGCATAGACGGTTAGGGTTAGAGAGTACAGGAGGCAAAGCTTATAGTGCTCAAATGCAGAGAGAACAGTCCGATTGCAATTGGAGAAGCAATATCGGTGGTCTCAGCATTAAGGGAGAGCTTGTATATCTGTCATTTCACTTCCAACTGTGCTGTCAGAGTTCCAAATCGACCATGCATAAGAATGAAACCTTTCTGAAGCTTTTCTACGCCCCAGTTAACAGAGCCGAGCTCGCCCAGGGTTGAGTAGTGACTCTAACATCACCCATCCCTGCAATAAATAAGGTAACATCATTTTGAAAGGAAAATTGTCAATTGTGTTCTGGTGTGCGGATTCCAAATAGCTCATCAGGGTAAAATAAAGGAACTTATATAGGCTTCTTATTTTTAACAATGTCAAATCATTAATCTGTATTAACATAGACATGAGTGTCAATGTGGCTGGAGCTGGACACAGCTCTAGCTGCTACACTATAAATCCATCTTGTAAGGATAGAAACTACCATCAATACCCATTTGTTTGATATTCAGTCCTTTCTTTATTTAAACTTCTCTCATTGGCTGTTACAATTGCCAATCTGTCAAAGCCGATGAGAAAGATTTAGGGTTTGTGTTTCAAAGCAAGAGGGTGCAAATATCAGCCCCTTTTTAAGTTCTGTTGTTTTTGTTTCAGAAATGTGTCAGCATAGATCCAAGGGAAGAGCCTTCATTTTTCTTCTTCTATTGCCTCATGGCAATACTTGCACAGGTGAAAAACCCACCCACCTCAGCATCTTAATCATGCATGTGGCCACATGTATGGTAATCATCCAGTGCGCCCTCGGAAAATACTGTAATCAGAAGATCCTAACCATCTGAGCAACATAGTATCAGCTCATTGGATGCAAAACACAAATAAGCATCCGTGTGCAGGACACTGGTCGGAAGGTTAGGGTCATCCTACTGGTTCATATCTTAAGATGTGCCCCATATATTGTGGGTCCCACTAGACGGATGGACAGCCTGGATCACTGAACACATGGCTATATGCACATTTGAGTTGCTGATCCAAATTTAGTTTCAATCCATTTTTTCGGAAGGAAATATTTCTTTTAATGCATTTCTATTTATCATGGTATGTGTTCAGAAATATATATATATATATATATATATATATATATATATATATATATATATATATATATATATATATCCAGCAATTTGTATTATATCTAACATCGAATGTAAAAGGTAAACTTTCCTAATTTTGAGGTACTTCAATTTAATTCTCTTTTTCTTTCAGTATTTTTACAATTTGAAAATTACATTTTCTATATTTAAATATATGTATGGATGAATTAGCTCATCAGGCATCTTGGTATCTGACAGTGACAAACCTTCGTGCATTCAAATTAAATAGCCAGAAAAATAAAAAATGATGTGACAGATCACCTGTTCTGCAGCGTTCCTCTTGAAGAGCCCATACGAATTTGAAACAATCTTGCAAGACTTGACAATTTGATCCTCAACATTTGCAGGCATGAGACAAGTTGATAAGGATCCATCATTACCCGACGACCACTCAGAGGTGTCACGTTTCCTTGAAGACTCGTTTGAACGGATGAAATGCAAGAGTACGTGAGCCTGTAATAGCAAATAATTGTAGCTCACGTAAGATGAACAGGAGTTTTCTTGGATCCAAGTGATATTTGGAAGCTAAAACTCACATGGAAAGCTGCTTTTAGAATGTCATCGGACTTAGCTTGATCCTTGAACAATGCATACACATTACCCTTTGAAGGATTATATGTGACTATGTATCGTTCTTCCTGTAATAAAAATAATCATATAAACGGTAATGTTAATGGTCTCTAAAGAGGCCTTAATGTCCCATTTGCATATAAGATTAAATAAAAATAATCTTATATGAAAATAAAAACAGATTCCATAAACTACAACTTTGTTTAACTTTTAAACGATAGTACATGAGAGTTATACCTTAAACAAGGGTTCTATGGCAAGGAATGAAGCTGGCTCCTGGAATGCATCCCTAAACCTCGGTCCTGCAAAACAGTTAATACAAGCTTCATAACTGCAGGCCTAGAAAATAACAAGAACCTCTTTCTTACATACATACCTAGAATGATAGGCCTATCTTGTGACCATGGAAACGTGAAGATATTTTCCTTTGAATTCCCATCTTTCAATGAGGGAACACGTCCTACAAAAACAGATTAGATAGGAAAGAGAGTTATCAGAGGCAGAAAATCCAAAACTAAATCAAATCCACATGACTGCAGTCCCCACAAGATAATCAATAACATAATAAAGGAATGATATGCTGTTTTCAAAGTTGAACATGGCAGAAAATAATAAGGCCATTCAAAAAAACATAGCAGAAAATATCAAACTTCAAACCTGAAAAAAGAAGAAGAAAATACCAAACTTCAATCCTGAAAATACATCATTAAAAAAATGAATGCCTTTTAGAGCTTATTTGTGAGGCCTTCCATCCTTAATCACTTTCCTAAATGAAACTCAAATATTTTAACCCATTTCTACTTCTGAATTATCTTCAGAAGCCAATTAGCCAGCCTAGTAGTTTAGTTACGACCTCAGTAAACCAAAATACAAATCATTCTTAACACCGCCCATAAACAATTCCAAAATGAAAGTTTCCCGAACCCATCTAAAACATGTCATAGGTGCAATTTGTATTCACCTAAATTCTTATCAATGAAAAAAAGCAACTGTTTCAAAAAATTTCTCCAACTTGAGGCCTGCCAACCCCACTGCAACATCACCAAGACATCACCATAGGGTATATTTTGGCCCTGTTTACTCCATTTTTTCCGGTACCAATTCTTTGATGTAGCTGCTGTAGGAGTGGACTGTTTGTCGCTTATTTAGGGGCTGCATTAGAAGTCTAAATAAAGGGAGGGGTGACTGGCACCAAAACAAAAGGGGCATAAATCTCAGCTCAATAGACAGAAATGTCTCAAGAAGTGTATTTAGGTAAAATAGGAATAAATCAATATTACATAAACAGTACATGAATAAATACCAGACGTGAGAAATCTGATAAAATTAAGGTTTTCTCCTAATAGCCATTTCAACATGTGTTCAGAATTGCAGTTCTTTTAAGATAGGGATGTCCCTGTTATTTAGGCTTCTGATGTCAATTATACAAGTACATGGAACTTAAAAGACCGAACCTACCTGTCTTAAGGAACGATTCCACTGCCACAGTGAATCTTGCCCGGTTCAAAGTATGCAAAACAACCGACTTAACCTGGAAAAAAGCATGGAGTGACAATTATAAGCAGGTTTTAATCTAAACATTTTCATCAATAGTCTTTCAATAAAATCTAAGAGATAAAGAATAAAAAAGAACCCAAATAAGTAGATAGCCAAACCTCCTGGTATGAGCTGAAAACATATCCGCACGACAGGAGTGCAAAAGTAGTCACCAAGGAAGGATTTCTTTTCGAGATCATGATACTCAGTCCAGTCCCCAACTTTGCATGACAGAAATTTCAAGATGGAATCACTACAGTAGCTACAACTGAGTAATAGATAGTATTCAATAGCTAGTAAAGCTAACATAAACTTTGCGTGCAGTCAGTAAAATTTGGCATAGATCAGAAATCAAGTTATTGGCCTAATTAAAAGAACTAAAACATCCAAGTCACTCGGATAGTTCAAAACTTAGATATTGTGTTATGTGTAGGTGAGAAAGTACATGCATAGATCAGAACACTAGAATATATGGGATAATTGAGAACGTTCATATACACTAAATACTTTGCAAACTCGTTTCCTTTCCTGAAGAACAGAATTTTTGCAGGACGATGGGATACAGATATTTTAAGCTATACAACTGTTAAAAGATAGGTGCATATTTCTGTTATGTGTATTTAGGATGGGCCCCATCATAAGCAATGAAAAACTTATTTTCAGAATATTCAGCAACTCTAACAAAAACATCACTCAAGACTCAACATCATGCATCTGAAGCTTATTTTCAGCAAACTGGTTGGCCTTCACGAAGTTAGTAGGTGAAGTCTTACAGCTGAGGGCTTAAGCTTGCATACAAATTGGATAATACATTGCTTTTATGGTCCTCATTATGGGACAAGAATTCCATGTTAGCTATTCTAGGATGAATTTGATGGTTGTACCAATTATCCACGGAGATTACTTCGTCATGTAGTTATAGAAATTCTGTCAGTTCTTTTGAGATGATCTTTTGTTAGAGCTAACTATTCAGGCAATTTAACTTATATTTGTTATGTGATTTAAGAAATCGTGTAATGAAGTAAGGAAGAGGTGCGCAGCATTTGTATTATGGTATTTTTTTCTCAAAATGATTGGCTCTTAATCACTAGCTGTACGTTCAAAATGGGTGATTGAAACGAATTGAAGACTTGAAGATTAGAAACTCAGCTAAACTCTTTGTTCACACAATCGTGTCATGTGTGAACAGGGGTGGGAGAGGGAGCAGAGCAGAGGAATAGTCAGTTTTCCACGGTTTCTATAGAACAGTCTAAGGTGCTCGTAGGTGGGTGGACCCTGCTTCTAGTTCTAAGGTTATATTGTATCCATTTATTTGGTGGTTAAGCAGGCTTTCGAGAAAATTGTTTGTTGTAGGCTCATCTTCATTATTAGAAAACCTAGGCATGTTTCTATTGCTTGCATAATGAGGGAGAATGGAAAACGTATTATCCAGGTACTGAAGAGACTAAGGTGTCAGAGAATCAGTTTGGCTTCATGCCCGGATGATCGACTATGGAAGATATCTTCTTGATTAGGCGGTTAATGAAGAAAATAAAAAGGACCTTCATATGGTTTCCATTGATTTGGAGAAGCGTATGATAGGGTTCCTAGGAGTGTTATGTGGTGGGTCCTTGAAAGGAAAAAAGTTCCTACTAAATATGTGGATGTGATTAAGGATATGTACGATGGAGCAGTAACTAGTGTCAGAACTACGGATGGCACGTCCAGTGAGTTTCCAATTACAACAGGATTGCATCAAGGATCAGCTCTAAGCCCTTATCTTTTTATGCTAGTTATGGATGAAAGGATATCCATGATGAGGTGCCGTAGTGTATTTTATTTGCAGATGACATAATATTAATTGACGAAACCAAAGCAGGAGTTAATGCTAAGTTAGAGTTATGGTGAACTACTTCGAAATCCAAAGTTTTAGACTGAGTAGGACTAAGACAGAGTATATGGAATGCAAATTTAGTAATGTAAGGAAGCGAGGCGAGGATGTAGTAAATATGATTGGACAGGAGGTACCTAAGAGGGATATCTTTCACTTTCTTGGTTCAATCCTACATAAGGAAGGAAAGATTGAAGAGGATGTTAACCACAGAATAAGAACAAGTTGGTTGAAGTGGAAGCATGCTCAGGAGTTCTATGCGACCGTAAAATACCTACCAAGTTGAAGGGAAAGTTCTATAAGACAGCTGTGAGTTCAGCCATGCTGTACGGCTCATAATGCTGTGCCACCAAGAAGAAACATGTACATGAGATGAGTGTAGCGGAGATGTGAAAGCTTAGACAGATGTGCGGCCACACAAGATTAGATAGAATTAAAAATGAAGACATTCGTAAAAAGGCGGGGGTGGCACCAATTGAGGAGAAGATGAGAGAGCACCGCTAAAGATGGTTTGGGCATATCCAACGTAGGCCTTTGGATGCTCCAATGAGAAGAAGTGACTCGTGCCAAGTTTATGGAGTAAAAAGAGGAAGGGGCAGACCGATAACAACTTGGTTAGAAACAGTGAGGAAAGACTTGATGGCTAGGAACATAACAGAGAACATGACCTTGGATAGGAGAGAACTGAATAAAATGATCAATGCAGACGAACCCAACTAGTGTCAGGATTAGACCAATGTTACCAGGATCACCCTCCGACCCACGATCCGGGGTCATCGACCCGAAACGTGGGTCGTTTTCGACCCGGATCGCCAAAACTGGCGGCCCGAGCGACCCACGTGAAATGGAGAAATGCATAGAGAAAGGGAACACTTCGGTGGACTAGGTAAAGAGAGCTGCACAATAGTTTATTAGTTTGTTCATGTTTTTATATTTTTATTTCAAAACTATGTAGTTATTTTTTGTTTGTTTTCATTTAAGATTGAGAATGCAATATATGTTGGTACTTAATTTGGTGTTATATATTATGGATTGGATTGGAACTGGAATTTACATTTTGAATATATATATATATATATATATATATATATATATATATATAGAGAGAGAGAGGAAAGTGTTGGTGAGCTTAAGCTCACCAAACTTATGGTGAGCTTAAGCGCCCCAATCACATGGGTCCCACATTTTCTGTGGTGATCCAAACCATTCATTTGCAAGGCCCTTACATAGATAGGGTGTGTACCAAAAATCGGCTCCATAGGATCATCCTAACCCCTCCATTTGTGGAGGACAAAAATGGGCAGATTTGTGGACAAATAATGTCTGTCCATTTTGACCTCCACAAATGGATGGGTTAGGATGATCCTATGGAGCTGATTTTTGGTACACACCCCATCTATGTAAGGGCCTTTCAAATGAATGCTTTAGATCATCCTAACAAAGTAGGCCCCAATGTGATTGGGCGCTTAAGCTCACCATAAGTTTGGTGAGCTTAAGCTCACCAACACTTTCCTCTCTCTCTCTCTCTCTCTCTCTCTCTCTCTCTCTCTCTCTCTCTATATATATATATATATATATATATATATATATATATATATATATATATATGAAAGTGTTGGTGAGCTTAAGCTCACCAAACTTATGGTGAGCTTACCCAATGTGATTGGGCGCTTAAGCTCACCATAAGTTTGGCGAGCCATAAGTTTGGCGAGCTTAAGCTCACCAACACTTTCCTCATACATATATATATATATATATATATATATATATATATATATATATATATATATATATATATATATATATATATATATATATATGGCATACACGTGCTTTTGGTTTTGTTTATTAAATGAATGTAGTATTCTTTTAAAAATATATGAAATTACATATATAGAGTACCAGAGCGGCCCAGATTTGCGCTCCAAATCGACCCACGAGCCAAAATAGAGAACCAACTTAGCCCACCCTCATCGTACCCCGTCGTACCCCGTACCGGTCCCGTACCGCGTTCCAGGTAACCTTGGATTAGACTTAGTCAATTTGAGCCGGGTAGAATCTTTCACCTTCTTCATGAAAATTTTCTAAAGGATTCATTAGCCGACCCCAACTAGTTTGGGAGAAAGGCTTAGTTGAGTTGAGTTGAGTAGAATGACTACTCTTCTCACATGTTTCCCAAATGTTTCCTCTCTTCACAATCTGATTCTAGTTAGCTAGAGTACCTAGCAATAAGCTTCAGGATTTGTCCCTTAGTTCCCCAAACCCATATCCTGGCACTTTGCATGTTGACGACAAAAATTAACTTAATATACTGAGAACACTGGAAGAGAGGGAAGGGGGCTGGGGGATGGGAGAGGACAAGAATATAAAGCTAAAGATGGTTAGAATGTAACCATTACCATGTAACAGACAAGCTGAGCAGTTTAGCATGCAGTGAAGCTACCCCTTTTCTAATTACATTAACCATAACACATTATCTATAGTTACTATCCTGAAGGGAATACCACCTACCAAGTCTGCAATGTTGCCAACACATTCTCCTTTAGCAGTGACGTCCCCAATATTTTCTCCTTTAGCAAAGGCTTTATAGATTGGAGTACGAGTTGATGTTGATGTCACTGCCGCAACATTCTACAATGAAGATAGGATAGAAATCAGGCTACATATAGTTTCTTCAATAAATAAAAAAAAACACCATGGTGAAAAACGCCTCCAACCTTAACCACATTGGCAGCACATGCCAATGGTAAGAAAAGGTGTGGCACAGCAGCAGTTGCCAACTCTACCCCAGCACCCAACTCCATCAAAAGATCACCCGCAAAGCGAAGCTGTAAAACATTTCAATTTTCGAATCATAAGTCATTTGCATTTTCATCCAACAAGGAGTATAGTTCGTACTTGACATGTGTTGAATAATATAAAAAAAAGATAGCTGAAAAGGCCAAATATGTACATAATTTACCTGTTTCAGATCATAGTCAAACTTCTTTCCCTGCCGTGCAAAAAGCATTTTGCCAACACGTCCTGCTCCATCCTACATGAGAAACATAAGTTAACTTATACAAAATGCGCCTTCAGAATTGCCAAGAAACCAGCAAGTAACTCCAGCAACTTAGAAATAAAAACATCGACATAATATATAAATAAAAAGCATCGACAAAAAGGAAGGAAATGAAAAGCAACGCATTCAATTTCGGATGATGCATTGGAGAAGCATCCATTGAATAAATTGTTTTTCATCATCTACCAATTCAAAAGCATTTATAAAAGCTGCAATGACAAATATGGATAAGGATCACATTTGAACAAGAGTTGCATTTTACTTTTGTCAGTAAGAATGTATTAATTTTTTTTTTTAAATGGTGACAATACATTAATTATTGTAAGAGATTATAAACACTGATCAAAATTTTAACTTCTAACATTGATGACTGTTGAAAATCCAATAAAATATTCAAGAACATTTCGTGTGGAAGAAGAGTAAGGAATAGGGTAGAAATAGAAGATAAAATAGGCAGAAGAGAAAAGAGGAGAAATTCCACGTAGGTTACTTCCCAACCCCACAAAATGGTATTTTTATATTTTTCACTAATGCATAATTAACAATAGTGTCACTAGGGTTATCCTAATGGTGGGCCCTATCAAATTAACATAAAATTGACTCTAATTATCATGAAATACTGAGTCTAATTAACATAATACACATCGTAGGTATAGTGGGTCCTATCTAACTTAAGTTCCTCAACACCCCACCCCCCTCTATTCCATTCTCTCAAGCTGGAGCATGGATTACATCCATCCCCAGCTTGGAATACACACCACTAAATTGAAATGCACCCACTCCCACTCATGGATGAGCCGGTACATGAAATCCTACACATCTACCACTCTTCAAGTCACACACTTAGAAGCAGGAATCTTCCTCATAGGTGCCGCTCCCACACTAGAACTGCGATTCAGAGCTCCTTAGGAAGGAAACTGCTCCCATGGCTCTCCCGACCAACTTCCTTGCATCAAACTCCTCCAACTCTTCAAAGTGCTCACGTGGGACCAACTCTTCCATGGCCCTCCCATCCTTAGACTCTTCTAGACCCCCCTCCCGCTTCCGCGCCTCGCGCCCGCTCGCCCCCGCCCAACGCTTCTAGGACACACACACATCACTAAATTGAAACACATCCACTTGCATGCACGAATGAGCCGCACATGAAATCCTGTACATTTTCTACCATGGTTCTAGTCACCCCTTGACTCATTGCCTGTTCCTCCGCCAACAACTGAAAACCCTCTGTGAAGTAATAGAACAACACAATCCTCAAGAATGCAGCAAAACCCATGTGAAAGCACAATAGCTGACAATAGCATATCAGTTAACATGAATATGCAGATATCCCCACGAAAACCCATGAACATGAATATGCAGAAATCCCCACAAGTTAGCAGTCCACTCCAAGGCTTCACAAAGAGTGCACATGAAGCAACTGCACAGCAATAGTGTATCACACTTCACAACAGTCTACTCAAGACTGCACATCAATCCACAATATTACCACGCAGTAGTCAGCATGAAGGTTGCATTACAGCCCACACAAATGGCACAACAGTCACGTGAAAACATAATACTCTTCACATGGCATAATAGCCTATAGAAATGGCTTAGTAGCCACACGTCAAGACTTTACCACAGTGTACACACAAAGAAGGCTTCACAACAGTCCAAAATAGCCCACATAACTCGGCTCCATAGTCCAAACAGGATGGCACAATCAATCGAAGCTTCATAAATAGATCAGGCATACAAACTCGATGAGGCAGATACTAGCTACCCCACACAAAGCCGCAAAGCATGGCAGTAAGATAACATCAACCTCAAGAGAGGCAGCACGGTGCACATCACGATGGAGCAGTCTACAGAAAGCACAATAGGGATATGATGCTCAGGAATCTATACAACCACGCACAAGACACAAAGGAGTACAACAACCTTCACTCTAAAAAAGAGCTGCTCCAAGGACTTAGCAATCCACAAGAGTATTTAGCAGTCCAACCAAAGCACAGAATCACATATAGAGGTGCTAACCATCCACACTCCCCAACAAGAAAGAGTACATCAGCTCCAAAAAGCACAACACCACACGATAGAGTTCATGAAAAACATAGCAGTCCAAGAAAATCAATCCAATTCATACAAGATGAAGCAGCTAACGAGATGGTGCAGCAGTCCACACACAACACTACATCTACAACCCTTGAGAAAACACAGCAGTCTTCAAGGAGATACTTTAGTGCATACGAATGGACGTTATCTTCTCATGAAGGAGCAGCAATTCATATTTATTCACATAAAAATCATTCGAAGGAATAGTAGTCTGTTTCAAGAGATTATTCCTTCACTTGCAGACATATCAGTCCATACACAGAGAAATCCACATAAAAAGCAGCCCACAACACAAGAATCATAGTATAATCTTCATCAAAAACAGCTCCACAACAATGTCATCCCCTCGTAACTAGAACTAAGAGGTTTACTAGCTGAAACACACTAGAGCACAACAATCATGTAGCAACGCATGGAATGTCTATACACCAAAGAAAGATAAAAACCCTAGTTTTCAAGAAGAAAGAAGAATAGTAGCTGTAGAAAATTTGGGCTTCAAAGAAGAAAAAAGAGAATATTGGGGTACAAAAAACTGAACATAGGAATTGGGGTTAGGAATTTGTTCACAAAAAGGATAGGATTAGGGTTTCTAACTTTATGATAGGGTTTCTAGAATTAGACTACGACGGGATGCAAGTGCAGCCGGGCCAATACCTTTTCAAGTGTGGCCCATGTGATACATCCACTGCCACCAAGGCTTTAAAACGAATCACCAAGAAAGGGGAGGGGTAAATTGGTCTTTTTCTTTAAAGTTTGAATTTGGACAAACTATCAAAAGGGGATATTTTCCCTATTAACTGTTTATAATTCTGGTGTCATTTGTATTGAACTATTTACCGAGCATAAATACAATATTCAATGTTTACATGATATATTTGAATGTCCAATCATGTTTATAAGTTAACACAATAATGAACTAAACTTTCCACCTCCTGGTTCTGGGTTCTACCTCAACTTTGTTTTAGAATTTTTCATTGGTTATTGATATCGCAATGTACTAGGTACCCTACGAGACTTGCCGATCCCATGAGGAGATTGTTGATATTTCAGCATCTTAGGAGATCAGGTTCAAGAACATTCTAGGGGAAGCTAATAATGTGGTGGATTCATTGGCAAAGGAGGGAATCTCAAGAGCGGTTTTATCTGTGGGAGATCATATGCCTCTGTAGCATGTTGTTGTTCTGTTGGTTTGGGTGTGCTTTTCCTTGCTGTTTTCTGCTTTGAGTTTTGACTAAGTCAATGGAGCAATGTTGCATGGATTCGGATTCGCATGTCGGGATCCGACACAGATTCGAGGTGTCAGATTCAGCAAACCCCCAAAAGTAGGATTCGGATTCGATAATTTTAAAATAAAATAAAATTTTCAAAATTTAATATATATATATATATATATATATATATATATATATGAGGAATATGTTCGTGCGCTCAAGCTCTAATAAGGAATGGTGCGCTTGAGTGCACCAATCACATGGGTCCCACAATTTCTGTGAGGATCCAAACCATTCATTTGCAAGGGCCTATCATAGATAGGGTGTGTACCAAAAATCAGCTCCATTGAATCATCCTAACCCCTCCAAAAGTGGAGGGCAAAAATGGGCAGATTTGTGGTCTGTCCATTTTGACCTCCACAAATGGATGGGTTAGGATGATCCTATGGAGCTGATTTTTTGTACACACCCTATCTATGTAAGGCCCTTTCTAGTGAATGCTTTGGATCATCCTAACAATGTGGGCCTCAATGGTTTTTGAGCTCAAGCTCACGAATATGTTCCAACGCTCAAGCTCACAATCCTTTTCCTCTCTCTCTCTCTCTCTCTCTCTCTCTATATATATATATATATATATATATATAGATAGATAGATAGATATATGTGTCTATGCATATATATTCATGAAAAATTTGAGGGTAGAGGGTTGAGGCGAGTATTGTATTAAGAGAGTTGAAGGAGGAAGGGGGTCGATGTTCGAGGGTCGAGGCGCTAGGGTTTTTATTAAAAGAGTATGGGTTGTGCTTTCATATAAAAAAAAGTTAAGAATAAAATATGTTTAAAGGGAAAATATATAGGATTCGCATTTCAAAATAGACAACGATGAATCGGATTCGCCCGAAAAAAAAAACAGGAATCGTGCAGGACAAGGCTACGACATGAATCAGGGTGTGTCCCACGAGAATCCATGTCCGATTCGGATGCGGAGATGTGTCGGCACGGATTCGGCACAGGGGGGGCAAAGAATCCATGCAACATAGCAATGGAGTATATATAGGTGACTGGGGATACAAGATACCAAAACAAATGCATAGAAATATCAGCTCTCAAAACAATATACTACATAAATAACAATAATGATCAACAGTACAACCATGTCATGTGTTGTTCATAATATACATTTAGCACATTGTATGAGAACTTAGTGTGACATGTCCATATGCTTAACACATAGAACTCATTCCAAAGAGGAATGTGAAATCTCATTTAATGCATGCCCATGCCATAAATGAGATTACCTTGAGAATCCAGATAATCTCCTGTATTCTCAACGGCTTGCATCCAAAAATGAAAGGATTGATATAACATAGATAATGTTATTTAATGGAGACAAACGATTTGACTTATTACCTTGAGAATCCAGTTTATAGCAACAGCACCCGAAGTGGCTCTATCCCTAGACATCCCGACTGAATTCAACAGTGTCTGTGTCGTGAAAACACCCATTGCTCCACCAAAGAAGTGCTAGAGAGAAGATTCCAGTAATTAAAATAGAATTGCAGAGTATAAAATCAATGAAAAATAATTATAACCAATTTGGTACTGAAACTCAAACTGCAGCTCCTATGCAAGTAGGCAAATACCTTTAATGCTCTCCATGTCATGTAAGGTACATAGGAAGGGGTAACACTGTCTGGGAACCCTTCAGGTACTACATAGGATCGTACAAATCCCACGAAATCCTGCAAGAACGTTGATGCAGCCCATAAATTATACAAGATTCAAGAAGACGAAGTAATAAGTTTAAAAAATGGCAGAGAGGGTAGTCGGTTTCGTTTTACACACTTTGTTGGGTATTGGGTATTGGGTATTGGGAAGGACTAATTACTTAATAGGGTTTTTTTTTGAATTTCTAGACAGCACTTAGCATTTCATGCAAGCAAGCTGTAACTAGAAAAGTGTTTTTTTGTTAATGGAAAATAAATATATATTAAGAGAAAGCTGTGACCGAGATATACATAGCGGAAGAAAGAGCAAAGATAAGAGAAACTAGGCAAAAGGAGCAAAAGAAAATACAGAGCAACTATCAAGGGGTAAGAAATAAAAAATAGTTAGACTATCTCTTTCTACTCCCAATCAAGCTAGGCGATCAGTATCAGAGTTAGCCAATCTTCAAACATGTTAGAGAATCACCGAGGCACCCTCCACTCTGTCAAAGATCTCATCAAACATGTGTGTGAATCTTCATGGAGGCGATTGGCTCCCACAAGCCCACCGAATAACGTTGAGAGAACCCCCTAAACTATCACTCTACTGAGATCCGAGCTCTATACGATTCTTGTCCCTTGTAATAATGATCTAACATCAACTTTATTCGAGTATGTTATTCCGATCGTGCCCGAGAAGGTCCATATTGCTGACCCGGTTACCAATGCAGGAGCTGTCAAAATTAAGTTTCAGCTTGTTGGACTAAAAGGATCTCAGTGAGAAAAGTGTTAGCGAGTTATATTTACAAAAATGTCCACCCCCTTTATTCTCCATTCCATCCTTTCTAATTTAGGAGAGTCAGTTTGCATTCTGTCGATCATGACTCGTTCGCATTCTGCATGCATCGACGGCGCCGTTTGCGTTCTACGTGCATGGGAGTTTCCCCACATTTGGCGTCCGTCGTGCCCGGACTGTAAAAAGTCCTTTTCTATATGTGTAAAGGTAGAGGAGCCCAAGGAAGAAGTGATGTTCCCCTCTTCTTCTTCTTCTCAATCGCCTGAAATCCAATCCGAGGGGACAGAAACGTTTTAGTCTTTGACCCCTTGAATTGAGCTTCATTTTGCGTCTGAGCGGCTGGC
This sequence comes from Tasmannia lanceolata, assembly GCF_043159265.1. NCBI lineage: Eukaryota > Viridiplantae > Streptophyta > Magnoliopsida > Canellales > Winteraceae > Tasmannia > Tasmannia lanceolata. Next base: position 3,240,504 of record NW_027518731.1, on the reverse strand, counting down.
ACGCCCGCGCATTCACCCCTCACAATCAGTGAGGCACTGACCGACCGCGCCAGATGGTTTTAGACCGAACAGCAATTAAAAGCACTATTTGACCTAAAGATGATTTTTTTAAGGTTTAAAAAAAAAAAAAAGGATTATGATTCCACCTTCAAAACACATAAATAATATAAAATAAACCTATAATTTCACGATCAGAAAGCATAAAACAAAGTGGAAAGAAGCCAAAATTTCACCAAAGTAAAGAAAATGCAGTGAAATTAAACTGACGTTTACGGGAGCCTCAGGAGTATGCAATCCAATTGCACGGATCGAACCCTTCCTGAATCTTTCCCCGTCTTTCTGAGCCACCACGTATTTCCATCGCCTCCCATCGATCTCCTCACAGCACAATACTCTCAAGCTTGAATCCACAAAACCCTCCTCCACTAGGCCGAATTTCACCTCCGCTAGGGTTTGGGCCGATGCCGGAGAAGAGGAAGGAGGAGAAGAGGCGAGATTTGCGCTTATGCGCAGACTCTCTCGGACCAGAATCCGAGCGTCCTGCGAACTCGCTAGGGTTTGAGCCGGAGATTGCTTGAATTGGATCGGAGCCATGAGAGATAGAGAGAGAGATGAAAAATGAGATTTTAGGGCTGGAATTTATAGGTGAAGAGAAGGGGAGAGCTTTGGTTTCGTCGACGGTAACGCGGCATTGTAGTTAGATATAGGTGTCGGAGAGAGAAAAGAAACGGAGATTAAGAGGAAGAGAGAGAATGAATGTGAGAGAAAAACTACCTATAAAAACGAACCTTTTCTCCTCTTCTTTGGCTCACTTCACTTACAACGAAAAGAGCCACATGGGAACGGTGAATTAAAATTCGGTGATCGGGAATTATACAGGGGGAAATGATATATTCGCCCCGCCCCTTCTTTTTCTTGTAAATGGGGTGTTGGTTGGAGGGTGAACTAACATAGTAACATTGAATGAATGAGAAGGATTAGGCAGAAAGTCAGTCTCATGATCAATGGTAACAGACATTTTTTGGACCCACATAAGAGATATCTGTAAAATCACGACCGTTGATCTTGTAAATCATCAGGATTATACACAAATGGTTTTCCCCCAATCCAGAACAGACATCTTATGCCTGAGATAAAATACTACAAAATTCAACGCTTCTTATTTTCTTTTCAGAGTTCTAAACAATGTTTAAAGATGAAGGGATAGGATCATCACTTCTCAATCTCATGATTGATTCTTTCCCTTCATCTTTAAACATTTTTTTCAGAATTCTAAACAAGAAAATCTCAAGTTCTAAACACCTTTTGGTGGCAACTGTGATCTGAGTTTGGATCAACGGATCTGATCATGAACATGTTGCACAAGTAGGGCCCAAAAAGTCTCTTTTTAGGAAAGAGAGTAACACCCCGTCTTCTTAGCATTTTCCTAATAATAAATGAGAAAAGAATGATAATCCCTAATAAGGGACTCACATGCCCTATTAATGGGCCCCACATATAGAGTTCACATGTAGGACCCACGGGCAATTGACATTACGCACTTTTCCTTTTTCTTATAATGACATTTATGTTTTTGGAGTGGGTCTCAGCGGTCGTACTTGCTTAGCACCTAACCAGAAACAGCTTCATCTGAGCCCCATGACCTCAATCCTAACCCAACCCGAAAATAAATTCGGTTGGCTTTTCCCAACCCGAGGGAAGGCTAACCCAACTAGAGCCGAAATCAGGTTCAACCTGTCGTGTTTGGGTTGGGACCGAGCCAAGCTGCACCCCTACAAACAGGACCTAAGGTGCATACACATACTTTTCTAACCTCCAATGGAATTGGATTTCGATTCATGGCCCATCCAAAGCAAGGCCTTATGATCATTTAAAGAGTAGGCCCCACTTGTATTTCTACAAAGATGAACAAATTAGTAAAGGAAATGTCTGGATTCCACGCCAAAGCAAATATCCCCACATCCCACATCGGATAAAGTGAAATGGATGTGGTTGGGTTATAAGGGAATGGGCTTTTAGGCCTCTAACAGCTAGCTTTTAGGTGTGAGTTATATCCAGTTAAATTCCCAACAGGAACAATAAGGTACACATAAAAGTTAGGATATTTTCTTCTTTTTATCCATCATTTTTTCATAAAAAAAAATATGATCCCATTTTGTTGTACTTTTCATAGAATGGACACATGGTTTTGACGTTAAATATCATTATTTATGAATAAATGTTATAATAGTTTTAGAAATGATACAGTAAATGGCTTTCAAATCTACCCTAATATCCCATTTGCAAATATGATTAAATTAAAATATTTTGTATGGTTGTATCACAGTTAACAGTTGTAAAATCCCTACATAGAAATACAATTGTTAACGGGAAATGATATTTACGCCCCTTTTGCCAGTGTATGTTGCAATCATAGCCGATGGATTTTTCTGACATCAAGTCCATTAGTTCCCTTTTTTGTCGTTGATACACTGACACTGGGTGTCCCTGGTGATCAGAAGGGGCGTAAATATCACTTCCCTTGTTAACAATTGTATCACAGTTAACAATGGACTTGTATTGGGGGCGGGGGTCATGGTGTAAAATAGTAGGAGGGAATATATATTCGCCCCATCTTTACTTGGGACAGCCCCTGTAGACTGTAGTGTAAAATGGTAGTCGTGAATGCACTAGAGGAAGCTGTCCCTAGTAAAAGATTCTTTCTTTCTTTTGGTGGGGGAAGGGGCAATATCGCTTCCCTTATATAGGGTGTTGGAGAGTAGTGAACTAACAATAAATGAATGATGAATGAGAAAGACTAGGAAGAAATTCACTCCTAACATACCCTTCTTGGAACCACATGAGAGATATCTGCAAAATCATGACCGTTTATCTCATAAATCATCAGGAGGGCACACAAATGGTTTTGTTACGATCTAGAACAAACAGCTTATGTATAAGATAATGGGTTTTGCTAACGGCGTTAAGGTGCATTGAGAAAGGAATTTTACACATGTTTTGATAAAAGTGACTCAAAACATTTGTAAAATTCTCAAAAAATGTGAAAAATGATTGAAAAAATCCTTTCCCAATGCACCTTAACGAGCGCCCTTAGGACACCCGTTAGCAAAACCCTAAGATAATATACTCTAAAAGTCAACGGTTTTGATTTTCTTTTCAAAATCCTAAAAAAATATATTTTTAGATCAGAGTTAAAGTTTCATCAGATCAAGATGTTCTTTACGGAATTTGGCCGAAAATGTTAACTGAATTGAGATCAACGGATTCGATCATGTACACGTTGCACAACGCACAAGTAGGGCACGATAAGTGTCTTTTAGGAAAGAGAATAACAGCCTAATATTAAACGAGAAAGTGATATTAATGGGGAGATAATATTTTCACCCCCTCCCGCAGTACGCATTCGCCCCTTATGACATGGCATTCGCGGGGAGGGGGGATGCGCTTAGAAGCACGAAGCGGGTGCAGGAGCGGGGGCGGAGGCGGGACTGGGGGCGGGGAAGCGTGGGGTCTAGAAGAGTCTAAGTTTGGGAGCGTCATGGGAGCGTGTATGTAATATTTTCTTAATATATCTTTAAAAATTCAAGTACATCAAAAAATAATATTTTCTAACCATTTTCATATGTATCTTTCAAAATGTAAATACATCTAAAAGCTAATTTCTAACCATCTTCATTTGTGTGCACTCGTTCATCGTGCATTCTGAAGATGCACAAGCCTTTGTGCTTGCTCCAATGAAGGACTTTGAAGAGTTAGAGTTTGATGTAAGGAAGTTGGTGATGGTGGGACTTGTAGAGTAATAGAAGTAGGCTGGGGTGTCATTAGAGCGGTTCCCGTCTCTCTCAGGTCGCGCTCCCTGGAAGCTCCTTCCTAAGGAGCGCCGAATCGAGGTTCTGAGGTGGGAGCGGCACCCTGAGAGAAGGTTCCTGCTTCTAAGGGGATGCGTACTTCATGGGGGAAGAAAATATCATTGCCCTATTTAAATGGGTCCCACCTCTACAGTTCACACGTGGGACTCACGGCCGATTGATATTGTGTCCTTTGCCTTTTTCGATGGCCCAAAAATCAGGGCAATAATCAAATTGTCCCCTGAGGCCCTGATGAAGCAATTATAGCATGGTCGGGTGGGATATTAAGCTTTGATATTCGGGTTTTGTTTCCGTTGGTCACTTCAATTGTTTGATTGTGGGCCCCACTGCGGTCTGTCATAGTACAGGAATTACTCTGATCACAGCCGTTTGATGACATGGACCGTCGCCTATTTTCTTTTTAACCGTCCATTTGCAGGCCATGCATCTGACAGAATCATCATCAGGTTGTAGTATTTGCTGTGTTTGTCCGATTCGAGCAGGGCCCACTATTTGGACGGATGTGATGATGTAATTTATCAACCCAAAAAGTTAATTGATCTGATTGGTGCATTGCAACCAAATCTTCCCATGTATGGGCCCGCATGCAACTTTGGGCCCACGTGGTGGGCACGACTGTGGATGATCTGGCGTGAAGAATTAATCCTGCTCTGTCTTTGTACTTAAAATGGGTGTAAATGATTCCCCTCCCCCCGGGACTGGGAGTAATGCGCCCCTCTTGTAACTTGATTTGACGTCAAAAAGCGTTAAAGCTGCTCACAAGTCACAATCTCGTTAAGAGTGGGTGCATAATCCTATAGGGGGTGAAAAAATCATCTCCCAACCAATTTTATGCAATGTTTCTTCACGTAAAAAATTTATGCCCATTTTAGAGTTGAAAAATGGGGGTAAAATCTGTCTTGCACGCATTTTATGTGAAAAAACCCGAGCCGAATTTGTGGAAAATTCAATCTATCATGAACAATTTCCACTATTTTTTTTATCAAAATATCAGAGTAAAAGACACCCTCATATTAATAATAATAAAAAAAAAAGCACCTTCATATAAATAAAACTACAAAAAACATTTTCCCCCCATTGTTACTAGAACAAATGAATAAAAAGATTAGCTATACAATTTTTTTTGTTTATTTATTTCCTACAACATGAACAAAAGACAACAATGAGAAGCGATTTTGAGCCCAAAGCATATTATTGGACTCAAATTTACATTTAATTTTTAGATATATTTTTCAAATTTACAAAAGCTTAGTCCCATTTCTCCATCTCCATTGAGATCCTGCCACCCAGATCTTCCTCTTCTAACAAAGACAACAATGAGAGAGCAATCAGAAAGAAAGAACACCAACACAGTTTACACTGAAGTATGGTGTATATCACAGAAATAGATGCATTAAATTTGCAGAGAAGCATGGATTGAAATAGAACTAAATTATAATCAAAGCTAAAGCATGCTTTTGTTACTTAACAATAAAATCTTTCTTTTTTTTCTTTTTTTCTTTTGGTATTTTCGCCTTACCCCAGTATCTTAACCATTCATCTGATGCTCCTCTAACACAGAGATGCCATCACCTAAATATCATACTCATCAGAGGATCCGACCCATCCAATTTGAGGACTTGAATTTGGACCAGTGATCAATTTTCTTTCAATCATCATCCATATTTTAGTCACAAAGTATATGGGCTAGGATAAATTGATGGGTGTGATTTTTTGTAAATTCACAAAATAATAAGGATATTAATAAAAGCCTATCTTGGCCCAATGGATGGGAGACGATATAAAAACGAGTTTTTTTTGCCTATAAGGAGAAACGTGTTCCTGCGCTGCAACGCAGGACGTTATCTGCGCTTAAGTGGTTTATACCACCTCCCATTGTTTCGTTTAGCGGGTCCACCTTTGCAGGCCCAAAAAAAGCGACCAATGGGAGGCGCTATAAACCACTACAGCGCAGGGAAGCGCTTCCTCATTCCCTAATTTGCAAAGTATTTCTTAGTTTGTTGTTGAAAATTATGAAAAAACAAATTCTAAACTTCATGGATTTTTTTGTCTACAAAAATTGTTTAGTCTTAATACTTTCCATGTTAAAACAATCATAATTTTCATTAAAATACAAAAACAAAAATTTTTGTACAAAAAACATCCTACTTGTAGAGTTTCTTAAAGGCCATATTTGTCAAGGAAGTTTAATTTTTAATATATATTAATTGGGATTTGCTAGCGTCCATCGCATCGCAGAAGGCATTTCGCAGACAGGCTGTTGCATCTGACAGCAGCCAACCTCGTAAATGAAGACAAAACATGCTGAAAAGTGAGCCTGTGTGGCCGCTATCAGATGCACTAGCCCATCCGCAAAATGTGCCTTCTGCGTTGGACGCTAGCAAATCCAATATTAATTTGTTGTATCTAGGCCTCATTGGAAATATTTTTTAAAAGGATAAGCATTTTGGAAAATATTTTATTCGTCAGGAATTTATAAATAAAAATGCCTGTAGAGATGACACCCATTGGATGATCCTACCCATTCAATCAATCCCTTTTAAGCAAATGATCAGACATCACCATGATCGACAGTCCATATTACATGGGCAAAAGCGCATCTGTCAGCCATGACCATCCAATCTTTTCGATTTTGATCCCATGGAGTAGGTCCCACCCAACAGAGGGTCCAGATTATCTGACCATACACATTTGAAAACAATGGGGAAAAAAAAAGAAGATGAAAAGAAGGAAATGATCTTTCCAAAAACCCCTTCAATTTTGCATCCTCTTTTTGCCTAAAAAAAAATGATAGCATTTCCACCCTCTTTTCAGGAAAAGACAAAGAAAAGGGGGTGGAAATTTAATTTGTACGTACAAGAGAAAGAATTAATACATGCCTTCTGTATCGTCTGTCTCACTGAAAGCATGCTTTTCTGCATTCCAGCAATTGATGAAATACCGAGCGAACCACCGAATGAGAAATATAAGGGCTGAGATTGACAGAATTCGCTGCAGAATTACAAGGTACTCCATTTTTATTAGTAAGAGAGAGAGTTCAGGCTCTTTATGTAATGCCCCAGAGTTCCTACAAAGAGAGAGATTCGAGGCTCTCCTCCACTCCCAATACAAGCCATCTAGATTCTGAGGCAAAATCCAAAGGTAAAGAAACACCTTCATACCATGTCTCTATGCATTCGCAAAGAAAAGAATACGCAGTAGAGAACATAACGAAAGCTATCAACAGTCAATTAGAATAGCGTTTAATATGGAGTGCCATTTTTAAAACAAGAGCTTTGTTCGGACTGGCCATGCTGTATTTGGGCTTGAAATCACATAGACAAGTCCGCTTATTAACTGATTGAGGCCGTCCGATTACTGCAATTCCTGGCCCATGGCCGACCTATGGTGGGATCGACCAACGGGATGTCATAATTCAACCTTGTATAAACAGAATTAAATAAGAAAAACCAAGGCGAACCCAAACCCAAGTACGCAACCTTAGGGCCCATTGTAAATTTGCAAATGTACGGTGATTTTAAGATGTGAGAGCAAAAAACATGCAGATATGATCATCCCAACCAGCAATCCAACAGCCCATGTCCCTACCAAAGAACAGGTAAAAAAACAAAGGCCAGCAGCTGGTTCCAACCATAGTCACAAAATCACTAGATATTTTAACTTTTTTTTGTTCATATCCAAAAAAACTGGAAAAATAAAATACTAATAAAAGAGCAATGAATGATAGATACAAGGGAGCCCTTGCATAAAGAGCCAAAAAAGGGCTCTGGATTGCTACTGTCTCACCAGTCTTTATGCAAGGGCTCCCTTGTATCTATCATTGCTACTGTCTCACCAGCTACTAGATAAGCAGTCGAAGAAACTACTGCTACTGGAACAACAATAAACAGGTTTTGTTTCAATTCAATGCATCCGGCTAAAGAGGAAGGGGAGTAGGATCAGTCTGCTCTACTTAAAAATATAAAAATTAAATTAGGACAACAAGTAATAACATGAATTTATTGAATTATTTTTTGTGATATTTTTGCAATAAAAATAAAATAAGAAGATTTTTGAAAATGTTGTGGGCATAAAAAAAAATGTGTCCATGTCAAATTACATAATCTCCCCCATTTTCTTAAGTGGGCCCTGCACCCTAATAAGGGTCTAAATGTAAGTGGTCCCACTTGGGCCCAAATGGGAGGCCTACTGAGTGGCAAGTCCAAGGGCCACCAATTCAAGTACAACATAGCTCTACCAAACCCAAAAAAATAGGTAGTGGGACCCACAACCACATACACCACTATCCAAAGTGGTTGTGGCTAGTTATTGCTTTAGAATAGAGTATATAATGGCATTTTCTCTCTTTTCTAAGGGATAGCAAAAAAGGAGAAAGCAACTGGGGAGATAGCACACAAGGCAAGCAATATTTTTCAAAATCGCCTGAAAATTTTTGGGATTTAGTCTTTTGTTCAAAAGATAGCAATATTTTGAAAAAACATAAATTGGGATATTTGTGACTATATTCACAACAACCTGTATGATTACAACCCAGAGAGAAAAATGACCAGATCAGCTGCTCCTAAGAAATTGCAAGCCATCACAGGCCACGGATCGGATGGTTTAAGATTGGCCAGATGGGAGAGGTTTTACTCAGAGAGCCCATTGATAATGGGAACCACCATCCAAATGAGTAATATCACGGAACACTGGGCCCCATCTGGTATATTTTGCAAATTAGGGAGAGCATGAAACAAAGACAGGTATTTTTATCTAAAAATAGATAAGAAATCAGCTCACAAAAGGATATCAACCCACATTTCTTAACCGTGACAGTATGAAACAAAGACCCAGTTCATGGTTTTCAACATTAGATAGTTTTTACATACAGTACTTACCAAAAGAGATTGGGCTACTCAAAGTTGTAGTGCTTGTCCACAGCTTCAGAGACTTCCCAAGTGCACTTCATTCCTTTGGGGAACTCAACCAAGTCACCAGCCCCAAACTCCACAAATTCATCATGCCCATCAGGGTAAACCTTCACCTTCCCCTCCAACAAGTAGCATGTCTCTTTATCACTGTATGTCCATGGAAATTTGCTTGGAGGACAGCCCCATCTAAACACATAACAAAATTCTCCCATCAACCATACATCATATAGCCATCAGAAAGACAACCCAACAACCACAATGGCCGAAAAATCAAGCATAATGGACAATCCTAACATCCACTTAAGTGTGTTGCATCAGTAAAAAAACTAAATATAAGTAAATGTAATCAGATGGATAGTCCTGATCAAACATAGGCAGAGTCCACTATGTAATAGTGAGGATGGCTCATCACAATACAATGAGGTCCCACCCTACAGAAGCACTCTGCATAATATACATATGAATATACATGTGAGTGTGGTATACATGCGCATGTGTGCATGCCTGTGTGTGGATATGTGCACATAAATTAATATATCCATACTTCATATAATAATCATTCCCAAAAAAATAAAAAAAAATAAAAATCCATACTTCATATAATAGAAATTAGAAAATCTAGATCATTCAAAAAAAAAAACAGAAATTAGATAATCTAATGGGATGCCACAATTGCTTTTCCTAAGTATGTTTTCTTTAATTGGCTTTTTCCAGATATGTTGTTCATCTTTCATCACTCTTCCGTGGTTACAAAAATATAGTATGTTGATGAACTCAAGAACTTCAAAGCAATTAACATGGCAGGTAGCACCTGCAAGATAGATCCTTGCAGAATTGCTCCCAGAATGAATTTTAGAGACTATAGAAGGGGCCTTGTGCCATTGATTGTAATAAAAGAGCAGGGGGTAGGGTGGTTTGATGTTGGTCTTTCAATCAGAATTTTAAGAATGATAAGTTTAAGTCATTGGTAGTTCTTCTTAGTCGGTTAGATGTGCTTGTGTTATCTCTCCTATCTGGGCACCTGATCGTTGCGTTATGTTCTCGGTCAGGACCTTTTTCCTTTGATAGTTTTACTTATCTTTATGAAATTGGAGAAGTTCACTTCTTTGTTTCTGAAAGTTTTGGGACTGAATTGGTCACTTATGTTCTGTTTTTTCAAATTTGATATTCTTTAAAAAATTATACACCTAATAAATTTCAGCCAGAATCAGTTAGGTGTTCTCTTCCTTTGATAATTTTACTTAGATCCAATCGTTTTCCAATGCCTTCCCTGTATAAGATCTCGATTTTTCTTGAGATGGCAAGCTGGCAAGAAATTGCTAAGAAATTTCTATGGAGCTTTTGTTAGGGGTTCGGAACCAAAGCAATTGGCATTTACTGCTGGTCATTTCAATATTTTGCCTCTTAATATAAAAAGATAATATCTGATAGTCCGATTTCTTGGTTTATTTTGCTTCAGATATTGAAACTATTCTGTTGGCTTAGCTAACTTTTAGTATAGGCTCAGCTGTATAATAAATAACCTGTGAATAGACCTTTTTGAGGCCAAAACAAATAGGAGCTCAATTGAAATATTTATTTTATGAGAACCATTAAACCAAAATCATGATTAGCTGCATTGCCTAGACGCCTTGGTGGGTGTTACGTTATTGTTAAACCAAATAATGATATTCTTTATTTTCTATTGAGAAATTAGAAGCAACAGAAATATAAAACCGAGTGATTTAATTCCGTGTCCCAAAATCTTTCATATAAATGTCACAGTTGGCCAAATCATGAACTATGTGTGGCAATTTAAGGATGTGCCGTGCGTATGTTGTACTGTATCAAACCAAGAATGGTCTTCAGAAATGATAGCCTCAATAGAATGGTTGGGTGCTGTCTCACAATCATGATCAGTGGCTTCAAATATATGCTAATATGCAGAGACCTTGAGAGGTGTTATATTCGTGCTGAACCCACATGCGGTACTTCAATATGAAGTATAATATGTGTTCATGTAATCTTCATACCATCTCACATGTATTAGGGTATCATAGGTCTTGAATCTTGGGTAAACCTAAGTGACAAATTCTTAGTTTGTTATATGTATACCATATTTATTCTGTTGTAAATTATGATTAGTAGTCAGTAATTTTATATGTGAGTATGAGTACGGCCGTGTTCCCATTTCTAGATTTTTTGGGGTTTTCGTGTCAAACACCTTGTATCCGTGTCAATACCTGACGCACGAATTCGTGTCCACAGATCATAGGGAGAGCCTTATAGGGTCAAATGGTGGAAAGGTTTGAGAAGAGACGTGCCTCTTAGAATCTTAATCGTCTGAGTTTGGGTAGGCGATTAGGGACTTGCCCTTCTTATCAAATGAGCTTTGCTAGGATTGAATGTACATTACAAAACCAAAGAAGGGCAAATGGACAAAAAATAGGGTCTTGACTCTTGAGAAGGGGAGGATATAAGTGCAACTGTATGGAAAGGGGGCTCTGATGCAAGGGCTCCTAGTAGATGCAGAGGATCTATGTTTATTGTCTTTGTTCTTTCTGTTGTTTTCAATCCAGAGAAAAATGTATCTTTCCTACCTGTATATAAGAGAAAATACAAGCACTAGCAAGAGTATTCGGGCCAACGGAAAACTACAATCGAGAAACAAAAATTCTTGAGAAAGAAGAATTTTTTTTTTTTTTCCCATAAGTTTGTTTTAGAACCCACATCAATCTTCTATAATCATCACAGATAACCCAAAAAAAAAAAAAAATCCACAAATATCCCACCATAATCTCGAAAATTTGAAGTTTCTAACCCTAACAAGAAAACAAAAACCCTGAAGAAAACGTGGAGTTTCTCAGACTATAGAGAGAAACAAGCATTTCCCACTAATTTTCCACACTATTAACGCACAAAATGTAACTCAAGCAAGAACATGGAGAAAATAAGGGCCTAAAAAATAAATAGAATACAAGATAAAGGAATGATTTTTTTCTTCTCTTGTTTCAGAAACCCACTTGAATGTAGCCAATCAGAAATACAAACACAGAAGCATCCCTAAAATTCAACACCTAGAAAGCAGAGAATTCGAATCTTAAGTTCAATATTCAAAATCCAAGAAATAAACAAACCACTCAAAAAAGAAGAGAAAGAAAGAAAGGAAAAAAGAAAAGAAAAGATAAGAGTAAGTTCGTTCATTATTCGAAAAACGGAGAATAAATGCTTACTTAGGCCATTTTCTAACTCCGAGCTCCGCAAGCTTGGACTCAGGAGGGTTGTTTTCGATTTTGATACCCAGTTTTTCCGTGGCCATGGTTTCTGCTCTGATTCCGAAAGAGAAGCTCTGTTTTCTGGGTTTTGAAGAAAACAGAAAATGAGAAGAAGTGGAATAGAATTTGGGTTTGTATGCAGAAAAAGTAGTGGGAGGAGATTCACATATAATCGCTGCCATTTGAAGAGAAATCCTTAGAGAAAAAAGAGTTGTTGAATTTTTATTTTCTTTCTTACTCGTCGTCAAATGATAGACTAAAAATCCCTAGAAATAATAGATTTATTTTTTCTCACTTGGTTTACTCTCTCTGCTCCATTCATTCAAAGGTTTATCCTAACATTCATTGTTACGATTCTTTAAGATGATAGATCCCCCGTGGGCCTTCAAGAGTGGCATTCTATGTGATTTGGTCCCTCTAGCCATTCATATAGATGAGGAATGCTTCAACGGCAGTGATAAATCGACCCCTCCCCACCCAATTGATCTGAACCCTCTATAAGGGGCTTGCCTCTAGGAGAGTGACTTCCTCGCAGGCCTAAAATTAAAGGAAAATGATCTACTTGCCCTTTTTGTTACTCGATACACCCCCCCTCTAGTCTAAAAGAGTAGTCATAACTCATAAATAGTTAAATACAGTAGCGCGGGCTGTCACAGGGGAAAAAAGAAGAGCGTGAATATCTCACTTCCCAAACTAAAACCCTAATACAAACGGATCTCTGTTCGCTTCATCTCTATCTCGTTCTCTCTATTCACAGACAATCAACGTATATTTCTTTACCTTTCTTTTTTAATCTTTCTAGTAATAGTATTTTATAAAAGAAGCTTGTCGCTTCGAAACCTGTTCGATCAAATGCCTGACCGTTATCTCTTTTTTTAAGTTTTGTGATTTAAGTGTTAGGAACTTCTTTGAAACGTGAATAGGAAAGATGGGTGGGAGCAATAAACATTAATGAATGACTGAGTAAAACGGTGGTGGGATCAATAAACACCACCGTTTTATGGCTTCACAACTCTTCCTTTCAACATTCACATTCACATTTTATAATTTAGTAGCTGAAAAGAGAAGAAAAAATAATCTGCAAATGAATGCCATACATTATCTCTTCATGATCTCACGGCTAAGTGAATCTGTTGTATTTTAGGTTTAGTTGAAGGCATACTAGTGTTCCATAATATTGGGGCTTTTTCATTGGTTCCATGGGATGGATTTGTTTGTTTTGAAACCCAATGATAATCTAAAGTAGGTTAGAGTTCATGCTGTTTTTTTTTTTCCATCTCTTCTCCACTTCTGTTGCAGATCTACGGTCTATGCAGAGAGAAAGTGATGGGTATGTGATGGAATGGATCTTTCTTGTTGTATGGTGTATTCGAGAGGAATTCATCACAATGAGATGACTTGATCAAATTGTTCACAATTTTATCCCTATATGGCTAGTCTCCTAAGATTATTCTCTATTCTTCTGAGTTCTGACCATAGTTTCAAAACTCCCCCACGTCATAGTTGACTCTCCCGAGTCCACTCCCTTTTACCTTGGCCGTGTTCGTGTCCCGAGTATGTGTTTTTCCCTACAAAGTGAATCAAAACTCTTCTGAATCGTCTCTTTATTCAATATACCATATCACCATTTGAAAAAAAAAAAAAAAAAAAAAAAAACTCCTCTGAATCTCCCGAGTTATAAGCATGTCAACTGAGTAACCAGCTGCGTCAACCGAGCACTCGACCACGTTGTGCTGAGTCGACTAGGATTTGCTTTGCCCGCATTATAACCTGTCCTCTAACAGCAATTGTTTTCATGTCTCTTGTATCTCTTCTTATTTTTCAGTCAGCTTATTTCAATTCACGAGCCGAGCTTTTATTTTTTGTACGCATCGTTTGTAGAAAATAAGAAATTTCATTTTGATGAAGATGCAGTGGAATTCCTTTGTCTCGGTAATTTCACAAAGCCCATGCATGGTCCAAGAAAATCTCTTTGAGAAATATCTGTTCTTATGCCAAGCACTTTTAAGTTGTCTTTTAAAAGAAAAGGAAGCAATAAAGAAATATCTGTTTTTTTTTAGTCCTTGCCAGTCATCTTAATTGAGACTTAATTGAAGCTGCTAACTTTATAATATGTGAGTTAACTTCAAACTTTGCTACATGTACGGTATAATTGGAAGCATGCATGGAAGAGTATACATTATCACACCCACTTGTACATTTTTTTCATAATTCCACTGTAAAACCTCACAAATATATATAAGACATAGGTAAGATTAGTTTTAATATTCCATACTTTGGTGATTTTACCTTGACCTGTCTTGTGCATGAGACCAAAGGTGCATCTAGGATCTCTCCTAGTATGATGGCCTATCTGATTTTGTTGGCCGGCATCCATTGGTGGACTTGCCTCCCGAATGGTCAAATCATCATTTTGTTCTATATTCTTTGTCGGTTGGACATATTTTTTATATGTGCTAGGAGCTCTTTTTGTTTTGGGGATCCTTGTAGATAGCATCTCCTAAACTTTCATCTGATCACTATCCCATCTTTTGAGTTTTCTATAGGCTTGTGGGGCTCAATTCTTTTTCTCTTTGAGTTGGTGTGGCTTGAGAAGCCGAAGATGACTACTTATATATTGAAGTAGTGGTGGTTATCTGTGGTAGTCCATGGAAGGGCTGACCAGAGATTAGCGAGGAAGATCCTGTTTATCAAAAGGAAGCCCAGGGAATGAGACAAGGAGCAATCCCAGGTCTTTGATAGCAGAAAGAGGGAGATTTTGGACAAAATTTTGGTGCTAGACGAAAGAGGACTCTTTGTTGTCTCATTCTAATTTCCTTGAAAGGCAGGTGTCAAAGAGAAGATCAATAGATTGGGTATTGGTGCAAACCCGGAGGTTCGCGGGTAATTTCGGAGAACTTAGGAGCTTAATGAATTATCATCCAAGTTAAAGTAGCAACAATGTGCAAGGATGAAGTTGTTAAAGGGGACAAAGGCCTGCAAGTGAAATGGGGTTGGGCCTGTAGCTCAATGGTTGAGGCTTCGTATCACAACCTAGAGGTCTCAATTTCGATCCGAGCTTTCCTACCAAATAAAAAAAGATGAAGTTGTTGAAGGTAGGGGATAAAAATTTAATTTCTGTTAATATCATTGTGAATGTTAGAAGGAGCTGCAACCAGATTCACAATTGGCACATGATGTGTATCTATTGAAGGCAATAGAAAGAATAGATAATCAAGAAATATTAAGATCAAGAAAGAGAGGTCATAGGGGTAGAGAAGAGGAGTGGTTTACTAACCCAACTGGAAAAGGTGAAGGAGGAAATGTAAAAAAGAAGTGAAAAGAGAAATGAGACTAGAAGGAAAGAGATATGACAAGTGTGGAAAACTGAGAAATACCTTCTTAACAAGGATCGAACACGATGTACAGCAAAACCTTCAAGAAATGATGCAAAGAACACAATCACACAAGAAACACAAGATTTACATGGTTCGGCAATGTGCCTACGTTCGTAGGAGAAGATTTTCACTATTTGTCTAGGTTTACAAATTCTCTTCTTCTTGGCCAAGAAAACGCAAAGAAAACCTAGCTACCCATAACCTTAACATGTGGCTTATATATATATATATATATATATATATATATATATATATCAATGCCACTACATAAAGAATATTACCGAAGTACCCTTTAGCGGAAATTCGAAAATTAAAATTTCCTTCCGGGGCGCTGCCCCTGCACCCCAACTCACGTGTGCGTTGCGCACATTAGTCCGTCAGGGTCCTATATAATGCCAAGATACGAGACATTTGCACAATAAGAAGAAAGAGGGGAGATGGATAAAATGATGCAAGAGATGAGAAAATTAAGAGTTTAGGGGTAGAAACTGACCCGATATGAAGCATCACTTGACCCGATATGAAGCATCACTTGAGAAAAGCTAATATATCTACACAAGAGAGAAAAAACTTCCAATTTTTTTCATTCCGTCATTGCATAGCATTAAAGAAAAGTGTCATGAGGCTAAAAGAACCCCTAAAAGAGAACTAGAAAGTCCTAAAACCCTAAAAAAAACTTTACATTTTTGGAGTAAAATACCCTCAAATGACCATTTCGAAAAAAAAATCCTCTAATGACTTTAAAGACTCCATTTAAAATTTTCGTAGTACATGTGTGGGCCCTATTTAAAACACTCAAAGAACTTGAGTGATTTTGATGGGGAAAGGCTTTACTAATCCCTCTATGACTTAAAAAGACTTAAGTAATAATCTAAAAACTAAACAAAACTATTTGAACATTAACGATGGGCCCCATCTTCTTGAATCTTTAATTGTCCATGGCATATTGAATGATCCCCCATTATCCCCTCCTCTTGAAAATATTTGACCCCGTCGAATATAATAATTGGTATGATGGGTGGGAGTTTGTTGAATTTGATCCTCGCACAATCTGCAAATGGTTGGCCTTTCTAGTGGAGTAAGTATTTCGAACGCACTAGAATTTCTAACGCACAAGAAGCTTTGGGCAATTGTATTGTCGGTTTGAATTAATGTGATCACAATCATTGTTTTGAAAATCTTACGATTTACGGTTCAATTTACGATTCGATTTACGATTCTTAGGCAAAACGATTTGAATCCCATGATGAATCTTAATTTGTATGAATCTTACGATTTTTTATTGAATCTTACGATTCGATCGTAAATCGTACGATTCATACGATTTATGCGATTTATCCAAATTAAGTTTTGTACAAAAGAAAATATGTCTTTCTTTCAAAAGACCTCATTTCCTTTCTACATTACAAGAAGCCTTTGAAATCCCTCTCATTAGAAGAAAGAAGACAGAGGAGGATTAGGACATCGAACAAATCGAACCAATCGAGCAGAGAACATTTGTTGAGGGCATTACTCACATCGAGGTGGGAGTCGACGTGGGAGACTACCATAATAAGGACAACATCGATTCCCGTCTTTTATGATTGATATTTCTCATTTGATGTTTGAGACTTTGAGAATTGATATGATCATGTGTCTTTTTATAAAGATTATTAACCAAGATTCATGGTTTTGGATGAGACTTAGATGATTAGTATGTGTCAAGTTTGTCAGCAAACAATTTGTATTACGATATTGAATGCTTATCATGGTAGTTTCTGTTTGAATTAATGAATTTGGATGAAAAATGAATAATTGGCTATTTTTATTCTTTAATTTATTTATAATTTTTTATTATACATATTTTTTTATATTTTGGAATGAATCTTACGAATTACGATACGATTTACAATCCGATACAATTCGACCCCAATTACGATTTACGATTCGATTCCGATTTTCAAAACATTGATCACAATATCCACCTTTGATGTATTCTTTTTAACGTGCTAGCTTAGGCGGGAAGAAACTTGGTTCCTCTGCTTTCTTAAGTTTGTGGACTTCTGCTTGCATCCTTGAGTAAGTAGTAAAAATTCGGCAGGGTCCAAATACTGTGATGAGTATGATCGGTGACTGTTGCCGTGATATGAAGCTTCTGCCAACTATGCCAAACCATTCGCCTCTTCCATGCGTGTTGAATAACATTTGTTACCCTTTTGATCCTCATATAATGTTCATGGACCATCGTATTCTGAAAGATGATGTCTGCTTTCTGAATCCTTAAGTTAAGTGACGTACTATTGAAATTTCTGTTTGATAAAGATTACAATTGCTTTCTGAATCCTTAAGTGATGTACTATCGAAATTTCTGTTTGATAAAGAGTACAGGTCTAGTCTACTGCTTGATGTCGAACACTTTCCCTTCACTATCAGTCTTTACACACGAGCCTGGACCTGGATGGCCGAAGTAACTTGTCTCTTGTGCACTTGTTTGGCTAGGTAGATTCGCCAAGTTTTCTTGATCTTTAGGCTAGCGGATAATTTTATCGCACGAGTTGTGGCTTTCTTGCCTTTTTCCTGTCAAATCATTATTGCTCGTAGTATTGTACGTTCCTCAAAAGTCTTGGGAGAGAACTTTATAAAAAATGATCCCTCATATCAATCCAACGAATGACAAGTGGTTTTCCCATTATGCTTTGTTCATTGTTAACCATCAATCTAAGGCATGCCGGCGAAAGTTATCTCGGTGATGTAAATTATTTGTTTATCCCCCCGGATTATGCTACCATAAATACGACTTCAATGCTTCTACCCAATCAAGGCATTCCCATTTGGTAACTTCATTGAATCTTGGTATATATCTAATCCTTATAATTGGATATCTATATCTGAAGACAAGTCAATTTTTCTTAGCTTTTTATTTTCCCATAATGGTGGAATTTTTGTGGAACCCTCCAACTTTGTACAAAAAGTTGATGTTTAAAAGTTCAAGATAGCCATGGAAGTGAATGTGAATGACTGGGCTTTCCACTGTGGAAGAAACAGGGGATTAGGCAAAGTCACCTGCTCAAGAAGCAACTGTAGTGTTATACTGTCTCTTGCTCTATAAATAGAACAGGATTGTAAAACCATTGAATGGAAGAGATGCAATCAATCACAAAATCACACCATAAATTGTTGGATTTTTCTGTATGATATTTAGAGCATTATTTACATATATAAGATGGATGAGTCTGATGTGATGTAATTGGGCATACTGTAACATATTCTTAATGTTACATTGTTACTTGACAGTCTAATGTAGTGATGAACGTGCACATCCATATTCCATACTGACTGGACACCCTGGTAGAAGTTGATATTAGAATGTTTACTGCAATTCCGTTCATCTCCCTTTCATAAGATATAACTAATTCCAAAAAAAAAAAAAGATATAACTAATTCCATTCATCTCCATTTAGAAAAATATATAACTAATTTCAAAACTTTGTAACTTCTAGCTGTTTCCTATCTGAACGATTCACGATTTGTGTATATGCTTCCTAAAAGATGATACAAGTTGAGTCGTGAATTGTTTACTTCCAGATTTAAATGGATTGTTGGATTTGAATAATAATTTGTAGGATTTTAAAAATAGTTACACTTGGTTCTTTTGTCCATAATCTATTTTGTTGCAAAGTAGTCAGTCTTGTTTAACCATTCAGGGAAAAAAAAAGTAGTCAGCCTTATTTAGTTTATTTTCCTTTTCCATTGTCCATGCTCCTTTCTTTCTCTGTCCTCTTGTTCTTTTTCTTGTCATTACATTTCTGTCATTCTTTGCAGGGACTACTACTGCCAGTGATTTGTTCGGAAACTTAACATGGAAGCAAAATATTTTCGTTTTCTTAAGATTGTAGGAGTTGGGTTCAAAGCGAGAGCTGAAGCAGAAGGCCGCTTGTTGTTTCTGAAATTGGGTTACAGTCATGAGGTAGAACTGACGGTCCCACCAGCCGTCCGGGTGTTTTGTTTCAAACCCAATGTAGTTTGTTGTACTGGCATTGATAAGCAGAGGGTTCATCAGTTCGCCGCAGCTGTTCGTAGTTGCAAGCCTCCTGAAGTTTACAAAGGTAAGGGTATAATGTATATCGACGAAGTCATAAAGAAAAAACAAGGGAAGAAATCCAAATAATAGCTGGTAGGAATGAAAAGCAGAGCCTCAAAGGCAACACTAAAGAAGCTTGGAGTGTGCAGAAACCAAATGCCCCTGGCTAGCCCAAAGTAGTGTGATATCTGCACTGGTAACCTTTCTTTTGTAACTTGAAACTTGTTCAATCATTTGAGGCTGTTCAATGTTGTTATTTTTCGCTTTAAGCAATACTCTTTTCTATTGGATAAATCATTAACAAAACCGGTTTCTGATATCGACATGCAAGATTAAAGTTGTGGATGGTGTTGGGTTTTTCTTCTTTTATGTTGATGATGAGAATGTAGGTTGAAGAATCGTTACCATCCAAGAAAGAGTGAGAACATTTGATTTTGCCTGAGATTCCCAAGTGACCAAGTCGATTGGAATTCAATGCTTTTTCTCATGCGGTGGGGGAGAGCGTATCCGTTGTTGGTCCTTCTATATAGGTTTGAAGGGGAAAAGTTATGTGAAAAATCAGTTTTTAGGCCATCTTGTGGTTATTTCGGGAGAAGAACGATGGGAACTTCAAAGCTTCCTGGTGTGATCATCTGTAGAATTAAATCTTTTTTCTTTCAATGGCTGATCTCTCATTTGGGCATGTTGGTCTCTCTGCGGTTGTGATTTTTGGAGAAAAATGGTACAATCAACTGCATTTAGGCCCTGTTTGGTTTGGATTTTTGATAATTGCATAATTTGAGTCCAATAATCAGTGTTGGACTCAAATCGATTCTCAAAATCCAAAACAAACATGGCCATATATTCTCAAATCAGTTGTAATTTGAACAATGGGAGGACAAAAGGGCTCTCTTAAAAGCAATAAAAATTGGTTTCGGCCACCTTTACGGTCCGATGTAACATTCCCAGCATTACTTAACATTCCCAGCATGCTCAGAGAGCATCTTCTTGCTGTGGTTTTGGCAAAAACCTTACCGTCTCATTTTTACGGGCCGCATCGAACTTGTATCACAATTCCCTTTTGAGTGAATCCACTGTAGGAGTTTTCTAGAAAAGTTTGGGAAAGAAAAAACTATTTTCAGAATTTCCTGCTCTCGTTTGAAAAAGTAGTTTAGAAACCCAAAAAAACGTTAAAGACACAATTTTCTGCTACACGTAATTTTCCGGCAATCCAAACAGGTCAGAGTGGAGATAACATCTGACTTATTACTTTGCTGGAAAGTGTGAAATCAAATGATCAGCTGTATTAGATGATAAAGCTGCACTCCCCAAAGAAGATTTGATTGGTACAATGTCAACCCCCTATACTCACAACCTCAAGACTGATCCAACTACGTCTGGGTCACAATCAATTCTGAGGTCTCACATGGGAACATGTATATGCAACCGAGACCAATGATCTTGTAGAGCATAGTATAAGGTGACCCAACATAGTCTTGCTCCCATGCCGAACGGACATCCCATGAATCAGATAATAAATAACTACACAGTTAACAGTTTAGCTTTTGTTGGTGAAACAATAAAATAAGCTTGATGCATCAAGTACCCAAGATCAAGGTGTCCTCAGCGGCATTCCACCCGAGAGGGGGTCGCTGGTCGGATCAACAAACAAGATCAGATTGGCATGTCAAAAGCGGGGCCCGGAGAATTTTGCTTAGGAAAGAGTTTAACAATTGTCTTTATATCACTTCCTAATAGAGGTATTCTAAACTGACGGGGGCCCTTGTAGAAATGGCGTGAAAGGGCACCCCCATTGGCTGCAAGGACGGTTCTGCATTTATAATGGATGCATGTCAATGCCTATTAAGTGCAGAACCATCACTTGCAGCCAATGAGGGCGCCCTTTCACCCCATTTCTGCAAGGGCAGGGCACCCTTCAGTTTAGAATAACTCAAGTGGAGGTATTCTAAACTGAAGGGGGCCCTTGTAGAAATGGGGTGAAAGGGCGCCCCCATTGGCTGCAAGTTCTGCATTTATAATGGATGCAAGTCAATGCCTATTAACTGCAGAACCGTCACTTGCAGCAATGAGGGCGCCCTTTCACCCCATTTCTGCAAGGGCACCCTTCAGTTTAGAATAACTCAAGTAGAGGTATTCTAAACTGAAGGGGGCCCTTGTAGAAATGGGGTGAAAGGGCGCCCCCATTAGCTGCAAGTTCTGCATTTATAATGGACGCAAGTCAATGCCTATTAAGTACAGAACCGTCACTTGCAGCCAATGAGGTCGCCCTTTCACCCCATTTCTGCAAGGGCACCCTTCAGTTTAGAAAAACTCAAGTAGAGGTATTCTAAACTGAAGGGGGCCCTTGTAGAAATGGGGTGAAAGGGCGCCCCCATTGGCTGCAAGTTCTGCATTTATAATGGATGCAAGTCAATGCCTATTAATTGCAGAACCGTCACTTGCAGCCAATGAGGGCGCCCTTTCACCCCATTTCTGCAAGGGCACCCTTCAGTTTAGAATAACTCTAGTAAATATCATCACCAACAACAAAGTCAATAACAGATGTTGAAATGCTATTGAAGTTATCAACCACGGAAAATTTCAGTTTACTACAAACCTCTAACAAGCAATTTTGAGTGTTGACAAAATTAAGGTGAGAGGGACTAATCCTCAAGGGCAATGGTGGAAACAAGATAAGAGATACCATAGTAGCATTTATAGAAGAATATCAGAGTAGCATGAAACCAAAATTCGTCACATCAGCGATACCCATTGCCATTGGAACTTACATCGATAGATCTGAGACATTTTTCCACTGGAAAGCAACCTTAGAAATCAGTGTCGAAGCAAGCCACCATTGCTTTTGAAACCATGGACCTTGCAAAGGGAATGTAGCTCAAACTATACCTGTAAAAATTCCAGCAGAAAATACACATATTACCGCATGTTCAAAATGAAAGAAAAGATATGGAATTCCCATATCTTTCAACAGCGAGTGTTTTGAGCCGAGGGTCATCTGCAATGGCGACAGTGAGTGCTTTGATTTTGAAATTTGAATTTAAAATCATGAAAGCAGGCTTCAAGTTTTAATTCATTTATCTCTATGGGTGTGGAGGAACTACACTCATGGTAGGTTCCGTGAGCCTGGGTGTTCCCTTAGTGCGCTAGAAAGGGGAAAGTTCAAAGAAGACATCATATCATTATCATTGAGAAGGTGAACCCCTAAGAAAATGTGTAATGTCTCATCATCTTAGTTTCTGAACTCTAATGAATAAGGTTAGACCTTGGCTGAGTTGACTCGAGTTGTCTCTACAACTCAGTGTTGACTTGACTCAGATATGAGAAACAACAAAAGCTAAATCAAGGATAAGTAACACTCAGTTGAAAACTCAAGCCTCCAAGAATGGAGGCGAGTCCCAAGTTTCTAGACCTTGCTTGACATAATCTCAAAATGCGCCACTCGTTTTACACGATTTATGCATATTGAAATTGAGTCCAAAATCACCAGACAATTGAATTAGAATCAAAACAAGTTGCAGAACTGGTAATTCAATTTTTTTTACCATGTACTGGAAATTCAAATTAAACTTTAAAAGAATTTTTAAAAATCTATGCAATGTGTTGGATCTCAATAACAGGGTTCGAGCATGAACACACAAGAAGCTCAACAAGCCAACACATCTATAGAAATATTTAAACATTTAAAATAGTATTTCATTACCACCATCTTCTGCCAGTGACGTCTTCTCTGTTTGGAAAGAGACAAATACGAAATTAAGCTTCCAAGACTCCTACCTTTGAGAGAGTAAAGACATGAGGGGATAACTCTTTGGAGAGATATCATGAGAGGCCAACCGCTATTCCAAGGAGGAATTAGATTCAGACTGCTTGGCGACATAATCAAATTTTGGTACGATACTTGGTGTGGTCAGAGGGCTCTTAAGGTTGAATTTCCAGACCTATTCTTGGGAGCTTCAATTCGCAAGTGCTCAATCAAGGACTCCTGAGAGAGAACGGTAGACGTATCTAAACGATTAATTCCTGTAGGAGCCTCTTTTATAGAGAAATCACTAGGGTTGCCGCTTTGATGACTGTGCTCGAGGCGACTTTTATTAGGTGTTTTAGAAGCGATCAGAGAGTTTGGACCTGGAATACCAATGGCGCTTTCTCTTTTCATTCTTTCTATCTGCCAGTGACATCTTCCTAGCCAGTCCACAGACCTTGGAGAATTCAAGCCCTGCCTAGAGTTCGTGCCTTCGCGTGGATAGATTACCTCAAAAAAAATCCTTACGGCTGACCATATCTGTGCTGAGACAACCGCTTTGATGTATGTGCTCGATGCGATTTTTAGTAGGAATTTTGGGAGCGATACATGGCGTCTTCTTTTTTCATCTTACTACCATTATCTCTTGCCCGTGACGTCTTGCTCTCTAGTCATCCTTGCCGGCCCACAGAGTTTGTGCCTTCGTATGACCGGCTTACCTTAAAAAATCTGTACATTGGATCATCTCTATAGTTGCAGGATGATCACAGTTGACCATTGCAACCTATGTGCTTCTAGGCGGGCAAGATCGTAGATCATTCATTCATTTATTGCGGTTACCTAACACTATTTGAGCCTTTGTTCTTCAGCTTTTTGGCATTGAGTGGGTATTCCCAGATCACATCAATAAATTCTTTGAGTGGCCTTATGCCCTGTAGCCGACAAGGAGGCGAACAATTTGGAAGGAAAGGAACAAAATAATCACATCTTCAAAGGGAAAGCCAAAAACATTCACAGTCCGAGTCAACAAATCTTCCCCATGATCTTGCTTTGGGCTGGCAGCCTATTTGAATTTCATGGGTATTGTTCGGCTTAGCAGGATTCCACTGGTAAAATTGGCCCCGAAATGGACTCTTCCACCTCATGCGTGTTAAGCTTGATTTTGATGGGTCTAGTCTAGGAAATCTAGGAATATCAGGGGTTGGGGGCCTCCTGCGTGAATCAGAAGGTGTGACTAAGGGGGCCTACTCAGACCCATTGGGCACATCGAATGCTACTAAGTACTAATGTGGGAGTGCATGCTTTTCTAAATGACATTTGGCTGGTAGAAGAGGCTATTACCGCATACAATAATTAACTAAAATTTAGGAAAATTTTAGAAAAATAATGGGAAGACAAAAAGGAAAAGAAAAAAGTTGCACAATTTCCAAGTTCTTTAATGGCATGTCAGTGGACCATGACTATTACCATGGGAACACCCAATCAAATGATGACTACAAAGTTGCAAACATGATGCATTTTAAAGTTCCTAACATATAAAAACCTAATAGATTGGGAAAATGAAAAAAAAAAAAAAAAAACATTATATTGGAAAAGTTTCATGAGTATTGCGCAATATAAATAAATCCAACATGAAGAATACGAATGCAATCAAATAATAGAAAAAAAAGGAAAAAGAAAGCTGATAATCAAGCAAATGAACCCAGCAAACATCTGAAGTATATCTTACCAAACAAGAGCACCGAACTCTAAGATGATTGCCAGAAGTGTTAAGAGCTTGTTATGAACCTGTTTGAGAGGGAAGATATGAAATAATAATTAAGAAGTTGTCCAAGAATATTTACTGGTATGACTCATAACAGGAATTAAAAGAAAACCTGCCATGTTACTTACATAAAGAGCACAGAATAGTGCAATTATAAGGCTTGCGATGTATATAGCGGTTGCATAAATGCGCACAGGATCAAGCATCATTGTTACTTGTCGTTTGGGGCCTATGAGGAAAGCCGTGCTGTCATACAAAAGACTCCAACTTTAGCATCTGAAAAGCAAAAACAAACCACAAGTCACAGGGACAGAAAGCACACCGACAAGAGGAAAGAATTAAAAATAGGGACTCTTCAAGTAATGATTGAGTTAGTTGAAAGTTGAAACTAAAATAAAATTTTCAACATTTTTCCTTTTTATGAATTATTTTCCACCAAGTTTTCATCTAAAAGCGAATAAAATGTAAACACAAACAAGTACAGTAAAATAAGAAAGAACAACTATTTCCATTTGAAAAAATCATAACTTTTTCAAACAAAAACAAAAATTAACCAATAAAATCCTCACCAAAAGTAAAGATGATGCCAACACTAAAGAAAAGGCTGTATAGTTCAATGATTTTGGAGAATTTTTTTTCTCTCTATGGAATTTGTTAAAGTTCAACATAAGTCAAAACCCAAAATAAAAAATAAGAACAGACTTGACGAAACAAAGAAATAAAAAAGAATACATAACCTATCTACAGCTAGTAACACCCATATCCAACGAGAATTTTCTTGTTTATTAGAAGGGATGGATCAGTATAGCAAATAACATTCATCATGATACAACCCAAAAACTGGTGAAGAAGGCCTAAATGAAACAAACCTTCCAAGTGAAAGCAGATTGCCAAAGGTAAATGTTATCCCAAACTTGATGGGGTTGAAGAAAACAAGCATCGACTGCCACAAAATAAAAATAAAAACATTAATCAGTCACATTAGTGTTTGAGATAAAACTTCCAATCTTCAATAGAAATATTGTATAACCCTATCACACAATCCCTTTTAACTATGTCAGGAAATTGCCTAAATCTGCAATATAAAATCCACTTATTGATATAATTTTACAAGAATTTTCTTATTTTGTCAATCAATGAGATGCAAGAAGTCACAATAGTCCAAGTCGATGGCAGTTGATTCTGCACAATGGGATCTGCATCAGCGTGATACCAAGCAGACTTGGAATTTGGTCAAAAATTCAATATAGTTTGACAAGTTTGAAAATTTTATGTTGTGTCTTTTGAATTTCCAAGTACTAGTTGAATTTTACTAATACAATTATAGGATTTTTTCAAGTACTCAATCATGTTTTAAGTATTCTGTTGAGTTCTTGGAGCACTTAAAAGAGTTTTTTTCAGAATTTATGGAAATCGAGTTATCATAACTTGACCGTAAGTGCTGATCAGGTTGAATAGACTCAAAATCAGTTTTCCAAGCAATTGATCAAATTTTTGAACAGGGTAAAAAACTAACTCAACACAGCTAACAGAAGAAATCAACGCAAAAATTCACATGAAAAGAAAAATGAACTTAATAGAAATACATCTTACAGGACTTATTCTAAGAAATCCTTACAGATGGTGTGAGTTCCAGCTCAATATAACTATATTAGCAGTTTGATCACTGACTATCTGAATAGTTTCTCACTAAATGCATGGAAAATTTGCAATCTCCATATTTCAAATCAAATCCAATATATAAAGTACGAAATAAATAAAAGGAAACTATATAAATAAGCAATGGCTGGAGTTACCAGGAGTGTGCAAGCTAAACCAGCAGCCAGGCACGTGGCAAAACCATATAGTCTCTGATTAAAGAAGAAATAAAAGATCAATTTGAGAAAGAACCTTAGATATTTAGAAGCAACTATGAATATTAAAGAGAAAATAATGGGAACCTCCACAGTTCAGAACAAATTGATGGAAATTACTTCAAATATTTTCACTCGATCAAGATAGCCCTAATTATTTCTTTTAAAGAAAACTCTGGAATCTAAACAGTTACAAGTCCTTGTAAAGCTCAACTCAAATAATCCATATTGACTAATGTATAGAAATTCAACATTAACTTAGCGATCTCAACGAAAACATTAATCAGATTATCCTACATCTTAACAAGATACAGTAAGTTTCATAGATAAGCACAAAGAAATGTAGAAAAGACATAATTCAGCAGAAAGCAGAGGCATTTGCAGAGAAACCTAACAAATTGATCAACTGAACACGATCTCTAACCATATTTTTTTTCTTTTCCTTTTTTTCTTCTCAAAGATACAGAAAATCCCCATATTCGCACAAAGAGTTAAGAACAGCAGTAATTCAAAGGAAAGTCTAGGACTTAAAAAAAGAAGAAGATATAAAAGACACGATAAAAAAATCTGGCCGAGCTCAACAGAGAAACCAGCAGACCAACATCCAATTGGGAAAATGTATGTAGCTGATCTAAGAAAGTCAGAAACAAAGAGACATAAAAAATTGATTAATTTAAAGAAAGATGCAGAATTTACAAGGAAACCCTAGATTTTAATAAAGTTAGAGCAAATCCTCTCGTATCTAACGGAAAGACACACGCGATCTTAAAAACTCCAAATAAATAAATAAATTCGAGAAAATGAAGGAAAGAAAATCCAAGATATAAGCAAAGATATCATCAAAGACAGATTCAATTGAAAACCCTAGACGAATGTTAGGAAAGAAGTCAGGTGAATATGATGAGATGCCAAAAAAGTAAGTGGAGAGATTTTTGACCTGCTTGGTGTTCAAGGTGCATTGGCGATTGAAATCTTCGAAGAAAGACGATGTGTTTTCCTCTGAAACTTCCTCTTCTTCCACCTCTATTCCCACTAGCATCTTCATCTTTTCCATTGCTTGATTCACCTTCTCCATCTGGAAAAAAAATAAAATATAAATTCGATTCGATCTGCACCAAGGGAAAATCGATTCTGTGGAATTTGGGGATTATGCTTCGATCTTTCAAATTTGGCGATCTAGGGCTTTTGTTTTAGGAGATTTAAAAAGAAAGCACAGAGAGCGGAATGCTTCAGGAGGGCGCTACATATTTGATAGTGGCCCCACCATGTGGTTGATCTGAACCGTCCAGCTGGATATCCATGGTCTACAATCAACGAGAGGAGGGGCCCACACTGTAGATGGATGTGCCTCACTGTATTACGATAAGGTCACGTCTCCTGCCACTGATTATAACTTGATAGCTTTATGAGTGGAGAAGAAGAACTAATTTTGTGGGATCCACCATGGATTGATCTCAGGTGAAGAAAATGCTTTGGTCGGACAATCCTATCCATCCACTGTGTGGACCCCCTTGTTTCAATAGTGACACTCTCTACTGTATACTTGTTAAAAGTTGTTAGAATTCCCAAAGAACCATCAGCAGCTGCTTTGAGTTTGTTTCGAATATTGGGATACGATAGTGACTTCAAAACTGATTATTGAACTCAAAATTACATTTAATAAAGCATTTTGGGCATATTTGGCTACGAATGTTAGCTCACCCAACGGTGCGGAGAGGGTGAGAAAAGGCCGGAAAAACCAAGGAACCAAAAACTCCACACAAAATATGATATATTTTTCCCTGATTTTTAGCCACTCCACCCTCTCTATTAATGATGTACTCTCAACTCTCTCCTTACTTTTCACTCTATCACGGTTGGGCCCTTCAAGTGACAAATGTGCTTTTTTGTCGTGGAGACCAAAAAAATCCAAGAATGGCGAGCCCATTTCTTCTAGGGGATTGATAAATCGACCCCCATATATTTTGAATCCACCTTTCTCTCTCCTGTTTCTCTCTTTAACCCAGAGGAGAGAGAAAAACACATAGGGGGTCGATTTATCATTGCCCTTCTTTTATGAGAATTTATATGGTGGACGGACATGCAGCTCAAATATACAGTGGAGCCCATATTATTTGGGTGATCGAAACCATTCATTTGTTGGGCCTCAGATGCAGATAGGGTTTTCATAGAAAATCTTCTCCATAGGATGATTCTAGCCCTATGATTTGTACGTCACCCAAATAATGTGGGCCCAGCTCATATTTTTTATACCCCATGTAGCAGCTCTTCACCTAAATACCTTGTTTTCCACTAAAAATCTTGCTGGAAAGATGTATTCAATGTGATGAACCTATATTCATAAACATAGTGAAAAACTAAAATAAAGAGGGCAAAATCATACAAATTTAAGGAAATTGAGGATAATGAAAGAGCAGAGTATAAGGAGTGAGTTTCATTCCTCTAAATTAGTGGTTGAGATGAAAGTGGAGAGAATTTTTCCATTATCCTAAACTTATCTCATACAAAACAAAACAAAACAATGTAAGGAGTGAGTTGTTCTTATTTTTTTCTCGTTGAATTTCTTTTCTTGCATCAACTCACATCCAAGAAACTTCAAAAAATCAAACATCATCCAAAAAAGGCAAAAGAGAAGAAAGAAAAAAAATGAAGAAAAAGGGTGAAATCAACAAAAAGAAACAAATATCAATAAATTAAATAGGAATACGCAAATAAATCTGATTGAACAGACCTATGCATGAGAAAACACCCCAGTTCGCTCCACCAGATTATCTACCACACATTTCACTGCTCTAGAAGAACCGGAATGAGAGGCATTGACGGCTAGATCTTTGAATTTTTTATGAACAGACCTTGTTGATAAGATGTCCATTTGGGAAGGAAACCAGCATCATGTGGGTTGTCTCATGATTGTCACTAGATTAATAATATTAATGTTAATTAAAACTATATGATTGGATAATCAAAGAACCTTGATCAATAAGACTTCTTTAGGGGCCCACTAAAAGAAGGTAACACATTAATTTTTGATGAATTATGTTCACGAATAGCGCGTGCGGTTTTCTTTTAATCTTAATGTTAAGATTATATGTGAATCACGTATTTAGAGGTATCCAAAGAGTTCCTTTAACTTGAACTACACAAATATATATATACAGTACATAGACAACCTTGTAATACATTCTTTCCTATATTTAATCCAAATATGCTTGATCCTTCATCACTTAAGACAAGCTAAAAAAAACATAAAACACAATCAAAATTTTAACCCTATTACTAATAGAGAGAGCCTACATCAATTGATTTTATGACAATTTTGTCTCACTTCTCCTCCAGCACCTTCCTTCACATCAAGCTGACCCATCTTCACCATCGCCTGCGTGAAATCTAAAAAAAACATGGCCGTGTTCATTCCATAATTATTCACAAACCTTCTGGTTCTCAGGTCGGTATATAAGGTTTGATCCGAGGTTAAGAGCACGGATGCTGACTGTATCGCATTGTAATATGCATTATCAAACTCGGTTCTCGTCCCATCGAAACTCACCTCTGCATTGTCACCCGCACTACATGTTTTGGCCAACGCCCTCGCGAAGTCGGAATCCAAACTCGGATCGACGTTGTTTGTAGAGTCGAAGTTTTTCAGGCGGTTCTTGAACGATGCACACCTCGCCACACCCAATGTGTGTGCCCCTACAACATAAGAACACAATCATCAAGCAAACCAAATCCGATTGCCACACTTATTGGGCCATTGGGCCTTGACAACTAAGCCCAAGCGCATTTCGTAGCCCAACCTGGCTTACCCTAATATTCGTGCAAAACTTATTGTGAAACAACCAATTACTCTAAAAGCTTAAGCTATTAGAGTTGATGTTATTTAATCATTTGAACTTCAACACTCCCCACCCTCACGTGTGGGCCTCTTTGGGTTGTCCTTACATGTGGATTTTTAATATCAAAGAGTAGTTAGGTTTCAAACTCAGGACCTCCCGTGAGGCAATAGCTCTAGAAGCATAAGCTGTTAGAGTTGGTGGTATTTGATCATTTGTACTTCAACACTTCTGGTGTTAGGCAAGAAGAAGAAAATCCCTGCCATTGACACACACACAAAAAAGAAAAAGAAAGGAAAAAAAAAATTCCTAAATATTTTTTAGAAAGAATTTTAAGCTTTTAACATCTCCAAGGTTATAGGCCTCCTTAAATACCCCTAAAATTATTTGCATATAGTATTTGATGCAGGCAGTCTTATTTTCATATATTCTCATAATCAAATAACGGTTATGATACTCTTCTACCCATCGTAGTTAATGGCTTCTAAAGTAGCCCTCGTCTGATATTATTAACTTAAAATATTCTTATTTGCAAATAACGACTGATTATTGTGCTATCCAAAGAGGCCCTAACTTACCAATCAAAAACTCATATTATTATAAACTTAATTTCGATTAAAATCTTTATTTCATAACGATATTGGTATACATTAAATGTATCTATAAAGAGATATAGATACTTCATAATCATAATTAAACTGTATTAAGAATTAGCAAATATCAGCCCATTGGGCCTTCTCTTCTAAGGCTGAGGCCCAATCTATATTTTGGTGGGCATATTATGCCTGATCAAAGACTAGTGAGCCCAAAACCCATCCTTTTTGTTTATGTCAGGTTGGGCTTGCCTATCAAGAGGTGTGTTATATGTGTATGTAAATGAAAGGACTTAACTTTGCTCATTCTATAATTAAGACTTCTCTTAAATAACTTAGTCACAACTTTAATTAAACTATAAATCATATAAATTCTTTATATTTACCAGATAAGGCCACCAATTCTTGAGCACTGAAACCATGCTGACCAAACATCCTGATGAGGGTTGAGCTATTGAAGATGGGTGCAGGTAATTTAAATGTGTCTTCTATTTTGGACCTTCTCCCATCCTTTCTTCCTTTGGGTATGTCATACAAGGGACCATGTGTCTGAAAAATAAAAATGAAGAACATTTAGAAGAAAAAGAAGAAATTAAAGAAGACTTCTACAGTGGAAATTGTAGAAACCAATGAAAAATAAATAAATCTGTGAATGGTACTCAAAAAAGGGTTTAGTAAGTATCAGGTCCCCAAAATCTATAATCAGTTTGGAATGTGCAAGGTCTAGATGTAGTGAACGGGGAGACGTAATTACAAAGGAAAAAATAATCATCTTTGTTATAATAGTCACAAAAATTATTTGACTGAATAAAATAGTATATATAATACATTATTTTCTAGCTTCAATAAGAACAAATATTGAAGTTGCATTAGCACTTATTGCAAACCAATAAAAGCCCATTTGTAGGGGTATCAACGGACTCAGGTGGTCCGACAACTCCACAGGGTCCACACTTTGTTGGACGGGGCTTAGGCACAATGAATAGATCATTTGGATTAGATTTCGATGCCTATTCAAGGTCCGAATTTGTCTCAGATCGGACCCAGACATAGTTAGAGAATCCGTGTCCAAAATCTGATTGGAGGTAGCTAATGTTAGAAAGTACTACCCTTCATATTCTAGATGCTTGTATGCATCTCAGATTAATTCCTTTGTTTACAAGAATTATTTTACTTATTTACAAGTTTAGATTAGTTGCATAGACTAATCTAAACTTATTTACAAGTTTAGATTAGTCTAATAAGGGTCTTATTAGACTAAATAAATTGCATAGATAAAAACTAATAATGGACAAGAAATTAAGGCAAAAAGTTATAGATCCAACTAAAAAAACTAATATTGGACAAAACATTTGAAAATTTTCCTCCTGAAACTCTATTTGTGTGCAGACATTGAAAGTAGGATCCGAAGAACACTCCGAATAGGTTCTGACTAAGGGATCTGAACAGATCCTGACACACA
This sequence comes from Tasmannia lanceolata, assembly GCF_043159265.1. Taxonomy (NCBI): domain Eukaryota; kingdom Viridiplantae; phylum Streptophyta; class Magnoliopsida; order Canellales; family Winteraceae; genus Tasmannia; species Tasmannia lanceolata. The sequence continues at coordinate 3,207,786 of NW_027518731.1, read as the reverse complement.
GACATAGGTGGATTCGAGATCACGCACCTCACTACAACAAAACTGGGCTTTCCCTACTGACTTCAGTTATGTCTTTAAGGAAAAGTTTACTTTTTCCCTACGGATTTTAAATTCATATGGAAATACACTATATCCCTATCGGTGTCAATTTATCAGCTGGTAAAGCTTATACATCTATAATTGAAGTAAATAAAAAGAAATTATATTCTTACCCAAAGAACTGCATCCCTGGCCGCCATTGCAACAATATCGGCACATGAAACGACACCGGGGCATTGATCCTCAAGTCTTGCCTTGGCTTGGTCAATGATCTCATAACCACGTAAGCTTAGATTCGCAGGCGAGTCCTTCTCAGCTTTGTTACCCTTTGTTGTATCAATGAGGACTGATCCATCACATCCCTACCACCAAGAAAAATTAAAATTCTAAGATAAAATAAAAGATTAAACGGCTTTTTGTATGCGGGTAAATTTTATCTTGGACTCTTCTCATGGAAAATGAGTTTTTAGTGCCTGGCTAACTTATTTTCCATTTATTCTTATAATTGAGAATTTGCTCTGTAATTTAGGAAAATTGCAACCATGATAAAACTTCAAATATTGTTGTCACACAAGGTAGGAGAAAAACTGAATTTTTGGTTTTTTTTATAATTAAGCGAATATTTTATTTCAAAAATTAAATTAGGGAAATGATTTTAGCACTCCACTACTTTGATAGGTCACGAAAGCTTCTTGTCTTTTAGTGTTGAAAGAGTTGTCAAGAGGTTATTTACAATTCCCAAGAAGTCCTGACAATGGCAAATAGAAACAAAAAAACATGCTACCTTCGCGACCTATAAAAACGGTGGAGTGCTAAAATCATTTCCCTTAAAATTAATGTAGCCCAACAAGAAGGAAAAAGGGAAAAAAAATCACGATTGTGTCTATGATACTTTCATCAAATTTCTTCTGATGAGATTTTGCTACATAAACTGATGAAAATATCATAAGCACAACAACAAAAATTATATATAATTATAAGAAATGATAGTGAAAAGAGAGAAATTATACGGTGTAAGGGCTTACAACAATAAGGCCTTTGTACGGTGGAAGTACGACCCTTGACATTTGATCCAACAGCTCCTCAAAAAGCTCAAAAAGTGAGCTGCTGTTGGATCAAATATCAAGGGCGGTACCCCTACCGTATTGTTGTAAGCCCTTAGACCATATAAAATCTCATGAAAAGAAAAGGCTGGTATATATGCCTTTGTATATAAGTTCCATGCCAATTTGGATTAGTACTGGTACAAAATAAAGAAAATCCATGAAGAGAAAACATTAAAAGGCGAGAAAAGATTTGGACAATTAAAGAAAACAATGACTAGAAATGATTAAATAGTAACAGGTTAGGGGCCGGGGGAAAAAGAAAATAGAGTATTACATACAATTTGCTTTAATTTTGATAATTATAAAAGAAAATTCCATAAAACTTAAAAAGAAAAGGCAATTAGATATAAATTACTTGCATTTGGAAGTTGTAATTACCTCAACAAAGCAGTCATGGAAGTGCATCCTCAGAAGCGGCCCGGCAAGAGTCGGATCATCATGCAAGGCACTATGAACTGTATCCCTCACTATTACTTCCACGAAGGGGCACCTTAAGGCGTAATAATCTATACTTAGCGCATCTACACTAAATCTAGCGCTAAAAATAATGAAATTTATTAGCAAAATCAGCTCGAGAAAATAAGAAACAGCCATCATTTTTAAGGTTAGAGGTGATTTTAGCCACTAAGGATCAAAGGCACAACAAAAACAGAAAATTTGAAGACTGCAAAGGAAGCTAATAATATAGCACTCAAGAATATGTAATGGGGATTATTACATAAACCTAGCAAAGGAACTAGAAGAGAATATGGAAGAGTTAGAATTGGTAGATGATGAAGGGGAAGCGTGAAGAATGTATATATAACTGCAACAAGAATGCATTTGATGTAGAAAGTTCACCCCACAAAGAAGGGAATCCAAATAAAGTAATGGTGATGGACGGCACTAGGAACAAATTTTTTTTAAAAATGATATAACTGTCAATGCAGAGGAAAAGGTTTTGAAAGTGCATGTCATTTTTCTTGTACCTAAAACCTGTAATAAATTTGATCATATTTTAGTGCTACAAGCAGATTGCACGTGAAAATACATGCAATAAATAGGGAAGTGGTATATTCTTCACTTTACTTCTCCAGGCCAACCCCGCCTAGGGTACTTATGAGTTATGACTACTCTACACTACAACGGGTGGCCCGGGGAAGAAAAGGAGGACTAATATACCATTTCCATCAGGGATTTGCTAGGGAATTTCACAGAAAGCCATTTGACGGCTCACTTTTTCAGGAGAGAAGAACCACCTCCGATGAATTAAATGAATAAGACAAAATCTGCTAAAAGTGGATGCTCTCTCCTGCAAAAGTGAGCCGTGAAATGGCTTCCCTTGAAATTGCCTAGCAAATCCCTTTCCCTATATATACCATAAATATTCAATCTATTCTTGCACTATAAATTTTTAGTTTAAGGATTTTATGAAAGATATTTCAATGAATAATGGATGGATTTTTAGTGGTTAAATCCGTCCCACATAAAGTCATTAAGATTAAACTATCACGACATCCAGGTCATGTGTTCGATTAAAGCTTAATAAAAGAATAGCGACAATAAATATATACCAAAAAATTCAACTTAAACAGTAATACAAGTATTAGAAAAAACCCAAATTGTAATTCAACTTGATTTTGATTTCACTTAAAATTTGATAAAAAAAAGAGAGTTTGGTGGACTATGATTGAAAAAAGTCAAAGGAAATGGGGTAATGCAGCTGTTTCCCCTATCCAAACTCGGTAATGCAGCTGTTTCCCATATCCAAACTCTCTCTCTCTCTCTTATCGTTTTCAAGTGGGGGTTCTAAAAGTTGAGTAAACGCGTGAGCTTCCATAAGCTTGTTTGTAAGTGCAGAATACACGTGGAAATTTCTGTGAGATCTATCATATAGAGCTGTATTCTTTGTGTATATGTGGGGGGTGGGGTGGGGGGGGGAGAGAGAGAGAGATTGTTGCGGGCATCAAGCAAGTTCTTGTGGCCGACCAACTTATTTTAGTGGGCTAGAAGATTATTGTGGTACAATAAGCAACCTCAGATTAATTTGTCTTTTGAGGCCCAATTGAATGTAAATTCAACTCATGCCAAAAGAGGCTCACAGATAGAAAATTGTTGTGGTGCAATAAGCAACCCCAGATGGCCAGATTTGTCTTTTGAGACACGATTAAATGTAAATTCAACTGATGCCAAAACAAAATCTTCCCTTTTCAGCCACTCATGCAATGTAGCCTTATTGTATGATATCAGTTGAGAGACTTTGGACCCAATTACTTGTCTCTTGTCATATCAGTGTAAGCATCCACCACTCACAATTACAGTGGATTGCTTCGTTGTCCGCGTGTAACTCATTGAGACCTGGTTTTGTCATCATGGTTGATAATAACTTTATTGAAGAGAGAAAATTTTAAACCAAAAAAATTAATGGGCGGCAACAAAGTTCTCGACACTTGCTACTCCACTATTGCTAGTGCATCATATGAAGGTAGCCATCTGTATTGATGAGATTGTTGGAGAAATGAAGACCTGCCACATGTAGAGTAAATTGAAAGTCTCAAAAATAAAATTCAAGTAAACATGCAATAGCAAAATAGGTTGGCCATGCTTGGTCACTGTTGGGAGTAAAATCGGGTTCCCCAACATTTTGATGCCACATGGCAGGAGGCCCACAAGCACCTAAGCAGGCCAGGCCTCTTCACGACCTCTCGCCGAGTGCCGCCCGTCACTCAGCCCCAAAGAATCCAAAACCACGAGAGCCTGGCCAAGAGGAGAGCCCTCAGTCGACTGGTACCTGACACCCCCCCACCCCCCACCCCCTCTTGCGGTCAACCGGTGCCTGACCACTCACAGCCAACCCCTCCCCCCATGTGGCAGGTCCAAAGGCTGTCATGTTAAAGCCCCCGCAGCCCACGACCAAGGACCGCATGGCACCACGGAACCTGCCGACTCGCCTGTTTGTCACTTCCGAGAACCATACAACACCATTCCAACAACCATCCAGTTCCAACACCCGATCTCCCCAGAGCCGTACAAGGCTTGTCATTCACAAGTCCTCATTTTTGTCAGAAGTCGTACGGTCCTATCTATCACCGACTCCTGACCCATTAGTATCAGCCATGGTTTTGGATTTCAGTCAACACCGTAACTGAAATTGCAAACACCCGAAACGGTACCAGATTTCGGCCGAAATTTCGTTCTTTTATAATTTCAATCGAAAATTTGAGAAACCCAGCCCAAAAAACTCTAACCTTTTATTTATATAGCAATTTCCCCGAAATTCGGTATTAAATAAAAGATTATTTTTTAATGGAGTATCCGATTTCGGCCGAAATGCATACAGAATTCGAAATTTCAACCATGCTATCAGTGGCTGCCTGTCTCTTGATATGTCACATCACAAACCTGACATCCCCGAAAACCGTACTTGCCCAGTGCCATCCTGCATATCTACTATCCCACAGAAACATGTTGTTCTCACATTACACCCACGAGACATGGAGCCCCTGCCAATAAAAGGGAACCCTCCACTCTATTCTAGAGGCAATGCGCAATTACCCTTTCACCCTCATATGCGTTTATCCTATTCGAACCATTGAGTCCCTCACTATCCACCACCTTGGTATTCAGCTGTCATTTTGTTGCCTCATGTCTGACTTGAGTGTCGAAGAGTTCCCAAACTGGGTGTCCCTACCGTTTGTCTATGAGCGCAGGTCAAGGGTCAAGACAACCTCCCTTCCATCCCCATCTAGGCAGAAGGCGAGACCCAGATACACAGTGATCATTCGTACACACAGTCAGATATGAGCCGCAACAGTCACCATGAAAAATTATTCCATATTGGAATATTTGTGGGACCAGTTGTAAGAGATGGGGGAGATGGAGAGACTTAAGAGGGTGGGAGCGAAGGGAGCATGAAGGGCTCCTAAAAATAGGAAAACATTAAACCAATTCTAAATAGGTATTTTTTTCTTTTTTCTTTTTTTTTGAAATGACAGAATTTTGTTAATGGAAAGAAACGATCTCACAACCAGGGAGGTCGAGAGAACCCAAAAAAAAACACTAAGAGGACGGTCCACACCGGCTTTACGCCCCTTTTGAGTGCCAGTGTAACAATGACTAACGGGGGATAACATACTTGACGTCAGAAGAATCCAATGGGTTTGATTGCCACGTACACTAGCGCTGGGTGTCCCTGGTGATCAAAAGGGGCGTAAATATCACTTCCCATTTTTTTTATTCTAACTCTACTCCTGTCCACCCAATTCTCAGCCTCTCTCACAAAGTTGGGCCCATAAATATTCCATGGCATATTTTTTCGTGGTTGCTAAACATGGCCTAAATATCTAGGCTATTGCACAACCATGTTAGTCTTATGCTCAATGTTGGGCCAAGTGGGAGAATGTAAGATCTTATGTGTGTAATCATTGAACTAAGATCGACGATCTAGATTGAAAAATGAGATTAAGAGTGAAACTACTGTAGTTACCCATTGACCACAATGATCATTGAAGGGTATAAGGGTAATCAGTACATCTTATAATTTTGATACTTGAATGGTTAATGTAGCACATTTCAACCACATCAGCTAAGTATGGATAGTGTAGTTGGTTAAACATATTAGCCAAATAAAGCTCTATTCAACTCTAGGAGACATTTTCTATAAATATGGTCTCCGCTATCATCTAAGCTAACCAGAGGAGATCTCCCCCACTAAAGATCAGGCAAACCAAAGAGGAAGTAGCATACCCAGCTAGCCTGATCAATCATCGTCATGACCGATCGAGATAAGTTTCTTAATCTTTTCTTTGTATTTGCATGATTAGATCAGATTATAGATTATATTGACAGATCTGAAGTATAGTTTCTATTAGATCTATTGTTGTGATTATGGCTTATTCCAGATGTATGTTCATTGAATACCATGATCCTAGTTTTAACACAAATATCATTTTCATAATATATATAATCTGGACGTGATTCCCACCCTTTCAAGTTTTCTAACTAGCTTTCAACGTTCATTTTCACGTCTATTCATTCCTCAGCTTTCTTAATTCTCAAAATCTTTAAAGCCAGACTGACCGCTTTTAAAAGAGTTCTTTCATCTCCTTTGCAAGACTGACCGCTTTTAAAAGAGTTCTTTCATCTCCTTTGCAATATGTTTGCTTGTCTTTGTTTCTTTCTTTTTTTAATATGGTATGAGAGTTCATAGTTCATGACTTTGATTCCTAAATTAGCATAAACATGGTAAAACTGCAGCGACCATTAGGCATCATTTTTGCTCCCTCACATTATCGGGTCCATTCATCCAACAAACTAACTTAATTCCGGTCCATTGCCGTTGGCCCCACCTTGATGCTAACTCATTGATGTATTAGAGCTTGGTTAGTGAAGAATTTTGGAGATTTTCACTAATTCTTGGATGTCTTGATACTTTACAATAATCTCAAGGTGTGCTTATATAGAGCACTTACATGATAAACATAGAATGGAATTAAGATAATTATAGAAGGAAATAATCCTAATCAAATCTACTTTCCTAATCTCTCTTGCTTGCCTCTTCTAACCACTTGGCTAATTTATTTAGTTGCTTCATTTAGCCAACTTACCCAATCTACCTCTAAGATGATCCAACGGTGAGGTCTTAACCCAATCCAACCGTTGGATCTCACACACATATTCTAGCATGCCCCCTCAAACGTATATGGATTGAAAATCAATATACGTTTGACAATAATAATAAAAAAATCGCAATACAATAGAATTCCCCAAATTACAAATGTAATCAAAATCAACCGATTTGATGCACACTTCCAGAAGTCGATGACGAAGATCCTCTGGTAAAGATTGATGTTGCTGCCAATGATGATTGATGATGGTTGCCAAAGAAGATGCCGCTTGACATTTTGTCACGAAGAGGGCTTAAAAGCCATTAGATCATAGCCTCGATGTGGCTAGAGGATACTCAAGCCTTGGTGGGCAAGTAGATATGGGTCACTATGGACCGATGCCGGAATGGGCAAGAAATGGCCACAATGGGCAAGACAACATGGGTCGGTTTTAGAATACCGATCCTCATGGGAATTCGAAACTACTCTCGGGCACGCACCTCAAACCGAGGCACCTCAACCGAGTACAGCACGCACCCCAAGGGTCCGAGGCATATACCTTAATAGACTGAAGCACCTCAACTGAAATAGTTAGGAAAAAAATGGAAGAAAAAGAAGATAGAGAAGAACGGCAACTAGCGGCTTAAGGACAACAATTAGTGGCAAACATCGAACGAGACCTTGAGAAATTAGATAGTGTGCAAAATGTAGGGGTGTAAGTATCAATAATGGGGTGATAAAATGAAGAGGGGTGCCAATAACAATACCAAGAGATGTGATTCCTCTAAAGCTTGAAAGGGGAAATCTAAAAATGGAAAGATGAGTGCTGATATCAATTCAAGGGTAGATAATTTGTAAAAGGCAAACAATGGAGTGCAAATTCCAACTTCCTCCTTCCACGTGTAAGAAAGCCCTTGGCATTTTGTCGTAATAAAAAAATAACTTGAATGGAAAACAATGAAGCTAAGAGAGTGCAGATACCAGAAGGCTCTTTAAAAGAGAAGGGGGTGTATGGACTAAAAATGAGGGATGATAAATTTTTCACCCCTTTTTTTCTCTTTTGGCAAACAAGTAAAAAACCAACACTTCTCTGCTTCAAAGGCATTAAATGCCTTCTTCACCAAAGGGCTCATTTACTTTCTTTTCCTCGGTTAGGAAAGGTTTGGGCATGACCAAGAACGGCACTCCGAAACCTATGCCGGATTCCATTGCCGGCAATAGTAATGTCGATGGTGAGTTCTCATGCCCACAATACCAAAGCCAACAAAGATAGCACCACCAAGAAGGATGGGCTGCAGCCTAACGTGCCTCGTTGCTACAGTTTTACAAGAAGAACAGGGAAACAAAGTGAAGACAAAGGGAGCTTGGTCTGGGAGGAAGAGAAGAGATGGGCGTGAGACGCCACAAGGTATTTGTAGGCGGGTCTAAGAAAGATGTACACATGGAAAAGAGGTTGAAGTTTGCAGCAGGAAACAATGGTTTCCTAGATCTAATGGGGCCGGGCGGACGGCTAGATCTGCCGTCCGCCGGAGAACAGAATTTCTAGGGTTTTGCTCAGGCCAAGGGGATCGCTTGCTCTGATACCATGTTAAGTTCCAGAGAATTTCACTAATCTTGGATGTCTTGGATCCTTTAGAATAACCTCAAGGTGTGGTTATATAGAGCACTTACATGATAAACATAGAATGGAATTAAGATAATTATAAAAGGAAATAATCCTACTCAAATCTACTTTCCTAATCTCTCTTGCTTGCCTCTTGGCTAATTTATTTAGTTGCTTCATTTAGCCAACTTACCCAATCTACCTCTAAGATGATCCAACGGTGAGGTCTTAATCCAATCCAACCGTTGGATCTCACACACATATTCTAACAGTTAGGGTTTCATCAAGAGAAGCTGAAGCTTCGATTTTTTTGCATGTCTTGATCCAATGGATGGATATCCGTTTCCGCATTGGACAAAGACTGTAGTTTTCCTCTTGATGTTCCAACAAATCACTGCTCGTGATTACATACATAATATTGATTGTTAGGAGTTCACTTAATAAATCTTAGTATCCTAATTTATAATTAGGTATTTGCTAGGGAGTTTTGCAGATAGGCATTTCATTGCTGACTTTTGCATAAGAGAACAGCCAGTTGCATTAAATGAATAAGACAAAATCTGATGAAAAGTGAGACTGTGGTTGTTCTCTCGTGCAAAAGTCAGCGGCGAAATGCCTTTGTGCGAAATTCCCTAGCAAACCCCTTATAATTATAAAACTCATTTCTTGCCTCTTTACACCTCCCATTGTTTACTCCCAAAGAAGGATTTAGGAAGTTTGAAATTAATATGCTTCCCTAAAAACAAGAAGGTCAAAAGAGAAGAAAGGATGCCAAACCTTTTTGGGTGAAATAGGCTTCCAATGTGAGACAAAACACCCCTACTCTAAGGGTTAAATTTCAAACCAATGGCCAATTTTGCCTTCTTTTGAATTGCCAATTCTTATAATTTACCTATGAATATCTAGTTCTCACCTCCCATGTGTGTATTAAGGGATTTGAGGACCTAAATACAAGGTTGGCAATGATATTTGTATATCCCTAAAAATGAAGTCATTACCATAAAAAGGCAAGAAAAAAGAGGTTATTTCACCTCCATCGCGACTAAATGCTTTGTCCAAGAATCGGCCTCTCACCTTTTTGTGAAGGGGTGATATGGAAAATTAAGCATGTATTTTTTATTTTTTTATTTTTCATTTCTGCCCTTCACTAGGCTGATTCTTGGGCGACACACCTAGTCGCACGGAGGTGAAACAATCTCAAGAAAAAGGGTAATACATTCGCTAAAAGAACAAAGAAAATAGTGAATAGCAGGTAGAAGTATCATTTCACATACAATGTGGAATACTACACCAATCTTGGTAAATATAAAAGAACAAAAGAAGCCCAGCCAAGAATGAGGACGGCATAATAGTTGCTTACCATGAACACGAATCCAAAACAAGCGATGAACCAGTTAATGTAGCTTTACACACAAGGAATAATCTTTGGGCCAGTGTCTCTGTAGCTTTTAATGAGCAATTTAGGTGAATTGTCATTAAAATTACCTTGACAAGGGCCTGTCCCTTTTAGAATGTGACAATCGGTTGAGAGCCCCCGAACTGATCATTGGACTCGAAATTAAGGCCATGTCTAGCAACCATCAATTTTTTTAGCCATGTCCGGCAACCATGAGATGGGTAGTGTAGGTGGGCGAAGGAGAGACTTGAGAAGGCACGAATGAGTAGAAGGTGAGATTTGGCTAAAAAACAAGGAAAAAGTCAATCATATTTTCGATAGAGTTTTTCGTTTCCCCGTTTTTCATGCATTTCTTTCCCTCTCTTCATTCTTTCCCTCTCCCAGAAAAAAACTTCATGCTAGCAAAGCATGTGCCCTAAATGTAAATTTGAGTCCAATAATCGGTTTGGGGCACAATTGGTTGCCACAATCTAAAATAAACGGATCGTTTAAGATTATGAAAATCAATTGTGAGTCCAAATCCAATTATTGAGTCCAATAATTGGTTTTCAATTGGGTCCAAGTACTTACAATCAATTGCCAAAAACGAATAGGTCTTATAATTATATAAGATCAATCCAAAGAACCAATTTTTACGTTTTTCTTCTTGATTCTGAAGAGAGAAAAAGGGAGAAAAGAAAAAAAGAAGATGGGGATGGAGAGAGAGCGTTGATTTGGAGGCTGCCCGGCCTAGCTTTTGGCTTGGGAGCCGGCTGCGGGCATTTTGGAGGCTGCCCGGCCCAGTAATTGGTATTATTAGTTCAATTACCTATGCAACAAGCCCAAAATTAGGCAATTTGGATGTGATTTGAGCGGGCATTTTACGGATATGGTATATGCCTATTACGGGATTACTATTTTAGGTAAGTTTTAACTTTTATTTAGCTTACCTTAGATGAATGGTTGAGATTAGTTGCTTAGGGCTTAAGTTAGCTTTTAGGGTTTCTTTTACTATAAATAGATGTTATGAAATCATTGTAAGGGACTTTCTTGAATTATTGAATGGAAATTTGGCTTTATGCTTTTGAGTTTGAGTAGGATCTCGTGTGAATTTTCTTTGGCTTGATCTCTTAATATCCTACTAAGGATCTAAGCACGTATTGATCGTGGTTTGCTTCATTGTTTCATTGTTTGTTTCAGTTTTTGAATATATTTGGAGAAATCTAATGTTTTACTAGATTTGCCAAAGTATTTCCTACCTCATCCAAGACTAATTCGCTTTTCATCCTGTGGTTTCGCTGTGATCCCTACCAGGATTGCATCACTTTGTTAGGGGTTAAGATGAAGATGGAAACATTGGATGTGATATATCATATGTGATAACAGTCTTCACGCCATTAGAGGAAAAAGGGATATAACATGACAGGTCAAAAGATTTTCTTGAATAGAGTCTGAGGCTTTAAACATGCTAAGGACTACATAAGGTAGGGATTCAGGTCCAGCTGGGATTTGCGATGCGAACGAAGCTGAGACAATGGCACTGCTGTTTGGTTTAAAATGGTATGAAGATCACAGTTAGGGGCCGCTGATAGTGGAAGGTGACTCTACCAATGTTATCGCATGGGCTTCGAATCGGAGTGGCTAAGGCTGGGGCGGACCGCACAAATACCATTATCGGAAGCGGGGTCTTGGTGGGGGATCAATCTTTGTAATCTTACCAGAGCACTTGTTGCCCTTTGTATCCTCGCGGTGTTTTCGGGGACGTCTTGTTCCTAGCACTTGCATATTTTACTCTAATAAAATTTCGTTACCTTTTCAAAAAAAAAAAAAAAAAAAACCTACGTAAGGCAGGGATAAGGGTTGTTAAGTGTGTTATATGTTAGTGATCACCACATATTAGGAGAGGGTAGAAGATCCTCTCAAATGGGTCTATGAGAATATGGTTCATGCAATTGGTTTGATGATGTGGGCGGTACACATGCACACCATATAATTTCACTATATATGGTCTGAAATGCATGTACACATCTCTCCATTCACGAGGTGGCTGGTCCGAAATGAAACAGACCAGCCACGAAATGCCTTTTTCGATGGACGCTAGCAATTCCCTATATATATATATATATATATATATATATATGAGAAAACGGTTCCTACACACATGTGTAGATAAGTTATCTACACTCTAACTTAAAATACAGTGGGGGCCACATTATTTGGGTGATCCAAACCATTCATTTTTAAGGCCCTCACATAGATAGGGTGTCCACAAAAAATCAGATCCAGAGGATCATCCTAACCATTCGAACTGTGGACACAAAAAATGGACTAATTTGTGAAGGTTTAAAGACATCCATTTTACCTCCACAAATCGTAGGGTTGGGATGATCCTATGGATCTTATTTTTTGTAGACACCCTATCTATGTGAGGGCCTTTAAAATTGATGGCTTGGATCACCCAAACAATGTGGCCCCCCACTGTATTTTAAGCTAGTGTGTAGAGAACTCTCTACACATATGTGTCGAGTGAGAGAGTAGGAGATCGTCCCATGTTTCCAGGCTTTAGAAATCTCAGGATGGGGGAGAGATTTCTAAAACCTGGATTTCTTACTTAAAATCCAGGATAATGGACTGTAGAATCCAGAATTTTACACCACTCTAAAATCCACGTATCCAAACAGCCCCTTAAAGTTGAAGTGTTGTACTGACACACATGCCCATGCCCAAGTTACTTTAGGTAGTAGTAACATCTGAGGCCTTTTTGGCTTTGAAGGTAATTTTCGTATGTTATTTCTTGTAGACGACGTCCATGTATGTATTGTTTTGTTGAGCTAGGGAATTTTGTGTTTCATACTCTCTCCAGTGATTTATAACAGTGATCATTGTAACCCACTCCTAATTGGGTAGGTTGTGGGAATTATGACCCGTTTGGCTTCATCCATGTGGAGAATTTTGGGATAAATAATCTTGGCAGTGTGTGGGTAAATTACTTTTTATGACAATATCATATATTCTCATGAATCTTCATACAATGATAGCAACTCAGAATCGCATAATTCCCAGTTCTTCAGGTCTTAAACATCTTCTTTACTACTTTTTGTTCATGCTCCGGCTCTACTTTCTACTGCTTCTGATAACGAATGGATATCCCAAGAACCTAGTCATATCAACCAAGTTTGTCATTATCAGTGTATTGACACCTTGAGAGTTTTGTTATGGATGCAGAAGGGTAGTTGGTAGCGAGCAGTGTGTGTGTGTGTGTGTGTGTGTGTGTGTGTGTGAGAGAGAGAGAGAGAGAGAGAGAGAGAGAGAGAGAGAGAGAGAGAGAGAGAGAGTTTTGTTATGGATGCAGAAGGGTAGTTAGTCGAGCATTGTGCGTGCGTGGGTGTACTAGAAAATGAGCTAAGCTATTGGATCATGTGTGTTTGTAAGTTGGTACATGAAAATGAGCTAAGCTATTGGATCGTGTGTGTGTGTGTGTGTGTAAGTTGGTACATTTTATATCATGTGAATATACAGATATGCTATAGTGGGCAATAATCCAGTGGGCTCTGACACTGATGTTGGTTGTATTGATTATGAATTGACAAAAGTGTAGAAAAATCGAATAGAAACTATATTGTCGGTTGATGCCTTGAAGTCGTGCAACCACAAAAATGGAGAGCTCTCGTCTCAAAAACTTAAGGTATACTCCTCAATGCAAAATGTTACATCCAATTCCAAGCCTTTTCCAGTGTTTCAGTCTGTATAGACCAATTTTCCATGAACTAAATCTTAGGAATCGACCAGAGGAGAATGTATATAAATCTAGGAAATGGGGAAATTGATGACTCTTTTTCTGAAAACTTTGACATGTTAGATGGATTGGGGAATGATAGGGTAGTGCAGCTCTTCAGGAAGAAAATTTCTTGGTTGATAGTTTAGCTAATAGTCAAGCTTCCCCCTTTTTTTTGTGTGGGACATAAACACAGCATAAGGGTCAGTGTTGGTAGTCTTTGTACCCTATTTTATCATTACACTTCTGATTATAAAAAGGATAGACCTAGTATAAATTAAAGTTAGTGTATTAAGTTTAATTTCAACTGAGAGATCTACTTCTCAGTTGCTTGTGCTTTGGTTTTATTTTTCATTGAGCTACATAATCATAGATTGGAAATGCTTTTCTTGGTTCTAAATATATCTTTGAGGTGTTTAGATGAGACTAATCTTGAAAGCCATCACCTAAATAATTGTCTGTGATGGTGTTTAATTGATGCACCACATCTGCTTGTTTAGGCCTGGTTACCTATTATAAATGATGTTCTGGAAATTTAATGACAATTTCACTTTAGAATCTAGTGATTCCTTGATGCTTCAGGGCCCAAGGGAAACTTACTGAAAATTCAACATTGGAATCTTGTGATTCCTTGATTCTTCAGGAACCAAGGTATGTTAAACTCCACTATTGTTGCTGCTCCCACTTTCACTTCCTACCACTTCTAGTAACTAAGGTACAAATGGACATGCTTAGTAGCCAAACAAATAAATCAAGCAAATATTTCATGAGTTTAGGTGTATACCTTACCATACAAGTAAGCTTTATAATCTGATGTACATATGAGGGAGAGCAGGATAATCATGAATGAATATTCATGCCCTAATCAACAAAAATAAGATACTGAACATATGATAGCAAACCGGTTCTGGGATTCACTCAACATGTATTTTGTTTTAATATGAATCTTCTAGGTGTTACCTTTTTTTACCTTTCCAAAAAAAAAAAAAAGTTGAATAAGCAGAGTGGATGTCTAACTGACTTTGTATTGTTTGGCATCAGGTGTGGGTTTAGGTCCTGGCATTCCGGGCTTACAATTCAGATTTGGAATGGGCACCGGATGCGGGATTGGTTTAGGATTTGGCTATGGCATTGGAAGGGGTGTTGCATACGATGAGAATCATAGGTACTCGATCGTGGGAAGGATATTTCATGATGTACAGAAGCTGCCTTCGCAGTGAGTAAATTTGTTGACATCCTTATATTTTGTTCTTTGCATAATGGTGAGGTTCTTATGCTAGTTGATGTCATCTAGCTTTTAAGTCTCATACAAGCAAGCCTTTAATAAGTTTTCCCCACCTAGAAATAATGGAACAATCTCTTTTCTTCTAGACTGCCGCATCCACAACCCCATTTGTCCATCTGAAGTCATAGTCAAAGGTCAGTAATAATCAGCCATTAAAGAAATATTTAACAAGGAAATTGAGATTCATTATTGATGTGAAGCTAATGAAGCAAATCTTAGCTCCTTAAATAACAGTCACACACACACACACACACACACACACATACACACACACACACACACACACACACACACACACACACACACGCGCGCGCGCGCGCACGCACAAGGGAGGGGTTTTTGCACTCGTTTCCCATTATCGAACCTCTTTGACTTACAATTTTAGAACTTAGCTATACTCATTTCTCTTCTCAAGTATCTGACTGCACTCTCAACTTTCCATACGTACCCCATTAAAATCTCAAACTTCTAAAACCTCAATTCTTAAAACTTTATGGCTCTGTTTTGGATGAATTTGGATTGACCCATGAAGTTAAAACGCTTTTTAAGTTTGGTAGCTTAGCTTGGCCATTCACCCGTCCAGGCCATCCCATATCTTGTTTTTCTAGAACTTACCAGAGTAGCTTTCCCAACTTATTGCTCTGCACTAGCATCTGAGAGAGTTCTTTACACACAACCCATTAACTTCCTATACTTTTAGAACATATACTAAACATTCGAGCTCTGATCTTGGATTGGTTTTTCACTTTTTCTTGATCTCCCATATGCTGTAAATGGATGCCAGAAACCGGCCATACTCCAGTTTCACTCTTCCGTGATGTAACTCTTCTCAACTCAACTCAACTCAACTCAACTAAGCCATTGTCCCAAACTAGTTGGGGTCGGCTAATGAATCCTTTAGAAATTTTCATGAAGAAGGTGAAAGGATCTACCCAGCTCAAATTGACTAAGTCTACTCTTGATACTAATTGGGTTCGTCTACATGGATCATTTTCTTCCATTCTATCCTATCTAAGGTCATGTTCTCTGTTATGTTCCTAGCCCTCAAGTCTTTCCTCACTGTTTCACTAGACAGAGAAATACCAAATGTCACATGAAGCAATAAAACATCTGATAACATTTGATTATCAGTTAATCATTTCTAATGCATAGTCTGTTTCATCTTAGTTAATATGATCAGAACTGTCTAGTGAAATATATGGGCAGAAATGGGTTTTGTGCATTGGTAATATAGTTGCTAATGTTTTGTTATGTGTTATTGGTTATCATTTATGCCATTGTCATTGTCACCATTATCACCATTTTATTCATTAATTCCCTATCTAAATGAAATTTTTTATCCCTCTGAATTTTCTTTTTACAGGGATCAGATCGGCGTCCTGATTGATGAACTAGTCATAATTACAAAAACACTGATAAAAACAACTTCAAGGGAGATTGATAAGTGGAGAAGATGAAGTGAGTTTGAACTCTGAACTAAAATGTGAGTCTTGAAACCTTTAGTATTATATAATAGCGTATGTATATGCACAGCACACACAGATGCATAAAGGGTGGAGTTGCAATTGGTGCCATGATTCATTAATTTACGCATATGATCTTAACTTCCTTTTAACAAACCTTGATTTCTGTTGCAATTGGTGCCATGATTTTGACGGGTTCTGTTGAAACCCTGAAGATGAAGTGCTCTAGGCTACACTGTATAGGCAAGGTATGATAGAACCAGACATATAAGTGAAGAATCTTTATGTTTATGTAAATTCTATGCTTCTGAATTCCATGCACATATTTTCCTCCGAATTTACTGATGTAGAGCTCATCGGGCCTTTTTAAATGATGATTTGGTCATTGATATGATGTAAATCTCGTAGAGGTGAATCCAATAGCATATTATGTCTTGATCTAATCAAAAGATTGGCCGTTCGAAGGTTTGACCCTCTTAATTGCCTTTTTTCGATTTGGTATGTTTCAAAACTCTTCGCCGCAAAACTTGATCTTTAGTTAATGGGTTTTGCTAACGTGTGCCCTAAGGGCACCTGTGAAACATCATTTAATTGCCATTGGGATCTTGAATTTACACATACTTTTAAGATTTTACCCATGTTTTGAGATTTTTTTTTCTCAAAGTATGTGTAAATTCAAGATCCAAAGGCAATTAAATGATGCTTAACAGGTGCCCTTAGGGCACTCGTTAGCAAAACCCTTAGTTAATCCCAGGATTAGTAGGGTTTTTAGGCGGGCCTTTTAAGTGATGATTTGGCAGTTGATATGATGTAGAGCTCGTTGTGGCGAATCCAATACTATATTATGTCTTGACCTAAGGTCAATGCTATATTATGTTTTGGAGAAAAGCGTTCATGCGCTGCAACGTAGGGAGCTTAACTGCACTTTACCCATTGGTTCCTTTCTTGTGAACCCGCTACGTGTTTCAAAGGGAACCTGCTGTACGAACCAATGGAAGGATTTATAAACCACTAAAGCGAAGTTAAGCTCCCTACTGTAGAGCGCAAGAACGCTTTCTCTATGTTTTGACCCTCTTGATTGCCCTTTTTTATTTTGTACATTTAGAAACTCTACGCTGCGAAACTCAATCCTGAGTTATTCTCAGGATAAGTTGGCTGATATTACGGGACGAGGGGTCGTTTACGTCATTTCATAAATAGGACCAAAATCTCCTATTTCTACGTTGGTTTTATCCAAACGAAATTAACCTAGAGGAGAGGATCCATCCACGTCAGCACCATCATCTGCCACGTCAAGTGAACCAACCCAATGAGATCCTTCTACAAGATTACGAGTTCCGAAAACCAACCAATCAGAATCCTCAAAACCTCTATCCTACTTGGCACCACCACAGCCACCACATCAACCATTTAGTCTATCCCTCTCCACACTCCCCTCCTCATACTTTCTCCGGTAAATCCAATCCCCATGGCCTCTCTTGCCGCAGCAAAGGCTCCGGCCACATTAGGCGTCTCGGAAATGCTCGGAAGCCCCCTCAATTTTACGAGCGCCTCCTCCCGAGTGGCTCCTCCGTCCCCGTCCAACCCCGCAACCTTCAAGACCGTCGCCCTCTTCTCCAAGAAGAAGGCGGCCCCTCCCAAATCAAAGCCCGTTGCGTCTCCGGTGGATGAAGAGCTCGCCAAGTGGTATGGTAAGTCAATTTTATTTATCTATTTCCAAGCGGGTGCAATCTGAATGTTAAGGGGTTAGATAAGACTCCAAAAGTGATCTAAACCGTTGAAATGCGATCTGGCCCGATCTAACGGTTAGATCAGGTGCCATGGGAAGGTGCTTTTCAAACAGAAGAGACACCAGTTGCTCTAATTTTGATACATGGTTGTTACAGGTCCAGATAGAAGAATTTACTTGCCTTCCGGCCTCTTGGACCCATCGGAAATCCCCGAGTACCTCACCGGAGAAGTTCCCGGAGAGTAAGACACACTATCTTCATGCTATGCTAACTTATGCTATGCGAAATTGCATAAATTTGATTATGACAAACCGGCCTGCTCATGTTTTTCTCTTGCAGTTATGGCTATGATCCCTTTCGCCTCAGCAAGAAACCAGCAGATTTCACCAAGTAGGGCTCAACCTCCTCTCTTTCTCAACCTTTTTTCATTTATTATGGCTGCTGTACAAAGACCCAACATCTATTCTAAAAGGAAACTAAATAACAAGGGCATTTTGGTCTTTTCCAAAGTTTGAATCCTACATGTACTCAATATCAAAGACCCAAACAAAACTCATTTATCCAACCCAACGGGATTCTGGTCATTTTCATGATCGAGATGACCAAAATACCCTTCCCACCACTGAGACTCTTACTGACCTGCTTACAGATATCAAGCTTACGAGCTCATCCATGGACGGTGGGCCATGCTCGGGGCTGCCGGTTTTATAATCCCGGAGGCCTTCAACAAATTCGGTGCATCGTGCGGCCCAGAAGCCGTCTGGTTCAAGGTGTGCGATCTAATCGATGTTTCGAGAAAAATGCTAACCTTCCACCTATGGGCCATTTCATTTGAATCTATCGAAAATAAAAATTTACTTGGAAAAAATAATTTTCAGGGGCTAGTAGGGAGTCTTAAGAGAATGCATATTTCCATTTTTATTGGTTTTTATATCTTGATTACCCTGAAAATTTTGTAATTTGTACAAAATGCAGACGGGAGCACTTCTCCTCGATGGGAATACACTGAATTATTTTGGAAAGAACATTCCGATCAATCTCATAGCCGCCGTGATTGCCGAAGTAGTTCTCCTCGGCGGTGCTGAATATTACAGACTCACCAATGGCCTGGTAATCACACTCTCCATTCATTCATAATAATCATTTAGATCACCAGTTTATTGGTTATATCAGCTGATGCATCACAAAATTATTGATCATATCAGCTCACAAAACACAAAATACGCAATAATTATTAGTTGAGCAGCAATGGTGCAACTTGGGTCGGGTTGGGTTGAGCTTTTGCTTAAAAAAAATATATTGGAGTGAACTCGAACCCGATCCGATTATATGGTAAAAGCTCAACACGAATTCCCAAAAATCAACCCGAGTTGCACCCATAAGAACACGAGATTTACGTGGTTCATCTGTTGACAAAAATATCCTTATATTTTGCTTCAGAATCCAATATAACATTATACGAATATATAGGATAGAGAATTCAAGACATGAGCATAACATAAATCGATTATATAATTACAAATAAAATAACAGTAGCAGCAACAATAACAATATCAATGGTAATAACAAAGCTTTGATTGTGTGTTTGTGTAGAATTTGGAGAACAAGCTTCATCCGGGTGGGCCCTTTGATCCGTTGGGACTGGCGAATGACCCTGACCAGGCAGCATTGTTGAAGGTGAAGGAGATTAAGAATGGAAGGCTAGCTATGTTCTCCATGCTGGGTTTCTTCATCCAGGCTTATGTTACAGGCGAAGGTCCGGTAGAAAACCTTGCAAAGCATCTCAGTGACCCCTTCGGAAACAATTTGCTCACTGTCATTTCGGGCGAACGAGCTCCCACCCTGTAATTCTAATCAGTCTCAACAAGACCCTTGTCCTGTAAATTGAATGAGATCTTTGAATGATGTCTGGTTTTTATAGAGCTCTTTTAGTGATTTTTATGCACACTTGTTGAGTACTTTCAGAGCTTCTTGAGCATTTTAATGATCTCATTTACTTTCTAATTACACTGGTAAGTTCATGCAAGTATATAACATTAACTAAAAATGAACAAGTAAACGACATATCCTAATTCGTGAGTGTTATTTATGCAAAAGAATGTGCCTTTATTGCTAAGAAAATTAAATTTATAAGATATTTACCAGTTAGGCTCTGTTCCTTTCGACGTAAAAATGAAAGTAAAATTTGTTTTATGTTCATTTTACATCCATTTTTACTTTCGACGGAGCCTTAAAGAAAATTTATATCTATAAGGTATTTACTAGGCAGAGCATAGAAATGGAATTTATATCTACAAGGTATTTGATAATTACTGAAAAATTACTTGTATAAGATGGTACTTACTTCATTATATTTTTTGCTATTTTGTCTTTCTTTTCATATTGATTGATCTCTTTCTAGTCATGTGCAAGGAGGAAATTATATGCTGTCTGTGTAAGATGTACTCGGATGAAATCCAATGGTGTAGAACATTCTCACTTTATTAGGAATTTTTAAATAAAACTTAGGAGCATTTGAATCGAGGGATTGGAGAAGAATTTTTTTTTTTTTCCAAAATTGCATGTTTTTCCATTGTTTGGTTACACATGAAAAAAGGAACTTGAACCACCGCAGTTAAGTTTTATTTACAGGGACCTTTCCAAACGTGTAATCTCGGGATCGACCCCTACCATCTCCATTCTGAGAACACAGTTTAGCAGTTTTTTCACCAACACAATGACTAGACAACATTAATTTTCCTTTTTCAAGCTAATGTCCAATGATTTCTTCAGCAGCAATTTTGAGGGGAAGTGTTATAGAAAACCAACTATAGGACCTGTTTTTACTAAATATCCTGTTTCTGTATTTGGGTAACTTCTCACGGGCACTTTATATAATGTAAATCTGCCCCAAGGGTAGAATTAATGTTGTATTTCCTACAAAATTTTCTCGTTATTACCAACCAGATTATCACAAGAGATGCTGATCATTCAGTTGTGGAGGGATCATGGTTCCTCAAGGTCATTTTAAGTTTTGATCCTTCCAGTGGTGGAGGACACACTCAAAATGTACTGATGTGACATAATATATAGAGAAAATATCGAATGTTTTGTGTCACAGCTATATGTATTTAACCATGTTACATGGATTATTCTAAATAGACAGTACCAGCGTCAGACACATCTTTGATTCCAATACTTCATGATTCTCAAAAGACATTTCTAGCATTATAGGGTTGCAACTCATGTCGAGTAGGTCAGGTATAAACCCGATCTACCTGACATAGATTCTCAGGTCAATTCGGCTCGGGTCAGGTTTTTATTGTTTAGCTTAAAATAGCGACAAATTTCTAAGATTGTCGAAAACAAAAAATATTTGCACCAAAAATCTCTAAAGTTAAGTCATCAGGTATATTCACACCAAATTTCACATGTAATTCATATGAATATTTATAAATAATACATGCACCACAATTTGCATGCAATTATGCAATTCATATAAATATAGCTATGCAATACATACTAATATAGTATACCACTATTACACACATTCGCTCGCTTACGCTGCCCCCCCCCCCCCCCCCCCCCTCAGCTCACCCTAGTCCCGGGTACGTTGTCTCCAAGGCTTCACACCAAGTCTTTTCTGACATAATATGCATGCTTTGAGTAGGGTCAGGCAGAACCGCTGTTGCATGATGGGAACTTTCCCCATATTCCTATAAAAAAAAAAACAATTCGTGTCAGTTTCGGTGGAAATTTAAAAATTCACACCAAAAATCTCTAAAGTTAAGTCATCAGGTATTATGTAATACATACTAATATAGTATACCGCCATTACACATGATTTTGGTTATGCATTTTGGTCGTTTCGGTTTCTGTGGGGATGGAAACAAAAATATTTTCGGTCTTTTCATGTCAGTTTCGGTGGAAATTTAAAACCATGGTTTTGAGAGAAATAATAAGTTTTGGACATGGAAGGACCTCCAAGATGTGCTGGGGCTATGAGATGCGATTCATTGCACATTCTTGGTATTCAATTCAATTGATTCTTTCATTTTTTTTCTTTGGGGGTTGAGGCAAGACAGCATGTCCTTCATGATTCTCTAAGACATGAATTATCACATGCACATCTTCGCATCTCTGAGGCAAGGCAAGGCAGCATGGCCTTCACATCAAATACCATCTCTAATTCCAATACTGCATGATTCCCTGAGACACTTCTAGAACGTTTCTATACATTTTTCTGTATACCACACAACTTTACAATTATCGAATGTCTAGAGTTTTTCCCATCCTAATAGTAAGTTCCTTAAATGGAAATACAATATTATATCAAGTTAATCTATAAAATTTTCAATATACTAGTCGTTATAACCATATTATTAGGTAAAAAGTTAGAATCTGAAAATTGATTTGAGTAATTTGGTGAATCCACGAATAGTTCTTCTTGAGGCTTGCCGAATTCGACACATGATAACCAATGTTGGATTCAAAGACTCGTACCCGTACTGATGCAACATAGGTATTTTATGTTGCAGGACACAGAGATTTAAGTCTACCATATTTAATAGCTAAATGAAGAATTCTGTTCCACGTGCCTTACTTTCACAATGTCATGTCCATTCGTGCTTCCCCTACCTACTGTTGATCCCCTAGGCATCAAGGCTTGATCGCTTAGGCTTTTTACGTGTTTTTCTTATTCTATATGACGCTAAGGAATGAATCTATCTGCCTGTAAAAAAAGGAAAGTTTCAAGTAGATTCCCGAATTTAGGGTTTGTTAAAGAGCAGTTCTATATTTCTGTGGTCTCACCAACAATAAGAGACTTCCATCAATTTTATCACAGGGGAAACAAAAGCATAGAACTAAGCCATTCATATGTTTGGAACATACCTTTAAATGCTAAAACTGGGTATCCTCAAGGATTGCAGTAATCTTTCAAGATCTGCCTAGCAATATCAATAGCTCCGCTCTTTTTGTAGATTAAGTGTAGATTGTATGCAGCCTCCTTGTGAAGGCTGCAGTAACCTGGGTTCTGACTTTCTGGAACACTTGAAGCCTCATTAGGAAGCTTTGGGATGGGATAATCCTTCTCACAAACTGCAAGGACCTTTTCATAATATGTAACTGCCAGAGTAACGAGGCCAACATGATGATATGCCCGGGCTACGTTATACAGGGCTTCCTGCACAGCACGCCAACATTACTTGAAATAATACAGATATTAATATAACTTGACCTAAATTCCATTCCCACAAACAGAGAGAGAGAGAGAGCTTTTACCATCTACGGGTTCAATAAAAGAAGAAAATAACATTAAACTAACTAGAATATTGATGAAGTATTTTCATTGTTTCAAGAAATAAGGGGTAATTCCATTATCTAGTGTTTAATCCTTTCTAATTATAGTAAAATATCTTCCAACATTTCAATGAATATCCAAACCTGACTGTTTTGGCAAAGACGTAGATAATTGTACAGGAAAGCAAAGCCTTGTACAACACACTGGTGTTGTTTGTTCTGAACTCTAAATCCAAGAGCTAAGTTGATTAAAGCCGTGCCTGCAGAATGGGAAATGATATTAATCTGCAAGATCCAATTGTGAAAGAAAGCAACAATTGAGTCTAAAAATTTCATACCCACGCAGAGATTGACCAATGGATTCTCTGGCTGCACTTTATAAGCTTCTAGATACTCCTTAGCCGCCGCTTGATGCTGGCAAATCATAGTAAGCTGGTGGCCAGTAATGATCATAGGGGGCACACAATCTGTGTATCTCACCCTCATACGATGCAAAAACTTACCATGCTTTGATAACCTGTTCTCCAATCTACAATGGCGAGACCAAATATTTTTAGTTATATTAGAATCAATATTCACCACGTAGTTGTCAAACTCTTACGAATCGTACGAGTCGAGTCGCTGGGATTTTTAGGCGAGTCACACGGGTGACTCGCCTGAAGTCTTGTCCAAGTCGTCTGGTGACTCAAACGAGTTGTTGGGAGTCGACTCGAAAAAATAAGATTCTTACGAGTTGAGTCGAGTCAAGTCCTTGGGCCTCGGCTTTCTTATTTTGATGGTTGAGAACTTTGAAATTGGAACTTAGAACTTAAATATTTTTGTGCATGCAAGTTACAAGCATATAGTTATTTATATTTTTAGCTTAGTGCTTTATCTATGTGCTATTGGGTTTTATTTTTTACATGCTTCATCTTTTGATATATAATTATATTTTTTCTAACTAAATTTCTGTTCTTGTCAAAAACTCTTATGAGTCACGAGTCATAAAATTAAGAAGTCAAGTCACCGGTCGAATCACGGGTTGACAACTATGATTCGCCATAATATGTATGAGTATCATAATTCTTGATAACTTAAGGGCCATACACAGCTGTTAATTCAAAAGACTTAATAGCTAAATATAGAAACAGATGTAGGACACCATAATAGAAACATAACAGTCAGACAGTAAATAGAAAATATTTGCAGAAAAAAAAAACGAAGCATAACGAAAGAGATGAGAATATGGTTCCAATGCAAACATATGATGAAGAAAATTGTCTTTACTTTGAGAGACAGCTGCAAAATTTTCCATTAAAATGAGAGGACTAAATAGTGATTTTTTTATTTTCAATCTTTTCATTAAACAAATTTCAACTGAATTGCAAGAAAATATTGGATGACCATTCTAACTCAGAGATCAAATGTGTCTCAACTATCAACAAATTTTGCTGTACGAAAAAATTGTTAATTCGGGATATTTAATTCGGGAGTTGAGGTTGCTATTGTAAAGAATAATGAGAGGAGATACAACAGAAAATACCCACAACTTCCTTGGAATTTATCAACATTATTTCAGGATATTGAATCCCTTGGATCTTCCATGGATGTGACCGCTTGTACTCATCTATAAGTGACTTAAGATACTGGGTACACTAGCAAACTATGATATTCAAGGTGGAAAAGGGGTGAATACTGAATTTGTATTTTTTTTCCTTTTTGCTGTTTTTCCTTTTTCCTTATTGTCATAGCTTGTCTTCCTTTTCTTAGTTAATTAATTATTCGCTTGAAGAAAAAAAATCAATAAAAACAGGAAAGTCAACATTTACATCATTGGTATAATAAATAATTTCAGAGGTAAATAGTTAGTAGAAATTTAAACCTAAATATGAAACTGCAAAAAGGAGAATCTAACCAAATTTTGCATTTTGTACACTCCAGGTCATGGTGGGTAAATATGAATGTTTTTCATGTGCGAGATCTTCATAAATTGTTAAAAATCACAGTTAAAAGTTCAAACGCATACTCAAATTGACAGAAATTTCTAGAATCACAGAAAATAATTTTTCAGAAGGGGCAACTGATTGCATGATAGCGCCATTGTTTAAACCAACTGGGTAACACATATGGTGTATGCCAATTCTAAAAGAACAATGTACCTACCTCGAAACCACTTCATAGTAACAATTCCAAGCAGCCAAATTGTAAGGATGCTGCTGAACTATGTACCGTGCACAGTCATATCCATGTGTCGGATCGGTAGTGTTGTATGATATTTCTGTGGATTAATAAGAGAGGAAAAATTATGATAGTTTTGGGAACAAAAAAAAATAAGAGAAAAAAATAAAAAATAAAACATACAGTTAGTTTACTTGCCAGCAAAAACAACAGACACCATAGTTTGTTCTTCAATTAAAAGAAAGGTTGCTTTTGAAATTTATGAAGCTTTTGAGCTTATAGAGTTTCACTTAAAAAAACAGCAGTAATTTCTAATTCCCTGTCAATGTTGAAAAAAGAAAGATAACAGAAAATAAAGCCATAGAGATCCATACTTACGAGCACCAAGCGATCGGAGCTCCTCTTTCTTCTCAACAGAAAGTGAGTTGTATCCCAATCTCAAAGTGTTATTAATAATCTCTAATGCTTCCCAATATCGCCTCAAGGATGCCAATGCCTTGCATAACTACAGATGATATACAATGAAGAGAGAAGTCACACATAGGTTTCGTTTATAGACATACAGGTGAACTGAAATGAAAATTTAATTTCCAGTAACAAGTTCAAAATATCCCATACTATTAGATATGGTAACTCGGGCTTTGGTTAACTTTATGTATTCATTTTTTATTTTTTATTTTCTTAATGAACGCACTGGGTTAATAGAATGGTTGGATATCAGATTATCAAAAGCTACATAACAAGAATACATAAAACTATCAGAGTTTCCATCCAGGACAAAACTGGGTTATGTGAACTGACAAGGCATCCAGTTATAGTACTGATCTTCTTATTTTCAGTTTTGATATCCTATCGGTGTTGAACAAATACTTAAGCTGATAAGTGAAATCCAAAACTTTTTTTTATTTTGAATGGTGGTAAAACTTTTATTAAAAAGAATGAGAGGGCGACCAAGACAGTCAACCAATACATGAAACCCAAAACTTATCTTGTTTTTTGCCATAATTTCTATAGTTTTAGCATATTTCTGTTTATGAATCAAATTTTCTGATACATTATAATTATATGAAGTAATATTCATATAATAAAATATTTTTGACATTCTAATACAATTGTAAAGATGCAAGCGCAGGTAGGAATTTCCAGGAACCCCATTTCAGATGCATTCTTTCCATGTCCCAAACTGAAGTCCGGCCATGTCTAAGAACAGTTTGCAAGCTGCAGAGTTTGGAATAAACTATTAGAATATTTTAACCTATTTTGGTGTCTGTAGATGTTTTGAAAGATCTTCCATCTTGGCAACTGCCAAAAGGCCAAATAATGTTATTGATGAGAGTAATCAATAACGTTCAAATCATTCATGAAAGATCAATAGATTTCATTAGTTCACGAACGATTAGAGAGATAGAATTTTATCACTTCCCAGATTTATAAGACTATGTTGACCTTATTAAAAACCGATATGGCAAATAATAATTGATGTGAAAGTCACAAACTAATTCTTGGCATATGGAGCTGCAGTTCAACAAAAAAGAATGCACATAACAATCAAAAGAATTAGAGATAGTACATCAGAGGAAAAGAATACTAACATCTAAAATAATCCGATAATGCTTCTCTTCCTTTAGAAGATTTGGCAAGGGAGGTTCTCTTGGTCCTTTCCGCTAATAATGTCCGCCAGGAAACCATATGAAGGGTGTCATGTCAGAAGTCAGAACCATAAGAGGTACAAGGAAAAATAAAAGAGGATTTAGCAAGTCATCAAATATGATTGCTTTACCGGAGTCTCGTCATCCGAATCATCACTTCGCCAGTCCAGCCCAGCGGCCAGTATTGCAGCCTTTCTTTCTTCCTTCATAGCTGCCCTTTTTCGAAGCAACTTCTTTGCTCTTGCAGCTTTGAGCCTATAGCAAAAGAACAAGACCTCACACCATCAATCAATGTGTTGCAGATGAGAATTATACCAAAAACTATACATTATACATGAACTGTAGTAAGGAAAATTTTCAGTCCCACCCATCCATGCGGCAAAGGCTCAGAGCAAAGGCCCAATATAGTGCAGGAGTGGGAGCCTCCTGCTCAAGGCCTCTTAAAGCTTAACTTCGATGGTTCCAGTTTTGGGAACCCGAGCCCAGCGGGAATTGGTGGTGTTCTAAGGGATGAGTTGGGGACAGTAAGATGGGTGTTTTCAATTCTCATAGGGATCACAGACTCTAGTGAGGCGGAGGTGCGAGCAGTATATCAGGGCATTAAACTACTAGAGAGAGATACCATGGACAAAATGGTGGTGGAAGGTGACTCCTTGAATGTCATCCATTGGATAACGGGTTCTCATGCCTATCCGTGGAGATTTGCCCTGCTCTTTGACGAGATTTAAGATCGAGTGGGAGATTCGACGGATCCAGCATGTTAGGCGATCTGCCAATGGAGAGAAGTTGATAGGCTAGCCAGGGCAGGGGTCTCCAAGGAGGGCTTGGAGCTGTTTGACTTCCTCCCTCTTGGAGTTTTTTCTTCTCTCCTTTTGGCAGGCCTTTTCTATATTTGTGTATTTTTTTTATCCTCTTCTTCCGCTGTATTTGACCATCTCAGTCTTCTTTTGGTTTTTTATTGAAGCTTTTGCCATTCGAAAAAAAATCTACCAAAAGAAATATCCAGAACACCCCTTTCCGGCAGTGATCCATCACCCTGACGGTCTAATGTGTGCAGCGCATACACGAGTATTTCAGTTTACTCTATAAGGCTATTTCGGTAATTCTTGATATAGTTGCATCAATATATAAGCCACCTATTACGCTTACCGGCGTGAGCTCTTTTGGAGGTGTTTTTCTTGGTTAAGAGAAAAGATAGAAACGAGGGTTTGCAACCCTAATCGAAATAATAAAACTCTCCTCCTGTTTTTTTTTTCTTCTTGAAAGATGGAGAATTATATTAAGAAAAAGGGAGCACAATACAAAACCACCACGCAACCAAGCTGGTCAATACAAGTGAGTGTGTGTGTGTGTGTGTGTGGTGGTGGTTGGGGGGGGGGGGGGGGGGGGGGGGGGGGGGGGGGGGTGGGCGTACATACAACTGTCAAGGTGGGAGGAAATTAAAAAAAAAAACTTTCTTCTCCCGTATTCGTAGGTACACCGCCAAACCACATAAATCTCGCAATTTATTTTTTTTTTGCTTTGTGTTTTCGTGTTTCTTTCATCCCATCTCGTCGTTGGCTGCACATCAATTTTGATCTTGTTTTGAGAGAATAGAGATCCCTTAGTTTTCAACACATTTCATCCTATTCTTTTTCATATGATATCACATAAATAGTCCAAGATTCCAGTATTGGTTTATTTCCAGACTAGATTACCAAGTGAAAAAATAAAATCTAGAAATTTGATGAAGGGACAAGTACTACAAATCAGCAATAAAACCAACCCTGAACAAATTAACCCACAACATATTTTACGATTGTTGTCACTTGAGCAATCACTATTGATTTCAGCAAACATGAGACCTTTAGTACATTTTTCCACACAAGAACCTCTAAAAGATATTTTAACGAAAATGACGGCTCACCATTAAAAAAAACGAAAATGATGGCTCCACCAAGACCCTTATTAAAGAAGAAATCAGTGTTTGAAACTCCTACTCATACTAGAACTTGCCCAAGGCATGTTTTTAAATTTCCACAAAACAACAGAATTGTTTCCGATTCCATCCCCACCAAAACAAATCTCAATGAATTCCTTCCGCGTCATTATTCCCGACCGAAATTCCCGAAATTCGACTAAAATTTCCGAAATTTTTGAAGTTAGACCGAAATGGACGGAACAATAAAAAATGGAAAGATGTTATAATTTATATCGTATGGAAGCTATCTTCTTAATTAGGTGGTTAAAGGAGAGATTTAGAGAAAATAAAAAGGACCTTCATATGGTTTTCATTGATTTGGAGAAAGCGTATGATAAGGTTCCCAGGAATGTTATGTGGTGGGTCCTAAAAAGGAAAAAAAGTGCCTACTAAATATGTTGATGTGATTAAGGACATGTACGATGGAGCAGTAACTAGTGTCAGAACCACGGATAGCACGTCTAGTGAGTTTCCAGTTACAATAGGACTGCACCAAGGATTAGCTCTAAGCCCTTATCTTTTTACGCTAGTTATGGATGAGCTTACGGAGGGTATCCAGGATGAGGTTCCGTGGTGTATGTTAGTTGCAGATGACATAGTATTGATCGACGAAACCAAAGCAGGGGTAAATGCTAAGTTAGAGTTATGAAGAACTACTTTGGAATCCAAAGGTTTTAGACTGAGTAAGACTAAGACATAATATATGGAAGGCAACTTTAGTAATGTAAAGAGGCGGGATGATGATGTAGTAAATATGACTGGACAGGAGGTACCTAAGAGGGATATCTTTCGCTATCTTCTTCTTTTTTTGTTGAAAAATGATCATTTATTATAATATGGTTGGGACAAGGCGTCCCCAAAAGGTTACAAATACTATTTCATAGTAGATGCCCTGAAGCGGGCTTACAGAAAAAATGCTATTTCTATTTCTTCCCTTTGGGCTCCAGCCTTTGCTAGGCTATCAGCCACCTCATTCGCCGATTGCCTACGATGTTCAATCCGCGGATCAAGCACACTTATCAGATCCAATATTTCCACAACCAATTCATGTAGCGTCCAAAGTCCTTTTGAGGAACCAGAGGCCCAGGCTACGGCATTTGTAGAGTCACCTTCAACAATTAAGGGACGTTGGTTGTTCTCGATTGCCCACCGTAATCCGAAGAGGAGAGCCCTGATTTCCGCTTCGTTTGCGTCACAGATACCAGCCGGTCCGGAAAATGTCATAACCATCGATGCGCTAGAATTTTTAATGACTCCCCTATACCAGCCCTCCCTGGATTATCGAGGGAGCAGCCGTCAAAGTTAAGTTTCAGCCACCCCAGTAGTGGTAGTACCCATTTAGGTTTAGGCTTGGCTCTGATTGTTCTGTCCCATATAACTGACCACCAATTCCTTATAAGATCTCCCATCCCATACGAAATTCGTTTCTTAGTCTTTGTCCATGAGACTAATTCCACTTTAATGTCCGATGCCAGGCGATCAGAAGCTACTTTTTTCCTCAAATATCCGTCTGTTATGTTCCTTCCAGATATTCCAAGTTATGGCGTAGGAAAAGGTCGACCATAATGCTTTACCTGTGTCACTAAAGGGACCAGAAGGAGAAGAGAGCTAATAGTTTCGGGACATACCCAACATATACCGAAAATACCTACCGCTCTTACCCACAGATGGTATGAATATGGGCAGTGCAGCATAAGATGATCAAACGTCTCCTCATGTTGCCGACAGAGGACGCACATACTTGCTAGGATGAAATGTCTTTTCTTCAGGCGATCACAGTTTTTCGCTATCTTGGTTCAATTCTACGTAAGGAATGAGAGATTGAAGAGAATGTTAACCATAGAATAAGAGCAGGTTGGATGAAGTCGAAGCTTGCCTCAGGAGTTCTGTGCGACTGTAAAATCCCTGTCAAGTTGAAGGGAAAGTTTTATAAGACAGCTGTGAGGCCAGTGTACTATACGGCTCAGAATGTTGGGCCACCAAGAAGCAGCATGTGTATAAGATGAGCGTAGCGGAGATGCGAATGCTTAGATGGATGTGCGGCCACACAAGGTTAGATAGAATTAAAAATGAAGACGTCCGTAAAAAGGTGGGGGTGGCACCAATTGATGAGAAGATGAGAGAGCACTGCTTAAGATGGTTTGGACATATCCAGCGTAGGCCTTTGGATGCTCCGATGAGAAGAGGCGACTCGTGCCAAATTGATGGAGTAAAAATAGATAGGGGCAGACCGAAAACGACTTGGGTAGAAACAGTGAGGAAAGACTTGATAGCTAGGAACATAACAGAGAACATGACCTTGGATAGGATAGAATGGAAGAAAATGGTCCACGTAGAAGAACCCGACTTGAGCCAGGATTAGAGCCGCATAGATTCCTTTCACATTCTTCATGAAATTTTTCTAAAGGATTCATTTAGCCGACCCCAACTAGTTTGGGACAAAGGCTTTGTTGAGTTGAGTTGAGAAAGATATTTTTTCTCAAAACAAACAAAAAAATCATGCTTGAATACGCTGTAAATCGAAAAACATTGCAAATCAAAGAAACACATTTTTTTACTACTTTTTCCAATCCTATAGGAAACATTTAAGATTTTTAATCTTTGTCAACTTGTTTTGTGAATTTACCCTAGCTTAATCGAAGGTGGGCCCACTTTTCATTTCAATGTGAAGAGTCGCAGGAATTTCAAATTTCAAAACCTAAGGATCATACAAATAGTGAGTCAAGGACTAAATAGTGAGTCTAGACTATGCACTGAAAGGGGAAACGTTTTTCTGTAAGCAATTTTACTTTGAATTTTATTTTATTTTTGAATGGTTTACGTTGAATATTATTTCGTCTCATTAATGTAGAGAATGATATTTGGTAGGCAACATTATTGAACTCCATATCAAAGTAACCATATCTTATGCATGGGATGTCATATCAGCATGGGACCAATAATACCTCGTAACTCTGTGTGGCAATGATAGAGTCGGGATCCTTGGAAGGGAGACTGATATTTGTACTTTCTTATATTTCATTATATTTTTTTTAAAAGGCTTATATTTCATTATGTTGTACTTCTTTATTGACTTTACTGTTCCAAACATGTGCAACAACGCATTTCAGTAGGTGTTCTTTGGTAGGCAACATTATTGAACTCCACATCAAAGTAACCGTATCTTATGCATGGGATGTCATATCAGCATGGGACCAATAATACCTCATAACTCTGTGTGGCAATGACATCGAGTCGGGTTCCTTCGAAGGGAGACTGATATTTGTACTTTCTTATATTTCATTATGTTGTATTTCTTTATTGACTTTACTGTTCCAAACATGTGCAACAACGCATGTCAGTAGGTGTTCGATGTGATCAAGCCATTATGGATGACTTAAATGCATATGTGATGGTTTTTATGTATTTGTGCTTATTCTATCATTTCCCAAAATTCTTCTTAAAATTTCTTCATTTGCATATGTTTCCACATGTTTTCATGATTTTACAAGATTTCCACCGAAACCAAAATGTTTCCATTTTCGTGCCAACCGAAACCGAAACTGAAATTTAAAACCTTGGCCCAAGGTAAAACCAAGTTGACTCGTGCAATTCAATGATTGGCGCGAGAAGTTTCTTTACTGACTTGGAAGAGCCAAAAGAGATTCTTGACTGACTCGGTAGGTCCAAACCAAGTCAACTCGGACAAATCAATAATTGGCAATAAGTGTTTAAACATGAGACGAATCATTACTAGCCAAGGTACTATTCATGCCTAAGACTCTTTTTGTAGAGATGCCGGCTTCTCTCATTTTAAAAGATGGCCTGGTTGACACAAGATCAAATGAAAGATTTAAATTCAATGAGTAAACTAGAAAATCATAATATAGCAAAACAATACATAGCATTCATCAAGCTAAACCTTCCTCAAGAATTAGAGGTGTACTTTTATATGATACAAAACCCAAAATGTTGTGATAGAAAATATTACAGGAAGAAAGCAATACTCACAAATCTGATGCAATTGCAATTGGTCTAAATCCACAAAATACATTATCAGTCTGATGATCATCCAAGACCTTGATCCTTTCAAAGAGAACACTTGTTGAAAGCTTTTTCTTTATTCTAACCTATGTCAAGTAATACAATCATCAGTAAGGTGCAGATTTTAAAGGCCCAACATATCATGTCCAACATGGTTGAATACTAATATTTGAAATGGATGATTCATGGATACATTTTAGGAATTAACTATCAGGCTTCTAATGAGGTGCAGATTTTAAAGGCCCAATATATCATGTCCAACATGGTTGAATACTAATATTTGAAATGGATGATTCATGGATACATTTTAGGAATTAACTATCATGATTCTAATGACTGGAACTATAGTTCTTGTTTGATAGATTTTTTATTTAAAATGCGAATCTTGTAGATACTATAATCAATAATATTAGTTTCCATTTCTAATTTAGATCCAGAAAATTTTCTAATTAATTTATTTATGTCATACCCTCATCTCAAGGTATGCGAAACCAGTATTTATAACCGTGTTTTGGATTTTGAATATGCAAAATGTTATGTCTCACCTATTGTATCTGATACATATATGGGTATCACAATACAGGATATCAAAGATTGCCCGATGGAAACTTCTGATCTAATTATACCTTCTCTAGCAAGTGTATTTGCCTCCAAGCAGATAAAGAAATGCTCAAATTTGAAAATAATAAGACAGAGAAATTTAAATTAGGATGCCTCAACCCAAACCAGGAATGTATGCATCATCAAATTATACACCCAACTATGAAAATAGGTTCTTTGTCTAACTACGTTATTTTTGTATTACCCTTGAGAAGAGTTCTCCCAAAAGAGGGATTCTTCTATTGACATAACTTTGATTGTGGAACCTTTTGGAAGAGTCTTCTAGAACAAGTCACTCCGTAATTTACATAGATTTGATCATAGAACCTTTGCGAAGAGTCTTCCCAGAAGTGGGACTCTTTGGTTCACAGAACTTTGGACATTTATCCAAGGAGAGGGACTCTTTAGGTCACAGCATTTAAACTATAAATTTTTTTGAAAGATTCCTTTCAAAAGTGGGACACTTTGATTCAAGCTCTCGATAGATGGCTTTACTTTGGAATAGTCCAACCAGAGGACTCTTTTTTGAAATTAGTCTAATAATATTTTTGAACATAAGTTGGTATTACTGAAACAATTTATGTTCAATATGTAACTTGAACTAATGATCCATTGGATAACTAACTCAACTTATTGATTAGATACCATAGTGTCTATAAAAATCTAGACTGAAAGACAATGTAACTTAAACTACATTTTAATTATCAATCTTTTTATTTACACATAAAATGTAGCATTGCTACTCATGCTTGATAAAATTAATTCAATATTGCTCAAAAAAATAAATGTAACTTAAATTACATATTAATTATCTTTCTTTTTTATTTTTTAATGGAATTAGTAATTTTTTTTTAATCGGATTATCTTTCTTTTTATTTACACATAAAATGTAGTATTGTTATTCATGCTTGATTAGATTAATTCAATATTGCTCATACACTGTTCCGGTGAGGACCACACTTCCATGGGCTGCCATCATGTCGAGTAACTATTTTACTTGCCTGCCAAAATCTGCATCTAGTTAATCATCAAAAACTAATAATCTCTAATACATGAGGCTTATACATAGGCAATTGAAATAAAATTCCATCGAAAATAAATAAATACCCTAACTCTAAATAAAATCGAAAATAAAAGCCCTAAAACTAATAGCATGGAAATAAAAATCCTAAAAACTAAATAACATCGAAATAAATGAGCAAATATGCCTCTTATTGGGGCTACAATCAGCATAAAGGGTGCTTCAAGATTGTCCTCGATCAAAAAATTTTGGGAAGACCATCCACTTTGATCCAATTCCACATAATATCGACGTTTTGAGGAGCAACATCCTCAACATAGTTTTAAATTCCACTGAAACCAACACGAAATGACTGCAACGTTTTTGTTTGCATCCCCACTCATGTAAGAGCATGACAAAAACACTTGTTCCTGGTCAATGAATGGGTATTTCGTGATTTACAACATAATTTTGATCTGTTAGTGTTCATGAAGCAATCGACTTTCCATGGTTTATATATAGAGTTTAGCTTTTCTCTCAATAACTGTAGTTGACTACAAATAGGAAACTGGCTAAAATTGGAAGCAGCACTGTAAGGAATATAATGAAGGAGCACTGTAATGAATATGATAAAGCAGCACTTTAATGAATCTGTCAAATTTTTTCTATGCTTAACATTTTCCAGAAATTACACATGAAATAATATTTGATCAAAGTTGTAACAAGAGAGAGAGAGAGAGAGAGAGAGAGAGAGAGAGAGAAAAGAGGGCGGTGAAAAACCTATCAATCTTAATAATGATCTCCCCAGTACAATTACCTTTTGGTTCATGCTTTCAATAAACAAAGTCTCACGAACAGATGAAAAAATTGCATCAACAAAGTCCTCAAGCATGCCTTTAGAATGATATATTTGGGCAAGTTGCATCCTAACTTTTCCGCTTAGCCACCATGATGTAGGTCCCACAGAATGTGAGTCGGTTGCTGATTCTGGAAAAAGAAATGGCAAAGAAAGAAACAGCTTCTTTGATAAAAATCATTAAAGTTCCAACAAAATATAAAACTTCAAAACAACATACCTAAATTTTTAGGAGGAGATAACAAGGAAATGGCTTCATCTTGTTTTCCCTCTTCAACAAGAAGAGAAGCAAGAGTCACACGAGTATCAACGCTGTCCTTCATTGAATATAAAGCTGGATGGACAAATATGTTAGCTTCAAAATGATGCAATCTTTCTAGGACTACTAAAAAAAATTTAGTAGCTAAATATGAAGCTGAGATGAATAAAAATCAGTTCTAAAATTGCAAAAGCATTGGTAACGGACTAAAAGTTAATTACGCCGCTCTAGCTTTCCTTGAACAGTTTTTAAAATGGCGTTCCTTTACATGAGAATCAAAATAATAGTAGAGGAACTGATATTTGAGAACAGTCATGTTGGACTTTAAAATGAACAAAAGAGGTGAATGAAGTTCAAATATTAGTTTGGCGAAAGTTTTTTAAAAGCAACCAAGGACTAGGAGACATCATATAATCTTCAACAAGGTTCTTAAAAGCGGCCATGGAGGTTAATGGGATGCACTGGAGATGAAATAGAACAAGACGACGAAAAGAAGAAATCATAATTTAGGGAAAAGGTAGTTAATATTTACTTATCAACACTCTCCTCAAGCTGGTGAATAGATATCCA
The DNA here is from genome assembly GCF_043159265.1 of Tasmannia lanceolata. Taxonomy (NCBI): domain Eukaryota; kingdom Viridiplantae; phylum Streptophyta; class Magnoliopsida; order Canellales; family Winteraceae; genus Tasmannia; species Tasmannia lanceolata. The sequence continues at coordinate 3,171,471 of NW_027518731.1, read as the reverse complement.
TCATGCCTAACTTAGAAAAAGACAATAAAGCCTTCCTTTGCCAAGTGCCTTTGTGAGAATGTCTGGAAGTTTGATCTCCAAGATATAATATGGCATAGTTATCTTTTTCACAGCCACCTCCCTAACAAAGTGGGAATCAACCTTGATGGGCTTCACGCTCTCATGAAGTCGTGATACAAAATTAGAAGTAATGTGTTTACGAATGTAAAAAACTAGTCATGGGCATGAAGAACCATAGGCATCCTTTAGACGAGGGTCCACCATTTTCTCTCCGTTTTGAGCTATGGGCCCACATTTCCATTGGGAAGCTTATCAAAATCTATGTATGTGTACAAACCCAATTGCTAGGCCTAGCTCCTTCCTCTTCTCTTCTTGTAATTGACACATTGAGGACTAGAAGAGGCCCTTGAGATCGATTTGCATCTGGCCCACTCATCTCCAACCCGCTGCCATCAATTCTCAAGAGAAGGAAACTCCTTGCCAATAATGTGGGTTGCATTCAGGTGACACAGGCTTTCCTAACACCTCAAGCCTCGTGTTAGAGGCGACAACACACAAGGTTTTGCCTCTATAAAGGCCTTCCCTCTTCAGGTAAAAGGATCTCATTAGATCGTTCTAAGATGAACTTATAAGCCACCTCATTTTAACCTTAGTCTTTTTATTTATCATTTTCATCTCATTCCCGGCACTCTAGCGGACCGCCATAATTTTTGACAATGTCATTTCTGCAGCAAAGATCCCGATGACCATGGGGTAGGTCACTAACAAAGGTCCCAAAGCTTGCATAGATGCACGACGACATGATCTGATCCAATGACGACAACGCTTTCCAACAGGGCAATGTATTATTCATATATATGTAATTCAAGTGTATTTTTTGTAATAACATTCTCTAATTGATCATCTTTTTGTCCTTCCTACATCTCACCCACATGTGTGCAATTCGGATAAAATGGCGGAGAATCCACCCCTTCACCTTTTCTTTTCCCTTGAAGTGGCAAGCGTCAATCTGATTATCAGATTATAATTTCATTGGACTCCATTGAGAATCCAATTAAATCAATAGAATCCTCGACCAAATCATTTCACATGTTGACTATTGCTTGCTTCTTGCTTGTTAAAGTGGCAAGAATGACTTAGACAGCAGTGGAATATCCACACATAAGTTTTTATAATCTGCATTACAGGAAGTTTTCACAAGCAAATGCACATTCTCATATTATAAGAAACCTACATAGGAGAAGCTCTAAGGTTCATTAAAAATTCTATGGATGGTTTGAAGATGAGAATCCTAAGAAGCACGAGCAAATTGACCAACTAAGCACAGTGCAAAAGCCCGAGTTATGACCGTGTCAACCAAGTACTCACCGCATCAACCAAGTACTCAATCGTGTCACCCGGAGTCAACTAGGATTTGCTTTGGCCGCATTTTGGCCCCATCCGCCTTTTGAAAATAAATACAAACAAACAACCCTCTAATAGATCACCCCATCTTCTAAGAAGTTCATTCCCACCTATGAAGCCAATGTTGTTGTTCCGTTGGAGTATAAAGTGGTTGCACCCGAATTTACCAGCCTCACAAAGCAAGTCAAGAACATCATTGTGTTGCGAAAATAATGATTCCCTCTATTGGATCCTGCTATCTCAATGCCCAAAAGGTACTTTAAAATACCAAGTGTTTAATGTGAAAAAGCTCTCCCCAATTAATAGAAGCCCTAAGATTGTCACTCATAAAATTATTTCATTAAAATAGATGAAGGTTCATGAACCTAAAACTGCTAATAAACATTTGCATGGCCATTTAGTCATTCCATATTGATGTTTGCACATATGTTAATTTTTGGAGAAAGTATACTATGATTCATGTTTTTATATATTGTTGTTATTTGTATTATCCGTGCGTGTTACATGCATGGAACAAGAACAGTTCGTTAAATATAACCAATCTATTCGCACAATATTGACCACCATGACATATAAGACGTTATCAGATGATCCTTTAGGTGATGAGGTGGTAACTCGCACTGATTGATTACAAAACCAAGATGGTATTGTGTATGAAGTGTTTAATCCTGGTAGATGATAATGGAAAGTAATCAAGATGATAATGCAAGTGAAGCACCATGATAGATTAATTACTGATCAAGGAACGCAAACACAGATAACTCAGAGGAACATCGTTCGACACTCCACTCCCTGGAGCATCATACCCGAGAAGAAGGATCCAGAGACTGCTGAACAATATAAGTCAAATAATAGCTCACATTGACACCGTAAATTAATTCAAAAAATCCTTTCACAATGTTGCCAGTTTCTCCACTGTGGAAAATTGCAGAACATAAAATCAGATAGTCTCCACAACAAGACTTCAATAGTTATTGAACAATAGGGAGAACAAAGAAAGGCTAGGAAACATTATTGCAAGAGAAAGATCCCTGTATGGATAGCTGCATATGTGTGAACATAACATAACCACAACAAGTAAAAAGGAAAGGAAAATACTATACACCCTCCAAATGAAGATCGTTTTTCCCCTACACTCGTTACATGAAAGTCAATGGTTGAATTTACACAATCTAATTAAGAGAACACAAAACCGCGTTCCTATTATTAGAGAGTATGCGAGGATGGGGAAAACCCTTTTAAACAGTTACTAGCATACAGTCCATACAAACTACAATGTTTATTGCCACATATGATTCCGATGGTTAAACATTTAAATAAAATTAACGGAAATTAATTTTATCATCTTGATTACCATCCATTATCATCTACTAGGATTAAACACATCATACGCAAATGATGCACAAATGGAGAAGGAAAATACCATACACCCTCTAAATGAAGATCGGTTTTCCCCTACACTCATTACATGAAAGTCAATGGTTGAATTTACACAACCTAATTAAGAGATTTTGTAAATTCAATGCTTATCATCTTGATTACTGTACAAACTACAATGTTTATCATCTTGATTACTGTCCATTATCATCTACCAGGATTAAACACTTCATACACAAATGATGCACAAATGGAGAAGGAAAATACTATAAACCCTCCAAATGAAGATCGGTTTTCCCCTACACTTGTTACATGAAAATCAATGGTTGAATTTACAGAACCTAATTAAGAGAACACAAAACCGCGTTCCGACAAAACCCATTTAAACAGCTACTGGCATACATACAGTCCGTACAAACTACAATGTTTATTGCCACATATGATTCCGATGGTTATACATTTAAATAAAATTAAAGGAAATCAATTTTGCTTAAATTTATAACCATCAGAATCGTTTCCAATTCCAGCAATGAGCAGACCATGTCCAAAAACATCAAATGCAGTAACTAAGTTGACTCAGTCACTAAATGGAAAATACCTTTATAGAAAAATGGAATAGCTTTTGATCTTTCCTTCAAAGATAAATAACACTGAGCGATCTTTATATGTAAAAGGCCCTGGACAAAGTTGAAATGCACCAAACTTTTAAGTAACATGGTAAATTTTTAGAAGTTCGAAAAAAATCCTAAAATTCATAAATACAATAAAAAAGGAAACTAAAAAAGAAATACCTTTGCCAAAAATTAAAGAGGTATTAATTTTCAAAAAAAAATACAGAAGTATCACTAAGCCTGGCTGAGTAAACAGGCTTAGTTTCTCTAGTCGTGAGCCCAAAATACACTAGCCATGTGGGTCCAGTGATTGGGACCATTGATCTTGTGGGTCACCACAGATTAGAACCATATAAGAGTGATTGGCCCTATGGCCATCATAAAACCTCACAAAAAGGGTTCTTTCCATTCGAAAAACGGTTCTTTTGGAGGCTCTCCTAATTTAGGAAAAAAAAAAAGGTGAGCACTGCAGGTCTTGAAGTATATATGCCTCACATTCTCTTGCCTCTCCCATCAAGAAAATGAGAGGAAAGGAGATGGACAGTTATACTATAATATGTTGCTTCAAGGTCATCTGAAAAATAATCCACTAAACATCTTGCTTTGTGGCAAACAGATATACCTAGCATGAACTTAAAGAATAATCCAACAAGCAGCACCTACGATGGGAAATCTGAGACAAAGACCAACTTCGAGAAGAGACTGTTGACTTCTCTATTGTCTACCCATGCATAACAGATTTCATTTCGAAAAGACAGTGTTGACCAGTCTATTATCTACATATGCATAATAGATTTCATCAAAAAAAATGTAGAAATGGACCTTAATGAACAAATTAATCTACTTTAAAAAAGAAAAGTTTGTGGTTACTAATGATGAAAATCTCCAATAATTTATGTGATATTATCACCTCAGGGGGAACATAAAGAAAATAAACATGCTGAATTCACCTTACATTGGCATGTCCAGAAGTCCCCTCTAAAATAACATAATACTTCAATGCAGATTCATAATGCCCAAGATTCAAAAAAGAATCCGCAACTTCAATAAATAAGTCCCCATGATCTTCAACTTTCTCCATTTTCAAATCCGTGAAGAGAATCTGGAAAACATTTGGAAGTGTTCATTAACAATGAAAAAAGCATTCACAAACCAATGCAGCAGTAATATCCAATATTAAATCTAGAGCACTGCTAGGAAAACGGGACCCCATTTTGTGGGAAAAAAAACGGGCATCAACCACTAGTGCCACGTCCACTAGAAGACAAAGTAGGAGGCTCAAATCCCCATAAAAGCAATAAATACACTTTGAAAAGGGTGGCATCAACGGTGATGTCACTCCCGATTTTATTTTCAATAAGGAATCCCGTTTTCAAAGTGTTTTCCTTAAATCCAATTCTTCAGTCACTTGTTTAGTAAAATCCAATTCTTCAATCATTTTTAAGATATTCACGTCCTTAATCATCAAAATGTAGACACACTTGAGCACGCAAGAACATAAGCAATCAGCAACGCATGAAAGTAAATGCATGATCAAGGATGAATGCTAGCAATGTTTGAGGAATATCTAAAAAATATGTGTAGAAATGCATTAAATATTGTCAAACAACCAATTAGTCCAAAAGCGTAAGCCACTGGAGATGGCAGTATTTAATCTTTTATACTTTAACACTCCCCCTCACATGTGGCCCCTCATTTTAGGGTTGGCGTAGTGCCGTACACAAGGCAAATGTGGCCCCTCTTTTGGGTTGGCCATTACATGTGGATTTTTAATATCAAGGAGTTTTCAACCCAGGACCTTTGCTCGGATACCATGTCAAGCAACCAATTACTCCAAAAGCTTAAGCTGTTGGAGATGGCGTTATTTAATGTTTTATACTTAAAAAAATATGACTCTTCAAACACAAGTTTAGCATTTTGATGTCATCACCATCTATACATAGAGACACTTGGGCAAGCAACATCACAATGTTAAATAAGCACGAGAGAGGCAGAAGGTAATAATGCAAATTCAGTGCTGGTACCAAATTAGTTATAGCAGTCATATAAAAAACAAAAAGGAGGCTCAAACCTTGGCCTTTTCCATATTCCCAAGATGAGCTTGGCAAATTCCAGCCTTAATAGTTAGATATAATGGCAATTCCTCACCAGAGCAGTAAGTTGAGAGTGCATTCTCAATGTGCTCAAGTGCTTTAATATATGATTTGTTTTCCATGTGCATGGAAGCTACAAGACTAACTACACTCAAATCAGCATCTGCTTGGTGATCTTTAATATATTCTTCCAGAATGTTGATTGCCTGCTCAACCTGGCCCCATTTTTGGTACATCTGAAAGAAGCCAAGACAAAATTCACTGCTGGTTAGTCACACTAAAAATAAAAAACTACTGCATGTCATATCTTAGAGAAGTATACTAGGGCTTAATTTCTATAAGGCATACTCCTAACAATTTGCACTGATATGAAGGAAAACAGCACACATTTGCACATGCAGACAAAGTAAAAACCACGGGTACAGGGCGGTTCACTTTTATACACCCTTATATACAAAAACAAAAAATTTCTCATGCAATAAAGGAAATGTCTCAGAAAGGCAAAGATGCATAAACTTAACCAGAAGTTACATTCCCCCTCAAGCTAGGCTGAAATTTAGCCAACCAGGTCATAACTATTGAAAATTAAACATCACAATTCGGGAATCATGATACCATGGTTGATATGTAGACTAAGTGAAATTTACTTCCCATATAGGGTCTAATTACTCTAATCCTCAGTTTAGCATTTCTGAAAAAACGGTAGTCAACTCTAGTTTGCTTTGAAAGATACAACAAACAAAAGCTGTATGGAGATTTCATGCTACCACAGAATCTGCTCAAGCATATAGGCCAATTGACATAAATAATGTCAATTGCATTAATCTATATGTTGAGAAAATCCACTGGGCATATCCAATCCGATCATGCACAAATAAACGGAAAAGATAAAAGTAAACACAAGATGGTCCGTGACCTAGAGTTCTCCTTCAACCAACATGAGATCTAATTCAACAATGTCACTAAACAGCCACTAGAAGGAAACATGGTTCCTCCGGTGACCGTTGTTTGAGGGCGAGGGGCTTTGGTAGAGAGAGACTGTTATAGAAAAAAAAAGGTGGCTATTAGAGATGTTTTTAGAAGCCGTCGGATTCTTCCTCCGGCGACTGCTGGCTCTGGATTTCTGGGGGATCCTATTATATGCTCGTGTGGTTCCAACCTTGATCATACAGTAGTTCATTTTTTTAACTTTATAGTCAAAATATCCCGCTTTAGAAACATTTGAATCTCTAGGGATACTCAACATTTGCTGTCGAAGGACTTTAAGTTTGGTTGGGCAAGGAGATAACTTGGATCGGCCCCAATGGGCTTCCCCCAGATCCCACTCGAAGCCCCTGGGAAGCATCGAGGATAGGGACACTAGAACAAGGCGGTTGGAGTTCGGGGCCAGAAGAATCCCTGGTCATCGTCCCATTGAATCTAACAGACACTTGCACTCCAATGGCAACGATTGGATGTGCATGAAATGTCAATACAAAAACTTCGGTTCGCGGGATGTCTGTAGAAAATGCTCGGAGCCTAAGACCAAACTGGCTCCGGCCATGGTCTGGAAGCCTAATGTCAGCCCCTCTCAAGCAGATATTCATGCAGAACCTTTGGCACTTGTGGTCCCGATTACCCTAGTGGAGGAGAGAAAGAAGAGTCTTAAGAGATGTCTTATTGGGAGTTTGAAAACTGGATCATGGTTGTTAGAAGACGTATGGGAGTGGGCTAAAAAATGTTAGGGCATTCAGGATCTGCCAAAGCCTTACTCCATCAACTCAGTGGATATCCTCTTTTGCTTTGAGACAGAGTTGTAAGCGTCCGCCATTTTTAGGCGTGGAGGCGATGCTTTGCAGGGGTATCTTTATGCCCTTCAACCCTGGTTTCCGGCATATAACACGAGTGCTAGAACCATTAGGGTCAGATTTTATGACATCCCTCTTCACGCATGGTCTTTGACAACTGTGGAGACCCTTGGACAGCACCTGGGCCAGGTGATTCAGTCTCAACTTTCGGGTAATCATGATCATTGTATGACCTACGCCTCGGCTCTGATCTTAACTTCACTTTGGAAGTCTATCCCCTCATCCATTAACCTAAGAGTTGAATCCAGCATTTACTCTGTGGGAGTTGAGGTGATTACTGAGGATAGCATTAATAGTCAGGCGATGTCGGTAATGGGGGAGTCCAGCAGTAAGGATAATTTAGTTGTTTGTGAGGGCCCTGAGCAGAGTTCCGTTATTCGGTCTCCGGCGAGGGCAGTCCCACCGGAAATGGTGTCGAACAATAATCCCGAGGTTGGCGATACGGCCAGGGTGCCGCTGGTGGGCCCAGGTTTGAATTTTGAAAAACCCTTGCCTGGCCCTGCATCCATCATGTCGCCTAGAATGTCAGAAAGCAGAGTGGTTGTTGCATCCGGAAGGTAGGATCAGTCTGAAGGCAAATCAGCTCCGAATACATTAAATGTTGCAGCTCGAGGCGTGAAAGGAAAGGCCCTTCGGAAAGATATCGCTGGCAGCTGTATACTAAATTCAACTAAGGAGAAAAGAGCCCTAAAAATAAAAAACAGATTTAATTCTGGAAGTAAAAATCCTAAGGAACAGCGCTCGCGTTTAGGAAAAAGTAGCCTACCGTGTAAAAATACTATTTCGTAATCTCAGGTGCTGGCAACTCGAGGTGGTCTATCTGTGTTCACAAGAAAATTGAAAGGCATTTTTAGGAAAGAGGATCACATAAAGAGGAGACTTCTCAAAGACTCTCATAAGCTTCTCCGAAATTTTGATAACATCTCTTCGCCTGCCATGTCAGCAAAGGGTCCGAGTCGGGGTGGAGATACACCTAGTGCCCAGGAATTCTCTTTTGAGGCTGGAGATATTGAGCTTTTAAAGGATCTGCGTTATAATGAAAAGCTAGCTAGGAAGAAATCTCCCACCCCCTATGAGGCTTCAATTAGTCCGCTAAAGAAGAGTTGGGCTAAGCTAAAGAGAACTTCTTCCAGTTCTGCCAGGATCAATCTTAATCACTATGAATCTACGAGTGATATGGAATTGCACCTACCCCTCGTTGAGCTCCCCATGTTTAGCAAAGTACTAGAAAAGGAAAGGCGCACTCGTCGGCGCCTATGGGAGGAGGGAAGAAATTATCAAGGAACTGGAGATCAACCAGTCTCAGGCGGATCCTATCCCGGACTTTGTAGGGCAGAAAGAAGATCATCTCTCGGAGGAACCTCAAAGGATTGGTGGGGTCCCCAAAGGTAAAGAAAAGCGGGTTGATGCTAATCCAGAAGAATATTGAATGAAGCACCAGTCCCAAATGAATTTGCTGATTTCTTATCAATGGGAGATATTTTTTAGATTAATTATAACGAGAACTTGGAAGCAACCAAAGATATGTTTCTTGCAATGGCGGAAAGAGAAAACGAAGAAAAGGAGATTAGAGAAAAAGAGGCGGGGAAGAAAGTTAGGGACGAAGCATGAGTAATAGCTCTCGTATGAGGAGGGCTCAGGTTTACAAGGAGGATTATTGTTGTTTTGATCAGTTATGCTCTGTTTGGTTGCTGGAAATTGGGTGGGGGATTAGGAGAAGAAGAAGTCAAAGGGGAGAAGATAAGAAGATTAGATTGGGAGAAGAATAGTGGAAGATTGACTGAGTGTGTTTGGTTGCGCAGCAATCCGCGAGAAAATTAGCGGAAGATGTAGGGGTGCCATTAGCAAAATGGGGGGGGGAGAGAGAGAGAGAGAGAGAGAGAGAGAGAGAGAGAGAGAGAGACAAGAACTTCTTGAGATCTATGAAATTTGGGGAGAAGATTAGGGGGGAACATCTCCACCACGTAGGCGCCACGTAGGATAAAATGTAATATGATGTCTAGAAGTTGTCTAGTGGTCAAAGTTCTAAATGGCAACCAAACATGCTTTTGGGAGATCTTTGGAAGATCTCAAGCATTTGAAACTCCTACAATCCTCCCAAAATGGACAACCAAACAGAGCATTAGGATTTAAAGGAGGAATAGGGGAGGGGGTAGAATCCATCGAAAGATCCTAAGCATGGAAGGTCACTGATAAAATTCGTAGATGGCAAATCCTGTTAACGAACACCCGAGTTAGCTAATATGTCTAATAGCAATGAAAATTATTTGCTTATTCCCAGAACAATATTCAAAGGTCATGGCTTGAGAGATTCTGTCTTTCGCTTAGACTTTCTTGTCTGGATATCCTAGTTACTAGTCCCTCCTGGAGGGTTGCGCTAGATCTAGAAGTTTAGAAGCTTAGGGTGCAACTTTGGTCCATGTCAGAAAAGTTGTTTTACCGGTAGGTCTTAAAAAGTTACAGATGTTACAGTACAAAATCGTTATGGGAGTTGTAAAGACAAAAGGTGATGGAAAGGAAGAGAGTAGTAGGTTAGGTTATTTCAGTTTCAATATTTCGAATTGGCTCGGGTATGCCTGGGTCGCTACTTGTTAATATTCTGTAAAGCAGGATGGGACTCCTGGTCCCGATTGCGATCTGAATATTAATAAAATTTGTCATCTTTCAAAAAAAACACAAGACAAAAGATGAACACTGAGATTTTAGGGGATTCGGCCAAGATACCTACGTCCACGAGTGAGAAACACGATCTTCAACTATGAGAAAAACAATATACAAGGATTACAATGGATTAACCCAAAACCCACAAATCCAAAACCCTTTCCTTGCTTATCAACCAAGACGATACAGACAAGAAAAACCCCACAAAAAATCCAAGAGAATAAGATCCAATAGGAACTCGAGAAAATGCAAAAAGACACAAGAGAAATTCTTTCTCTCTCTTCCCTTCTCTCTTCTCTCTCTCTCTCTCTCTCATTTTCTCTATCCCTCCATGAGTCTGCCTCCACACTCTGAAGAAAAAAACCGAGAGCCTCCTTGTAGCTAGGTTTACGTAGAACCTAAAAATCAACTTTCTTTTTTTTCTGCCTTCCCACAACAAATTGTGGGTAATCATGCAATTTTGCCAAAAATCCCCCCCCCCCCCGGCTTATTTCCCAGCCACCTGAATATTTTTCCTTTGATGTCTCCCCCGGTCCGTTGTCACCGCAAACCACCACTAGCCTTCCGAAGTACCAGCTACACATCATCGAACCATCCTGGTTCTAGGGCTGGTAATTAACCCCACAAAAATGGGGATCCGTCCGGAGATTCCCCAATTTAAGCGGGGGCAGGGAAAGGGATTAAAAAAATTCCCCGAAGAGGGGACGGGCAGGGATGGTTAAGGCTCTGGCCCCGCCCCGTCATGCCCTGCCACCATTCAATACATAATGTTCTGTTTTGAGAGGTGGGCCCCTATATAAGCCATATAAACCCTTTTCTCTCCTCAAATAAAAAAAGCATCTCTTTTTTATTTCGTTTGCACGGCTTTGCCTTCCATCAGGAAAAAAACCCTAACTTAGTTTCAAAGAAGAAGAAGAATCTTAGATTTCCCCGCGGGGACGGGGGTTAGATTTTCCCTGTGTGGTAGGGACGAGGATTCCCGACCATCCCCGAAGCGGGGACGGGGCGGCCCCACCCTGCCACATTGCTACCCCTACCAGGTTCTGACTCATCCCGATCAACACGCCCAATGCACATGTGTAGTTGCTAACTCGTTGACTCACCCAGTCAACCATGGAGAGGGATCTCATCCGTCCTCCCCATCGCAGGTATCATCACTTCCTTACCATCCTTTGCAACCTAGAAACATGTCTCTACACCAAATATAAAATAGACCCTAAGCATAGGACGATAGGCTGAGGGTGATGAAATCTTCTTCCTCTGGGGGCACCATCGACACCTTGTCCTCCATTTGAAGTTGTGATAAGCGCAGGAAGGGCAAAACCAGTCCCCCTGCCTCTGCAATGACCCCATTTCTGAAGAACCTTTCACGTGAAACCCTAATTTATGCCCTGAGCTGCTAGTCTAGAGTCTATTTTCGTTGTGATATAGTGATCCCTTTCTTGGATATGACAACTTCAATGCCTAAAAAGTACTTCAACTACTACAAATCTTCTATATCAAAAACCTTCTTCAAGTAGAGCTTTAGCTTGGCAATCTCTTGATGATCATTGCATGTAACAACAATATCGTCAACATATGCAATAAGGATAGTAATCAGCTCACCCTTTCTAACGAAGAATGTATGATCCGAGGAGCTCTTGGTATACTCTATGGCTTGAATAGTGGTGCAAATTTTCAAACCAAGCTCTTGGTGATTGTTTGAAACCATAGAGAGCTTTCCGAAGCTTACAAACAAGACCTTTTTCCCTCCTCGGTAGGAAAACCTGGGGGAAAAGTGGTGGTGGTCATATATACCTCTTAATGGAAATCACCATGTAGGAAGGCATTCTTCACATCGAGTTGTTGGAGAGTCCAAGAATGTTGATCAACCAAGGTTGCCAAAGCGGGAAGCGAAGGCTCTCAGGAAGGTGGGAAGCGGGGAGTGGGAAGGGTCGGAGAATTTTTTTAATAGTTAAATATTTTTAAAAAAAATTAAAAATTACTAAAAAATATAACCAAATATTTAAAAAATACTTTTTATTAAAAGATCCAACATTTACTTAAAGGAAAATCACTCTCAGCTGAAATGCCTCTGGTCACAGTCTGTTGATTAGTGCAGTGACCAGTGCCTGACAAGAAAAAATTTTAGAAACCAAATTATGAGATTTTTTACCAGACTTTTGAGATTTAATAATATTTGGACATGATAGAATTTATGAATTTTTAAAATTGGAAAAATACCCCATCGTTTGGAAGTTAAGATTTGAACCAGCCCGTTTTTTTCGAAATTTGTACTAGAACCAGAAAGTTGACTTTTTATCCTTTTAGATTTGGGTCTTGAAACCATTTTTAATAGATTCAAATGGGGGTTACCCTTATTTACATGTAAATCTTAAGTGCTTAAATAACTTCACATGTAAATACTAAGAAGAGGACTAGCAGGAGACAAGGAGCATAGATAGGAAACATGCTTCCCATAGGGTGGGAATCGAATTTCCCATAGTGGGAATCATGTTTCCCACGTTTCTGAATCAGGATTCCCAAAAATCGGGGAATCGAGAAGATTCCCATTTCTGAATAGATTTTCGGGGAATCGAGATTCCCCATTATGAGTAGAGATTCATGCTTCATTGTGATCTACAAAATATGTGATTAGTAGTCATCTTAGCAATGATAGTGAACATCATGGGTTCGAGTGAACCCTCACGCCACCAACCGGGCCTTATAGTGGTCATTATGCCCGCTGAAGTAGTCCTTGACAATATAAACCCAACGACAGCCAAGCAACTTCTTTCTAGGAGTGAGGGTAATAAGATCCCGTGTGTGATTACTCTGAAGAGCACTTTCTATAAGGCTCAGACAAGGATGTAATAACAGTCTTGGAAATTACAAATTATAAGGTCACAACAAAAGCATGATAAGATGGTGATACAAATGCATGAGAAGTGTGAAACAACCAGTTACTCCAAAAGCTTAAGCTGTTGGAGAAGGCGTCATTTATTCTTTTATACTTTAACACTCCCCTCACTTGTGGCCCCTCTTTCTTTGGGTTGGCCTACACGTGGCACATGCGGTCCCACTTTTGGGTTGGCCATTGCATGTGGATTTTTACTAACAAGGAGGTTTGAACCGAGGACCTTTGCTTTGATGCCAAGTGAAACAACAGTTACTCCAAAAGCTTAAGCTGTAACAGCTGTTGGAGAAGGCGTTATTTATTCTTTTATACTTTTACAAGAAGCAAAGTTAGCCATCGGGTGTAAGGTACAAGATGCAGCTCTTTGCTAATAGCAGTAAGGAAATGAGCCTATCCAACTTTCAGGCATTAAGATACATGTCAGGCATTGATGATTTTCATAGGAGATTCCCAACATATCATAAGATTCCCGTTCTTGAAAATCAGCACTTTTCAAAATCCCTCTCACGTCAATCCCACGAGCCTCTTATCAATTCTCATTCGATCATAGTGGGGGAGCAAGTAAAAATAGAAGAACTTCTAGTTCTATTGTCTGGAAAATTCCTTGTAACCAATCTTTCTTAATCAAGGATCATGACCGACCAGTGCTACACAACCAAACTCTAAGTCCGTCTGTCATTGCTAGATTGCCATGGGGAAGTGATTCAGTAATTAAGGGCACGTTCTTTAACTATATTTTCCGGAACTAATTTTCGGTTTTTTCGCTCTGTAGGAAGGATATTGTTCCAGTATCACGTTCTTTACGACTCTGCTAACATATCCAAAAGAACAAACCTGATTTTTTGGGTCTATTTTTTGGAGCTACTTCTTCTCGCTCCAAAAGATAAAGATTGTTTCATCAGGATACACATCCTCTCTCTCTCTCTCTCTCTCTCTCTCTCTCTCTCTCTCTCTCTCTCTCTCTCTCTCTCCACTTTGCTACTCCACCCACCACAACCACTCATCGCCATTTCCACCCGAGGTGTTGAGTTGATGCCCACCCATGCATGGCCAAAGCGCACTATTGGTTCTTACAATGGATTCAGTGATAAGGGTTTTGGGTTGGATGCTTCTGAAGTCATATGCCCCTGATTTTGGAGGCTTTTGTTAGGAGATCAAAGCTCGTAGGTTTAGCAAGACGTAAGAACATCGGGGGCTTTGTATAGAACTTGGCTATGACTTGTTGAAAGGACACTTTAACTATATGTAGCTGATTTTGGGATAGATCATAATGGGATTTGGATAGGAGAATACTACGGAATAGCGGAAAGAAATGTTGTACTTCATCTTTTTGGCTATCTCTTAACTCTTGGGTATGCCCATGCAAAAACATGTTAATATCTTGTATTGCAGGATGGGACTTCTGGTCCCAAATGCTTTCTAAATATTAATGAAACTAGTCAACTTTCAAAAAAAATAGACTCTGGACCTTCTAGATTAGACTCAAATGTTAGGGGCTAGACAAGTTGTGTCTCCTGTGGAACAAAATTATCATCTTAGTGTGGAAGTCTTAAGAATAAAGGCATATATCATCAGCTTGATGGGAAACCGATTTACATGACCATGACTCACCTAGACATATCCTATGAAGTCAGCATAGTTAGTCAGTTCATGCAGTCTCTTAGGATCAGTAATCTTGACAGGAGTTACAAGATTTCTTGCTATATAAAGTCTAGTCTGGGAAAGGGGATAGCATACAATAATCATGATCACTCAAAGGTGGAGATCTTTACAAATGCAGATTGGGCTGGGATCACCTGATGATAGAATATTGATCACCGGTTATTTAGTCTTTGTAGGTGGCAATTGGGTTACATAGAAGAGAAAGAAGCAGAATACGGTTGCTAGATCTACTGCCAAGCAGAATATAGGGCTATGACTAATGGTACTTGTAAAGCGCTATGGATTTGCACCTTACTATCTCTGAGTTAGGGATTTAAATTCCCCTTTCTAATAAACTTCTAAACAGACAACCGCGTTTACCATTGCACATAAAACTCGATTGTCACTTTATTTATGACAAGGTGGCTTCAAAAGTTATTGCCACCCAAATGAAGGCTCAAGACCAATTGGCAAATCTCCTAACAAAGGCCCTTGGAAAAGCCAAAATGTGTAACCTTGTATCCGAGCTGGGTATGATAGATATCTATTCTGCAACTTGAGGGTGAGTGATAGAGTTAAGGTTCAAGCGTGCACGTTTATTTATGATAGCTTAATAATTACCTATTTTGTCATTTCGTTTATGTATCAAGGTCATACTTGTACTTGTTTATTTCTTTTATTTATAAAGGGCGTACTTATACTCTTTTATTTCTCTTTGTAAATCCCTTAATACATGCGTCGTGTGTGCGGTGTTCCACACACAATATTCTCGCACAAACTCTTCTCCTTCTCTTCACTTTTCTTCTCTTCTTATCTTTCCCCATTCTATCAAGCTCCAACCTCGACGGTAATTGAAACCATAGCCTAAGCTCCCTTCTAGTTTGCCCCATTGATTCCATCTTCCCTAGTGCCAATGTTTAGAATTTGAGCTGAGGTTTGTAGTGTTGCACTCCAGCATTATGGTGCTAACCCCCCAACCACCCACAACTTGTGGGTTTGACAATTACAAACCAATTTAACTATCTGTAACAGAGAAAAAGATTAGCTTTCAGTTGATAAGAAAAGCTCACTATTACTTTGAACGAAGTTCACAACATGGTTATTAGCTCAGGCAAAGTATAAAAAAAGAACAAGATAGAATCAACATGTCACATCCACATACACAGAAAGAAGATAAGAAAAAATCTGTGCATGACGCATATTAATCGAAGTTATAAGCAATGGAAAAGAAT
This sequence comes from Tasmannia lanceolata, assembly GCF_043159265.1. Classification (NCBI taxonomy): domain Eukaryota; kingdom Viridiplantae; phylum Streptophyta; class Magnoliopsida; order Canellales; family Winteraceae; genus Tasmannia; species Tasmannia lanceolata. The sequence goes on along the minus strand of NW_027518731.1, from coordinate 3,155,709 downwards.
GCGATTACAAAAAAAAATTTAATAGAAATAAAAACAAAACCTTAGCTGCCATCATGCGTGCTTCAACATTTGCAGGAAACAGTCCTAATATTTGATCATAGGATTCTTGAGCCTTATGATAAGACCCAAGCTCAATATAAAGTGATGCGCGATCCAACCTAAGGCTTATATCTTTTGGATCTGCTGTTATTGCTTTAGAAAGACAATACATAACCTGGCCAGTATTTCCTTGTTCTCTACATAAGAAAATAAGACAAGTCAGAAGGAATACCACATTATTCCCAGTAGCATTATAAGTTATAAAAGTGTTAGCATCCCGTATATAATATAATTTATACAGAGAAATGGAATCCATATTCCATTGTTTTAATAATGGAACCCTCCATTTTACACTTTCCTAAGAGTCAAAAGTTGTTACAATTCCCAAAACGCCATCAACAGTGTATCAAAAATATTTTATAAAGTGACCATTACGATTAGAAGAATAAGGGAGTGCTGATATCATTTGCAAATATATATATATATATATATATATATATATATGTGTGTGTGTGTGTGTGTGTGTGTGTGTGTGGAATGCTAAATGAAAGACACCCTTGAAAAACGAGTCGCAAGGGCGACTTCATCGGATCCACATCACCAACACACATTTATTATTGAAGAATAAGGGAGTGCTGATATCATTTGCATATAATATACATGAGGAATGCTAAACTGAAGCGCACCCTTGCAAAAACCAGCCGCAAGGGCGCCTCCATTGGATCCACGTTACCAACACACATTTATTATTGAAGAATAAGGGAGTGCTGAGATCACTTGCGCGTGTGTGTGTATATGAGGAATGCTAAACTGAAGGGTGCCCTTGGATAAACCAGCCGCAAGGGCGCCGTCCTTGGATCCATGTCACCTAATAAGGGAGTGCTGAGATCATTTGTGTGTATGTGTGTGAGTGCGTGTGCGCACACGTGTGTGTATATATGAGGAATGCCAAACTGAAGGGTGCCCTTGAAAAACCAGCCGCAAGGGCGCCGTCCTTGGATCCATGTCACCTAATAAGGGAGTGCTGAGATCATTTGTGTGTATGCGTGTGTGTGCGCACGCGTGTGTGTATATATGAGAAATGCTAAACTGAAGGGTGCCCTTGAAAAACCAGCCGCAAGGGCGCCGTCCTTGGATCCACATCACCAATACACATTTATTATTTCTTTACTTTTACATTTTTCAGTGCCATTATAAATGCAAATTCAAATTCAAATATCCAATGAAAGGCATGCACCACTAATCAAATTCCAATGGGGAAAACTCATGCCCAAACACAAAATAGAACATTAAAAGAAATTCCTTTAAATAAATCCAAATAAATAACTCTTACAAAGACTTCAAATATACTGAAAACTGATGAAGCCCCTTTTGGGTTTTGGCTGCAATAGGTACCAAAGAAGACTAGGCATCCTTTATGTCTAGATTAACTCAAACACAAGAAGAAAGAGGATCACCAAAGACTTATGCATCTGCAATTGTCCATGTTCATTTCCATAAGTAACCAATACTATTGAGACTGAAGCCATCCATAATTCATTAAATGAGCCCAAAAAAAAACAATTTGAGAAGATCAGAGATACTAGAGGAAATATATATGGGATTCTCAAACTAATGACCACATAATTTGCAGCCATTTGTTTGGAAAATCCTTCTTTTCTTGAGTTGGTTACCTATTAAGATTTTTCCATTGATTCTGATAACCTGATCATAGAGTATGATTCACAAAAGTGATCAAGAGGATCCAAGATAATGAGTCCACCCTACATAGAATACTTTGAAGGGATTATCAACCACTTGGGTGTGCACCATGTGATGTTTCAACCCACTCGCCCCTCTATTAATGAGGATGCAGACTCCCTCTCCAGAAAGAAGGTCGCCAAATCCTCTATGGTCACTTCCATTGTTTTTTTGTTGATTCACCTTAAGTGAGCACTGCATTGTATTGCTATTCATGTGATTAGATCGATCGGAGAGCAGTTTGTTTCTTCTTTTCATTTCTTCTAAAAGACACTGCCATTTAAAGAAAAGGTTTTTTTTTCCAGTGGTGGTACGCCATAGGAACATTACACCCCTAGGTGATGACTTATTGTTCCAAACAAACGGGAAGAGCATAGTTTGACTAGGAGACCTATACTTGAACTAAACGCTTTCACATAACTATTTGCTATATTAAGATATTATCAATAGCAAAATAAATTTATATCTGGTAGCAACACAGGAAATAAAAAACTCTTGAAGATTAGCGAATGAAAATTCAATCCCTTCTGAGGCTCTTTGAAAAGCGATGTCTGGAACACATAGTTCTAGTCAAAAATCAGTCTTTGTCTTTGTCTTCCTAAATACATTGGGATAATACTCGAAAAGAGTATCATCCCTAAACCACTTAACAAGCCAAACGAACTCCAGACTGATGTCTAAAACTTTCTCTGGAGTTTTGAACTCTCACATACAAAAATTCCATCCAGACTAACATTTGAAGATCCACCCTCCATGCGGAGGTCCATAGACTTTCAGTGGCATTTGGTAGAAAGGATTTTGGTCAAAGATCCTCGGGACTGGGAAAGAGTCTCCACCACCATTTAGTTAGTTATCATTTAGCACACTTGGGATGAGTCAGCCATATGAACAGTCATCACTCATCATTCCAAAGAAAATCCCTGCCTAACTTTTCAGATTGACAAGGGAAATTATAAACAAGGAGACAAAAAACCTCGAGATGTTGGCTAAGGTACCCTTAAGAAGAATGTCCTATGAAGAAGGAAAGATATTTTCATTTCCAAGAATCCAGCTTAGACTTTCATTTACAAGAATCCAGCCTAGACTCTATTCGTTCCACCGTCTAATCCTAGTCACACCATGAGGTCAATCTCTTTTAGAGGGAGACCAAAGTATCTAATTGGGAAAGAGAGATCATGCAACCCAAATATAGGCCATCGTAGTTTCAAGCTCCTTGTCAATGCTTATTCCACACTTGGAGATGATTTTTCACTATTATTTCTTTGTTTGATGGATTCCTCAATTAAAGCAATTAGAATGCCAATACTGATTTTCTATTCCTCAAAAAAAAACAAAGGCTTAAATAATTAACCCATCCACGTATTGCAGACAAAACATCAGACCACGAAACACCAATGCTTCCACATTCACCATTTCAAACCAAAACCCATTGTCTGCAAAGTTCACACAATGACGAGATAGTCAAAGGCCACTTAAACCATACCTATTAACCGAGTTTAGAGCTTCAATAGTAGTAATTATGCCATAAATTGGCACCCAAAGATAAAGCCACGGTCTCGTGATTCTAAGTGGCAACACCATAGACATAATCTTATGCATTCCACCTAACAAACCAATTGGTCTAAATACTTAAATATTCATTGGGCTTATAACTTTAGGAATCAAAAGTAATGGAAAATGCATTTAAAGATTTAGCAGAATGCTAACATAAATATTATCCTTCCTCCATGACTTCCATATTTACTTCTCTGTGAGTTTCAATAATTCTCAGAATAAAACACCAAAGAAACCATAAGGGAAAGAAACTTGATCCTTTTGAAGGATAAAAACACTCTATTTGATAGTTTCCCTTTTATGACAGTTTTATCTTGTTACCATTCAAAAAAATTCTTATCCTCAATCTGCAAGAACAAAAAAAATCCATAAATCTAAGGACAAGCTCGCCACCCAAAAGTGAATAAGTAGTTGTAACATCTTCATCTCGCCATCAAAGGTCATTCCATCGACCTAAATTTTCGTGATAAAATGTCTTCCCGCCTTTAAAGGTTGGAGTTCCATGACAAATTTCTGAATCATGATCCTTAAAGCCAAACAGGCATATATCTTTGAAACAAGAAACTCATTCCTATCATTTATTTTAATCCAGTCATGCTATGATTAGAGTGTTGACTTATATGATTAGAAAGAGGGAAAATTCCCTATCTTCTATCCAAAGAAAATTGCCCAGCTTAACACAGGATGGATAATTAGATATTTCCCATCCAGGAAGGAAGTTTGAGCCTAGACACAGCATACCATTTTTAGGTATACACGTGGGACAGCTCACCCAAGATGTCAAATGTTTCCCAGGCTAAGAACTGCAAAAAGAGAGTCCAGAACACCAATTAATCACCAAAAGAAGCCAAGTCGAGTTATCAATGTCGCTTTGTTTCATCCTAAACAGTTGGAACAATCCAGATTAGAATGGAAAACAAAACACAAAACCAAACGGAATGGAAAGAATTTCAGTCCGTTCTGGCCGGAGCAGTCAATTCTGCCTGCACCAGTGCCCAATTTTCGGGGAAAAACCCCAGAAATGGGTTCAGTTAAAAAAAACCCAGAAATGGGTTTCCGGCAGCAATTTTTCTGAGATTCCACCTTTCCCCTTTTTGGTGATCATTTTATTGCCACTTGAGGAGCATTTCATGTCTTTTGACTCTCCCAAACAAACAGGAGAGCTAAAAAACAACAAAACCGCCTCATTTTTTTCACTTTGAGAATTTCATTAATTCCTAAAGGCTAAAACCCTACCCAATCTTGAATTTATTTTTCATCTAAAAAAAAGAAAAATTCCACCAGTCGTACTGTCTTTTTAGAACAAAGCAGCTGGATCATAGGACTATTCAAATAACTATAGATGACCTCTTAAAATAAGTATTGAAGGGGTGTATCATAGGCAGAGATGATCTTCAATGAGCAGGCCACAAAATCCCAAGAGAATTCTACTCTTTTTTTTATTTATTTTTTAATGGTTCCCAAGAGAATTCTACTAAGATCATTATTCATTAAAACTGCAGATAACAGTATTTACTTGTGGTTTCAGCCAAGAAATAGACAAGTTCATCAGTTCAGAGGAACATTTCAAAAAAAAAAGAATTTTTTGATAACTGTCAGGCATTACAGAAAATAGATCAGAGGTAAAATTGCCCAATCGGAACAAAGATTTTTTTTATAATTGTCAGGCATTACAGACAACAGATCAGAGGTAAAATTTGTCCAATCGGAACACAGAGAGACAAACAGTACTATCAAACTTGTTCAGAGAAAAAAGAAGGATTATCAACGCTGCATTTTGTAACTTGAATTTTCTTTCGAATAGGGTGTGATATATAAGTGATATAAAGCACAATTCTATGAAATTACTGAGCAATTGACTGTAAAACACATACTGAAAGAAAGAAACTAACAGTCGATGCCACCATTAGCATAGAGTATACCAATAATGATAAAAAACTGATAGAGGGTAGAGCATTTTATTGAAATGTTCAGAGCTATGATATGACTAAATGTTGAGAATTGACTGTAAAACACATACTGAAAGAAACAAACTAACAGTTGATTGCACCATTAGTATAGAGTATACCAATAATGATAAAAAACTGATAGAGGGTAGAGAATTTTATTGAAATGTTCAGAGCTATGATGTGACTAAATGTTGAGAGCTATAATTTCATGCATAAGCATCAGCTACAAGACTGAAGACCAACAAAATCGATAAAGCTCACATGGACCAGGTTACAAGGAGTTTCCACAGAGATGGATCTTTTGGAGTCAAATGTGCGGCAATCATATAAAAATTTAGAGCTTTTTTTTTATCCCCAATTGCATTATAAACGAGACCAAGGGTATGGTATGGATCTGGCAAATTTGGTGCAAGCTGCACAACCTCTTTCAGTACTTGTATCGCCTGAAGCAAAAAATAAATTAAAATAAATTACAAAAATCACAAAAGTAAATTTGTTTATTTAGTGGATAAACTGGGATCAAAGGTGAATATCAAAAGTTGAGACTCTTGAATATTACCCTCTAGGCTACACAACCCAACCCCACGAAAGCAGAATTAAAAAGATGCAACAGAGGATATAAAGCATTAAGAAGCAATTTTCTAAAATATAAGAACATCTAAGAGCCACCATTCAAAAAACAAAAAGAACATCTAAGAGCCAAAGAATAAAAGAACAAAGTTATTAGGTAGAAACAGCTTTGCAAACATCTATAAAGCATCAAGTAATTTGACATTGTTTTTGTAAAGGACTTTTTTCAAGAAGAAGCCCCTCGAGTCATCTTGATCACTTCTATTTTTAGTCTCTTTCGATTATTCATCGAGAGATTCCCAAACTAAATATAAACAAGCAATTGACAAGTAAATATCTCTCGGTAGAAGAACTATTTTGACAAGTTAATATCTCTCTAACAAACTCATTTTGTAAAAAGGTCTTCTCGGTGGAAGAACTATTTTGAGTTGTAAAGAATCTAACAAGCATTTATTTTTCCCTTTTTGTAAGAGCATTCCCATAGAAGAAAATCTCGAGTCATATGACAAATTTGACACTATTTTGTAAAGGAATTTTTCTAGAAGAAGCCCCTCGAGTCATTTTGATCACTTATATTTTTAGAATCCTTGTGGAAAGACTCTTTCAATATCTGTTTTCATAGGAGAATCTTTGCTAATCCATCTTTAGGATCTCGTCGTGAGTTGTGACGACATAGCGATCGATTGAGTGTCTACCGTTTAAACAATATGAAGATTGATCGAGGTAGCGATTTGGCCTTCTATTGGCGAGATCACACGCACATCTTATGGTGTGATGATCTAGAAGTCACTCCGTGTGTGGACTTGCAACGTGATTGGCATCCATTGTTTTGTAGAAATGACTACATGAAAACCCGCTGAAGCAAGTCAGAAATTGCTTAGAGTGTCTGCAGAAAAATTCATTTGAGATATTATTCTGAAGAGAAATAATGTCGTAAATATCCATCTTCCAAGATCTTTTCGGAGGAAATCCTTGTCGCCTTTTTAGAAAATATTTCCTTTTGCTTGGAGAAAATCTCTTTTTTCATGCATCTTCCGAAGGTGAGAAATTTTGAGAACATGCCTTGTTCCCAAGGGAAGCCCTTCTTTTTTCTTTTTTTTCTTTTTTTTCTTTTTCTTTTTTTTTGTTTTTTGAAAATCAAGGGAAGCCCTTCTTTTAGATCTCTTCTTTTGAATTTTCTAGAGGATAAAACTTTAAGGATATATCTCCTTTTTTCCTGGAGGAAGTCCAACATATCTTCTTCTCGAACGAAGTCCTTTTCCTTCTTGCATCTCCCACAGGAGAGAAGAGTCTCTATGTGTGAAGACTTCAAAACAAGTTAGCCAAAATCTTTTCTCACCTTTTCTTTATTTGATTCTACTTTCTCTTCTTCCTCAACTTAGACGTAGCCTTTCTTTTAAGATCTAGTCGCTGAAAAGACCCCCCTTCCTATTTATAGAATTTTTTAGTTGGCTATTGTCACCAGCTCCCTTACTTTTAGATCCTTGTCCCTCCACTTTCTCCTTCATTGGAAGTTACATAGCTTTCCTTTTATGAAATAGAGATGGCTCATTTCTTTTCCCACGCAAAAGTTTCTTTAAAACCTTTTACTTTTATTTAAATGTAGGATTCCCCTTAACTTTTGTCATCCTCTTTCTTCACTTCGAGGATGGGAGGCCCTAGGTTTTTCAGCTACTTTTTTCTTTTTATTAAAGGCTTTTTTTTAGGTTTTTTCAGCCGACCCCAACTAGTTTGGGACAAAGGCTTAGTTGAGTTGAATTAGTTGAGTTATGTTTCCTTGTATTTAGAGATCTCCTTTTTAACTTCATCATAGGTGTGCAACCAATTTTGTTTTTTCCAAAGTACACTACTTTTTCATTTTTTGGAACAAAACTTAGCTCAAAATTGGTTGAGGTTTTCTTTTTCTCTCTTTTTTTAATAAAGTGCTTCACCATTCAAAAAAAAACAATTGCCCAGGAGGAATTTTAGTCACTTAAGTAATTGCACTTGTGTGTGTGTGTGTGTGTGTGTGTGTGTGTGTGTGCGTGTGTGTGTGTGTGTGTGTGTGTGTGTGTGTGGGAGGTATGCATGATTAAGAAAGAGTATCAATGGCATTTATGCGGACATTTGTGCTACAAAATCAACATTATTGTTAAAAGCACAAAAGCAGGAATGTATTAACTATTACTTGAGATCAAATCTTAGCTTAAGACAAAGGTTGCATGTCTCGTTAACATCTATTCATTCTCCTTAGTGGGATGCTAAAAATGTGAAAAGGACATCTATTTAACCACTATCTACTTCCCATATAGCTAGTTCTACAATTTGGTAACAATATATAACCAAATGACAAAATATGCTCCACCATAGACACAAAAACAGTATCAATCCCATTAAGCACCTCCTAAGTTTTAACAAAGTAACCAAACATGGATACGGCGTTGGATTGAACCTTTTATACCCGTCCCAATTCACCCTAAAAACTACCAAATTAACCTTGGAGAACATCAGAATCACACCTCAATCCTGATACACAGTCGTACTGTGACCCTCATATGAAGCCTCCAAAGAGTCATGGTGATATGTAGACATACAATTCTAGAAAGATTCATCGCAGCCCATTTAACTTTGAAAAAATATAAATTTCATAGACTTCAGAAAATTCTCTCATGTAATCACATTGGTTCAGGAGAGGAATCGTAGGATTTTTAAGGGTCAGCGAAAATTGAGCATGCCGAAAATTAGACTTTCTCTTTTGCAATCTTAGAAGCACGGGCAGGGGCGGGGAAGCGAGGGGGTATAGAAGAGTCTAAGTTTGGGAATGCCATGGGAGCTTGTGTGTAATATTTTCTTTATATATCTTTCGAAATTCAAGTACATCAAAATATAGTAATTTCGAACCATCTTCATATATATCTTTCAAAATTTAAGTACATCACTTTCGTACCCTCTTTCCCCGTGCCTTCTGAATATGACTTTGTGCTTGCTCCAATGAAGTACTTTAAAGAGTTGGAGGAGTTTTGATTCAAGAAAAAAAAAGTTTGATTCAAGAAAGTTGGTGATCGTGGGACTGATGGAGTAATTTGAGCAGGTTGGGAGCGTCATGGGTGCGATTTCCGTTTCTTCGGGGTAGCGCTCCCTAGAAGCTCCTTCATAAGGAGTGTCGAATCACGGTTCCGAGGCGGGAGCAGCACCCATGAGGGAAGATTCCTTCTTCTAAGTTCGCGATCAGGTAGGTGATTGCTTTGGCTAGGTTCAATGGCATCTCCAAGTCAGTTCTTCGCTTTTCTTGAATGTGCAAGCCCAAAAATAGATTTTCTCTTTCGTGACCAATTGGGTGATTGATTTGGCTGAGTTCAATGGCATCTCCAAGTTGGCTCTTCACTTTTCTTGAAATATGATCCGATTGAGTGTGGCCTCCAAGGAAGGACATCTACTAGATGGCCCCCCCTCCTCGTCTTGGATTCCTTAAGCTTGACTTTGACGGTTCTAGCTTAGGGAATCCCGGTCCTACTTGTATTGGGGGCATTCATAGATGTACGGACAGCGCTATCATGCAGCCCTGCTCTGGGCCCATTGGGGTGGCTGACTCCTATGAAGCACGGGTACGACACGACACGGGTACGTGGGTACGTGATTTGCCAAAAAAACCGGGTGCGAGTACGTTCGGGTACGCCGAATATAATAATATATTTTAATATTTTATTATATATTTATAAAAATTAAAAAAATAAAATTGTAGAGCAATCAAATAACAATAACAACACCAAAATGGAAAATTCTAATATTACTCTTCATTTCATAAGTGATTAAGTTCCATATTTCATAACATGAGGCATCAATACATCATTCATTAGAAAAAAAAAGTCTGTCACCAGTGTGTTGACCAGTGCCTGACAAGATGAATAATTTTTAGACACCAAATTATGAGATTTTTTTTACCGGACTTTTGGGGTTTAATAATGTTTGGACAAAATAGACTTTATGAATTTTTAAAATTTGAAAAATACCCCACCGTTTGGAAGTTAAGAAAGTTAAAATTTTGACCCGACCCTTTTTCTTTGAATTTTGTACTAGAACTGGAGAGTTGACTTTCTTTCCTTTTAGATTTGGGTGTTGAAACTATTTTTAATAAATCCAAAAGGGGGGTATTCCGTTATTTACATGTAAATTTTAAGTAAATGGACAATAAAATAGTAAAGACACACGGCCTGCTTCTTTTAAAAACAAAAGGGGGTACGTACCCCGGACGTACCCGCACCCCATACGTGTCGGGTGCGGGTGCGGGTGCGGGAGCCCCGGGAGAGTGCCCGTGCTTCCTAGGCTGACTCCAATGAGGTGGAGATGCTCTCTAGAACGGGATTTTTTTGGTTTACCGAGCTCTTCTTGATTCTCTTGTGGTGGAAGGGACTCCCTTACTGTCAAATATTAGGTCACGAACAGCGAGGATGTCTTTGGAGATTAGTGGATGCTTTAGAGGAGGTTTTGAATGTTGTGGAGGAGTGCTTGGTCTCGTTTCAGTACATTTTATACTCGGTTAATGGAGAGGTGGATTCTCTAGCTCATAGTGTGGCTGATAAAGATTCTTCGGTTGTATATGATCATCTTCCCCCTTGAGGGGAGTCTTTGGCCTGTTTTGATTTTGTTCCTACATTGTATTTTGTATTTGACAATCTCCTTTGGGGTTTTTCTTTTGCTCTTATTTTTCAATAAAGTGCTTCACCATTCAAAAAAAATGCCCAAGAGGCATTTTGGTCATCAAACTAGTTGTGTTTCTTCTGTATATAGGAGAGGCCTTATCGATTAAGAAAGAGTATAATCTACATTTGTGCTTCAAAACCAACATTCTCATGGAAAAGACAAAAGCAGCCATGTATTATCTGTTAGTTCTCCTAATATAATATAAGACCTGATCCCAGAAAGACTAAAAGAATATCATTTATTGGTCCACGTAAATCCATTAAGTGTAAAAAACGAGATCAAAAAAAGTTGAAATATTTCATGGCCTTACTGACTGAGCCAGGAAAAAAGAGGTGACCTTTTTTGCCCAAAAATTGTCTTAAGACAAAGGTTGCATGTCTCAGCAACATCTAAATAGTATCTACTCGTTATCCTTGGGAGGATGCTTAAGAAAGTGAAAAGGAGATCTCTCTAACTAATTTATACTTCCCGTTAATGTTAGTTAGAAAATTTGGTAGCGATATATAACCCAAAAAAAGTGGCAGGCCTGGTGAGGCCTCCAACCATTAAGAACCTCCCAAGTTCCAAAAGAGTAACCAAACATGGAGAAGGTGTTGGATGGAACCTTTTCTACACCTATTAGTCGTCCCTAAAAACTGCCAAATTAACCGTAGATATCAACACCTTTCTGAAACATCACTATTGTGATCCTCAGAATGAAGCCTACAAGGAGTCCTGGTGGCATCATATAAAAAGACAATTCTAGAAAGTTCCATCACAGTGCATTAGCTTGAGAGAAATATAAATCACATAATTAATTTAGCAAATACCATTCATCTCATCACACTCGATACTATGCTTAAATGCAGAAACTCTAGAAGCCGTGCTCCCTATGGTCGAAGGCATATCCCTAATAACCTAGAAAAGGGTTAGACTGTTAGTTGCCAAAATTCCCCCCATTTCGCATTCACAGAGTAGTAGATCCTCACAAGTCTCAACTACACTCCTTATGCTATAAGTAGTTAACTTTACTCATTGCTGTTGGACAACTTTATTGATAAGTACCACAAAAAAAAATGTCAAATTTGCAAATGGGAAGGTAACACAATCGGATTTTATGTTCAAGCTCAGGCTGAATTAGGTTGGAGCTTGAACAACCAGCAAATGGGGAAGAACAGAGTTCAACCTTTTAAGCCAGCAGAAAATGAAGAGGAGCGCTAGGCCAGCCATAATAGAATATATGTATTAGTTCTGACTTAATTGGATATAACATAAGTATATGATATATACTAACATGTAAAGCAAACCCACCCTTAGATAAATACAGGATTTAGAAAAACCATTTTCGTGTCTAAAATATACTGACACCTAGCTGTTCCTGTAAGTGCCAATAGGTTGTCATCCTACGGACTCCGTACTATCATATAAAGCAGATGCCCAATGGTTCCCCTCGCCCCCCGGTGTTGTGGATTTCTATTATTAAATTAACCTATGTATAGTTCTATGACCATTCTTATCTTCTAGATAATATTGTTTTAAATAAGTTGTCATTCTTTCTTCCTTTCCTTGTTTATGTTTACGTTCGAGACTGTCTACTTCATGTAGTAATTACTTTCTAGAAAACCACAATTTTAGTATTACAGTTTCTCTAAAATTAGAAATTACCATGTTTGAAACTTTCTACTTTAATATTTCCTCTTTTCCTTATTTATATGGGGCCAATTAAAAGGCAAGAGCTGACTGATCCAGCCCAAACCAACAAACTCACACAGCTATCCACAGGAACTTTTAATTCTAAAAAACAACTAGACTAACCAAAATGGAAAATAGGAGCAACATAATTTAATGGAAAATATGATAAGAAGGTTTATCCAACTTAGAATCATAAGATTCGTATTAATAAGAAAAAAGAATAATAATTACTTAAATATCTCACCTCATCATAGCGGCCAAATGCATAATGTAGAGTAGCATCCCCAAGTTTCCTAGTGACTTCAGGGCTAAGTTTATTTTTTGATCCTTTCCTTCTTCCCCTTTTCTTAAGCTGCACATAGAAATAATATTCAACAATCACATACACAAACGAAAGAAAAATGTCAATATAAATAACAAGCGTGACTCGGTCTATGCCAAAATTCTAAATGACATGTATTGCAATCTATACATCTGAAAAAAAAATGAAAGATATATATACATCCGAAATTCTAAATGACATGTCAATACATGTCATCAAATTCTCAAATCTAAAATAACTATCCATGATTCATCTATTAATTCATTATATTTAATTAACTAATATATATATATATACACACACACAAAATAAAAACATCCGAAGAATTATGAAAGTGTTATGAAGTTACATATCATACTTGTCAATATTGTTTCGTTTCATCAGAAATGGAAGAAATGATTCGTACCAATAAGCAAACTTGTACAGATGACAAGAATGAAACATTCTGATCCGGATTTAGTTGTGTACCGGACTATTTCCTTCTGATTCGTTTGTTTCAGACAAAATAGAGTGTTCGCCCTATTTCGCCAGAAAATGTATATTCTAAAATTGACAAAAATACCACTAGCAACTATTTTTATTTTTTGACCATTTGGATCTTATTATTTTCTGGCAAAACGGTAAGGTTGCTCCATTGTGACCTAGTGGTCATGGGTTTGAGTCACGGAAGCAGCCTCTCTGCAAAGCAGGGGTAAGGCTGCGTACATCTAGCCCTCCCCAGACCCCACAATGCCTGGGGCCTCGTGCAATGGGCCGTCCTTTTTTACTAGTTTATTTTAGTTGTATTTTTCTTTTCTTTTCAATTTCAATTAAATTTAAAGAACAAGATGAGTTCGAGACCTTACCCTATGTCATAAAAAAATAAAAATAGATGAGTTCGAGACCTTCTTGAGGAGTCTCATCTATAGGTTCCACTCCCGCTAAATGCGATAACCCAGCATGGGTGCAAGAGAGGAGAAGCGGAAGCGTGAGGTTTAGAAAAGTCTAAGGTTGGGAGCACCATAGGAACGTTTATGTAATATTTTCTTTATATGTCTTTCAAAATTAAAGTATATCAAAAAATAGTAATGTCTAACCCATCTTCATATATATCTTCCAAAATGTAAGTACATAAAAAAAGCAGTAATTTTCTAATCATCTTAATTTTCGTGCCCTCTTTCCTCGTGCCTTCTAAAGACGCGCATTTGTGCGAACTCCAATGAAGTACTTTGAAGCGTTGGAGGAGTATGATGCACTGAGGTTGGTGATGATGGGAATGATGGAGTAATAGGAGCAGGTGGTCTGGAGAGAATGACTCACACCATGAAGTTGGAGTAGTCGGAGTTGCACCAATTGCCTGGGAATTAAGCTAATGAATCACACCATGAAGCTTTCGGAGAGGGTAATTAAGCATAGACTACGAAAAGAGACTAAGGTGTCAGAGAATCAGTTTGGCTTCATGCCTGAATGATCAACTATGGAAGCTATCTTCTTGATTAGGCGGTTAATGGAGAGATTTAGAGAAAATAAAAAGGAACTTCATATGGTTTTCATTGATTTAGAGAAAGCATATGATAGCGTTCCCAGGCGTGTCATAGGTTTTACCTTCTCTCCGGCTCTCCGCCACGGTGCAAAGAACCAGCAATCCAACATATCAGTCAATCTCATTGGGAGGGCCAGATCAGCCCAATCTCTATGTGGTATTATCATAGAGTTGGGATCCTTAGGGGGGAGACAGGTCATTGTACTTTCTTATACTTCATTACATTGTACTTCTTTATTGAATTTACTGGAAATGTTCCAGACATGTGCAACAACGCATGTCACTAGTTCGATGTGATTAAGACATTATGGGTGGCTTTCTTGCTTTAAGCGATAGTTTCTAAGTATGTATCTGTGCGTATTCTAGATTTTACCAAAGTGCCATCTTAAACTTTCATCATTTGCAAAGTTTCCATACGTTTTCATGATTTTACAAGATTTCTACCGAAATTTCCACCAAAACTAAAATATTTCTGTCTTCATGCCAACCGAAACTGAAATTTAAAACATTTAAGGCAATTTTAATGGGTTTGGAAAGAGCCCACTTAGGATAGATAATGGTCCAATAAATTGGAGGACCTAGAGCTTTTCCAATTTGGAAAGGAAGTTTACACTGAGGGAAGTTGGGATATTTGAATATAATCAGCATGATTGAAGATGGTTCTAAGTAAGGTCAAGTCTAAAAGGATTTCTTTTGAATTAGAGAGAGTTCTAGCAGTTTATAAGTCAACTTTAGAAAGTACATCAAGTTGCTAATTTCGTACGGATTGCATATATAGAGTCTACATTCATTCCAATTTGGATTCTTCGATTTTTGGGCAGGTTGGGTTGAATTTTTTCGGGTTGGGTTGGGTTGCGGGTTGGGAATTTATAACCTGACTGAAAATCGGGTTGGGTCGGGTTGGGGTATCGGGCAACCCGACCCGAATTGTAACCCAACCATTTTCTGACTTTCTACATTTATGCACCTACTTTCTGACTTTCTATAAAATGATTCTGGTCAATCTACATTTATGCACCTAATTTCTGACTTTCTATACTAGATCCATTAGTGTCTTCACTAGAAACTAGTGCATCACTATATCATTGACCCTTCATTTCTAACTTTCAATATTGGATCCATTAGTGTCTTAATTAGATGACTTATATGACATCCGTGCATATTTTCTGAGGAAAAATACTGGCAGAAGAAGTACAAGTGGGGCCAACATATTTAGATGGTCTAAAACATGATTCAATATGGAAATCGGGTCGGGATGGGTCGGGTCGGGTTGAGGAAATTGTTCCTCAGGTTGGGTCGGGTTGAACCCCGCCGGGTTGGAACTCAGGTTGGGTCAGGTTGGGTTAGAAAAATGGGTTCCTCGGCTTGGGTCGGGTTGGCCTCAACCCGACCCAAGTTTCACCCCTACCTGCAAACCAATTAAGTACTGCCACAAAATGGATACTAGCCGCTAATACCTCAAGTAGAAAAGGGTAAAGAATTCTATTCAGATGGAGTTCAACAAGTGAAATGGGCAATGTGGGATTAGACCCTCTAGCAAGAAGAGACAAGTAATTCCAGTCTCAACAAGCCAAAGTGGGACCAAGACAATACCTAAGGTGGAGATTTCTTTGAACCAAAAGTTCGTTGGCCGACATTTTGGACATTAAGTAACTTTAAAATTCATTAATAGCTTAAGGAAAATCCACCACCCCTTGGCACTTCACAAGATTTTAAAAGTTTAGCATTTTCTTTCTTGCGTGTTGATGGAGTAGATCATAGATTTAAACCTCCCCCACGTCAGCGTGAACTCCCCCGAGTCGACTCCCTTTTACCATGGCTGTGTTCTATGTTTTGCGACCCTGTTCCACATTTTGCCCTAAAGAGTCGATAAAAATTCCTCTGCCTATCTCGAATTATGACCGCATCAACCGAGTATGACTCAGCCGCACGTTTTGCCCTACAGTGTCGATAAAAACTCCTTTGACTCTCTCGAATTATGACCGCGTCAACCAAGTACTCAACCGCATCAACCGAGTACTCGACCTCATCATGCCAAGTCGGCTATGATTTTTTCCGGCTGCGTTCCGCGCTGTATCCACGTTTTTAAAACATTCAGTGGATATCTCACATACATCGGGAAGCAAGTCGCAAGACTGATGGACTTCTAAATTGATTTTCTCATATTTTATCAACCATGTATTAACGTAGAAAAATAATAAAGTTGTGGAGTCAGCAGTCAATAGCAACTCCTTATGAGTTCCATTGTACTTTGCAAGGCATAACTTCATCATTTTGTGATTTTTAATAGAAATCCAATTCCCTGGTTTTCTATCTATTCTACCTGCGATACAAACGCATCTTCTAATTGACATAACTTCATCATTTTGTGCTTTGTACAGCATAACTTCACCATTGTGCTTTTTAATAGCAATCTGATTCCCTAGTTTTCAATCTGTTCTATCTGCTATACAAACGCATCTTCTAAGTGGCATATAATATAAGGTTAAGAACAGAAATAAGCTCTTCATCTCAAATATACAACGAAAAACCCAACCCAAAACCAACCTTCCCCCCACTCTCATAAAAGCTAGACACAATTACCTCTATTCATAACTGGCCTATAGAGGACCAGGAAAGCTTTGCAAAGGGAACACATTCCTATCCACTTAATCCTCCCAAAATCTCAACCTATTACACACAAATTCAAAAGTGACATGCAAACCAATTAAGTACTGCCACAAAAGGGATACTAGCCTCTAATGCTTCAAGTAGAAAAGCGCTACTGAGAATTCTATTCCGAGGGAGTCCAACATGTGCTCAAGGTGATAAGCGTGACACAAGATATTTTTTTCCTTTTTCTTTTGGCTTCGCAAACTAAAAATAAGCATAGCACAAGATACCCAAAGAAACAAATAAGAGAGATCTCAAATATGAACCTTACCTTTCGGGATTTTCTCCTTGAACCAAAGTTCATCACTTCCATTATTTCACAAATGCTTGCGCCGAAAACATCTTCTTGTCTCGGCTTTTTTGCAGACTCATCACTGCCCAAGCAACTCAACTAGTTAGTCACCTTACCAATCTAAATACATCAAGAAACTCCATCAAAAACAGAATTCCCATTGGCAAATGATTTTAGCACTCCACTCTTTTGATATGTAGCGAAAGCTTCTTGTCTTATAGCGTTTAAAGGGCTGTGAAAAGGTTATTTACATTTCCCAAAAAGCTCTGACAACACCAATTAAAAAGTAAAAGACAAGGAGCTTTCACGACATATCAAAAGAGTGGGGTGCTAAAATCATTTCCCTTCCTATTTTATGAAACTAAAGCATATCTAAAAAATTTATCAATAGTAATAAGAAATAAGAAGAAAAGCCAGGGAATCAATGATGCAATGCAAATCCATATGTTCTTTGGACCAAATTTTGGATAAAGAAGGATGTTTGAACAAAGAATTTTTTACGAATTTTGGTGATTCTATTTAAATTTTCTAAATACTTTAGTTAGGTTTAGAAAGTCCATGTTTTGGGAGAAAAAGAAGTTTGTTGAAGCTTCCAGGGCTTCTATTTTGAACTTAGGATGTTAAAGTTAAAGTAGAAAGGTTGAATTAAGAGTGGTCTATAATTAGAAACAAATTAAGATAGAAAGTGATTAGAGGGGTTTGATTTTGTCTTATTTGGGAATTTTCTATTTTTGGTATGAAATAATTCTAGCAAGTCAGAAAGTGTGTAAGAAATGTATAGGATAGTTGTGTCAATTAACGAACGTGTTTTGGAGGTGAAAAAATACATATTTGTATGCTGCACTCTTTTGGGGTAGTTCTGACTTCTGATTAGATAAGAAAATTCAAAGTTAATGCAAGGAGTTTTACTCTTTTCTCTGTTTTTTTCTCTTTAAGGTGGCTGGTGGCATCATATTTATATCCTAGTCCCCTTCTTTCATTCGTTAAGGTAGGTGCTTGGGTTTATTTTGGGTTTGAACTAAGTTCAGAACTTGTAGTTGGTATTCTAGTTTGTGTAGCTGATGACAGCCATATCTGTTCTTCGATGCTAATTTCAGCCTCTCACATAAACTGAATACTTGATTCTGCTGCAATAGATCTCCAGTGCAAAGGAACTTAGACCACCTCTATATTTACACCTTTTACAAGGTGTTTTCTTTCTGTCAAGAGTGTTGACTTCTATTTAGACATGAGTCATCAATTTACAGAATCAGAAGATCTTTGGGAATCAAGAGAATTATTCCCTTAATACAGCATTCACCTTCAGCGTCTCAATAAAAAAAACATGGAGAGAGAGAGAGAGAGAGAGAGAGAGAGAAGATCCAATTCTGTTAAAGTATAAAAGATTAAATAACGCCATCTAAAACAGCTTAAGTTTTTGGAGTAATTGGTTGTTTCACTTGGTATCCGAGCTAGAGCTACAGGTTCTAGGTTTAAAACTCACAACTCCATGATATTAAAAGTCCACATGTAAGGCCAACCCAAAAAAGAGGGGCCACACATGAGGGAAAGTGTTGAAGTGTAAACAATTAAATAACACCAGCTCCAACAGCTTAAGCTTTTGGAGTAATTGGTTGTTTCACATGGTATCACATGGTATCAGAGTAAAGGTCCTGGGTCACAACTCCTTGATCCACATGTAATGGCCAACCCAAAAGAGGGGCCACATCACATGTGCCATGTGTAGGCCAACCCTAAAAGGAGGGGCCACACGTGAGGGGGAGTGTTGAAGTATAAAAGATTAAATAACACCATCTCCAACAGCTTAAGCTTTTTGAGTAATTGGTTGTTTCAAAAATTCAAAATCCATGGATACATAGCCACTTTTCCAGCAACATCGAAGACACAGAATGAAATCCAAGAATGATGATGATGATGATGATGATTTCCTTGGTTGAGTAACATAGAGTAACATTTAAAAGCACTGTGGCTCTCTCATTAGGTTTTGCATTTGAATCCCAATCTCGACAAAGCAGAATTTGAAAAAAAAAAATGAATTGAATAAATTAACGGGCAGAATATTACCGGTTGCGCTCCTTAATTGCTTTGCGCTTTCTCTCGGCCAGAGCTTCGTACTCGAGACGCTCGAATTGTTGATAAGCATCGTCCTGTGCGAAATCTAAGGGATCCATTTCACCTTCGAATCGTAGAGTGTATTCTCCTTCATCTAGATCCTCCTCTTCTTCCTCGTCATCTTCTTCATCCCCGTCCTCTATCTCGACCTCTCTTTCGGCATCCGCAGTGCAAGAGGCCGATGCCTCTTCAAAAACCCTAGATTCAGTCTCTTCCGCCATGGAAGAGAAAGGATTCGATTAAAACCCTAGAAATAACAGAAAGGACTGATAAAAGATTTGGCTTTTGCGTCAGAGAGACGAATACTAAAGCTAGGGTTTAGATAGGTTTGAAAAGACGGAGATGAGATGGTGAGACGGGCAGGGATACGAGCATCATCAAGTATGAAGGACGATGCTTCATCAACCGGCGAGATGTCGAAGAGAGTTTGCAGTGAGATGCAGAAGAGAGTTTGTAGTTCGTTTCCACGGGGGAAAGCGGTAAACAGGATATAAACGTTTTATAGTGGTTGCGAACACGCCACACGCCACACGCCACACGCCCAGACTAGAGAATGAGAAGAGCAGTTACTATTTATAGGGACCGCCTAGGGGTGCAACTTGGCTCTGGCTCAACCGGAACCCGACGGGTTCAACCCGATTTTGGCTCGGTTTGGGTTGGGTTGGGTTGGGGAAAACCAACCCGATTTATTATCAGGTTGGGTTAGGGTTGAGGCCTTGGCAATCCGACCCGACCCGACCTCCCTCATCTTTTTTCATGATTTTCTTAAGATTATATTTGTTTTCTTGTGTTTTTTTGTTTGGCCCTAGATGAACCCGACTCAACCCGAACCCAATCCAACCCAATTTGGATGGAGATTGGGTTAGGGTTGACGAGGAAGTTGGGTTAGGTTAGGGTTGAGGAAATGCTATCTCGGGTTGGGTTAGGGTTGGCCGCAACCCGACCGATTTGCACCCCTAGGGACCTGTTTTGCATGCAACTCGGGTTGGGTTGGGTCCAAGGAACCCATTTTCCATCCCGAACCCGATTTCCAACCCGGTGAGCTTCGACTTGACCTGACCCGACCCGACCCGAACCAAGGGAGCTTTTTTCCCAACCCGACCCAACCTGAGTTTTTAAGCTTACAAAAAAAAAAAAATTGATTAAAAATGTCGGGTTTCACTCGGGTCAGGTTGCCCCAAACCCTCAACCGGCAACCCGACCCAATTTCCAACTCGAATTGGGAAAACTCAACTTGAACCCAACCCAAGCCAACTTTTTGTTTTCAGGTTGAACCCGACGGGTTCACCTGAGTTGTACCCCTAGTCAAGCGCTTTCTGGCAGGCTGCCCTTGATTTCACACTGTATTGGCTTGTTTTACATGGTGTAATGTCGCACAATCCAGTATTTTCCAAATGTATTGTGGGGCTTGACTATAGGATGATCGAACGCATCCATTCGATGGGCCACAACGTAAACAGGTTGTGTCCAAAAAAATCAATTCCACTGGATGATCCTAGCCCTCCGATCCATAGAGGAACTGTGGAAACCCCTATTGATTAGAGGGTTGGGATAGTCTTATGAAAATGATTTATGGGGCACAACCTATTTTCGTTGTGGTCAATAAAGTTGACTATTAGGGCGACCCCATATAAAATATCATGTATTGGCTCCTCAGGTATTTTCGAAAGAGTGCTACTCTTTCGAATCTCCGCCTATAAGGTACACTTTATGCAAGGCCCTATAAACATGTCCCATACAAGGTTGGGTCTGACCCAGTCATATACCTAGGTGGGCCTCCACTCAGGACCGTAACATACCACAACACTTCTGAATCCGCAGTCCTCGGCGACCGACTCTATGACGGTTTTCACGCTTGCCTTTTTTTCAAGGTAGCCCTTTCCACAGGTCGCCCCTTTCGCGATGGCCCATTATGTGGCAACTTCACTTTAACGACTTTCACCCTAGCTTTTTACCAGGTACCCCTTTCCAGGTAGTCCTCTCCACAGGTCACCCTTTCCGTGACTCAAACACGGGACGCGATGGCTGCTCTGATACCAAGTGTTAGGTACTTTATCAATACGCCAAAAGCCCCAGGCCTAATGGAGCGTATTAGGCAAGGCCCTTTAAACATGTACTGTACAAGGCTATGTCTAACCCAGTCCCATACCTAGATGGACCTCCACTCAGGACCCTAACACCGTCGGCCACTCGCAACTAAATAAAGCAGCGCTCGGTAGAATAAAAATAAGGGATCTGCTATGCATTCTATGGATGACTTTTGCTTGCCTAATTTATGTATGGGATGCTAAACACGGGGGCGCCCTTGCAGAAATAGGAGGAAAATTCCTCTATCCAAGGGTCCTTTCCTCCCATCTCTGCAAGGGCGCCCCGGAGTTTAGCATTCCTCAATTTATTTATTTCATTTAAGGTGGCTGCTCTCTGGTGCAAAGTCAGACGAAAAATGCCTTTATGTGAAATTCCCTAGGAAATCCCTAAAAATAAAAGTAAAAATAGTAGAAGAATATAAGTAGAAGACACTTAATTTGAGGATAAACCCAAACCTACTGAGTACTGATATTGATAATTGTCTGTCGTCTTTCTCTTACAATCAAGCTCTTCTTTATCTTAATTATACTATAATTAACTTCTTAATTCAACTCCCTAAATCAGGCAATTACAACATATGATTATTCCTACCATTAAAAAAAAAAAGTATAATTATTCCATGAATCAAGCAATTACATTAGTACGCTTTTATTTTGGAAACTCGTAAATATGGAATAAAGATAATTTAGGAAGGTCCCTGGCACAACCCGAACAAGATTCTGCACAATCGACCTTCTCTCCCAAAGATAATTTTGGCTTGTATCAATACTGTGGATTTAAGGCATATGGTCGAACTGTATTTTTTGCAAGACTGTGAAGTTACATGGTATTCACAAGACCATTACTTATGATCAAGATTCAAAATTTGTTCTTTATTTTTGGCGTACTCACCGGCCAATGATGTATACCAGGTTGCACTTTAGTATTTATCATCATCCATAGATGGACGGGCAAACCGAATTTGTCAACCGATCATTGGGAACCTTGTTGATCAAAGTGCATTTATGATAGTAGCGATGAAATACGCAAACATAAAAGAGTACTAAATGCACTTTGATGACGTTGATCCAATGAGGGCGCCCTTGCAGGCTGATTTTTTGCAAGGGCACCCTTCAGTTTAGCATTGCTCTTATAGGGTATTAGGAATATTGTGTGATAAGAAATAATATACCCGCTCCCATTGTCTCAATAACAATGACACCCGATTATTTACACTTTTCTTGTTGAGAGTATTTTGGGAATTTTAAAAACTTTTAAAAGCCAATTAATAAAGTGTAAAAGGCCTAGTGCCATAACTAACCCAAGGTGTGGGGATATCTTTTCTACATTTTTGGACGGGAGTATCATTTCCCTCGTGTGTGTGATTGACACATTTTTTTGGACTATTTGAGAGAGAGAGAGAGAGATCACTAAGGCATGCATTTTCCATACAAATCAATACAGTACATTATTATATGATGAAAACGAAAAATAAAATCAAAGACAATAACAGCAAACAGCCAATCAATCGGGCAAAGAAGTCAAGAACCCCATCTTACTTCAGCCCAAGAACAAATCAGTTTAGTAATTACAATTACAAATAAAATGATATAAATATATGGTTTATGATTGATTTTTAGTGACAAACATGGATTAGTTCTAAATCTCTAATCCATTCACTTAGGCCATGCTTTGGCAACCATGAACTTTTTTCATGGAATATTAGTTCACCAAGTGATGACAGAGGGGCAGGGAGAGTGAGAGAGGAAGAGAATTGAGAGGGCAAGAGCGAGGACATGGTGAGAAGTGGATGAAAAATAGGGAAAAAATCTATTTTGGGTAGAGTTTTTCTTTTCCCTATTTGTCAGCAACTTCTCACCCCCTTCTTGCCCCTATCCCACGCCGGATAAACTAATATTCCATGAAAAAAAAAACTTCATTTTTGCGAAACAACCCCTTAATTTTAACAATTTGCCTTCACCCAGAGCGCGACTATTTCCCATAGCCCCATAGATCCATCTCTCCCCGCAGCGAAAGTTGGTTTATTTGGTGCACCGATGAGTTCGAATCCCCAAACCTCACCCCTTTGGACGGGTCCTCTTGGCCAAGATGACTAGTCACTAACCTATCGAGCATCGTCCAATCATTCAAGCTCTCGTCTCTCCCTTCAACCAATTGTTGACTCGGCTCGCTCGATCCAACCTCAATTCCTGCTTCGCACGCTTGATATTGCACCTGCCTGGCTAGGCTCTCGCCATTCTCCCCAGCACTCTGGCCCGAAAGAAATTGCTTGACCATGGCGGGGGAGTCACTAGGGAGATTAGTGAAGTGGTTTTGGAATTGGGTTTGGGTTTGAGCTTGGATGTGTGAATAAGGAGGAATTGGAATGGGGGAGTAGTGGAGAGGGAGATCTTGCTTGTAGAGATCGAATGTCTGGAGCGTGTCTTGGTTGTGGGGGCGGGGATCATAGTGCATGTCATTGAGGGCAAGGATGCGAGATTGATCGTTTGTCGACATGTTGTTGATTTGGCGCTCATTGTTGACACTCGTGCTGCCTTCGTTTCCGACTTTAAAGAAATTCTTCTTCTTGAAGACACGACACACTACCCAGCCATCTTCCTGCAAGTGCAAACGTATAAATTTGCAGTCGGAAATACTACATCTGAGTGTTCAAAGTATAAATGATTAAATAACACCAACTCTAACAGCTTAAGCTTTTGGTTGTTTCACATGATATCGAGTCATTGCCTCAAGGCAGTCTTGGGTTCAAAGCCCAACAACTTCTTGTTATGAAAATTCCACGACCAACCCAAAATGGGGGCCACACGTGAGTGGGTGTTGAAGTGTAAAGGACTGCAGGATAGTTCACACCCCTTTAGAGGGGGGGGGGGGGTGGGGGGGTGAAGCATAAATGAGTAATTAACACCACAACTCTAAGGCCCTGTTTGTTTCATATTGTGATAGCTGATTGTCAGCCCCTTATCCCATTATTGGCTCAAAATTACGTTCAATTTTGGGTCCCATAATCAGATGGAGCTAACAATCGCTTGTCACAATCCGAGTCCAAAACCAATTATTGGACTCAAAATTAAACGTAAATTTGAGTCCAGTAATTGAGCCCTTATTTTATAGAACAACTTTCTTATTGGCTATGGATTGTGGAAATGTTAACAGCTTTTAACTTCTAGGGTTGAACCTTTAGCTGACCTTGTTAAGGCTTTGTTGAAAATAGGAGTGCCTCCATTATTAAAAAAAGGCAGTGCAGACATTAATTCCCAGTGGAATATTGTATATTAGGACTATAATTTATGCGAATTTTAGACCATTGGACCAGAGGGGGAGAGAGTGAGAGAGTGAGAGGATTGAGAGTGAGAAAGAGAGAGTGACAGTAGCACTTGCTTGCATGTCGTCGTTCTCCTCTAGCCGATACTCGTGCATGATCCAATCAGTTTTCTGGCCATGTGGTGCTCTCCCTCTGTAAAACACCAGTGTCTTTCTCATCCCGATCTTCTTGTAGCTGTTCCTTATGCACTTATCTCTCCCCGTCGCCTTCCAAAACCCTGCATTTGTCGCCCTATTCGTTCTCGACCCCGTCGGATACTTCCTGTCTTTGTGACTGAAGAAATACCACTCATTCTGCGGTGTAGATCCTATCTTACACCTCTCTGAGTACAACAAACCACCAAACATATTATTTATATTGAATTCAGATAATAATGGTCTACAAAAAGAGGTGGTAGATACCAAAACAAGAGGATGGAAATATCAGTTTCCAATAAGTTGCCTACTACTAGCATCAAGTGTTTGGAGTTAAGACTAAAGGCTATGTTTGGCTACCATGCATGAAAAATATTTCATGGAATATTTGTGGGACTAGATGTGAGAGATGGGCGGGGGGGGGGGGGGGGGGGGGGGGGTGGGGGGGGCGATATCATTTCCCAAAACCATATCATTTCCCAAAACCAATTCTAGATAGGTATCTTCTTTTCACTACTATTTACGGGTTGGAAAAACAAATATTCCATGGAATAATTTTTCATGGTAGCCAAAGATGGCTAGAAGGATTTGTGTGGGTTGCCCGAATCAATATCCGATTACTATTCTGACTCTAATATAAATAGAATGTAAACAAATTAAAATTAAAAATTCCAAACAATGATCATTTCGAGAGGGACGGAATCATAATACCGCCGGAAAACAGATTCTGGAATTTTTTTCGCATTTGCATTGATGGAATCAGGTGGCTGGAATTCGCCTCTTATTTCGAAACCACCTGATCCCATCGAATCACCAATAGGAATGGCTAAATGCTTGCCACAACTAATCCGAGAACAAATTATTTTGTGAAAGAGAAAGTTAAATTTCTATGGTCCCCATGAAAATTAAATTGCAGATTTTTAAAGTGTTGCTTTTGAAAGGAAAATGATATGAATGAAATGGGTAATTGGGTAATCTCAATGGGAAAAAAATGATTGAGAGATGATTAAATATGTAAAGATAAGAGTAACTTTATTGTGACTTCATGCAAATTTAATAAATAATAAAAAAGAAAGAAGTAAATTTAACTAAATAAGAGGTTCATAAAATGGATTAATGTAATTAATTAATTTTGCTCAAGCCAAGTACACAAGTAAAGATAAGAGGCACTTTATTAATGTGATTTTATCCAAATTAATTACTAAACAATCTAAACGAAAGAAGAAAATTTAACTAAACAGGTGGTGTATAAAATGGATTAATGTAACTAATATGACTCAAGCGACGCTGGAACAAAATTTACTCACTTGGGTATTTTATTTTTTAATTTATTTGTAAAACATCAAAAAACACAAAAGATTTGGAAAAATTAACACTAAATAATTAAAAAGAAAGGACAAAATTACAGCAAATTACTATCCATTTTCTCTAGCTAAAGACTCAGGGCATGTTTGGCAACCATGTACAATTATTCCATGGAATATGAGTGGGTCCAGTTATGAGACATGGGCTGGGGGAGAGACTTGAAACGGTAGAAGTGAGGGGAGCATGAAAAACCCTTGAAAACTGAGAAAAAAAAACTCCATGATCGAAGAAGATATATTTTTTCCGCTGTTTTCAGGGATTTCTAACAATCTCTCCATGCTCTCTTCATATGTGTCGTCTCAAGCGTCTCCCTACCCTAATTCTCAACTCATCCTTCGTTATTGGGCCGAGAAATATTCCATGGAATAATTTTTTATGGTTGCCAAGCAGGTCCTTAAGTTGGAACCCATAGTTAAATTCCATATATGCACAAGAGCTCAACCCATGTAACTAAATCAAATTCACTGACCTTGCAAGTCCCATGGCTCCATTTTGTTCAAGTCCACCTCCTTAATAACATCCAAATCAAACTTTTGGAAAGAAATCTTCTTCCTCAGATAATAATGCAGAAGCTCTTCATCCGTGGGATGGAATCGAAACCCCGGCGGAACTCCGGCATTCGACGATGCCATTTTCCGGCTAAGGGCCCTTTCTTTTACAGTTAAGGACCCTTAATTTTCTTTTACTGTATAAACACCTCTACGTGGGGTGTCACGCACACTTATATACCTCCCTCCGTGTCAAAGAGTTGACGCCGGTGGCTACGCCGGAGGACTTGGATAAAGATATCGTAGAAAGCAAGTCAAGGTATAAAGACTAAGAAGTCTATACTCTCTAATTAAATATTAATTGTGCACTAAAACTCGCTCTTCAAGAAGAAAGAAACGCGTTTTAGTGACCAAAACTCTTCTTACCGATACTGTCTATAACTCGGCGGCTTAAAATTATTCATATCAGCCCTCAAATGTTTAAACTAAAGGAGACTCGCACCCATGAAGGTTTTTTTAGTTATTATTTGTGGGACCCACAAAAATGAATTATTTAAACCGTTCTTTTATTTTTTCACATCCATTGGAGATAGGTTTCAATAGGTATTTGAAGATCGAAACCATTCTTTTGGTGGACCCAACATTGATAGATTGTACCCCGAATATTGGTAGGATAATCCAACCCATTCGATCTGTAGAACAGTACTTAATAGAAACCTTTGCCAATCAGAGGGTTCAGATCATCCTATGAAGATGATACCGGGGCACATCCTATATAAGTTGGGCCCCAACAAATGAAAAAAATACGTGCACTTACATGGATACGCTATATCAAAATTCTCTTTTAAAATCCCACAATGCCGAGTATATCATTAGGATTGGATCCCAATGATTCTTATTGGGTCCCACGTAGAACATGAGTGTATGATGCAGACCGTTGATCGTAGAAATCACGAGTGACCGTTATCCCATGCCGAAGGGACGTACTGTCCGTAAGTTTAAGTCCTAAAAAATTCAACACTAAAAAAAAATAATAAAATAAAAGAGGAATGCTACACATGGACAATCACAGCAAACTCTAATTGCAGGGTGTGTTTCGTCTTTGGGCACAGGTAGAACATAGCGGTTCATCTAGTGGGGCCCCACTTTAAAATAAACAACATCACATTCTTGGGACAATTCTGACCGTTCATCTAGTGGGCCCTATTATAATCCTGGCATGGAATGACAATCCTCAACGGCTCAACATATACATATCATGTCAACCAATAAAACCTCCTTTTCCAAAATATCACGTTTCATTAAACTCAAAGTTCGATTCAGCGGTGCCTCGGAGAAATTTGGGTGGTTTTCTTTGAATTTTTATAATCCGAAAACGATCCCGAGAAAATAAAAAAATCACATTATTTTGGGATTTTTGAATTGTTCTCAAAGCAAGTCCCGGGCTAACAGCAAGGCTCTGTCTTGGGATTTTCGCCTTCGGACGGCTGAAAATCCATAAAATAAATTAACAATATTCGGAATTTAATTGAAATAAATAAAAAAAGGCCTAAATATATACAGAGCTTGAGAATTAGCGGCCATAGGCCGAGCTTAGGCATGTGGGGACGACTTAAAAAAAATTATGATATTTTACTTGATTAGGATACACGTTTTCTAAATTCTATGATATTGTGATTATATTTCTTTTTACATAAAAAAATATACGGGCGTGGGAAGGTCATGCAAAAAGGTGTAAATTTTTATTGAAAATAAATGGTGATAGGGGATGACTTTGATGCATATCAGGTGGAGAGAGAATGTTAGAATAAAATAGGAGTGATTTTCTGTATAAATTATATACCGAAAGTTCATTTACAGAAGACAATACCTATGTCAACATTCATTTGGCTAGACATATTTTGACATTTGAATAACTATATGGGCATCTTTGGGTACACAAGGAGGAAATTTTTTTGAATTTTTTCCATGGAAAACTATTTTTATGAGATTTGGTGAGACACTATTTAAGGTAAATGTTCCTTTGATGTGAGGTAATTAAAAAAAATTCATAAAAAAATATGATAAGAAAACCTATGCTCTAGCTATGATTTTTTTCACGGGAAAAAATTTCACTGAAAATTCTTAAATTGAAAAAGGTTAATTCTATTTGTTTCTATGCTACAATTATAGTGATCAATCAATGGGTTGATCCGAACCATCCATTTTAAAGGCCTCGGTTCGGATCCTTTATGGCAGAAAAATTACACAAATCATGCAGTACTAATGTCCAATGATGTGTATTTTTTGTCCTTGAACATGAAAGGTCAAAAAATAAATGTAGGTGACGACAAAAAATATTATTGGACATTAGGGTTACATGATAAACAGATTTTGGGGCATATGTGATCCAAACCCGAATCCCATAAAATGGACGGTTCATATTAATCTGCTATATTGTAGTGGGCGTGCCTCAGTAAACCAGCCATTAGCACAGCCTAGTGTGCCCACCAAGTAAATAGGGCACTTTTTCTTGAACTATTGCAAGTTGTATTAGGGAAGAGGGATGAGCTCCAGTAACAAGGAGGTCAAATGTACAAAGAAAAAGCCATCAAATGAAATGTAAAACAATACATCAAGAAGAAGATAATAAAAAATCTCTAGACCTCTGGTTCATCCTGGCTCTCTGGCAAGCCGATCATCCTCACTATTAGCGGAGCAACGGACATGTTGAAACCGCACCGAATGCCCCTCCACACGGTCTTGAACATGGAACTTAGCATTCTATAATTCCTGTATTTCTAATAGAGTGCTTAATTAAATCTGGCTTTGTCACATCCGCTGTCATGATTATTAAAAAAAAAGCGTTAGTGGCCGGTTATTTCTTCGGCCTCAAGTTTCTTTTGCCTTGGACTTTTTAGGATTCAACAGACGGCACCCCTCATTAAATGAGATAACCAAAACATAGAAAAGAAATTTTATAGAGATATTATTTTTGAGAAAATAAAATAACTAAATCTTTGGCAACCTTGATTTTTTTTCATGTTTGCAAGATTTTTTTTCATGGAATATTAGATTACCAAGTGGCGAGATAGAGAGGATGGAAGGAGATAGAATATTTCCTTACTTTCCTACCTGTTGGCATCATCTATATTTTCTCCCCACCCAACTCTCCTTACCCCCCCTCCCACAACTTATAATCTTATATTCGTGGCAAAAGAAAATTCATGGTTGCCAAACACGACCCAAGTGCGTAGCCAGAACATTAAAAGGAGTGTGATAGAAAGAGAGATGTAAAATGCCAAAATTAAAACGGTTGGAACTTGCATTAAGCTGATGATTGGGCTCTCTTATTTTTATCAGTTACTCAAATCACCCATATTCTCTCATTGCTCTCACTTTTTAATGATACTTTGTGATCAAATAACTCATTAACAATAATATAGCCTATATAGCCCATTGATTTGCTTTTAGGCAAGTTCCAACCGTTTTGATGTTGGCAGTTTACCTCTCTCACGAAGATGTGAGGTCACAACGTCACGTGGCTCGTTGGACGAGGACGTTCAATGCTGAAACATATGTCACTGATATCAAAGCAAGTATAAGTGAGTTTCGAGGCTTCTTCGAGGTAATGATACGGATGCATGTTACCAGCAGGGTCAATGGAGATGTTCTACGCAATCTCATAACCCTACTCTTCTAGAGTTGGCTAGCGCATCTCCATTTCATTAATAACACATGCATGCCTTGCCTCTCCTCCCTTCATTGTGAAGTTACCATGTGTACGTGTAAACACCCCATTCCATGGGTCAAAGTGACGTAAGAAATCGTCATATTTCTCTAATTTGTGAAATATATTAAGTGTCCAAACTCATGCAAAATAAAACTCTTGAAGGGTTAAGCAATTGATAGCTAGAACATTGTTATACAGGGTTAAGCCACAAATTATTAGAACTGGTTCAAATTGTTTTTAGGATTTCCTTATTCATCCTTACATAGGTGAGTTTTTCTATTTCACCGGTGAGATTTTTCCAGGTATGGTTAAAAGCCTGCAGGATGGAATCATTTGAAAGGATCAAAGAATTCATTAAGGGCCCGTTTAGATACCTCATCTTTTGTATTTGGATTTGGAATTGAGTTATGAATACAAAATGAGTAGATCTGCCCGCTCATGTTGAGGGAGACAGAGAGGGAAGGGGGTACTTCCTACTGGAGAGGAGAGGTTGAGGAGCAAAGAGCGTGAAGCAAACTACTAGATTTGTGGATTTCCAATTACTTATTTCTACAACATATTTGGAAATCTGGTTCTCTTAACTATCAGTCACTGATTTGGAAATCAAATTGATTTGATCCGGATCCAAATCACAACACAACGAGGGCTACAAATGTGAGAAATCCAAATCAAAATCTTCTTAGCATCCAAACGGGCCCTAAGTGAAATAAAGAATCAGATAGATATGAAAATTTAAGGTTCTACACTCTTCTAGAGAAGGTAAGTACCTTTTAGAAGAATTAGGAAGATTATCTTGAAGATAATACTTTTATAACTTAGTGGGCTCCACCTGTATTTCCCTAGTTAGATAGTGTGGCATAGAATATAAATAAAACTTTATTAGACACGGTTCGATCATTGATAAGCTTCTGTAATGTGCCTAATTTCTTCTATGGTTGTATCTTTGAGATCTTGTGGTATACATTCTCAATCATGTTCCAACACGTCAGCTTTTTAAACCACATATGAGATATAGGAGAGCAAGAAACCTCGACTCAATTAAATGAGGACCGGCGGTTGTCTATCCTATGTTAACAAATTACATACTAAAAAGTTCGAGATAAGGATTGCGATATGCATATTCATTCAATATCTATAGGAAATAAAGGGCCATTGCTTTTATATCCTAAACTAGCAAAATTATTTTGTTAGCAGAAATATCACACATATTGAAGAGGAAATCTTCCCCAGTGCTAACAAGGGGGTAGGGTTATCTTGAGAAGAGTATTATGGGAACACATGACTCATAACTTCAGCGGAAGGAATGAACTAGAGCGTACAATTCCTAAGGTGATATCCCTCTGTCATGACTTCAATGCAAGTAGATGACTAGAGGCAATGAAATAATTCTAATAGAGTTTGGACTCTAGTAGATTCAATAGAGGCGTTTAAGCCCATTGAACGTAAATAGATTTACAAGAAGCGGTGTTAGACATCAATGCGAGCAGAGGACTAGAGGCAATGAAATGAAAAATTTACTAGCTTTATTCCAATAGAGTTTGGACTCTAGAAGATTAACTAGAGGCGTTTAAGCCCATCTAATGTAAATAGATTTACAAAATCAATAAAGGCCCCGATAGAAAGGTAGCGACCTATAAAGCGAGGTTAGTGACAACAAAATGTTATGGTCACAGCGATGGTATTGACTATAGGGTGACTTAATTTTCACCATTGTACATAGTAAAGTCTATCAAGATTGCATTAGCTATAGTTGCACACTGTGATTACGAAATCTCATAGAAGAATGTTAAAATCGCCTTCTTGCATGAAAAAATTCAAGAGGATATCTATATGCTCCAACACAAGGGTTTTGAACCTCCTAGAAGAGTACTCCAAAGGTGTGTGAGTTGCTCAAGTCCATATGTGGATTAAAGAGGGATTTTCGCAGTTGGAACTTATGTTTTTGATGATGCATCTAAAGAGTGTCTCCTCACAAAACTAGGTAGCGGTGTATGTTTGCAAAAGGATTAGTGGGAGCATTATGACCTTCCTTTTCTTGTATGCCGATGATACCACTCATTCTGAATGATGTACGGATCCTGTCAAATAACAAGACTTGGTTCACGAGTCACTTAGCATTGTAGGATTTAGGAAAAGCATTTTATGTTCTTGGTCTCAAATTGTTTAGATATAACGATAAGATGATACTATGACTATCACAAGAGAACTAGCCACTATCGCTTGGTTTTTTTTCATGGTGATCCAAATTTTGTCTGGATATACTAATTCATGCTTGGAGTCCGATATTGATGTTCATTACTAGATTTCATCTTTTTACTAGCCATTGGATAGACTATCTTGAGAAATAGCAAATGAGATTCCATGGACTGAGCATTATTATTGCTGTGTGTGTTGTTGTAATGTTTATTGTGTGGTGAAGAAAGTACACTGAGGGATTAATATTTCATCGAGTTTCAGGTGGACCTGGTGCAAATTGTAGATATGTTGGGAACACCCAACATTTCTGATCTTTTTCCTATTATAGCCCCGTTTGATGTACAAGGTGTGAGCGCAAAATGAAGAGCCTCTCGTTATGGTTCGATCGGATCTTTAGTAGTCGATCAACTGATAGCAATTAATAAAGAAACAGGAGGGTGGGTCGAAAGAGACCAAGGATTTCCTCGATATCCTTTTGCAATTGCATAATGGTTTTGATCCCAAAGCCCAATTGACCATGTCCAACGTCAAGGCCCTGTTATTGGACTTAGCCGTGGGTGGGACCGAGACTATGTGGTGCGCCATGTAGGAGATGATGGCGAAACCAGAGATAATTAAGAAAGTGCAAGAGGAATTAGACGCAGTGGTGGGGAAGGATACATTTTACAAGAGTCTCTATAATCCCCGATTGCGTTATTTAGAAGGGGTGGTGAAAGAAGTGCTACCTTTGCACCCAATTGAGTTTCAGGAAACTACTAAAAATCAGGAACCGATCCTATTTTGAGTAGAGTTTTTTGTTTACTGATTTTCTACATCGACATTAGCTTACTAATTTTTAGCCACTTCACCTGCCCTACCCCTCTCTCACCACTTGGAGACACCTGTTAATGGTAAAAAAAAAAAATCTTGGCTGCCATATGTGCCATAAAACAGCAAACAGATGAAAGAACTAACTTACAACAAATTACAATCCATTTTCTCTAGCTTTGCACTTAAGTTCAAACCAATGGATTTAGTGGTGCGGGCCTTGTGTCCGAACCACTCAGACTAAAGTTTAAGAAATGGATTAGTGTAATTACTATGACTCAAGCAACACAGTATATAACAAAGTTTAGGTACTTGGTCATTTTTAATTATTTCAGAAACATAAAAAAAGAAAATACTTTATAAAAGAATTTCATCATAGCTATTGAACACTGTACACATAATTTTATCTTTAGTCATTAAATACCTCTTTATATGTTTGTTTTTGCACGGAATTTTTTTTTCATAAAACTCGCCGAGTCATCATGGCTACTCGTCCGAGTCCAAAGTTCCTAGCGACCAATATCAGCCAGTTTTACAAGGCTGCTGATATTGGCACTACCATGTTTTGATAATCACACTAACTCATTATGTCTTTTTAGTATTTAAACTGCTGTCAAAAGGTTATTACAGTCCCTAAGTTCTCAAAAGCCAATTAAAAACAGAAGACAAGCTGAGTTTGTGCAATTATTAAAATATGGTAGTGCTACTTAACAATTTTAACTTGGGTTTCCGAGGATTCCAATAAGTTTTACCCGCTACTTAGGCCTAAAATCTTTCTTTATTTAGGGGCATTAGTGGGGCTCACAAATGCACACTAGTATTTAAATCCATTAATCCAGCCCACAAACCCAAAGGGTAGTAGTAAAAATTGAATATTAACCCTGTTGATGGCTAACATGCAATTTTAGTGTTCGTGTGACTCTAAAAAGTTGCCATTAAAGTCCATGTACTCTCAAGAGTCCCAAGTATCCGCACATTCAAAGTCCAAATCCCCATAGAGTCATGGACGATTTCACGAAGTTCACGAGTGATTTAAAATCCAGCACGACTAACCCCCCCCTTATTATTTAAACAGCTATGAAAAGGTTATTATGGTCAGGGGTGGTTATTCTGTTATAACTGAACAGAAATAACCGAAATTTGGTAACCGAAACCGAACCGAAAAAAGATTCGGTTATTCAGTTATAACCGAATAACCGAATTGTGGGAGAAAGAGAGGGAAAAAAGCAAAATCCTGGTTTGGATCGGAGGGCTAGATCATCCGATCGAAATGATTTTGATGATCCTGCGGAGTGCTAATTAAGTTGTGATCAATCAAATTGACGGTTTTGATGAACCTACAGAGTGCACATATAGCACTGTTTTTTTGGAAAAAATAAGGTTTTTATCATAATTTATGTTTTAACCGATTTTTTTTTAAGACAACCGAAACCGAATAACCGAATTTCCAAAAAAACTAACCGAAATGGAAAAAAACCAAATCAAACCGACCAATTCGGTTCGGTTCTTCGGTTATAACCAAATAATGCTAACCCCTAATTATGGTTCCCAAAAAGCTCTCCAAAGCCAATTAAAAAAGAGAAGAGAAGCTGAATTTGTGCAATTATTAGTATAGAGATTTTATATGATGTGTGGCGGTATAAACCTGTATTTTTCAAAAATTAGGGAACGGCCCACTCCATAGGATGATCCAAATCGTCCATTTGTTGGACCACAACGTAAATAGGGTGTGCCCCAAAAATCATTTCCATAGGGTGACCCTAACCCTCCTATCTGCCCCTCCTATCTATAGAGGGTCTGCACATTATGGAAAGTTGGAAACATCTATAGACGGAGGATTATTATGGAAATGATTTTTGGGCACAAACTATTTACGTTGTGGCCTAACAAATGAACGGTTTGGATCACCCTACACGGTACTTTTTAAAAAAATACGGATTTATACGGCCACACATCATATAAAATCTCTGTATTACTGGTACTTCCCGACTCCCGTCCTTAACCAGTAAATAGATTCTTAGTAATCTTAAACCCATTTGTAAAAGGCAAAAGGCAAGTACCCTCTTTGGCACTCTTCGTCTCGTCTCTCATTTCTAATCACCGTTCTCTTTAGTCTTTACAGCTCAAAGCGGAAAAGCTAGGGTTTCCGTTTTTCGCACTCCAGAGCTAAAACTCGTAAGTCCTCCCCCTCAACTCCATCTTTCTCTGATTTTTTTTCGCCTCCCATCGTTCTTCCTTTACCCACTTGAATTTTCTCTGCAAATTTCTGCATAAATCACGGTATGAGTGACGTACGCTTTGAATAAAAAATTAATGTATTAGGGTCTGTGATGCAGAAACGTGTTCATGTATTTACTGATTTTTAATCTATTGTCATACTGATTCTGGGATACAGAATTTTCTCATGGCGTATTGTTTTGGCTTTAAAGATTATTTTTAGGACTTTTGTGTGAGTTTGTTTCAAGAAAGAAGAGCGCAGGGTTGTGAATCAGAACCACGCAATTTGGCTAACTCGAGTAAATGAGAGGAGACAGGTTATGTGGAGATGGAAGAATGTGGTAAAACCTGTTGTTTTCAATCGAGATTACAATAGGTTAGGAGTCTTGTGTTCATTCTGGTGGACAGATCCTATTGTAGGGTTTATTTCTTTCATTCTTGATCTTTGTGGAGTTTGCTTTGTGCGAGCAGTAATAGATTTTGTTTTTTAGAGGTTTTGTGTGGGTTTGTTTCAAGAAAGAAGAGCATAGGGTTGTGAATCGAAACCACACAATTTGGCTAACTTGAATAAATGAGAGGAGAGAGGTGATGTGGAGATGGATGAATGTGGTAAAATCCGTTGTTTTTTATCGAGATTACAATAGGTCAGGATTCTCGTTTTCACTCTTCTGGAAAGATTATAAATGTAGGGTTTACTTCTTTCATTCTTGAGTGGAGTTTGCTTTGTGCGGGCAGTAGTAGATTTCCCTTTTAATCTGTCAGTCTCTTTATATCCCTAACATGATGCTGTGTCTTAATATGCTCTGAGCTGATGTATCATTTTTAGGCTTCAAGTCAAGGACAAGAGGCTGAAGCTCATGCCAATCGTATTTAATCGGCCAAGGACGATCCTTTTTTGAAACTATCATGTCAATTAAGACCTTGCTATCTGATTCCAACCAAACATTCAAGAATTCAAAGGTTTTATAATATCTAAGGCCATCTAGAATGCTTCTAGCTTCTGCCTGGATATTGCTTTCAATTCCATAATAATGAGAGAATGCAAAGATAATCCTACCATCTTGATTTCTAATGATCCCACCACGTCCAGATAAGCGAAGATTATCCTTGGACGCCTTGTCAGTATTTAATTTTAGCTCACCTAGCTCGTGCCCTTCCCAGCAACATGAGTACCTCTTAAGGCTTTTTGATAGTTCAGGAAATATCTCAATGCTGCCAAGAGCCATCTCTTCCCAAGAGCAATTTGAAGATGGAGAGAATGAATTGACAAGCGTTTCCCCCCCAAGTAGTCACAACTTTAATTAACGAACTAATTGGCTTAGAAGAACCCTCCATGCGCATATTGCATCTCTCCCATCATATGTCTCAGGTTATAAGTGAGGAATGCCCTTCAGAGTAAAATCGAAATTTGACTTACTTTTCTTTTTGGGTAGCTCAAACCACTGAAACAACCTAAATAATCAAGAAGAGGCACCCCAAGATAGAAAGAAAAATGATACCATATAGTTCTCGCCACATCATTGTCAATGAATACATGATATATCTCATACTCTTTAGGCATTACACAACACATACTTGGAAGGAAGTGTAATGAATATTCCTTGACCGGCTATTAACAGGGACTGCATTCATAAATTTTTTCCAAATGAAGCATCCAAGTTTCGCCGAAATTCCTTCAAAATGAATATAGACCATCTTCTCTTTGGAAATTTAGTTTGTACCATATTCCATGTTGATTTATTAGTGCAGTTGTCTGATTTATTAGGAGTCCAAACTCCAAACTAATACATCTTCATTATCAATTATCCTGACCATAGATGCTTTAATGCCATTAACAATGCTTTGCGAAATATTACGCTCCACCTGGGAAAGTTTTCACACTCCAGCTTCATTTATAACATCCTTGACCAGTAACTTAAGGGACTTATATAAAACACTCATAACTCAAAGAAACCGAGTGATATTGGTGGGGAATGACCGAATTACCCCTCTTATAATTTAAGTGACTTAAATGACACCTTAATGACACATACAGATTAGAAAATGGGCACTATGATGGTCCCCATCAGTAACTTTCCCTCGGTGAAGTATGTTATAATGATCCACTCATAAAAAATTGTTAAAGTAGGTTTACCATTGAATGATAAAATCTTGTTTTTGATGCCTTTTTTTCTTATGTCTTTTGAATTAAAGTACCTTTGATCAAGAAATAGGAATCACATGTACTTATTATGCAGCACATCAATTTTTGTAATAGTTCATGATTTATTTATTGCTGCATTTCAGCATGAGCGGACCATTTGATTTCCTTTTTTGTTTGTATGTGTAAATGGATAAATAAATTTGATAAATGTGTATTTTCAGGCTTCTATTGTTCTGGATTCCTCTCTTTGACTACTGATTTTTTTTTTCTGGCTGGATTTGCAGATAATATCTGGGAGACCATTCACCGTGCATTAAGAAATCATTTTGAACATGGCAAATTTTACAATAAATAGTATATTGGAGAAGGTGTGGTTTTGATTAAAATGGATTGTTTTACTTGTACTTTATTTTACACGCTGTTCTATACTTTCGGAATGATTTCGTTTCACTTCGCCCCTAACATGTTTTAGTAGGCCTGTACTAATTCTTCTCGTTTGTTTTGTAGATGACGGGTAAAGATAAAGATTTCAGATATATGGCAACCTCAGATTTGCTCAATGAATTAAGCAAGGAAGGATTCAAAGCAGATACTGACCTGGAGATCAAATTGTCACAGACTGTCCTCCAGCAACTTGATGACGCAGCGGGCGACGTTTCAGGGTTGGCTGTGAAATGGTCTGTGTTTTGCGACTTCATTCGCATTGGTTCTATGGAAGTTTATCTCTCTCTCTCTCTATCTCCTCTTCCTCCTCTCTTTCTTCAACCTTTTGCTTTCTTCTTAGGGTGAAATTGCTAGACTCCTGTCCAATTTCGCACAGGAACAGGTCTGTGTTTTGGTAACCGACACGGGTACTTAGTGTTGCACTTGACAAAAGTATTGGATGTGTAGTCTTGGCCTCATGTGAATGATTTTATGTACTGTTTGGATGCTGCATTAAGTTTGTTATGACATGGTTACTTAGTTTTTGCATGTTGATTTTATTATGTCTTCAATTAGTGTTGTTGCTGGGTGGCATTTCATCACTTTCCACTTGATTCCACCCAACATCCAAGCCCAAGATGATTTAGTTATAAATTTTGATATTTTATGAAATTTAAGGTTTCAATGGGGGGCGTAATAACTTAAACTTATCTAAATGCAGTGTTTATCTTTCATACACAATCCTTATAGAACTTAAAACCTATCGTCAATTTTAATTTAATGTTTTTTACATTTTGGAAATGCTGAAAAAAGTCTGTATCACTCCTAAATGCATATTGGCGGAATCTAGCACATGAATTGGTTAGTCCATTTAGAATTCGCTTTTCATTTACAACTTTTTTCTTCTTTTGAACATGTAATTCATCAAAAAAGGAAAATATACAAAGCAAGGATAGCCGAGGGAGAAAAAATGAGAAAAGAAAGAAAAAGAGAGAAAACAAGGAAACCAAAGCTCAGGCAAAAATCTAAAGAGCTAACCAAGCAAGCAACACGGATATCCAGACAAGACAAGCTACAGAATTTGGCATTTCTGCCCAAACAAGAACATCTTCACACCGCACCATGAATTAGCTAATTTATCCGCTTTGAGTTTCCTTCTTGTGGATATGGGTGCAAGTCCACTCCTCAAAAATTGAGCAAATAGCCTCCATTTTTCAACAGAGTCATGGGAATCACTAAGGAGGCCACGACTCGTCTTTGTGCCAAGAAATGGTACTAAAAGTCATCCTGAAAACACTTTACTTGTCATCAAATGATATGGAGAAGTAAGCTTGCCTTTTAGCCAAGAAATGGTACTTAGAGAGTCACCGTTGAAACACTTTATTTGTCATCAAATGATATGAAGAACTAATGAATATTGGTATCAAATCTTCACATTCTTGTTTCTTTAGAATCTTTCTGTCAGAACTGACTGAAGGCTTTCCCTTGTTTTTCTTTCTAATGTAGCTTGGCACTGTTGGTGAAGAAGGTCAGCGAGGATAGGGTTTTGGATATGACGACCACTCTGTGTCTTAAATTGGTAAATGGAAAGGACAAGCATCGTGATATTGCAAGCATAGCCCTGAAGACAATTGTTTCGGTGGTCACTACCACTGCCGTTGCACAGTGTATTCTTGTATCTCTTACTCCCAAACTAACGATGGGCATACCAAGTGCTGTAAGTTCCTATATAAATTATCTTATTTGCTTAAGATGCATAGAATTGTCGAGTTTGGGTGGAAAACTGAACGAATCTTTAGATAACTTACCAGCAGTTACTAACCTATTGTGATACATGTTACACAATTTGTTTTCAAAAGAATCAGCGTTTTTTAAAAACGAAGAGCCACAAATTTCGTTCATTGTCCACATAGAAAATTGAGCCTATCTCTATATAATAACCAGAAGTAGTAACCTATTGTGATGCATTTTAAAAGAAGGATAATACTTCTAAAATGGAATCCCGTACTGAAAATAAAGAAGGGGAGGAAAAGGCCAATCTGGCCACTTTCACGAGTTTTTGTGAATTTGTGGGGTTACGTGCCCCTCCTTCTCTCTCTCTCTCTGTTTTTTGTTTTTTGGGCACGTGTCATGATATGTGCCCTCTATCTCTGAATGAATCTTACGATTTACACTACAATACGATTCAAGCCCTATTAAGATTTACGAATCGATTCTGATTTTCAAAACATTGATTTAGTGCATGTAGGTTGATGAGATCTCAATTTAAAAACTAAAGCACAATATCATTTGTCGCTTAGAGAAATGCAAAGCATTAGCTATCGAGATAAAATAAAATTGGTGTTGATACTTCACTAACTTTGATCTCCATTTATGAGTCTCTTATACTCTGTTATTGATTCTTGTTTGCCAGGAATCAAGCACAGAGATTAAGTGTGAGTGTCTTGATATCTTATGTGATGTTCTGCATAGATTTGGCAATCTGATGACAGCAGATCATGCGCTACTTCTTAGTTCTTTGTTATCCCAATTGAGTTCCAGTCAAGCCAGTGTCAGAAAGAAGTCTATTTCCTGTATTGGTGAGTTGAAATAAATTAGAGGCATTGTGATACCTTCTTAGTGTTTACTTATAGGATACTATTTTCATGAAAATACTTTTGTATGATCTATATCTACAACTAACCTTTCGGTCCAATTAGTAGATGTGATTAACTGTGCCCTTTTTTTTATAGCATCCCTTGCCTCTAGCCTTTCAGATGATCTGCTGGCCAAGGCAACTGTAGAAGTTGTTCATCTCTTGAAAAATAAGGGCTCAAAACCTGAAATGACCCGATCAAATATACAGATGATTGGAGCTTTAAGGTAATTATAAAAAAAGGGCTTCATGTGATTAGCTGATCTTTGTGCTTCTTAGTGTTTGATTATTTGCGTAGTTGGAATTCATAATTAACGGAGCATGATTAAAATATATTTATTTCCTATACACTTGCACATACACAGTACATACAAATACATGCGTGCATATACATGCACACACACATATTAATCATGGTTTTGACATATGTTTTGGAAATGACCTTTTTTTGGGACACCTTGGTCCTTATTGACTCAGTTGTCAAAACCAATGGGCTGCATTCATACGCTTTTGTGACAGCACTGTCACAATTATCATTATCTCTTTATTGAATTGTGTTACCATTCAAACGACAAATAAAAACCAAAGGGTTGACATTGATGCACTGTTTTTTTGAAGGACTAACAATTTATCCTTTTCCTTTTGTTTTCCGATTTATATATTTTTTGGGTGCTAACTTTTTGTTAATGTAGTCAGCTTCTACGTTAGACTATTCGTTACAAATATTATGCATGGGATCATTTCTTGATATCTATGATTCATTGTTTTTGCCTACCATTTTCTCCTTTGGAAATCTTGTTTTTTCACACAATCCCGAATATGTTGAATTAAAACTTCAATCTATAATTTGATTTGGTATTCTGAATTTTTTTATCATTGTAATGTTTTAGTCGTGCTGTTGGATATCGCTTTGGACCCCATCTTAGTGAGACAGTCCCCTTGCTGATTGATTATTGCACCAGTGCATCCGAAGTCGATGAAGAACTTCGTGAGTACAGTTTACAGGTATTTTGTGTCTCAAGATTTTGTAAAAACTATCTAATATGTCCATTCTTTTCTTGTTTCAAACTTGTTTTTCTTCGGGGAATTGTTGCTTCATACCTGCTGCACGGTCCTATTTATTTTGCTTGCAGGCTTTGGAGAGTTTTTTACTTAGATGTCCCCGGGATATATCTTCATTTTGTGATGACATTTTACATCTTACTCTGGAATTTTTAAGTTATGATCCAAACTTCACTGATGACATGGAGGAGGATACTGATGATGAGAGACATGAGGAGGAGGAAGATGAGTATGTTAGTGATTATTTACGTAATAAACTTTAATTTTCTGGGGACTTTGCTTCATATAACTGAATTTTCTTGGGACTTTGCTGTTCTTTCATTGTTGTAGCGAGAGCGCAGATGAATATAGCGATGATGAAGATGCAAGTTGGAAGGTTCGAAGAGCAGCAGCAAAGTGCTTAGCCGCTATAATTGTTTCTCGCCCAGAAATGCTCTCGAAGCTGTACAGGGAGGTATGTATTAGACAAACACACCTTGAAGTCTGCTATTTTCCTAACAGAGAACAGATAAAAAAATTTATTTCCATTTCTTATTAGAATTATGGAATAATAGTCATCTCTCTGTTTGTTGCTGTTGCTTTCATCAGAATAAAATCTTCTAGAATGATTTGCATTGTCTAAAATGATTGGGTAGTGGGGTTTGGAGGAAATAATTAAACATTCGATTCTACTTTTAGGACTGCTACAGTGCTGTTTTACTATTTAGTTATTTTGTTTTGAGTGGAACAGTTTTTAACAGTTTCCTGTTAAAATGTTTTTTTGGTTCTATTGACATCTTAGTATTTGAGGATAATATCTTTTCCTTACTGTGCAGGCTTGCCCTAAGTTGATAGAAAGATTTAAAGAAAGGGAAGAAAATGTCAAGGTATTCTTATGTATGCTCTCGTAATTATTTTGCTTCTCATGTGGTTGATTATCTGATAGAAAATGCAAAGTTTTTCTTATATACACTCTCATAATTATTTTGCTTCTCATGTGGTTGATTATCTGATATTTTTGCGTTGTAGATGGATGCGTTTAATACATTCATTGAGTTGCTACGCCAAACTGGAAATGTTACCAGGGGACAGACTGACATGACTGAATTGAGGCAAGTGGATACCGTATTACCGTTTCTTATGCATGAGGGGATGTTCTTAGTTGTTGTGTTGTGTATGTATGTGTTCATAATACACACTGAGAAATTCAAATTAAATCGAAGCTTCAAAATACAAATTTTCTGATTGTCACTGCCCATTCTTTTAATAATCTTGACCAAACTTAGATGGTTTTGTGAATATACGGACAGATGTTTCTAGAAAATTTCAGCACTTAGATCTTGTTATGATCTTGCATTCCCAGCCAAATGTAATTTTGGGGCTGCATTCCCAGACTGACTCATTACCGCTTGAACGAAGAAATGACATCTTTGATTTATTCCAACTTGTAGTAATGTTTCAAATCCTTTGTGTCCTTATATCATGGGATTAATCATTTATGTGCTCTAGCATCAATTTGCTAACAAAATCTTTCATTAGACAGTCTCTTTAACTTCTTTGGATTTTGCCTTGGATAAATGAAATGGCATATTGTAGACAGACTTGTTCTTGAATGAGTATATTGATCGCATGATCCCACTTAGAAGTCTTAAATAAATGCTGGTTAAAATTTTCGTTTGAATTCCTCATCGTCACTGGTTTTTTTCACTTAGGGCCTGTTCAGTTGCGTGCAGGAAACGGAAAGGAAAAGGAAATGACGTGGCAGAAGGAAACGAAAAGGAAAAGAAACTACTAAGAAAGCAGTAAGAGTGCGCATTCAGTTGCCAGGAAACGGAATAGAAACAGTATAGAAACAACAGGAATGTGCATTCAGTTGCCAGGGAAACGGAAAAGAAACATCACAGAATATGTTCTTTACCACATATAAAGCAAGTTATGCCCCCTAAGCCTACCAAATAGTCCACTAATACAAAAAAATACTCAAAAAAACTTAAGAAGCAGATTTTAAAAGCAATATAATGGAACCAACAAGAAAGAGGGAAACCCAAGGTAACACCCTCTGTGGCACCACCTCTCCCCTTTCATTTCGCAACTCCTCTACCTCCTCAACCCTCTCGCTGCTCCGATACCTGGCTCTCTCCAAATATACGTCTAGTTGTGACTGAGCCTCCGCCAACGTCCCGAATGAGCGGTAGCATGCTCCGCTAAATTTGTCAACTTGCTCATGGCACTCTGGCCAAGTGTAGTAAATCCCAGGCCTCCTGCCCTTAAAGACAGCATAGTACTTCTGCTTCCTCATACTCACCTAACAAAAAGACAACATATTTTCGATGAAAAGATATCAAAGCATCATCCAAATGTTAAAATAGAAAATATGCACCGTCTGCTATTAACCGCCATCCAAATGTCAAAGATCCCATACAGATAAAAATAACTACCGCCATAACTACTGACATCCAAAATAAAAGCTACCACCATAGCTACCAACATCCAAAATAAATAACCACCATCCAAAATAAAACAAAGACTGTAAAGTTCATATAACAGTAACTACCACCATAACCATCACCCAAAAAGTGTCATAAAAGCATTGTTCATATAACAATAACTACCACCATAACCACCCTCAATCATCCATCTGTTGCCTGATGAAACGAGCCATCTTCCTTCGGATGTATGACCTCCTCTCATCCTCCTCGTACATGATGAAAAGATGCGCCTGAGATGGATTTATTGTGAGGTACTCCGTGGTCCTCAACAAGATATCCTGCGAAAAACCCCCAACCCCTCTAACAGCTTCGCGAAGCTGTGCAAGGTAAGCAGGGGCACGATCACCTGTGAGGGCATCGACAACCTTGTCCATGCTTGTTGAGAGACGCGACATACTATCCAAATGTGCCCCACCCTGGCGAGTCCTCTGTCGTCTGGTACCATCGCGTCTTAAGGGAGATGTCTCACTACCACCATTAGTAGGATTTGCTTCTGGAGATGGTGGGTGGTGAGACATGGGGGTATGGTCATCTGCAAAGTCATCCCCAATGTCATCAAGACTGACTGGCTGCGAACTTGCTGTGCTTGGATTCTCACGCGTCCTAGACCCGGCCCCTTTCGCGAACTCATCTCCAAAGATTTTGCACATATCGTCATGCAAAACATGATGGGTAGTGAAGTGTTTCTTATGTTTTGGATGAGCATGTGAGAAGGAGCGTAAAAAATAAGAAGATATTGGATATGATATTACTATAAGAAGATTGTATCTTGAGAGGAAGTGTTTCTTACAACGACGTAGTCATCGAGTGTTT
This sequence comes from Tasmannia lanceolata, assembly GCF_043159265.1. Classification (NCBI taxonomy): domain Eukaryota; kingdom Viridiplantae; phylum Streptophyta; class Magnoliopsida; order Canellales; family Winteraceae; genus Tasmannia; species Tasmannia lanceolata. The sequence continues at coordinate 3,110,733 of NW_027518731.1, read as the reverse complement.
CTTACAGCGAAGTAGTCATCGTAGACCTCTTTCTCGCAGGTGACCATTTTGGTGTCATTGTCCCAACCAAAACCGCTTCTACTGAGGATGATGCAAACACTCTTGTATGTTTCTTTCATAGTCTTGATGCGGTTTTTTATGTGCTCCTTATTGAGTTGGAGGTTGAAAAAGGCATTCATTGCAGTGGCCGCAGCTACATAAGCATGACCCTTAAAACCATTTGGGATTTTGTACCCCTCTGCGATTTGAACTAGAAGGGTATCTACGAGCACCTTGTCCATTTGGTCATTCCAAATGACATTCTTCCCCCTCTTCTGCGAGGTTTGTGGCGCAGTTGTCATTTTGATTCAATATACACATATATGTTCGTTAGGAGTCATACATCCATATAACAACCTGAGATGTATAACTTGAATAAATACACATACAACCATCAAAAGATACAGCATACATCATCCAAAACAACTAGCTACTATCTTCCTTCAAAATTTTAATCCATCACACTTGAAACAGTAAAAGAGTCATATAACCATGAAAACATAACAAATTTACTCCAACTATATATGGAGTGAAACTATAATCCCCTAACGTCAACGACGTCTACTGAAATCATTCCACATCTGTGTGGTAAGCGTGTTTATAATTTCCTCTCCTGCTCGTTTGTCATCATCCTTGATTGAGGAGGAACTCGTGGTATGTCCTCATCTTCCACAGTTTGTAGCAAGAGTTGTTTAGCTAGAAAGTTGTCCACATCTTCTAGTATTGAATCATTAGGCATGAAACGCCGAATATGATTATGGATGCAACAACATGCTAAGAAGATGTCAATCTGCTTCTCGATATTGTACATTGGTTATTCATTAAGAATATTGAAACGTTTTTTCAAGACGCCAAATGTGCGCTCAATGACATTTCGACAGGACGAGTGTCTATGATTGAACAACTCATTACTAGTCCGTGGGCGCCGCCCACTCCACTCACTTAGGTGGTATGCGGTCTTACGATGCGGGGTAATGAAATGTCGTAAGAGAGGGTACTGTAAAACTTTCCTACAAATAAAAAAAGATTCTATATCAGCAACTAGTAATAAGTGAGAACTTGTTTACTAGAATGTAACTATGTCATATACAATGTACCTGGAATAAGTGGAATCTTGTCAGCTCTTGTTAATGCATTCACTAACACTCTCGAGTCGGAAGCCGAACCCTCCCATCCGGCTAGGATATACGTGAATTTTAAGTCAAAGTCACAGGCCGCCAAAACATTTTGAGCTATAAAATGCTTACGACAAAAGTAGGCAGGTTTGTCTTCAATACGTACTTTAGCACGTATGTATGTCCCGTCTATTGTGCTGATACAATCCTTGAAATATGGCATCCACCTTGGATTCCTCTCAATCTGCGATGGTGTCTCACCTGTCGGTGGTTTGATGAAGAAATCTTGCATACCCAAAATTGCCTTTAGTACTTTGTTGAAATACGTCGGAACAGTTGCCCCTGAACGCGCACATGCTCTAATAGTCTCAACCCTCTGATTATGTGCCACATTATGCAAGAAGATGGCAACTTGCTCCTCCACCTTACAATGGATTGTATCTTCTAGGGTTCTCGCCCGTTTAAATATTTCAACAAATTGACGAAAGCAGCTGACATTCATCCGTAACAAGTTCTGACAATGTTCATCTGAATCGTGACAAAAGAAATGAACGTACGACGCGTTAAGTAATTGCTTTCATAGGGAGCTCTATGAAGATACTTTTTGTAGTACTCTTTCCAAAGTACTAACATAGCAGCAACACCAGCCATTAGTAGTGCGACTGCTTGCCCAACTAGCTCATTCATACGCTTCAACTCAGCTCTTCGCATAACAGCTTTCTTTTCCTTGTAGGACGACGAGGCATCTTACTCTAAATAAGAAGTCAATAACTCAATGGAAAATACAACACAATCACAAATAAGGCATCTTAAACACAATAAAAAAATAAGATAATCAACACAATCAGAAACAACACAATTAGAATAAACACTTCCTCCATAAACCATCCATCCATAAACCATCAATCAACCCATACACACTCCCTCCATAAGCCATCCAACCATGCATATACCATCCCTCCACAAACCATCCATCCATACACAACCACTCTATAAACCTTCCAACCATGCATATACAATCCCTCCACCAACCATCCATCCATACACAACAACTCCATATACCATCCATCTATAAACATTATTACCCCCATAAACACCACCAAATTCTCCAAAAAAAAACCCACCACAAATACCACCATTAACACTACCATATTCTCCAAACAAAACCACCAATAAAACATAATAAGATGGATCCCCATCAAATCCAACATAGCAAACCCCCCATTAACACCACCACAAACAAACCCACATTAACACCTCCATGTCAACCGTACAGCTAGTAGCTTAGACATGTAATCACACACAAAAAAGATCAACAACAAGATAATTTTGGTATCACAGACTAATAAAAAGCTCTACAAATGATAAGCATAGCTGATTATGAAGCAATTAATAGATAAACCATTGTGGTTAACCCCACACACAATAATAAGAGTTCACAACAAATGATTCAATCAGAATTAAATACCAAATCGGAAATGAAAAAACTCATATCACAGTTCCAAATCGGAAAAATAATTTTTATTCCAAAATCCAAAATGGATAAACACAGATCAGCCCAAAAAAACGAAAAAAGAGACATCCGCCCAAAAATGATCCAAGCCATTTCAGTGAATTATTACCATTTCAGCCATAAAAAATCACATTAACACCTCCATGTCAACCGTACAGCTAGTAGCTTAGACATGTAATCACACACAAAAAAGATCAACAACAAGATAATTTTGGTATCACAGACTAATAAAAAGCTCTACAAATGATAAGCATAGCTGATTATGAAGCAATTAATAGATAAACCATTGTGGTTAACCCCACACACAATAATAAGAGTTCACAACAAATGATTCAATCAGAATTAAATACCAAATCGGAAATGAAAAAACTCATATCACAGTTCCAAATCGGAAAAATAATTTTTATTCCAAAATCCAAAATGGATAAACACAGATCAGCCCAAAAAAACGAAAAAAGAGACATCCGCCCAAAAATGATCCAAGCCATTTCAGTGAATTATTACCATTTCAGCCATAAAAAATCACTCATTTTTCATTGGTCTAGATATTAAAAAAAAAACAGCTTTCTCTCAACTTTCTCATTGTAGCTTGTTGGGAATTGTAATGGTGAACAAGAACAATTTAGAGTTAAAGAGGGTGCATCCATCAAATCAAGGGGGTTTCCATATTAGTATTCTTCTTTTTCCTTTCAAGAAGTATATAATGCTTAGCTTGAGCAAAAGACATGTTCACTATAACCAACAGAACATAAAAGGAGCTAGGGTTTGAGAAGTTGAAAAATATTGGGGAAATTTCAAAATCCGAGAAGAACTCAGTAAAAATTACAGAAATTAGAGAACCGAAAAACGACCTAGGGTTTGAGAAATCGAAGAAATTTGGTAAAAGAGAGGAGAAGTGGAAACAACGTCTGGTAAAAGAGGGCAGAATAAACGAAGGGGAAAATGGGAAACGAACAAAGAGAGGAGGCGTACCTATTTTGGGAAGGAAGATGCGTGGAGGAGAGGGCCTGCAAGTCCGATCGCGAGGTTGAAGAAGAGCCGCTAGGGTTTATTTTTTTCTTTTTTTTCTCTCACGAGTTCTTCGAACGAAGCGTGTGAGAGGCGTTAGTCGAGGAAAATGATAAAAATCCGAGGGTTACAGACGGATTCTATTCCACGGAAATGATCCCTCCACGTCGGAATAGTCGGATTCCACGTAAGTGTAATGTTTCTTAGTGCTTTCTATTTTCTTTTCCGTTTTCGTTTCCCAGGCGCAACTGAACAGGCCATTAAAGGTTTGCTTTAGATGGCAATGTTTTAAACATTTTCTTATTGGTAATTTGAAGTACTTTTTATTTATTACGCTATTCTCTTTGATTGTGATTGAACAGTGCTTATCATTTCACATCATCATCACTATATTCCTTTTTTTTATATTTTAAAATTGACATTTATTATTCCAAGAAAGAGCCAAATACGGCACAAGCTGTCCCCTAACAGGCTAAAACAGTACCCCTTACATATAGTAGAGTTAGCTTACATATCCGTTCTATTTTACCCATCCCCATTACATTACCCAAGAGCCTAACTTGAATCGAATCGAACAAAAAGTGCCAAATTTGTGGGCTCCATTGAGTCAGGATACGTGTCCGCCATGCCAGACAGACGACTCCACCTCATTCCAACTGGTGAATTTAAATTTCAAAAATCCCGCTCGAAAACCCCGATCTCCGGTGGCCTCCGCCTCGCACCACCACAAAGCTCAGGTGAGTCCCATTAAATCTGGTCTATCTTCCGCCATCCACGCCATTGCCTACTTCCACTAACCCCAAAAATCAGAATCCGGCCTCACGCCACCTCCCACGACCTCGAATCCGAAACCCACGGCTTTCGACAACCAGATCCGGCGACTCCATTGCCAAAACTGGCAACCCACAGCCTCCCACAGCCTCCACGGCCTACAGATCCGGCAACCCTCGGCCTCTATGGCCTCCCACAACCTACACAGTTCTAGATCCGACAACCCACGGGCCTTCCATGACCTCCACGGCCCCCACAGCCTTCCACGACACCAGATTAGGCCTCCACATCCCCAGATCCGGCCTCCGCGGCAGAACCACACTCCAGATCCAGCCTCCACAACTCCAGATCCGGCCTCCACGGAGGGGCTGCGGCCTTCCACGACATCAGATTAGGCCTCCACAGCCCCAAATCCGGCCTCCGCTGCAGAACTACACTCCAGATCCAGCCTCCACAGCTCCAGATCCGGCCTCCATGGAAGAGCCGCAGCCTTCCATGGCACCAGCACATCATGACTGGGAGCCTTCAATTGAGAGAGAGAGAGAGAGAGAGAGAGAGAGAGAGAGAGAGAGGCGCAAAAACCCGGCCTCTCCGGCCAGATTTGGCCAGCCGACGGCCTTCCTCCCGGCCCCTCCCCCCGAATCCATTCTGAGAGAGAGAGAGAGAGAGAGAGAGAGAGAGAGAGAGAGAGAGAGAGAGAGGACCAGCTCCCCTCCCTAGGGTTTTCGTCGCCCTAAGGAGGGAGCCGCGAGTCGACGCCCTAGTTTTTTCTCCCCGCGTTGGAAAAAATTCAACCCATCCGTCTTAATTCTTCCGTTTATTTATTGTAACTATCACCATTACTGTTATTATTATTGTTTTGTCTATAACTTCACGTGGGTTTGAATTCATGTGGAGGAAGGTTATCCTCACCCTTCTTAAGGAGATACCAATGGACTTTCACATTCAGATGTTTCATGTGCATTTTGAAAATTTCCTCATTAAATTGATTATAAAGAAGAAAAATATCCTCTCCTAGGATTTTTTTCTCAATTTATTCTTCATACCTACTCATTCTGATTGCTTATATCAATGGAAAATGACAATTTCTTTGGACTAAACACTCAATGTGAGAATTGGAGTGGATCAACAAGTACGACTTCCGAGTTCTGACGACACGCAAATAGGTTGCGGTCTCTCCTAGGTCCTCCCAAGTTTGTTAATTTCTATTGGGTTTCGGGTCTTAATAAGATTCTGACAATTGCCCGCCTCATACATCGAGATTGGTGTATCTTGATTAGATGCATCATGTGCCAGACCTATTGAGGAGACTGTTACCCACTTATTCTGTGTTCCTTCTCGACTAAGCTGGGACCTTCATTTTCCGCTATTTGATGTGAGTTGGTGTACGCCTAGGACTATTGAAGCTATTGTTGAGGTTTGGTCTACTGATTTTCTCTCCCTGAAAAGGGTGAATCTTGTGGAGGATTTGCTTGTTGAGTTGTTGCCTACTTGGGGGATGGTATGGAAAGTGTGCAATAGAAAAGTTTTTCAAGATAAATGACATACATAACATTTCATACGCATTTCATATTAGTATAAATATGTAACACATGCTGGTATAGTATACCGCTAATACAGTATGCATTTCAGTTTCGGTATGTGTTTCATTAGAGATTAAATCCGAAATTTTTTTTTTTTCATTTTGTCGGTTTTGTGGAAATTTAATGTTTTAAACGGTGATTTTGATGGCTCTTTCTTCCATTCTCAATCCAGTGGGTATTTGGGGAGTAATAATGATCGTGGAAGTATAGTTAGGTTTGCTTATCTGGTCCTATTAGAGTTAAAGATTGCTGAGGCAGAGGTGCTTGCTCTTCTTTAAGGGTCAAGACCGATCATTTCTTCGGGTATTAATCATCGGCAAGCACATCGTCCATATTGTTTGTGTATGATGATCCTTACAACATGGTTTCTCTTAGGCTTTCCACATGTCAAACATCTTTTCCATCCAATTTTCTGATCCCAACAAAGTCATCACCTTTGCCCATCTAATAACTTAAGGGGAGGGCTCCCTTTTACTCGCTTCAGTTAATGAAAAATTGACCACTTCGCTCATTAACTAGTTTGAGTCAATTCCCTTTTATCTAGCCTGAGTTCTCATTTGAGTTCAAGTTTTGAAACACTAATCTAAACAACCAATGCATACTTGATTCAAATTTGTGGGAAGTTTTACAAGACATTAGATGACGAATAAAAATGATCTTTGTAACATTTTCGTTTTGTGGAACACTGGTGTGTTGTACTTCGTAAAGTAATTTCAATGTTGATTAAATGCGGTTTGCAGTTTGTACTATCGCATTTCATTTCAATTTGTTATTTACATTTTGTGTCTATTGGAAATGAGCTACACCTTGGTAGCAGCTGATGCTAATTTTTATCTGTTGCAGTCCGTTATGGTTGCTGAAACAAGAAGTATCTAAAATTGTTAAATCTATAAACAGACAGCTGCGAGAAAAGTCCATCAAAACGAAGGTAGGGAAAGTGTTGTAGTATTTGATGACTCATTGTGGGACAATTCTGATTTGCTTTTTAATTTGTGTGCAGATTGGTGCATTTTCTGTGTTAAAAGAACTTGTTGTTGTCTTACCAGACTGCCTCGCTGACCATATTGGATCACTGGTTTTTGGAATTGAAAAAGCATTGAGTGTAAGTTAAACCTGTATGTGTGAGAAATGATTGATGGCTGGTTTCACTTCTATGTGTGCTCATATGATGCACATATGATACTTCCAGTTCACCTCCTTTTTCTCTTCCAGGACAAATCTTCCACCTCAAATTTGAAGATTGAGGCTCTCATTTGTACTAGATTAGTCATGGTGTCACACTCACCTTCTGTTTTCCACCCTTTCATCAAGGTAATGAGCAAACCTTGATCTCATATCTTTTCAATGTTGTTGCTCTCCTAAGAAGGTGTTTGCTGCTGCAATTTAATTTTCTTGTGCATGTGCATTCTGTGATTTTCTGGAGTACTTGAACAATGAGGGTTTGGTTAACTTTTTCCGATGCAATGTTTGAAACTTCCAGCGGCATTGAACAGTTTAACTTTAAAGGTTGGAAAGTAAGTTAACAGAGTTAGGGCCAGATCAAACAAGAATGGAGAAGGGAATTAAATTGTAAAAGGAAATCAGACACCTAATTGTATGAATGATGTATGTAAAATTAAGGAGAATGGAGGTCTTGCTATTAGATATATTAAGATGGGGGATAAGGCGCTTATGGGGAAATTACTTTGGAGGGTGTGGGAGGAATGATAAGCCCTTTGGTGCAAAATCATTGTGGATAAGTATTATGTTTTGCAAAAATCTTTGGTTATCTTAGATATAGTTATGTTATGCTTACCTCAAGAGGGCGTGAGGGAGAGTGTACTGTAAACTCTGTAATTTCAACAGTAGCTCTCGGTGTCTTTTGGGATGGATTGGGCGAGGTCATCAAGGTTTACTCGTCGGCTTCATTGGTTCTACGTTCAGGTGCTTCTTCTTGGCCTTTGTAATTTTTAGTTGGACTGCTACGAAGTCATTTAGTTGAGGGAGAATCTTCAAATGCATAGATCGGGTGTTGAGAGTTAGTTTGGGACCTTGGTAGTTATCAAATGTAATAGTGGAGATATTAATTTGGGTAGGATGCTATCACCCAATTCTGTTCTCCTCCCTTGGAGCGTGGATGATGTGGCGGATTCCATGGTTTTAATTTCGTCCGAAATCCGAAATTTGGCCAAAATCCAAAATTTTGCGAATTTGAAAAATTGAATTTTCTAAAATATTATTTTTCCCAAATTTCGGCCGAAATTTAGAAATTATAAAATAAAACTTTTTTTTATTACCGGATTTTGGCCGAAATTTCGAGCCGAAATTTTGGTTTCGGCTAAGGGCAAAATCGAAACCGAAATTTAAATCCATGGCGGATTCTCTGTCTTGAGGTGTTTATAAAGGACTTTGTCTACAGGGTTTTCTAACGGGCTGTGACATTTTATTTGGGAGGAGTCATCTTGTCCCATCTATATTGTGTTTTTTCCTACTATAATGAAGTTTCTTTGCTATGTCTCCCTTTCTCTTTCAGAAAAAAAGGAAAAAGAACATGATAATTAAAATAAAAGGGGTTAGACGGTCAATTTGTCATTAAGACAAGGGTGTTCATGGCATGGGCATCCACCAAGAATAAAGGGGGTTTCTATGGTATTTGATTCTTTTGCTTTTTTGATGTCTTATTTAAAGTAGCAAGCTCTGTGGTGGACCGTCTCTTGTTAGCTCAAGGTTTTAACATAGTTTTAGATGTGGGCTATTGTTTGTATTATGGAAATTTCAATTAAGTTGTTTTACACTGTTTTTGTGGGCCATCAATGTGAAACTTGAATATCATTTGGGAGCTTAAGAGGTCTCTATTGGAAAGATATGTAGGGCGTTAGTGTAGACATTATGGAAATTTCAATTCGGTTGTTGTAAGCTGTTTTTTGTAGGCCATCAAGGTTTTATGTTCTACGTGGGGTGATTCTAACCGTTATGTAATCTCTACGTATGTTTTATTTTTTTAAACCTTTATGTAATCTGTAAGTACGTTTTCTGTTTCTGCAATTTCAATTAATTAAATATTGGGAGATTCATTTCAGAATGATTCATACTGGCTGTTTTACAGAGATTTGCTTGGAATTTCAAGCTTTTGATTATTTTGTACATTTTCTATTTGTTAATTCTGCGGTTACCATAAGCTACCTAATCAGGTCAAAAGCTCACTTTGGAAACTTAATTAAGGGTACGCTTCCTTTGTAGGTGATTATTTTTTCCGAAAAGTGCATCTCATTTTAGTATTATCAAATGAGTGTATTTAAAACTTAAAAAACTTATCTTGAGTTTCAAATAAAACTTTCATGATTTTTTTTTTTAAATATTGACGTTAGATACACCATTAAAAAAATTGACGTTATCCAAATGAATAAAACATCAAGCATGTAGTAAAACTACAAGTCCCGGGAATTGTAACTATAATCAGCCATGAAGTTCTTTTAACTACTGATAATCCCAGCATGTATGAAGCGTTTCATTCGCTTCTAATGAGGCTTAACACATGCTTCATGTTCACTTCCCATGACGCTTCCCACACATTCCTCATTGCTTTTGTAGTGCTCGTCACTTCTCCCATTTTCTCTTTTTTAGACCCCTTGCTTCCAAAATTGCTTCTCTCATTCACTTCCCATCCTGGCAACTATGGTTAATTCATTGTTGATTGATTTTGGATGTTATTTATTTTGATTGGGATTGAAATTTTTTTAATTTTTGTTTGCATTTAAGTTGCTGAGATTTAAAGCTCAATCTAGTTTGTAATTTTGATGTGCTGGAATATCTTTCCCTACATCAATTTGCTATCAGACTGCATTAATTTCTGCATTGTTTGGTACTTGAGCAGATTAATTTTTGCATTATATAAGGGCATATTGATTTTTTCTTTGGCCTCGAAGATCATTATTCAAAAGCGAGAAAGTATCCATTGGATAACATAATTTTTATAATTTTTCAATCGATAACATGTCGAATAGGAACTACTTGCAACTTGACTTGTGGAAATGGGTTTCCCCAACCAAAGAGTGAGCATAGGGAAGGACCTGGATGAGAACTTAGCTTGGTGAATCGCATCATTTAATGTTAATTTGCCTAATTGTCTCTCTTCCAAAACCTAGGAATGTAATCTCTCTTCCAACGTACTCCAAGTTAATTTGCCTCCCCATCATTTAATGTTATCATAAAACCTAGTTCCAAACTACTTTTTTACCTAATTGTCTGACTATGCTTTCCTTCAGGCGAGAGGAAATTATACCTTATTGCACACAAATTGCCAAGAACTCGAACCTTTACCACTAATAGGTGTGGCAGTAATCTACGCCTATCTTTTGCTCCCATCTTTGTTCAACAATAATCTTCTTGGAAAGCACATTATGTGCTTCGCCTATGATGTTAGTATTAAGTGTGCAAGTTGGGAATTGCTTCTCCATGGAGAAATGAGGATATCTATGTGGAAGTTGTAGTCTTTTATTGGCTCTACATCCATTGTTGTGATCCATCTTAGATCAACAACTACTTTTAGAGGCTTTCTGTTTTGATTAGTTTCCATCATGGTTATTTAAGTTAGTTTTTATTTCTATGCACACTCTATTTTAGTTATTGCTATTTTTTGGAGACTAGATGTGGGGATTGTCCACATCTCCTAGGGCCCACATCATCTTATCTCATACCTTATTAGCGGTAAGTGTGTTTATTCCTTTGTTTATTAAGTAGGAGCATATAAATCATTCACCATTGACTTAAGTTATCTTATATCCTATGGTCCATACTCTATACGGTAGACCCACTCACTTATGTTATATCCTATTGGCTAGTAGGGATGGTCCCTCAACCTATCACTTAAAACATTCTAAAAGCAGACCTAAGGAGGTGGAAAATCCTAATTTTTCAAGTGATTTTTGCGCAGCCCCCAAAGAGCAGTCGCAAGTGGAGTTTCTCCACCCCTTTTGATGCGAAAAAGGAGAAAAATCTCTCATCCTATGCGTAAGGTATCCTTCCTCCATTTTCTACTCTATTTCTTCTTTTTTTCTTCGCCTCTTCTTCGTCTTTCTTCTTTCTTCGTTTCTTTCTCCTTCCTACTTTTACCTCAAATCTCTATGGTCCACCCCTCTAAAGCAGTCCCTTGACTGTTTCTAGCAATCTTGATTGCAACAATCACTATTTTCCCTATCTCTTTCACCTCCTACCTCTTCCTTTCCACCTTTCTCCACTTTCTCACTTTTGCTATCTTCTCTGTTTCCTAGTCTCATACATCCTTAGGACTTTTGGAACTGTTTTATGGGGGGTTGTTCATCCTAAAACAATCACCTCTTGTCCCCTTTTTTTTGCTCTTCTTGTTCGTCCACTGACTGTGCTCCATAGCTTGCTGTCCGGGATAGTTTCTTGTTGATTTCCACTCCGAGTACATTACTTCGTATTTTCATTCCTTCTAGGTTCTTGCTGCCTAGGGTTGCACACTTCCATATCTACATCATATTCTCTGCTCCGGACACATCATACCGCTGATCGCCGCCACATTGGGACTGTTAGGACCTTCCGTGCTCCTCCACTTCTTTCTTGGGCCTCCGATGCATGAGATTCTAGGTTGATGGGTTGCTCTACTAGGGTGAGATCCCCTTTTTTTTTCCAATGGTTCTGGTGAGATCCTTCGTACTTCCATATTAATTATTTTAGACATTATTTGACCTACCTCCACCCTTTAGACTCCTACCATTATTCTTGAGACCTTTATTTCCTTCATAGGTGGTTATTTTGGGCCCTAGATTTATTTTCTCCTTATCAGTTTGAATAATTCAGAGCCTTTTGTTTAGAGAAATGATTTCAGCACAACTATGTTTTGATACATGCACTCATGTATCTTGTCTTTGAGCATTTAACTGTCATGTAAGTGCTTTTTGGGGACCGTAAAAACCCTTTTACAGCTCTTTAGATATAAAAGACAAGCAACATGAGCGTCATGTATCAAAACATGTTTGTGGTGAAATCATTTCCCTTTGTTTATTGCAACTATTGATATATTTTTGTCTCCCTTGGATGAGAATTGTTATGGTCATTGCATGCTTGAGATTGATCTTAAGTTCATTGATTGAATTATCTTATCGGCTAGCATAAAGTAAGCATCCTAGGCGGGTTGATTAATTCTGAATGCTTAATATGAATGTGGGATTGATTTGGGCTATTTTAATCGGAAATTACTTCATTGAGCTCCTAAGGTTCTCCGTAATAACCCGTAAACCTCAGAGTTTGCACCATCCATATAGAAGCAAATTTCTAGAAAAGGGGTACCTCTTTGTCAGATTGTTACTGGGAACTGACAAGAATAAATTCCATCGGAGGTTGTTTCAGTATTCTCTCTCCGCCACCTTTGTTCCTACTTTCTTCATGGGGTGGAATCCTTTTGACTCAACCACCCCTTCTAATAATCGGTCCTTTATTCCGAGAAAGGGGTATCTCTTTCTTAGATTGCACTGGGTAGAAGCCTTCATTCCACTCTCTCTACCGACTTTATTTTTCCTTTCTGCATGGCGTAGAATCCTCCTGACTCACCCATGCCTTCTAATAATCAGTAGGGATTGAGGTGAGATTTTTTTTTGGCAGCTTATGCATACCTTTTCGAATGATCACTTGGGATATCAGTCTTTTATTCATTTCTTTCTGTTTTTCTCATTGCCCATACCTGGCATTTTTTGTGCTTTGGTATTTTTTGCTCAGGAGCTTTCTCTTTTCTTTTGTCTGCCCTGTCTACAGGCTGGGGGTATACATAGTTATGGGATGAGCTTTCCCTTTCCTTTCTATGCATTGTTTATGAGTTGCTCAGGGGGCTTTCTCTTCTTGTTCAGTTAACCATGTCATTTGTGTTAAAGAGAGTAACCTCTGCAAATTAGGCTCGGTTCTTGAAAATAGACAGTGTGACTACTAGATTTCCAATAATTTTATATTTAGGAGTGTTGTTAATTATAAAACATTACTTTCTGTATCATGGAGTAAAGGATAATTCTAATGAGTATTCTAAGTTCCCCTTTCTAGTTTAAGTGCAATTTTGCCCTAGACCTCATAGAATTTTATAAAATCTGGAGGAAATATGCTTGAATTGTATTTCATCCTAACATATGACTGTCTTAAAAATTGTGAGATGGATTTCATTGCTTGGTCCTTTAATGAAGATGTACAATCAATGTTATTCCAGGCCCTTTCGACTCCTGTTTTATCAGCTGTTAGTGAGCGCTATTACAAGGTCACTGCTGAGGGTTTAAGAGTCTGTGGAGAGCTTGTCCATGTCGTACGCCCAAATTTTCAGGTGATAATTCTTTGGCTTGGAAATGTTAAAATTCTATTGCTAACACTAGTTGTTATGTGTTGAAGGCTTGTGCTTTTGATTTCAAACCTTATGTTCATCCAATCTATAATGCCATCATGACACGTCTGGCTAATCAAGATCAAGATCAGGTTGGTCAAACTTCGGATCGCAATTGTTTTATGTACTCTTTCTTTATTTTCTTAGAGAAACATATTTTTCTTCAGGAGGTTAAGGAGTGCGCTATTTCTTGCATGGGTCTGGTCATTTCAACTTTTGGTGATAACCTCCAAACGGAGTTACCTGCTTGCCTTCCAGTCCTTGTTGATCGTATGGGGAATGAGATAACGCGACTTACAGCAGTAAAGGTAATTTTTTCCAGAAAATAACAATGACTTTGTGTAGAGTGGATATTTTTTGTAGGTTCTTCAATTTTTGTTTTAATAATGCTTCCAAAAAGGAATAGTTCTCAAGGATCTGTTTCAGGGTGTTGTTTTTTTACCAACTAGAAAATGTTGACCTATCTTTCCTCTCCATGTGTGCATTACTGCAATTTGAGGTAGTTTTGTTGGTTCCTTTACCAATATATGCATGGACATGTACTGGCGCCAGTACTTTTATTTGGTTATCTTTTTTTTAAAGTTGTAATATTATTTATACTAGTGGAAAAGTATTAAGTTACCCATATTCCTTTGTTTTTTTCATATAAATGCTTCATGTTCCCAAAATAATAAACTAAATCTGTTTTTCGGAATTCTTTTAGAGTCCTGGAAGTCAGTGATTGTTGTGCTGATATTCAATGACCGGCACAGTTCCCAATGTCTTCTTCATTTCCAATTGTGTACATAGGTTTGGTTTGTGGTCTTATTGCCTCTATTTCTAATCCACTTGTCTCTCGTTGGCTACTTGGAGCCTTTAATAGCATCATACACGTAATGGGTAGTACTGCTCATTATCCTGGATGCGGTTGACTAAGTTTTCATTAAAAATATGAGATTGGTGATCATAAACTTAATAAATTTATTGCATAATAAACAATCAAGTTTTATTGAAAATGTAGAATGTATAAAAGGAAAAATATGAGAAAATTGGGGAGGGAGTTCTACTCACTGTTGCAGTGTGTGCTTATTTTTCAAAAACTTCACGTTCAAACAATAGATCCTTTTGAAAGACTCACTCGGAGGTGTTAGATTTCAAATTCTATTAATGGTTGCATTGTAAAATAGCGTGTTGTACCCCAGACGGTTGGATGAATCCTCATCATCCAATTCAATTAAAATGGATCTTGGACCCAAATTTTGATTCGAAAAATCCTTGAAGGATCCATAGGATCCAACCAGGGTCCGAAAATTTATGGACCCATTTTCAAAATCCGTGGGCTTCTTCCAAATCTAAATAGGGTCCGACGAATGACAACTATTCTCACATGTTTTGTATGGGTTAGTACAGAATATGAGGGTATTTTAGTAATTTTATTATACATGGTGTAATATAAATTTTAAGGCTATTTTAGTATTTTCATAATCAACATGTAAATATTCACTCATTGAACTAGATACTAACATGCATTGCATAATTTTTTTAATGGTAGTAGAATAGTTTTTTATTTCATTGTTGGATCTTTGATGGTCCAGCAGACTGACTCTGAATGAAGTTGGATTCAAACACAGATGGTAGAATCTGAGTGGATCGTGACATAGGCATGGGTCGAACGGATCTAAATGTGGCTCGTTTGCATCCCTAGGTTCGAGGTGTATGCCTCAATGGAGATTGTACACCTTGAAGCATATGCCTCGAAGTGTTTTGGCTATGCCTTGCCTCATTGCTCATTGCTCATGCCTCAAGCGCCTTCTAGCTGCATTAGGCTTCTGAATCCTCATACTGTGTTAGTTTTAAATTGGTTTTCCATGAAGGGAACATAATTTTTTTAACAAACATAAGATATTCCGGTTTGGCAGAGCTATTATAGTTCATATCAAGTGATAAAAATCATCTATGGACAATACATACTAAAGTGGTCAACCATTAGAACCACACAATATGTTAGGCTTGGCAGGAATACATTAGATCTAGGTTAAGGAAATAGTAATTTATAAATTCTCGTTCATCCAAATGTTTGGTGAAAAAAATGAGGGTAAAGACGTAAGGACTATTTGTATCTCTATTATTGTTTCGTTTGGCTCAAAACCTACCTCTTGTTCACATTTTTATTTCATGGCTAAATTTCAGAAGAGGCAGGTTAATATGAGAAACAACTCGTCTAGCCGTCTGGACTCTGGGAAGTTGTGAGAGGGCCTTCTAACTTTATATCTGGTTCCGATCAGCTTGCCTGTTTTTCGGCTTAGAAAAACATAATCATATTCATTTCTTTATGAGAATAAAGTTTGAACCCCTTGTTCGACATTGGAAGAGTCTTAGGATTGAGAGAGAACCCCACATTGTTTTAAATTTTCACTGAAACTGACACAAACTGACCGAAATGTTTCCATTTTTATCCCTGCCGAAACGATACCGAAACCGAATAGCATATCGAAACAAAAAATGTAAGTACATTAGTAGTAAACTATAGTTATATGAATTGCATGTGAAATGTGGTGTATGTATTATGTATATATATTTATATGTATAATATGTGAAATGTGATGTACTGAATTATCAGATATGTACGACAACACATTTCACTTGGTGTTCGATGTTATTAAACCACTATGAATAACTATATTGCTTATGTGATGTTTTCTAAGTGTGTATTTGTACTTAATTCTAGTATTTCCTGAAGTTTCATCTTAAAATTCTATCATTTGCATATGTTTTGGTGATTTTTCAGAATTTCCATCTAATTTTCCAACCAAAGCCAAAAATGTTTCTGTTTCCGAAATTGAAATTCAAAACCTTACACAAATCTATGATCTGAGATGGGTTTCTGATTGAAGCGTAGTCAAATTCCACAAATGACACCATATAACTATGGAAATTTCACGAACAGTATTGCAACCTTGCATGCTACTCATCAACAAATGAACTCTGATCTTTGTCTGAATCTTGTTTTCTTTGAATTTTCTGTTTGTAAGCAAAAACCTCATGTCGAACGGTTTCAGAAAAATAAGTATCACTGCTATTGTTGAAATTTCTAGAGCTCTCCGCCTAACAAAGCTCCAATATTTTTATGAAAACAAATTTTGAATGAACAAATGGTTGTAATTATCCCACTCAACTCTACCAGCCCCCCAATTACGTAAGTATAATTACAATATGTTTTGATTTATTTCGTTATCTTAGTAGCTTCTTTTCCCCCCTTTTGGGATCACCACACCCCCCCACCTCAGCCCCTAATTTTCTTGTGATGGTTCTGTTCTTCGTTCAAAGGTTTAAGAATTTTCATCTCTCTTCAATTACTGCAACCTTTGAATAAAATGCCCATTATAAACTGGTCTGCTTTAATGCCAGCTAACACTATCAATACATCCAGGTCCTTGTACTTGTTTTATTTATCCCTTTTAGTGCCTTTGTTTCTCACTTTCTAGTGCTTTCTGTTTTTCTTTCATTCCGTTAACTTTGAAATTGGCTTGTCCAGGCATTTGCTGTAATTGCTAGTTCGCCGCTGAAGATTGATCTATCCTGTGTTTTGCAACCAGTTGTTGCAGAGTTAACAACATTCCTGCGGAAGGTAGATATATAGCATTTGTTTTTTTAATAGTAAATATATAGCATTTGTTACTGCATGATTGAATGAATCAGTGTCTTCTTTTATAATTAGAGGTATGCTAAACTGAAGGGTGTCCTTGCAAAAATGGGCTGAAATAGGCCCCCATTGGCCATCAGTCACAATCACGCATTTAATGCTCTAACTTGCAGCCATCATAAATGCATGATGGTGACTTGCAGCCTAAGTTATAAATTCCGTTCCGTTCCCGCCGGAATGGACCGGAATTCTTGTTCCGGGCTGGAATGGAACATAATTCCTGTTCCGGGCCGGAATCCGGAACGGAACGCCCATATATTCCGTTCTGGTCAGAATTCCGGTTGTTCCGGCCGGAATTCCATCGGAATCCGGAATTCCGGACGAAACAGGCAGAATGTGTTGTTTCGTCTGGAATTCCCCAAATCTTGTTTTTTTTTCATCTCTTCCTCTTTCTTCTTCCTGGTTCTCTCTTCTTCCTATTTTAAATGTCTTTACTATTTTTATCGTCCATTTACTTAAAATTTACATGTAAATAAGGGAATACCTCCATTTGGATCTATTAAAAATAGTTTCAAAACCCAAATCTAAAAGAATAAAAAGTGAACATTCCAGTTCTAGTACAAAATTCGAGAAAAATGGGTCGGGTTAAAATCCTAACTTCCAAACGATGGGGTATTTTTCTAATTTTAAAATTTCATAAAATCTATCATGTCCAAACATTATTAAATCCCAGAAGTCTTGTAAAAAAGTCTCATAATTTGGTCCCTAAATTTTTTTCATCTTGTTAGGCACTGGTCAACACATGCATTTCAGCTGATAGTGATTTTCCTTTAAGTAAATGTTGGATCTTCTACATATTTTGTTCAATTAATTGTTTCTTCTATTTTTCTCACAATTTCTTATTTTTTTTGATTTTTTTTCTTCATATTTTTAACTATTAATTTTTTTTTTCTCTCGTCATAGCGGAACGAAAAGTTTTGAACGAAACGGACGAAACACCGAAACGTTCCGTTCTGGTAGCCAAAACGAAACGGCGAACTAAATGGAATTTATAACTTAGCTTGCAGCCAATGGGGACGCCCTTTCAGCCCATTTTTGCAAGAGTGCCCCTGAGTTTAGAATTCCTCTTATAATTCTTACTTCCACTAGTTTGTTGTAGATTGTCTAATAACTGAAAATGTTACACTCTGGCATAATTTTCTTTCAAAATAGGCTAATCGGGCATTGAGGCAGGCAACACTGGGGACACTGAATTCCCTTGTTGTTGCGTACGGTGACAGAATTGGTTCATCTGCATATGAAGTTATAATTGTGGAACTTTCAACTCTGATAAGGTATGACTAAGCTATGCTCTAGGTCCATCATAATGACCCTTTTTAAAGGTATGAACTGGATTATATGGCATATTGCCGTGAAGCCTTATTCTCACAATCTTATGCATTTCTGTGTGCAGTGATTTGGACTTGCATATGACAGCTCTGGCTTTGGAACTTTGCTGCACTTTGATGGCTGACAGGAAGTCAAACCAAAATATTGGTTTGACTGTTAGATATAAAGTTCTTCCCCAAGCACTCATATTAATAAGAAGCTCTTTGTTGCAGGGTCAAGCCCTTCAAGTATGAACAGAACTTCATACTGGTATTTGCTGCCTATGTCACAAATATCTTTGATATTTTCAAAACATCTCTCTTTTATCCCGACATTTTGATAAAACGAAAAAATCCCAGAATAATCCCGAGATTTTGAAAATATAGCGGTATTTTCATTTTTATCATAAAATATCGCGATAATACCACGATATTATCTTGATTTTTTTACGATTTTTTTATTTTATATTTTTCTTAAAATTTTATATATTAAATACTTTTATTTTTATCATTTTTCTAGAATATAAACCCGAAAAAATAAAAAAAATTAATATATCCCTAGATTTTACCTTGCCGAGAGATTCCCGAGAATGATATTTGTGACAGTTTGCTGTTGCTTCAACATGCTTCTTGCGTTCACTAAAATCCATCTTGTTTCAATACTGCAGGCGCTGCAAATTTTTTTTGCTGCTCTACTAGTCCATTCATCGAATATAAGCTTTGATGTACTACTAGATTATCTACTTTCAAGTGCTAAACCATCTCCCCAGTATGGTGGGCTTACAAAGCAAGCTCTCTATTCAGTTGCTCGATGTGTCGCTGTTCTTTGCCTTGCTGCCGGTGATCAGAGATGTGCTTCTACCGTAGAAATGCTTATAAACATACTCAAAGACAGTAGCACTACTAATTCTGTAAGGTTTTCTTCAGAAAAATCTTTTGCATGTTGGATTTGACTACACTAAAATATCAAGCAACTGTCTATACTGGGTTTTCATTGAAGGTGCTTTGATACAAATATGAAGAATGTCTATACCCAGTTTCATTGAAATGACTGAAATGTTTCCATTTCCATCTCCACCGAATGAAATTTACATGATTTCCTTTCATGTCATTATTTCCCTGAAATTTTGACTGAAATTCCCGAAATTGGACCGAAATTCCCAAAATTTGACCGAAATGGTCAGAATGACAAAAAATATGGAAAGGTGTTATCATTTGCTTTCATTTCATTTCATTAATACAAAGAATGATAGTTGTTAGGTAACATCATTGAACTGCACGGCAAAGTAACCGTATCTTATGCATGGGATGTCAGATGACTCAGATCAGCATGGGACCAATAATACCTCGTAACTCTATGTGGTATTGTCATAGAGTCGAGGTCCTTAGAGGTGAAACTGGCCATTGTACTTTCTTATACTTCTTTACATTGTACTTCTTTTATGACTTGTTCTAGACACGTGTGATAGCCAACAATGCATGCCACTTGGTGTTGGATGTGATTAAGTTGTTATGGAGGTTTTGTTGCTTATGTGATGGTTTCTAAGTATGTGTTTGTGCTTATTCTAGCATTTCCCAGAGTTTCATCTTAAAATTTCATCATTTGGACATGTTTTTTTTTTGAAAGAATAAAAACTTTCATTATTTGCATATGTTTCCATGAATTTAATGTTTCCGTTTCCATGACGACCGAAACAGAAACCGAAACCGAAATTTAAAACCTTGCATGTTTGTACGTTATTGTTCATATATGTAGGGAGCATGTACTTTTTAGGCTGTTCTCCACGGTGAAAGAAATCCTTGGATAAGTTGTTCTTGGGATTAGGTACCCTGCTTGGCTAATGAATCCTTTAAAAAAATTTCATGAAGAAGGTGGAAGAATCTACCCGACTCAAATTGACTATGTCTAATCCTGACACTAGTTGGGTTCGTCTACATGGATCATTTTCTTCCATTCTCTCCTATCCAAGGTCATGTTCTCTATTATGTTCCTAGCCATCCAATCTTTTCTCACTGTTTCTACCCTAGTTGTTTTCGGTCTTCCCCTACCTCTTTTTACTCCATCAACTTGGCACGAGTCACTTCTTCTCACTGGAGCATCCAAAGGCCTACATTGGATATGCCCAAACCATCTTAAGTGGTGCTCTCATCTTCTCCTCAATTGGTGCCACCCCCACCTTTTTACGGATGTCTATATTTTTAATTCTATATAATCTTGTGTGGCCGCACATCCATCTAAGTATTTGCATCTCCGCTGTACTCATCTTATGCACATGCTGCTTCTTGGTTGCCCAACATTATGAACCGTACAACATGACTGGCCTCACAGCTGTCTTATAAAACTTTCCCTTCAACTTGGTAGGTATTTTACGGTCGCACTAAACTCCTGAAGCATGCTTCCACTTCAACCAACCTGCTCTTATTTTGTGGTTAACATCCTCTTCAATCTCTCATTCCTTATGTAGGATTGAACCAAGATAGCGAAAGATATCCCTCTTAGGTACCTCATGTCCAGTCAGATTTACTACATCCTCTTCAGCACAGCCCCTTTGTTTTCGTTTTCCCCCGTTTTCCTAATAAAACTTGGGTTATTGGCTGAGGAAACCACAACTGTCTTACCCATTTTAGGAAACAAAGGGAACGGTTGGGAGGTGGGATGACTAATTTTTGTGGCTGCAATGACATCACAAGTTCACAACACTCCATCCCCCCTTCTCCCTTCTCCCTCCTCCCTCCTCCCTCCTCCCTTCCTGTATATGCATATCATATATATATTTTGAAAATCACACACAAACACGCACGCACGCACGCGCTCATAGATAGTGGAAATTTTACTATATCATATAGATAGTGGAAATTTTACTTTATCATGTGTTCCACATAATACATGATGCACATATCGTAACGTATTATACACTGCATGATATAGTATTTGTAATACGTGATTGCGAAAATACTTATTCACCAATTCTAGTTTGTTTGTAAGGGACTATGGGTACATTATATGATAGGGAAATGATATCAGCACTTGTCATGTTTTGATATTTCTGCAGTCCTAGCTTTTCTTTTGTTCTTTAATTGGGTTGCCACTTGCCAGAGCTTTTTGGGAACTGTAATAACCTTTTGACAGCCCTTTAAATACTAAAAGCACGGAAATATCAGAACATGACAGTGCTGATATCTAAACATCACAAGTTCACAGCCTTTTGCCATGATAGCAGTTTTTCCCGGTCTTATTACTTATTTTTCCGTTCGTTGTTGATAACATTCGAAATCATGTTCCTTTCTCTGCTTTCATTTCTGAGTGATTGCTCCTCACCTGTTTTTCAGGCTAAACAACATCTGGCCTTGCTATGTCTAGGAGAAATCGGGAGAAGGAAAGATTTAAGCCCACATGCACATATTGAGAATATTGTTATTGAGTCTTTCCAATCTCCTTTTGAAGAAATAAAATCAGCAGCGTCTTATGCCCTTGGAAATATAGCTGTTGGGGATCTGTCCAAATACTTACCTTTTATCTTGGATCAAATTGATAACCAGCAGAAGAAGCAGTACCTTTTGCTTCATTCCTTGAAAGAGGTGTGTTTACTTGGTTTTTGAATTCTTTTAGGCATCGTTTTAAATTTCGGCCGGTTTCGTTTTTTTCAGCTGAAATTATAAGATTTTCACCGAAACCGAAATTGGCACCGAAATTTCAAACCTTGCTTTTATGTACTAAAGTTACATGTCCTAACGTGTTGTTTCAATCTTTTTAAATATTCTTCTCCCATCTTGCAGGTTATTGTAAGACACTCTATTGATAAAGCTGGTCAGACTGAGTTTCAGGATACAGATGTCGAGAAGATATTGAAATTGCTTTTTAACCACTGTGAAAGTGAGGAAGAGGGAGTGCGCAATGTTGTAGCCGAATGTCTTGGCAAAATTGCACTTATTGAACCCAAAAAGCTCGTCCCTGCGCTTAAGGTATAAACTCCAATAAAATCAAAGGTTTACTCAAACGACATTTCCTAAATATTGAATCGCCACCGAAAAGTACGTATATCTGATTACTATTTTTAACTTTGTGTTTTTGTCCGAGATAATGGGTATTTTGGTTGTGTAGCACTGCGGAGTTTTGAATTTATTTTAGTTTTGTTATGCAAAGTTCTTTGTTAATCCCATATACTTTTTACAGGTGAGAATCGCTAGTCCAACGGCTTTCACAAGAGCCACGGTTGTGATTGCTGTAAAATATTCTATTGTTGAGCGACCAGAAAAAATAGATGATATTATATACCCTGAGATCTCTTCATTCTTGATGCTAATTAGAGATGGTGACCGCGTAAGTAACATCATTTTGGGATTATTTGAAGAAAAAAGATTCAATTTTACCATTCAAAAAAACATTATTAGAATAAAATAGATCTATGTTGCTGGAGTGTAATATCATCATATGTTCTTTAAATGGTTTTGCAGCATGTTAGACGTGCGGCTGTCCTAGCTCTGAGTACTGCAGCTCACAATAAGCCAAATCTTATTAAGGGTCTACTTCCAGAACTTTTGCCACTTCTATATGACCAGACTGTTGTTAAGGTATGCAATACTTTGCACTTTTTAATGGGTAAGACATAGTTAATGAGGGATACAAAAGGGTCTAAGTGTTTACACTTTGGACACAACTGTGGTGGGCCTCAGTTCTCAAGTCCACCAGAAGTGTTGGTTGTGTCAGGTGTAGTTGGAGATAATCTAGATTTTATTTGGCCAGTTTTGGGCTGAGATATTAAAGGGCTAAATTGATTTTGGGGTTTGGTAATGGATGAGTCTAACTGATCTCAGATCTTGCCCATTGACACCCTCCAACATTTTTTTCAATGATATGTTTATGATGGTAACTTTTATTAACTTACCGTTTGCAATGCAGCAAGAATTGATAAGGACTGTTGATCTTGGTCCTTTTAAGCATGTTGTAGATGATGGTCTTGAGCTTAGAAAAGCAGCTTTTGAATGTGTAGACACATTGCTGGACAGTTGTCTTGATCAAGTGAACCCATCATCGTTCATTGTTCCTTATCTTAAATCCGGTTTGGATGGTTAGTATTCCGCTCTTCTGTTTTAACCTTTTACATTCTATGATTAATGTGTTTTATTGATTCATGCCTCCTTGCTGTTATGTTTTTGTTGTAAGCATGGAAGGGTTATGATTTGAAATGGTTCTACAGATGCCTAAATAATTTTGTGCCGTAATAAGTTATTTTGGAATGTGTAACATAAGACAAGAAACTCTGAAAATGTTCAAGTGTAGGCTCTGAAATGGAGAACCCAGCAAACCTGGCTCAGTAACATCTAGATGCCATCAACAAAACATGTGTACAGAGCTTTGCGTGGGTTTTAGTAGTATGTGCAATACTTTGCGAAGAAATTATGTGCTCAACTTTGCCCCATTAGGTCTATAATTCAAGCCTTCACAACCAAAAACAAGTGATAAAAAGATTCACAGCAGAGCTGATATTTTTCCAGATATGGTGATGTCAACATGACGTCATCTTTTGTCAAGATTCAAGAGTGGGTGGGGACCTCACCAATTGTCTTTAAGCATGTTCGTTGTTCCACTAATGGGGTGGCAGATGGGCTTGCTAGACAAGGGGTGGAGTAGGAAGATTTGGAGTTTTTTAATTTTTTACCGCCTTGGTTTTCTCATTTTTGTTTTTATTGCTGTTTTTTCGCCTCTATTCTTTCCGTATTTGTCCATCTTGGTCCTTTTTAATGAAATTAGCTGCCATTAAAAAAAACATGACATCATCTTTTCATCTTGATGGTGTGCTGACATTATCTAGTGGCCCTGCATCTTTCGGATCCGATAATAAACAGTAAAGAGAGAAGGAAATAGTGGTTGTTTTTTATTTATCAACTTTGGGAATTTTCAATTGATTTCTGGGCTACATTCAGAAGGGTTTCTAAAAACCCACTCTTGCATGTACATGTGTACAAAACTTTGCATGTGTTTGTACTTTGGAGTTTGGAGTATGTTTCTAATTTTGAAATTATAGAAAGGTGAAAAAAATGGAAGAATTGGACCTTTGTGACTAGGAAGAGAGGAGAAAACAAGACTCTGTGATCAGTTAACGAAATGGCGGATCAGCTGGCAAAGGCTGGTGTCTTCTTGGACTCAATGTCAGTCTCATTTTCCTCCATGGCGAGGGGATTGGTGTTGCTTTTGCTTAAATCCATCTTACACGTTTTTTTATCAGATGTAGCCTTTTGGCTGGGAGTTACACTCATCGGGGACATCTTATCCCCTGTTTATGTAACAATCTTTGGGTAATAAAGGAAAAAAAAAACAGGACTTTGAGTTGGTATAATCCTTGTTGGCTATGTTGTTCTTTGAAGCATAGACGTTAATGATTATTTAATCATGACCTTTCCTTTCTTTCCAGATCATTATGATGTTAAAATGCCATGCCATCTTATCCTCTCAAAACTTGCCGACAAGTGTCCTGCTGCTGTCCTTGCAGGTAAGTGTAATGATTAAGTGATTTTTATTGCTTTGTGTTTCCATTGATACGAGAAAGGATCAACCTTTGTATATCTTGCGGACCGAGTCTCAGGGTCTTAACCATTTTTTACTACACAGTTGTGGACTCTTTGGTTGATCCTCTTGAAAAGACTATCATTTTCAAGCCAAAGCAAGATGCTGTGAAGCAAGAAGTGGATCGTAATGAAGACATGATCCGGAGTGCTCTGCGAGCGATTGCCTCCTTGAACCGCATAAGGTTTGGCTCATGATAGTGTATTGTAGTTATGTCTGGTTGACTGGTTATCATAAAAGGGAAGTGTTTCTGGTCGATCGACAAGATAAGTTCGTCGACCAGAAACAGAGTTGGACCCACGTTGTTTTGGGTGATGCTAACCATTCATTTGATGGACCTGACATGGATAGGGTGTACCCAAAAAATCAGCTCCATAGGATCATCCTAACGCTTCGAGTTATGGAGGTTAAAATGGATGGGTATAAATCTCCACAGATCTGTATGTTTTTAACCTCCACAAATCGAAGGGTTAGGATGATCCTATAGAGCTGATTTTTCAGCACACCCTATCTATGTCAGGGTCCATCAAATGAATGGTTTGGATCACCCAAACGATGTGGGTCCACTGTGTTTATGGCCAACGGATCAGATAAATGCAGCCCATCATGAAATTGCACATGCTAAATTAGTATAGTACTATAGTCTGAGCTGATGATTACATAATGGGCCCTATTCCTTGATGACCTGTGGATCTTCTAATTTTCCTTGAAAGGATCTATATTTCTAGTGGAAGTTCATATTTTCTTTTATTTTTTTCTTTTTGGTGGCATTGGGGAAATTAGTTCTTCTTCCAAGGGCATAAGATATAAATAATGGAACTGTAAATAGTTGTACATTGAAATAATAACTTCTTACACCCCTCTTGAGTTTTCTTGCTATCATCAGCCGTGTGGCTTAGTTTAGCTGGAATTGGCTTTGAAGCTACTCGATTCCAGTTCAAACAAGTTAGACATGGACATATGTTGGTATTATATGTGCAGGAGCAGATAGACTAGCACTTCCCATGTTTATACAGTGATATAATATTTTAAGATATATAATAAAAGTATGAGAAAAGTTAGTCTGGTCGGCAGACCAGAAAACCCCATTCTGCTCCTTCCACTCTTTAAGCCGTTAGATCATAAGTAATAAATCCTGGCCATTGTTTGTTTTGAGAAAAAAACGAATGAAGCAAAAACCCATTCGTTTTCTACAAAGTGGGTTTTGAAATGGGTCTTTAGGAGAAGAAGGGTACGGTTTTTTGAAAGATCTCTTACAGATCTTTCCGGAAAAACAAAACCCTCCCATTCAATCGATTGCTTCAAAATTGAAAAAAAAACGATGAGAAGAGAGTGAGAGAGAAAGTACCTGTTATATATATGGAGGTGGGTTTGCTTCGTCGTGGGTTTGCAAATGGAGGTCTGCAACTTTGTAGAGATGAATGGGTTTTTGCTTCGTCGTGGGTTTGCAAATGAACCTCTGCAACTTTGCAATCGATTGAATGGGTTTTTGCTTCGTTGTTTTTTTCTAACGAACCTCTGCAACTGAGTAGAGAAGAATGGGTTTTTGATTTTTTATACAAACCCACCTCTGCAACTTTGTAGAAAACGAATGGGTTTTTGCTTCATTCGTTTTTTTCTCAAAACAAACAATGGCCAGAATTTATTACTTATGATCTAACGGCTTAAAGAGTGGAAGGAGCAGAATGGGGTTTTCTGGTCTGCCGACCAGACTCACTTTTCTCATATATATATATATATATATATATATATATATATATATATATATATTGGGTGTGTACCAAAACTCAGATCTATAAGATCATCCTAACTAGGGGTGGCCAGAACCGAACCAGAACCGAAGAACCGAACAGGAACCGAACTGTAAAAAACTATTTTTGGTCCGGTTCGGTTCCACTGATGAAGAACCGAACTTATTCGGTTCGGTTCCGGGTCTAATGTTCTCGGTTCGGTTCCGGAACCGAAGAACCGAACTTTGAATATATATATATATATATATATATATATATATATATATATAGAGAGAGAGAGAGAGAGAGAGAGAGAGAGAGAGAGAGAGAGAGAGAGAGAGAGAGAGAGAGAGAAAAGTGAGTCTGGTCGGCAGACCAGAAAACCCCATTCTGCTCCTTCCACTCTTTAAGCAGTTAGATCATAAGTAATAAATCCTGGCCATTGTTTGTTTTGAGAAAAAAACGAATGAAGCAAAAACCCATTCGTTTTCTACAAAGTTGCAGAGGTGGGTTTGTATAAAAAATCAAAAACCCATTCTTCTCTACTCAGTTGCAGAGGTTCGTTAGAAAAAAACGACGAAGCAAAAACCTATTCAATCGATTGCAAAGTTGCAGAGGTTCATTTGCAAACCCACGACGAAGCAAAAACCCATTCATCTCTACAAAGTTGCAGACCTCCATTTGCAAACCCACGACGAAGCAAACCCACGACGAAGCAAACCCACCTCCATATATATAACAGGTACTTTCTCTCTCACTCTCTTCTCTTCGTTTTTTTTTCAATTTTGAAGCAATCGATTGAATGGGAGGGTTTTGTTTTTCCGGAAAGATCTGTAGAGATCTTTCAAAAAACCGTACCCTTCTTCTCCTAAAGACCCATTTCAAAACCACTTTGTAGAAAACGAATGGGTTTTTGCTTCATTCGTTTTTTTCTCAAAACAAACAATGGCCAGGATTTATTACTTATGATCTAACGGCTTAAAGAGTGGAAGGAGCAGAATGGGGTTTTCTGGTCTGCCGACCAGACTCACTTTTCTCTCTCTCTCTCTCTCTCTATATATATATATATATATATATATATATGAGGAAAAGGATTGTAAGCTCGAGCGTACCAACCTTATGGTACGCTCGAGTGCCCAATCACATGGGTCCCACATTTTTTTGTGGTGATCCAAAGCATTCATTTGCAAGACCCTCATAGATAGGGTGTGTACCAAAAAATCAGCTCCATTGAATCATCCTAAGCCCTCCAAAGTGGAGGGCAAAAATGGGCAGATTTGTGGACAAACAGTGTCTGTCCATTTTGACCTCCACAAATGGATGGGTTAGGATGATCCTATGGAGCTGATTTTTAGTACACACCCCATCTATATAAGGGCCTTTCAAATGAATGCTTTGGATCATCCTAAAAATGTGGGCCCACATGTGATTGGGCACTCGAGCGTACCATAAGGTTGGTACACTCGCGTACAATCTTTTTCCTCTCTCTCTCTCTCTCTATATATATATATATATATATATATATATATATATATATATATATATATGGGAAAATTGTTTGTCCCTATACGAGCTAGAGTGCCAAATCACATGGGTCCCACATTTTTTGGGGTGATCCAAAGCATTCATTATATATATATATATATATATATATATATATATATATAGAGAGAGAGAGAGAGAGAGAGAGAGAGAGAGAGAGAGAGAGAGAGAGAGATGAACCCCCTGCGATGCAGGGGAAGAGAAAAAATAAATGTTTTATAAAAGAGTGCATTAAAACTGTTTTAAACTGAAAAGAAATACATTCTATTTAATCCAGGTATTGTCTTAGGCTCATAGGATGGGCTGTCAGCCTGTCACTAAGGCTTTCTATCAACTACAGCCTCAAGCAACTAATTAAATAAGTGAAAAATGAAGAAAATATTTTCATTTTCCATTAATCAAATAAACTACCTTAGTCATTCCTCTGAAAGTAAATGGGAATTGGTGTGTCCAACAGAACTCAAAACAGTAAGACAATTCTAACTGTTCAAAATGAGCATACTCATATTGATTGTGGATCATTGATCAATCATTTAATTGTGACTACATTTTAAGACCTAAAGGTCATTCAATGTAGAGCAATGTTGGGGAATCAAGACTATCACAAAGTATATATAAGGCTTAGATGGATTAATTACCTCAGAAAATAATAGTAGGTAGCTGGCTTTTATCTCTTAGAAACAGAGAAGAGGGCACGGGATGAGAGCGCTATCGGATGGACGGTCGATTACGCAACCAATTTAACTGAATTAGAACAAAGCCCAAAAATATTTTATTGGGTTCCAAAAAAATCCCAAAGTAGGGACTATACATAAGAAGCAAACAACTTCAGAAACATGACCCACAAAATCCCATGGTCACACAACTGTATAAAGAGATTAGAATTTCAATGCCCCCAAAGAGTAAGAAGATAAAAAGGGAAAACAGAAAACATAAAAAGATCTTGTAACTTTTCTTCTAACAAAAGAAGAAAAATAATGAAAAAGAACCAAGGCCCAGGAAACTATGAAGGCTACAAAAGAATAGATTTTTTTATTAATTTGGAATATCCTGGAAAATAACCCTGAGGTCTTCAGCTCAGAACAAAAAATAACGATAGCAGGCAGCATAGGTTAACTTATTCTCAAGAAACAGAGTTCCAGTTTTATGCTTTAAATGAAGGTTCTGAAAATAATAGGCAATAAAAGCATGGTGACAGTTCCTTTTCTTAGGATTTTTTCTGGTCAATCTGGAGGTTTTCCTTAGGATAACACAACAGGCAATATAGAGAAATGTAATACTTGTAAAATTATTGGGATAATATCACGAAAGTGACAAACATCAGGAAATGTCCGAAGAAAACCAGGAATTAAAGTATCAGAAACCTTAAATCAATTAAATGTAGTGTTTATAATGAAAATTAGAGTCATGACTAAATAAAATCAGAAATAATGCATGGCAAAGTGTTGATTTATTATCACTTTTGTCTTGCAGCTTGTGAGAAAAAAATTCCTGAAGTACTGAGGTAGTGATGGATTGGGATTTACGATGCACACCCATAAACATAAATTTCAAAACCCTAGATTCCGGAAGGGAAAAATCACAGGTTTTACATCATAGCAGGCTTCTCATAGGTAGCTATTAAAAAAATCACTGGTTTTATATGAAGTATCAGAGCAGAGAGTATGAGAAATGAAAATCATTTCTACTCAAACGTGGAGATCTGAAAGTGCCAAAACACTGGAATTGAAACCCTAATGCTCTGTTTGGTTGCCGGGTTTTTTTTGTTCCCGGGAGTTATGTGGGAGAAAAAAATACCCTGGGAGATAGGTGGGAAAAAAAGAAGTCCTGGAAGTATCCTGGTAAAATAAAAATCCCATGTTTGGTTATGTGGGAGAAAAAAATACCCTGGGAGATATGGTGGGAGAAAAAAAAACCTTTGTTTGGTTGCTTGAACTGTTGGGTAGAAAAAAATTCTTCTCAAGCTTATTTTTGGTTCCTGAGTTTATTTTGGTTCCAGGGGTTATCTTGGGATGGGATGAAAAGGCAATCATTACAAAAGTGGGATTAAAAAATTCACCCCACAAGTAATCATTACAAGAGTGGGATTAAAATAAACCTAGTGCTAAAAGGCAACCAAACATGGGATGGGACCAAAATTTAACTTACTCTCCCACAAAACTCCCAGGCACAAAAAAAACCCGGCAACCAAACAGAGCATAAGGGGCCGTTTGGATACTCTGATTTTAGAATCCAGGATTTCTTCAAAATTGTAGCTTAGAGACAATAGAAGAAGCGGACCAGCTGTCGTTTTTGACTTCTCGCCCTTCTTTCTATCAGCAAGAGAGTAGCAGATCCTCCCATATTTCCAGGTTTTAGAAATCTCAGGATGCAGGAGAGATTTTTAAAACCTGAATTTCTCACTTAAAATCCAAGAAACGCTGCCAGGACAGCATGTAGCAGCTTGATCATGAACCATCTTTTACACTGTTTTCAAACTAAAAACCTGGATTAAAAAATCCGCGTATCCAAACAGCCCCTAAACCTGTAACGCAACTAGACTGGAAGCTGGTTTGGCGGAAGCATGGTGGAGACTTCAAAGCCAAGATCTGTAACGCAAGTAACAGGACGTTCGAGGTCTGGCGAAATTATGGTGGAGGTAGATGGAGCTCTGGCGGTGGAGAGAGAGAGAGTTGCGTACTTGTGGATTCTCGCCCCTTCTTTTATGAGAGAGAGAGAGAGAGAGAGAGAGAGAGAGAGAGAGAGAGAGAGAGAGAGAGAGAGAGAGAGAGAGATGCCCATATACAGGCAAGGGACGTCATCAGAGAAGTGGGACCCACGGGATGGAATTTTATTCATAACCATTTAAAGTAAAACACGTAAAGCTCGGAAATTAATGAGGTTTAATTCGAGAGAAACACAGCGAAAGTCCACTCGTCAATGTAATAGATTTTACAAAAAAAATGTCTGATGTCTGACTTTTCCAACCTGCTTTATATATATATATATATATATATGAGAAAACGGTTTTCTACACGCAAGTGTAGATTAGTTTTCTACACACTACCTTAAATTACAGTGGGGGTGGGGGGGGGGGGGGTCACATTGTTTGGGTGATCCAAAGCATTCATTTGATGGGCCCTCACATTAAGGGTGTCAATTTTCGCTCGGGCTCGGAAGCTCGCTCGAGCTCGGTTCAAATCCTTAACGAGCCCGAGCTAGATCAGGCTCGGCTCGTTAAGGCTCGTTAAGAATTTAATATATTTAAATATATATATTATATATTAATATATACACAAAGGGTTGTCCAGGGAGTGAAAGGGGGAGGGAAAATATTTCACTTCTTTTTTGGAACCCCATTTGTTACTTGGGCCACCCCCCGTAGTGTAAAAAGAGTAGTCAAATTACACTAGATAGGGCTGTCCAGGGAAAATGAGGGGTGTGAACTTAATATAACCCGAGCTCGATAAGGCTCGCGAGCCTGGCCAAGCCCGAGCCCGAGCCTATTTCGAGCCCGAGCCAAGCTTTTGAGCTTAACGAGCCGAGCCTAGCCAGGCCAAGCTCGGCTCGGCTCGACTCGTTTACACCCCTACCTCCCATAGATAGGGTGTGCCCAAAAAATCAGCTTCATAGGATCATCCTAACCCTTCGAACCATGGAGGAAAAAAATGGACAGATTTGTGAAGGTTTATAAACGTCCATTTTGCCTCCACAAATCGTAGGGTTGGGATGATCTTATGGAGCTGATTTTTTGTGGACACCCTATCTATGTGAGGGCCAATCAAATGAATGGTTTGGATCACTCAAACCATATGCCCTCCACTGTATTTTAAGCTAGTGTGTAGATAACTTATCTACACTTGTGTGCAGAAACTGTTTTCTCATATATATATGAGAAAAGTGTTAAGCGCACCATTTGTTTTTGGTGCGCTTAAGTGGCTATAACGCCTCCCATTGGTTTGCTTAAGCGGGACCCAAATATTTAAACGAATGGGAGGCGTTATAACCACTTAAGCGCACCAAAAAAATGGTGCACTTAAGCGCACCAACATATTCCTCTTTCTCTCTCTCTTTTTTTTGAATGGTAGCAGAATATATTAAAAGAAGACTGAGGAAGTTCCCCAAACAATGCAAGAAAAACAAACCACACCCAAGGAACTTAAACTATCCCGGGAGATACATTTAGGGAGGAAGAAAATCATAAAGATCGAAATCCTGCTTCGAAACTCCATCTTTCGCCAACTTATCGGCCACATCATTAGCAGATCTTCTCACATGCTGGAAAGGTACCTGGAAGCCCTTGTAAGATATCTTTAATTTCGTCAAAGAAATGAAGAAAACGCCACGGAGAACACCTAGGGCCCCTAAGCCATCTGATAACATTCAGCGAATCACCCTCCGCAATACAACTTTCTAATCGGCCCCTTGCCAAGCACAGGATACCTTGATGCGCTGCTCTTACCTCCGCCTCGTTCGAATCTGCTATGCCGATTGGACCACAAAAAGCCTTAAAGACCCCACCATCACTATCTCTTAATACTCCACCAATCCCTGCTGGGCCAGGGTTACCCAAGCTTGAGCCATCGAAATTTAATTTGACTATCCCTTCAGAAGAAGGGCACCAGTGCTGGATGGAAACATTAATATTCTCCTGGCTATTGCAAACAACTCCCCACCCTTCCCACAATTCGAAGGCCGAAACGAATCGGAATAACGGAAGAGCTCAAGCCCAAGAAATAGTAAGAGCAATGACCTTAATAAATAGAAAGTAAGGAGATTTAGCTTTCCCTTCAAAGATTCGAGAGTTCCTTTCGATCCATATAACCCATAAGAAGGCCATTAGAGAAAGCCACCACAATCGCTTACCTTTTTTGCCCCATGGTGTACATGACTAGCCTGCGAACAAGTCTGGAAGAGAGGATGGAAACACCCAATTAATGCCAAACCTTTCTAAAATCCTCGCCCAGACCTCCCGAGCTACTCTACAGTGGATGAAAATATGGTCTACCGACTCCCCTGATTCAATACACATAGCACATTGATCAATAATCAGCATATTTCTCTTTCTCAGAAAGTCCACCGTTGAGATTCTATTTCTTAACGCTGACCATCCAAAGAAACATACTCTAGGAGGAGCCTTTATTTTCCATACCCTTGCTACCAGAGCATTTTCCTCATAAGGCAACAGACTATTATAGAAAGACTTGACCGAAAAACATCAAGAAGAGTTTAATACCCACAACCTTCTGTCTTCCCCTGAAGAACTTATATAGATCTGATCAAGAGTCTGAAATAGATTTGTCACCGAGGGCAATTCTCGATCAAAAAAATTCCGACGAAAGAGAGGATTCCAGATAACTTTACCAGCGAGTCGCTCATAGCAATCTTTCACTAAAACTGATTTATCAACGGCAACTAAAAAGAGGTCAGGGAATAAAACTTTTAAAGGGGAGCTCGAACACCACCTCATGGACCAGAAAGAGACCCTGTCGCCGAAATACACTCTATACCTAACTCCTCGATCAAATAGAGGAGTTAGGCACAGGATATCCCTCCATATTGTCACCCCAGGTTTGCTAAAGCTATTCATAGTAACCCAATCACCTTGAGCAGCACCATATTTCCCTGATATTACTTTAGTCCATAGTCTTGATTTTTCTTCACCAAACCTCCACAGCCATTTTCCCATCAGTGCTTGATTCTTCGAATTCCGAGGCCTCCTCCTTGAATTGGCTTGCAAACCAATTCCCAATTCACTAAGGCCATAACCCGCTTCTGCTCAGATCCCCCCCACAAAAATCTTCTTTGAATCTGTTCAATACGCTGGACAACAGACACAGGGCATTTAAATAATGATAACTGGTATATCGGTATATTGGCCAATACGGCCTTAATCAAGGTTAATCTGCCTCCTTTAGATACCAAGTTCCTCTTCCATGTATCAAGTCGTCGTTCGATTCGTTCCACAATGGGATCCCATGCACTTTTATGTGGTCGCCCTCTTCCCAAGGGCAATCCCAAATAAGATGCAGGCAGACTCTCCAGCGAACACCCCATAATATTGGCTAGACTAGAAGCTCCTTCCTCGTCTATATTAACAGCGTAACGTCTGGATTTTGAGAAATTTGATCGAAGCCCTGTTACTAATTCATAACACCTGAGAATTGCCTTAAGATTGAGAATCTTTGAGGCCTGGGGAGAGGAAAAGAGAAGGGTGTCATCCGCAAATTGCAAGTGCGAGACTTCAATCCCAGATTCGCTACATTTAACCCCTGAAATCAGACTCTCCAATCGGCCTTTCATCAACAGCACGCTGAGGGCTTCCGCAACAATAACAAATAAAAAGGGAGATAGAGGATCCCCTTGACGCAAGCCTCGAGACGATTTAAAGAAACCTTTTGCAGAGCCATTAATAAGAATGGAAAAATAAGCTGAAGATAAGCAACTTCTGATCCACCCTCGCCACTTCCCACCGAAACCCATTCTTTGTAAAAAGTAGTCCAAACATTGCCAATCCACTCTGTCATACGCTTTTTCCATGTCCAGCTTACAAATAACACCTTGCTCACCTGATTTTGCCATCCAATCCACCATTTCATTAGCCACCAACGAGCAATCCAAGATTTGTCGCTGGCCAACAAAAGCACTCTGATTCTCAAAAATGATAGTTGGAAGTACCCTCTTTAGCCGGTCCGCCAAAACTTTGGACAAGATCTTATATAGACAACCTACCAAGCTAATAGGCCGAAAGTCAGATACTTTCACTGCTCCTTTAACTTTTGGAATGAGAGCAATAAAAGTGGCTCCTGTTCCTCGATCCAACTCCAACCCATCGTGAAATGCTCGAAAAAAGGCCATAATATCTCCCTTTACATACGCCCAACAAGCCTGAAAGAAAGCAAGGCAGAAACCGTCTGGCCCCGGAGCTTTATCAAGATTCATCGAGAATACCCCTTTCTCCACCTCCTCCTCCAAAAAAGGGCTTTCCAGTCCCGAGATGCTAATAGCATCGAGAGATTTAAAGATCACCTCATCCAGCCTGGGCCGAACAATACCTTCCGCTGAATATAACTTCCGATAGTAGTCAAGAATTTCCATGGTAATCGCCTCTTTGCTACAAGATAAGGATCCCTGCACTTCCAATACCTCGATTCTATTATTCCGACGCCTTGCACTGGCCATGTTATGAAAGTAAGCAGTATTTTTATCTCCTTCCTTTAACCAACTAACTCGGGACTTCTGCCTCCATGAGATTTCTGCCTGCAGGAGGCTGCCTCTATGTTCCTCCTTTATTTTTCCCAGTTCATTCAAATCATCCTCTGAAGCTAACCTTTCCTCATCGGCCAAAGATATGTCCCGAATTCGATTTTTTAGCCATAATTGACGCTCATGGAGAGCCTCTAATCTGAGAGAATTCCACTCTTTGAGCTTTTTTTTAACAAAACAGAGTTTCGCCCCTATGATCCAGTCAGCTGCACCCTCCACTGTATGTGATTCCCTCCACCCCCCCAGCCTCTCAACCATGTTAGGAATTTCTAACCACGCTATCTCGAATCTGAAAGGTGAGGGACCCCATGAATCCAATCTTGGATCCAACAACAGCGGGCAATGATCAGAAACGGAATGCACAATCGCCTTCTGACACACTTCCGGGAACATAGAATTCCAACCAGGGCAGAACAAAAAGCGATCTAACCGACTTTTCCTTGAGTTTCTGGACCAAGAAAATTTAGCCCCCATCAGCGGAATATCAATTAGTTCATTTTCAGCAATGAAATCTGAAAACTCAATCGTATTCTGGGAAGTTCTGCTACACCCCAATCTTTCTTCGACCCTTCTGATTTCATTGAAATCTCCCCCTAAGCACCACAGATTTCCCCATTTGCTCCTAATCATGGTAAGTTCCTCCCACATCTGGCACTTCGCCGACCTATCTGTAGGGCCATAGATGCCTGAAAAAGTAACCACATCTTTGTTTCCCACCTGACCGAGAACTATTGAGATGGAAAACTGACCTACACAAGAATCTTGGATCTCCCATTTAGATTGATCCCACATAACTAAAATACCTCCTGCAACTCCTTCAGATGCCAGCGAGAGCCAATCCCAATTGGAATTGCCACCTAAACTTATGATCAGAGCTCTGTTTGCTACCCCTATTTTTGTTTCTTGAATACAAACTATAACCGGCTTAGTACTTTTTACTATGTCTTTGACCTGTGCCTTTTTTTCCAAGGACCCCAACCCATTTACATTCCAAGATAAAATCTTCATTTACAACCGGACGACCGCTGTGCACTTCCCCTGGGGCAATTTCTACTGTTCATTCGCGAATTATGAACCACTTTCTTACTAGCGGGAGATTTTTCATAATTTACATCTGATTTCAGTTTGGTTAGCTCCCGTAACATCTTCCTGACACCTTCAACACTGGAAGGATCTTCAAAGGTCCTATGATCCATTTCTCGAAGCTCCGCAACTCTGAACATGGAACGCAATTGATCTTCCGGCCCGGAGTAGGTCAATCCCAAAACTCTGCTGGTGGAAATTATATGATTTACAAAAATCTCCAGAATTTCGGATTTGGGATCGACCTAGGAAAGAGGACTAATATTTTCCTCCACACATAATACTAACGCTAGGATTTCTTTCACGGTATCTTCTCGGGAAACCAGACCACCTCCACTATACTCTGCCTCAACCGTACACTCCCTCCTACCGGCGTGAGAAAAATCGTTCGTCATTCGGCTAGAGCAGAAATCGATTAGGCCTCGCTCCGGAGAGTCCACCCGAACTTGGCTATGGCAAATTTCTTTACCGGAGACCGAACCCCCAAGTGTCGCACCAGCGTTTGGAATTAAAGCAGTGGTCGCACAAGATAGAGTATCTAGATATGAGTATTCCGAATCGTAATGATCCAAACATCCCCCCTGTTGTATACCGTGACCCTCTTGAGTATCTTCAATATTAAGCTCATCATAGGACACTCCAGTAAATGCCTCAGATAAATTGACTACTAGACGAGAATTTCCAGCCGCTACCTTATCACCAAGAAGCAGAATACAGGATTCTGAAAGCTGCGAGTGGTCAACAAAAGCCGATAATTGGATAAGAGGTGAAGATGGGCTTTTGTCCTTTGCGGTAGAACTGTCAATATGGGCTATAACCCGATTAAAAGATGAAAAAGGAGAAAGCCCTATATTATATTTTTCAGACAGGCCCAACACTTTAGGCTGAGTTGGAGGGGCCCACATCTTCTTTATACGCCGATCCGACGGATAGGGAGACTCAAGTTGAATCAATGGAGATAGGAGAACCTGGGAAGTTGAATTTGTAAAGGCTGTTTCCCGCCGTCTGGAGGAGCTTGCTCCAATCGCCACGTCATCCTGGCATAGGAGACCAGACGCAACATGCCTGACACCCGTCCCCTTCCCATTTCTGCATACGCTATCACTCACAGCATAGGACACGTAGGAGGGTAATAGAATATAGGGAGGTGCGCTTGTTAGACCTACCACCGCAGAATTACTATCTTGCGCCATTGTCTTCTCCGACCGCCCATTATCGGAGTTACAGAGAATTTCCGACCAAGTTCGCTTGAATTCGTCTGAGTGTCGAACTTTGTGTACGTCCGGACGTTTATCATTTCTTGACGCCATCACCCAGTACACTGTTTCGTCGATGCAAACCGGTAATTTCAGAGAATCTGAGGTGGTTGAAGATGTCATCAGAAAAATTAACGCTTTCTCATAACCATCACCTTCATCACATGATCCATCTGTGGCTAGCACCCTTCCAATACGACAGCCTATTTTCCTGAAATTTTCCACCACCCATGCATGTGGAGGAAGCCCTACAATCGACCACCATGAAGACGTGAAATTCCCGAAAAATTTATCCTTCCATTCACGTAGCTCTTCGAAAGGACAATCCTTGGCATTAGCCCACCGAAGTCTGCAGTCAACGTACGAGGCATCCGGGGAAGACGTTATAGCAACCTCCTCTTGGGCTATCGGAAAAATCTCGAACTTGGCTGAAATTCCCGAAGCTTCTTCTAACCAACATTTTAACTTCGTAAAATCTTTCATTGATCATGTTCTAGTTTTACCCCAAAAAGTTTGTTGAAGGTCGAATCTAGATCCCAACTCAATGGATTCAGCTCATATTTCCTCCGGGCACTGAGACAGATTGTCCATCACCTCCGGGCCTACCGCAACAACCTCCGTCTCCTGCTGACTCCCTTCGGGCTCTATCTGTCCCCTAGATTGCATCCCCTCCAAATGGTTCTGCAGGAAATTCGTGGTAGGCAGCTTCTTTACAGTTCTGGTTGAGGTAGACGGGAGCTGACGTTGGAAACCAACTGGGATATTACGGTCAAAACCCGACCACACCTTCCTACATCGGTAACATTCGGGACGTCGTCTGAAGTTTAGGAATCTGCACTTGGAGCATCGCCAGTCCCCCAGGTTACTTGCTTTTCTTCTCTTTATAACCCTTTGCAGTCTCTCCTCTCGGCGGCTTTTTTTAATCTGCCACCGGACAACTGAGGACCCCTGGCTGTCATAGTTGCGATTTCCAAGATCAGATTGGGAGAGAAATCTGTTCGACTCCAAACCACTAGAGCGCATATTCTTCGTGAACTCCTCCATTCGACCAGCTGAAATATCCCAACCTGACCTAAGACACAATGTGCAGACCCCTCCCTCCTCCTACGTCCGAGGAGGAAACGGAAGGAGAAGAAGAGTTCGAAATGGAAACGCGACAGATACCGAAACGGAGTATGATGAACCAGAAGTATACACGGTAGGAGAATCAACCTCTGAATCAGAAAGTGCTGCCACCGAAATATACGAAGGAGGAGATGAAGAAGAAGAACAAGAGGAAGAAGGAGAGGAAGGAGAAGGCAGAGAGACTACGGAAATTGAAACCCCCAACGAAGAAGAGACAGTTAGGGCCCGCCGGAGGCGAAGCCCAACTCCTGACAATCCCTCCTTTGAAGCTTTTCTGAGAACCTTGCAAAACCCATCTCCTCCTCCGATCTAACCAAATCCATAATATGCAATCCTGATGAAGAGAGCAACCGTTTTACTCTTCAGGAAGATTCGAGCAAATAAAATCCAAAACAACTAAGGATTTCACTCTCCTCTTTCTCTCTCTCTCTCTCTCTCTATATATATATATATATGAGAGAGAAGAGTTTCTACACACTAGTGTAGATAAGTTATCTACACACTAGCTTAAAATACAGTGGGGGCCACATTGTTTGGGTGATCCAAAGCATTCATTTGATGGGCCCTCACATTAAGGGTGTCAATTTTGGCTCGGGCTCGGAAGCTCGCTCGAGCTCGAGCTCGAGCTCGGTTCAAATCTTCAACGAGCCGAGCCCGAGCTAGGCTAGGCTCGCCTCGGCTCGTTAAGGCTCGTTAAGAATTTAATATATTTAAATATATATATTATATATTAATATATACACTAAAAGGGTTGTCCAGGGAGTGAAAGGGGGAGGCAAAATATGTCACTTCTTTTTTGGAACTCCATTTGTTACTTGGGCCACCCCCCCGTAGTGTAAAAAGAGTAGTCAAATTACACTAGATAGGGCTGTCCAGGGAAGATGAGGGGTGTGAACTTAATATAACCCGAGCTCGATAAGGCTCGCGAGCCTGGCCAAGCCCGAGCCCGAGCCTATTTCGAGCCCGAGCCAAGCTTTTG
The DNA here is from genome assembly GCF_043159265.1 of Tasmannia lanceolata. Lineage (NCBI taxonomy): Eukaryota > Viridiplantae > Streptophyta > Magnoliopsida > Canellales > Winteraceae > Tasmannia > Tasmannia lanceolata. Next base: position 3,070,830 of record NW_027518731.1, on the reverse strand, counting down.
AGCTTAACGAGCTGAGCCTAGCCTGGCCAAGCTCGGCTCGGCTCGACTCGTTTACACCCCTACCTCACATAGATAGGGTGTGCCTAAAAAATCAGCTTCATAGGATCATCCTAACCCTTCGAACCATGGAGGCAAAAAATGGACAGATTTGTGAAGGTTTATAAACGTCCATTTTACCTCCACAAATCGTAGGGTTGGGATGATCTTATGGAGCTGATTTTTTGTGGACACCCTATCTATGTGAGGGCCAATCAAATGAATGGTTTGGATCACTCAAACCATATGCCCTCCACTGTATTTTAAGCTAGTGTGTAGATAACTTATCTACACTTGTGTGCAGAAACCGTTTTCTCATATATATATGAGAAAAGTGTTAAGCGCACCATTTGTTTTGGTGCGCTAAGTGGTAATAACGCCTCCCATTGGTTTGCTTAAGCGGGACCCAAATATTTAAACGAATGGGAGGCGTTATAACCACTTAAGCGCACCAAAAAAATGGTGCACCAACTTATATATATAGGGGAAAGTGATTGTGAGCGGCCCCTCATATAAGCTTATATGAGGTGACCGTTAAAAACATGGTGGGCACACATTTTTGGGGTGATCCGAACCGGTCATTTGATAGGCCCTGACGTAGATAAGGGGTGCCCAAAAAATCAGCTCCATAGGATCATCCCAACCCTTCGTACTGTGAAGGTGAAAGAGGGGAAAATGGACGGGTAAGTGGGCAAATTTATACCCACCCATTTCCCCCTCTTTCACCTCCATAGTTAGTAGGGTTGGGATGATCCTATGGAGCTGATTTTTTGGGCACCCCCTATCTACGTCAGGGCCTATCAAATGACCGGCTCGGATCACCCCAAAAATGTGTGCCCACCATGTTTTTAGCAGTCACCTCATATAAGCTTATATGAGGGGCCGCTCACAATCACTTTCCCCACACATATATATATATATATATATATATATATATATATCTATATATCTATATATATATATATATATATGAGGAAACTGTTGGTGAGCTTAAGCTCACCAAACTTATGGTGAGCTAGCTTTTCCAATCACATGGGTCCCACATTTTGGGGAGTGATCCAAACCATTCATTTCCAAGGCCTTATCATAGATAGGGGGTGTACCAAAAATCAGCTCCATAGGATCATCCTAACCCCTCCATTTGTGGAGAACAAAAATTGGGCAATCACTTTCCCCTATATAAGCTTAAGCTCACCAACAGTTTCCTCTATATATATATATATATATATATATATATATATATATATGAGAGAAGAGTTTCTACACACTAGTGTAGATAAGTTATCTACACACTAGCTTAAAATACAGTGGGGGCCACATTGTTTGGGTGATCAAAACCATTCGAACCGTGGAGGCAAAAAATGGACAGATTTATGATGGTTTATATACGTCCATTTTACCTCCACAAATCGTAGGGTTGGAATGATCCTATGGAGCTGATTATTTGGGCACACCCTATCTATGTAAGGGCCCATCAAATGAATGCCTTGGATCACCCAAACAATGTGGCCCCCACTGTATTTTAAGCTAGTGTGTAGATAACTTATCTACACTAGTGTGTAGAAACTCTTCTCTCTCTCTCTCTATATATATGTATCTGTGTGTGTGTGTGTACTAGTATTCTTGGCCCATGCTATGCATGGGAGTAAATTGATTGGTCCCGCCCATCAGAAAATGAGGTGTAGAAACATATATATATATATATATATATAGAGGAATAAGATTGTGCGCTCGACCGCACCAAGCTTAGGTGCGGTCGAGGGCCCAAAACTCATGTGGGCCCAAGTTGTTAGGATGATCCAAAGCATTTATTTGCAAGTCTGTCCATTTTGTCCTCCACGTTTGGATGGGTTAGGATGATCCTATGGAGTTGATTTTTTGTCCACACCCTATCTATGATGGGGCCTTGCAAATGAATGGTTTTGATCACCACAAAAAATGTCGGACCCACCTGTTTGGGCCCTCGACCGCATATAACCTTATATGCGGTCGACCTCACACTCCTTTTCCTCATATATATATATATATATATATATATATATATATATATATATATATAGAGAGAGAGAGAGAGAGAGAGAGAGAGAGAGAGAGAGAGAGAGAGAGAGAGAGAGAGAGTTATGTGTGTGTGTGTGTGTGTGTGGGAAAACACTTTGAAAACGGGATTCTTAACTCAACTCAACTCCACTAAGCCTTTGTCCCAAACTATTGGGGTAGGCTGATAAAAACGGGAGTGAGATCACCATTGATTTGACCATTTTCAAGTTGTATTTATTGCTTTTATGGTGATTTAGTGGGCATGGCTCTAATGGTTGAAGCCTGTTTTTTTTTTTTTTTTCTCAAGACGGGATCCAGTTTTCCTTGCAGTGCTCATATATATATATATATATATATATATATATATATATATATATATATATATATATATATATATATATATGAGGAAAAGGAGTGTGCGGTCGAGCGCACCTAAGCTTAGGTGCAGTCGAGGGCCCAAACACATGGGTCCCACATTTTTTGTGCTGATCAAAACCATTCATTTGCAAGACCCCATCATGGATAGGGTGTGTACAAAAAATCAGGTCCATTGGATCATCCCAACCCCTCCAAAAGTGGTGGGCAAAAATGGACAAATTTGTGGCAAACGGTGTCTGTTCATTTTGACCTCCAGAAATGGATGGGTTAGGATGATCCTATGGAGCTGATTTTTTGTACATACCCCATCTATGTAAGGGCCTTTCAAATGGATGATTTGGATCATCCTAACAAAGTGGGCCCACATGAGTTTGGGGCCCTCGACCGCACCTAAGCTTTGTGAGGTCGACCGCCCAATCTTATTCCTTTATATATATATATATATATATATATATATATATATATATATATATATATATAATATGAGGAAAATGATTTTGAGCTTGAAGCTCATATAGCTTATATGAGCTTGGGGGCCCAAACACATGGGTCCCACATTTTTTGTGGTGATCCAAACCATTCATTTGCAAGGCCCCATCATAGATAGGGTGTGTACCAAAAATCAGCTCCATTGGATTATCCGAACCCGTCCAAAAGCGGAGGGCAAAAATGGGCAGATTTGTGGCAAACGGTGTCTGTCCATTCTGCCCTCCACTTTTGGATGGGTTAGGATGATCCTATGGAGCTGATTTTTTGTACACACCCTATCTATGTAAGGGCCTTTCAAATGAATGCTTTGGATCATCCTAACAATGTGGGCCCACATGTGTTTGGCCCTCAAGCTCATATAAGCTATATGAGCTTCAAGCTCACAATCATTTTCCTCAATATATATATATATATATATATATATATATATATATATTTATATATATATTTGATTACTATACATCAATACTATGTATTATATAATTATAAATAATGATGTAAAAGAAGGAAAAAAAAATCAGGTTTGTCCTAGTACCCATGTTGATGAACTTTCTAGTGGAAGTGCATATTCGCGTCCTAGGAATGAGGAATGGGTGCTTATCTCAAGGTTTCTGGTCTAGTGTGTCTCTCATGGGTTGAGGCTGAAGTCTTTCTGGCCTTTTAGGCTATGATGATACCATTCACAATAGCCAATCCACAATATATAAACATATACTGAATTTTTGAAGCCAAATAAAACAACAAAACATGCAAAATTTTCTCGATGGGAGCACCCCTCTTGGAATAAATCAGTTCTATAAATTAAGCTGCAGCAATAAAATTGATGATGTACTGACCTTGGTATAGTCCCAAAAATATATGCAAATAAAGGGGAATGAAAACCCTATCCTCGGTGATTCACAGCTGTAGGATAGAACCTTTTCCTTGAAGAGATACAACACCCGGCGCCCTTTGGTTCGACTCCGGATCATCAATCTTCAAATATGGAATTCCTACACACTTGAAATATATGCAGAAAGATGGAAGCCAGAGAAATTTTTCTAATTCTCTCCCAAAATTACTTCTCTATTTTCTTTTCATAAATAAAAGTCCATCCTCCAAAGACACTACAAATATACAGGGCTCTTTGTCACTGCCTAACAACCTAAACCTACGAACAAATAAGTGGAGTTTTCTCCCGCCAAAACCCATGACACCTATTCCTCTTTAGAAGCCCCTTTAGATCCTTAAAAATTGGATTTTTACCTTCTTTTTAGACGACATTCCTCCCCTAAAATTTGTGTCCAATCCAAAGTGCATTCATTTTCATTGGACTGAGCTCCCTCTCCCCTTGCTCCTGTTCTTTCATATTTTCTGGAAGGACGAAATGCATCAAGAAATGATATTCTATAAGTGAAATCTGATGGACAAGATGAGGTAAGTCTTGTTATGCTTTGCATAATGTTATTTAGTGTTGTTTGGATGCCTAATATTCCAAATTTAGAATTTTTTTCTTTATAGTTCTTTCTCCTTCAATGGAACTTTCTTACTAGGTTCAAAAGTTTGTAGGGTAGGACAGTGGTTCCATAGGGGTCCGATATCCCCCCATGACTGGGTGGTGGATGTGTGAAGTTGCTTCTGTCATTATACATGGGCACTTCTTTCATGAGGAATGATTGATAAATTTGCCAAGGGACCTACATTGCCTAACAGACTTCCAATTTCAATTATCTCTTAAATTTTTGTTATGTGAAGTTTATTTAACAGTGCCTTGAATTAGATGGATTTGGATTCTGGCATGAGTTGACATCACTACCAAAGACCTGCTAGGGACAAGTTATACTGATTATGTTACATAAGTACAGCATGGATATATGACATATTAGTGGTATTTACACTTACAATGTCAAATACAAGTTTGGCTGCCATTTGTGTCTGGGTTACATACAAATAAAGACCTCATCATTTTGTCCAGTAAGTTTCATGATCAAAGCAAGAAATTTAGATATTTCTATCTTTACCGAAGTTCGCATAATGTATGTTGATTTATAGGCATTTGGCCATGCTTAATTCTTAAATAGGACATTGTAGTACAGTGCTTGTTGATTTTTCTTAATACTCCTTTGTACTATTATCGTCCTTGTCTTTTATTTTTTATTTTTTTATTTTTGTCTTGTGCCCAGTGGAGGCGACTGCAGTATGAAGTTGAAGATGCTAATGAACTACATAACGAGGAACACCTTGCTTTCCGAAAAGTATGCTTCCGTGCGGTGCGAGTGATAGGGTCCCTCTGATTTAGGCACTTAAACACATTTTTACTGTCTTCATGAGCTGCATGGGAATTCATGGAGAAAGAGAAATAGCATTTTAATTCTTCCCTTGTAAATTTTTGCCTCCAGTTTATAGCCTCCATATCAAAATGGCAATGAAAATCCAGCCTTTATATGACAAACCCAAATATGAAGAATGAAATATCAGTTCATCAGGGTGTTCAGTCATGAAGGTTGGTCCTCATTATGGTCTTTTATTATACTTACAACCACAACCCACCTCCACCCAATGTGAGAATGGGAATGAAAATCAAGAACAGAAAGAGAAGAACAAAAGAGCCTCTTATATTGGAAAGATCTTCAGATATGATTTCTGTAAATTGATCTTTTCTCTTCTGTCGTAATTGCTGTACTCTTAAACCTGTTATTACATCAAAATTCTATCGATTTTCTCGGTTTTGTTTCCGTTTCCGTTTCATTGAAGTACTGGAATTTAAAAAACACAAGCTGAAAGAAACTTTTTTAATTCCAAGGTGGTTTTGATCTATGTATATGGTGTGAGGTATCTTTTTGCTATGTTTTGTTGGACCTACTTATTAACAGTGTAAACAGTAAGGCCAGTAGTATGCCATGTGTAGAACAGATTGAACATCCAACACCTGAACATACTGAAATGCAGGGGAATTTTGTGAGCAGTATAAAGTACCGTGCATCATATTACTTTGCAGAGGGTTATATATGTATGCATTTGAAATACATTAGTAAATTGGCATATAGATTAAATTACCAAAATGCTAAATTTCCAAATAATAATATTAGTAATTGGCACGTGTACGGAGAAGCTCTAATCAAAGCGGGCGAACAATAAGATCAAAGTAATTTGATGATGGACAGGATCATGGAAGGGAAGCTGCTTTCATGGCCTCCAAATACAGGTATCCTACTCGGGAAATTGGTTTCATTTGCTATGCTTTATATGCCTGGTTCGGCCGATCCATAGCTATATCCGTGGATTAACTTGATGAATATAGTAAGTTCCTGACAAGTCCATGGAAGGCCCCGAGTGTTTTCAGTGCCTTTAAATGCAAGTCCCAATGACTCACTGACAGTATACTTGACCTTCAAAATCCCTCACGACTAAACCCACCAAACCCTCCTCATTGGCAGAATTTGGATGATAATTTCCATGAATAAATGAGGCAACTGATATTGGCACTGCCATGTCTTGGTAATTATACAATCTCAGCAAAGAAATCTCCAAAAAGCTCTCAAAAGTTGGTTAAAACGGTGAAAACAAGCGGAGTTGTGTAATTATCAAAACATGGCAGTGCCAAAGCTATATATATATATAATTGCCAGGATGATTTAACATAAGGATCAAAGTAGACGTGGCTGATTGGAAAACCAAAATCAATTCTTGTCCAAAATATTCTTCCGGTGATGATTTTTTCGCACCCCTGGTAAGTTGAATTGTGGGAAGACTTACGCTTTTTGAAGTGAAATCACCTTAAGAGGGGGGCGTGTTATCCTACAGGTGGGGGTGAAAAAATCATGGCCCTATTTTCCCCATATAAAGATGATTTTGCACCTATGGTTTAAGAAAATAGGTTAATCAAATGGAGCTGCTCAACTAATTAATGCTCAGTCATCTTTTGGTGAATCAATCGTGTCGCTCAATTCTAGGATCCCATCTGGGCATGTGTATGAAATCAAGACCGTTCATCCTATAGAACATCATGAGGGAACCCACCTGGGCTTTTGACTAATCTTGACAGTTCATCTGATAGACTCAATGCTCCATCTCTGATGGCCCAAAACTCATGCCAACTGGTAACAATAAAATAACCCATACCGTTTCTTTGATGGACCTGATGAATCAAACATGGGACCCACCGAGTAATAGTTATTTGATCTCATTGTATTTTGAAAAGTGCAACATTTTCTTTCTGTTTCTGGGAATGAAATTCAAGCACGACTCCAACTTCATTACAGACATGACAGAGGGAAACTATGAAATAAAATTTAGCCGTGCTTAGGGTAAATGAAATCCGAGATTTTAGAATGCTGAGAACTCTCCTGTCTCCATAATTCAGAGTAATTAATAAGAGTTTTGTATTTGGAGTGTGGCGGTATAGTCCAGTATTTCTCAAAAAGCACTCTAAACAGCCCATTTTGAAGGATGACCCAAACCGTCCATTTTTTTTGCCCTGAAAATCATTTCTATAGGATGATCCCAACCCTCTGATACAGAGGTTTTCATGCATTGACGCCCTCCATCGAGGATGCTCGATTGGATTTTGTGGCAATGATCCAAAATAATTCTGGGCCCGAGGATATAAATCCAATACACACGGTTCGGATCTAGTTGTTATGCTCAAATTTGGTACATTACAGTTCGGGTCCTTTGGATCCGTCGGATTGTTTACATTGTTTGCAATAATATAGACAATTAAACTAGTTAAAACTAGTGTTTAAAAAGCTCCTTCACTTGCATCATTGTGGGGTTCTTATGTTCTTGAAACAAAGGCCAACCCACCCCCACTATTGGGGCAACAGATGATCTTCCAATTAATCAGATGAACTTTCTTGACAACATAATCATCATTCCACAAAACGTTCATGAAGATCATATCAATTCTATTTAGCACATAAATAGAAGGAAAGATAATATGTGGGAATATTAGAGAGAGATGCCTTGAGTAGTGTAATCCTCCCAGTAAGACATGAGATAGGTACTTCCACGACTCAAGACAAGACTCAATTCTCTCAACCACGAATCCCAATCATGATTGATGAGAGAACACCAAGGGGAAGACACAGATGTTTTACAGGGGGAGAAACAAAACTGAAGCCAAGGACAAATGCAATAGATTCCACCTTATTGCACTCTATGTTGACACCGCACACTGAAGATTTGGTCCTATTGATTCTTTTGCCAGTGGTCTCCTCAATAAGGGAAATGAGGACGCTAATCCGGGCAGCTTGGGATAATGATGCCTAACAGAAAATAATGGCATCATCAACATACCAAGGATGAGAAATTAGAGGGCTACACAGGTATGCCTCCAAACCATAAAGAAACCCAAATCTGCATCTTTAGATATAATTAAGCTAATGTTCTCTGATGCCAGAGAGAAAAGAAACGGAGAGAGATCCCATTGCCTGAGGCCTCTCGAGCTTTCGAAACCAACTTGCCCACCGTTAACAAGGATGGAGGAATGGGCAGACACACAACACTCAATCCATTTTCTCCATTTAAATTCTAACATCATTTTTCTTTGAGTTGATAAAAGAAGGGTCTCTTCAAGATGGTCATAGGGCTTCTCAAGGTCAAGTTTAAGAAGCATACACCTAGAACCAGACCTTTTTGGTGAAATCGATAATTTCACTAAGATTTTTCTGCTAGATTTGAAACCACTTTGATTATCTACCACTAAAAGATGCATATTTGGCTTCAGTAAGGCCTTGTAGATGATTTTGTAGATACTACAAATCAAGTGGATATATCGAAATATGACATTCCTAACTTTAGGAATAAAAGATATAAACATAGCATCGAAAGTAGAAGCATTGCCATGAAAAAAATAAAAATTTATCCTTCGCCTTCATAAGATCGGGCTCAATGATCTCCCAAAATTTTTGGACAACGCATAGGGAGAAACAACACACCTTCTCACAGAAAAACAAGATTCTAAACAGTAGTTTTCTTGAGAAGTAGAAATCAGCAAAAACCCAAGTCATCCGATCCCAATTTGAATAATTTACAGAAATAGTGAATACTTTCCTCTATCTAAGCCCTGACTTCATTGTCTAACCAGACACCATCAATTTACTAAAAAAGGATCCCTGGATTTTTGCCGCCAAAAGAATTCTTCTTGATTACCAATCCTAATCTACTCGTTCCTAAAGGATTCTCTAAGGATAAAATCAATGGCGATGAAAGGATCATATTCCTCCTTCCTTTTTTTTAAGGCATATTCCTCATTCCTATAAGTTTGATACATCGTCATTCTTTAAAAGTTTGTCCTCACAACAAGGTTTTTCAAAGGCATCCTACTCCAATCACGAAGGACATTGCGAGCCATAAGTTTGCAAACCAAACCAATCCAATGGCTCACATCCAAATGGAAGGACTTCCACCACTCACTCATGAACGGCTAGAAATCATAATGAGTAACCCATACCTTTTCAAACCTGAACAGGGCAGGCCGTCTCAACTCATTGTCGGTGCCAAAGAGAAGTTGGTAAAAAATTGGGTTGGGGGGGGGGGGGGGGGGGGGGGGGGGGGAATCCTTTGGAAAGACCTAGGTAACACCTAATCCGGAGTTATGAGAAATCTATCTAACCCGCAAAAAAATGGGGGCTCTCTCTACTGGACCTCGTAAATTTCTCTCCATGAAGAAAGAGGCTGCTAAGATCATGGCTTGCAATGACGTCAAAGACTCTGGACAATGCGGGGGATAAAATAGAAATGCAATACTTTTCGCCAGTCCATCTAACCACATTAAGAACTCTAGCAACATCACCGCCCACGAAATATGGTACGGACACTACAACGCTCAGCCTAATGGAGCTCTCTATTATCATCATTCAACTAAGAGAATGAACCAAATACAACAGTAGTGACAGGGAACATATCTACCCCTATGGATCTGACCACTTTGAATAACAGAGGGGTCCCATAAAACCCAAATTCCTCCACCTAAACCTATTAAAAGGATGACGGATGCCATAGCCCCATCCCAAACAGAGTGAATCTTAGAATAAATGAAGTGTTTGATGATTGACCTTCGGAACCAATCTCACCAAATATTTGATTATCATTCAATACTTGCAGTGCAACATGGTCCTGCATAAAACTATTAGATCATTCAGTTAAATGTAAAACCAATAAAGTTATACATCAATACAAATAATCTTACCCAGGAATTCACATATGCAGAAAACAAAACCATTTCCAATTATTCAAAATGTGTGTATCAGAATAATTTCATAGGTTTCGCAAAATTGGAATCCCATAAAAAATGTTATCACACCCAGAAATCTTGCATTACGAATTCACAAACCACAACACAAAAAATCACAGATTTACAGCTTTTCCAAGATCAATATAAACCAGAATCATTTCGTCTACATATTATCCAATGAATTCACACTACAGGTTCACAAACGATGGGTTTCCATTTCATCCATCAATGAATGTGCATCCAAATTATTACAAACATACTGAAGAATACAAGACCACCAAGAAATATACTTTAAAAAACAGATAAAACGGAAATCACAACTCCCCTTTCTCTCAACCTTGGCATTAGTCAATAAATCAAAATATTTCCACATGCTCTGGAAAATGGAAAACTTAATCTTGCACTACTAATTCATATGCTCATAAAGTAACTTTTCAACATTAGCATGTATCAAAATCATTCAAACCACAATTGGTCCAATGCCAAGTTACTAATGCTAGATTAAGCATTCAAAATCTTACGAAAAACAAGTCATGACAAGATTCCAATTCTTCTAACATGAAAATCCTTCTCTCTTTCATAATTCATGAAACCCAAACTGAAAATTTGCCAAACCCATGAGACCAATATCTTGGGTTTTTTACCTTTTCCATCCTGGATACAGAATCTTAACAAAATAGGTCTCTTAGATTAAGCATTCAAAATAGTACCAAAAACAAGCTATGAAATATTCCAAATTTTCTTACAAGAAAATCCTTCTATCTTCCAGAATTCATGAAACATACACTGAAAATTTAACAAACTCATGAAAAAAGGCTACTAATATTGGCACAACAATGTTTTGATAATTGCATTTACCCACCCTCGTTTCTTTTTTAACTCCTTGGTAGAAGGAATTAACCCATTTTGTGTATCTTAATTGTAAATCATTGTAGTCTCCTTCTGGCTTGGGCCCTCAGCAGCCGATCATACAAGCTACGATTTACAATTACAATAGTAGTCTCCTTGGTAAAAGGAATTAACCCAAAAATCCATGTCATCCTATCCCGATTTGAATAATTTACAGAAATAGTGAACACTTTCCTCTATTTTAGCCCTGACTTCAAAAGGATCGTATTCCTCCTTCCCTTTATTTAATGGCATATTCCTCCTTCCTACTAATTTGATACATCTTCATTCTTAAAAAAGTTGGTCCTGACAACAAAGTTTTTAAAAAGGATCCTATTCCAATCACAATGGCTAACATCCAAGGACTTCCACCGCTCATTCATGAACGGCTTGAAATCATGATGAGAAAGCCATACCTTTTCAAATCTCAACTCATCCTCGGTACCAAAGAGAAGTGGTGCGTGGTAAAAAAATTGGGTGGGGGAATCCTTTGGAAAGACCTAGGATAACACCTAATCCGGAGTTAAGAGGAATCTATCTAACCCGCAAAAAAATGGGAAAGCATTAAGAACTCCAGCAATACATCAACGCCCACGAAATATGGTGCTGACACTACAAAGCTCAGCCTAATGGAGCTCCTTATTATCATCATTGCAAGGGGCATAGAATACGGACCTCAACTAGGAGAATGAACCAAATACAACAGTAGTGACAGGGAACATATCTACCCCTATGGATCCGAACACTTTGAATAACAGCGGGGTCCCATAAAACCCAAATTCCTCCATCTAAACCTATACAAAGGAGGATGTCGGACGCCATACCCCCATCCCAAACACACAGAATCTCATCCATAGAAACAGACTCAAACTTTGTGTCCATAAGAAGAGCAACATCCAGATTGATAGAATAAATGAAGACCAACATCCAAACAAATCTCACCAAATATTTGATTATCATTCAATACTTGCAGTGCAACATGGTCCTGCATAAAACTATTATATCATTCAAGTAAAATTTAAAACCCATAAACTTATACATCAATATCACATATGCGGAAAACAAAAACCATTTCCAATTTTTCAAAATGTGTGTATCAGAATAATTTCATAGGTTCTGCAAAATTGGAATCACACCCAGAAATCTTGCATTACAAATTCACAATCCACAAGACAAAAAAATCACAGATTTACAGCTTTTCCAACATCAATAGAATTCGTCTACATATTATCCAATAAATTTACACTACAGGTTCACAAACCATAGGTTTCCATTTCATCCATCAATGTATGTGCATCCAAATTATTACAAAAAACAAGTCATGAAAACATTCCAATTCTTCTAACATGAAAATCCTTCTATCTTTCATAATTCATGAAACACAAACTGAAAATTTGACAAACCCATGTAACCAATATCTCGGATTTTTTTACCTTTTCCAACCTTGATACAGAATCTTAACAAAATGGGTCTCTTAGATTAAGCATTCAAGATATTACAAAAAAACAAGCTAAGAAAAGATTGCAATTTTTCTTACATGAAAATCCTTCTATCTTCCAGAATTCATGAAACATACACTGAAAATTTGACCAACCCATGAAAAAAGGCAACTGATATTGGCACAACAACCTTTTGATAAGTGAACTAACTCACCCTGTCTTTTTTTTTCCAACATGGATATATAATCTAAACAAAATGGGTTTCTAACAGTTCCTAGGGTTTCATCGATTGTGAAATCTCCATGACGCTTTTCACTCTCGGAGCGTACAATGAGTAGAGAACAACTTGTCTTTTTGCGATTTCAAGTTGAGATTTTCCATCGGAAAACGCGGAGGAAGGGTCGGGAAGGCGGTGATTCTGACGGAATCCGTGGATCGTTCTTCTTTTGGCATACTCTCTAATGTTATAATCGGAGAAATCTCGAGCCGTTCTTAAAAGAGAGCGGAAGAGATTGAGGATTTCTGCTTTTGAAGGACCTGAAATCGCCATTGCAGAGAGAGAGATAGAGAGATTAGGGTTAGGGTTAGGGTTTGGGTTTGGAAACCGCCTCTTCTCTCCAATTTTTAAAGAAAAGATTAAGGACATAATAGTAAATCACTTGATATACACGGGACGAGAAATCCCATTTCTTTGATAATGACACTCCATATTTTATTTAGCTGGAGATTTTATTTTTATATGGTGTGTAAGCCTCGTATAGTCCTGTATTTAAAAAAAATACTATACGGCCCACACAATAGCGCATATTTGTCCCCTTTTATTTCCGAAGACACCCTTTCTATTCTATCTATGAACACTCCTTTTACACTATAACTCTATGAGGGTGACGCGAGGAAGAAAAAGGGGAAAATATATCATTTCGAGCTTGTACTTTACCTGCCCTTGAAAATCCATGCCCATCGCCAAAATCCCAAACCCTTCTTCTGCTCTTTCTTTTGTTTGAATTTCGTCGTCCCTCAAAAAAACAGCCACGAAAAAAAAAAAAATGCAAGGAAGTGAAGAGCTCAGCATAGACGAGCTCGCCTCGAATCTCTCCACATACAAAGATCAGCTCCATCAAGTACTCTATTTTTTCTTTTTCTTTTTTGAATTCGATGAATTTATGTGCTTTTTTAATGGTAAAATTTATGCTCTATTGAATTAGATATTTTATGTGTTTCTGGATTGGTTTTATTTTTCCTTGTTAATTTGATTTCATTCATGAGTTCTTGTTTTTTTTTTCCTCTACGAGATTAGGGTTAGGGTTTGCTTTTTTTTTTCTTCACGTAAAGATTGATTTTTTCCCTCCTTTTACTTGTTTATGCTTCGTTGTGTGTGACTTCAAATTAGGGTTTCCTTGCTTTTTTATTTGTGCGGTTTCGTTTTGGTTTCTGACTTGAAATTAGGGTTTTCTCTTTCTTTATTTGTTTTATGTTATCTCAGCTGCGCAATTAGTTCTTTTCTTTTTCTATCGGGTTTTGGGTATTTCGCAAGTTGGGGTTTTTCTTCTTCTTATCTTTATAACCTTTTATATTTTGTTCTTTTTCCTTTCTTTCCTTTGCTTCATTTTGTTTCAAATCATTACTTAAATTATTTTTATATTCTTTTTTTCTATATAAATTAGAGTTTTTTTTTTTTTTTTTCCATGTACCATAGAGGGAGAATTACGGCTTCTTTTAGCAAGAGAAATCACGGTTCTGTTTTTTCTTTCTTTTTTAAATATGTACCATGTATATAAAGTCACGGATTCTATTCCTAATAGAAGTTAGACTTAGTGTTGTGAGGATATATGGTAACATGGATGCCAAGAATCAAAGTTTATTCAAGTGGGAGGGTCATTTAATAGAGGTAGTGTGTCAAAGTGTTCTAATAGGGAAGGTTTGGTGGTGGATCAGTTTAATACATTTGTTGTCTTTGAAGACCGGGCGGGTCGATTTCATGGGGAGAGAGAGAGAGAGAGAGAGAGAGAGAGAGAGAGAGAGAGAGAGAGAGAGAGAGAGAGAGAGAGAGAGAGAGAGAGAGAGCCCTTCCTAAACATATATCGGATTATGTTTCAATCTTCTTGGAGATGGACAATGTTGATTGGAAGTTCTGGCCTTCAAAAAATACTTAAGTGGTGGAGCAAGATTGAGGTTATAGAATGGGAAGGTTTACAATTCACTAGTGAGAAAATTTATAGATTTTAATAAAAAATTAAGGAGTGAATGTTTACATCCTTCAGATCCTTTGCTCGAAAGAAAGGAATCATTTTTGGAGAGATTGGGTGGATCAACAATGCGGAAGAAATAAGTCTTTTCGAAGAGTAGACGTTTAGATGGTTTGTTCTCAATAATGAATCTGAAGAGATGGTTAGATGGGAAGAGGTTATTTGGTGCCCAAAATTCAAGGCCTCATGGCTAAAGAAGGTGACAAGAGGACTACTTACTTCCATGTAATAATATGCATGAGATGTAGAAACCGCATTAAGTGCCTAATGTGGGGAGACTTGTCGAGGATAGCGGATGGAAGATACTATTTGAAATACTATGATGGTTTGTGTTACGTGCCTAATCGGCTGTAACGGAAATAAACAAAAAGAAAATAGAAATGAGGGGGAGAGAGGTTGATTTGAGGCAACCTGACCTCCTAATGGCTCGATTCGAGAGGAACCATGACTCTCCTCAAAACAAAGTTTCCTTTGCTGTTGTAAAATTCTCTTCTTCTTCATTTTCATTGAAATAGAGTTACTTAAATACAAGCACAAAGAGAGTGCCACATAATCAACCCATTTACCCACTAACATCACATTCAATGAAAACTAACACAACAACCCTAGCATAAGTAACTATCTAATAACTAATTTGTAACTACAACACATACACAAAACAAGTACGTATCATTCCTTCCCCCTTAAAACAACCTTGTCCTCAAGGTTGAATTTGTTTGAGAAAATCTTTATCTCACCGGGATCCCAAATCTTAATGGTCACGATCATTTGGACCTTGCCTTCAATATGCATTGTGATGAAAGTTAAAAAGAAATATGATTCTTCCATAAGCCGCATCGAAATGGTGGAATGATCAAGTGGTCGGTCAAAATCAAAATGATGTTTGGCATGCTGTTCAACTAAAGTATCTTCGTCCCCATCAATTCTGGCATTTTTCTTCACATGAACAACAACACTTCCAAGATTTAACTTTTCTCTGTCTTTGAGCATTTCTTTGATCTCTTTGCTGATTTTTTCCAAGAATTCCACAAATCGCAGGTGTTCTTCCATCATTTAAAAAAAAAGCACTTTGATTTTCCGGAAATCATCGCGTAGGGATTCCAAAAGCTCCGAATACGTACCCATGGTGCAGGATCGACGGCTCTGGACCACTTGTTGCGTGCCTAATCGGCCGTAACGGAAATAAACAAAAAGAAAGTAGAAATGAGGGGGAGAGAGAGGTTGATTTGAGGCAACCAGACTCCTAATTGCTCGATTCGAGAGGAACCATGACTCTCCTCAAAACAAAGTTTCCTTTGCTGTTGTAAAATTCTCTTCTTCTTCATTTTCATTGAAATAGAGTTACTTAAATACAAGCACAAAGAGAGTGCCACATAATCAACCCATTTACCCACTAACATCACATTCAATGAAAACTGACACCACAACCCTAGCATAAGTAACTATCTAAAAACTAATTTGTAACTACAGCACATACACAAAACAAGTATGTATCAGTTTGTACCCTAGATGTTAAGTGGCACACCTTTGGAGTTCCTTTCGTTTATAACTAGAAACCCCATATGTCAGAGAAATATTAATGTCCATTCCATCCATAAGTTGAAGAGTAAAATAAATAACATGATCATCAACTTCCGAAACATGTGATATATCTATATTTAAAATGAACCTTACTATTCCACACATGCACAATAACGCATGTCACTAAGTGTTTGATCTTGTTAAACCATTATGGATGATTGTCTTATTTATGTGGTGATTTTTAGGTGAGTATTTGTAATAATTCTAGCATTTCTTGAAGTTTCATGTTAAATTTCTGCTATTTCTATGGTCTTCTATAAATTTCTATGATTTTTACAAGATTTTCATAAACTTCCACGAAGTACTTCTACTTCTGTGGGGATTCAAGTCCAGACCGAAACCGAATGTTGAATCCTTGCTTGGTAGGATGGTGATGAGAAGGTTGATAGTGGGCTTCTTAAATATAGTCACTCCTGCAATTACCCTTCTCCAATTTACAGATGACATTTGGGTGTTTTTTGGGGATTTTACGACTCAAATAATTGAAGGAGATTCGAAGAATTTGATAAGTTGGATTAGCGGAACACACTCTTTCCCATGGAGATTTGCACTGGTTCGATGAAATCCAAGATATTATCGGTGGCCCTCATCCTAAGGCGTATCATGTTAAAAGATCCGCTAATGTTGTAGCCGATAAGTTAGCCAAGGATGGAGTAGATAGGGAGAGCATGCAATCGTTTGATTATCTTCCTCCTTGATATTCTCTCTTGTATTCCCTTCTGTATTGTATTGTATATTTTCCGTATATTGCTCTGGGCTTTTTGGCCCCTATTTATAGATCATACTTACCTCTTTAGAAAAAAAAGGTAGCTTGGAATGTTTCTTAGATGGTTTGCATTTGCGTGCGGTTTGAGGATGAATATGGAAAGAGTATTTTAGTGGGAGATAATGAAACAAATGAGAGGGATGACTGAGTTACCGTTTGTATTTGATTGCATGGCGGGGAGCTTACGGATGACCTACTTTGGCTTATTTCTTGATTTGCACACATCTTCAAAGGCAGTGTGGGATCTCATGGTGAAGTGCATAGAGAAGAAATGGGCTCATTGGGGGAAGAACTTTCTTCATTTGGGGAAAGGATTACCCTCATTAAGGCTTCCTTACCAAGCTTGCCAACTTATTCTCTGTCTCTCTTCTAAACCCTGGTGGCAGCAACTAAGAATATTCATAAGCTTCAAGGAGATCTTTCGTGGGAAGGAAAGGAGGAAGGCACACGAATTAGTTCTTATTAATTGGGAGGAAGTTTGCAAATCTAAACTCTAAAGTGCATGGCCACCTTTGTACCGGTAAATTTTGTAAGTAAAGCTCTTTCAAGGTAAGTGGTTATTGAGAGGAAGACACAAGAATTAGTCATCTTATTAATTGGGATGAGGTTTGCAAATCTTAAGTGCATGTCCACCTTTGTGCCCGTTCGGGGGCTGAGAAAGGAGGGATTTAGGTACTTGAGAGGCTTAGGAACATGCTCATTGATTTTTCATTTTTTCTTTTCTTTCTTTCTTTATTTATTTATTATTTTTTAGTGAGAGAAGTGCTTTTACGAAGGGTCAGGTTTAGGGTGAGTATGGGTGAGAGAATAAGGTGTTGGAAACTTGGAAGCTCTCTCTCCCCCCAGGAACCATGATCATTATTGAAGAGAAGAAGGGTTAGAGGATGAGAGAAAATAGAGAAAGGGAGGAAGAGAGGAGAGAACGAGAGAAGAGGGAATGGGTATGTACCCCTTCTTGGGTTCATCCCTCCTGTTATTAATCACTTGTCATAAAAAGGAAAAATTACGTATTTTCCCTTTTAGGCTTAAAACACTATAAAACATAAAATAAGCCTTCTCTTCCAATCCTTCCCCAGTTCCCCTCGAGCACGTGCATGGATATTGTGCATGCCCATGTGGAACAACTTTAGTGAGAATGTCGACTAGTTGATCTTCAGATCGAACATAAGGAACTGTAATGACCTTGGCGTCCACCTTCTCTCTGACAAAGTGACAATAAACTTCTATGTGCTTGGTTCTTTCATGAAAAACTGGATTAGAAGTATATGTATTGCAACTTGGTTGTCACAATATAGTTTCATAGGGATATCAACTCTTACTCCCATTTCTCCAGGAACAATTTTTTTAAGCGACATAAGCACTTAAGTTGCATGAGCAATAACCCTATACTCAACCTCTAAGCTAGACCTAGCAACCAAAATGTTTTTTTTCTCCTCCACGTGACAATATTACCTCCATCGAAATTACGATAGCCATTAGTGGATATATGATCTGTGTGAGATCCAGTTCAATCCGCATCAACACATCCTTCTACCATTAGGTGACCTCTGTGGCATATATTGAATGGCCTTTTAGGTGTTCCCATCGAATGCTTTAGGATTTTGTACCACTTCCAAGTGTATTGATCGAGGTGAGTGCACGAATCTGCTAGCTACACTCATGCCATATGCAGTATCTGAACGAGTGATCATGAGGTAAATAGGCTTACTTACCAATCTTTCATCTCCTCCTGGATTAGTTATCAAATCTCCTTGGTGGTCTTCTAATCTATGGCTTGGTACCACAGGGCATTCTATGCGTCTAGCTTTAATGTTCCTTCAACAGGTCAAGAACATACTTTCACTAAAATATAAAGATACCTCGTTTTGATTGTCAGATCAAACATAAGGAACCATGAAGACTTTAGATTAGAAGTATATGCATTGCACAAAGAAAAAACTAGATCAGAAGTATATATATTGCATATTCGTATTCAGAATAGAGTTTCATAGGGCTATAAACTCTTACTTCCATTTCTCCAAGAACTATATTAAGTCACATAAGCTCACAAGTTGCATGAGCTATGACCCTAAACTCAGCATCTGCACTAGACCTAGCAACCACATCATGTTTCTTGCTCTTCCATGTAATAATATTACCTTAGATGAAAGTACAATAGCCACTAGTGGATATACGATTCGTGTGAGAACCAACCCAATCTGCATCAACATATCCTTCTACTTATAGGTGGCCTAATGTAATCTCTCTGCGCTTAACTTCAGCCTGGGGCATTGTGGGGTGGCCTATGCCAGTGATAACATTATTGATGTTTGTAGAGGAAAGAATATCTTTTCATCGTATCTTAGGAGAGGCTAGTTAGTTCAAAGGTTTGTTAGCCAAAGAAGGTGTATAGAGAGTTGATATCTGTGGGGCAATCTATGCCTCTCTTGTAACCTGCTATTTCTTCCTCTTAGTGAAGTTGCTGTTACATTTCAAAAGGAACATGATACCTTATCAGCCGAAACATTTCTTTCATCACTTTGGCTTCTGGTAAAAGATTAGGGCTTTCAATTCATTTAAGGGCTTCATCTTCTAGAGTCTTCTGTTTGTGGTGTTTTTTTTTTTGAATGGTTTCTGTTTGTGGTTACTTTCTTCCTCTGTCTTTTTTTTTCCATGTTTTTGAATGCTAACTTGCTCTTATTTTCCTTTTGTTTTTCAATGTTGACGTTCTCTTCATGTATTCCAACATTTTTTTCTCCACATTAAAAAATGAGACTTTGAACGGATGCATTTCACCACCTATAGTTCCTAAAACAAGATATTTATTCTTACGATGCATTTCATTTTATTTTAGTCTCTTTTTCTGTTTGAGAGAATCTTCCTGGTGCCATTATTTAGAAAAATAAGAAAGAAATTTTATTTCCTGTTGAATGATTTGTTTATTTTTAATGAGTTAGGTTAGAAAACTCTTGGCTGATGACCCTGGAAACACCGAATATGCCGACATGGAAAAGGAGCTTGAAGAGGTGAGCAACATCTGCAATTGTTCTTTGATTTTGATTTTTTGTTTTGATTCTAGCTGTGTTGATTATATCATCACCATGTAATTTATTCAAACACCTAATTTAGTAACAAGATGAAATGGTGAACTGTTCTCGGGTGAAGAGAAGTTTGCAGAGCCCTCTGTAGATATAATTGTTGGAATTTCTGGATTTACTATTGTCTTATATTTCCCTTTTAAAAGAAAACATCAACATGTTGTTTGAGCAGGGCAGCACAATTTGGTTGCATACAGGCAGAGGAATTCTCATGGATTTTCATTTTTATTTTTTACTTTGAAAAGGTGAGATGGGTGCTTACATTCCAGCATGGCTCTTATATATGGACAATGAGAGCTATATGGAGAATTAACGATAAAAAAAAGAAAAAAAATATCGTGGCTTTATCTAGATGCCCATCACCCCTATCTTGGTTGCTGTGCAGGTGCTATGTGTCGTGATGGCCTGCCTGCCTGTCCTCTCCTCATTTCAGATGTTCACGCTCTGATTCTAAGTTCGAGATCGAATCTAAGGGCATGTTCGACAAGACTTCTCATTCTCGCCTAAAGAATCGGGAGGAAACGGAGTGATGAGAAATTTTAGAAATGGTTATTTATCGCTTCACGGAATCCTACTTTTTAGTAGAAAAAGTAGCAGAAATTTTGGAAACGGACCTTAGTGGGTCACGCAGCCGAACAAGATTTTTGAGATTTTTTTGGCTTTTGTCATTCTCCACCCCTAAAAAAATGGAAAATCCCGTAAAAGAATAGTTGCCGAACACACCCTAAGTTTGGGTTTTTTTAGTAAAAAAAGTCGGTTGATTTGTTTCTTGTTGTTTAGGCTGATATTTGTTGAATTTATGGGGATGCAGGTGATTGCTTTGACAGAGGAACTCCTAACGACTGCAAAACAAACTGAGTTTTCCGAGTTGATTGGTGGGACAGATGCAGATGTGTCTCCTGGTCTGGGCCATTCTGATGGGTCACCTAAGTCTAAAATGGTAAATCTATTTATATAAGAATTCTTGTTTCTTTTTTACATCTGCATCACATTCACAAAGTTGTAAGGTTGTGGTTTAGCAATGTCACCTTAGTTTAAACCAGTAAGTCTAATTATATAAGCTTTCTTGATTCCTTTTTACATCTGCATCACATTCAGAAAGTTGCAAGGGTCGGGTTTGGAAATCTCCAAAGAATGCCAATTACTCGTCAGATCATCATTAGTTTGATGTGTCAATTTATAATGACGGAAAAAAATAAGAGACTGAGGTACTTGTAGCCGAAATGAATAAGAAGGTTGGATAGAGGCCCAAATTTGTATCTGAGACAGAAATACAACTTGTCTCATTCACCAGCGTATATGTAATCATGATTATAAACATGTGATGTCAGTCTTGTCATTTATTTTTATTAGTTGAAGTCCATATTCTCAGTGTTGGCGATGATTACATATTACCACGGTGAATGTGTGTGCTTGATCACTTGTGTGCCTTTGTGCTTGTCTATGCCCTTGCACCTGTTTTTTATTTTATTTTTTATTTTGGTAAATTTGCTCCATTGATATTCCTTCCTCAGTTTTCCAAGACTATCTCCTTATGATTTTTGAGTACCTTTGCCTATATAGTTATTTCATTTGTGGATTGGCTTTCTATTTGCCTGTAGTTCTTGCTCTACAGTCCATATTTGCTTTTTTAGAGCTTACATATTATCTTTTTTTTCAGGCATCAAGCAAGTTCTCTGAAACATTTGATAGGTTTCCTGTTGGCACAAAAGTTCAGGCTGTTTGGAGTGAAGACGGGGAGTGGTACGTACAGAAACTTTGGATTGCTTTATTAGTTTCTTGTGTTCTGTTTATTTTCATTTGTTTTACCATTTCCTTGTATGTGTTTGATTAGTTGAGTGTTCAGGTATGATGCAACAATCGAGGCCTTTACTCCAAATGGATACTATGTCTCTTATGATGAATGGGGGAATAAGGAAGAGGTATGCTTTTTATTACAACATACCTTAGTACTTTGAACTTAAAGCCTCTATCAATTAATGGCTATTTTGTGTGAAATCTTTCTTTATGATTATCTCAATCTTAGGTGGATTTTACATGTGTGGCTACTAGACAAGAGCTTACAAAGTAGCACAGAAAGCTAACTAATGTGTATCTTATTGGATCCAAAAAATTGAGTCTCAGGGATAATAGCACATGTATTTTTTGAAACTAACAATGACAGATGTATCGTTTGAATGGTCCAAAAAAATCATTTTGATATATTGTTGATCCAAAATTTTGAGATCACTATCACAAATCATTCTGCTCACCAATGCTAAAATTCACTGAGAAGGTATTTGTAAGAGTCACAACTGTACAATGATCTACAGGTTGCTTGGTACTACCCATACATATATAATTTTCTTCCCTTTTTTCCCTTCTTCTCCTCCTAAGAGGCTTCTTCCTCTCTGGCTGCTATTGATAACTTTGATGATTTTCTAAGGACTTAATTTTACTGGATTTCACCTTTCTAAAATCTTCTTTTTTAGGCTTTTTATATTATTTATTTACTTTTCAAATCTGAACCTGTTGGTATTTGCCTCCCGAATTTCTCAAGGTGAACTGATGATGGTATGGCTGCTTGTTAAAGTGGGAAGTATGGCTGTTTGTATGTGTGTGAGGGAGGGAGGGAGGGAGAATCCTCTTTTTTTTAGGCTTTTTATATTATTTATTTACTTTTCAAATCTGAACCTGATGGTATTCGCCTCCCGAATTTCTCAAGGTGAACTGCTGATGGTATGGCTGCTTGTTAAAGTGGGAATTGAGGGAGGGGAGGATCCTCTTTTTTTTAGGCCTTTTATATTATTTATTTACTTTTCAAATCTGAACCTGATGGTATTCGCCTCCCTAATTTCTCAAGGTGAACTGCTGATGGTATGGCTGCTTGTTAAAGTGGGAAGTGAGAGTGGGAGGGAGGGAGTATCCTCTTTTTTTAGGCCTTTTATATTATTTATTTACTTTTCAAATCTGAACCTGATGGTATTCGCCTCCAGAATTTCTCAAGGTGAACTGCTGATGGTATGGCTGCTTGTTAAAGTGGGAAGTATGGCTGTTTGTGTGTGTGAGGGAGGGAGGGAGGGAGGCATCTTGGTCTGTCAAACAGATCTAAAGGGGGACTGGTATGATAAATCCGGGTCTGTGAAACAGATCTTGACCGTTTAAAAATCCAGGACTGTATTTTACAGTTCTGAAAATTCAGGACCGCAGGGACTGGGTAGGGGGTTTAAGGACAGGTTTTGGTCTAATCCAGGAAGTTTAGGGGTGAGAGAATTTCTGAAGTTTATTACTTTTCTGAAAGGTCAGAAGTGCAGGGGTTCTTGATCGTGGGTTTGGGCTGGAATGGAGGTAAACACTTGACTGAAAATCTCAGGTTTAGGGGCTGTTTTGAGAGGTTGATAGGAACATGTTGGGTGGAGCCGACAATATAGGGCTGATGGACTGCTGGCGAAGGGTTTTAGGACTATTCTTGATTAGAGCTGTTCATGAAATAGGTCTAGGGTTTAGGTTTCTGGGAAAAAAATGACAGCAAGGGTTTTGATTGATGGGGTCTGTGGACTGAGAATAGGTGTTATGGGCAGGATTTTGGGGACTGTTTCTTGATTCTGTGAACAGATCAAGAACAATTCAAGAACGGGATCTAGTGCTGGGACTATTGATTGGCAGGTACGAAAAGACTGTTGTGAATGGTTGGGAAAAGATGGAATGTGATCAACTGGTTGGATGCTAGAATTTTGAGCATCTAACACAGTAAATTGGGGGAAATTCAAGAAATGGAATCCAGAAATAAAAACTGAAATAAAGTAAATAAAATTGAGGGGAGAGGAGCAGAAAGTACTTGGAATCGCTCCAGGGGTTCCTGGGAATCACACACAGGCTGTCAAGGCTTTACACTGAGCAGATGGCCTGGGGGGGGGGGGGGGGGGGGGGTGGGGGGGCTGAACCATGGGCATGTAAAATTGCAGAAAACTAAACTTTCATTCATTCAGTTGTGTTTCCAAATGGCCAATGGCCTTACGTTTATAGAGAAACCAAAACCACACAAGATTGTGGGTGGGAAGCTAGTAGAAGTCTACATTTACTTCAACTCTAGAACAAAACATATACTATGATTCCTTTTGGTCAACGACTAAAACACAGACTCAAAACTGACTAAAAAAATGAACTCTAAACTAAAAGGACTCTTAAAAAGACACTGGCCTATAACTAGAACTCCAAACCCAACGTTGCGAGGTGTAGGTCGGCCCTCAGGGTTCACTTAAATGAGTTAAGTGAATTAAAGATGGGCTCTTGTTATTCACTTAAGTGGGTTAAGAGAATGAAAAGGTAAATGACTTAAATACAGTCAAATGACATAAAAACACACTTCCCACTTAAAATTTTTGTAAAACAAGTGTGGGGCATATTTAAAACATCCTTCAAGTGACAAGTGATTTGGGTGGGAAAATACTTTGATACCCACTATGATGAAGACTTAAATACCAAGACTACATAAAACGCTCTTTTATGACTAGCGATGGGCCATATCTCCCTAACCCCTTGATTTGAAGAGAACTCACTTTCTACAGGAATTAGTGTTTGTATCAACATTCAGCACCAAAAAAATTCGTCCATATATCACTTAAGAAGCTTGGATACAAATAGAACCCAATTGGGTCCACTATTGAATTTAGCGTGATGTCATGGTGAAGTCACCAGTACGGATGACAAAGCCCTCATTAGCCTTCTTTTTTTTTTAAAGAGCTTTCCTCAATCCCTCGTACCGGTCTTGATCCCTACACTTCATGGCAACAGAGCAGCTCAAACCACTAGAGCATGTAGGAAATTGGTTGGCCTTCTTTTTCTTGTTCTTCTTGTTTTTCTCCTTCATCAAGAGGGAGAACCTTGGCGCACCAGTAAGGTTGCGCCATTGTGACCTGGTGGTCACAGGTTGAGTCACGGAAACAGCCTCTCTGCAAAGCAGGGGTAAGGCTGCGTACATCTAGCCATCCCCAGACCCTGCAATGGCGGGAGCCTCGTGCACTAGGCCGCCCTTGTTTTTCTCCTTCACAAGTTCGTTGTCAGCTCTTGGTTCAGTTGGGAACTACGATTTGGATCATTCTCACTAGCTGAAGTAAATTTGCCCTTGTATTCAAATTATTGGAGTATCGTGAGATGTTTTCAGTTGATTGATCCTTAAGTCATGTTATGTAAACACGACACGTTGCGTGAGGTGGATCAGCCCTGTGTCCGATCCTATGAATTACCTGGCTTCCTTTTTCCACATATCACGTGCTGATCGCAATCTCCTTTCTTTTATTTTTCCATCTTTCTCTTCATTCCAGGTGATCATGCTCTAACCTTCATCTTGGACATTCACGGGAACAATGTCCAACTTCCTCTCACTTGAAATGTTTAGCGAAGCAACCATTTTTTTTTTGTGGTAGTAGACTTGGTGTCTTGTTCTCATCGTTGTTACCTTTCCCAGGCGTGATAGTAATCACATACCTTGGATTCAATTGCCCATGGCCAATTGCTCCACTATGGCTCTACCTTAATTACATGATTCATCTCTCACATATATATGATACGGATGTCCAATTTTTCAAAACTCGGATTTGGATGAGAACTTTTCCACAACAAAAGGGAGTCGACTCTGGCTAGTCAATGATTGGTGTGGTCAAATTTTTATCAAAGGAGTTTTAAATGACTTGGTAGAGAAAAATTTGGACGAGAACTTGACGATGGTGAATGGAAGTCGACTTGGGTGAGTGAACGACGCGAGGAGTCTTTAAATAGTGGGGATGTCAATAGAGTTACTTTCCAATTTAGTTGCTAATTTTATTGCATCTGTCCTCGTTCATATGTTTTGTAACGTTACTTGTCAATTGTCATGCATAGGTGTCTGCCAATATAACATGACACTAATTGCAGTTCATATTCAAGTGAATTGTTACGTGTTGGAAAATGTTGTAGGATAATCTTTCAATTACACTAATTTCAAGTGCCCAATATAACATGACATTATCCTAATTGTTGTAGGATAATGTTTATCTATATAATGATGAAGGATCCAAGTGTTCCATTAAATAAGAAAAGAAAAAACTGAATGATAAAGTTGGTATGCTGGTTCAAAGAGGAGCTTTATGTGGCTGAGCTCTTGCTAGATTTCCTTCTTTGTTTTCTCTTAAGATTATAAATCAACATGAGTTGTGCGAGTGCTCCTTTCAGGTGGATCCTGGAAATGTGAGGCCCATTCAAGGTGTTGTTGATACTTTGGTAGAAGCTGAAAGAGAAGCAGAAGCTACTAAACAAGCCATTAAAAGGAAGATTGCACAAGCAGCCAATGCAGATTTTCAATCACGAAATTTACCTGCAAAGCTTCGTATAGAGCCTGATGACCCTGAAGATGTGGTAGGTAGCATTGTATTGGTGTTTTTATGCTTATTCTTATTTAATTTTTGGTAATTAAATTTGTCGTTTTCTTTTGGTAATTGGAATGCTATATACATGTTATATTACATCTAAATACACGTGAATTCTATGTACATGTTATATTGCATCGAAATATATGTATGTGTCAATTTACATGTGATATATGTCAATTTACATGTGATATTGCTTTCAAGGGCTTGTGCATTTTTGCTTTTCAAAAAGAAGAAGAAGAAGAAGTGCTTGTGCATTTAAAGCTCACCACTTTGTAAAGCGTAAAATCTTGTAAAAATATTTATTAAATAAATGAGAGGATGGTAAAAAAATATGAAGACTACATGGCCATTTTGTTAATCTTTCTCCCCACAACCAAAAGTTGGCATAATTTTTTCATGCGTGGTAATTAGACAGATTGTCATATTCTTTTGAAGCCACATGTTATAAACAGTGTTCTGCATCTATTATGAAAATTGAATTGGGTTGTAAAATCTAAAAAATAGATCGTAAATTGTAATTTTTTTCTTGTTTAGATTTGTATAAAATTAATGATAATATAAAACTACTCAAATTGTGGAAAAAGATAAGATATGACTAGATAAATCATATCAAATGGTAAAGATAAAATTTCAAACATTTGTTATGAAGTGCATGCGAGTTTATGGAGAACATGCAGGATCAGAGAAGGAGATGCAATCTAAAGAACTCTGTCCCATGGAAGTACGGCAAGATTGGGATAGTACAGAGAAGGAGAAGCTTGATTTAAGCAACAATGCTATGAACAGAGATACGAATGATGACATACGATAATGCGAAGGAAACACTTAGAGTTAGACTATCGTGATAGTCTGAATGTGACTGGTCTTGTAGAGAATTCAGTTTTACTGATTTTAGGTTTAGGAGTTGTAGAAAGACTTGATGGCTAGGAACATAACAGAGAAATGACCTTGGATAGGAGAGAATGGAAGAAAATGATCCATGTAGACGAACCCAACTAGTGTCAGGATTAGACTTAGTCAATTAGAGCCGGGGATTCTTTCACATTCTTCATGAAAAATTTCTAAAGGATTCATCAGCCGACCCCAACTAGTTTGGGACAAAGGCTTAGTTCAGTTGAGTTGAGGTTTAGGAGTTGTAGAAGGTGAAACTTGAAGATACCTACGTTTCCAGGATAGGATCGATCTGAAGATTGGTGGGAAGTTCAGATATGTCTCTCGAAAGGGAGGGTTTGAGCCTCCCAAGAAGGTAGAACACTCTTGCGGCAAAGGGCCTGAGGTCAGAGGGTGAAAAGGAGGACTTGATGCTCCGTCGAAAGGAAGTAATTTCCATAACCCAAGAGGTTAGGGACTTAAATTCTCATGCTGGGGATTCAGGAGGAGAAGATCATGAGATGGACATTGCTGATTGGAAGGGAGGGTATCCAAAACAAAGTCTGATGGGGTTTTGAAAATAAAGGTGGAGCTATCTAGTGCCCTTGAACACTTAGCCTACTTGAAGAGGTGATAACGAACTTTCATCCAAGATGGTCTCTAGAAGAGCCAATAGATTTTTGAAATGAAGGTGGAGTCTGGTGCACTTGAATTTTTGACATTCTTGAAGAATTTAGCCTTGCTTGGATGGTTTCTAAGAGAGCGAAAACGTGGATAGGAGTGAAATTGGACACGTCCCAGAGGGAGTGGGAACACCGAGAAGAGCAGAGACTCTCGTCTCCTAATGTTGTCCTCTAGTCAAGAGGCAGAGGCAGTGTTGACCATAGCAAACAGAGGATTATCTGCCCGCCTCAGAAGCTTTCTGGCTCAGTCAGTTAGTGGTGAGTGCGAACAAGAAAACCTATTGGTTTTGCTTTTATGGAATTTTGTTGCAGTCTTGGATTTCAATACCATTCTGGCGCTGGGGGCCGATTGAAAGTGCCCCTGGACTTGACTTTGAGTCTGCTACTGTGAGGAATGTTGAATACACTCAAGTCATGGTGGAAGGCAATGCAATTAACACTGAGAGGAAGAAGAGTTGGATTCATCTAAAAAAGCAAGTTGGATGGAATAGATGATGAAGGGGTGCATGACTAATTATTTTTGTTCTAAAATTGCAATTACATTTAGAATATCTTATTGTTGGATCTATATGTTGTTCTTATTGTTGACTCTTGTCTTGCTTATTTATTTTTGGAAACTTTGGAAAATTTAGGTGTTGACTAATAACCATTGCATTTGCAGAAAGCTGCTAAACGTAAGAAGATACATGCTTTCAAGTCAAAGGTTAGGTTCGAGCAACTTGAAGTAACACAAAATAAGCGGCAGAATGCTTGGCAGCAATTTCAAACGACCAAAGGCAGTTCTAAGAAGGTGATTTCTGGCACACTATGCTTTCACATGTACTTAAGAAATAGAGTGTTGAATGAGATTTGTGGACCAATTGCTTATCCACGGTGGGTCCATCAATATATGAGCTATGTGTATGTATGGCCTTTGAGCCCCTCCAGCACTTGGTTCGAATGCATGCACCTGCAGCCACCTTATTTTTTACATCTGCTAGTAATTTTAATGCCTTGGCAATTTTAGAACTGTTTAACTTGGAACACTGGTGAGTTGATCAGCGGGTTTTTTTATTGGCTCATCTGAGTGTCAACCTAGGAATTGAAGACCAATTTTTGACTCTCAGTTCAAGTCATTGAATATTTGGCTCTTGGTGTAACCTAGTCACAGGCAATTTTTATATACCAGAAAACCTTGATTTGCCTTTATTTATTGTTGTTTTGTACATACTGCATAATATACATATGGATATTAATCTCAATAATCTTCGGTTTAGTATTTATCTACTAATGGCATATTGTTCGTTTTGTTTATGTGAAGTATTGCCTTGTCGGGTTTCCTGTGGTATGCTTTTCCATTTGCAAGTTTTATAGCTTCTTTACCCATGCATTTATGGGAGTTGCTAGGGACCATCGCACAAGGCATTTTGCGGACGGGCTGTTGCACGAGAGAGCAGCCACACAGGCTCAGTTTTGTCTTGTCCATTTAGTTCATATGAGGTGGCTGTTCTGTCATGCAACAGGCCCGTCCGTGAAATGCCTTATGCGATGGTCCCTTCATCCATTTAATTCATATGAGGTGGCTGCTTTCTCATGCAACAGCCCGTCCGCGAAATGCCTTATGCGATGATCCCTAGCAAATCCCTGTATTTATGTTTCTTCATTATACACTCATAGGTACAACTAAATATGCATTTAGTATCATTTAACAGCTTTTGGAAGCTTTATCCTATGTAGATTTTTTGTTCATTACTACTCTCTGTCATGCTTTTACAGATTGGGTTCTTCTCGGGGCGAAAGCGGGAGAGCATCTTTAAGTCTCCCGATGACCCGAGGGGGAAGGTTGGCGTCACAGGCAGCGGGAAGGGATTGACAGAATTCCAGAGGAGGGAAAAACATCTCCATCTCAAGGGGGCAGGCTCTGAAACTGAAGAATAGATCCTACTCATTCTTGCTCTCCACTCTTCGACAAGAGCAGAAAAACCCGGGTTATGAAGGATGGGCCGTCAGGATTAAAACCCAGAATGATCTGAATTCAAGCATGAAGAAACTTCTTTTTTGTATGTGTAATTTTTCCCTGATGGGAAGCAAGAATCTGCACATCTTAAATAACTTTCATATTGTTACTGTACCACATTTTTCGTGGTGAATCTATGTGCAATCTCCCTCATACAATATTCCATGTATCAATTTTCGTGAGTTTGAAGCCTTAGTGGGATCACATATTCCTATTGAACAAAACAATTTGGTGTAGAAGCGATACACTGGACTATGTGCTATCCTGCACAATCAACCATAGGGAGAGCCATTTGCTACCTTCAACAGCTGTGCCGGTGTTGCTACTACCTCTGTAATCAGATGGGTGACAGCATATACACTGAAATTTGGTGTATAAGCTATACACTGGACAATCATGTGGTATGCTCACAATCATCCAGGCGACTGAAAAGAGAGGGAAGAATGATAAAATGAAGGATGCCCTTGCAAAATCCAGCTAGAAGAGATCAACCCTTTGGTCTATCTCAACAAAGTACATTTATATGGGTATAGAAAAATATGAAAACGGTGCAGACAAATATAAAATTAAAGGAAACAATAAATGCACTTTGTTGAGAAGGACCAATAGTAGATTGATTTTTGCAAGGGCTCTTTCAGTTTATCATTCCTTGTATAGCATCCACATTAACCTTGATCTTAGGCTATTTACTTTGAAAAGTAATAGTTTTGAAAGGAAAAAGATTCAAGGTTTCGATCCTACGATCAACCAATGCGTTACACTATTAGTACTCTCATCAACATGAACAAAGAAACGTAAAAAAGGTCCAAAGAATTACCATTCATTTACATTCTGGCTCTTAACAAAAATTCATCATGTGCATAAAACTAATAAGGTGGCAACAAAAATTAAACTTATAAAAGATAATGTCACCAAGTTATGTTTTCATTACATCAAACCCACTTTATCAATTCCTCAACACTGATGTTTTTCAAATGAATCAATGTATACAAAATTGAATAGTAACCTATAAATATGACAAGAAAAGAAAAACGAATAATCATTCGGTCCTCATGTTGCATGGAACTAAATCAGATTGGAAGCTGAAAGCTTTTTCACTTGCTAAAAAATGCTTCACCCTATCCACCACTGCCTTATTCTTCTGAAAGTTATACCTGAAAAAGAAAAGGAAAAATCAAAACATAAGAGACCAAATTAAAATAGCAAAATACAGAAAATAAAAATTAAGAAAAAGTTCCAAAGGAAGCCATGATTCATATCATACCATATAACCTTGTTGATGCTTGTCATTAGTGCAACCTCAGCAGTGTATAGAGCCTCCATCACAGAACTGCATTCCTCACTTTTTAAGGCTTCTAAGTTCACACTATGTTTCTTCTTCCATAATTCCTTGGAGTATTTGGTCATCACCCACTGCTCCATCCGATGATCTGTGATGTAAATTACTGAAAGACGCCCTTTGCAATCCGCAAGTATTTTGTGTACGCGAAAATCATTGTTCAAATCAGGCTCTTCTTGTTGCAATCTAATCATCCTATTTGTCTCATAATTGATATCAAAAGCGAAAATTAAATTTTCGCTAGTAAGCCAATGAAATATACCATTGATCAAAACACCTGGGCCAGGAGGTAAACCCACCAATGGAGGCAATCCTATGTCTCCCGATCGCTTCCATGCCCAGTTTGATGAATCGAAGATCTCGCAACGCAAATAATTTTTTATCATCTTTACGGGTTGTGAGAATCGAACTATCTTATAGCGCAAAGGATTGGAAGATTGAACAAACATTGCCATTCTCACAGCGAAATATCGATTCTTCGGGTTTGGAATTTTTCTCCATTGTTGTGTTGTAGGCTTGCACACATAATAACATCGGTGTCGTATTACTTCCTGATTAACACAACATAATAATCCCTTTGATGATGAAGCTTCAATCTTTACTTTTTCCGGTAGGAAATTGAGAGACGGCTTGGGAATTGTGGGTGAGTGATCAATCGATATGAAACTCGAACTATAATTACACTTGAAACTTTCCTGAATGAAAAACCCAGAAAGGGTTTGAGTTCTCTCACAATGATGGTGGTTGAAATTGGATTCGTAGGTAAGTTTTCTCCATTCTTTGCACACCCATCTGCATGGCCAAAGAGATTCTGATGAAACCCGAGTTAAAATCTCGAAAATCACACCCTCACATAGAAATCTTGGCCTGTTCCCATCATTACTACCATCACCCTCCATTTCTAAATCTAATGTTTCCTTTCGCCATTAAAAAACAAGTCTAATATTTCCTTTTTCGTTGAGATACTTTCCTTTTTTATTTCAGTTTTTGTGGCGAAGGAGGTGAAATCCACATTTGACCAGTAGACCCGGCAAACGGGTAACCCGCACAGATACAGGTACGGATAAAAATTACCTGTGATTTTACGGGTAACTGTTTGGCGTACCGGGACCTTGCCCGGTATACCCGCGGGTAACCCGCCAACCAATTTTTTTTTTAAACACAATATAAAAATCTCATAAATAAAAATGTACTTATTTTTATATAAAAATCATTGTTTGCCCCTTATAGCTAATTCCTGTATCATCTAGAAAACCAAAAAACAAAAAAGAAAAGAAAAACATGAAGATGAACTGGTCATATAAACAAATTAACATCATTCGATGCAAGAAGCACAAATTAAGCTTCAAGGGTTAAATATATCTCATTCCCTACTGCATTAATACAAGAAATTTTGGAATAAGGATGAGTAACCCATGCCTCAAAAGAAATAGGAAAAACACAAAAACAACAAAAAATCGAAACCCCAAAGTTCAAACCCTACCCCAAAAATCTAGTGATAGAGACATAGAGTTAGGGTTAGGATCATACCCCCTAAGCCTAACCCTGTTAAAATCAAAATAAAATTAAAACAAATGAGAGAGAGAGAGAGAGAGAGAGAGAGAGAGAGAGAGAGAGAGAGATGGATGAAGGTAGAACTGTAGAAGGCCATCGGACACCGGCAATGGACCGGACTGTCGGAGACGGCAGGAATCATGGCCGGAGAGAAGTGGATTAGGGTTTCAACTTGAAGCCTATTTGTTCTGATGTTCTCTAACTTCTGTTTCTATTGAGGAGAGAAAATGAGGAGTCTGTCCCACTCTCACACGATATGTAGTATTTACTGCCCATTTAGGTTTTAAGTTTTATGGGTACCCGCGGTACCCATGGCCCATGGGTCAACCTGCTACAGGTCTACAATTTCACGACCCGTACGGGCCGGAAAAAATAGAAAACGGGTGATAATTTGTGACCCGGACCCACAATACCCGGACGGGCCGAGTAGACCCGCGGGTCCGGGTCACTTTTTGCCGGGTGTACAGTCTAGGTTGTCTACCAGTGGGCTCCACCTTAGATTGCATGTGTCTCATGAAGCATTATGATTGGACAATCTTAACCTTCAGATCAAGGGCTTGTAAATGAAGAGTAAAAGATTTTATTAGGATAGGAATTTTACCAATAAATTCATAATCTATAAAATATATGGGGAAACGTTTTCTGCGCGATACCTCATATAAGTTATCTGAGCAAGAGCTCAAAAAATCATGTGGGCCCACATTGTTTGGATGATCCAAAGCATTCATTTGATAGGCCCTTACATAGATAGGGTGTGCCCAAAAAATCAGTTTCATAGGATCATCCTAACCCTTCGATTTTTGGAGGTTAAAAATGGACAGATTTGTGGAGGTTTATTCCCATCCACTTTAACCTCCACAAATCGAAGGGTTAGGATAATTCTGTGGAGCAGATTTTTTGTGCACACTCTATCTATCTTTGGATTATCCAAATGAATGCTTTGGATCATCAAAACAATGTGGGGCCATATGTTTTTTTGAGCTCTTGCCCAGATAACTTATTTGAGGTATTGCGCAGAAAACGTTTCCCCAAAATATATTCCAACTATTCATTGAGAATAATGACTTATCCAAAAAAATTTAACTTTTTAAAAAATATTTAAATTAAGTCTCTAAATATTACTTATTATAAGATGCTAAAATTTGTTTGACAAGAGTGCCCTTTAAGTAACTCTCTCTAAAAGGGGAAAAAACTGTTGATTTTTTTTTTTATCCTAATGAGAGTTAATATAGTCCGTAAATATTAAAAACACTAAGGCCCTGTTTGGATTGCTAGAATTTTCTGGAAAAGTTTTGAAAGGATAAATATTTCTAGAATTTCTTATTTTTACTACACACGAGAAAAGATAACTTGAACCAACCCAGTTTAATTTTTATTTAGAGGGACCTTCACTATATGATGATAGAGAAATTATATGATGCCTGACCGTCAAAATAAAGGGCGGAGAGAGACAAAACCCCTCCCCCTTGATTTTTAATCCAGGGCAAGCACCGTTTTTTACTTTTCCTTGTTTCAAAAACTAAGGAAGCAGGTTTTGTCTCCTTCCGCCCTTTACATTTTGACGGTCGGGCATCATATAATTTCTCATGATGATATTCCTCTAAATTAATCATATTCATACTATTTCTTGCAAATCGAAGAGGGCCTAATGGTGTATTCTTTAGTCCCTTAGGATGCTTCTGCGCTTTTTCTTGGCTGAAAATGAAAAAAATTAGTAGAATAGCATTCTTCAAACCGTTCAATATTTTAGAACCGATTGAACAAAAAGCATATATATAAAACTCTTCATCATGCAATTGTATCAAGGAGGCCAACAAAGATCATGGTAGCCTAGGAAACGAGAGGGGTAGAGAAAGGGTGAGATTTTATATGATCCAATATTTTTTTCAAAACGCACAATGAGCCCACTTCATAGGATGATCCAAACCATTCATTTATTAGGCCACAACGTAAATAATTCGTACATCATAGAACATCTACATAGGATGATCGTAACCCTCCGATCGATAGACGTCTCTATATTGTGCACTCTCTCAACAGATCAGATCGGATGGTTAAGATCATCATAGAGAGATGAGGTATGTGGTAAAGTTTATTTAGGTTGTGGTCCAACAAATGAACAGCTTGAATCATTCTATGAAGTGGGGCCCATTGTATTTTTGAAAAATGCTAGAGAAAAAGAGAGGTCCAGTCCAGAAAATAACAAACCAAATAATGAAAGTGTACTGTGGGAGTGAAAAACGTGGGAGAGAATTAATTGAAATTGAGAAGATCAAGAAAGTAAAGTTGTAGTCCTAGTCAAAGGAGATTTACAAGGTCCTTTTCATGTACACACATCTTTCAACTTTTTCTTGCCGTCCGATTAGCCTCTCTTCTTCGGTGGGGACCAACAATTGAATGATTCTAAGATCATTGTGGTCCCTGCTACTTCTTTTATCGCCCTTTACTCTGTTTGGATTTAGGAAAATATATTTCTTGATTGAGTATTCCAGCGTTTGGTGAGTTTCTTTTCCATGAATTTTTCCCAAACTAAATTTTTCTCGGAATTTTTAGTTTCAGAGAATGTGAAAAATAAAAAAAATCCCAAAAAATCCTTGCAACCCTGACCCGCAAACCCCATTTCCCTCTCTTCTCTTTCTTGTGAGACTAAACAATGGGATTCTTCAGAGTAACTCGGAGTCACTTTTGAAGATTCTCATTAATCATTTCTTCTCACTCACGCGAGAATGAGAAGCCTTGCCAAACACACCCTGGTAGACCCTTTGCTATTTTATTTTCCATAATTTGCTTTTCTTGCTCTATTTGGATTGAAGAAAAATATTTCTGACGGAAAACGTTTTATCGAGAAATTTTTTTTCTTTCCACAATTCAGGGGAAATATTATTATTATGACTAATTTAAAGGGACATTATAACAAATACAGGGTCTCTCTAAATAAATATTAAATGGGATTGGTTGGAGTTATCCTTTTTATTTAGGGGTGCAACTTGGGTCGGGTTAAGGCCAACCTGAACCCGAACCATTCACTCAACTCGAACCCGACCCGACCCGTGTTCAACCCAACCCAACCCTACCTTTTAAGCTTACTAAAAAAATATGATAAAAAATGTCGGGTTGAACTTGGGTCGGGTTGCCCAACCCCTCAACCCGAACTCAACCCAACCCGACTCGACTTTTTTGGGTTGAACCCGACCTCAGTTGCACCCCTACTTTCTATTGTGTAACAAAATAGGAAGTTTTAGAAATAAATTTCCTTTCTAAACTTTTCTAGAAAATTCTTACAATCCAAACAAGGCCTATCCTAACACGAGGTCCAGAAGAAGGAAGCTTCAGAGAAAGAGGCTCTCTCTTTTTTGTGTGTACCGCCAAGATATGGATATGGTTGTTGAGGAAAGACAGCTTTGAGTAAATAGACCTCAATGAGTAAGTCACGATCCATGAATCTGACCCTCTTTCTCAACCTTAAACTCCCTGAGTCCTCCTCACACCTCTGCAACACAGCTGGCTAAAACGCGTTCCATGACCCCATCCATTCCTAGGCCAAGACAAAGGGAAGAGGAGAAATTTCATAAATACCCTTAACCTAATTATTTTAATAAATCAGATATTAATATTATTTCCATGGAATCTTTTCTATGCACAATGATTTTTCAAGCATTTGGTGAACTCATTTTCATGGATTTTTTTCTCAGAATTAAAATTTTTCCCAATTTTCAAGGAAAAATGCAAACCTACTTGACCTTGGAATTTTCTCCATAATTTTCTTTTACCTGAATTCAAACACACAGGAAATTACAATGTGGGGTTAAATATGAACAATGGGAAACGGTCTCCGTCTCCATTACAAGTACACAGCCCTATGCCCCTCTCTAGTACCAATGGGAAATGATACCCCCCTTGCCTCCCCTCCTCCTCCAACGGTTTCTGTGAGAATGGTTCACTGCTTGAGGATAAATTCACCCCCCTTGAACATTTTTCTTTGCCTTAACGAATAACGTTAAAGGTGTAAGCCCCTTTGGCCCAGAACTTTTCAAAAACTACTGTATGGATCACACCATAGGATGATCCAAACCGTCCAATTGATGGGCCACATCATAAATAGATTGTGCCCAAAAAAATCATTTCAATAGGATGATCGAAACCCTATAAAGATTTCCATAATATGCACTTCCTCTATAAATTGCCCACACCATCGGATGATCCAAACCGTCCATTTGATGCGCCACAACATAAATAGGTTGTGTGCAATAAATCATTTCTATAGGATGAACCCAACCCTCCGATTGATAAAGATTTCCATAATATGTAGTTCCTCTATAGATAAGAGGGCTAGAGCATTCTATGAAAATATTTTTTTGGGCATAACCAGTTTACGTCCATCAAGATTCAAATGGATGTTTTGGATCATCTATGGTTGGGGCATACAGTACTTTTTTTTGGAAAATATACTAGAGTATACACGGTATAAAAACTCCTTTAATACAAAATAAGAAAATAAAAAAATAGGGTTATTTCAGTAATTTTAGGACTACAATGAGATCTCCCGTACAGTACACTTGTCCTTTGTAAGAAAGATAGTGGGACCCATCTCCCAGCTGTCCTTACCCTTTCGTTTCGGAAAAAGTACTAAACTCTCCTACAAAAGAAAAGGCCTGGGAATCGCCATACTCGATTAAAATCTTCCAACTTCTCTACTCTCTCTCACTCACTCTCTCTCTCTCTCTCTCTCTCTCTCTCTCTCTCTCTCTCTCATGGATTCTTCTTCTCCCTCCAATACGCACCGGCACGAGCCCGTTACATTCCCGATAAGCGACTCAAAAAAGCGCCCGGACTTCACGTACCGGGGCGTGCGCAGACGTAGTTGGGGCCGGTACGTGTCGGAGATACGGTTACCGGGTAAGAAGACTCGGATCTGGCTCGGATCCTTCCTATCCGCCGAGAAGGCCGCACGTGCCTATGATGCTGCCGCATTCTTCCTACGCGGCAACTCGGCCACTCTCAACTTCCCTGACTCAGCAAATTCGCTGCCCCGGCCCGACTCGGCCTCTCGTAGAGACATACAGACCGCCGCGGCCAAGGCTGCCGGGTTGGCGGATTCTGGGCCGGATCGTGGCCTGCCGGGACCGGGTTTGGATTCGGGTCCGGGGTCATTTTGGGAATTAGACGAAGAGCTTCTCACTTTCTTTGAGGACGTCAAAGATGCCCCGTTACATAGCCCTCTTAGAATAGATGATGGGTTTTTGTGTGACTTTGGAGATTACCAAAACACCCTTTCAAATAGCGATAATTCCTTTAATGTCTACGGGATTGATGGCAGTTGCCAGAGCGGGACGCTATGGAGCTGCATCTTGTAGGGCCAGAGGCGTATAAACAGTATCTCTGTAATTTCATACCTAGTTACTGTAAACCACTAAAATGTCCGTGTTAAGTGACCACAATGGGGCTGCTCCTATGTGATAGCCAAGGATTTTAGGTTTGGATTATCTAGGGGCATTTTAGGGATTTCAGAGCATACATTTACAGATATGCGGAGTTTTAATAAGTCTCAGTTTGCATCACCTCGGGTCAGAAGTTACTCAAATATCCCCAAAATCTGAAGGCATGATGCCTTGTGAACAAGGGTATTTCAGTAATTTTGATACAGTGTGGTGGGATTACCAAAATAGTCCTCTGAACTATTT
Organism: Tasmannia lanceolata; assembly: GCF_043159265.1. NCBI lineage: Eukaryota > Viridiplantae > Streptophyta > Magnoliopsida > Canellales > Winteraceae > Tasmannia > Tasmannia lanceolata. The sequence continues at coordinate 3,032,168 of NW_027518731.1, read as the reverse complement.
TGTGTGACTGATTATAGTGAGGTAATTTTAAATTTAGATCCGTTAGGGTGTGTCAGATTCCGGTGAAAGTCAAAGATCGCATCCAAAGAAGTTTGAAAGGTATCTTTCAGGTGGGTCATATTCCGGCATGTATGTTGTTAGTATGTGTGTGATTTGTGATTGTCAACAAAAGTTATATATATGTGAAAGAGATTGATATAAATGAAAGTTTTAAATTTTCTTTTTGGAAGGTGATCACAATGCAATTGAAAAAATATGAGATTTCCAATGGTTCAAAATGGGCCTTAACTTACATCTCTAATGGTTTAAAATCCATACTAATTGAATGATTCCGATCATCCCATCATTCTTTCAGCCCACATGAGTTCCAATGAGATCTCACTTGCTGGATATTCTCCATTGATATTTTTATACAGTGCAGAAGGAGAAAACCTTTATTATTATGTTTTTTATTTTTAGGAAAGATCTTTTTATTACGTTTCTGTGGACTGTGATGGATTACCAGCTAAGAGTTGGTGGTGGGGGTTTCATGCCCAATTTTGGGGTGTTTCTTTCCTTTCCATGGAAATTTTTTATTGAAAAATTTATATATAAATTTTTACTTGAATTCTCTGTGTAATAGATTTTATCTTACACATCATGCATAGCATATATAGGTGGAACCCCAAATTTACAATACAAGTTTTGATAAGTGCGGCCCATCAGTTTACACCCATATATACATGGCATGGGTAGGCCCCACCATTTTGCCCATCATGTTTTGATACGGTAGGACCCCACCATCTCTATCCAAACCTGCATATGGTGGGGCCTACCAATCTGCACAGATCAGTGGGGCCACCCTTTCCACCCAAATCCATGCATAGGGTGGGGCCACTATTTTAAACCGTGTTTTGAAAGGGTGGGCCGCATCCACTCTCATTCATCGGGTCCCATTTTGATAGGCCCATGATCTCTACCCATCCCGTGGACCCATGAATAGGGTGAGGCCCGCCATTTTACACTTCAAATTTTGACGGAGGGCCCATTATTTTACACCAATGCATAGCATGCGCCAAGAATTGTAGTAATTCATAGAGTCCAATCTTATAAAATTATGAGACTGTTCACTATTAGCCAAATCTATATCACTTTTACTAACACGTGACCATATATCAATCTTTATAGTTTTTTCACTGGATTTGCTAGGGACCATCGCAGAAGGCATTTCTTGGGCTGTAGCATGAGATAACAAAGATGAATTAAATGAATATGAAAAAAATCTGAGCCTATGTGGCTGCTCTCTCATGCAACCGCCCATCCGCGAAATGCCTATTGCAGTATGGTTCCTAGTAAATCCATTTTATTTAACAATTGTTTTACATTTAAAGAATCAAACTATATATATTTATATATTTAGATAGAAGCCAAGGAAAAGCGATGGAGGTAAATTGCCCAAAAAATGAGTTTCAAGTGGAGAAGAAGGCCAAGCTAGCCTTCACTTTTTTAAGTTAGTGATTCTCCCAAGTATTTAACACAAAAAGAATTGATATATATATATATATATATATATATATATATATATATGTCCACCCCTTTTTTTCCTGGCCAGCCCCCTCTAGTGTATTATTGACCACCTTTTAGGCTACAAGCTTGCGGGTTGCCCAACGAAGAAAAATGGGCGAATATTTTACTCTCCCACCAGAAAATTCGGATGTCATTTTTTTTTTCTTTTTTTGAAATTGTGAGATTTTATTAAAGATGCAGAGCCATGACCAAGGTGGCCATGGGGAGAAAGAGTACAAGAAGAGAGAAAAATGCTACAATGAAATGAATACTGAAGGGGCGCCTAAGAAATAAAAAATTCTCTAACGCCGATCTAGACAGTCCATCTCAAACTAGACCGCCAGCTTCTCCATTCGTTGATCTCCTGACAAGATGGAATTGGACAAAATGGCCCTCCACACGATCCCAAATCTCATCAATAAAGTCTGAGAATCTCCAATGGTGGGGTGATCTCTCATCCAGCTATCTGATAACATTCAGGGTGTCTCCCTCCACAATATGATTATCCATATCTCTTGGTTGTCATCAATCTCACACCTTAAGGATCGCCTTCAATGTTAGAGTATGTGTAGCCGAATTGACAAAGCACATGGTGGAACCATAGACGAGACTTAATTGATAAATGAAGTGCTTGTAATCCCCGATCAAATTTTTCACAACGAAATTTGGACAGACTTGTTGGATGTAGGTAGGATTACAGAGTTCCAATTACATTCACATGGCAAAACAAGCCCAAGAAACCCCTTTTAGGAAAGAACCTAACAGCCGGTCAGATCACAAGATCTGGTCACAAATTAACAATGACGTTCGGGTCTCTCTCAAGTTGAAGAGCAAAGCATTAACCAATTGAGCTAGAGGATCAATCCCAACTTTTGAGCCACTAGGCGGGTTGCTGAGAAATCAACCTTTTGAAGCAGAGTGGATAAGAGATCTGATTCTGGACATTCCATTGACCCATTTAAAGATTAACTCTTTAAGTTTGTTATGTGATAATCAAGTTACAATTACGGTTGTGAAAAAACTCACTCTTTAATGGTAAGAGGAGACATGTTAGGCTGAAACTTGACACGCTATATTATCTTATAGAACAAGGTATTATCACTTTGGTTGATGTGAGATCGAAGGATAATATGACCGATGATCTTACGAATGGACTGAGCAAAGATCGAATATTCAAAACTGTGGGGGAAATGGGGTTAAAGACTATGTAGACATGTCTTAACCTACATCAATTGTACTAAGTTTTTCTGGTAGAACTAGATACTTTTAGTAAATTACACAAATGATTGGATTCATTTTTTAATGAAATTCATATTTGGTAATTTACAAGAATTAGCGAAAATGGAGGAGATTGACTCAATTTGGATCTTGATGAGGATGATTTACTTGATGAGTGAATCCTTATAGAGCAGTGAGAACTATTTTTTTCTTTTTATTTGATTAAATAGTTCACTTACATGTGAAACTGCTTATGTTTGAGTTTAGATTATTTCTAAAACTCTTGGTTATTCTTTAAAGTATTCTTATTTTCAGTTGGATTACAGATCTTTATTGATATGGTGATATGGATGATTCAATAATTTTGTTTGGACATCACATTAACTATCTATTGGATTGTGCTATATGTAGAACATATGAGGAGATTGTTGGGTATATAATATAACCATATTATGTTCTAATATAAACCCAATAAGATAATGGACCGGTGTAGTGGGCCTATTTAGGCTAGAGCCTATTAACCTATTAAAACCCTAGTGTATCTCTATATAAAAGGGTTGGAGGCAACAATCTTGATATTCCAAACTAGATACCTTGGGTGTAATGCTTCAAACAACCTCTTGTTTGACCTAATTCCTCAACACCTTTTGCTTTTGGCGAGAAAGGCTGAGATTAATCTCACTTAAAACATGGTTTTTAATCTCAGCCCCTTGCAGAAAGGTGAAAGACTGATTTCTAAGCGACTCACTTAGCCGAAATTACATCAATTTCTCTTCAAAAGGTACAATGATTTTTTGGGGAGCACAACCTTTTACGTTGTGTTCCATCACATGGACGGTTTGGATCATCCTATGGCTTTTCCGTACAGGACTTTTTGAAAAAATATATTTTTTATAAGGGTTTTCGCCATATAAAATCACTCGTTTGACATAAATTGGGCGTAAAACAAAAAAATATATTGAGGTATGCTAAACTCAAGGGCGTCCTCGTATAAATCAGCTGGAATTTGCGCCCTCATTGGTGCAAAGCCACCTATGTACATTTAATTATCTTTTGACTTGTAACCATTATAAATGCATACACTTGGTGACGTTGCACAAATGGGGGCGCCCTTTTAGCTGATATTTGCAAGGGCGCCCCTGAGTTCAGCTCTCCTTGAATATGTTTTACACCTAATCTACGGAGTAAATGCCATATTTAATGAAAGAGTTATGGTAGGTGATTTATGGTCGGACGGGAAACCGCCCATGGCTTAACTTAAACGAGAAACTCGATCACAAAATAGGTAATTTTTATACACGTGGCACGCATTGATTGACGGACAAGTAGAGCCGGTCGTACGCTCTGTTCCCATATCGATCATTTTCCTTAGTCCAAGACTTTTTCATGGCTAAAATTTTCTTGCAAAAAAGCCCTTGCCCTAAAACCAACTTAATTAACCAAAACACGCGGCTTGTTTGGACAATTATTTTTAGTTAGGTCATGCCATTGTCATGTCACATCAACGACTAACTAAATGCCTAGGTACATGATATATCATCCATCATCCATCTTCATGGTGGGTCACTAGAACAATTGTTTGGATTGCCTTGCATGTGTAGAGAGAGATAGAGAATATCATCCACTTCATGTGGCTCACTAGATCAACGGTTTGGATGGCCTTACAAGTGTTGAGAGAGAGAGAGAGAGAGAGAGAGAGAGAGAGAGAGCAATGTCATTTACGTTTATAATTAACGTTGTTAAGTCATAGTGTTTGCATGAGTTAACTCCCATAAGCAACAAGCAGCAGTTGTCCTTTAAGAGAGAGAGAGAGAGAGAGAGAGAGAGAGAGAGAGAGAGAGAATTATTGGTTCGAGATCTACTATCATTTCCGATCGGAATAATCTCATCTCCGTTTGCTTTCCGTCTACTGGAAGAAGGTACGTAGCATCACAAGTCCATTTTGTTGACTAATTCACCCATTTTTCCCATAAGATGATGATTCTTAAGGAGGTAGCTTTGCAGTTTTAAAACTCATACCTATCTTTAGAATTTAAAACAATGAATAAAAGTATACATCTCCTTTTCAGAACAAAATTTGGAAAATCCTATCTCGCTTTCACGGATTTTATTTTCCATTTCTTAACAATAAGATCATATAAAATTACTTTTGATTAAAATTCACTCCCTTTCATGAATCTTATTTTCCTTTTTTGAACGATAAAATAATATGAAATTCCTATTCGTATATTTTATTTTCCACTTTTGAATGATAAAATTATACGAAATTACTGTTGATTAAAAGAATGGCGTTTTTTACCATCTCATTCGATGAATTATGGTGACTGTTATTCTGCTAACATGCGCCAGGAAGGTGAAGGATGGTTAACGTTCACCCATTGCATTGATGCTTTTTAAAGAGATGTTAGAGGTAAAACAGTCATTTTATTGCCTAGAAGGGTCATGTGATCGGTCTCTTATTTTACACACCTGGTTTTCAATGGAACATTCCTACCAGGAAAGCCTGTTATTTTTGGCAGGTGAAGAGCAACTGACTACTCTAACCCTATATCAGTAAATTCCAATCATTTTCACATACATAGACTAGAGAATTCCATATCATATCATGTGGCATGCTTGAATTCACGTGCTCATATCTAATTTTAATGGCTGCCTGAAAGCTAACCTTAACTGACCATTTCCTATTTCTTGGTGCTTGGAATGATATTGGCACTCCCTATTTTTTGTACCTCCAACACTTATGTGTAGTGTCTTAAAAGGCTTGGGATACTTTCAAGATTTTTATACGGTGTGCATCCAGTATTTTTCACAAAGTACCGTGGGGGCCACTTCATACAATGATCCAAACCGTTCATTTGGTAAATAGGTTGTACCCAGTAAAACATCTCCCTAGGATGATCCTAAACCTCTACTCTGTGGTGGGACTCAAGCATATAGAGACCTCTATAGAGAGGAGGGTTAGGATCATCCTACCAAGTTCGCCCCACTATACTTTTTGAAAAAATATTGGACTTCATGCCCTCGCAGGATATAAATTCTCCTAATTATATATGCACATTATTTTGAGGGATTTACTAGGGACCATTGCCAGAAACACATTTCGTGGCTGACTGTTGCATGTGGAAGCAACAGCCAGCCGCAAAATGCCTTTCTGGCATGGTCCCCAGCAAATCCCTTATTTTGAAGTTACGATAATCATTAAAATGGATTTTGTAAACGATTGAAACTGGCTTTAATGTCCCCTTCACAATTACGATTAGTAGAATGCCATTATCAACACTAAAAACAAATGTTATAAGTAGAACCTTCCTCTTATGCCCATTTCACAACCCTTATGTATACATATCCTTGCATTCCCTGTTGACCCCATCTTTGCAATTTTCTAGATGGGTGCCTTCATTCAGGTGGTTAGCTAAAGCCCAGTGGCACCGCTGCTGGAGAAGAAGAGTGCGGCCAGATTCAGGCATTGTGAAGTGAGGGTTGTGGCAGCTCGAACACGAGCCGAGGAAGATGCGTGGGCGGCCATTGCCGGCGAAAGCCGTGATCGTACTTTGCATGGCTTGCCTCTTTATTGGCTCTCTCTTTAACGGCCGCACATGGACCGGGCCACCGGAGGAAAATCGCGGCGAACGAATTCCGGTCATTTTGAGCCACGAGGAGAATTTTATCTCCGGGAAATGCGACCATAAGCGGGTGATTTTTTATACTTAGTTGTCATGTTGTACGTTTAGTTAGCAAAATGCTATTTTAAACGGTATTTAAAAAAAATAGTTTTATTGGTTTGCCATTTAATACCCCGTTTAAAAATTTTAAACTCATTTTTTTATATTTCCCTTTTTTTAACCAAAACGGTATTAAATTAGATTTTTTTTTTTTTTTTTTGGCGTTGCTAACTATGCTTGTAACTTGTAAGTGCATGTTCACAAACTTACAAGTTTGATAAAACAAGTGGATTTTGCGGGGAAATGATATTCGAACTCACATATTTTGATGATGGCAATCCTCATTTTGTTAAGTGTTTTCTGTTTGGTCTCTGTTAGCTCTTATGGTAATTTTGTAAGAGCCATTAACAGCCGATTAGGGAGTGTAAATTGAAGGAAGGTATGCCATTATCAAATATTGGTGTGTGGATATCATTTTCTGATTTTGATGGTGAACTCAAAGTATAAGTCAATGACATTGAGTTTCTCCTATCCACCTAAACTAAAAATGATCTTTCCCCTCTTAAACACACACCTGTATGTGTATGTCTGTCTGTGTGAGGTGGGATGGCTCGGGAATGATGTTTCCACCCCTTTCCAGTATCTGCACACCTTTTTGTTTGTTTTTTCTTCTTAAAATGCCTACATTTCAAGAAAAAGACAAACAAAACGGGGTGGATATACTGGGAAATGGCGTGAAATTAATGTCTCCATCTGTGTGTGTGCGTGTGTTGTTTTTATTTATTTTTTTACTAATAGTTTTTTGAAGAATATCCATTGTATCTATTCCTAATGTGAGATTTTCTATGTTAGAAATTGGTTGAAGGAAATTCAGGAGATATAATGGGAGAAGTGACAAAAACTCATGAAGCCATTCAGTAAGGCCATTTTCTATTTTTGTTTGATAAAAGATAAAAGCCTGTTTTTATAGTGTTTTTATTCTATAAATTTATTTTATATAGGTCACTTGATAAGACAATTTCAATGGTAGAAATGGAACTAGCGGTGGCCCGAACGAGCGGAATCAATCGTCTGTCTTCTATCAAAGGCTCTAATAACCATACCCTACAAAAGGCGTTTGTTGTGATCGGAATCAATACCGCCTTTAGCAGCAAAAAGCGACGTGATTCCCTCCGCCAGACTTGGATGCCTAAAGGTGGTACACTTGTTTAAGAACAATAGAGACCGAGATCACCTTATTTTCAATTAACTTTTGTTTTTCTTAGTAACAGATAAATTGGAAACTTTTACCATTCATGTGAAATTGATTTCACTCATTAACGTGAAATTGATATTATACTTATTTTGACTAAATTCATGAGAAACAACCATATCAACATGCACTCATTCCCTTAATTATAGATAAATACTTGTTTACCAACCATGAAAGTTTTTTCTTGGAAAATTATTTTCCCAAGGTTTGCTAACTGCTTTTTTATACCAAAAAAAGGGTTTTTTTGCTGGAAGAATTTTACATGAAACACTATTTACCTAGAAAAAAAGCATTAATTATCCAACTGTAGCAGAATTGTTTTTCAGGCTCTATTTCTTTCTACGTAAAATGGGGGTAAAACAAAATTTACCCCTACTTTAAAAAGTGGGGCATAAAAATTTGTTTTACGCCCATTTTAAAAAATGGCATAAAATTTGTTCTATGCCTATTTTAAGAAACAGAAACAGAAAATCAAGGAATAAAATCTCATTGACTCTGACCGTGCCGTTAGCAAGCCTACCTTCCACCTCAAATATCTCCAATATTTTCAAAATATAGCAATTTTATCATGACATTTTGATAAAATGATAAAATCCCGAAATAATCCCTAGAATTTAAAAATATAGCGATATTTTCATTTGTTGTAATAATATCGCGATAATATCATGATATTTTTTTTATTTGTTTTTAAAATACACACACACACACAGATATATATATATATATATATATATATATATATATATATATATATATATATATATATATGTGAGGAAACTGTTGGTGAGCTTAACCAAACTTATGGTGAGCTAGCTTGCCCAATCACATGGGTCCCACATTTTGGGGAGTGATCCAAACCATTCATTTGCAAGGCCTTATCATAGATAGGGGGTGTACCAAAAATCAGCTCCATAGGATCATCCTAACCCCTCCATTTGTGGAGGACAAAAATGGGGCAGATATCTCGAGATTTTCCTTTTACCGTTTTATTCCTGATATATACCTGAAAAATAAAAATAATATATCTCGAGATTTTCCTTGGCCGAGAAATTCCCAAGAGTGATATTTGTGACTTAGATTCCACCAAACATGCAGGATCCAAACTGAAGAAGCTAGAAAAAGAAAAAGGAATTGTTCTACGATTTGTGATCGGCCACAGTGCCACACCTGGGGGTGTACTCGACCGCGCCATAGACTCAGAAGATGCGAAGCACAAGGACTTCCTTAGGCTTGAACATGTGGAAGGATACCATCAGCTCTCTACCAAGACCAGGACTTACTTTTCCACAGCTGCCTCCATTTGGGATGCTGATTTCTATGTCAAGGTAGATGATGATGTCCATGTAAATCTTGGTAAGATTTCCCTTCTCCTTACTTTCACAATTTTCCCATTTTTTTTCATTTTTATCTGATTACTGATTGCTCATTCAATTGAGAATATCATCCATAGCTATAAGAAGACTAGGACCCTTGTTGTTTGGATGTAAAAAAATGTTTTTCCAAGGCCCTCTTTGGATTCTAAGAAAAACATTTCTGACGGAAATTTTTTGTTTCCGTGATTTAGAGCGAAATAATATGTTTACGGTTAATGTAGAGGAATATTACTTAATTTGAAGGCCTCCCTAAGTGAAAATTGAATAGGATTGGTTCATGTCATCTTTTTTCTTTTTGTGACAAAAAAGTTAAAATTTTAGAAATATTTTTCCTCTTCAAACTTTTTCCAGATAATTCATACAATCCAAACAGGGCTAATGGTTAATTTGTCTCCGCTGAAAATTTTCTTTCTCGAAAAAATGTTTAAGGTAAGCTTTGTTTGAGTTTGGAATTGATTTCCTAGGAAAGATTTTACCTGAAGAAATTTCTAAATCCTAAAGGTGTAACATCACACATGTATCTTATATGCATTTGATCTGAGCCATTGATTCTAAAGGCCCCATCATGGATGAGTCATAGGATAAACGGTCTACATCATGTACATGTGCACTATATGTACAATAGTAGAAGCATTAACATCAAAGGAGAAGAAAAAAGAAGGAATAATGTTAAAACAATGAAACTGCACTTAAAATTTTCTATGTAAAATGAAATTTGAAGGTATGGACATGTTTGCGAAGCATGAAATATATTTTTTCCTAAGAAAATGTTCGCCCTTAAAAACAAAATTTCCAAGTTTATTCATGCATTTTTAGAGAAAAATTGTTTCATTTAAACATTACCAGCATAAAACTTTAGAAATTTTACCTGAAATAATTCCTCCCTAAAAAAAGTTTTACCCCGAAATAAGTCCTACGCAAAAAAGCAGTTAGGATCCCTTGGGAAGATTGTTTTCCATGGAAAAATTAAGAATTTTTTTTATTGTCGACAATCATGCAAGGGGTTTTTAGTAAATTTTGCTCGACAACTTTTCCATAGAACTCCAATCTCACCGGTTTTCCTTTCCATTTCCTTTCTATTTGCCACGTCATTTCTATTTCCTCTCCGAGTCACCGAACAATGCCTAAATAATTTGCATAGGAAAGAAGGGCGAGGTTCAGTTGACAAATTAATATAAACTAGACATGGGTAATTTGGTAAATTAAGCATCATTGCTAATCTGATGGGCTCCAGTGTCTATGGGCCCGCATCAAAATTTTACAGCCATTGGATGCTCTAATAGTTTGATCGATTACCTTGTTTACAAACAATCAAGATATCTCTATCTCTCCACCGTTGGATCTAATTTGGACGGGCTTTGTTTTAGGTATGCTTGTGACTACGCTTGCCCGATATCGATCGAGACCCAGAATGTACATCGGTTGCATGAAGTCTGGGCCCGTCCTCTCTGACAAGTGAGTTATTTTACACAACCAGAAGGGGTGGAAATATCACTTCACTAAAGCTATAACCATGTTTTGATATAGGCATAACCATGTTTTGATAATAGGCACATAATCAACTCGTCCTATATGCGTTAGCCATCTGTCAAATGCTGCTGAGTGCTGACAGCTTTTTGGGAATTGTAATATATGGTTAAAGCACATAGGACAGAGTGAGTTAGTGCATATTTACCGAAACATTGTTGTGCTGATATCATTCCCATAAATATGTAAGGTATTTAATAAGAATATTGTAGTGCAGATATCAGTCCCAGATATAAAAGCTAGAAGGTGTTTCATACGTATGGGACTGATATTAGCACTACATATTTTTAGGGTAATGATATTGGCACTGCGTGGTTTTAATAATTCCACAAGCTCATCTTGTCTTTTTTTTAATTGGCTTGAGTTTTTTGGGAACTTTGACAGTTGTTTAAATAATGAAAGACAAGAATAATTTGCGCAATTATTAAAACAATGCAATGGTAATATCAGTAGCCTGTTTTTACTGTGGCAATACCTTATTATTCTACACTTTTTAACCAGCTATCAAAGCCTCATAAAATTCCCAAAAACTTCTCGGCAGCCAGTTTAAAAAGTGTTAACCAAAAAGTGATTATGCTACTATCAAAGTATAGTGGTGGAGATATCAGCCCCTTATATGTATGTGGAGGAATGCTAGACTGACAGGTGCCCTTGCATAAAAAAGTGGGAAAAGGGCACCCTGATTGGTCAAAACTCATTTACAACATTATGATGGTAATTTTCAGTGCCATTGTTAATGGGTTCTGACCAATAGGGGCACCCTTTCTCCCTTTTATTTGCAAGGGCGCCGGTCAGTCTAGCATTCCTCTATACGGGGAATGCTAAATTGATGGGCGCCCTTTCATCTGATTTTTGCAAGGGCGTCCCTCAGTTTAGCATTCCCTGTATAGTTTTATTCAGATATTTTATTAATTTTCAAGGCGGGGTGCTGAGTGACCCATCTCGCTTGCTCTCATTTACAGGGGAGTGAAATATCACGAGCCTGAATTTTGGAAATTCGGAGAAGAAGGAAATAAATATTTCAGGCATGCCACTGGACAAATCTATGCCATTTCTAAGGACCTCGCTGCCTACATCTCTATAAATGCGTGAGTTCCTACGCACATGTGTATTGCATCCACATTTATTTTCTTATTTAATAAAATGAAATGCATTTCCCTGAAATTCTCTAGCAAATCCCCTGAAGTTGTGTTTACTTGCGTTCTCAGGAAATGAAAAGAAAGGAAAATGCCCCAAATTTTCTCGGGAAACCTGAAATTCCACCGTTCTCTTTGTTCCCCCAGAAAGTATTGTTAATGACGTGGAAAAGAAAAAAAATACGTGGAAATTGTCTTTTCTCGCAAATGCTTTCCATTCCTTTCCTCCCAAATAGGTAGGAAAATCATTTTCTAACGTCGCGAGAAAACAAGTTTCTCGTCACAGTTTCTTTTCCCTCAGTTTATGAGCAAGTGAACAGCGAGAAAACAGGTTTCCTGTCACCGTTTCTTTTCCATTTTTTACGTCAGATTCCTTTCCTTTATTCTCTTTTCCTGCAGCGAGAAAACAAGTGAACGGACCTTAAGAAACTATTGGAATTATTAAAAACCTCTTAGTCAATTTGAGCCGGGTGGATTCTTTCGCCTTCTTCATAAAAAAATTCTTAAGGATTCATTACCCGACCCCAACTAGTTTAGGACAAAGACTTAGTTGAGTTGAGTTGAGTTGAGCACAAACCTCTTCTAGATATAATGAAATGCCATCAAAAAATTTATTTTTGTTGTTGTATATAATTGTTATCAAAATTTTATTTTATTTTATTTTATTTTACAGACCCATATTACACCGATATGCCAACGAGGATGTTTCGCTAGGGGCCTGGTTGATTGGTTTGGACGTTGAACATGTAGATGATCGTTCCATGTGTTGTGGGACCCCTCCAGGTAATGCCCTCGAACTACACGTGTACCTTTATGGCCTTGTTTGGATTGTAGGAATTTTTTTGGAAATGTTTCGAAAAGTAAAATTATTTTTAAAATTTCTTACTTTTTTAACACATGGCAAAAGATAACTTCAACCGACCCTATTCATTTCTTATTTAGAGGACCTTCAATTTACTATGATATCTCTCAAAAGGGATTTGCTAGGGACCATCATAGAAGGCATTTCATGCCTGGGCTGTTGCATGTGAGAGCAGCCGCACTGGCTCAGATTTTGTCTTATTCATGCAACAACCCAAAATGCCTTCTACGATGGTCCCTAGCAAACCCCTCTCAAAATTAACAATAATCGTATCATTTTCCTCTAAACCGTGGAAAGATAAGATTTTCTTGAAAAAAAATCCTTCAGAAATGTTTTTCTTGCCCTCCAAACATGGCAATCTTCATGCTAGTCATGGGAGCTTGAGTCCTATGATCAAATTTATGCATCAATCCCTTTTTATTTTTATTTTTTATAGGAAAACACTTAGAAGAAAGGATAATATTTTAGTGAGAATATGAAAGTTAAAAAAAAAAAAACTTATCAAAGGGTCAAATTTTCGCACAAATGCCATTCAATACTAATGTCGATACCAGCCTTAATATGTGACAAATGTGTGCAAGAAGCTCTATGTGAAACAACCAATTACTCCAAAAGCTAAGCCATTGAAGATGGTGCTATTTAATCTTTTATGCTTAACACTCCCCGTCACGTGCCTTTTTGGCTCAGCATACAGTTGGCACATGTGGCCCCTCTTTTGGGTTGGCCATTACATGTGGTTTTTTAATATCAAGGGACCTTTGCTTTGATACCATCTTAAATAGCCAATTACTCCAAAAGCTTAAGCTCTTAGAGTGTCAGTTATTTAATCTTTTATACTTAAACATTCTCTGCCGTGCCAAATACTGCGCCCAAGGGGAGTCCAGAGGGCGAAATATGGTCCACCTCCGAAAAATTAATGTTAAGATCTAAGTAGATTTTGGATCGGTTTTCTTTTTTAACAAAATGGATTCCTGTTTGGCTAGCAACTCTTTTTTTTTTTCTTTTTCTTTTTTTTGTAGATTGTGAATGGAGAGCGCAGGCGGGAAATGTCTGTGCAGCGTCGTTTGATTGGTCGTGCAGTGGGGTATGCAAGTCTGTGGAGAGGATGAAGGACATTCACAACACATGTGGTGAAGGGGATGGAGCTATTTGGAATGTTGTTCTTTAGATGCAATGGGGAATTGGAAAATATGAAATAGATAATACATGGTTTACTAGGGGAACAAAATTGCATGCCCTTTCATGGGTTTTAAAAAGATATAAAGGAGATAAAAGCTGGTTTTTGGTGAAAAACCATAAAACCTAACTAGGGTTTGAGAATGTGTATCTTTGGAAGTCATTCTCTCTTGTATGGACACTCTACCTGGAGAAATTATCTTATAGTTCTTACAAGGTATAAGCCATTTCAAGTGAGAGATGACGAATTATCTATGCAAGTTTTTTTTTTTAATTCACTCCACTCTCAACCCTAAACATCATTAATTAGTATATGGTGATTAGGAAAATTGATCTAGTTGGTGTTGGGGCTAAAATCCTACACACTACTTATATATGAGACATAGTGTCCTTCGATTGAAGGTTTTCGAATGCAATTAACAAAGATGTATCTCGAATTTGAGTATTGTGCGAACTACAATCAAACGACAAATGGCTTTTGGACCAATTAACAATTTTATAAACTTTGGTCTTAGTAGTTAATTTACAATTTTTTAACTGCTCTCACTTTTGCAATCACCATGTGTTCAAATTTGAATTTGAGCCTTTTGCAATTAACATGTGCTCCATCTTTCAAATTTTTTATTTTGAGGGTTCAAACAGTCGGTCACCACAGGAATACGATGTGAGCCCATTGGATTTCGATGATTACCCATTTGTAGGTCATGATCAGATAACTAAGGCACTATTTGTTTTGGCCATGTTCGTTTTAGATTATGACCAAGGTTTTAATTTTCGGTTTCGGTATCAATTTCGGACCCCACCGAAATCCGAAATTTCGGGCCGAAATTTGGTACTTTAGTTCGAAATTGCAAACCAAATTTCCGAAATTTCGGACAGAAATTTTGGACCGAAATTTTGTAACAAAAAAAAGACATTTTCTTGAAATTCAGACCGAAATGACCGAAATTTGGTAAAGGTTTCGGTCCCATTTCGGATTTCGGCCGAAATTTAAAACCATGATTATGACAACCAATTGTCAGTCCAAAACCTGGAGAATAATAGGTTTGGATTGACAATCGGTTGTGATAATGTAAATTGAACAGGGCCTTTGGAATTTTAAAACTGATTGTGAAGCCATAACTGATTATTGGAGTCAAATTCAGGCCCCCCATAAGCGGTGTCAATGTCCTTACAATTGGCCAACTACCCTACCCGATGCTCCCATCCTTGGGCCTAGCATGGCTCTCTATGGCATCGTGGTACACGCCTATTAGGAAAAACCAACCGATTTTCTGTGGCAGTGATGATTTTAGGATCAAATCTAAACAATGATTTCCCGGATGGCATTTTCCTGAAATAAAAAGCTTATTTTATTTATTTTCACATTGGCAGAAGTAAGCTTCATGGACTTAGCTTGGGATTATCCTTTATAAAAAGCTTATTATCCTTTATAAAGCCCATTAGACACTAAGGCAATCGTCTACCACAAATATGAGTGGGCTGATTTGGGCCGGTGTTAGTCAGAGTAAATCTAGCTTTATTAGAAACCAACATTAGATGCATTAAGAATCCGAATTCAATCACATCTTTTCCTGAATTTTGGATTAGCTCATAAAAACTCAAGTCATAAAAGCAAATAGTTTTCCTTTGAAGAAACAAGTTTTGGACACTATCTGTTGGTGTATTTTTAACAAAAAGTAAAAAGAAAAGTCAAAAAGTAGTTTTTTAATGAGACAAAAACATGTGAAGACAAAAACTACAAAAAGCAAACAAAGCAAACCTCTATTTGTTTAGTCCCACATTGGTCGGGACAAAAATTGGAGGTGGTGGAAGAAGCTAGAAAAAGTCTTCCCTCCTTTGCTTGCCTTGCCTACTTTCTCTTCTTTCTTTTTATTTCTCATTACTGCAAACATTCAAAATCAGTTTCTTCATTCCAAATTTTGACAACACTATCTATGTTGATTCCTCTTTGTGATTCCTCATTTTTTTTTCTTTCTACTTATTTCAGAACCCCCCTCAAATGGAACTGTAATGCAACTTAGAACATCGGAAGAATGACATGATTTTCAACTTCCAAGTTGTGTTAGAACGACAGCGGAGCTGTGATGAATTCCATTGGACATAAGAAAGGAAACAAGTCTGAGTTAGATCTCACTTGGACGAAAGGTAGACCCACAAAAGCATTAGAAAACAGTTTGAACCTTTTTTATTTTTTACTTTTGTCAAAAAGTTGAATTGGGTTCAAACCATTGACCACAAATGTTGCAAAATTGAGTACCATTCAGCTCAACTACTATTTAAGACTCTCCAGGTCAATTACTCCCTCTCACCAATTCTGTTTTCTCTTGGCCGAGTTCTCGTCCGAGTCTGACTTATTGTCTGAGCCTGAGTTTTGTCCTATCAAGTAAATAAAAAACTCCTTTGACTCGCCTGAGATAATGGAAAATTGACCCCGATTAATCACTGACTTGCCTGAGTGGATTCCTTTTTACCTTGTCTGGGTTCTTGCCCGATCCCTACTTTTTAAACACTGCACTAAACTGTCTAAGTACAGATGACTCCACCATGTCACATACAAGCATATTGCTCATGGGTCCATTTTTCTTCATAATGGCAAACACACTGCCAGTGAAGAGGTGTTAGGGAGATAACAGTGGTGAGGGATCTTGCAAGGGAGGGCCTAGTTTCAACATGAAACATGTATGATGAAGGTTTTCTTTTCCAAAAGAGAAATGAGGAAAGGAAAGAAAACAGTGGAATATATACCCTAGAAGGCCTGGAAACCAGGACCCATTTATTTTCTTAATTTTCAGAAATGGGCTCATTCAATTCATCTCTCCCATATATCACATCACAGTATCACACTATACATGGATTTGCTTTTAGAGGCTTCTCTTTTAAGTAACTATGGAAGGTTTATCAACCCATGCACCACATCCACCGTTCTCTCATTAAATGTCGTTTGATGAGACCCTCACACATAACAGAGTGGCATGGCATGGAAAAAATGTATAAACTATAAAGAACAAGACCCTAGCCAAATGCATTGAATCATTGTAGATGGGATTAGACCTAACATTCTTTCAGACTTTTTAAAATATAAAGTAAGGTCCTAGGAATCAAATCAAAGAGTTTGAGGCCCTTAAATTCCTCTCTTCTGTGACAGTCAATTATTAAAGAAAGGGGCAGATAGAAAAGGAGGATATAAAGGTTATCAACTTAGCATTGCACCAAAGTGGGTCCACCGACAGGGCATTTTCATTCTATTTTTGTTATTCATATGCAAGTCAAGATAAAGGTGAAACATCATTAAATACATAATCTTTCTTAAGGTATATTGTCAGCTCCAATATGTTTTGAAGAGCTGAAGTTGGAGTTGTCTTCCCCATAAGAAATTGATGGTTTGTAAGAATACCATTTAGACCAAAAGAGATAGTTGAAAAAATTGACCAGGCTAAGGGCAGCAAGCATCCAATAGAAAAGGTCTAGTCTATCTTTGTTGAGGTCATTGTCACTGAGCCACCCACCAATGGATGAATTTGAGGTGATTTTGTTGACTAGAGATACAAGGAGAGAGCTCAAGAAAAACCCAAATGAGTATGAGCAATACGTCATGGCTGTTAGGAAGGATTGCATCCCTGCTAATGACTGTTTGTAGAAGAACTCAATGAGACCAACAGCTGTGAACATCTCTGAGAGCCCAAATATGAGAAATTGTGGTGCAATCCAAAAAATCGATATTTTTTCTTTTAAGTCTATGGATAAATTCCTTCTCTTGTTCTCTACTAGTGCTGCTGAGACCATTGAGAAGGTCGCGAAGAAGAGGCCGACACCAATGCGTTGGAGGGGAGAAATACCTGTTGGAAATTGTAAATCAAAATTAATGTGTATGGTTTCCTGAAAAGTCATTTTGGTCTTCTAGGTAGTTATTGTGTGTGGAAAATGTAAAGAGTCTTTTGTGTTTTCTAGAGTTCTTAATGTCTAGCTAGCTTATCAAAGAGTCAAATGGCGAGATCCTACGTTGTTGCTTAGGATACCTAGAGGACTCATAGAAACTACAACTATCTGTTGAATGTATTTGCTAATTTAGGTATGTCTTGAGTCTATAAGTATGGAGTCATTGCTGTAGAAACTGTAAGCTTAAAGAACTTAAAGGGAAAGCTTAGAGAGAAGCTTCAAGGGAGAACAAATGTAGAGATTTCTTGTGTGTTTTGATATATAAAGTTCTTTTTATTTTGGCTTTACATTTATGTTTTGATGGAGCTCACACGAACCCTTTGGCCTTGTAGAGCTCCACCAAAACATAAATGTGCCGTGTATCTCCCAAGCTCCCTTACCTGACTCATTTCCAGTGAACTTCCGTGCGAGTGGGACGAAGACAGCCTCGTAGAGGGGGACCAGGAAGACGAGGAGAAAGTAAGGTATGGACTGAAGTGAGGCTGGTGGGATTTGGAAGCTTTTAGTTAGTTGGTTGTTCATGACATCTCCTTGTTGAACTGAGAATGTTTGGAGCTGAGCTAGGATGGTGTTGAAGATTATGGTACAAGCGAATATCGGAATGACAGAGATTATTATCTTCACTTGTTCAACTTGGGCCACAGTGCATAGTCTCCATGGGCACTCCTTCATGTTACCTCCGTCTTGAATTTTTATGCAGGCCTTGTCCAAGAATCTGAAAATTTTCTCAATATCATTAAAATTTAATTATATAGAGAGGTTAAGTGGTAGAAAGAACTAACATCTTCGTAGTCAGATTTGGCAATGTCAAAACACCCATATTGAAAAAAATTCTGTAGATATAATAACAAATTTAATATAAATGTATGTGCAAAAGGTACTTAAAAGATCCTTTCTGACATGGGCCACACAGCTCCAAATCCATTAAATTTTCTAGTTGGCAGTTTTAATGATTTTAATTAGAACCCACAATCTGTTTTAGTGTGGGGTCTGTGCATAAAGCATTTATAAGTTGGATTTGAAGTGAACTTTTACTTGGAAGCCATGGTTTCCTTTGTTGATATATCTTCAAAAATCATTGGAATTTTGTTAAGGTTACGAATTTACAGAACTTGGGTAAGTACACACAATTTTCCTTGGCTAATTAGTTTGTGAAATCATAAAAAAAAATATGAGAAATTCGAGAAGAACCACCAGTCTTTCAATTGTAAATCGTGTTCATGATCTCTCCATGGGGAATGCACACTCACCTAAACTTTTCGGTATGATACACAATGTGGCTGGATACATCGTTTTGGCTTCCATGGAGCATCTCTGAATTAGATGCACAAACTTGCTTTCTCTTTGCAATGGCAGCTACAAAAACCTTCCAAAGGAAAAGAAAGATCCAATCCAGTTAGACATTACATTAGCTGAATTTAAGAGTGATGCAAACATTTGAATCCAATTAGACATTACATTAGCTTAATTTAAGAGTGATGTAAACATTTGAAAGCTTTTATACTTTAGGAGAGATAAAGGGGGCAAGAAAGGCAATGATATATCAGAAATCAACATTTTGTAAGCCCATGAATCAGTAGCCACTGAAGACCTCATATAATTAAAGAATACATACATATATATATAAAGAATACATACATGTATGTATGTATGTATGTATGCATGCATGCATATAAATCAACATAAACATATCCAAAACAGAAAAGCACCAACCACCACAAGATAAAAATTAATTTAGGAAAAAAGCTTAGGCTCTGCTTCTTTTAATGTAACATGGTCGTAAACCAAATTTTACGCCCATATTAATGTGGAAAAATGGGCATAAAATTTATTTTACTCCCATTTTACGTCGAAAGAAACAGAGCCTTAGAGAAAGTAAGCACAGAATAATTGAAAATTATTCCTAATTTCTATAAAAAAAGACCAAAAAACTGTTTCTAATCAGCATAGAATAATCCTTTCTCAATTAACATAACAACTGACCAAAGAAAGGACTACTCTTCATCAGCACTTTTTCTTTTTTCTAATTTCATAAGAATGATAAAAGAACCATGCCCACCAGCGTAAATATAGCCAAAAAGAACTTTTCAATCTTCATAAAATTGCCAAAAATATAATTTTAATCAGCAAACAAGAAACACAAAAGCTGACCTTAATCAGCACTTTACACACCCAATCAAAACTACTAATCAACATAACTATAACCCAGAAAATGATTACAGTACATAAGAAATTGAAATATTTGAGATTTTACTTTTCAAAATTAAACTAAAATAAAATAAAATATAAAAGGACAATTCTCATAACTTTCATACAAGTAACCAAACAACTATTTCTAATCAGAATAAAATAAGTCCGTAACAGTTCCCAAAAGCTACTCTTAATCATCATTTAAAATGTTCCAAAAGACTACTCTGTCATACAAATAAATGAAAGAAAGTAATCAAACTTGTAAGGAGAAAGAGAAGTGCCTCTCTTACTTGTACAATTGGGGTGAAGATGCTGCCCTGGGGAGGCTTATTCCTGTATAAAAGTGTGCCAGAAATTAAGCTTATTAATCCCATTGCCATGGTTGCTGCAGAGAGTCCGAACCCAACATCCATTCCCACTCTGGTCTGGACCCAAATGATAACAGTGACGGCAAAGAGCTGTCCAATGCAAAAGCTTAAGTATGCAGTGTTGAAGTAGGTGGAGAGCTTCTTTGATTGTTTGGGGTCATCCTTTTGGAATTGGTCACCTCCATGAGAGATCATGTTTGGCTTTAGACAACCACTCCCCAAAGCCACCAAGTAGAGAGCTATGAAGAATATTGAGGCCTTGAAGCCCTTGGCCTCTATACATTTCCACCCTTCATTTGCCATGTTGCACTTTGGTGGCCTTAGTTGATGGAGATGGGCTTGAACTGAGAGTAGTATGAAGCCCTGAACAATAAGATTGAGCACCATGTGAGAGATAATCTTTGTTAATTTCATACTTTTTTCGTTGTTTTGTTTGGGTTGGAATCCTGATACCTCATTTTATGAATTGACCAAAGCATCAGATAGAGCATCATGTGGGATACACTGTTAATTTCAAACTTTTTTCATTGTTTTGTTTGGGTTGGAGTTCTGATACACTCATTTTAGGAATTGACAAAAGTATTAGATAGAGATACACTTTGTTAATTTCAAACCTTTTCCATTGTTTTGTTTTGATTGAAATTCTGATACCCTCATTTTATGAATTGAAAAAAGCCACAAAACCTTTACATGGTCTTTTTAATTTGTTCTCTCTCTCTCTCTCTCTCTCTCTCTCTCTCTCTCTCTCTCTCTCTCTCTCTCTCTCTCTCTCTCAAGAAGAAAATCTGTCAACTTGTTGGGTAATCTCTTATGTTTATATTTCTTTCTATGATTTTCTAAAGATTTTAAGAATGACATCAATCTAGACCTCAGAATTCAAATAATCTATACTAATTGGAATGTGATGACAAGTAGTATAGAGAAAACAGAATCAGAGACTTACTGAGAGCTCAACAAACCCAAATATTAACATAGTCCAAAAGCTCCCAAGATAAGAATCTGAGAGGAACCCACCAAACAGAGACAAGAGGAAGATAGTCCCTATAAAGTTGGTCACTATGTTTGCAGATTTTGACAGAGAAAAGTGCATCTCATTGAATACATATGTTATGAGGTTATTCCCAACTGCCCCAATTGACATGATTTCAAATGCTTGGATGCCTGAAACACACATACAAAGGAGAAATAATCAAAACCCATATCACATCCTCACTCAAACTGAAAACAAAATCCAAATTTCAATGTATTACTCTTTCCAAGAAAGATGAAAAATCAGTATAAAATTTAATTGGGTCCTTGTAGAAATGAATTTACAAATTAAAAGGGTTAAAGAAATTCTCCCTCTCAAACCACCAGAAAAGAAGGCCAACAAAAGAGCAACTAAAAGTATATGATAGCCAAAACAATTGAACAACAAGAAAATTACTCTGAAAATATGCATTTTGGCATGCCAAAGACATTCATAGTAGCCAGAATGTTATCCATGGAACATCAATTAACACCAAGAAAGCCACAAATTACAGTAATTTACTACGAATAAGTTTTCTAGAAATTATTCAAATCAGTATAGCACTTCAAACAGAAGTTCAAAAACAGAGCATCCAACATAACACAGAGAGAGAGAGAGAGAGAGAGAGAGAGAGAGAGAGAGAGAGACCCAATACAAAGGTTGCAGCCTTCATCCCTCCATGCTTGTTGTGCTTGCAAGGTCTGCCACGCCAATCAACTGACACCTCATTAGACATGGATTCTTCTTTCAAATTCTGTTTTCCCCCCCTCTTCTCTCCCTTCCCTAGAGAAAGTATCTCTTTAGAAATACTCACACAAAACAAACTAGAGAACTAAGCTCTCCTCCCTAGAATCCTTTGATGAATTTCATGCAAGTTGATGGTCTTATTTATAATACTCTCCCGAGAGAGAGAGAGAGAGTGAGTGAGTGTGTGGCTGTTCTGCGAAAATCCATCACAAGTTTCTATTTTTAGGAGGTGTGGGAAGCAGAAAAGCCGGTCCACCAATGCATGCATACATACATGTATATAAAGACCAAAAATAGCGTACATATTTTGAAAGGGGGTTTGCTAGGTCCAAAAGGCATTTCGCGTTGGGTCTCTCGCATGTGAGACCAGCCACCTCGCGTGAATGAAGACAATCTATCTTCATTCATGAGGTGGCTAGTCTGACATTGACATGTGACAGACCAGCCTGAAATGCCTTTTGCGATGGACGCTAGCAATTCCAAAGGATATAAATACCCTAAGTACGGATAGACATGAATATATGCCTTTAAAATTTTTGGTAGCTAGGTTCATAGCTTTCCATTGATTGAATTACTTGCGTAAATCACAAAAGATGCCCCCCCGGGGGGGCGCATTTACTTTATATACATTTTATATACATGGTTTAAAATTTTTATCGAAAATTGACAGGAAACACAATCCAAATATTTTTGTTAATTTCCAGCCACACTGAAATGCCTACCAGAATGCAAATGTATGTTGAAATCAAAACCGTAACTATATTTGTAATGTGCTATATACTGTATGTAACCATCATAAATATATTAACTATATTAGTAATGTACTATATATACCGGTGTGTTATATATATGATATTGGTGCTACCACATTTTACTAATTGCACAAACTCAACTCTTCTTAATTTTTTAATTGGAGTCCGAGAGCTGTTTCAGTAATGCAATACCTTTTAACAATTGTTTAAATAATGTAGGACAAGATGAGTTTATGCAATTATCAAAGCATAGTAGTTCCAATATCAATAGCCTATATGTTGTATGTTTTATTTATAAATATTTATATGAATTATAAACGAATAGGAGTGCAAGAGGGGTCAATTTTTTGGAAAATTGGATTAAGGTTATATGTTAAAATCCCATTGGGTTCGGGTTGATTCCTATTCATTTTTCAACAGAGGCTCGGTCCAACTAAACACAAGTCGAACCTATACAGATGAAATATGATATGTACTAAATTATCAGACATACGTGACACCACATCACTGGGTAGATTTTTTACTTATTTGATGATTTTTAGGGCACGTTTGGCTACCATAATTTTTTTTTTCATGATTAATCGGTGTGTCCAAGTGGAGATGAGGGTGAAGTTGCTAAAAATCAGAAAACAAAAAATAGGAAACTAGCGTCTCAGGGAATGAGAAGTCGCTAAAAATCAAGAAAATGTCAATTCAATTTTGAGTAGAGTTTTTTGTTTCCTGACTTTTTACCACTTCTCATCGCCAGAGACACTTGTTTCCTATTTTTTATATCCTGTTGTTTAGCCACTTTACCCTCATCTCCACTTGGAGACACCGATTTATCTGGAAAAAAATCATGGTAGCCAAACGTGCCCTTAGTTTGTATTTGTACATATAGTTTAGGACTTCTTGAAGTTTCATCTTAAATATTAATTATTTGCATATAATTTTAGGTTTTATGATTTTATAGGATTTCTATTGAGATACTTATCCAAAATTAACATATTTCTATTTCTGTCACTATCGAAACAGATAACAAGATGGAAACTGAAACTTTTTCTTATAAATGAAAACATTTCCGCTGCATCGGAATTTTGGTGACAAAATTAGGGTTTGAAAGTCCACCAAGTGCAATCATCACCTTCCACATTGAAAAGCAAAGCTTGGAAAAATTAGAGTACGTGGGATTAGCTTCCCCTACTGCCTCCATCATACAGCCGACCAAATGCGCGCTTTTTAACACCCTTTCTTGTCAAAAAATAGGCCAAGACTAAGATTAGTGGGTTGTTGCACACACAAAAGTGTGCCACTTCTTTACATTATTTGAAGGGATTTGTTTGGCAATTTCACGGAAAATCATTCCGTGTCTCACTTTTGCAGGAGAGAACAACCACCTCATATGAATTAAATGAATAAGACAAAATTTACTAAAAAGTTGGCCCGTCTCTCCTGCAAAAGTGAGCCGCTAAATGGCTTTCTGCGAAATTGCCTAGCAAATCACTTATGTTAATGCTATGCTAGAGAAATTGCCTAGCAAATCACTTATTTTCCCCGCCATGCTAGAGAAATGCATTTTATGTTGTTCAACAAAAAGGGCCGGGTCCTTTTGACTTTGGGTTACTGTATTATTTTCACAAGGAAATAATGCCCTAACAAAAAAGGAAATGCGGCTAGGCCTAAGTGGGTCCCGTGTGCAATGTCTAAGTCCAAATGTCACGTCATTAGTGCAATCCACATGTCACTTTCTAATTCATTAGCTGCGTTTGTACATCGAATTAGATTGGATGAGTTCTCAGTCACTTGTGTGGTCCAGATTACTACTAAAAGTTGGGAATATGTGTTAAAGAAATCTAAAAATATTGGCTCCCCCCGATGTCTCAGATGATTTGGATTCGAGCCATTATCTTCAAACCTCAGACGCCAAGTTCTAATATCATCTCTGGATGAATTACTAACCTTAATGTGATCTTGTGATCAATTATCCAGGATCACATTAAGGGTGTGTTCCAATTGCCGGAATCAGCACTGGGGTTGGCATCTGATTCCAATTTTCAGCCGATTATGGTATCTGATTCAAAAAATGAACAAAATTAGGGGGCCTAATGAGTAATGACACCGGGGCAGAATCAAAGAGGGAAAATGTTTGAATCTGTTTCGGACCTCAGGAGATGGCATTCTGATTTGTTGTTGTGGGAATGAAATTTTTATTAGATTTTATAAATTATTGTTTTATCAACGGTTCGAGTTCAACGTACGCTTCGGTTAACGAGAAAGATTCGTTTCTTAGTAAGCAAGCTGAGGTGTAGCAATGTCTTGCCAGCGAGCTATGTATAGCACAGTTGCAGTAGCCATCTCCCACTCACTGGTAGATGGAGAGTGCTTTTCAGGGGTTGACAAAACACTTTGTTCTTACGTGAATAAGGGGGAAGGAAGGAATCAATAGCCTTACTCCGTGATTTGATGTCATTGCTAAAACAAACTCATAGCCTTCTGTATCTTCACTCATCAAGTCACCTCAGACTCATTTAATGGCTGCCTATTTGACAAGTAAAACCCATTAAAACTAAAGTATGAATTAGTTGGCATGACATGAAAGCCCACATAAGGCATCAGAGTACGATGACGTAGAGAACCGTCACATCTTAACATTCTAATAAGACTTGGAGTTTTTATTATAGGGAAACGATATCAGCACAACCATATTTTGATATTTGATATTTTCACTAACCTATTTTGTCTTTTAGTTTTTAAAGAGCCGTCTAAAGGTTATTACATATTTACATTTCCCAAAAAGCTCTCACAAGCCGATTGAAGAATTCAAGAAATCACCCGAAAAATATGGTTGTGCTGATAACATTTCCCTTTTTATATTGCCTTCTATGCATGAATGGTAAAAGAAATCACCATAAAAAATTCAGTAAAATTATTTTTTGAAAAAAAAAATTCAATAAAAACTTTCCACGGAAAAAAAATGAATTAGAAAGGAAAGAACCATGTATGGATTGAGATTTTATATGGTGTAAGCCCTTCTAGTCTAGTATTTTTCAAAGACTACTGTACGGCCCACGCCATAGGATGATCCAAACCGTCCATTTGATGGGCTACACCATAAATAGGTTGTGCCCAAAAAATCATTTTCATAGGATGATCCCCCTCTTCAATCTAGTGAGGTTTCCATAATACATATTCCCTCTATAGATTGGAGGGCTAGGATCATCTTATTGAAATGATTTTTTGGGCACAACCTATTTACATTGTGGCCCATCAAATGGACGGGTTTTATGATCCTATAGTGAGGGCTGTACCATACTTTTTTAATATACCGGCTTACACCATATAAAATCTTAAATTAACCCAAAACTCACAAATTGTAACCATTCTCTCCGGCTTACCCCAGTTAAGTATCTTCCATAGGCGCAGTTAGCCATATGGCCTTCATTGTTTGCACTACACGCTAGTGTGTCGCACCATGACACGCAATCAAAAACATACAAGTAGGCCTAGATCTCACCACACATTGTCAAAAGGCTTCAATTAAATTTCACTATCATGATTGTCACGCCCTAGCCCCACACCGTATAGATATTGTCCGGTTCTAGGACGCAACCCTCCCCGGTTCTGGTTTTCCCGCGGAAAACGGGTCTACATAGGGAGAGGGGGAATCCACATATATAGCCCAGTAACTTTTCGTCCCTTTCTGATGTGGGATCTGTCAATCCACCCCCCCCTTAAAGGGCCCAGCGTCCTCGCTGGCACATCGTACTAGAAGAGGTACGGCTCTGATACCATTATGTCACGCCCCGGCCCCATACCGTGTAGATATTGTCCTGTTCTGGGCCGCAGCCCTCCCCGGTTTTATTTTTCCCGCGGAAAACATGTCTACATAGGGAGAGGGGGAATCCACATATATAGCCCAGTAACTTTTCCTCCCTTTCCTATGTGTGATCTTTCAATGATCGTCCTCTTCTTCTTCTTCAACAACTGTATTACGAAATCTCTGTAGGAAGAAGCGTTCCCAATGTTGGGTTTTTCGCCAAAGAAAACCCACTTTAATTACGAAGCAAATAAATATGTGGATTAAAGAAACTAAATCAACAAGAGAGCAATCACACAAAAGAACACAAAGATTTACGTGGAAAACCCTCTAACAAAGAGGGAAAATTACGGGGCGAAACCGATGAAATATCCACTAATCAAATAAGTAATACAACGTCTTTCTCTCAAGTTTTCACCCGAAACTTGAGTCAATACAAGAAACAAGAGAGATAAAGGGTTACCTCGTTACGAACAACAAAATCCACTTTCTCACCGAAAATTACCCACTTTGATCTTCAAGTCAAAGAAATCCAAATCCTCGCGAGGTCTCCGTGCAACGAGAGGATCCAACGGCACGGTGAAAAATCTCCAAGAAGAGTGCTCCAAAACCTTGGTTTTGATCCCATACAAAACCTCAATAGAGCCACTAAGAAAAAACACTTGCTCTTCTTCTTCTTCTTCTTCTTCTTCTTCTTCTTCTCTCTCTCTCTTTCTTTTTTCTTTTTCTTTCTATTCTCTCCTCACTCAAAAAACGGCAACAACCCCACTCACGGCATGCCTTTCCTTTTTTTGTGTTTTTTTAATGTTTTTTTTTTCACACACCCACCGTCACACACTGACACAACAACTCACGGCACTCTTTTTCCTATTTCCTTTTCATCATAGAAAAGTTCTTATTTCCTATATCAATAGGACTCCTGACTGTAGTGGGTGTGGGGCCTACACATGGGCTGGACCCACAACACCAAATTCATCCAAGGATAATTTTTGGATAGACTTTTTCCTTATTAAGCAATATCTTGCATGTAGAGATGTTAGTATGATCAAGAAAAGTACTTTATAAAGTCTTTTAATTCTCTATTAGTGCCATCTTTAACCATCATTTGAGAGAAAGAAAAAAGAACAAAGGGAAAGGAAAAAAAAGGCTTAGCCTTAAACAGAAAATGGGGTGGGGGTAGAATGCACCTATTAAATTCTATATAGTTCACATCAAAGGTCATATGATGCAATATCATGTAAATCCAAAGGGGGGTATTTATACACCCTTGAAATTCGTACGGCGCCCGTGTTAGTTTGTCTTATATGTAAATAAGTAAAAGTAAATCAAATAGGACAAATAGAGAAAGTGCAGAATGGCTAGTAATATCTTCTTCAATCATCTTAAAAATTGCAGTAAGTAGAGCTAATTATTTTGCCCAAGTTGGGGGATACGTGAAGAATTGTGGTTGATTGGAATCTTGCATTTGATAGGGCTTGCTTTGAGATCTCCTACCAGCCAAAAATCTCACAAATGGTGCAATACTAAGGCCCTGTTTGGATTGCAAGAAAAATAGTTCTGGTGGAAAAGTTTTTTCTAGGAAAATTTTCCTTTCCACGATTTAGAGGTAAATGATATGCTTATTATGACTTATTTAAAGTGGTATATATCATCGTAAATTAAAGATCCCTCTAATTAAAACCTGAACCGCACTGATTCATATTAGTTGTTTTAATGCGGAATCAAACAATATTAAAAACAAGAAATTCAGAAAAAAAATTCCTTTCTGGACATTTTCAGAAAATTCCAACAATCCAAACAAGGCCAATATCCAATAATGTGTATTTTTTTGTCATTGAAACCTTTGATTACATGTAACTTTTGTCTGCCCATATTTATTAACAAAAAAACATATGGACATTATAATAAGTTCCAACATAGGCATTTGTCACTTTATCCAGTGTAGTACTGATGTCGCATACCCAAGAGTTCACCTATGCTCTGTTTGGTTACGTTTTTTTGAGTAAAATAGCAAGGAATGTAATTCTCCTAATTACCCGAGGGGTGTTTGGTAGGGATTTAGCATAAATTGGAATTTTGACCGCCGGTTATGTCAGGCGCTTGTCGGGTGATGTGGAACCCTCAAAATTCGCCAGACGAATTTCTCCAAATCGAAGGGAAAATGGAAGAATTTCTCAGGGAAATTCTTTTTCACCGTAATTGTCATAACTTTCTACTTTTGCTTGTAGCTTTTTCCGTAATTGTCATATCTTATTACATTTGTTGGTATTTTTTTCGTAATTTTCAAACTTTATAACCATTTGCAAGTAATTTTTCAGTTAAAACTTTATAACTTATGCTATTTTACTTCTTTTTTTTTGTAATGATTACGTTTTTTTGCTTATTTTTGCTTTTGCTAACAACCTTTGCCTATGTGCGCATCTTTGCACAAGGATGGTCACATGTTGCCGAGAAGTGGCATAGGAGAAGTTTGCTAGCAAATTCCTATAAAAAAAAAGGAAATGTTATCAACACTACTGTTTTCTTATGAGGGCACTCTCACTTTATTAAAAGTACGGTATAGCCCACACCATATGATGATCCAAAAGGTCCATTAGATGGGCCATAGCCTAAATAGGTTATGCTCCAAAAATCATTTCCATAGGATGATCCTAACCCTCCAATATGAATGTTAGAGAGCTGATCCTAACCCTCTATAGATCGGAGGGTTAGAATCAACCAATGGAAATAATTTTGGGGCATAACCTATTTAGGCTTTGGCCCATCTAATGGACGGTTTGGATAATCCTATGGTGCGGGCCATACCGTACTTTTTATAAACTGAGGAGTGCCCTCATAAAAAAACAGTAGTGCTGATAACATTCTCCAAAAAAATCTTAATAAATACGGTAAAAAAACTCCTGCACATCTCTTACCCCTAACCAAACAACACCGGGGAGATTTGCTCACAATCTCCCCGTTGACTGATTTCCTTTTGATTTGCTTTTGATTTGCCTTTGACTTCTTCTCTAAATCCCCCCAACATCTACCAGCATCCAAACATAGCACTAGTGACTTCACTTTATCCAGTGTAGTGGAGGGGTTCGCTAACATTATGTTTAGTGCAAGGTCGGATCATTCCACTCTGATCCCAAGTAAAATGAATCATTTCTATGTAATCTCTGCTTGGATGCTTTATTTGAAGATCCCTATTGGGACTGATTTTTATACACAGGAATAGTAGATTGTGCCATCTATTATTGCCGCTAAGAGTTAGAAAGATATTGATGATGGCGAGTTTGCTCATGGCAAAAAGGGCTCATCTTTCTCTTAGCATCGTCCATTTCTTCCTCCTTTTTCTTCCATGGATGGACAAAGTTTTGGTTGAGCCAAATCACTTCCCATCAGATCATATCACCTCTGATTGACAGCTGTCACTGTCCCACGAGTTCACCTTGCACATTTTAAGGGCCATGATTGTTAGAAAAAGTCTAAGGGCCTCTTAGATACCACCAAAATTTGTTCTTATTTGCAAATAAGATTTCTTAAGGCCTTGTTTGGATTGCAAGAAAAATATTTTTGATTGAAAATTTTTCTTGAGAGAATTTTTTCTGTCCACAATTTAGAGGGAAATGCCATGATTTTTTATTTATTTTTGGGTAACAAAGGGTGTCCCCACCCCCTTCGGGGGTAAGACTATTTCCCTACGGATGCGCGCAATCACCCGGAAACCATGCGCATCGGGTGAGCAAGGGGGATTCGAACGCTCATCACTGGGGAGCAAACCCATGACTTTACGCCAAAGAGCCACACCATTCCGGGTTTTAAAAATGCCATGATTATCATAAATTGAAGGTCCCTCTAAATAAAAAATTAATATGGTTGGTTCAATTTATCTTTTTATCCTCAATTTATCTTTTTTTCCAATATTTCATTTATGATTGCGTTTCTCATTCTGTAAAACACTTTTTTGGATGAATGTCAATAGCTTGATAATCTATTCTAATTCTAGAGGGAAAAAAAGAGCAGAAACGGAAGAATCAGAATCGCCCAAAGCGACTCTACCAACCTTCAAACAAATGGGCGAAAATCTAATTCTCCCATGGTCTTCAGAGTATTGGGCTTTGTGAGGCTTGTTTGAAGAGAAGAGGACAATCATCAAATATGGGAGTGTTAATATCGTTTCTTTATTAATTTAGTCTTATTTACCGAAGGCATATTAAGGCCTCTTTGGAAGCTATCAACTCGATCTATCATTGTTAAAACTATAGTAAATATTGTTTTTAAATAATCGCATTTGAATTCAAAACCATTTGTATATATATAAGATTATATGCAAATAATTTTTAGAGGTATTCATAGAAACCCTTGTACCGAAAACCTGTCTCATCGGGATTGTGGCTCACGCGACAAGTGGCATTACCCTAGAGGAACTGCTAGTCTTTTCAGCTCAAAAGGCCTATGTGCATTGCATATCTGGTGCCTAAATGATGTGGATTTGGTTGAATTTTCCAAGTCATATATTCTCCAACTGTTGTCATAGATCCTCATGCAACCTTAGCCATTCAAAACTTCCCCAACTCATGCATTATGGTATTAAGGATGAGCTCCATCCTCTCTTTTGGTTAAATGATTGAAGAAAATATCATTCCATTAGGAAAACGAGATGGGCCATTCAATCATCCAGAGACTTTCTTCCCCATGTCGTCCAATTTTGCAGTTGGGTTTTGGTCAAATTCTTGGGATGTACTTTTCGTTTGTTATGGGTTACTTGTGAGAAGCCACAATCAGAGGTCCATCTCTAACCTCAGCTCAAATGGTTTTGGGCCTCCTCTTTTGCTTTTTCTGTTGAAAAAGAAAGCTTCTACCTTTGTCTTTCATGTATTATGGAAGAATGTTTGCCTAGCTTGTTTCAACCAATCTAATAATATAATTGATTTGCTCTTTCTATTTTAGAAACCTGAGTTGCAAGTTTCAACATGAAATAGGACCTAAAAAGAGAAACAAACTAGCACTCAAGGGCTATTATGTATTCATATAATTTAATGAAATGATATTTCCACCCACTTTCCCAACATTACCACCCCATTTTCTTTTGCCTTTCTGAAAAAAGACATCATTTTCTAGAAAAGACAAAAACGGGGTACGTCATTTTTATGAGGTGACAAATATAAGGGGCTGGAAAAGTGGTGGAAATATACTTCCCATGAAAAAAAGTTTCACATGTTCTCATATATCTCATGGGTTATGCCCTATATGATACAAATAAGTACTAAAAGAGCCAAGCCAGTTTTGCACAAAGGAAAAAGACATACCCACAAAATGAAAAATAGTGTAACAAAACCGCCCAAAACCTGCAAGAAAATAAGGAAAAGGAGCAAAACAAAAAATGGATTTCATGGGTTTGCTTACATGAAAGCCGTTTCAAAAGCTTCAGCTTTTTCACATCCACCATATTTATAATCAAAACCCAACATCACATGTTTTTCCATGTAAAACTACTTCAAGGTTTTTCTTGATTAAATAAAAAATGGAAAAAACAAGCTATGGGCTCGCCGGACCAGCTCGATTTTCCGGTTGGCTTGTCGTCATTTTCCTGTTCTTTCAATGCTCAATCATGGTGGTTAGATCAACTCAAGTTCCAGCCATGTTTGTGTTTGGGGACTCTGTAGTTGATGTTGGAAATAATAACTACTTAAACTCCTTAGTAAAGTCTAATTACTTTCCTTATGGGATTGATTTCTATCAAGGGCCCACTGGGAGATTCAGCAATGCAAGAACAATTTCGGATTTGTTATGTAAGTTTTTATGTGGCAATGATCTTGTCTTAGTAGATCAGACCTCTTTATTTTTCAGCTCATCTCATTAGCCATATTCATCAAGTTTTAGTAAATTTAATTCTGAAATGCATATTCCCTCACTCCCTTTTCTTTACTTTCTCCCATTTTTTTGCATGTTTCTTGGCCTAATTAAATTATTTCAATAGTAAGAAACAAAATATTTGTGATCTTTGAAAATTAATAACTTATATTTCCTTTTACTAACAAATACTGTAATTTTCACTGTTAGAACTTTGAATTCTTCAGGTGAGATGTTGGGTCTTCCTTATCCTCCAGCCTTTGCAGATCCTAGCAGTAATGGAACAAAAATACTTGGTGGAGTGAATTATGCTTCAGCAGCTGGAGGGATCCTTGATGAGACAGGCCAACACTATGTATTTCTTCCTATAAATCCCTCATCTGAAAAGTATTTCCCAATCAGTGATAAAAAATGATGAAACAGCCAAATAATTTGACATTTCAAAAAATATTTCTTTCGAGTCCCTAAACACTACACCAATCTATTTTGATGAAAATGCCCCTAAATGACTTCTATAGTCGTGATTATTTAAGAATTTATGTGACATCTAATCTTCTATTTGATTCACTGGCAGGGAGATCGTTTCAACCTAAATCAACAGGTTCTTAATTTCGA
Source organism: Tasmannia lanceolata (assembly GCF_043159265.1). Classification (NCBI taxonomy): domain Eukaryota; kingdom Viridiplantae; phylum Streptophyta; class Magnoliopsida; order Canellales; family Winteraceae; genus Tasmannia; species Tasmannia lanceolata. The sequence continues at coordinate 2,999,163 of NW_027518731.1, read as the reverse complement.
AAACAACTTAAATGACTTGAGAAATCAGATGGGTCAAAGGAACCTAAATCAGTTCCTTGCAAAGTCGATTGCTGTATTGGTCTTTGGGAGCAATGACTACATCAACAACTACCTTTTGCCTTCCTTATACTCTTCAAGCCAACAATACAGCCCTCAGGACTATGCTAACCTTCTCCTCAACCATTACACTAGACAGTTACTGGTAAAATTCCATATCTACCATATTTTCTAACTACACACATGCAATCAACATACATGCATGCATGGTGCATTTTTAGCAAAACCACAGTTTAGTCTTTCTCAGAAACTTCACATGTATGACCAAAGAAGTCCTTGCCAGAAGGGGTGGGCAATAGATCATACACATGGTGCATTTTAGCAAAGCCACAGTTTTATCTAGTTAATCTTTTGGACATCATATTAGTAAAAGACCTATACTCAAAACTCTGAAGGGGTGGGTGATCTCAAAACTTGAAGGAGAGTGCAATAGATCATACACACATTGCGCATGTTAGCAAAACCCTGGTTTTACATGGTTAATCTTTTGGACATCATATCAGTAAGAAATTAACCTAATTAATCTCAAAACTCGAAGGGGAGGCAATAGATTATACACACATGGAGCATGTTAGCAAAACCCTAATTTTGCCTAGTTAATTTTTTAGTGTTGCCTAATTAATCTTTTGGACATCATATTAGTAAGAAATTAATCTAATCTCAAAACTCTGAAGGAGAGTGCAATAGATCACACACATGCATTGCACATGTTACCAAAACCCTAGTTTTACCTGGTTAATCTTTTGGACGTCATATTAGTACGTAAGAAATTAACCTAATCTCAAAGCTCTGAAGATAGTACACATGGCGCATGTCAGCAAAACCCTACTTTTATCTAATTAATCATTTGGACATCATATTAGTGACCAGAAAGACAGAGAGCTAATCACAAAACTCTTTTATGTACATCTAACACTGCATCTATCCCTCTTACAGGCACTTTACAGTGTAGGGCTAAGGAAGTTTTTCCTGGCAGGGGTGGGCCCACTGGGTTGCATCCCCAACCAATTAGCAACAGGCCAGGCCCCACCTGGGCGGTGCGTTGATTATGTGAACCAGATCGTGGGACCATACAACGTAGGGCTCAGATCACTCGTCGACCAGCTGAATGGCAACCATCCGGGCTCGATCTTCGTCTATGGCAACACATATGGGGTCGTTGGAGACATACTGAATAACCCTACTGCTTATGGTGAGTCGTAATCAGATCTTACAGTAAGATTGGGGATTCACCTTTCAGAAAATGACAATTTTGCCCCTGGATCTTGGTACCAAAAAATCTAGTGACTTAGGCCATGTTTGGCAACCATGAAAAATTATTCTATGGAAGAGCCCAGTTGTGTGATTAGGGAAGAGTGGAGAGAGCATAAAAAAATCCCCAGAAACTAGTGAAAAAATATTCCAGAAATTTATAATTGATTTTTTGTTTTCCTGGTTTTTAGGATCTTTTTGAGCTCACCTTACTCCCACCCTCCAACAAGTCACTACTAGCCCAACAAATATTCCATGGAATATTGTTTCATGGTTGCCAAACATGGCCGTAGTTACTGAAAATTAAGAAATTATCAAAAGGTTTAATTTTTTGGGAAATAGTTCTAAAATTTAATAAACCAAATGTTGTTGAGGAAAATACCCTTCATTCAGTTCAAAAAATATGATTTTTTTGCCAAAAATATTTACTCTTACTGTTTTCGTATTCAGAATGATTAAAGTTTTCATAATAACACAAAAAAGACAACAAAATTGGGGAAAATATCATGGTTTAAAGTTAATTAAAGGGCTTTTTTTTTTTTTTCAGAAAAGGTGTCTATGCATATGAGAACTCTACTATGTAGAAAGTTACTTTTACAATCAGTGGTAAAAGACAATTTTTTGGCCTTTAAAGGGGCATATGGGAGCATGTCTATCAGATCAAACCATTGATCATGTTAAAAAAAATCAACAGTTTATCTTTTCTTGATGGAATCTTAAACGAGGCTCGATTAAGGCCTGATAAATCAAGGGTCTAGAATCATCCGATCAAGGTATTCTCAAGGGCATTTGGCCAGACCCATGATTGCCGTTCAGATCAACTGATCTGATTGCGAGTGAGGCCCAATAAGTGTCGTTTAGGAAGGAGCATAAAAGTGACTTTCTTGTAAGCATTATCCAATGTAATATTAGCATTAGTAGTATTTTGGGACTATTAAGAAAATCATGATTTTTAGGGGTAAAAATCCCTTAAAACAAATAAAAAGACTTTTAAATTTGTGATCTAGATTTGGTGCTGATGTGGCAGGATTTAACGTCAGCGATCGAGGGTGTTGTGGGGTCGGGAGAAATCAAGGGCAGATCACATGCCTTCCCTTCTCAACCCCTTGTCCAAACAGGAATCAATACATCTTTTGGGATGCCTACCACCCAACACAAGCTGCAAATGTAATACTTGCTCAGAGAGCTTTCTTAGGAGGGCCCAACGACTGTTATCCAATCAATGTGCAACAGATGGCGCTTATATAGCCCTCCACGTCACCTTTATTGTGTTCCTACTATATGCATGTGTCATGTGTGTGTTTATGTATGTAACTGCATACAAATGTTTTTAAGTGTCATTGTGCCATGTATAAAGTGAAGCAACACTCAGTATTCTTATCTTCGTGTAGTACATTGGATGCCCGTAGCCCGTCTTCAAAATTTTATGAAAATTTCAATTTAAAGGACTTGTTAGATTCCTAGGACAAAAAAAAATACATTTGGGCCATGTTTAGAAGCCATGTCATGGAATATTAGCTTAAAGTGTTGAGAGAAGCCTAGGTAGAGTAGGAGACGGAGAGAATTGAGAGGACACGAGTGAAGAGATGATGCAAAGGGGCTGAAAATAAGGAAAAGAAAAACTTTATTTTGATTCCAGTTTTTCTTTTCCCTGTTTTTCACCCACTTCTCACACGCTCCTCAGTCATGCTTTCTCAATTCACTCCCTCTCCCACCTTTCTTGCCCCTCTCTCACCACCACTTGATAACTAGTATTCCAAGGAAAAACCTTTCATGCCTGCCAAACATGGCCGTCATCTTCTTCTTCTTTTCAGAAGTTGCTGTCTTGCCCTACCAAGAATTCTTGGAATCAATAATATATTTCAATAAATCTAACGGTTATAATGTACAATATGAGGAAAATGATTATATTGAGAAGCTTAGAAAGGAAAATGCTAAACAGAAAGGTGGTGACGCTTATTGAGCCCCACTTCAGCCTTGTGAACATGAACAGAGCCGTTGATCCAAACAGAAAGTATTAAGTCCAGCCAAATGCTGTTGGGAACACCTTGATTAGATTATGCTAGAATTTCTGTTTGGGAGGGACCAAGCTCATATGGGTCGCCCTACAATATCAACGGTCTTGATTTCACATACATGTCCCCCAAAGGGAAGAAGTGAGGGCCGTGTTTAGCAACCACGAAAAATTACCCCCCACGGAATATCGGTGGATCCAATCGTGTGAGAAGGAAACAGAGGGATAGGGACAAAGTTAGAGGGAGTGGAGTGGAGTGAGCATAAGAAATTTCTAAAAACATGCCAACTACAAATTCTTGGTAGGGTGTCTGCTATGTAAGTTTTTTTTTTTCAATTTTTTAGAGCTTTTCCTGCTCTCCACACTTCCCCGCTCTTTAAGATATTTTAGCGCTTTTAGAGCTTTTTTCTAGGTTGCCAAACATGGCTATTTGTGAGAATTAACTAATCAAAATGGTAAATTTGTCTCAGTATTCAACAAAAAAAAAAGGCAAAGAAACCTAGAAGTGTTTCATTAGACCAATGAAGTAAGAATCCGACAACTGTCCAAAGAAATCCAAGTAACAACGATGCACAGAGATGTATGTATGTAAGAAAAAACCACTAGACTAGAAACATGCTGACATTTAATAAAAGAAACTATAACTCTCTCCCTCTTTATTAAAAAATTCAGGAATTAAACCAACAATAATAATTTTTTTCCCGTCTCCTCGTGTTTTCTTCCTATGCACATACATGCATTGCATGAAAACATATTCATGAGTAACCAAGGCAATAGAAATACAGTGCAATTGATGCAAGAAATTGTGAAATTCTGTGCCCATTAGCAAAATCAGGATAGACAACAGTTCACTCAAAAGGATGGAAAAATTGGTTTTCTGAGTCCTTTCAAATATCAAATTCCCATATAGATATATAGCTCCATTGGATCACCTTAGGGTGTCTATTTGTGGGGCCAGAAATGGACAGATTTGTGGACAAACAGTATCTATCCATTTTTCGCCCCACAAATGGACACCCTATGGTCCAATGGAGCTGATTTGTGGTAGGCCCCCCATCCATGATGGAGCCTTGCAAATGAATGGTTTGGATCAACCCCCCCCTCCCCCAAACACGCGCACACACACAGTTTCCAGCACTCGAGCGCAGGAACCCTCTCTCTCTCTCTCTCTCTCTCTCTCTCTCTCTATATATATATATATATATATATATATATATATATATATATATAGAGAGAGAGAGAGAGAGAGAGAGAGAGAGAGAGAGATGTGATTCTTGGAAGAGATCGATTGTAATTTTAATCACAGATGCATCGATTATCACTACAAAATATTCATAATCTCAAAAAATCAAGGACTTATACAAGTACCAATACATGGCATGCTTATGACACATTTAATGTACCCTTGAATTTTCATTAAACACAAAGAATTCCAAAACATATCAACATGACCAGAGGTATGAAGAACTTACCACGCAGAACACACAAAGCTATTCTTTTTCGGTGAAACAAACAACAAGAGGGGTTGTGCCTCGTGCCAATGCAGTGAGAAACTTGTGTCTGAGCCATCATTCTCACCAAAAGAATAGGATCATAGCACAGGCATTTCACAGAGCCTGAAACTATAGTTTAAAATGTCAGGCCAATCCTTCAAGAAATAGGTGAAAAGGGAAAGAAATAAAGAAACCTTGAGACACTGAATCGCATAATTTATTTTCAGTAGAAAAGACATGGAAATAAATTAATGAACATACTGTGGATTACATATTTCTTTCGTGAATTTCATACTTGGATTTCAGCTTAAGGTTCGCCTGTTGAAAGACTCAACTGTTAAGTTGGCTGTAAATGCAGGAATAGAGCTCATTTTCCGTATGAATATCTCAACCTGCAAAATTGTGCCCCAAATGTCTTAGACAATCTTAATTCTTAAATATGTATCTAAATGTATGCATGAGTGCATGAATTTATCTGCATTGAAAACTAAATACAGTAATAATTATCTTCATAGAAAAGAAAATAGATGGTTTGCAGATACCTGACGGGATAACTCAGGCTGAGAGGTATATTCATTTGCCTGTTAGGAAAAAAGAACATAATTTTAGGATTTAAACCCAGTTTAGTTAAATTCCAAGTATAATCACCATACCATAATTCAACTGAAAGGTCAGTTACCAAAATATTCATGTTCCCTGATTCATATTCGAATTCGAGCTTCTCATCATCAGTTTGGGCATAAATAGATTGGAGAGTAAATTGTGTCACTGGGATCCCGTTAGGGCGCTGGTGATCATCCATCACAATCTGACAAAGAAGTGGAACAGGCATTAAGATAGAAATAAAATGACAAGATTGAGAAAATGAAAATTGGAAGCCAACTAGCGCAAAAGATTGAATAGGGACTCAAACTAATAACTAGAACGGCCTAAGCACATTGAATCAACAAACAATGACCATAAAGTAAATTAACAAGACAAGCATAACCACCATAAAAACAGAGCAATGTATCGAGAAATGGAAATAACAGCACCACAGACAAGGACTTATGTTATTTAGGTACCTCATGCTACTTGGGTATAATTAACACATGCTATTTTGGTACAATTAATTTATTTTTAAAATAATATATCAAGGGAAATGATATTTCCACCCACTTTTCAAGCAACTCCACCCCCTCTTGTTTGTCTTTTCCTAAAAATGGCTTTATGTCCTCTGATTGTTTGTCTTTTCGTGAAAATAACTTTATTTGCAGGAGAAGTCAAACAAAAGGGAATGAAAATGCTAAGAAAAAAGGTGGAAATATCATGTCCTAACATAACATTTATATATAAAGTAATGGCTATTGATGTTGACACTACCATGTTTTAATAATTGCACCAACTCACCTTGTCTTCTATTTTATTTAATTGGAGTTCTAGAGCTTTTTGGGAATTGTAATAGCTATTGACAGCTCATTAAATAATAGCAGACACGATGAGTTAGTGCAATAATCAAGAGATGTTACTGCCAATATCAGTAGCCTAAGTAATTTTTGGTATATTAGGCCAAGTGATAGACTAAAGTTACTTAAAATATATGTTGTTTTGCCTTGCGATATAATAAATATATTATTTTTTTGAATGGCAATTATAGATATATTATTATAATAGATATATAATTAAGTTATGTTTTTAGGCTAAAATTTACTTAAATATGTCTATAATTATGTTATTTAGGTATATTATTAAGTTATAATTAAGCTCTCTGGTGTTGAAGAAATTGATGTGCACTACAACACGAGGTTGAAGTCAGATACTTGAAGAGACGCCCACGAAATAATGGCAACTATGACCAATAGACCTACATTACATATTTTATGGATCAAATAAGAGGGAAAGACTGATGCTTGCAATACAAGATGTGAAAGCACAAGCAGCAGAAGTGGCCCAAATTAGTAGTATTTCTCCCCTTACTGCAACTCCACTTAATAGTTTGCCACATCCACATTGTTTTGGTTATGATGTGGACGTTTCTACAACTATTTACAACATGTTGAGGATTATGATGAAGGAAAGTAGATCCTGGGACCGGTAGCATTACATCTCTCACAAAAATGATGATGATGATGAGGGTCGGGTGACAGCAATGAACACAGAGGTGGCAGACAATCAGTGATTTTTTATTATGCATATGGAGAGTATAAATATGACGGCTATCAGAGCTATGGACATGATCCTTAACCTAATCAACAAGTTGGAAAAATTGATCCTCCTGGTGATCGGGCATAATACTACTTTCTCTCTCATCAACTCGAACCTCCTTGAGGTTATGAGTACAGATGATCAGGGCAATTATCAGCCACCCCCATCCCCAACTCCCTTTGTTAATGATGATTCGAGGTAAGTAACTACAGTCTATGGTATAGAATAGTTCTTCGGAATCTGAATATTTATCTTCAATTCATGAACTACCATATGTAGTATATATTATACTGCTATTGCAATATAACTTGTGTTGTACAGTTCTTGTGCTAGGTGGAACTTATAAGTATTTAATTATTAATTAATTATGCAAGTATGTTAGTGTTTTACGTATTTTTAATGTTTATTTGAATGTCATCAATTCATGAACTACCATATGTAGTATATATTATACTGCTACTGCAATATAACTTGTGTTGTACAGTTCTTGTGCTAGGTGGAACTTATAAGTATTTAATTATTAGATAATTATGCAAGTATGTTAAGGTTTTACGTATTTTTATTGTTTATTTGAATGTCATTAGTTAAAATAATTTTTTTATACACTTTTGCTCGAAGTAGTAAAAGAAAAACTTGACAAAGGAGCAAATAGGCAAGGGAGTGATACACTCTCTGATGTGATCCGGCCTTCCCCCGATGCTGCTAACCATTTAGGAGGCTTTCTAGTGTGTTATTATTTTCAGCACACTATTTTAGTATGTTATTATTTTTAGAGCCTAGATGTGAGGGTTGATCACATCATCTTTGGCCCATAACACCTCCCACACACCTCATCACCTATATAGTCCAAATTTCCCTCGAGTTGTTTTGTTTCTTAGACCTTTAAGGGCACCTACGTCATTACTTAATGACTTAAATGGCCTTAAGTGGTTTAGTTCCATGGAGTTTTAACCCCTGCGCCGCGCCTTTAGTCCCATTAAATAGTATAAAAGGAGGCAGTAGGGAAGAGAAAACACAAGTTTTGATTGCATGACACCGCCACCCCTGCATTTGATGCAATTGCCAAAGAAAAAAAAAATCATCTCCCTCCCTCTTCTCTCCTACCTATCCCTTTTTTCTTTCATCGTTTCTCTTCTCTCTCCTTTTCTTTCTTTCCTTCTCCTTCGCTCTTCCTCTTTCCTTTTCCTTCTCTCTCATCTTCCTTTCTGTGTTTTTTTCTTCCCCACCTCACGGTTTTCCCTCCAAAATAAGTCTCTTGACAGTCCTTATAGCCTTGGCTGCTACAGTGGTATCACAGTCCTTCTCCGGGTTCACAAAGTGAACCACCTCGGTTTGCATCAAAGTGGTATCAGAGCCCAGCGTACAGAGTCCTAGTTGCGTCCAGACCTCTATGCCATCTCGGCGTTCGATAGGTTTTCATTTAGGGTTTAGGTTGTTTATTTTTCTTTGTTAGTGTGTCCTAGCCTCCTAGGTAGTAGTTGAGTTACAAGCAAGGTTTCAAATTTCGGTTTCGGAATGCGTTTCGCTCCCCACCGAAACCAAAATTTCAGGCGAAATTTCAAATTTTCAGCCGAAATCCAACGAAATAAAAAAATACTATTTTATCCCGTACGAAATTTCAGCCGAAATTACCGGAATTTCAGAAAATATTAAATAATGAATAAATCCAGGATTTTTTGGTGATTTTCCTTAAATTTCAGTCCGGAATTTCCGGAAAAAGGTCGAAATTTCAAATTTTCAATCGAAATAAAGTATGGTTTCGGATATTAAAATTTCGATTTCGGTCAGAATTGACCGAAATCGGAAATTTCGGATTTCGGTCGAAATTTAAAACCTTGGTTACAAGTATAGTGGTTGTTGACCATAGGATCTGTCTAGGTAAGCCAGTTGACATTTCTATTGTGTCTTAGCTAAGTTTCAGTTTTCTCATCTAGGGTTATCTTAGACTCTAATTAGGTCTGTTGTTCCAGAGTCCGTAGAGCTGTCCTGTACACGATCACACATTTCTAGGTTATAGCTAACAGGGCCAACGCTCCACGACAGGACAGGTTGACCTCAGCCTGGAGGATGCGGCAACAGCAAACAGGTCACGTTGGATAGCATTCACGAGCTTATCACGGATAAGGTTACTATGTATCTTTTTGGCCTTCCATAGATATGTTGGCCAATATCAATTTTTGAAACCTTGGTCTTACATCACACAAATAAGACTCTTTTTGCCTCCAAAATGTTTCCCTTCCTAAAAGTACACTTTCAAATACTTTCCCAGAAAAGTATCATTTTCTTAATAGAAATTCACAACATTCATTATGGTTAATGCGCTAAAAGCAAAATATTTCTGTGAGAAATCCGTTTGCAATTCAAAAGTCTTTTTTTTTGTTTTGTGATAATTGTTGCATCTTGCATTGCTATTTTTGGGCCATAAGGGCTTGGCCTGATATCCCTGTTTTGTAGTAGTTAGAGATGATTCTGCATTGGATTTAATTTTTCTGCTAGTTCAGATTATAATATTACTTAATGTCATTTATAAACACAAAAAAAACCAAATGTGTGAATGCTGTCAATGAATTGGGTGGATGTCCTGTGATGTTGGTTATCAACAATTACTGTTTTGGCCTAATTATTACTCTGTTAGCTGCCATGAACTTCATGGTTTCAGTTCTTAATTCGATAGGAGCTCTTCAGATTAGTGTAATCCGCATCGAATCTACTGGTTATCTATGGGAGCAGATTCTATTGAACGGAGAGTACAACTATCGGTGACCACTCTCTCATTTTACCATCTTTATTTACTCTTTTGCAATTTTACATGGTTTTTTATTTTTAAAATAATTTTATTTAATTAAAATAATTATTTCAACACTTTTGCTTAAAATATTATAAAGACAGACAAGCAAACAGACAGTTGACCAATACAATCACGAGCACAGTATAAATATAATAAATCATGTTCAAAATCGAAGTAAAATTTTTAGTTGAAATAAATATGCCAAAAGTCATTAAAAATAAAAGATACGGACCACAGATTTTATCTGGTCAAGTTCTAATTGTTCATGTTGACTCCTTAGTCATAAGATCAGCTAAGCCTCATTTGGCCACCCCAGGGGCAACCGTTCATGACCATTATAGAGAAATCCTTTACGAAGGGGATACATTAGTTACATTTATATATGAAAAATCGAGATCGGGTGATATAACGCAAGGTCTTCCAAAAGTGGAACAAGTGTTGCATAACCTCGAAGCCAAACGCCCTATCTTCCTCGATCCCACTCATGTTCGGATTCACTAACCATTCCCTTTCTCTTTTTGCATTTCTTATTTCTTGGTCGGTCGCTTCCTTTCGCTTTCATGCGGAAGGCCCCCTACCGGCCAGAAAGAAAGAATTTTTTCAACTCCCATCGAATTATTTGGTCCCACTTGTTATCAGTGGAATCAAGGATACTTCCAGCAAGAAATATATCGAAGAGTTGGCGCCGGGCTAGCCGAAAATCTGAGTTTATCAGAAGCTTGGTCTAAAATTCCCAAAAAAAATCTCTTTTTATGATTACATTGGTAATAATCTAATCCGGCGAAGGGGGTTTGATAAATCTCTAACTTTAGGTCTTTTTCAAATTGATTGAACTGTGAAATACCATGACGTATGTATCTAGGGAACATGACGATACTAGGTAGTATAGATATCATTATGGGAGAAGTTGATCGTTGAAATGATAATTGATACTACAGAAGTACAAGCTATCAATTCTTTTTCCAGATCGGAATCTTTAAAAGAAGGCTATGGCCTTATAGGGATGCTTGTCCCTATTTTTACTCCTGTATCGGGGATCACAATAGGGGTACTCGAGATTGTGTTGTTAGAAAGAGAAATATCCTCAGGGATATAACGAAAACTTTAAGGCCATAGCCTTCTGATGTTTCAAAATTTAATGTTGGTTCATTGGAACCGTATAAACCCATAGCTGGAACTCCCATTAAGAGAAAAATAGAACCAACACCCACCCTCCCCCCCCCCCCCCCCCCCCCCCGCGCCCCCGCAGTGTACAAAATGAACTTTGTAGCTAAGTACAGACATTTCTTACCTCCCCACATGGATAAAAGTAGGTAAACAAGAATTAATTCTAACTCCCACATGATGATAAAAAGTAAAAGGTCTCGAGAAGAAAATGATCCTATTTGACCGCTGTACATTGCTAACATCAGGAAATGGAGCAATCGCGAATCTCAAGTAACTGGCCAAGCCACTAAAGTAGTGATGAATCCCGTCAGTAAACAGATATATATGGTTGAACATTGTGCACCTCTCTGTTTCTACGACCATAAGAATCCATATCACCCGATTCACGGGCGTATCACTAATACACATTGGGACCTTGTTTTTTAGTGAAGCACACGAAACAAATGGAAGCATAAAGTGAACACAGTACCAAGCTCTTTAATCAAAAGACTAAATGTATCAAGGGCAAGTGTATCAAAGGTATGTCCAACTTTTTTTTTATTTAGGCCAATATGGTTTCTGTGTACATTGGAGGAAATTATTAATACAACTCGGATATCACTGACAGTGCATCTAGAATAAAAGAGGGAGACACAAAAACATTGTAACAAAGATAAGTACAATACTAGCTTATCTGGGAAAAAATTGTCAGAAAAGCATACTGATGGTTTTCAAAGACTGAATTGTACACTTCCTCCACAACAGCATGAGGAATGTGTAAGAAACATAGAAGAATAGTTGCACAACCTAAAATAATAAAGATGGTACCTTGTAACCAAAAAGTGAGCAACAAGCCCTTCTGAAAACTGAGATTTTCTCTGCGAAAACTGTTTTGTATCTGGTCCATGTAAACATGCAGAACCTTTAGAAGAAATTAAAAAAAGATGGAAAAAACCCTGTCATAAGAGCTATATTTATGAAGATAATCAACTACCAGTCACCTTTCTTCACGTTTCTCCAGTGTTGCAATCTGCGCCTTGAGCTGTGCAAGTTTTTCAGGTATTTGAGAATCTACCAAGTTTCCAGCATCTGCCAAAAGATACATGAAAAAATCCATCAGACAGAAATGTTTACATGATATAAAGGTTGCGGTTATACCCTTCGAGCTGTCAAAGGATTGTCACTTTGCTAGAGAAATAGTAAGCATTGAACACCATGCATACTCCTAATATAGAGTCGAAGATCAAAGGATATGATCACAAGGATCTAGGTTGTGTGTGAGATTGCACTAACTATGAACAAGTTTGGCATCTCAGATTGACGCATTGCACGTACGAAATTCAAAAAATCTAGAAAAAATCAAGTAGCAAATGGAACAACTAAGAGAAACAATGACTATAAAGAAAATCACATTAACTTCATTGGAAAGCAGAAAATACGAATCAATAGTGTCTTCTTTACATAGATTTTTTTGTGTATATATGAAACACTACTATCTTTGGAAAGTAGAAAATACAAATCGTAGGTTTCTTCTTTACATAGGTTTTCGTGTATATATGAAACCCAAAACTCCAACTAAAAAGTTCCAATTTAACATAAGAGAAAACATCAGTTCATATTTCAGAGAATAGTTGATATTCTAATTACGTAAGAGAAAACATGACGCATAGAAAACCAACCTACGAACCCTCACATATTTAGAAATCCATCCAAAATGTATCAAAAATAAAATATGTAATAATTCCCTAGATAAATTAGAATGATGCATCTTTTATCTCCTCTTTGCAATCAGACCACATGTTTGGGAAGAGTGAGAAAGAGAGGGGGGAGGGAGGGGGGGCATTGTGACATCAGCATGATGTCATGACAGAATCATGGTAAAGGCCTATTTCGAGTCTCAGCTTCATCCTTAGGTTGTATATCTTAAGTGAAGTTAGAGTTTCAATTTGGAGCAACAAAGTAAATGGTAATTTTCCTTCGATTCATAAACTATTATTTTCATGACTTTGGAGAGTCAACATATTAACTGAACAAAATATCAGGAATTCAAATCACCCAAAACTAAACAAACCAAACACCGTTAAACCAATAAGCTGTTGCCTGTCAGCAAAGATCAGGAAAAATTGTAGCATTTACATCACAAAACTGGAAGGTAAAAAATGGCAAACTGATACGTGGTTAAGACTACTAAATTATCTAAGCAATAAATGTTAAAGAAATTGCTAATTTCAAATTAAGATAGCTATTTACATAGGCCATCTTCTCCGAAGCAACGGTCATGGATATAATCCAAATATAAGGCAAGAAATTGATCAAACTAACTATAACGCAAGAGCTCCTTTCCCAAAATGTAAAAGAAAATTAATATAATGCTCCTTTCCCCAAAAACTCTAAGACGTCAATAATACCTGACTGTCCTTTCAAATCTTCGACAGCTTGTAGCTTTGCCCGTGTTCTCTGCAACTCAGTTTGTAATGCCTCTATAGTATGTTTTGCCTCATTATCAACAGCCAAGGTGTTCACCATTCGCAAGACCTTCGTGCTTGCGGCAGAATAATCACCGTGACCCAACTGTGGAAAAAACATATGATGAATGTTGAAAGGCATGAAAATAGTTGGCATGCTTATAATCAGAAGAAGATACTAACACTGAAGAATGTTGATCACAGTCGTAAAATCTATCCTAATTTAAGCCAAATATTTTTTAGGTACATAAAATACAAAGTCTACTATCATTCACAAGTAGATAACATTTCCATTGATTTAATGTCAGATTCAGCACCCATGAATATGTATTTCACACAAAATGTGATACTCAAACCATGTAAAGTAATTATTTCATGGGATACTCTTTCACTGGGAAAAAAACAGTGTATCCAAATGTCCACCTAAAACCTAATGTTGAGAAATGGTCATTATTTCCCTATAATATAAAATCAATCATGCATTTCTGCCAAGGGTTACACAAACTTGGAAGAATGACAAATAACTATTGTTACCACAAAAAATGGGGGGAAACATCAACTATTTACAGAGATAAAAACAAATAGCATAAAATCCTTTCCATACATACGTACAGGGAAAATACAAGAACAATAAAAAATTCCCTTTATACACTTAAAGATCAAATATAGGGGTGAAATTTGGGTCAGGTAGGGTCAACCAAAATTCCCCAAAAATCGACCCGAGTTGCACTCCTATTCCAAAACAAAGATGGCACAAACGTAGAGGCACACTTCGCCAACACACAAGGAGACAGTCTGTCTAGGTGAAGACAGATAGATCCAGTTTTCGTGAGAATGATTTGGGGCTGTATGGTCAGCTCCTCCTTTTGTTCACTTAAATGACATTTATTAAAAATGAAAAGTATACCTATGTACATAACATAGAGCCAAAAACCCATATTATTATTATATCAATTTAAACAAAGCCTCCATAAAAAAAACTACTCAAGACCTCGCTGCATAAAATGCAATACTAATGCATAAACAGAAAATGCAACATTAATAATATATGATTACCAACAGGTTTATGTGGCTGTAGAAATGACCAGTAAGGATTTTCCCCATCATAAGGAGTTTCACCTATCCTAGAAAGGGGATTTTGTTTACAGATTTAGCCATCCATTCTTAAATCCAGAATGATGATAGCATTTCAACACCATTACAGTATATTACAAATATTCCCCATCATCTCTGTCCCTAGCTACGAACTACATGTAAACATGCATGGCGCATAAAGGAGACACTGAAAGAGCACATATCACTAGCAATCTTTAGTGGCACAAATAATACGTTCAGCCCACAGGAAAAGGGAATGGTGATACAAGAAAATTGAAAAGCTTAACACATCTAACCACAACCAACAAGTTAGTATTAATAAGAGTATCGAGCTTTCCAAGCCACACCTTAGACTCCAATAAAGAAATCTCAGAACGAAGTCGATCGCCCTCCCGCTCCAAAGACTTTATTCTTCTTGCTTCATTATTCAGTTTTTCATGCAGCAACTTCAATTCCTCTCGTTGACCATTAATGATTCCCCTTTGTTCATGTAAATTTCTTTCCAGATCTCCAATTGTGGCTTCCCTTTCAGCAAGGGATGACTCGAGCTCCTGCATTTTTCGAAACCAGGGGAAAAAAGAGAACGTGATATACTACACAATCGATAAATAAGTAACAACAAAAGAGAGTTGTTTGACCATTACAAGGGATTCATTTGTCCTTCCACTTTCTACTTCCCCACTCTTCTGCTTCTTCCATCCAATCGAATCATTCCGTAGTCTATCTCTTTCTTCAGTGACAGAAGAAAGCTGTTATTCACATAGAAAAGTTACTACAAAAAGGAACATAAAACAACCAAGATAGAGAGGTTTCATAATCCAAAGAACAAAATGAATCATAAATACAAAAGTTAGGACATGATCATAAAATAGACATCTCTAGGTATCCTATATTTCCAATGAAGAGAAGACATGACATTGAACAAACGGTAGCAAAAAAATTGAGTAGAAGTGGTACATGATCATCCAAATTAATCAACACCAATCAATGAATAATAAAAAGCACATAAACGGCATAAAACTACAAGGTTGATCAATATTGACAAAGAAAAAAAAAAGCCCAAAAGTAAAAATAATATGAGTAAACAGTTCCTGCGCTTGAGCTCAGATAAGCTTATCTGCGTTCGAGTGCAGGAACAAGGGTGGGCCCACATTTTTTGGGTGATCCTAAGCATTCATTTGAAAGGCCCCATCATGGATGGGGTGTATACCAAAATTCAGCTCCATTGGATCATCTTAGGGTGTCCATTTGTGGGTGAGAAAATGGACATATACTGTTTGTCCACAAATCTGCCCATTTTTTCACCCCACAAATGGAAGGGTTAGGTTGATCCAATGGAGCTGATTTTTGGTACACACCCCATACATGATGGGGCCTTTCAGATGAATGCTTAGAATCACCCAAAAAATGTGGGCCCACCATGTTTCCTGCACTCGAGCGTAGATAAGCTTATCTGGCTCGAGCGCAGGAACTGTTTCCTCAAATGATATATAAACATAAACATATATAATATGGTAGCTGGCATTGCCACCCACTTGTTTTTTAATACCTTGCAGCCAAAGGCAATCCACGGTGGGGACATCTATTTGGTGAGGTCCTACATGCCTAATATGCCCCACGTGTCCGGAATATAAAACGAGCCCAATTAGATAAACAAAAAATAGAGCCATTTCTATTAAATAATAACCACTCCATGATACGAATCCAGACTCAGGATTCTGAGTGTAACAGCGGGCAGATGACTTCGATCTTCGATCTGGATGGACAACTAGCTTATTTGATTCAGACAACCCAGATCGATAATCTGACGGCAAAGATCATCCATTGATGTTAAAAACATATTCCAAATAGCCGGTTGACCTACATATATTTTTCAGAGATGATTCAGATGTCACACAAGCCCTTTTTGAATTCCATAAGGGCTCGTTTGGATACCTCGTGCATTTGTATTTTGATTTGGATTTGAGTTTTGGATACAAAACACATCAATCGTCTTCATGATCATGTTTTAAGAGAGAGAGAGAGACAGAGAGAGAGAGGGATGTCTCGCTGCTGCCGGAGCAACGTCGAGGAGCAGCGATGGTGAAGGAAGTTGCCACAAATATTGATTTCCAAAAAATATCTCGCAGAAAATATTTGAAAATCGGATTTTTTTGCACCGTCGTAGCTGATTTGGAATTCTAAGGATCTAATTTTTTATTTTTTTTTTTTTTTTGAATGGATCTAAGGATCTAATCCAGTTCAAAATATTAACTAAATCCAAATCTAAATCTTGTTGGTATCCAAACGTGGCCTAAATTCTTTAGGGTATTCTTTTAGTATAGGGTTTTAAATTAGTCCTTTTATAAGTCTTTTACGTCCTAGGTAATAGGGTATTTTTTCCATCAAAAGAGCTTTAGTTATTTGAATTATTAGTATTTTAAATAGGCCCCACATAAGTATTATAAAAAATTTAAGTGGGAGCAAGTCTTTAAGTCCTTAAAGAGGGTAGTTTAGTACTTTGGGTTTGTAGTTGTTGGATATAAATACTTTATGTTGGGTGTGGAAGACAGGTGGGGCCACCCGCTGAATTTAAGCATATCAATAAGCGGAGGAGAAGAAACTTACAAGGATTCCCCTAGTAACGGAGAGCGAACCGGGATCAGCCCAACTTGAGAATCACATGCCCATGCCATTCGAATTGTAGTCTGTAGAAACGTCCTCAGCAACGGACCGGGCCCAAGTCCCCTGGAAGGGGTGCCAGAGAGGG
Source organism: Tasmannia lanceolata (assembly GCF_043159265.1). Lineage (NCBI taxonomy): Eukaryota > Viridiplantae > Streptophyta > Magnoliopsida > Canellales > Winteraceae > Tasmannia > Tasmannia lanceolata. The sequence goes on along the minus strand of NW_027518731.1, from coordinate 2,981,921 downwards.
TGAGAGCCCCGTCGTGCTCGGACCCTGTCGCACCACGAGGTGCTGTCGGTGAGTCGGGTTGTTTGGGAATGCAGCCCAAATTGGGCGGTAAATTCTGTCCAAGGCTAAATATGAAAAGGCTTCTTGTTCTTGTTCTTCTTCTTCTTCTTCTTCTTTGGTGAGATCCCAAAGAAACTCATGGTGTGAAACATTGGGATAAGTAGATTACTTCTTATTACTTGTCATCTAATGTTCTACTAATTTTCTCTTATTTTTCTTGATTTTTTCCCTAACCACGTTCTTGGGAATCCCAAACCTCATTATTCTTACCCAAAATCTCTCTTGCATTATTTCTGACCTTTTTCTACCCATCCCTTACCTCTATAAGCCATGCGCCGACTTCTCTATACACTATACAATATGTCCACCTCTACCTAACCATGGTTTTAGATTTCAGCTGAAACATTTCATTTTGGCCAAAATATTTGGATTCCGGCTTCTATCAAAATGAAATCCACTTGAATTCGCAAAAATACCAGATTTAACCTAAAATTTCAGTATTTCGTTAATGTTTCGGTCAAAATATGCGAAACATGCATTTTCATATAAAAAAGTAAAGTTCCGTCGAAATGTCAACAATTTGACAGAACCCCTGACAAAAATCAACTCCACTCGCAGAAAAGAGAAGAACAAGAACATTCCTTTAAGATATTTCTAAAACTGACAAATACTAAAAAACAGTGGTGAAAAATCTTACCTGAATTTCAGCCATGATTTCGTACCAAAATTTTTCCGTGATTTTACAAAATTTCGTACCAAAACCGAAATGTTTCCATTGTATTGATGACCAAAACTGAAACAGAAATTTAAAACCTTGTACCTAACCCTTAACCAACACCAACACCTCACGCACACCTATCTACCTGAAACCCCAAAATATCCATTGTACAAATTCTCCTACCTTCAAAACATCATTCAAATCCATCCATACCCTGCATCCCTTTTTCGTTTTGTCCCAAAACTAATTTTACAACTTCCCGACATCTGCAAATTCCCGACTTGTGTCCGCACACCTCTTGACCAAGCTAAAAGCCTTCTTTGAGATCCAGAATCTCATAGGCCTCTGCTGTTGTTTTGAGACCTAGTAAGATTTTGTACGAGGGATTAAAATTTATTCCTTCTGGGGTTGCTGAAATTTCCTAGTTGCGAGATTGTGACTTCTTCATATTCTTGTTATTTGCATGTTTATGTGTAGATTGATTATATAATTCAATTTACTCGTGAAACTCTCAAAATCTCTATTGTTTTATTATATATTCATGACCAAATCATAGAAGTTGTCTGTTGTCCAGATTTGTCGCACTTTTGTTATCATTCTTTGGGAAATGATAATTCACCCCTTTTATTTACTTGGGACAGCCAGCTTCAGTGTATCTATGATTGTAGAAGGGCTGATGTACTTCACGTGGGAAGGATTCAACGTGCCTGATTGCCATGTACACTAAAGCTGGCTGTCCCAAGTAAATAAATGGGGCGGATATATATATATATATATATATATATATATGAGAAAAGGGTTCCTTCGCTCGAGCGCAGATAGCATATCTGCGCTTGAGTGCTGGAAACATGGGTGGGGCCACATTGTTGGGGGGATCCTAAGCATTCATTTGAAAGGTCCCATCATGGATGGGGTGTGTACCAAAAATCAGCTTCATTGGATCTAGGGTGTCCATTTGTGGGGAGAAAATGGACAGATTCTCTTTGTCCACTAATCTGCCCATTTTTTCACCCCACAAATGGACACCCTATGGTGATCCAATGGAGCTGATTTTTGGTGGACATCCTATCCATGAAAGAGCCCCACAAATTAATGCTTTGGATCCCCCCAACAATGTGGCCCCACCCATGATTTTCTATGGAAATGATTTTACGGGCACAACCTACCTATTGATGTTGTGTTCCATCACATGGACGGTTTGGATCAACCTATGATGTGGTACGTACAGTTCCTTGTCGGCCCGTGCATCGCACGGGGTTTTTTTACGTGTGTGTGTGTGTGTGTGTGTGTGTGTGAGAAAGAGAGAGAGAGAGAGAGAGAGAGAGAGAGAGTAAAGGGTTCTTGCGCTCGAGCACAGAAACAGGGGTGGGCCATATTGGGGGGGATCCAAAGCATTCATTTGATGGGCCCTTTCATGGATAGGGTGTCCACCAAAAATCAGCTCCATTGGATCACCAAAGGGTGTCCATTTGTGGGTTGAAAAATGGGCAGATTTGTGGACAAACAGTATCTGTCCATTTTCTCCCCCACAAATGGACACCCTAAGAGGGTCCAATGGAGCTGATTTTTGGTACACCACCCATCCATGATGGAGCCTGTCAAATGAATGCTTAGGATCCCCCCCCCCCCCCATGTGGCCCCACCCCTGTTTCCAGCACTTGAGCGCAGATAAGCTATCTGCGCTCGAGCGCAGGAACCCTTCTCTCTCTCTCTCTCTCTCTCTCTCTCTCTCTCTCTCTCTCTATATATATATATATATATATATATATATATATATATATATATATATATATATATATCACTTCCCTATTCTTTTCATATTCATGGACGTCCACGATTCGATAATCTGTCACCCTCGTTCCAGTCTCTGGAAACCCCATACAAGTGTGATCTATCCTATATCACTCCACAATTGACATTCACGGGGCAAAAACTGCTACGTTCTCAAGCATGCTAGTAGGTGAGCAACTACCAGACTGAAGCCATTGAAGATTGCCTACCAATGCTTTAAGAAGTGTGCAGAGTACAACACCAAGAGGAACCTAGCAATTGAAGACAAAAGTAATAGGCCTTGCACTTAAAAGTATAAATCAGGAAGAAGATTCAAAAACTCAAAACAGAATTATGGCGTTTGAGTGTTTGGGATATGGATGCACATGTTTGTATGTTGTGCAGTGACATTCTTGTTAATAGTATCCTTAACATGATAACATCACATCTGTTGTAAATATAATATGCATGCTTAAAATTTGTAGAGGTGGGGCATACAGTTGAAGAACATTGGAGATTGACCAGGTCAAGATATTAAACGTTGACATCTCACACATGGCAAAGTAGGGGGGATGATAAGCACTAAGAAATTTAAAGTGGAGTGACACGATTCTTATTTTCATCTCGTGAGAATCCATATTCACATGTAAAACGGGCCCTTCTAGTAAAATAACACAAAGGTTGAAAGCTAAGTTATAAATCCCGTTTTGTTCGCCGTTTTGTTTTGGCGACCGGAACGGAACGTTTCGGTGTTTCATCCGTTTCTTTCCGCATTTCGTTCGAAACTTTTCATTTCGCTACGACAAGGGAAATTTTTTATATTTTTAACAATTAAAAATATGAAAAAAAATCCAAAAAATCAGAAATTGTAAGAAACAATTAAATGAACTAAATATGTAAAAAATGCATCTTTATTACTTAAAAAACAAGGTTTACTACAACTAATACATAAAAACAAGAAATAAGCAAAATACATCTCTAAATCACATCTCTCATAACAAAGCTCACTAGGTCAAGTAACTCATCAATCCTCCTCAGGTCTGGGACTTTAGGATCATCATGGTGAATCGTATGGTTGAGGATCATCATACTCAACCGAGTGGTAGCCCTCGTCGTCGTCGTCACCACCATCTCCATGAGGAGTATCTTCAAGGTTTGTGTCGGCGGCGGCGGCGGCCCCAGCAACTCAGGTAGACACTTCAATATTTTCCCAACCAATGACTTTTGGCGTTAAAACAACACCGCCATCTTCTACAACCCAATCCATCATAACATCTAGGTGATCTATACTCAGTGGGTCGCTAGTGATAGAAGATTTTATCTTTAAGTCCCTGAAAATAATGTCCAACACAAATGAGAAAGTACTAAGTTTAAATTTAAAGTTTAAAAATCTAAGAGGTGAGATATGAGAACATTAATTTCAGTTAAGTAGCATATCTTTCTTGAAACTTGAGGTTCTAATGGACAAACACCAGGTCATTCAATCTCTAGTGCTCCAACCAGTTTCTCCTTGACGAGTGGATGTGTTCGAAAGTGCTCCGGTTCCTTTTACATCCAGTCGCACTACAAGTTTGGCTAGAATTCAGACGGTGAAACTCTGTAACTCCGGGACGCCATTTCCAAAGGGGTTCCACCATGCAACTGTAAAATAAACAATAATCAAGCATTTACTTGTAGAAAGTTTACATGAAATAAAGTTAATTAAATTAATAAACCAATATACTTGGTCCCAATGGATTGCCATCTTCAATGCAGACATATCGGAAGTCTCCCGATAGCTCTCAATTTGACTGGTGATAGTGTCATGCATAACTTCATCAAGTACTAATCGGTTAACGCATTCCATCAAGCCTCTGGTGACTTCATTGTGCTTGGAGAAAGTAGAACTGAAAAAGAGAAAAGGTTAAGAAAGTATCCTGCTGCATAGAGGGGACTGTAAAGTTGGTTTTCCCATCTTTGGTCCATAATCCTCCAGATGGGAATATAATCTGACTTTTTACTCCTTAACCTTTGGCCCTATCCATGGCCTCATATAGGTAACCCAACGCCGGTTTGTCTTGCCGGTCTACTCTCACTAGAGGCTCGCTGATGTTTAGAATATGCTTACAGTAGTCCCCAAAATTCTTTGTCCAACACTGTAGTAACTATCTCTTCACTCAATTGGTGTCGGACATACCTACTAGTAGCATACTCGTCAGACATGAACATTTGTTGAAGTGCTTTCTTATGAAACACCAAACATTGTATACTTAAGAAATTTGTAGCAAATCTGGTCTGCGCAGGTGGACACAAGTCCCTCCCACTTGTGAAATTCTTTCTCACCAAGTTCAATAGAATTGTGTGATTGTAGATACACCTCGTAACCTTTCAAGCCTTGTCAATTGTGCTTCCTATTAGATGAAACACATCCGGCTAGCCCAGGTGCTCTAAGATCAGATCTAAACAATGGACTGCACACAGGGTCGAGAAGAAGGTGTCATATTTGATTTCTAATTTCTTCCCAACAGCTTTATAACTTGGCTCACTATCAGTTATAAACTGCACTACATTTTCTGGACCTACTTCTAAAACAATCTCATCAAAAATTTTAAACAACGCATCGACATTCTTCACTAGGCCATATGCATTAATGGATTTTAAAAAACTACTCCTTTAGGACAATACACCAAAAAGTTAATTAAGGCACGTTGTTTGGTGTCTGCCCATCCATCGACCATAGTGTTGCAACAACTATTCCATGAATTCTTAACTTCCCCCAAGTAGCTGTTTACTTCATCTACAGTTTTCTTCAATATGCTCCCCCTTAAATCGTGAAAAGTAGGTGCCTTATAACCCGAACCTACGACATTTATGGCATCAAACATCGGTTGCTAATATGGTGAATTGGCAACATTAAAAGGCAGGTTGGCATCATAGCAAAGCATGCCAACTGTCATGTTTGCCCGATCTACGGTTTCTTTAGTTGCCAAAGCACTCTTAATGCCTGGTTGGGATCCAGGGGTTGTTCGTGGTGCAAAATAATCTCTCAACCCCCTACAATACCCTTTGTTTTTCTCTTTGCCTCACTCGGTTCTACAACAACTTCATTCCCCTTACGCCTAGGCGCAGGTGGTCTCCCACTGCCAATGTCTTCCTCCTCCCCCTCCTCCTCCTCTTCTTCCTTCTCTTCTTCTTCTGGGGTGCCATAAAAACTACCTACCTCTGCTCTAGTTACATTTTTCCTAGCCTTTTCTTTTCTCATTTGCTCTAACATTACCCCCATTCTCCATTTTACATGGCATTGACTTTATTACATGCTGCTACTTCGCAAGGAACACCCACTAGATGTTCTTTAAACCGGATTATACCTCCACCCTTTATGAGTTTATCACAAAAAGTGCATTTAACACAGTTTCGGTGGCCCAAAATCACTAGGCCATAGGCCCATGTCAAGTCATCTGATCTAGCGGGTGCGGAACCAATAGACAAGACTCCTCTAGAAGGTACCCAACTCATATTGTATTTTGAGTTTAATTGAAGAAAAAAAGAATAAGGAAATGAAATTAACTTAATGAAAAGAAATGAAATCAAAGAAAGCTTTCACTTCCCTTAAGTTGAAGTGTTTTGTAGGAGAGATAGTAGAAGCCTTCCAAGTTGAAGCCTTTAGAAATGGGGGAGATCGGAGATAAAAGCCTTTGAAGTCGAAGCCTTAGTCGGAGGAGATAAGCCCTTGTCTTGTAGTATAGTTGTATGTGTTGTGTAGTGGAAGCTTGTAGTACTTTGAAGCCTTGCTCCTTCCCTTTGAGAATGAGATTAATCTTGATCTTGATCATGATCCAAATTATTTGGATCTTTGGATGGGGAAGACTTAAAATGTAGAGATCTGAGAAGCTTGAAGAGTCTAAAAAAAGCTTAGAGTAGATAATAGTATGTGGGAAAGTGGTGTAGTGAAAGTTGTAAGAGAAGGGTGAAGGAGAAGATGGTGGAAAAACAATGGTTAGAGAGGTGTATATAGTGATGTGAAAGCTTTTGGATGCGAAAAAGACGAAAAGTGCCCTTCCAACGTCTATAAAACGGTCAAAAATGAGGGTAGAAGGGTCAAAATAAACATATCCAACAGCCATAATGGCATTTCAATAATTTTTTTGAATTTTTTCCGCCTTTTCATTCAATTCCGGACGAAACAGGGTGTTTCGCCCGTTTCATCCGGAATTCCAGTATTCGCCGAAATTCCAGCTGGAATGACCAGAATCCACCTGAATCCGGCCCGGAACGAAATATTGGGGTGTTTTGTTGCAGAATCCGGACCGGAACTGGAATTTCGGTGCGTTCCGGCCGAAATGAAACGGATTTTATAACTTAGGTTGAAAGAAAGAACTCCATAGTCCATATTAATCCGTAAAGCTACACTTATAATTCATTAATCCGTAAAGCTACATTTAAATTTGTAGATTACAAAAATTATAGCAGTTGTTCCTTTGTGGGATGCATGAGAAGGTAGTTGAAAAACATAGCGGGGATTCAGAAGCTCAGAAGACCAGCCTTCATTTGTAGGAGGCCCTAAGTTCATTGCATTAGATTGTGTGGAACCATGAGGCGGCGTCAGCCTAAAGGAGAAGACGAAAGGCCGAGAGACACATATCATATCAATAGAGCTATTTCTTATGAAAATATTATGCTCGACATTGTCCACTAAGTCCCATCATCAGACTAGATGTTTCACCACACCAAACAAAATTAAGGATGAGTTTGGTACCAGTTTCAGTTTGGTGGTCACAACTTTCAACCGGTGTCTTATTTTTTGCAGAGGTTTCTTGAATCAAAGTTTGGTGATAGCAAGAATTCATCAAAACTCTTAGCATGTGAAGTGTGTTAGGTGAGGAAGTAGTCAAGGTTTTAAATGTCAGGTTCAGTATGATTGTCGGTAACCACAGAAATGCAAATGTGTCAGTTTCTGTCATAGATTTTGGTGAAAATCTTGTAAAATGACGGAAATTAATGGAAATGCATTCAAATGATAAAAAAGTAAGATAAAACTTTGTGAAATGAAAACACAAATACAAACTTAGAAACCATCATATAGGCAAAATAGACATCCATGATAGTTTTAGCAAGTACAAACACTAAATGACATAAGCTGTCGCACGTGTCCTGAACAGAAAGGTCCATTCTAAACTGAAGATGATCAAATATACATATGCTTCAATTAAACACAAAATGTAGGGAAAAAAGCCACTTCATTCATTAATTTCACAAAGTACAATATAATGAAAGAGTATAATATATTGATGGAAATTTAAAAGATAATAAAAGATGAGTAAAATAATTAATTTATGAAATTAAAAAAATCTTACTCCGTTAATTGGTAACTTAGGCAGGAATAATTCATATATAAAAAAATAGAAACTTAAATGCATATATGATAAAAAAAATCCAAAAAAAAAAAATTTCTATTTTTAAAGGATTTAATGACAAAATAAATAAAATAATTAATTTTTATAAAAGGAAAAATAAAATAAAATAATTAATTTTTGAAATAAAAAAACCGACTCCTAACAAACCCATATAAAAAATTAGAAGCTAACATGCATAAATGATTAGTTTTTAAACAAAAATATACTTTTTCTCAATTTCTAAAATCATAAATTCATGAAAAATAAAAATCAATGCACTAATCCATGTGCAAATGCATCAAATCAACAACAACTACTTGATGTATTTGGACGATGATTGAAGAAACAATCAAAAAATATTAAATAAGCATTTAACAAACAAAAATGTGCAAACACAAGGTTTTAAATGCACTTTGGTCGAAATTTCAGCACGTCATGCCTAAGTTTTATAATTTACATGCTAAAGTGACTATGTTTCGATCAACATGACAAAAGTTATATAGATCTATACGTTTTGACTGAAAGATTTCATTTCGCCGGGAATGAAAACAGAAACATATTGAGCATTTCATGTCAGTTTTGAACGAGAATTAGAACCATGGAAGTAACGTGCATCTTTTGTCATCCAATGAGAAAAAAAATATAGCATATGCTTATGATGGAGAAAGACTAAAGGTTTTCGTTTCAGAAAATAGAAACAGGGCCAACATAAGATATTTTTTGCCCGATGGAGTTGCCTTAGATACAAAAGAATAAAAGAGTACACAGAGCCTCTTCACAAGCATTTTCAGACTCTCTTTCAGGTCTCTCACATTCAAGGGAAGAGAAAAGTCTCAAATTACAAAGATAAGATATTATTCGATTTCCCAATGGAGTTGCCTTAGATACAACCATTTTCATGAGGCATTATAGTGACCATGACCAACCAAGAGATCCGTGTATATTTGGGTTTTATTAGCTTAAGAATTTAGTAGCTTACCTTTATAACCAAGGGTTTAACTTAAAAGGGTGTTAGTTATTTTTTTAAGTGAGGGCATTTTAATCCTTTCACGATTCATCATGTTCAAGCAACCGGGGAAGACCCAACGTAGGGTTTAAGCTTGGGTTTCATTTCTTGAAAACGAACTTGGTTCTTTCTCAGGGATTCCAATCCCCAAGGGCTTTCGACTTGGATTGGAACCTTAGTGTGCTGTATTTTGATACTTTCTCATAAGATCTCTTTAATCTCTCTTCTCTATTATTTGGATGATATTTTCTGTTTCTGGATTTATTCTTGCTTAAATCTCTTAGATTTGCCCCTGATTTGTGCTTTGCTATGATTTGTGGACATGGACACGGGTGTCGTGTGTCGATACGGACACGAAGTGTCGGACACGGCGAACCCCCAAAATTTAGAAACGGGGACACGACTAAAATATAGAAAGAATATATATGATACAACAGCAAATATTAGTTAAACAAGAGTTAAAAAAGAGTATTAAAAAAAAAGTTAATAATAAAAGAGGTAAACACAATATGCAATAATAAAACAAAATGTCACACTTGACACAGCACAAAAATGTGTCCACGGACTCCACGCAACCAAATCAAGCCTAACACTTACAGCAGTACATTTAAAAGTGTCCAAAGGAGTGTCGACACGGGTGGACACGCGTGTGCTGTCGGTCACGGCAGGACACGTGTGTCGGCAATAAATTCGAAGTGTCGGCTACATCATCAGTGCTTTGTTTGGTTTCGGGGTTGTTTTCCATGCTCTCGAAACATTTATTGTAGATCACATCAGATTTGTTGTTTTTGAACAGTTAGAACACTCTCTTGCACCATTTAGAGTGTGAAAATCATTCCCAGAACTGCATCAATTATGTGCACATATATACATAGAGAGAGAGAGAGAGAGACAAACAAACAAACACACACACAGAGTCCCCCTAAAAGAGTAGGTTTTTTTCTCTTGGATCATTTCCCGGCTTAGCAATGAGTGAATGAATCCAAAATCTCCAAATGCTTAATCAGCCATTAAATCCTCACATCTAACTGCAGGTGTTTTAGACTCCCAAGTCTTACTTTTATATTGCAAAACGACAACCAGAATGCTATGTAAAAGAGTACACCAACAGGAATTGCAAATGTTTGTCCATAATTTCTCTCCCATGAAACTATAGCTTCCAGAAACAAAACTCGGATTTTAGAAAATAGCTAACTGTAGAGAGCATGTGACAAACAATATGCCTCACAACAGATTAGGGACAACTGAAATTTCTATAGATCATATATGTCCAAAATGGCAAGGAAAAAATAGCATGGCTGAAAGTTGCTAGAGAGCATGTGACAGACAATATGCTCACAACAGATCAAACACAACTGAAATCAAGGTTTGAAATTTCGGTTTTGGTTTCGGAAACCGAAATTTCGGTGGATATTTTTAAAATTTGGGTAATTTCGGTGTAAATCTTAAAATCTCTGTATAAATTTCGGTTTCGGTCCCAGCCGAAATCCGAAATTTCGGTGGAAATTTCGGTATTTCGGCTGAAATTTCTATAGATCATATATGTCCAAACTGGCAAGGAAAAACTAATATGGCTGAAAGTTGCCTGATCTAATACTCACCATCAACTCAAGGCGTTTAACCTCTGCCATTAATTCTTCTGCTTTCTCTTTGGCCAATGTGACCTCGGTTTCAGCAAGTTGTTTACCGAGATCTGTGACTTCCAGGGCCACCTCCAACTCTTTCAAACGAGCACTCACCTCACCAACCTTCATCATGCTCTCAATCACCTCCCTACATCACACACAAGAGCAACAAATTAACTATGAGAAGAGCATTAAATGGTAGACACTGCATATGTGAAGTGTTAAAAGTATAAAACATTATATAACACCATCTCCAACGGGTTTGAGCTTTTGGAGTAATTCGTTGTTTCACATGGTATCAAAGCAAAGGTCCTGGTTTCAATACTCCTTGATATTAAAAATCCACATGTAATGGCCAACCCAAAAGAGGGGCCACATGTGCAATGTGTAGGCCAACCCTAAAAAGAGGGGCCACACGTGAGGCGGAGTGTTAAAAGTATAAATTATTATATAACGCCATCTCCAACGGCTTAAGCTTTTGGAGTAATTGGTTGTTTCACATGAAGTTCAAGAGAAATCTAACAACCTAGAAGATCTGATATCATACACCAAACAGGCTTTGTGCGGAAAGTTTTAAGAAGCAAGATCATGATTTTCAGGCTAGACTAAGTTCTGCAATGGCCCCCAGACAAATTTTCCCTAACGAATATGTAGCCAAATGGCTGCAGTAATTATATGAGATTATTTTAAAAAAAAAACTACCTCCATCGAAGATGTACAACAAGAAATGAAATTAAAAATTATTGGAACAGGAGAGAGCACATACTTTTGCAACCCTGCAAATTTTCTGGGTACGTCATCACAACAAGAGACACCAGGAATCTCTTTGAAGATAGATTTCCAAGACGTCAGTTCATCTTCCAATTTCTTCACATTCAGCAGTTCAGCCTGTAGTTTGAAGAAGTCCTCTTCTGCCCGTTCTCTCCGGCTCTTCTCTTCCAACAACTTTTCTTTCAATAACTCATTATTTACATGAGAGGATTTCAACTTCCTTGCTTCTCGCACATCAGCCTCCTATTAGTAAGTGAAATCAAACCAAGTAAAGTAGATAAATTTTTTAGAAAGAAAATGGAAAGAAATTATGACAGGAAACAAGAAAGTGGTCCGTTGCACAGCTCAAACAGAAAGCAGCTCAAATAAGTTCAGCAGTAAATCAATAAAGGAGAAACCTAACAGAAAATAATTACAAGAAATTATGAAGTTTCAATAGCTATTAACACTGATAGAATGATGAGTTTTTAAGGTTAATGGAGGATGATAATCTTGATTGTTATGAGCACTTGGTAGTCTCTCTATCAGGATCCCCAATCCATACATGAAACAGAAGAAGAAGAAAAAGAGAGAAAATTATTTTTAGGAAAACAGTATTGTATGGAATGGACCCACCGCCACATGTACGGTGATTGAGTCTGAATCTTGTCAACTATCACAAGTCCGGTCTATTGCCCCTAGTCCCACACTCATCGGATGATCCTAGCCCCTTGGTAAAGGGAAAAAACACCCAATCCTTGGGTAATGCTAAAAACCACGCAGTCCTTAAATAAGGCTTGTCCAGCTTAGTAAGGTTGACATAGGTCCCTAGCAAATTGTGAACAGTTAATGAACCAGTTTGCAGTATGAACTGCAAAGTAGCAAACAGGTTAAGTGTATGAAATCCAAATAAAAAAATATTTAGCTTATATATCTGCGTCCTAATCATTCATCGCATACTAAGGACTTTAAAATGACCAGGGAAAGAAACCATTACTATTTAAGTATCTTGAAGAGATACAGAGAAGCATAAAACTGAGGCAGTAATGGGCATATAAAAGGAAGAACTTCGAAAAGATAAATGCAATCAGTCCAAGGAAAGATCCACCCTATAATAATGAATGTCACTTGTATATCATAGAAAATAAATGAAGAATAAATTTAAAATTGCATGATTTTTTCTTTTTTTTTAATGGAAAAAATTGCATGAATATGATACCAGAAAAACTAAACAACTTACACAGTTCCTAAGCTCTTCTTGCAGATGCTTCACCAGAGTATGGGCATCTGTGGAAGTAACTTCTTGAGATAGAGCAGTGAGACTCGACAGTTTCTTATCTACTTCACACTTCTGATGAAGACACTGGAAAAGAAAAGTTAAAATGGCATATCTATGAGTAGAATTTCATACTATAAATGGACATGAGGCCTGGATAGTTGAATACATAAGTTTCAAAGCAAACTGCTTAAAGTAGAAATTAAGTTATATAGTTCAGAGAAAACACGTAAAATCTTAAACCCTGTCTCAATCGATTTATCATCGTCAGTACTTTTGATACTTAATAAAGCAAATTTTATAAAACTGAAACTAGTTCAAATCACATTACTACAGGTTTCAGCCGCTAAAACAATTCTTGCAGAAAACATCACTTGCAACTACAAAAATCTATCCAGTGATTTTCTTTCTAGGGTTTGTGTTGTTTACCATATTAAGATTAAATTTGAAACCCTTTTAAATAAGAAGCAAATGCATAAAAACAATTAAAAAGAACATTCCCGAAAATTATGCTAATGAACCAACAGCAATTATGTGCAGGGCAAGATAACTTCAAGAAATGTTGACAACCTCATCTAGCTGTTCTCTGAGCTCCTCTAATTGCTTCTTCAGTAGCTCCGACTCTTTCTCTGCATTATTTGCTCTGCAACCCATTCGTTCAAGCTGAAACAAGGAAAAGAGCAATAAAATTATAGAGAATAAATATATCAAGTCAAAACCAAGACCAAGGCAACCTATGACTCACATCTGCATTTATTCTAGAAAGAGAAAGCTTTGACTCGCTTTGCAAATGTAAAAGATCACTATAAAGACGATTTTTCTCCCTTTCCATGCCTTCAGAAACCTGCCGAAGTTTTTCTTCTAGCTGTATAGCTTTCTCTTCAGCTGTAGATACTGAAGACTCAGCATTCCGACGAAGGTCTAATTCCTTCTTGAGTTGTACCTGGATTTCAAATCACATAAAAATAGTACATATGTATCTCATGAAAATTGAGCATAGTAAGACGCAAGCAAAAGTCCTCAGGTCCAACTACCACACAAGTAATGTACACAACAATATCAATATGACTCCAGTCCAGAGAGAAGTAAAAACGGAAGCAGAAGTACATCACAGCCATGGTTTTAAATTTTGACCGAAATCCGAAATTTCTTTTTTGAAACCGAAATTTCCAGAAATTTGATATTTAAAGAAATACCAAATTTCGGCCGAAATTTTGAGAAAATGGAATTTAAAAAAAAAAAAAAATGTTACAAAATTTCGGTTCGGAATTTCTGGCCGACATTTTAAATTTCAGTCCCAAATTTCGAAGCTTAATACCAAATTTCGGACCGAAATCAGTCCGAAATAGGTACCGAAACCGAAATTTAAAACCTTGATCACATCCATAGTCACAAGTTTAGCGGGAATTTATCTGCACTTGGCAACCTAGCATATCACTAAAAATTGATTTATCAGCTATATATCAGTAATTTCTAGGCAGTAATCTAAAATTTAGGTTATATATCGACAATAGGCCATAAAGTGCAATAATATTTACTTTTAACATTCTAAAGGCAATCGATTACATTTATTTATACTCAATGATATTTAAATAATTGATTTCTTATTGCTATAAAGCAAAATACTTTTACCACGAGAAAAATGCACAAAGTTTAAGGTATAATTGGCTTTTTAAAAGTACTCTTGGTACGATGCCACATGATGCTCCAAAGAAAATAGTAGATTTTTTGTCATGTAGGGTAGTCGTTTTTGGTAGATGAAAGATGAAAAATGAATAGCCTTCACCCAGCACATGAATGAAACGCATAGTTAAAGGTTCAATGATGAACCTATATGATGGAACCTAAATTTTATATATTACCCCCATTTAAATCCTTTATTGAATCTTTCAAAAAAAAAATCCTTTATTGAGATTTCACTTTCCAAAAGTTGCATGGAACCTATATTAACTTGCGAGTATTTGTTTAGGCAAAAAAAAATCTAAACATACAAAGCAATAAGTTACAAAGAATATAAGAGATGATAAATAGAAAAAGAAATTCAAGTTCCAGAATTCTGTTCAAAAAGATGTTTAGATTTTTGCAATGAAAAATGGCAAGACCGTTAAATTCTGTTCAAAAAGATGTTTAGCTAGATTTTGTAACGAAAAATGGCAAGACCGTTAAATTCAGTTCAAAAAGACCATTAAATTCTCACAATCCCATTTATCATATGTTGGATTGTCTTCCTTTAGTGCACTCCTTCACCCGTAACATATCCCAATTTACCTTGGCCGCTAATATACATCTTAGCGAACCGTGGTCACTCAGGGATAACTTGTGCCATCCAACTTTACAGTTTTGATCTGCACATGCTGGGAATGATTTTCATAGATACTCATTCTAGAACTATTTCTTGAGGCTCTAGCTACGGTAGAAAATAGTAACAAATATATCCGAAATTGCAAAAAAATATCGTATTTTTTGCTATTTTTGAAAAAATCACAAAATTTCCCAAAATTTTGAAAACGCATTCGCTCACAAAAATAGGACCAATCCCCCATTTCTTCAATTTTTATTTTTATTTTTGAATGGTAGATTTCTTCATATTTTACTTTTCATAACAAAAATATCTCCATAAATTCATGATATTATTTGTTGTCCTAATTTTATTCTTAAATTTTATATTTATGTATATTTAAAGGTTTTTATTTTTTTCAGTTTTTTCCCTACATAAACCCGAAATAAAAAAATAAAATATCCTGAGATACACCCTAGGCATTAGAGAACTGTAAAAGTATTCGACGGTATAAAAATAAAATCTTTTTACAGCTCTCTAATGCCTAGCCCTATGTTCCCTATTGAAGCAAAAGTATGGAAAATCCATGAGCCCCCATCGGTCTGCACTTTCAGCTAGGGTGCAACTCGGGTCGGGTTGAGGCCAACCCGACCCAACCCGAGGAACCCATTTTTCCAACCCAACCCGATTTGCAAATCATGCTTGTAAATTTGTAAGAAATTTAGGCACTTCCACCTATATTAGATCTGTTTTCTAACCACCTCAAGCTGGGTTGTTTTGGATTTTGAGAACCGATTGTTTCCTCCCCCCTTATTATATCCTAACGATATCTGTTAATGGGGGGAAATATCCAACAGGGGGGAATATCATTGCCCTTTCTTGACACCCAAAATCTATAGAGAAGAAAAGGGAAAAAAGAGAAAGGAGAAAAGCATGTACCTTCCTTGAATAGTAGGCCTCGCTGCTCTGTTTTCGCACGGACGTGGAGAGTGGACACGAAGCCTCAAGCCGTGCCACTGCCACCAGCCGCCATGGGGGACTTAGGGACTTAGGGTTAGGGTTTAGTAATTTTCGTTAGTGAAGAAGAAGAGAAGAAGTTTTAGTCTTTTAGAAAAAAGAGAGAAAGTTTTAGTCTTTGTCTTCTAGTCTCACATTCTAATATTCTTGCCACACTTGTGACCCACTTTCCCAAAAAAGAACAAAGTTTTAGTCTTCTAGTCATGGAAAAAGAACAAGTTTTAGTCTTCTAGTCTCATATTCTTGCCAGTTGTGACCCACTTTCCCAAAAAGGTGTAAAACTCTAAAAAAATAAAGTCTAAAATAGTAAATATTTGAAAACATAAAATAAAACTTAACAAAAAAGTCGGGTCACAATTCGGGTCGAGTTGCCAGACACCCCAACCCGACCCAACCCGATTTGCAATTCGGGTTGATTTTTCCCAACCCAACCCAACCCGATTTGCGAAAAAGCTTAACCCGACCCAACCCAAATTCGGGTTGAACCCAACCCAAGTTGCACCCCTACTTTCAGTTGGGCAGCAGTTAAAGGTCAGATCCAAACGATTGACTTCCTGAAGTAGAGGGGGATGTTGATAGTGGATCATTGTGCATTGTGCATAGGCGTGGGAGAATCAGTGGATCATTTATTCATCACTGCAGATTCGTCAGGGAAGTATGGAGTAGAATCCTTCTCAGGTTTGGTATTTTGTGGGTCTACCCATCTAATCTTAAAGATTTACTAGAAGGGTGGTCGTTGGTTCCCTGGAGATCTAAAGGGGAGATCCTTTACAACATGTGCTTGTTAGCCACTATGTGGGTCCTGTGGAGATAAAGGAACGCAAGAGTTTTCGACGGTGTTTCCAGGTCTCTGCCTTCTCTCTTCATTAAAGTCATAGCATTGACTATTGCTTGGGTAAAATGTCTTCCCTCCTTTCAATTTGTCTCTTCATATGCTCTTTGGGAGGGATGGAAGGACGTTTGTCTTAGTGTTGAAAGGAGGGAGACCATTTTACAGGATTGGCATCCTCTTGCGCAGGGGATGCTAAAATTAAATTTTGATGGCTCAAGTTTTCGTAATCCAAGTCCTGCCGGAATAGGGAGAGTACTTAGAGATTCTGGAGGAGGGGTTGTGTGGGTATTTTCAGGGCCCATTGGGACTGCAGATGCAAGTGAAGCTGAACTGCGAGCGGTTTATCAGAGGTTAAAAAGCTTGGCTAAGGAGGATCTGGATAGGGTAATGGTTGAGGGCGACTCTCTTAATACCATAAGGTGGCTAAGTGGCTCTCTTGACCCGCCGTGGAGATTTACACATTTATTTGACGAGATCAAATATAAAATTGGAGGTTTGTCAATTATCTTCTCCCATGTTAGAAGATTAGCGAATAGTGTGGCTGATCGGTTGGCTAGGGAAAGAGTCATCAAGCAAAGCTTAGAGCTGTTCAATTTTTTGCCTCCGTGATGTTTCTTTTTCCTTGCTTTTTTTTGTCCTTCCTTGTATTTTCTATTTGCTTGTATTTTTTAGGATGACTTTCCTTGTCATCTCCTTTTGAAATGAAATTTGCTATCATTCAAAAAAAATCCTGAGATACACCCTTCCCAAATGATTCCCGAGACAAATATTTGTGAGTTAGTTGTAGAAGTAAACTCAGATTATATTTAGTCAACATCCTCTCCCGGAGAACGGTGACTTATATGGTGCAAGATCTACCTACCTTCATCAAAGGATGCCCCGTGGCCGTTAATATGAATCTGAAAAAAAAACATATACGGTCTACAAAATTCCAAATCTGATCAGTTCCAGATCTAAATAAACAACTACATAGCTGATCAGGAAAATTCCAATTCTGAACAACCAACTCTAGATCCGGTATGAGACACTTCAAATATAAAGTTTCTACCATTTTCTCCACCTTCAACTATCCATCAACCATATTAAAGTACGATGTAAATCCCAAAAAAATAAAATAATAGAACATACTTCAAAAAGAAAAAACATGCTGCAAGGCCATACAACTGCTAACGTTAGTCATCGTACAGCCCAATAATATCTCGAGAAGAAAGAAGGCATGGTTTTAAATTTCCCCGAAATAACCAAAATATTTCTATTTCCGTCCCCACCAAAACGAAATCTACATGATTTCCTTTTACGTAATTATTTCTCCGAAATTTTGATCGAAATTTCTGAAATTTAACTGAAATTCTCGAAATTCGACCTAAATTCACAAAATTCGACCAAAATGGTCGGAACAAAAAAAATTGAAAAGATGTTATTATCTGCATTTCATTTCATTAATGTAAAGGATGATATTTGTAGGCAACATCATTAAACTGCAAAGCAAAGTAACCGTATTTTATGCATAAGATATCAAATTGGCAAGGGACCAATAATACCTTGTAACGCTATGTGGTATTGACATAGAGTTGGGGTCCTTAGAGGAGAGACGGGTCATTATACTCTCTTATACTTCATTACATTATACTTCTTTATTGACTTTACTATTCTAGACATGTGTGACAGCGCATGTCACTAGCTGTTCGATGTGATTAAGCCATTATGGATGGCTTTCTTGCTTATGTGATGGTTTCTAAATATGTATTTGTGCTTATTCTAGCAATTCCCAAAGTTTCATCTTAAAATTTCATCGTTTGCATATGTTTTTTAAAAGATCAAGAATAAATCATCATTTGCATATGTTTCCATACGTTTCCGTGATTTTACAATATTTCCACCGAAACCGAAATGTTTCTGTTTCCATGCCGACCAAAGCCGAAACCTTGGCTATAATGACAGTCTAAGAGTAGATGGTGAGCATTGGAGCATTCCCTGAAGCAACCAAAGTGTGCTTATGAAGAGACATTGTCAAGACTGACAAGCACACTAACAAAAAAAACCACTAAGTCACTCACTCAAAACTTGGTTCCAAAATCCAATCTTTTTTCTCCAATATGGATGTAGAAAAAATTAAGTAAGAGGACCGAATCATCTAACCAAAAAAGGATTTCATACTTATGAAAAGAACAAAATAGTACCTCAAGTTCACTGCAACGCTTTACTAGTGTTTGATATCTCTCTTGAGAATCATTAACCTCCTTTAAGAGCTGCTCTTGCAACGCATGTTCACGTCCTTTGGCAGCAGCAAATTCCTGTTCTACAGAACAGAACTGATCTTTGAATTTCCTTTTCTCTGCTTCTGTCAAAACAAATAAAACTAAGTCAATGGTATCAAAACAAACTGATAACCCACATGCATTTACGAAAAATCATAAGGAATAAGAAAGCATGAAACATAACTCATACAAAGTTGAAACTTGAAACATTATTTTCTCTTTTTCTAATGGTGTTTATTGATAAGGTTGCTCCATTGTGACCCGATGGTCACGGGTTCGAGTCACAGAAACAGCCTCTCTGCAAAGCAAGGGTAAGGCTGTGTACATCTAGCCCTCCCCAGACCCCGCAATGGCGGGAGCCTCGTTCTCTGGGCCGTCCTTTTTTTCCTAATGGTGTTTATTGATATAACATTTTCCACCAGATCATATGTGACATACTGTTAAAATACACCAAATAAGATATTTGACATATTTGCACCATATAGCCAACGTTTGCATTCATCACAAGATGAGTATGACATGAAACCACGTGCACTAATGATGTAATCCCTTGAATCAGGACAGATAACAAAGTGATGTATGAACCACATGAGACCACTCGGAGGAGAAATCTAGAAATATAGTGTTAGCCCCATCAGAAATTTGGTTGTTTACCAACAGGTGGAAAGAAATATAAAAAGGGGACATAAATTGTTAACTTACTAACTTCTCCAAAAGCTTAAGCTGTTGGAGAAAGGCGTTATTTATCTGTTAAAGTATAAAAGATAAATAACGCCTTTCTCCAACAGCTTGAGCTTTTGGAGAAGTTGGTTAGTTAACATGGTATCAGAGCCAAAGAAAGCTTAAGCTTTTGGAGAAGTTGGTTAGTTAACATTATCTTTTATAGTTTAACACTCCCCCGCACGTGTGGCCCACTTGGCAAACACGCGGCACATGTGGTCACACTTTGGGCCGACCATCACATGTGGATTTTTGCTATCTGGGAGGTTTAAACTCGGGACCTCCAAACGCTTAAGCTGTTGGAGAAAAGCATTATTGATCTTTTATACTTTAACATAAATAAAGCAGTAGTATATTATAGATAGCCAAAAGGAATGTTAAGCAATATCATTCGAAGTTACAACATGCTGGAACAAAGCTCTAACTTCTGGAGGTCCCACCTGTCTTGCATAGGTCATTGTTCAGGGCCTCCAATCTAGATTGGTAAGCATGTACTTGACTCTCTGCCGTGCCTAATGCATCCATAAACTCTGATTTCACCTACAAAAAACACAAGAGAAACTTCTCCTAAGCAACAAACAAAAGACGACAATGGACGAAGGCTAGGCATTAAATGACTAATTTTTCCAAGACTAACAAAATGCAAGATGATTGAGAAAACACAGTTCCAAAAATAATATCTGCTGCAGAAGGAACAACTTGTATCCACTTTGATTCTTACAAAACTTAGAAAATAGTAAAAACTTCAGCTATTCATGTTTATCATGCAAAAGGTTACAATTGTGCTTTATAACAACCATTTCTTGAAGATAGTGAGCATATTCTAAGAATTGGGAAATAATTGGCAAAAAAAAACAAGGCAGAATCTGTAGAGAATCCTGTAGGAAACCTGCAAAGCAACTAATGATTGACAAAGCTAGATGGTGGAAAAGGGAAAATGGTAGGGTATTATCAGAGTATCCTTTCTTGCAAAAGGTTACAATTGTGCTTTGATGGAAAAGGAAAAATGGTAGCGCATTATCGGAGTATCTGAAAGTTGGTGGTGGAATCTTTATGCACGGTTATAATTGTTCTTTGATGGAAAAGATAAAATCGTAGGGCATTATCAGAGTATCTGAAAGTTGGTGGTGGGATCTCTATGCGCGGCGGAAGCTAGTATGTGCGAAAAACAAAAAATTTCAATTTCCACCAACTCAACCAAGATCCCAGTTACTAGATTCATATTGGTGATGAATTGAATTACATGAGCGAAAGAAAAACTTACATTGATTATCCTTTATCCAATATTCGCTGCTTGATCTACTCCCCGCTAGGTGTACTCGGTGTTTCTCAACCCGAACTCCTCCGAAAGTCGAAGTAGTGGCTTCTAAAGCTTGCACGGGTGAAGGAGCTTGAAGAAGAAGTCCTTGGGTTCCAAACCCAACTTGAAATCCAGAGGCTACTTTGGTTTCCAAAACCCAAATTCCAATTGAACTAGATATAGAGCCAAGACGAAACTAGAACTCAACTCAACTCAACTAAGCCTTTGTCCCAAACTAGATGGGGTCGGCTAATGAATCCTTTAGAAAATTTCCATGAAGAAGGTGAAAGAATCTACCCGGCTCAAACTAAAGTCTAATCCTGGCACTAGTTGGGTTCGTCTACATGGATCATTTTCTTCCATTCTCTCCTATCCAAGGTCATGTTCTCTATTATGTTCCTAGCCATCAAGTCTTTCCTCACTGTTTCTACCCAAGTTGTTTTCGGTCTGCCCCTTCCTCTTTTTACTCCATCAACTTGGCACAAGTCACTTCTTCTCGTTGGAGCATCCAAAGGCCTATGTTGGATATGCCCAAACCATCTTAAGAAGTGCTCTCTCATCTTCTCCTCAATTGGCGCCAATCCCACGTTTTTACGGATGTCTTCATTTTTAATTCTATCTAACCTTGTGTGGCCGCACATCCATCTAAGCATTCGCATCTCCGCTACACTCATCTTATGCACATGCTGCTTCTTGGATATGCCCAAACCATCTTCAAGGCGAAACTAGAACTAGAACTTGAAAAAACTAAAAAGGAAAGGGGAAAAGATTATGGGAGAGGGGCTGGATGACGTTATCTAGGGATGAAATTAGGTTTGTAAGTAAGAAATTTGTCCACCCTAGTGCCCGTTAAATAGAGCTCCATATGAAGTTCGTTTCCCACTAGGAATCCCTATTAATTTGTTATTAATTTGGAAAGAGTTGTGCGATTACAACTTTACCTTCCACCATGCTTCTTAACTTAAAACAAGGGGTAAAAATGATTTTTACCATGGTGGAAGTGTGTAGAAACTTTCCAATTCAAGTGGGCTTCCATGGCCTTATCTAACTCTCATTTCCTTGGAACTCCAACCAATAGGGATCCACCATTCTAGTAGCCAATGGGATTTCACTTAAATCCCAACCAATAGGATTCAAGTGTTTAATTAAGCACATGCACAATAAATCATTTAAGTCCCAACCAATAGGATTTAAGCTTTTAACTTAAACCTCCAACCAATAAGATTTAAGTATTTAAATAAAGTGCACATGTCAATTAACGATAACACCGCCATATAATGGTGTATCTCTTCTCCTATTTAGTGTGTTGCACCCTACGTATGGTGCGTCTCCTCCTTGTATCAAATACAATGAATCCAATCCATTGCTCGCGGGCAATAAAGTTCGGAACCTGGATTGTCCAAAAATCTTTTAAGGGTCTAGCGAGTTGTGAGTGGGAACGTCGCAGGGATTCATTGTTCCTGCATGGCCCACCATGGGCCCCACTGCGATCTCACGCAATGTAGTATAACTACGACCGCATTAGGCAAGTGACCCCCCACCAGGACATTACCCTAGAGAAGACCATCGAATCGAAATACCCAAGCACTTCCAAGTGCATGTCCTTCCTCCAATCAGCCATTTACCAAGTTGGGTCCTACGAGGGGTGGACATAGTTACCCCTCAGGCCCACTGTATGGTATACCTTTCATCTATCAGTTTAAAGTACGCAAATGCATTTGCAAAGTCTATTAAAAAAAAGTTTTCCAAAACCTTCAATAAACACTTTTATCAAGTGTTGGCCAGCCTTTTACTAAAGGACTTAGCTGAGATCGAAACTGTAAATGCAATCTCTCTTATAGAGAGATGGAGGATTCCTTATTAGGCATCACTAATGATCCCATGGGTTTGCCCGATGACCTAGTACACCCTATGGTAATCCTATTTGGACTACGGTTAATTAGACCAAAGCCACTTGCCCACAGAAGAAAACGATCCCTCGGGTCTACGGACATAATATAAGGGTCCTGACTGACGGAACAACCTTATCAATTCCTTGTCCACAGGTTATTCCGTTAAGTGATCCGTTCAATGTGTGACCCTATCAACGCACCCATTCCACCTGCTTAGGGTCTACTACACTAGTGACGGAGATAGGCAACCCCAATGCGTATATGGAGGCAGGATCAATGACGGTTGTGTACAGGTACGAGGTGTCTAACCTCAACCGTGAATATTCTAGGTTTGCAGAGATCCGGAAGGCCATATCTCCCTGCCACATAATCTCTATGTGCATGGCCTGTCCTATGATGCTACTTAAGGACAAACGTATGTCAAGAAGCATGTCACATACTCCAAAATTTACTCAATTAGATATCACGAAACAATCAATTTATTCATTTAATCACAAATTCAATACAAGTTGCGTTGGCTTTTAGGGCATTTACTCTAACATTAACCTTTCATAGTAGTCCAAGGTGCCTAAGCATTCACCCAGGAAACAGGACTCAGAAAACACATTCTTTTAAGCATATATAAGGGCAAGCTTTTCAATTATCTGTGTTTTTTCTTTTTTTTCTCTAGCCTTCCAATTGAAAGACATAATGCAGAACAGGAAGGCATCAATCGGGATCTCTGTAGTGGTGACAGTTTACTAATACAGCATGTTATCATGTCATCCTGACATGAAGTCAAGGAAGATTAGCTAAGGAGAAGAATTTTTAAATCACAATACACAAGTATACACGTTACCGTTAGAAGAAAAAAATAGATATACACCAAGTACAAATATTGGGTATCGATCAATGTAAAGGCAGGAGGCCAAAACAATACATATCGGTTCTATGGGTGATATGCCCATGGACAGGGTGATACGGATTCTAATTGTCTCAGAAATGGAGTGTGTTGAATGAGCAGTGTAATTAGAGTACCCAATTAGGGGTATTCTTGTCTTCTCACATGTAACGCTTCTTCTCCTCCTCCTCCTCCTCCTCCTCCTCCTCCTTTCTCTACAATGGAGATTCGAATACTGCGAACAGAGTGATTAGCAATATTTTGACCACATATTTGTGTTTACTATTGTTTAACTGTTTTTTTTAATATTTACTTCAACTAAAAACTATGATATTTTTAACATGATTTATTCAATTTGCATTAAGTTGCAGAGCATATTGGCCCCATGGCCCTCATGTGTATTTGCTTGTACATCAATTTTTTTATTGCTAAAAGCAAAAGTGTAGAAACAATTGTTTTAACTAAAGAAATGATCTGATGAAGAATGAACATATGTAATGCAATAACATGTCTGCATAAAAGATCAGTGACCTATGGTATAGACTACTATTATCTACCTAAAATGACGAATGTAAGATAAATAAAGATCATTAAAATGAAAATAGAAAACGATGATCAAAATGGATAGACAGACCCATACATATATGGATCATTCTCAAAATATGTACATTTAGAAGTATGCTAATGGGGTTGCCAATGGCCTTTCCAGAAAAGGAGTTTCGAAGGATGCTTTGGCGCTTTTTTATTCCCTCCCCCCTTGATCTTTGTTCTGTATCATTTTTTCTTTTTTCTGATGTTTATGTTGTTACTTGTATTGACCATCTCAGTCCCTTTTTTATTGAATGAAATTGGCTACCATTCGGAAAAAAAATATATGTACATTTAGCTCCATAACAATTATAACATATCATTTATTAAATAGAAACGGAAAACAAAATAAAAATAAACATAAAAATAAAAAAGAAGAAAAATACCAAAATCAAAGGAATCAAAGAAACAATGGATTAAACAAACAAATCTATCATTAAGAGATGCAATGCTACAAAAACAATAGAAAAAATTTATAAAAAAAAATGCATAAATTGCACCCAAATCTCAAGTATTGTCAAAACTCAAAAGCATGCATTAAAGAACTTTTTTTTTTTGGTTGTTTAGAGCCTTGTTCATATTTCTTAGGGTATCCTATGCGCTTTGACTATTGTTGTCGTATATCAAGTTACCGCGACTTTACTTAATCCAGATTCTTGGGTTTAAACTTAAGAGTTCAGTTGCTAACACTAACAATGAAAAAGAAAAAAAACAAGAGCACAAAAGCGAAGAATAGCGTCCATTCCTAGATATAAGTAACACAATTACTCTGCAATCAAATGAAAGAGAAGCATAAATGCAAAGTTTCTGTGAA
Source organism: Tasmannia lanceolata (assembly GCF_043159265.1). NCBI lineage: Eukaryota > Viridiplantae > Streptophyta > Magnoliopsida > Canellales > Winteraceae > Tasmannia > Tasmannia lanceolata. The sequence continues at coordinate 2,956,786 of NW_027518731.1, read as the reverse complement.
TTTAATTGTAGATGAGCTGAACATGTTATTGCTAGGTTCTGAATTCAAAAGCTAAACATACTTTCTGTAAAATCAACCAAAATATAGGCAAAAATAAGATGAAATCGATGTGGATACACATTGATTTTCTATGAATTCTAAAAGAAGAAGAAAAAGATGAAGGAATGACATGAAATGCAAACGCCACTATATAAAGCCCTGTTTGGATTGCAGTAATTTTTTAGCTCAAAATTTCACAGCTTTACCTTGCTTGATTACATATGAAAAAAGAGTGAATAGAACCATCACAGTTCAGATATTATTGACGGTGACGATTAGCTTACAGTGATATCCCTAAAATTTATCATTTGCCTCTAAATTATGGAAACAAAAAAAAAATACCTAGGAAAAACATTTTCTCAAGAAATGATTGCAATCCAAACAAAAATAAAGATGGAATTGAATTCAGGGAAGAGAGTGGGATTACCATTTGACGGCATTGATAAGTACAGAGCATCTGATCGGAGGGATCCTGAGAAGATTCTAGGGTTTCGGGATCTTCATTGATTACGAGACGGCGATCGGATGTAGCACTTTCGGGGACGATAACGGAATCCGCTCTCCGTTTCCTAGGTGGAGTCCTGATTATCATCTCTCTCTCTCTCTCTCTCTCTCTCTCTCTCTCTCAATATGAGTTATAGGATGTGGCGCGATAATTTTGTTTGGAGAACAAAGAGAACGTGTAAAGAACTAAAAATACCAGCAGAGGGGTGCAGCTCGGGTAAGGTTCAACCCCCAAAAAGGTCAGGTCGGGTTGGGTTGAGTTCGCATTCCGGTTCAGGTTGAGTTCAGGTTGGGTTTGGGTTGAGGGGCCTTGGGCAACCCGACAATTTTTGTCACTCTTTTTAGTGAGCTTAAAAACTCGGGTTGGGTCGGGTTGAACTCGGGCTCGGGTTGGAAAAAGGGTTCCTATGGTTGGAGTTGAGTAAATGGTTCTTCGGTTTGGGTTGCACACCTATATCAGCATCAAATCGAAAGAGTCCCACGAATAGTGCCATTATCAACATCTGACAGTACGGATATCAGTTCCTTTTTAATGAAAAAAGGAAGGTTTATTTGTCACTACTCTGCCTGGTAAATCTTATGTAGATCAAACATTATGAATGTTTGTCTCCTCTCTATTGACTACTTGTACCACTAATCTACAAGGAAACCATCTGATGGGCGGTTTGGATCATCCTATTGTGAGGGTAATACCGTACTTTGAATAAAGTGAGGAGTGCCCTCATCAAAATACAGTAGTGCTGATAACATTTCCCTTCACATAAAATACATTTTATATAGTATACAGGTTGTACAACCATCTTATATTTTGTTCATGTATAACAATGCTACAATGGAACATAAAGAAAGAAGAAATTAAATATGTTCTAAAGGGAGAAGGAAATCAAAAAGATAGGTTGAGTATGTTCTTAAGGGAAACTCCAGGATGGGCTAGCCGGTCATTATCACCGTCAGCGGACCTCCACACACCGCTTGTTTTCTTTATTTTACACTTTCTATTTAGGCTAAAATAAGTGGAAAACAAATCTCACGTTTTAATCATCTTTTGGTGGAAATTTTTTTTTTTTTTTTCTCCCTGCAATTTTTACTTCAGCGTATGACTATTCTACTAGGTAAGTCCTAGGTAGATCAAATGTTAATTGTCTCCTCCCTATTGACTACTTATACCACTAATCTCCAAACCCTAATCAAGATCAAAATAAAGGGCATACAAAACACAGTGACAACTGAATTGAACAGTCTTCTTCAAACGATAAAGATTGAATCAGTGTAGTCATTAGAATGGATAGAAAGTTGAGGGACTTCCTAGGAAACTTCCGGGAACCTTGCGAGAAGGGTTAAAGCATACAATTCAAATTTAATGCTTTTGAATAAAATAACAAAGTGAGGTTTTTTGCTTCTGCTCTGTTCCTCGTGTGAACAAGTGGTATCAAATTCTTTGTAGTTTGATCCTTGTTTCTACTTATACTTTCTAGGGAACTTCTGTGTCCTTTCCGCGAAACTACCTTGGTGAGAAGGAGAAGGTTTACTTCTTTGTATTCTTGGGGTGCCTCATCTCGGGCTCCCGTTTTTATCTTATACAATATTGCCACATCAAAAAAAAAAAAGAAAAAAGGAGAAGGGTTAAAGCTGTAGTTAATTTGATCCTTGTTTTCCATAAAAGTCTGAGCGAGGACGAGAAATGGCTGGGAATGGATGGGAAAAGCTGATTAAGATCTTGCTAAGCTTCAACCTCACCGTAGCCGCAGGCTTAGTAGTATATCAGAAGCAAGATAAAACTAAAACATCACTACCAGTGAAAGTTGCTATTATCTCCAACCTCATCTGTTTCACTGTTATCAGCTCTATCTTCTCTTTCGCGGCCGCCACAGCTCTCATTTCTCATCTGTTACTTCTTCTTGCCAATTTCATTGTATCTACCCTACACTCCATTCCTCTTTATGCAGAATTTAAGGGATGGATTGCACTTCTATACACCCCTTGTCTTCTTACTGCCTTTGCCTTATTAAACCACTTGTATCAAAAACTAAATTCCTTGAGGACAGATTCTACTTCACATCAATCTGCACTCTCCATTCAAGGTAATCCTCAGCAAGATCTCGGAGTTTAACATTTATATTTCATACACTGGTAGAGGTCTTGCCTAACCCCAACTTACCTACCAAAAAAAAAATTGTACGTATGCCCTTATGGAAATGATTATAATGTAATTTCTTTCTATTTCTCTTGTTTTAGTTGTAAATATATCTATAGCAGCAAAGGATTGGATTATGTTTTTTTTATTTATCCCTCATCCCCAATCTGTTGCTTTCTCATTTTCATTTAAAATTCATTTGATGTGGAGACTACACCGTCAATCTCATACACCAAAAGGCCAAATAAAAATTGCAGTGATGAATTCACCCCCATTTACAATCGGTACTCTCTCTCTCTCTCTCTCTGGATGATTAAAACTAAATAATATAAAAAGATGTATCGAAAGCACCTCAGAGATCCAGTCGACCGGTGTTTTTTTTTCCGATCTCTCTTCAATCAGTATTCTGTGCTATCTTATTTCCAGTGTCTGTAGATATTAGTCAAGATATTAGTTAAAAAATATAAAGGAAAGAAGAGATGAAGTTTCTTTTGTCTTGCCAGGGGAAAAAAAAGTGAGGGGGAAAAGCAAGGGTGGAGGGAAAAAAAAAGGGGAGGAGCGGTGAGTTGTTTTCTAGTTTTTTTTGCATTAAAAAGAATTATGTAAGGCAATTAATATTGGCACTATCATGTTTTGATAATTGCACAATCCCCACTTGTATTTTATTATTTAAACCGCTGCCAAAGGTTATTAGAGTTCTCAAAAAGATCTATGAAGCCCATTTAATTGAAACGATTAGCTGACTTTGTGCAATTATTAAAAGATGATTGTGCCAATATCAGTAGCCTTAATTGAAAGGAGAGAACTGTTTTTTTCTTTTTTTTTTCCGCATAAATTAAGAGAGATGATATCACCACCAGAAACAAGTTTTGATATTTGCACTAACCCATCTTTTCTTTCTTTATCTGTCAAAGGTCATTCCAGTTCCCAAAAAGCTTTCCGAAGTCGATTAAAAAAGAAAAAAAACAAGATAGGTTTATAACAGTCAAGTCAAGTCAAGTGTTGATTTTATATGTGCGTCTAATTTTATGTTCAAATCTCAATCATCTTTCTAAATTCTGTGTTTTTTGGAGATGAGTTTTACAATTTCAACGTGCCCACTTCAATTTTTGTATAGGAAGCTGCCTTGAATGGAATCCCTTTCATACGTTTGCAAGTATACCATTATGAGAAATGATATTTCCAGCCAATGCACCAGCATTTTCTGTTTTCTTTTATCTTCTTATATTTCTAGTATTCGTGTTTGTAATCTTCTTATATTTCTCTTGTACTGTACGTGCAGAAAAGGATAAGAACATGATTTTTTCATTTTACCAAATATAATGACACATTATTTCTGTTAGACAAGGCTTCTGTTTAGGGATGTGGTCCTAAACAGAAAAATTAAGATGCAACATACATTGAAGAAAAGATATATCATGGAACACAGAGGGAAATTAATGAAGTGAATTACTATAAATGGGGCGGAATATTAAACAGGAAATTAAATTACTCAAGAGCCCTGCATTCGCATGCAATAAAGGCATAAATTTGTGGCTCTAGTTTTTTTTTCCAAACAGCATGCCAATTTTGACTTTGGTTTTCTTGGCTTGCAAGATTTCTATTTCTGCCCAGCAACGCGTGAAAGTATATATGTTGGGATTTATGCCAGCTGTATCCCAAAGCCATTCATTCTTCACAGCGCTAATTCCCCAAGAAGAACAGTCCAAAGCCCATCCATGACTTGCATTCGAGTGGGTAGGGCTGGCAATTTCACCCGTGAAAATGGGGATCCTCCGACTTAGAGCAGGGATGGGGAGTTAAAAATTTCGGCCCGCTAAAAGCCCGCCCATAATTAAAATGAGAACAAGCCAAATCAAGCTTGGTCAAAAGTTGAAGCCCGAACTCTAATTTGGGCCGAGCTTGATCAAGGGTCGTCCAGCCCGTTATAGGCCCGGGCCTGATAATATATTTACTATATAATTTTTCAAGATTTTTATGCCCTTAAAAATAACAGTAGATATTAATTAAATAAGTACTTAAACATTAACAAAATAGAGGTAGCCCAAGGATCACCCTTTAAGATGATCTTTAAATGAGTCCCTGCGAATCATTTACAGTTGTTCATTTTTCAAAGCAGCTGCCTCTCTCTGGCTCTCTAGTTTAGTCATTCCCAAATGGCAAGCATGCAAGCCCGAACTCGGCCCAAAGCCCGTTGTGAAGTTTGTGTTGAGTTTGGGCAAGCAAATTTTCTAATTTAGTCAGGCCCGAACTCGGCTCGTAGCCTGTTGTATAGATATGGGCTGAGCTTGAGCACCTCAGGCCCGCCCAAGCTCGGCCCGATTGACAGTCCTAATTATCAATATCCTCTTATTTTAGTAATGTTTTAGTATTTTTTTGTTAACAGTAAATATTTCTCTTAGGCTAGTGATATTGGCACTACCATATTTTGATATGTGCACAAACACAGCTTGTCTTTTTCTTTTTTATGGGCGTTAAATAGCTTTTTTGACGTGAGGGTTTTTTGTGCGGGACGGGGACGGGGAGGGGATGGGGAATAGATATTCCCCGCGGGGCAGGGACAGGATTCCTCACCATCCCCGAAGCGGGGACGGGGAATTTCCCTTCCGACGGGGAATGCAACATCCGGCCCCTACCCTGCCCCATTGCCAGCCCTACGAGTGGGCGGCCAGCATTCAAGGTGAAAGCTGAACTCAAGTACTTTTAGCATGGCAATACATTATATTAATTGTTTTAATTTTGTGTTTGGAGTTTCAATTCTCATATTTCTATAATGGCACTACCCTATTTTAATTAGCTTTTCATGGCCGTTACAAAATACTCAAGATGCTATAACATCTATTCAGCAATGTTTAAAACAAAGTGAGGTTTGTCATTATCAGAATATGACAGTGGTATGGTGATGAAATGTTAGAAATAAATTTTCTTATTTAGATGCTTTCCTTATTTATGTTACTGCCATCTTATATTAGGTTTTTTTTATTTTCTTTTTTCTATTCTCCTTATTTCTATTTCCTTATTTTGCTTCGACTAATTTCTACATAATGCAGATGCCGTATGGCTATTCAGCAAGGAATAATCATAATTAGCGCAATTAGTGCATTGGAGGTCGAGTTTCCTCGAATTAACCCATTTGCATTGGAGGTCGAGTTTTCTCGAATTAACTCATTGGAGGCCTGAGTTTCCTCAAATTAATTCACTTTCTTCTCCTTTTTCTTCTCAAACTATTAACCTTCTATTTTATTTTTTGTTTGATAGAACAATCAAGTTGGTATCAAACCAGTTTCCCGGTAGATGCCTCGTACACGCTGTCAAAAGAACGAGATTGGTATTAAGGATTTGAAGGCTAATTTCATTGCTACAAGAAATAAGAATGAATCGTCCTCAGAAGAGCAAGCCTTGGAAGCAAAGTTGGATGCGAGGAATGCGCGGATCGAAGCATGAATCCAAACTCTTGGAGCAAATTTGTTGAAGTTGTTTAAAGAATTTCTCTCTCAAATTCTGAAGGCTCCTCAAGTAATGGTCACCCAAGATAGATGTGATCTTGTGTCTGAATATACCATTGTGTATAAGGATCAGTCTAAACAAGGTGCTACAAACTTTCATGATCGTCAAATCAATGAACGAGATAATCAAAGCGGCGAAATGTATATTGATCGATATCAAAATTTTCCTTGCATTAAAATTGAGTTTCAGCGATGGGAAGGTAACGATCCGATTGGCTGGGTGTCCCGAGCGGAGCGATATTTTTTATTCCATTAGACGGCGGAGGATCTCAGGGTTGCAATTGCTTCCATCAATCTCGAGGGCAATACGATGGGTACGATTGGTTTAAAGCAACATGTTATGGAGTTCTAACTTGGAAGGAATTCGTGGAGCGTTTATTAGTTCGTTTTGGCTCATCTGGGTATGAAGATGTCCATGGTGAGCTAGCAAAAATACAACAAACAACAACTGTCTTGGAGTATCAAAGTCGCTTTGAACAACTCTCAAACCAAGCCAATAACTGGTTGGAGCCATAGTTGGTTGGGACGTTTGTCGCAGGATTCCGTCCGAACATTAGGCAGTAAGTCAAAATGTATCATCCTCGCTCAAAACTCTCCCCTATGTTCAAACGACTCTTAAAAATCACCCAAAACTTCTTCCTTTCTTTAATTAAACAGCCCCAACAACTACTTGATGTTCTTGAACCTTTCTTGCATTACCCATAAGCCAAATAACTACTTCTTCAATTCTTGATAACCCCCATAATCAATTATAGATTTCGTTCTTTAAAACTTCAGAACTTATAAATTCTCAAACCCTATCAAGATCACCTATATTAGATTACCCACAGAACCACCTAGTTTTCCTTCTCTTTTCTTTTCAATTCTCTTTTAGCTTGAGCACCTCTTTTCTGCTATCCGCCCCTGCGGTAGTGTTGAAGAAGCTCCTATTTTAGAAGTGTTTTCCGTAAAAGTTTTAGCGAGGAGGAGAAATGGGTGGGAATGGATGGGAAAAGCTGATGAAGATCTTGCTAAGCTTCAACCTCACTGTGGCCGCAGGCTCGGCGGTATTTCAGAAGCAAAGTAAAACATCCCTACCAGTGAAAGTTGCTATTATCTCCAACCTGATCTGTTTCACTGTTATCAACCAGTGAAAGTTGCTATTATCTCCAACCTGATCTGTTTCACTGTTATCAACCAGTGAAAGTTGCTATTATCTCCAACCTGATCTGTTTCACTGTTATCAGCTCTATCTTCTCTTTCAAGGCCGTCACAGCTCTCGTTTCTCACCTGTTACTTCTTCTCGCCAATTTCATTGTATCTACCCTACACTCCATTCCTCTTTATGCAGAATTTAAGGGATGGATTGCACTTCTATACACCCCTTGTCTTCTTACTGCCTTTGCCTTATTAAACCACTTGTATCAAAAACAAAATTCCTCGAAGACAGATTCTAGTTCACATCAATCTGCACTCTCCATTCAAGGTAATACTCAGCATGATCTCGGAGTTTAACATTTATATTTCATACACTAGTAGGGGGGTCTTACCTAAACCCCAACTTAGCTAGCAAAAAAAAATTGTATGTATGCCCTTATGGAAATTATTAGAATGTAATTTCTTCTATTTCTCCTGTTTTAACTGTTTTAACTGTAAATATATCTATAGTTATGTGCAGTAAAGGATTGGATTATGTTTTTTTTTTAAATTTAACGCTCATCCCCAATCTGTTGCTTTCCCATTTTCATTTAAAATTCATTTGATGTGGGATGGGGAGAGTACACCGTCAATCTAATACAGAAAAAGGCCAAATAAAAATGGTAAAATTGCCAATGGGGGACATCAAAATTGCCAACGCGGGGGGGGGGGGGGGGGGGGGGGAGGCGGGGGGTGAGGTTGCACACTTTTGAAAACTTGTTGTTGATAACCCCTTTTCGAGACTTGATGACCCCCATTTCGTCCCTCTCTAACAATTTTTCAAAAGTGTGTCCCCCATTGGCAATTCTCGTATTTTGAAGTCCCCCATTGGCAATTTTTCCAATAAAAATTGCAGTGATGAATTCACCCCCATCTGCAACCGGCTCTCTCTCTCTCTCTCTCTCTCTCTCTCTCTCTCTGCCACTTCTGGATGATTAAAGCTAAAGAATATAAAAAGGGAAATGATATCAGCACTACTGTATTTTGATGATCGCACTCCTCACTTTATTAAAATGTACGGTATGGCCCGCACCATAGGATGATCCAAACCGTCCATTAGATGGGCCACGGCCTGTGCCTCAAAAATTATTCCCATAGATTTATCCTAACCCTCCGATCTATATAGGGTTATGATCAATCATCTAACATTCTAGTACCTCTACAGATCGAAGAGTTAGGATCAACCTATGTAAATGATTTTTGGGGCACAAGTACCTATTTAGGCTGTGGCCCATTTAATGGACGGATTGGATCATCCTATGGTGCAGGCCATACTGTACTTTTAATAAAGTGTGGAGTGCGGTCATCAAAATACATTAGTGGTGATCATTCACTTAGTTGATCCCACATTTTGTCCATTTTAGGCTTTTGATGCACGGTGGGCAATCTGTTTCAATGGTTATGATTGATCAGAAGTGAGGCCACATAACTAATGTTGCAACTTGGGCTGTGTTTTACCCAACCAGAAAATAACATGGGTTCGTTTAGAAATCATGGGTCTTGGGTTGGGACGGGTCGGGTTTCATGTTAAAAAACCCGACCCAGTCTCCGGTCAGGTCAAGTTTAAGTAAAATTTAAAAAAAAAACCAAAACCCAGCCCGCCTCTTATAAGTGGGCTATGATTTTCTTAAACACCTCTTAAATAACATGTCAAATGACTTTCGAGTGTATTAATATAATTGTTTTCAATGAGGTGATCGTGTTTGTAATGTGAAACAATAGTTTCTTTCTTAAATTTATGTACTTGACAGCTTAAATTTAGAGATTTTTAGAGTAGAATCTGTTGTTTTCTACAATCTTTGAAATTAATCACTATTTTGAGCTATAAATATTAAAAACCCGACCCAACCCAACCCGAGAAATTATCTCGGGTAGGATCAGGTTGATTTACTTAAATTTAGAGTTTTTTAGAGTAGGATTTATTGTTTTCTACAATCTTTGAACTTGATCACTATTGTGAGCTCTAAATATTAAAAACCCAACCCGAGAAAATATCAATATATTGGAAAAAAAAAAAAAAACTCATGTTACAAGTTTCGTTTTTTTCCTTCTTTTAAACCAGAACTACCCAAGATTGGGTTGGGTTTTCAACCTAAAACCCGATCCAACCCTAGACCCATGATTTCTAAACCCGACACAAGTAATTTTCGGGCCAGTTAAAACCCGACCCAAGTTGCAACCTTATTAGTGTGGAGCGCCTTCTGTCAAACAAAGGTGTGGTCAACTTTATCCATTGCGCAAGTTTACCTCTAAAATTGGAGAAAAAGAGAACACCAAAACCAGATTTTCATTTTAAAAGCAATTGACAATAATAATACCCTTGTATAAGATAAATTGTTGGGAAGAAGAAATGGATTAGGGTTCCCTCTCATGATATTAGAATGATCGGGACCCACTATTTGACAGATCCAATGAGACTCAATTTCATTACGATTGCAATGAAGCATACATATTATGTAATTGGTGGGCCCATCTTCCATTACGATGCAATGAAGCATACTTGCAGTGAAATTCTAAGCCTGAGGATCAATGAATGGAATTCAAAAGAGACATTTCTGTTTATCGATTATTTCTATGTACAACACTAAATTAAAGAAATGGATTAGTATTAATGTTGGATATTGAACTCTTTTCTTCATCCTTCCGTTTTGTCAAGAGACAATGCTGACGTTTTGCAAATTGGGCACTAGCTAGTTCTTCGACAGCTATTGTATAAAGTTTTGCAAATTGGGCACAAGTTCTTCGACAGCTATTGCTTTATACAGGCAGCATGTTAATTGTGTATGGAATCCAAGAGTTCCAATTTGCTCGTTCTCCTTGCACCCAACCTAAAAAAACAAGTTTACCAGACATTAGCATCATAAAACTACATCCAATTATTTGAACTCAAGAAAATACAATCAAACTCCCACCAACTTAGAGGGAAGAAAAGGTAGACAACATTTTTAGGAATCATAGCATTTTAGTAATCATATGAAAAGCTATGAACTTCGCACACAATTGGCAACATTATAACCACTCATCCTCTTTGAGTAATAAAAAATTTAATTGATCATGGATTCAAGTGGTTTGATCTGTTGAGCAATCAAATCAAGCTCTGTTAATCTTGGCTGATGGACCTGATTGACAAGCATTGCAACTCCATTGTCATTGGCTATGCAATTTGATGGAGGTAGTTGTCACATGATAACATTTAATTTGTCCAAGAATGTAGAATCCAACATTCGCAAGATGGAAGGTACATGGTTTGTAACTTTATAGAAACTCTTTAAATCACCTAATATAGCACACAGGCCATAAATTTCAATATCGAGCCAATGACTCAATTAGAAGAAGCTTTTGCTCAATTACAAATGCACATCGATTCATGTAATTAGAAAGTTTATCACACCGCATCATACAAAACAAATGTAAAGCAAAACCAAAGCGACGAAACATCATAGTGTTTATGATTGTCTCTGATGAGTGTAGACTACCATATTGAGGGTCACTTTTGCTCCGATGGTGACAGAAAGATAGAAGCGATTGAAAAACCTAAGTTGGGACTTGTAGTCTCTACTCCTTTTATCAAACTGATCAGCTCCGAAAGGAGAAATACAAAGCCCTATACCTGCAGCTCCAAATGCTGTTATGTAAGGACTGCATATGGGTATAGCATTTGCCACAGTTTTTCTGGCTCACAGGTCCCCAAGATCAGTGAGAGTTTCTCGCAATTATCTTGGATTGGCTTCAAAATATTTATCATAGCACAAAAGCTTTTTCCTGTCAGACATTGCATATAAAAAGCAATAAAATTTACTACAGTCATCAATAGATTTCAAAAATAAACAAAATTGAACAAATTAGTAATCACACAAGAGATACTACACCATAGAGAAAAGCTTTTTCATGGCCTACCATAGTATAATAGGTAAAAAGCCATAAGCACTTCTAGATATTTATATTGCCTCGTAAAAAATCTCTGAGACTGAATGTTTCCTATACAGAGCGGAGCTTCTTTTAATATGTAACTTCTCATATGATAAGGGTAAAAAATGCAAGGGTGTTTTAGTAGTTGAAAATGTAACTTATATTGGAACCTTGTTGGTAAATAATGCTTGTTATGTGGATGTAACGCCTTGGTTGTTTCCTATGCAAAGCTTCTTTTAATATGTAACTTCTCACGTAAGAAGGGAAAAAAATGAAGGTGTTAACAGTATTGTATTCATATTCAAACTTTTATAGTTTCTGAAGAAAAATTGTAGAACTTGCTAATTCGAAAGTCATTCCAGTTGGGCTCTATTGCTTGCTTGTAGTTTTTGTCTATGTTCAGACTCTTGGTCAGATTGCTAATATCATTACTCCCTTTCCCAGATTGCTAATATCATTTTATCAGCATGAATTTTGAGTCGTCAAGAGATCAAACTTGGTTATTAGATAGACGATTTAGATGAATGTTATATGACTCAGTTCGTCATATGCACAAGGCCTTAGTTGCCTTATCTAAGTCGCAGAAATTATCCAAGTTGCAGAGATGCTTTATTTATGTGCATCCCCACTGGAATACAATGTACCTTCTATTATAAGATGATCCCACCTTTCATTGAACTAAACCATTCATTATATAGACCTTGCTTTCTTTAAGCCCAGTTTTTTTTTTAATTTTAATAACTGATGAGTCAAAACTCACTATTGAAGTCTAAATTATATTTAATTTTGAATCAATATTTAGTTTTGGAGTCACAATCGGTTCTCAGAATCTAAAACAAATGAGGCCTTAGGATAATATAAGATTGTCTGCACTTTCCTTGTCCAGGTAATCTGAAATTAGAAGATCTTATAGAGGAGAGATATTAAAATTGGCCACTGGAACCAGAGGTGTAAAACTGATTGAATAGATCGCTCGTTGATATAGAAAGTCAAAGCATCAGTTAAATTCCAACAAACTTAATCAAAAGAAGAGGTGAAATCAATAGCTAAAAGTAATTAAAACAGTAAACAACATGAACGGGAGCCACAACCAGCTTGTAAGTAACACAAAGCAGATATGGAACTCTGAGAGTTATACATAGAGATAAGGGAGTTGCATTCAACACACACATATATGGATGGGTTAGGATGATCCTATGGAGTTGATTTTTGGTACACACCCCATCTATATAAGGGCTTTTCAAATGAATGCTTAGGATCATCTTAAAAATGTGGGCCCACATGTGATTGGGCACTCGAGCGTACCATAAGGTTGGTACACTTGAGCGTACTATATATATATATATATATATATATATATATATATATAGTACGCTCAAGTGTACCAACCTTATGGTACGCTCGAGTGCCCAATCACATGTGGTTATATATATATATATATGAGAATAGAGTTCCTAAGGTGTCACCTCATATAGCTTATATGAGGTGATGCTTAAAAACATAAGAGGCCCACTTTGTTTGGATGATCCAAAGCATTCATTTGATAGGCCCTCACATAGATAGGGTGTGCCCAAAAAATTAACTTCATAGGATCATCCTAACCCTTCCATTTGTAGAGGTTGAAATTGATGGGTATAAACCTCCATAAATCTGCCCATTTTTAACCTCTATAAATGGAAGGGTTAGAATGATCCTATGGACCTGATTTTTTGTAGGCAGCATATCCATGTAAGGGCCTTTCAAATGAGTGGTTTGGATCACCCAAAAAATGCGGGCCCCTTATGTTTTGTGAGCGCCACCTCATATAAGCTATATGAGGTGACACCTTAGGAACTCTATTCTATCTCTCTCTCTCTCTCTCTCTCTCTATATATATATATATATATATATATATATATATATATATATATAGTTAGTTAGTTAGTGAATTCGTAAAATGGTGAAGAATGGGAAGGTTCGAAAGTCATAAAATTCAGCCAATAGAAATCATCCAAGTATTCCTCTCAGAATCATTCCTAAACATTTTTTTCTATAGTTCTATCATGAAAGCTTCAAACACCTACAATCTAATCACTGGCCTTGCGTTGAGTATGGGTTTTGAAGTAATGTAAGACTAAACAATGCACCACAAGTATTTTGTAATCTTCAAAGTTCAATGTAAATGCCTTTGAAATGTGAACCATTTTAAAATTTAAAAGCCCTGATTTTTCGATCGGAAAAGGTACTTTGAATAGAAAATAAAATCAGGATGGAAAGCTATCTAGACACTTTGAATTTGTCAGTTTGAGTTCAAAATTGATTTCAAAATTTGGGAGATTTACTCTGTTGTATTCTATTTGATCCTACAGCCCATATCAAAATTATTTGTCCTGAAGTCAAATCATAAATTAAAAATTAAAAATTTGAATGTAAGAGATGATTTTAAATCTTAATTAATTCTTTCAATTTAACCCCCTATTCAAAACTTTATCTCCCATAATATACATTCACCATCACTAGAATACGTCTTCAGAAGCTGACTAGTGTCAGGTCCAGCTGAAGAAAATGTGTCTTCATTGGGAGAACTTTGCATGTTTGGAGCATTTGTTTATTTGTGCAAATCCTATCTATAGAGGTTTCCATAATGTGTAGCCCCCACTATATCATATGAAAATGACTTTTGGGGCATAACCCATCTACGTTGGTGGCCCAACAAATGAACGATTTGGATCATCCTGTGAAGTGGGCTGTACAGTACTTTTTGAATAGTACTAGACTATACGGCCACACACCATATAAAATCAAATACAAAGGGCGGCAATATTCCCCTCCCCCCCTGCCCCGGTGGCAAATTACGCATAAGAGGAACGTGATTTGACGCCAAAAGAGTTCAAGTTGACCACTTTTCACCTCAAATCATGTTATAAGGGGAGCGTGCGTGTAATGCTGGGGAGTGAAAATATCATCTCCCCGTAGAAAATATCTTGTTACATGAAATTATGAATTACTCTCCAGTTAGGAATAATCTAATTTAATCTTGTAAATAAGCTCTCGGTGCTTTATACGAACTACAAAAATATGTTTCTTTCTGTCTCAAAAGTAGTAGAGAGTGAAACATTGAAACACTTTTGTAAGTAGTGTTTTAATTGTTTTAAGTATGATGTAGTTAGTAAAATACGATGAGAAATGGATGAATCATGAGCTATCATTCTAGATTTTAGAATTCGTTGGTATGTACTGACGAGTATTTTAGAATTTTGGATGTATATAAATACTTTTTTTTATCGTCTTTTTTATTGACATGATGATATTTTTTAAACCATTATTTCCATCCGCCATTTGTGACTTCCTTTTTTTTTTGTTTTTTTTTTTGGATATTTTTGTTTTCTTTTTTTAGCTAAACGTATTGCACTCGCCATTGCGGTTTGAATTTTTTTAGATGTCATACATTTTGCTAATTAACTATGGCGTGAGCAACCCAAAGCTGCATAAGTAAGAAATGCCTACGCCAGCGTCGAGATGCGGGCATAGACCATGTCGAGTGCACTCGATATGAGTCACCACGTAGCCGATAAGTAGTATGAAGACTGCGTATCTCCAACTGCCTAAAGGCAAACGCAGCGACACCAAAACCGGAGTGACTGAATGACCTTGAGAGACCGAGGACTTAAATCCAAAGTCACACCAACGCACAAGAAACGCTTTCCAAACTCAAGCGCTCCCATGTGAGAGACCAGGGACTTCTCTTTTGAAATGGTCACATGCATCTCATCCATCAACCTACAATAAACGCTACCTTCTCGTCCACGACAATATCCTTGCGAGAAGCGCATAGTCCCAGAACTGACATTCGAGGGTATACCTCCCATGGCGCCCGCCAATCATATGATGCGTCGGAACAAAGATAGGCCATGAGCTATAGTAACCTAGAGGTTGACCCCCCACCCCCACCCACTCTAATACATACAATCGTAAACCTGAACAAGAAAGCGTGGTGAGCCAAATGGGTGTGGTCAGGAGAGCGAAACGCCGGAGAGCAACATATGTGCATCCAGGAGTCCACAAAATCCCAACCAAACAAGCCAGCATCCCTGCCCCTACCTAATTAGTACAGGCTCATGCAGACTAAGTTTCGGTCGCAGCTTTAAGATCAAAAGAGAAGATATCAACCTTCCATCTGAACCTTTTAAGGGGAGCCGTCCGATCGAAAGTTCCATCAGTCAGAAATCTTTTTGATTTTGTTTCCACAAATATAGTAATTGCAAAGCAGGGATGACTTAGAGGTTTTACTTGGCATTTGGGTATCACGTCAGCAAAATCCCTTGTTTAGGGCTTTGGATTCCCCCTTATCATTTCGCCGATTTTCTTGGCCACGTCTCTTAGGCGTGCGAGGTTTCTGAGCTGGCGAAGCCAAAAATTGGTGCCCGCCCAACGACTTAAGAAAGCAGTTTTCCGATGAGCCCAAAACTGTGCACATCGGCCATCGCCTTGAAAGAGTAGTTTTCCGACGAGCTCAACATACTATATTTGCATCATGAACTAACTGAAAATATAAATACTTGCCTTCCGCGATGGTCCCTAGCAAATCCCATACTTTTATTATTATTATTATTATTATTATTATTATTATTAACAATTGCCACCCAAAATTTTAGTCACCTTCATTAGTAGATAAATAGAAGAAGTGCCTAATTTCAATGGTGAAATACTAGCCCATCAAGTTCATTACTCTTTGAACCCATGCTTTCTCATACAAAGTTTGTTAAAGAGCACAACACATGAGCCACTTTACACAAAATTTGTAATGTACAACGCATAAAATTCTATAAATATTTTATTACATATGGGAAGCTAGTCAGCTAGTCAGCTACGTTGTTCCTAATTCTCATACTAACTGACAATTTCATTTATTCACCCCGTTTTTACTTGTGACAGCCCCCTCCAGTGTATTTATGACTACTCTTTTACACTAGCGGGGGTTGTCCCAGGTTAAAAAAAAAATGTTAAAAAGGGGATCATCTTTTATCTGGTCCCACTTATTTCGAAAGAAAAAAACCTTCTAGCCGGGCCCACGTGATGAATGGTCAAGATCATGCTGCATGTCAAGTTCGAAGGCCTAATCTGATGTACTAGAGGCACTCTCGAGATTTTCTTACCTTTTCTGCTTTTCGCTTTATTATTAATCCGAATTAAATCGGTTTTGGAATCCGACTCGTGCCTCTCTATAAATAAGGCCGGAAAACCACACTCCGCACTTACCTTTTCTCTGTCTGCATTTTCCGGCAGGTTTTGTTGTTCTCCGACCAGATTTTCCGGCAGAAGGTCGATTTCGATATCCTGATTAATAGTTTATATCTGCATTTCTTGTTCTTGATTCTTACTGCAATTTTTTGTTTCTGCATCTTATTTCAAATGAGTTGCATGTTTATATGTAGCTTTTGTTGTTTTTTTCCTTTATTTTTTGATGAGATCAAACAAACAATAGAGTTTTGTTTTTTAAATGCTTCTATGTTTTAATGTAGCTTTTGCTTGATTCATCTTCTTCAAGAAGTGCTTCTATGCACTGTTGTCATGAGCATTGTATTAACGTTTTCATTTTCTTTTCTTTTCTTTTTCTTTTTTTCTTAAAATAAAGTAACAGATTTCTCTTGATTATCTTTTTCCATGTCATGAACACTATATTAGTAACAGAGGGTTTTTTTTTTTTGAAATGAAGTAACAGAGTTTATTTATTTTTAATGCTTCCTGTATCATTTTATTGATCTACTCGTGATGCTTTCTGCATTTTCTTGCTATTGCTTCCATGTATTAATGATTCCTTCATCTTTTTCTTAATTTTTTCTGATTATTAAAATAATGAGGAGCATAACAGTTGCCATTAGAGTAGGTTTTTCCTTCCTTTTTTTGTTTGAATCTAGTAAAATGGTTTGTTGGTGAATGGTTATATGTTTTAATGCTTTCCTTATCTTTTTCCTTGATTTATCCATGATGCTTTCAGCATCTTCTTGCAGAGCTGCCTCTATTAATGCTTCCCACATCTTTTTCTTATTTATTTTCTGATTATTAGAATAACGAGGAGCATAACAATCAGCATTAGAGTGCTTCTCCGCAGCATTTCTACTAGAAGTTTTAGTTCATAATCTTGTTTTATCAGTTTTTGGGGTTTTCCTTCTCTCTCTCTCTCTCTCTCTCTCTCTCTCTCTCTCTCTCTCTCTCTCTCTCTCTCTCTCTCTCTCTCTCTCTCTCTCTCTCTCTCTCTCCTTTTTTTTTAGTTGAAATCAAGTAAAATAGTTTGTTTGTGAATGGTTTTATGTTTTAATGCTTCATGTAGCTTTTTCTTGAGATATCCGTGATGCTTCCTGCATCTTTTTGCAGATTTGCTTCTATGTATTAATACTATCTGCATCTTTTTCTTCTTTTTTTTCTTTTTTTTTTTGAAATGGTAAAATCTAAATTTATAAGAGGGTAAATCCCCATGACCGCTCTGGTCAAAAGTACAAACAGAGAAGGAAAACAAGCAAAGAGAAATCGGGAAACGACAAATCATGGAGGAAGAAAATCAAAGATCTCCAAGGATTCTTGTTATCGACTTCTGATTTTCTTCCGCACTGATATTTTTGTTTCTCTTTGTATTTCTTTCATATGTCTTTTTTTAGTTCATGTAGTCCCTTCCTTTGTGTATTGAGGGCCCTGCATCTCCTTGTTTGTTTATGCTTTCTTGTGTTTTAATACAACTACCATTGAAAAAAAAAAAGATACATGCCAGGGGATCCTCTCCCATCAAAGATCGTCACAATTATCAATGCATACACACTTGCGGTCAAATCATCTTTAGATCAGAATCAATTTTTTCTTATCTCACTTTCTGCAGAGCCGAGTCGGTTTTCTTGAACTAACTATATTAAATAATATTTCAAAAACATAAAAATAGAATGAGCAAGAAAATCATATAAATAACACAATTCCTACTAATGCAGTGTTATATACTAAAATGTTTGTGAGCTAGAGCTCATATAAGCTTATATGAGCTAGACCTCACTAACATAGGGGGCCCACATTGTTTGGATGATCCAAAGCATTCATTTGATAGGCCCTCATTTAGGTAGGGCGTGCCCAAAAATTCAGCTTCATAGGATCATCCTAACCCTTCCATTTGCGGAGGTTAAAGATGCCCAGATGGATGGGTATAAATAAACCTCTATAAATCTGCCCATCTTTAATCTCCACAAATGGAAGAGTTAGGATGATCCTATGAAGCTGATTTTTTGGGCACACCCTACCTATATGAGGGTCTATCAAATGAATGCTTTGGATCATCCAAACAATGTGGGCCCCCTATGTTAGTGAGGTCTAGCTCATATAAGCTTATATGAGCTCTAGCTCACAAACATTTTCCCTGTTAATATTATAGTTGATTTAAAAAAAATAGAAATATCTTTCCATGCGGTATTAGTTGCATACTATAGTAGTACGTGTTATATAATTATATTTATATGAATTGCATGTGAAATGTGGTAGATCCATTGTATGCAAAAATTTATATTAGTTACATGTGAAATGTAGTAGTTACTGAATTATTTCACGCTCGACAATGCATGTCACTATGTGTTCAATGTTGTTAAACCATTATGGACACTTTTTGTATTCTTTTAATGGTTTTTGAGTGTGCATTTGTGTTTATTCTAGCACTTCCTGAAGTTTCATCTTAAATGTCCATTATTTGCTTATGTTTACATTGGTTTTCATGATTTTACATGATTTCCATTGAAATTACCATTTGAAACCGACATGTTACCATTTTCGTCTCGATCAAAATGCATACTGAAACTTCAAGCAAAATGTCAGTACTTTCTGCTTTTCCATTGGAGCAGAGAGCAATGCAGCTGTATCAATGGTATGAGAAGACAAATGTAGCACATACTATATGGGAGTATTGCAATGTTAAAGTACTCCCATATATGAAATTACAACTCTAACACTCTCATATACATACCTGGTTAGATTTCATTCCCAATTGGGGGTTGTCAGAGTCAATTCACATTTTTCATGGTGGTGTTATAACTTTGCCAATGCTCAATCGTTTGCCAATCTGATGCACAATTTGAGAAATTGACAAAATAGAAGCATTGGCTTGCCTATTATTTTCTTTACTTGCTGCTTTGTTAATCGCCCTAAAAATTTCTAGATGTTCGAACTCAAACTCAGTTCAATATTGGAGTTAATTGGCTTTGCTTTACCCTCAAGAATATAAGTTGATGAATAGATTTCAGAAAGGCGAAACTTTAGCTAATAAAGCTTCCAATAAACATGGTTCCACTGTAGCTAACTTAGGTGCATTTCTGCTTTACACTAGGAGATGGCCAGATGAGATGTTAAAAGTGAGTGCAGTTTAGCACAGTTGATCTCTTGCTACTAGGGTGAAACACAATACTTGGTTGATGGAGGTAAATGCTCCAATTCTGAGTCAAAGTGAGAAGAAAATAGTATTTATGATGCATTGGGTCTTGGGGAGGATGTTACTCTATAGGTTTACAGTGAATGACCTTGCATGTTTCAAGAAACTGGAAAACATGTAGTTCCCCAATAGTTTGAAGTATATGTTCCTTGATTTAATACAGTCAGAGGATTTTTTTTTTTTGAAGTCCAAACCGAATAGTTACTGTCACAGAGGAAATTGGTCCTGTGATAAGCATGGCTTGTTACAAACATTTCCTATTGTAATAGGTAAGGGTTGTTTGGTAAGGGTCGAATTTCAGGAATTTCGGTCAAAATTTCGGAGAAATAATGACGTAAGAGGAAGTCATATAGATTTTGTTTCGGTGGGGATGGAAATAGAAATAATTTGGTCATTTCGGGGAAATTTAAAACCATGCCTGCTTTCTTCTCGAGATATTATTGGGCTGTACGATGACTAACGTTAGCAGTTGTATGGCCTTGCAGCATGTTTTTTTTTTTTTCTTAAGTATGTTCTTGTTAGAAGGTGTATATGTGCCTAAGGGCACTTTAGTCCTTGTACTCTTTCTTTTATATTAATACGTAAGTGAGGGGGAGCTTCTTCCAATTTTCAATATATATATATATATATCACATAATTTAAATTGGATTGTTAATTGGCTGGTAGGTGAGAAAATGGATTTGAATGAAAAGGTAATAGTGAAGTTCCATTGTAGTTTAAAGTATCCATTTTTTTATTTAAGTCCTTGAGGGAAAATTTGTTCTTTAATAAGGGAGGCAAGTTACAGATATCCTTAGGTGCTTTCGTAACCCCTTTTTATCATCAGACAGTAGGGTTAAGTCATTCATGGCAAGCTTAACATGAAAGACTATATTGCAAAATGGGTCCCCACTATCGATATTGCTTGTTTTTGTTGTCATTCTGATCTGGAATAGGTGTTCCATTTGTTTTTTAGATGTAGTTTCTTGGCTTGGATCCAGTTCGTTCTTAAGTTATAATGGAGGGTAATGGATTCTCTCTAAGTTCATAGGAAAGGGCCAAATCTCCATAACCATTCATATAGCCTTTACCTCCGCCAACTTTCATATATGAAATAAAAGAAACTCCCATATTTTTGACAAGAGGGCTTCTCATAAGTGCCTTGTTCTCCACATTATTCTTGCTGATATCCTTTCTAAAGTACTCAGAATTTCCATACTTTACGAGTGAAGCTTGTTTGAAGAATTTGATTTGTGCCATAAATCCTATCCAAAAGTATGTCAAGTATTGCAGTTGGATCAAGCCGCATGCCATTACTATTAAGATGAACTCTAATGCTTCTTTAGAAGACGGTGTCAAGGATGTTGGTGGCATTCTTAGAGATGATAAAGGTGATTATGTTTTTGCTTTCTCTCAAGAAGCTACTGGTTTCAACATTGGCATCCTTGAATTAAAGGCTATTAAATTGTGCCTTCTTTGGGTCTCCAATTTGAATAGTTGGGTAGTGACTTGTTCTTGGACATGAAAGTGGATTTGAACAATAAGGATTGTGATGGGGACCATCAATCAAAGAGAAAATTTAAAGGGGCCCACACCCAATTAGCGTCCCCAACACTAAAGGGGACGTACATGTCTTATTTTGTTTTCTTTGTGTGTCTAGGAGTCGTCCAGGATTAATATGACTTGTAGTGTAATTTAAGTTATATATTCTATTAGCAATTGATGTAATTAGGATTTACTTTTAGTGGATTTCTATTTCTTAGTTTTAGTTAGTCTTTTAGTGAAAGTTATGTTGGGGTTTTCTTTATTTAAAGAAGTGAATTGTACACATAAGCCGCAGAAAAAAGTTTTATGAGAATTGAATGTGAGCTTTAGCCCCAATTGCTGACTGGATTCTTGGTGTGTTTATCAAGAAATTCCTAGAACCAAGGTAGATTACTTGGATTATCTTTACCATTCCCTAGAAGCAAGGAATTCCCTTCTTTACTATTGCTTGGATCCTTACAATGTAGGTTTCTCGATTTTTTATATCATCAGTGTTAGAATATGTGGGATCCAACAGTTAGATTGGGTTAAGATCTCACCGTTGGATCATCTTGGAGGTTGATTAGGTAAGCTGGGTAAACGAGGCAACTAGATAAATTAGGCAAGTGGATTAGAAGAGACAAGCAAGAGAGATTAGGAAAGTAGATTTGATTAGGATTATTTCCTTCTATAATTATCTTGATTCCATTCCATGTTTATCATGTGAGTGCTCTATATAAGCACACATTGATCTTCTTGTAAATGTATCCAAGTTTAGTGAAAATCTTTGATTTTATCAACTTTATCAATCAGTTTATTTCCCTCCTTCAAATCTTGTATTGTGAGTTCTTATTCCTTGATTCTTCACCAAGTTTTGTTTTTCAAACCCATGGTTTCACCTGTGATTTGTTTTCCTTTTTTTTTTCCTACAATCTTATTTCCAATCTAAAATGGCAGTGTCTTACCTGTGGTCTGTATCCTTTTTCTTTATTCTTTCCCACTCGGTAATTCAACATGCTCTACTATCATGATCCATGAGCTTCTGGGCTTACTACTTTCTATTGCGTGATTGTTATTACTCTACGTGAAGTAATAACGATTTTTACCAAAGAAGGTTCACAATTCCATTGTCTTCTAACACTCATGGTGCTCTGCAAACAGTGAGGCAGGTTGACTGGCTAGACCTGGAATTGCCAGAACAGGATTGGAGATTTTTTACTTTCACCCCCTTGACTTATGCTGTATTTTCCTTTTAGTCTGGCTTAGTTTGTACTTGACCATCTCGGACCCCGGGCCTCACCCTTTCCTTTCTCTTTTAATATAATCTCATTACTGTTGAAAAAAATGTACTCACTCTGCCCTTCTTTTGGTTTTTTCTATAAAAAGTTGAGATCGTGGTCATGCAAGCTAAAGTTCAACTATGCTCTGGCTTGTGAGGGGGTTCTCTTAAACCAGCCCATTCTCAATCATTCTAAGAATGCCAATGTACCACTACCATGGCGCATGACCTTTCCAAGCTCAACTTATAAGCTATGATTAGTCCATGGTTCTGTGTATATAATTATGATACATATAGATTACTTTGCATGATTTGGCTCAAGGATTATTGCATAATTACACCAAACAAACTCTTCTCTCACTTTCTCTTCAGAAAGGCCTAACCCTTATGTTTTGAGATGAAAAGTGCGAAAAAAGGCTGAGACGGTCAAGAAAGCTGAAAGCAAGCTTTCCAAAAAAGGAAAGGAACTGACGGAGTGAACAAAAACCGGCAAAGAAGGAGAAACCAGGAAAGGATCATAACAAGCCTAGGATGGAGATTTTCATGTGACCTTGAAAAATAGATTTTTTTGTTCTTAAATAGTTTCCTGGATCTTTCTAGAATCTCCCATGGCTAATCACCTCTCCCTTACACCGTTCTTGTATTGGGTGCTAGATCAAATTTTCCTAATCTCTTGCATTTGCAATCTAAGACTATATCATCGTCTAATTGGCTTTTGCATGATCATAAAATTGGTTAGAATGGTACAATGTATGAGATTTGTTTATCATGATTAGTCTTCAGTGGCATATTAGAGATTCCTTACTGGAGCAATCATTTTTTATCTTGATTATTCTTGAGGGTATGCTAGAGATTCTTTATTTGAGAAATTCAATTCTGTATCGGCTTGTGTTTAGGTGGGTTTGGTGTGGTTCTAGTAGTTTTTATTTATTCATTTAAGTTTCTTTTCAAATTGATGATGCAGGAGTGAGGCTTAAATATTGCAATGGATTCGAGAAAGGGGAAGGGCATTGCTCCAGAGTACGGGCATTCTTATGAGGGTTTTGGTTCTGACAGCAACAGCCCCAAGCTTGATCAGCAAAATCAATATGTGGCAGATCTGAATGAATATCAAGATGATAAATGGGAAGTCGTTGGCAAAAAATCCAGAAACCGATCTACGAAACAATGGGGATCCTCGACCGCTTCCCCTAAAGCTTGGGGTCATCAGGTGTCGCAAAAGCCGAGCATGGCTCATAGTAGTGTGCCAGGAAAGGGTTCTGGCAGAGGAAACACAAGGTCTCAGGGTAGTAGGGCTTGGGAGTCTTCCTACATGGCACCACCACCTGCCGCAGCTCCACCTCTTCAGCGCGGGTGGCAATGGGGTGCTAGAACTGGAAAACAAAAGGATATCATGTCAAACCTTATTCCTCAGGGGTCTATCGGAGAAGATTCCGAATCCGACAATGCACACAACCATTCCGATGATGTTTCTGATGCTGATGACCTTGGAGTAGACACTGACGATGATACGCTAAATGACGACTATGACTCTGATGCGAGTCAAAAGAGCCACGAGACCCGGAAGAACACCAAGTGGTTCAGGAAATTTTTTGAGGCGTTGGGTAATTTTACCATTGAACAGATTAACGATACAATGAGGCAGTGGCACTGCCCAGCATGCCAAAATGGCCCAGGTAGTATTGACTGGTACAAGGGTCTACAGCCTCTGATGTCACATGCGAAGACAAAGCGTGCCACCAGGGTGAAGCTACACCGAGAATTTTCCCAACTTTTGGATGAGGAACTGCAACGGAGGGGAGCCTCTGTAATACCAGCGGGTGAAGCATTTGGTAAATGGAAGGGTCTGCATTCTACGGTATCTGATCATGATATAGTTTGGCCTCCTATGGTTGTTATCATGAATACAAGACTCGAGAAAGATGAAAATGATAAGGTACTTATGATTTGTTTTTATCACGGCTCATTATTTTACATTAATGTTCCTTGTAGTATGGAAGTTCTGAATTGTTGTATGTATGCCTATTCTATGATCAGGTTATATTACATATTTCCTAATCTTGGCATTTTGACATACTTAGATTTGATCAGTTATAGTTATACTAGCCTGTAAAATTCTCAGTTGAAAACCTTGATGAGAACTCAAAGCTCATAGGTTAAGAAACTCAAAATACTTGGACTTGATGAAGACCCATTTGTGAGCTGTGAATTCAGTCAAGTGCCTCAAGTTCATTCTTTTTTTCAAACTTTGAAAAGCTTTGGCTTTAAACTGTAGTGTGGTCAACGAGGTCGTAGATACTGTTGCTAAGGATGGATACTCTAGACCATTTTTGTTTGAGTGGGGCCAAATGTTCCCATGTCATAGTTATGTGTTATGTGTTTTGTGACTGATGTGACTCTCCTCATGGAAGTAAGAAAAAACCACTCTTCATTTTCTTGATTACTCAATGCAGATTTTTTATACACCTGATGAAGTTTCCCTATCACACGGATACTTTAGAATACACAGGTATTCATGTTTGATAGTTCATTTAAAGTTAGAAGCTGTACTCATGGCATATCTTCTTTTTTTTCTTTTTCTTTTTTGAATAGTACTCATGGCATATCTTGGTATTATGGTTTTCTTTGTTTCTTGAAATAAATCCATTTACTTTCTTAACTGAACCCAATCCCTAGAAAACATCAAAAACTATATCTTTTCAAGCTATATCTTTTCTAACTAAACTTTTAACTGGGTCTCTCTGCACCCATCCCTAGAAATCTATCAGGCTTCCTGCTGCTTGACTCATTGATGAATACAATATATTTATCATCTGGTACCTTACCTTTCATTCGTTAGTCAGTTTCCTTTGCAATCATCTTCTCCAGATATGTCTCTACTTACTTCTTCCATAGGAACATCTTTTTGTATCTTTATAGAGACTTATGCACACGTTTATGTCACGGATTAGGTCTGATGCATGCGAATCTTAATTGGATTTGAATCCAATATGGTGTGGATGATGTTTCTAATGACATTCTCTTAATGTTTTCAGCTTTTAAGAAATTTTGTTATGTTGATCTGAGGGGCATTCGTTAGATATATTGTTGTTTATAAATAATAGTACTTTTTGACCTTTGAACTTGTGTCAAATCGGTTCTCTGGAAAAGATTGTATATGGGTTTTAAGATTCAGTCAAAAATGGAATGGGGCACAGTTGAATGTTGATGATTTTAAGTAGGTTTATTGTATGGACTATGGATTTAAGGTAATTAAAAGGAATACCAAGTAACATGAATGGTCTATGGTGTTCATTACTAGCATCTCAATGTTAGAATTAACACACACGATATTAGTATGATGCATACATAAGTTTGTTGTGGTGTATCTTTTAACCAATGGGCGTCCTGTAATTAGTGCAACTTACTATATAAGCTAGTGCAACTTATTAATGAAATAGCATAATACAAATCCCACGATTTGTGGGATCCTCTCCCCTTTTCATGTCTTCGTATTTCAATCTCTTCTCTCTGATACGTAAGATTGCAGGCGATGTTTTTTTTACACTCAATTCCATGATGCTTGAAATCAACTGAAATTTGATTTAAATGTCAGAATGTGGTTATCACTTCTCACATTTTTAGTATCTTGTATGTTTTTATATTAAATTTCCACATGATTAGGAAGTCATTACAGTTTATTATCTGATTTTACAAGTCAAATCTATCTGGACCTTCTATTAATTTAGGGAAATGATTTCTGCGCCAAAGTGTTTTGATAAACACGCGCTCCACTTGTTTGTCGTGTAGTATTTAAAGGGTTTTAAGAGCTTTTTGAGAACTGTAATATCGTCTGACATCCCTTTAAATACTACGTGACAAACAAGTGGAGCGCGTGTTTATCAAAACACTTTGGCGCAGAAATCATTTCCCTTAATTTATTATCCATATCAGTTTTTAAGACTAACGATATTATCTTAATGCAGCCATGGTTTTTTTTTTTTTTTTTTGAATGGTAATGCAGCCATGGTTATTGTTCCCTAAGATTATGTTAAATATGAATCAAGAATGGTAGATTTGAATTTGACTTGTGTAAATATGCCGACCTTCTATTGAGTTGCACAGTTGAACTTGTTTATTAGGAACCTGGTTTCCGAGTCAAATCCAAAATTTTGATCATTGCCACTGAATCTTAATTGTGAAGGCTTTCATGTTTTATACTTTGGTACTGAGCGTTTAAATTCTTATTCATTTGTTTTGTATTTTAATATGGTAACTCTATTGTGTTCTATGTTGGACATAAAATTCAGTGGATAGGCATGGGAAACCAAGAACTAGTAGACTATTTTAGCTCATATGACGCTGTAAAGGCTCGGCATTCCTACGGCCCTCAAGGGCACCGTGGAATGAGCGTTCTAATATTTGAGGGTTCACTGATGGGCTATTTAGAGGCTGAGCGTCTGGACAGGCATTTTTCAGAACAAAGAATGGATAGGGAAGCTTGGGAACGTCATCCAGTTCTATTTTATCAAGGGGGACAACGCCAACTGTATGGATATATGGCTTGCAAAAAAGACTTGGATTGCTTCAACCAGCATTCTCAAGGTATATTTTTTTTAAACAATTTTGATCATTTGGATTTGACGTAACTTGGAACATGGACAAACCTATGTTGGACACTGACATGGAGGCATCTGAAACACAAAGTAGATCGATGACTTATATCCACATTCAAAAGAGATCGATCTTCAGATTGGACATTAGGATTTTTTTATAGATTTGGGTTTTTTGCCTTGCCCCTTCCATGGTGGCCGGTCCCCACACATGCATGATTTGGGTTGATGCGCCACATGATCTGATTTAGTTTAGAAAACTGATATGAAGTAAAAATAGTGTTTGATGTTTTAAAAAAGATTTCTAAATTGTGGAAACATTATTTATTTATTTTATTTAGAGTGCTGCTAAGGAGACCGAGAGTGCAACCTAGAGTGGAACCGAACAAATCCCTACGTGCCACATGGCATGTGTGAAGGAACAAATCCCTACATGCGACATGGCATGTGAAGGGTAGTTTTGCCATTTAATAAAAAAAGGCAAAAAATCAGGAACCAAGATCACGTTAAAGCCAAAAAATCAGGAACCAAGATCATGTTACGTGTGAATAGGATATTTGTTCGATTCCACTCTCGATCTCCGTATCATTATTCGTTTTTTTTTAAATTTACTTTTGTAAGAGAAAATGCTTCTTGTTATTGTTTATTGATTCTTAGGTAAATCTAAGCTGAAATTTGAGATGAGATCGTACCAAGAAATGGTTGTGGGCCCAATGAAGCAAATGAGTGAGGATAATCAGCTCTTGACCTACTATAAGAACAAGGTTGTTAGACAACAACAGCGCTCAAGAGCTCTTGAGGAAACTGTGGGCGTGATGAGCAGACAACTCCGTATTGCTAATGAAGAGAACAGAATCGTGAGGCAGAGGACACAAATCCAACATGAGGAAAACAAGGAAGAGGTATTATCAGAACCTAAAAATCAATTTCAGTAATACAAGCAACTCAAAAACTTTCCTTAGTTTGCCCAAGCCTCAAACGCTTGGGCAATTTTTTATACAGTTCTTCCTAGTTTTTTTTTTAAATGATGGATTTTTTCAAAAGATTGGATGGACTGGATTTTAAGGACTGGCCTTAATGCCATTTTCCAACATCCCTTTATGCTGTGATTCCTAATTTTTGTTGTCTTCGTACCTGCAGTTATCTCTTTATTTTTAAACTTTTGCTAGTGTCCATCGCAAAAGTCATTTGGCGGCTGGTCTGTCACATGTTAGACCACCTAACTCGTGAATGGAGACAAAAGCTGTTGTCTTCATTCAAGAGGTGGCTGGTCTGACATGAGAGAGACGAGTTGCGAAATGCCTTTTGTGATGGACCCTAGCGAATCCCTATATATATATATATATATATATCACTTACATTTCATAGATTTGAGCATATGTGAGTTTTTATTGCTATTCAAAAAGAAAAAAAAAACAAGTGATTTTTTTTTTTAATCTTTTTTGTATTTCTGTTCTTACAATTGCTAGTTGTGTTTCGTCTTCTATGTACGGATTATTCTAAATATTTGGCAGCATTCTTTGGTTTAAGATCATGTAGAAATATCCATGCTAATTTGGTATTTATGTATTTCACATTCTTCTTCAAAATCTACATAAGATAGATTTGGGATATAAGAATCATCTTTTTATTAACGAAGCACTAGTGGCCAGAAGACCCAAGCTTACCCGAAAAAAAAAAGCCTAATTTAGGGAATTGCTAGCAGCACCCCATTCTTTTGATAATGGCACTCTTTGCTTTAAGTACTTATTTGATCTGCTTTTGATATTTTTTGGGAATTGTAACATCCTTCAATAGCTAATTAGTGAAGTGCCATATTAGAATAAGTATCTTCTTCGTAGTAGAGACGAATTGGGGCTACCTTTCTCACCAAGCAATGCTTTTAAAAAAAAAGTGCCAGATTAGAATAGCAGTGCCATTATCAAAGCAAGGGAGTACAGAATCATTTCCCCTAATTTATATTGCACACTATGTACATGTCAATAATATATGAATGTCAAAAAGTCTAAGTTCTAAAGCATCTTTTGCCTGTAAATTTCTATAACATCATAAACAAAATGTCTGGAGACAATCAACAAATGATGATTACTTCCACGGTTGGAATAAATACGGATTCACTCCACAATCTTCTCTCCAACATTACAATACAAATAGAAAACAGAATTCGCATAAAAAAAAAAAAAAAAAAAAAAAAACCCCGAAACAAAAATCAAATAATGATGCCAATGCTATAACTATCAAAAGAAAATGCACATGGATATTCCCAAAAAAAGAAGATAAGAAATTGCCTCAAAATTCAAATATGAAGGAAATAGCCCTTTGAATGCAAGGGAAATCCACCAACGGCCCCAAAAATAATGAAGGAAAAAAAAAAGGAAATTTGCCGTCAATCTATGCTGGGGTGTCAACCAATAAAACGATAGGTTCAAGTTCATTGCACATTCAAGAGGATGGAAGGATTTGACGCCAACTGCACCAAGATCCAGTCCAAAGGGGAAAGCACTGTTACCTAATGAAGGCTTTGCTGGGATAAAAGTAATGAAGAAGAGTAATAGTCAAAAGTTAAGGAAAATTTTGTGTTTTTCCCCATATATAACAACTCAAAAATAACCCCTTATCTATGTATCTTGACCATCTCGGCCTTCTTTTTGCAATACAATTGGCGATCGTTCAAAAAAAAAAAAAAAAAACTCAAAGTAACCCTAATAAGTCACACATAGACTTCTAATGTAATCTCACTTACTAATTTAACACCAACTTGGTTGAAAAAGCAAACAAACTAATGTTAACATGCCAACTACTGTCAAATAAAATTAATAAAATAAAAAGGAAACTACTGATTGGCTATGGTAGCCCACCTATTATATATTTTTGTTGGCCTTGTACTTGAAAACAACTTGGGTAGAAACAGTGAGGAAAGACTTGTTAGGTAGGAACATAACAGATAACATGACCTTGGATAGGATAGAATGGAAAAAAATGATCCACGTAGAAGAACCCAACTAGAACCAAGATTAGAGCCAGGTAGATTCCTTTTACCTTCTTTATGAATTTTTCTAAAGGATTCATTTAGCCGACCCCAACTAGTTTGGGACTAAGGCTTTGTTGAGTTGAGCTGAGCTGAGCATCTGTTCTTGAGATTTCTCCTTTATCTTTAATTGTTTTACTTATTTTTTCTTTGCTAGATGGATTCAATCGAGCAATTCTTCAAGGAGAAAGTAGCCATTATTCACGTAGGCTTGGAAGACAGAGAGGACGAGTTTGAAAAATCATTGCAGGAACAGCTTGAGAAAGCAAAGCAGTCAAATGCCGGTTTGGGAAGCACTGAAGAATGGAAACTCAAGTAATGAAACTGTTCAACACCTTCACGTGAATGAATTGTTGGAAATTATTTACTTCATTTTCGGGAAAAAAAAATTCCCTCCTAATTTATTCACTTGGATTTGGGCCCAACTTGTACCGAATTGGGTGGGAATTTTTTATTTTAAAAGAAAAAAATTTGAAAATAGTTCCCCTTTTTCATAATTTCTATAAGGCTTGGATTTCCAGGAAACTTTTCCCTTTCAATGGATGCCAAAATGGCTAGGCACCAGAAGAATCAAAATGACAACAAATATTTTTCAAAAACTTTATTTTCCATCTCATTTTGCCAGTGACACGTCGCCCACCAACAAGTGAATCAAAATCAAAACAATTAGTCATTGAATTGTGGGTGTCGTTTTTCCAAAACTTTTGGTCATCCGAGTTCTTCAAATTATTTGACCCAAGTTAGAAATGCTATGTTCTTCTTGGTTGTCGCTACTTATATTTGTTTCTTATATGTATTGCTCTTGTGAAATGCCATTACAGGAAAAAAGAGATTGAAAAGTTTATCCTTACCCAGTCAAAGGATATTGAAGAGTTTGAAGCAGAAAGAGAGGAGGTGATACGGGCGCATGAAAGGAAGAAGAATGAACGGAGGCGCAAGTATCTGGAGGAAGAGGTGGAACTTGAGAGAGAATTTAAGGAAGCACTTACTCAACTTATGGAGAGCTATGCCCCTCCCCCCCCCTGAACCTTCTTCCAGTGGCTGAAAAATGGTTTGATAAATTGCTTCTCTTTTGGGTTTTGATTCTCCTTATGATGGTAAATGGTATCTGAAAACTGAGCATATTTGCTGCTTATATAGCAGGAAGTAGACTTTTAACAGAAGGTTTCATACATAAAAGAATTAAATACATAGGGGATTTGATTGAAAATGGTGGTTCTAAACTTCTAATGGCTGTTTTTTATAGTTAATTTGATACCTATACTCTGAAAAACCAGAATTGATTTCATGGCTTTACAGCCAACTTCTCTAATTTGTTTTGGGGTTCCTTGTGATTTCTTGGACTTACCAAAGGAATGCTTTAAGTAGTGTGTGACCTCATTGTATGGCATTTTGGGTCCCATCTTAGTTTGATCTGAACCGTTCATTTTAAAGGCCTTAACTTGGACTCATATGGCCCAAAAATTACACTAATTATGCTATACTAATGTTGAAAATTGTACATGCAATGGTTTATATTCAATTGGATATTAGGATTACATTGATTGGCGTGAACATCAGACCAAAGGCTTATAAATGAACGGTCCAAATCAAAGATCTGATCTGTAGACTTTTACCTATTGGATGTAGACCACTGATCATTTTGCGATACTTTCCGTTTATCTATTAGGCCTAACCCCCAGATGGTTCTTGCACACGATGGTTTGAGCAATCCTCACGCTCTGATCTGTGCTCTCTTTTTAAAACTTCCCTTAAATTTTCCAGGATCCTTCGATTGAGTAGATTTTTATGGTGTGCACACAAAAAAATGAACGGTCTGGATCATTGAATTGTTTTTCTTACATGTATTTTAAGATGCTGCTCAAAATAGGGCTGGACACGATACTTCATTCTTATAATGATATCTTTAAAATTTGTCATTTTTGAAAAAAAAAAAGTTCCTCAAAAATAGAAGGCAAGTAAAATGCTAACTACTTGTGCTGGGATTTTTGCCGAAAATATAGTGTTTTTTTCCAATTTTTGCGGGGAAGGGAAAATATAAAACTTGGAAAAATGGGCTGAAAGCGATTTAATTGTTAGAGATTAAATTTGTCATTTGACAGATTATTATGGTGGAATGCAGACTGAGTTCAAAACCACATTTGGACTGTTTGAAAGATTAGGGATGTTTGTTTGGTATTGATTTTGCAAAATGAGGATTAATGGCAAAGACTAGGGACGTTTATTTGGTAATTGTTTGGATACGGGGAATTTAGAATCTTGGATTTCATCCGAATCGTAGATGGGAGACGGAGAGGAGGAGAGACCAGCCATCATTTTCTGTTTTCTGGAATGGAAACTTCCAATAGTCTCATGATAAGAGCATTTTTATTTTCTTTTTCATTTAAAATTTATTGTGATGTGATTAAATAACACCAATTCCAACGGCTTAAGCTTCTGGAGTAATTGGTTGTTCCACATGGTATTAAAGCAGAGGTGATGAGTTTAAAAATCCTTGATATTAAAAGTCCACATGCAATGGCCAACTCAAAGGCAGGGCATGTAAGCCAACACTAAGAAGAGGGGTCACAACCTAGGGAAAGTGTTGAAGTCTAATGATTAAATAACACCAACTCCAACGGCTTAAGTTTTTGAGTAATTGGCAGTTTGACATGATGGGGTCATGACTATGAGTGTTTGTAGAGAAGGATATCGATTGTACGAGATTTACTGTTAACACCTTCCAAACATGTAAGCAAGAATGATACATGCATGGTATCCTAAAGAGAAAAGCATGTGTCCTGAATATTAATCCAACTGGTTCATTCAGTCGCCACTTTGTTGGGGTCCTGGGGAGCTCAAATACATGTGACCATTAATGACAGGCCATTGACATTTCACCTAACAGTATGAATATTATGACTTCAGAAGGCCTCTAGCACAACCAACGTCAAAATCATAGGTGTACTCACATTAATCCTTAGTAGTTAGTACCGTTCGATCAAACATCTACACCCCTAGAAAAGGAATTTGTATTGACCAAGGTACATTAACCAAGGTAATACTAAATCGTTCTCAATACCAACCTTAGATATCCACACTCCAACTTTACGTCATGCACCTAAAAAAGAGTAGTGTAAATATTAGAATTCCCTTAGTGCATGATCTAGAAGATGCGACCCCAATGTTACAAACTCTGATATACTTGACTAATGTATTTTCACCATCCTATTCAGAGGGGTAATCAACATTCTGCATTCCCTCAATAATACCTTTCATCAATTCTGATCTTAATGTATTTCAAATCATCCGAGTATTCCTCTCAGAATCATTCCTAATCATTTTTTTTTTCTATAGTTCTATCATGAAAGCTTCAAACGCTTACAACTTAATCATTGGCCTTGTGTTAAGTATGAGTTTTGAAGTAATGTGGACTAAACAAATCTCATACTAAAATTTTACATGCCAATTTTGCAATACAAGCCTCAAACAGAGTTTATTTTTAGTTGTCGAACATTTTTTTATTTTATTTGACAGTTGGATGAATCCGATTAACTCAAATAGACGGTTAAGATCAACCAAAAGTGGGACCCACATGGCCGTGAGCATGTATGAGAATGATGGGCCCACTCAAGTTTTGAAGGTCCTGATTTATCAGCCATATCGGACACTCTTCCCGATACATATTTATAGCAATATTTAAAGATGAGAAATTATATGATGCCCGACCTTCAAGATATAAAGGACGGAAGGAGACAAAAAACTGCTGCCTTGGTTTTTAAACCAAAGAAAAGTAAAAAACAGTAGGAGAGAGATTTTGTCTCTATCAGCCCTCTATTTTAACAGTCGGGCATCATATAATTTCTCTTTAAAGACATAGGTGTCTTTGTGTTGTAATGGGTCCTACATGGGGGCACCGCCAGAATGTCACGTGACTAAATAATGTGTGGTTGGGCCTCTAGTGAGCCCGAACTCTGGCGCGAGTAGAGCACATTTTACAGATAGCCACGTGTACGGTGGTAAGCTAGTGATGAGAGTGAACCCACCTTGATTCATGGTAACGAACTCAATCGATATCACTTTTCTTTTATCGTGCATTTTCCTTCTCCTTTTGATTTTTCTATTCACGTGAGATTAAAAACGAGTGCCGGACAAGAAAAAAATAATTATTAACCTTATTCTCCCTGACTCCTGACTTGGAGCAGAGCTATCATCTGCCTTGTGAAAAACCTTATCCTGTGGGACCCAACAAAATAATAACATAGTAAAGGGAAACGACTCATTTGCCCTTTTCACACCCCTTTTAGTGTAGTCAAAACTCAAAACTCAAAAATACACTAAAGAGGTTGGCCCAAGGAAGAAACAGGGGTGAGTAAATCACGTCTATAGTAAATTTTATAATGACACGAATATATTATAATAAAAAGGGGAATGATATATTTGCTGTCGGTTTTTACTTGGGACAGCCCCTCTTATAGTGTAAAAGAGTGCTAATATGAAATAAATACAATCTGTCCTGAGTAGAAATAGGGTGGGAATATATCAGTTCCCTAGAAAAAATGAAGAAAATGTGAAGCTTTTTCCTTGCCGGTATATCACTGGCCAGACTCTCTGCCTGCTCCAAGGCAGACATATAATAAATGCATCGGCCAAACCAAACGGTCGCCGTCAATCGGCCGTCAA
The DNA here is from genome assembly GCF_043159265.1 of Tasmannia lanceolata. Classification (NCBI taxonomy): domain Eukaryota; kingdom Viridiplantae; phylum Streptophyta; class Magnoliopsida; order Canellales; family Winteraceae; genus Tasmannia; species Tasmannia lanceolata. The sequence continues at coordinate 2,922,020 of NW_027518731.1, read as the reverse complement.
AAAGTGAGGAGAGTCGTGTAACGGCGTCAAACCTCCTCTTTGCACGCATTCAATACTTCGCCGTCAAAAAAGTAAGTCCCCGCTATATATGTGCAAGTTCAGCGCAAGACGTGCTGTTAAACTAACCCTGGTTTGATCCCGTGCTCCACCGATTTAACCGCTACCTGACTCGGGTTAAGTCGAAATGAAATTACTAAAATACCCTTTTTCATTAATATTTCAGAGGAGTGAAATAATACATGCACCTCTTGTTTGATAATGGCACCCCTCACTTTATTTGGACGGTTCAGATCATTTAATACTTAACAATTGATTAAAAAAAGTGTCCATAAAGAAGGGAATGAGGACTTCCGTTGTTAATTTGAAAGATGCTAAAAGGTTAGTGGTGGTTAACAACTAATTTTTAGAGCCTGCTTGTGCCACACACATGTAATCTGATCCGTTGATTTGACTCATGGCCTTATATCGGGGAAAATGCCGTTGAGATTACTTTGATCGGATGATCATATTCTCTTGATCCGTCAAGGTAAGTTTAGGGTTCTACCCAAAAAACTTCAACCGTTGATTTTGGCTGCCGCATGGGATGTCTGCTCGACAAGGAAGCAAGAGCGTGTGCATTTGATCATGATGTTTTACAAGATCAACTGTATAGATTGATCGCACCAGTTCAGATCATTTCATCTCTATGGAAATACCCTATAAAATGAACGCAGTTCATCATCTTAGCGTCATGTGGTGGGCCCAGATCAAGCTTCCCAAATTTATGGTTTTTCATAAAGTTGTTTGAAATTCTTTTTATAAGAAATATCCAAAAAATGTTTCATGGATATCTTATTAAAATTCACCATATTTGGACTCTTTGAAGATTTGACTTTTATTGAAAATTTTGACAGTGGAAGGTAGAAAATTGTACATGTGGGCCCATCCATTTCGATGATCCCAGCCCTTCATATTTTATCATTCAACAAAGACGGCTGTGTCACAAAATCTCCAACATTGGATTATTATAAGAAGGGTAAAAATGCAACGATCCACATTCAAGTACCCTCGTGGGTCCCAACAGGTACGGCTTGGATAATTCAGGAAGTCAGTACTAATTTTTGCCTATGAATATTTGCATTTCTTAGACTCTTTGGATGTATGGAAAACTTATTTTTCATTTTCTTGTCAAAATTGAAAATTTTCAATACGCTGCATTGCTAGACGAAAAATAGTTGCAAAATAAAATTTGTTTTATATCCATTATACATCTAAACAAAGGGAGATGATATTTTCAACCCCCTTGCATTACGTGCACACCCCCCTTATGACCTGATTTGACATGAAAAAGTGGGCAACTTTATGTCAAATTACGTTATAAGGGGGGGGTGTGCAAGTACTGCAGGGGGTGAAAATATCATCACCCTTAAACAAACTTAGCTCTTTTTTTAAAGAAAATTTGCAAGCATGCTACACACTGGATTGTTTTTCCATGAAATTTTTTTGTTTGAGTTTGTGACCACTGATTGTAAGCCCCCCAACAGGCACACAATCGGTTATCACAATCTCAAACGAACTCGGCAATAGTAATTGCTTATTTTTAGGGAGAGGTATCATCATTATAAATTCAAGGCAATCTAACCATAACGTTAATGCTGGTGCCCAAGTTATTTTTTTTTTCACGAGTAATCAACCAACAGAAAAACAAGAAATTGTAGAAAACGTTTTCGTTTTCAAACAATTTTCAGAAAATTCCTGCAATGTTTTAGACCATAAGTGAAGGGATTTCATTTTCCACATTAACATATTCCTAGTCTAGCGAAAAGTTTCTATTCAAAAAAGTGTCCGTTGTCTGTATTTTATGACAAAATAGCCTTTGGGTAAATGTATAAATGATGATAACGGTATCTTTCTGCGAAAGAGAGATATGATATGGTATTAACAGGGGTATATTTGTCCTTCTAAAAGGACGGAACACTACAATATGTGTGTTCTCTTTCCAGGTCTACTGAGATTCTAAAAGGCTATAATGGATATGGTATTTCAGTAAGTTTTTGGCCTACCAGGGGTATTTACGAAAATGGTATAAAAGGAGTACTTTAATGTTGTGTTTTTGGTCTTTTTTGGGGGACTTTTCCTTTGCGCGTGGAGAGGAAGCTGGTAGGGATACTAGGGCACGCTTCGGACAAGGGTACAAGGAAGGGGGTGCGCGTATAAAATAGAGGGGGCGCGCACTACGTACTAATCGACGATCGCCTTCCTTGAAAACCCGAGAATTCGGTCTCGAAGCTGAAAAAGAGGCAGCGAAAGCGATTTTACAGGCCCTTGTAGGATTTCTAGGGCAAATCCGCTTAAACATCGAACAAGTTCCCCTAATTCCACTTTCAGACATCGATCTGATTTGGCGGTGTTTCGGCGATTACGATAAAGATCGAGCACGTTCTTAAAGCTGAGGCGGATTTCTGGGGTTTGTGGTGGAAAATAGTGCAGAAAAGGTGCGGATTCTTCTTATTGTGAAGGAATTTTATTTTATTTTTTTTTAAATTTCGGTTGGAGAGAAGAATCTAGTGATCTGGATATGATTTAGGTTTCTGGTAAAGATCGAGCATGTTCTTGAAAGCCGAGGCGGATTTGGTGGGAATAGTGCACAAGACGTGCGGATTCTTACTATTGTGAACGAATTTTGTGGTTTTTTTCTTCTTATTGTAGTGATCTGGGTATGATTTAGGGTTTCTGGAGGAGAATCACGTGGAGACATTCAGTATCGAAGGAGGAATTTTGCGATCTAGTATGTTGATGATAGAGACCTGAGGGTTTTAAGTCTAGTGAGAAAGGTCAGATAAGGAGAATATTCGATTAGATTCCAGGTCTCCCAAGAAGATTCTGCTTGGAGAAGAAGAGACTTGCAGGTTTCTCTCTATTCGCGATCTTTTAAAGGCCAAACATCTCCGATTTTCTGCTGTCCGTAAGGCAGGGTTTGCAGTCTCTTGGAATTTCTGCTTTCTTCTTCTTCTCTCTCTCTCGATCATTCTCCGTTGATTGATTTTTCTTATCTGATATTTACTCTTACTCCTAGCTCTGCAAATCCAGAGAATTCTCAATTGAGCTAACCGTTTGTATACATAGATTTTATAATCCAAAGCCTGGATTTTATATGCTAAAACCAAAATTTTAAATGCTAAACCCTAGACTTGCAGGTTTCTCTCTATTCGCGATCTTTTAAAGGCCAAACATCTCCGATTTTCTGCTGTCCGTAAGGCAGGGTTTGCAGTCTCTTGGAATTTCTGCTTTCTTCTTCTTCTCTCTCTCTCGATCATTCTCCGTTGATTGATTTTTCTTATCTGATATTTACTCTTACTCCTAGCTCTGCAAATCCAGAGAATTCTCAATTGAGCTAACCGTTTGGATGCATAGATTTTATAATCCAAAGCCTGGATTTTATATGCTAAAACCAAAATTTTAAATGCTAAACCCTAGATTTTAAATGCGTAAATAAAGTGTGTTACCACTCGATTTTGTATAATCCAGCTTTTAGCTAATAAAATCTAGGTTCAGATCCTGGATTATAAAATCCATGTATCCAAACGGCAGTAGTAAGCGTTAAAAACCCAACCTTTTTATGCATTAATTCCCCTCCCTCTCTCTCTCTCTCTCTCTCTCTACTGCTATTTTTTTAATTTTATTTTGAGCTGATTTTGCAGATACTTTTTTCCGGTTTTCAAGATAAAGAAGGTGTGTATCCTATATCCGTGTCGGGAGCAGAAAAGCCGCGTCGGATCAAGCTCTGGCGAACGGGTTTGGTGCCGTTTCCGTTATAGATTTCCGTTTCAAAGGCGCATAAAGACGTTTCTAGATTTTTTTAATGTACTGGAAGTGGCAGCTGACATTGGAGTTATTCTGGGTTTAAGCCGTTTCAGAGGGAACTGATTACAGGCGTATTTAAGATAACCATTTTTAGGGTTTTCTCTCTTTTCAGAAAATCGAGGCTCTCAGCTATTCTAGGGTTTATAGAGGGGCGGTTTTTAGGGCTAATTTTGAAGTAAATGGTGGGAGTAAAGGCCTAGTTCTGAGTATTAAAGCTGATTTGTTAGGTGAAGCTTAAAAGATTTCTTCCTACATATAGGGGCTTTTAATTTACTTGGTGGAAAGTGTCTGAACAGAGAAATGGGGTAGTATTTTGGCAATTCGTTTTCCTACTTTTAAAGAGGATTTAAACAAGACTGAGCTACTGTTATTGCCGTTCTGCCTCTTTGAAGTTCATTTCATGCAAAAGCTCTTTTAGCTCAAGAATTTTGAGGATTTGTGGTCTTCATGGCCCATGCGCCTTCGAATCATCCCTCTGGAGGACCTCCCTCAGGTTAGGGTTTATCTTCACCTCCTTTCTTTTCTTTTTCCTCTATGAAAATTGAAGGTTATGTGAATGCACACACAAATACAGAGGTATGTATATGTATTCATATCAGCTTGTAGTTACAGTAGCGGGCGGGAAAGGAGAAACAAACAGATGAAACATTTGCTAACAAAATCGAAAGAGTAGCGTTTGGTCGAATCTTTCTTTCTCCTTATTTTCCTCTTGTATTACACGCCTGTATCTGTGTCCCCTTTTTGCTTTGATTGTTTTGTAGTTGCTTCAAAACACCATTCTTTCTCTTATTTGCTATCTCATTTTCTTCTGAATCTCAGTTTTACACCAAGCCTTTTGTGTATCTCAGCATTCATACCAGCATGTAGTTGCAGTAGCTGGCGGGAAATGAGAAAAAACATTTACCAACAAACCTGAAAGAGTATTGCTTGTTTGGTTCTTTCTTTTTCATTATTCTCCTCACCTGAAAGAGTATTGCTTGTTTGGTTCTTTCTTTTTCATTATTCTCCTCACCTGAAAGAGTATTGCTTGTTTGGTTCTTTCTTTTTCATTATTCTCCTCACGTTGTGTAAACGCATGTATCTGTCTTCTCTTTTTTGTTTTGATTGTTTTGTAGTCGCTTTGAAACACCATTCTCTGTCTTTTTAGGTGCTCCCTTTTCTTCTGTATCCCAGCTCTTCATCAAACGTTGCATGAATTTAGGACTCCAAACTGACCCTTCTATGGGTCTCGTTCCACTCATGTTTTAATGTGTTTATCTTCCCACGGTGGAGAATTTTTCGGTCTTTAGACCTTCTCTTTGCTTGTTTTGTTTCTTTGATGTGTTAAGATATTGTTAGTGGTCATTCTTTTATACTCCGGATTAATTTCTTGATGTATTAAGATATTGTTAATGGTCATTCTCTGATACAACATTTGTTTTACTGCAGTTGCAGTGCTTTTTTTGCAATGCTCTTGGGCTGTTCTTTTGCATTTTTCTTGTATTTTCCCCAATTGATCTTGTGATTAATTTTTTAGAATCCATTTACATTTTCTTTGGCATTTTAATGAAGCCTAATGTTTGAGACTTCTTTATGTCGATACAATGCCCCGACCCCTTAATTAGCCAACCTTGTGTTTTTTTGGTGAGACAAGCTCGAGTCATGAACTCTTAACTTGATTAACTGGGAAAGGGATTTGTACTGCTAGCTTCCGGCGCTGCAAGCCAAAATTTTTATTGGAACCGTAGTTTGAAATTTCCACTATAACCGGTGTTCATTTCCATCCCGTTTGAAACTAATACAAAAACCGAGATGTGTAGAAAAATTATAACACTAAGTGTATTAGTGGTATACGATAACAATATGTGTTACATTATTATATTTATTTGGATTATATGTGGTATGTGGGATTTGCTAGGCAATTTCGTGGAAAGCCATTTCACGGCTGACTTTTGCACGAGAGAAAAGCCACCTCATTTCATTCATCTGAGGTGGCTGTCCTCATGCAAAAGTCAGCCGCGAAATGGCTTTTCGCAAAATTGCCTAGCAAATCCCATATTATGTATACATAATTTTATAAAGAGAAAACTGTTGGTGAGCTTAAGCGCACCATTGTTTTGGTGCGCCTAAGTTGTTATAACGCCTCCCATTGGTGCGCTTAAGCGGGACCCAAACATTTAAACGAATGAGAGGCGTTATAACAACTTAAGCGCACCAACAGTTTTCTCTTTTATAAATTACATGTGAAATATGGTATATATGATGAAATGGTTTGTGTGCAGCTGCACAGATAAGCTATCTGTGCATGGCTGCATAAACCATGGGGGGGCCACATTTTTAGGGGGATCCAAAGCATTCATTTGGAAGGCCCTTCCATTGATAGGGTGTGTACCAAAAATCAGCCCTTTAGGATCATCCTAATCCTGCCATTTGTGGAGGGAAAGAATGGGCAGAAACAGTGTCTATCCATTTTCCCCTCCAACTTTGATTGGGTTAGGATGATCCTATAGGGCTGATTTTTGGTACACACCCTATCCATGGAAGGGCCTTCCAAATGAATGCTTTGGACCCCCCAAAAAATGTGGCCCCCACTATGGTTTGTGCAGCCATGCACATATAGCTTATCTGTGCAGTTGCACACAAACCATTTCCTCGGTATATATATATATATATATATATGGGGAAAGTGATTGTGAGCGGCCCCTCATATAAGCTTATATGAGGTGACCGCTAAAAACATGGTGGGCCCACATTTTTGGGGTGATCCGAACCGGTCATTTGATAGGCCCTGACATAGATAGGGGGTGCCCAAAAAATCCGCTCCATAGGATCATCCCAACCCTTCGAACTGTGGAGAAGAAAGAGGGGGAAATGGGCGGGTATAAATTTCCTCACGTACCCGTCCATTTTTCCCTCTTTCACCTCCACAGGTCGAAGGGTTGGGATGATCCTATGGAGCTGATTTTTTGGGCACCCCCTATCTATGTCAGGGCCTATCAAATGACCGGTTCGGATCACCCCAAAAATGTGGGCCCACCATGATTTTAGCAGTCACCTCATATAAGCTTATATGAGGGGCCACTCACAATCACTTTCCCCTATATATATATATATATATATATATATATATATATATATATATATATATAGAGAGAGAGAGAGAGAGAGAGAGAGAGAGAGAGAGAGAGAGAGAGTGTTGGTGAGCTTAAGCTCACCAAACTTATGGTGAGCTTAAGCGCCCAATCACATTGGGGCCTACTTTGTTAGGATGATCCAAAGCATTCATTTGAAAGGCCCTTACATAGATGGGGTGTGTACCAAAAATCAGCTCCATAGGTTCATCCTAACCCATCCATTTGTGGAGGTCAAAATGGACAGACATTATTTGTCCAAAAATCTGCCCATTTTGTCCTCCACAAATGGAGGGGTTAGGATGATCCTATGGAGCTGATTTTTGGTACACACCCTATCTATGATAGGGCCTTGCAAATGAATGGTTTGGATCACCACAGAAAATGTGGGACCCATGTGATTGGGGCGCTTAAGCTCACCAACACTTTCCTCATATGTGTGTATATATATATATATATATATATATATATATATATTATGTATTGATTAGGGTTTTTCTCTCTTTCCGTGTTTTCTTTAAAATGAATCCCATAACAAATATTTCTAGAAAAGAGAGAAATCCTAATCCCACATAAACTCATATTAATTATAATTTCAATTATACCTCCAAAATCTCTGTACATTATGAGCACTATAGGAACTAACCCATCCTCTCCTCAGCAATTCAAGTATGCCATCAATGAATAAATGCCCTTTATATTTAACATAGTCATAATAATGCTATTGTCTCTTAAATGTTAAATGTCATCTTTCCAATTAAACCAATGACACAAGTTAAACCCTAATAAACTCCCGATCAAGCATCCAACTCTGGTCTCTCATACTGAGACCTTAACAAGTAAGACTTTAGGAATTGAGCATCTTCGCAGCCTCGAAAGCACTGTACCAAATCTCCATCTAACCAGCACAAAAACATCCCAACTCCATCTAGCCTGCCCTAATCCCACATGATACACATATCAATGTGAATAAGCTCCAATACTATGTGAGCTATAGCTCGGAGCCTCTATCCACTCCAGCACACACTTATTAGTTCATCAAGTAAACAAATATTTCACAAACTCCTTCTTCCAAAAAATAAGTATATTTAACTATGTAAATACATTTAGAAAACAATTTGTAAATCTATGATAAAACACTCGGCACTGCCGGCGGATAAGAAAACATAAGCGTGCATCATGAAATTATGATCATAATCCTAGATCGACAATCCGATTCACAAAAGTCATAATATATAATATCACATAATCTTTTCCAAGCACACATGTTATTCTGTATCGGTTCTATCTTATTTCCCAGCAATGCCCTAGTCGGTCGAATCGGGGCTGCCTATCACTTACTCGTGATCAGCCTCATCCCCCTCAATGAGGTTGGTCTCGCTATGCGAGTACCAGACCAACCTGTGGACGATCATCAATTAATTACGCATTTTTTGATTGGTTTAATTACAAATTAAATTAACCAATTATCTAGTACATTAACATGCATCTCCATAGGTATGCAATAACAAGCTTACACATATTTGGCAAAGACAATCACAATCATTAGTATGCTTAACCTTCATTCTACATGTCCAAGTTAAATTGACTGCAAGGCCACGCCAATGTAATGCAGGCCAGGAAAAGAGAAAGAGAAGAAAGGGGAGAAAAGAGGAGAAGAAGAGAAGAGAGAAGAAAGTAAATTAGAGGGGAGAAATCTGCAGTAACATTATTCCAAAAGCTATCTTGTCCAATACATGAGGCCCTCATAACATAGGCAATGGAAATAAAATAACATGAAACAAATAAAATTCCTAAATCTAAATAACATGGAAATAAAACCCCCAAAACTAAATAACATGGGAATAAAATCCCTAAAAATCAATCATTCTACTTATTGGGCAAATGTGCCACTCATTGGGCCCCATGGGTTTGCGATGTGCCGATGATCCTCATCACAATGTCTAACAATGTTATGTAAAAATAATTATATAAATTGCATGTGTGAAATATGGTATGTATTAAGTTATCATACATGCCTGATAGCACGTATCACGAGGTATTTGTTGTTGTTAAACCATTATGGGTGATATTTTTTGCTTATGCGATGGTTTTTTTGTGTGTATTTATGCTTATTCTAGCATTTTTTAAATGTTCATCTTAAATGCCCATCTTTTGCATATGTTTAAATGTTTTTTTTATATTATAGGATTTTTTTTCCAAGATTTTCATCTGAAACTGACATGTTTCCATCTCTATCATGACCAAAACGCATACAGAAACCTGAAACCTTAAAGGAACCTGCTATCTTTCTTTAAGCATATTTTTGTTCCTTATTCTCTCTTCAATTTTGATTAATGTTTACACTGTCTGGTTTTTAGGTTCCTCTGGAGATATTTTGTATAAGGAACTCTGGCATGCCTGTGCTGGGCCTTTGGTTACTGTGCCTCGTGAAGAAGAGCGAGTTTATTACTTCCCACAAGGTCACATGGAACAGGTATAGTCTTTTTTTATTTGGTAATAGTATTCTATGTTTTGCTGGGGAATGGAAGCAACATGTCTGTTGTTGCCGACAAACACGCCATGACTTTTGTTTTTCATAGTTCATACTTTTTTGCATGTTTCAACTTCTAACTAATATTTCACAAAAATGTCATTAATTCTCTGTTTTGCTCTACTCCCTTTCTTTTTCCTTTTTTTATATGGGTTCTTACTTCTTAGGACTTTGTGGAAATTGCATGATCAATTTTTTCTTTATTGATGAATTATCCTCTGCTTGAGGAGAGGAATTATTTTCTCTGCTTTAGGACATTATGGGATCTAGTGGAACTATTTATCTGAAAATCTTGGCTTCTTTCGTGATTCCATCCCTTTTTGATTTTTTCTTGAAGTTGGAGGCATCAACTCATCAGGGACTCGACCAGCATATACCTCTGTTTAATCTGCCACCTAAAATCCTCTGCAAGGTTATGAATGTGCAGCTTCGGGTATATTTTCCACAATCTCTTTCTATTGTTTGCATCAACGAATTGTGCGTTTTCTTTCTTAAATTGCTATCTGTTTAATACGGTGCAAGTAATGATAGCATTTTCTTCCTTTTCCCAACTAATTAGCTTATTTTTAAGTGTAGGCTGAACCGGAAACTGATGAAGTTTATGCACAGATTACTCTGCTACCTTTACAAGTTGTGAGTTTTCCTTTCTTTTTTAAGTTTGTCTTCTCGAACCTGAGCTTGCCATGTGATTTGAACTGATTTAACAAGGCTGCCTTCCATTTTTTTAAAAAAAGATGCCAGGTTGCTACCATATCAGAAACTAGATTTACATTTCAGTTTTTTTTTTTCTGGGTACCATATACGTATCCTGATTTCTGAGTATGTAGTCATAAACCCATGGACCCATGGAATTAACATAGTTCGATTTTCAATTTTGACGTATGTCTAAAGAGATGGGGTAATGCAGGAAACACAGAATAAGAATAGGGATAAGAACACCTGCATCCTTACTATTCAAATAAAAAAAAGAACACCTTCATCCTTTCTCGATGTGATTGAAATGATCCTTTTATTAATAAACTGTCTATATATTTCCCATAATAGAATGCATAGCAGATGTCCTGTTGAGGGGAAATTTTTGTCTTTGTGGGTTGTTAAATTTGATCCATGATTTATGAAGTATTAAAAGTAGCACAATCCATTTTGTATACATCCATGATGGCCATTCACTTTGATATTTTCTATATGGTCTTGTTATTGTGCAGGAAGGTGAGATTACCAGCCCAGATCCTCCACTCCCAGAACCTCAACGGTGCACTGTTCATTCATTTTGCAAGACACTCACTGCTTCTGACACAAGTACCCATGGAGGATTCTCTGTCCTCAGGAGGCATGCTGATGAATGTCTGCCCCCATTGGTGAGCTTTGAATCGAATGCTTTCTTTTCTAATAACTCTAGTTCGTGAAGTTCGTTTTATCTTGCTTGTGCCTTTCCTTGATCTTCCTGTTTGTGCAGGATATGTCTCAACATCCTCCGTGGCAAGAATTGGTTGCCGCAGATTTGCATGGGAATGAATGGCATTTTCGTCACATTTTTCGAGGTTAACTTTCTTCTGGCAGTGTTTGCTCTTTGCATACGAAATGTCTATAGCAAACCCTACCTTATTCTCAAATAAAATGGCATAATCGTGACCTAAATGTGGACCACTTCTCTTAAGTGCACCAATTTAAGCCTCAACAATTTAACCATTAAACCTATCATTCAGAAAGAACCCATTAAACCTAAGTGGCTTCTTAGTTGTCGGATGCATTGTCACTTTAACCATCAAAATTATTAGAAAATCATAGTGACTTATTCGAGTTCTCTAGTCTTATAGTAGGAAACCATGGAACTTTATAATTGTGCAAACTAAATGGCCTTGTCCCTTAACTTGTTCGTTCTTCATGCTGCTAAAAAGAAAAATGTTACATGCAGGCCAACCTCGACGACACCTGCTCACTACTGGATGGAGTGTCTTTGTTAGTTCCAAGAGACTGGTAGCTGGTGATGCTTTCATCTTCCTAAGGCAAGTCAATTGCATGCCTATGATTGATTTGATGACCTTTTTGTTTATGTTTAATTTGGTGAATTATAATCATGGCAGAGGTGAAAATGGAGAATTGCGAGTTGGTGTAAGGCGGCTAATGAGGCAACTGAGCAATATGCCGTCGTCTGTGATATCCAGTCACAGCATGCATCTTGGGGTCCTTGCTACTGCGTCTCATGCCGTATCAACATGGACACGCTTTTCTGTGTTCTACAAGCCAAGGTTTGGTAGTTTTTTCCCAGTCTTATTTATTTATTTGTATCAATTCTATCTGTTGAAATGCATATTTTTTTGTAATTTATCAATTCTTGTCTTGCTGAGCAAGGTCTTCCGGGTTTCTGTGGAGCAGTCTCTGGGGTTTTAATTAATGTTAAAAAACTCTTCACCCAAATTTTTTTTTTTTTGGTTTTTAACTTTAAGTTGACCAATTGAATGAAGGCTTTGCTAACATTGTTAAAAATCAGCTGACTTGCTAAATACTTCCATTTTTTCTTTATGAAATTGGTGTTTGGATTTGGTTCTTGGAGCCTTACGGAGTTCTGAGTTCATCTTTGTAATTTTTTTTTGGTAATCATAAGAAAAAATAAAGATGTTGAACCATTGCTCTTTTATTCCAGAACAAGTCGATCTGAGTTTATCATAAGTGTGAACAAATATCTTGAAGCTAGGAACCACAAACTCTCTGTTGGGATGAGGTTTAAGATGAGATTCGAGGGCGAGGAAGCTCCTGAAAGACGGTATGTCAAGTTGCAGCCAGTGCTTCTAAAGTTGTGAAGAGATTACACAACACATTGATTAACTCTCTCTTTTTTATCTACAGGTTCAGTGGGACTATCATTGGCGTTGGAGATGATTCATCCTCACATTGGGTGGATTCAGAATGGAGATCCTTAAAGGTGACCTTTTTCGTTTGCCATGATATAAAACCTTGGGCATGGCAAACTAGCTGGATTTAGCGCTAAGGGCCTTGATATGATTTAGCCAAATGTTAAATTTTTTCTCAAAACTCGATCCTCAAAGTACTTGAAGATTGAAGTGCACGAGTAATAGTTCCCCAAAACTTTGTTGGAATGCCAACCTCAAACCTAGAAAAACTTGGTTGTGATCATTGTTTTCAAATCTTACAATTTACTATCAAATCTTACTTATTCAAATCGTCGTATGGAGTTTGATATGAATCCCATGATTGAATCTAAATTTGTATGAATATTGTGATTTTCAATAGAAACGTACTTTTCAATCTTTAAAATCGTATGATTCATGCGATTTACCCTAATTAGGTTTCTTTTAAAAGAAAATATAACCTCCATTCAAAATTCCCTTACCCTCTTGCGTTGAATAAGCCCTCGAAATTACTTTCGCAAGAACGAAGAAAGAGGAAGAAGAGTTAGAACGAATTGAACCAGTTTGAACCGGCAGAAAGGAGAAGAAGAAAAAGGGGATGGACCAGTTTGAGCCTGTTCTTCTTGAAGTAGATGAACCGGTTCGAAACATTTGAACAAATCATATAACCATTTCAAACAATCAAAAAATGAAGAGAAAAAGTTGGCAAAACAAAGAAGAAAGAGAACAATAGAGAACATATCTGGTGTGGTGGCCATTGTTGCCTTTCACCTGAGCAAGGGCATGAAGCAACTCACCGTCTGAAGGGAAGTTCGTTGGTTTTTTCCCTCCCTTTGGCTGGGATTAGAGGTTGGCAGGGACTCTAAGTTAGCATATGCATGTTGTCCTCTTTCGGCAAAGCTTCTCATTTACCCTATTTTTGATTCGATGGAATAGGCGAAAATAAGAGAATGAGAATCCTCCGAAATGACTCCATTCCGCCACTAATACAAACTACGCCTTTTAAACCTCAAACTATGGAAATTGGAGAAAGAGGTGCCGTGGATCGGGATTACAGAACGCGTTCTTCTCGAGTTTTTTATATTTTCATTCTCCGCACGAAAAAAGCACAATTTGATAATCGTTGTCCAACATTACATGTCTCTTCTTTTTTTCATGATGAGATTAGAAGTGCGTAGGGGACTGTATGAGTTTTTTTGGTTAAAATTAGACGTAGATAGGGATTGTAAGATTAGAAGTTCTTTGTTTATTTCTATGTGGACTTCCTCTCTCTCTTTTTATTGCGACTATCCTAGCACTTAATGTTACAAAAATGAATTATGCAGCTTAGTTTATCTTTTTAGTGTTTACCCACTTTTGGGGAACTTATTTCCATATGTGTACTCTTGAGGGCATTACTTACATCGAGGAGGGAGATTTGCTGTAATGAGGACAACAATAACGACTTATCATTTTTTTTTAATAATTGATAGTTGTCATTTGATGTTTGAGACTGAGAAAATTGACATGCATTTGTGTCTGTTATCATTTTATGATATTAACCAATATGCATGGGTTTGGATGGGATGTATGTGTCATGTTTGTTAGCAAACAATTCAAATTATATTACTGAATAACTAATCATGGTAGTTTTGATTTAAATTAATGAATTTAGATGAAAAATAAATAATTAGTCATTTTATATATATGAATATTACGATTTACAATCTGATACAATTTGACCGTTGTTATGATTTACGATTTGTTTTTGACTTTCAAAACATTGTTTTTGATGACATGGAACCACATCCCCTACATTGGTTGTGATGACTTGGAACCAAGGTTTTAAATTTCGATTTCGGTATGCGTTCGGCCCTCACAGAAACTAAAAATTTCGGCCGAAATCCAAAATTTCGCCGAATTTCATGAAATTTGGGATTTCGCCAAATTTGGGATTTTGCCAAATTTCAGTTTTGGTCCCAACTGAAATCCAAAATATTTGGATTTCGGACGAAATTTAAAACCATGCTTGGAACAACAGTGGGGCTTTACTGGGACTCCTGTTTTTGAAGCTTGGTGTGGCACCCTTGGTGTCTTTTACAGTTCTTGGATTGCTTTTTATTTCTTTAGCCCCTGTTTGGATTGTTAGAAAAACTTCTCTTGCGGAAATTTTTTTCCTAGGAATTTTATTCCACGATTTAGAGGAAAATGATATAATTCTCGCTTATTTAGAGAGACCATTATAAATTGAAGGTATTCCTATAAATAAAGCTTGAATTGTGGCGGTCAACTTACTTTTGTCATGTCTACTCAAACAATGGAAAAGCAAGAAATTTTGGAAAAAAATTCTATTCCAAACTTTTCCAGAAACTTCCTGCAATCCAAACAGGGTCTTAGTTCATGCACATAATTTATAGTAATGGACCATGGATTTCTTTGCAGGTTCAATGGGATGAACCTTCATCGATCCCACGGCCGGAAAGAGTTTCTCCATGGGAATTGGAGCCTCTTGTTCCAGCTACTCCTTCAACCTCCCAACCAGCACCGAGGAACAAACGGGCACGGCCGCTAGTTTTACCTTCAACACCGGATCTTCCACCAGCATTTGGTATGATGTGATGTTCTTTTGAAGTCATGGTTAGATAATTCTTCCTTACCTCTTTGTAAAAGGGGGAAAAAGATCCAAACATGGCAAAACTCTTCATAAAAAGGTTATTTCAAATTTGCATATCCACATCACTATATGCCCTGTTCAATATAGAGAATATATAATGTGTCATGGTTCAAAACATTGTCTCAAGCGATGCATGCCTTTTTTGCCCTGGCAATGCAAGTGTGACCCGTTTGTTGCTAGAACTGAAAAAGGTCACCACATGGTTCATGAAATATCTGCATAAAATATTATTTTGACCATTAGCCATTTCTATGTTACTTGTCCATAAAACTTTTTCATGTGGTAATTTGTGATGTTAATTTACATAATTTTTTTTGAATTTTAAAAAATTGAGATGATCATATATGTGAGATGAGATATGTGCTCTTGAGAACAAAATTTTAATCCTGGCTTCCATTGCCATCGTTTTAGAAGAGGTATGTTTTGGCCTCATCTCCCATGGCTATTTTCATCACAACCCTCATCTGCTTCTCTTTTGCCAACGCATGTGCTCTAAGACCAATATATGTCGTTTTAGAGTAGGTATGTTTTGGCATCATCTCCCAGTGCTATTTTCATCACAACCCTCACTTGCTTTTATCTTTTGCCAATTTAGGGCTGTGGAAATCCCCAGATAGTGCTCCCTCACATTTCTCATATTCTGGTATACAACGAGGGCGAGAAATGTATCCATCACCCACTTCCACCCTTTTCTCCCCGGTGTCGAAAGTGGGGTCCTTTGCGTTCAATGGGAACAATTCACCAGCCGCAGTGTCAAGCAATACAATTTGTTGGTCTAACCGAGCAGGAGCTCCAGCAGAGGTTTTTACTGGGAGTATCAATAGAGAACCAGGTGAAAGGCGTCAAGAAACTGGTGGTGGTGGGTACCGGTTATTTGGGATTGACCTAGTTGACAATTCCACTGTGGATGAAATGATGCCGGTTACTGGTGGAGTTGGAGATGATCATCTGATTCCATCTTTAGATGTGGATTCTGACAGGCAATCTCAGCCATCAAATACCAATCGCACTGATCTTCCAGCAGTCAGCAGTGAACCTGAGAAATCTTGCTTGAGGTCACCCCAAGAGATGCAAAGCAGGCAAACACGGAGCTGTACAAAGGTAACTCGGTCACTCCATCCCACTGCAAATTCCATACTCTTGTTCAAAGCTCTGGAGATGTTGGTACTCCTATCACATCTGCACAATCATATTAACAAATATACATAAGGATTTAAACAGGAATAATCTGGCATGAAGGTGTACTCATACAGTGAAAGTGGGCCATGCATGAAAATTTATCATCCTCTGATTCATCTGAACAAGTGATAGGATACCACCCACTAACAATGCCCAGTAAGGATGCTTCATGCCGGTCATTTCTCATATTTAAATATAAAATAAAAAAAGAAAACCCAAAAGTAACAACAAATATAGATGTGGTTGTTGTTGTTGTTGTTGTCTTAATAGCTATCTTCGTGGCTTAAAAACCTATGAATGCCATGTCCTTACTGAGTGGTTTAGCCATGAAGGTAAAATCATTGAGTTAGACATGTTCAAATCGGGCACCATGATCATGGAGGCCCTCAAAAGCTCAATATACCTACTTGTCTGAACACATATATTATCAAGGTAAGGAAACAAAATAACTATAGTGTAAAACATATATAAGTTTTATTATGTTATGTATCAAATTATGTCTACATAATCATGGATTTGCATGCATATTATGTTTCTATTTATGGGGGGCTGATGAGGCCCTCAAAAGCTCAATATACCACAAATATATTTTCAGGGATTTGCTAGCGTCCATCGCAGAAGGCATTTCGCGGATGGTCTGTTGCATCTGACAGCAGCCACAGAGGCACACTTTTCAGCAGATCTTGTCTTCATTCACGAGGTGGCTGCTGTCAGATGCAACAGACCTTCCGCGAAATGCCTTCTGCGATGGACGCTAGCATATCCCATATTATCAAGGTAAGGAAACAGAATAACTATAGTGTCAAAAAGGACGCAGAATAACTAATTTTTTTTTATGATATGTATCTATATCTATGCATAATCATGGATTTTCATGCATATTATGTTTCTATTTATGGGGGGCCTGATTTTCGCTGCCTGAAGACTCTCAACAGGGAAAATATTAAGGATAAGAAATTTATTATGATACAGATCAATATATATATATATATATATATATATATATATATATATATATGAGGAATAAGATTGTGCGGTCGAGGGCCCAACCACATGGGTCCCACATTTTTTGTGCTGATCAAAACCATTCATTTGCAAGGTCCCATCATAGATAGGGTGTGTACAAAAAATCAGGTCCATTGGATCACCTAATCCCTCCAAAAGTGGAGGGCAAAAATGGGCAGATTTGTGGCAAACGGTGTCTGTCCATTTTGCCCTCCACTTTTGGATGGGTTAGGATGATCCTATGGAGCTGATTTTTTGTACATACCCCATCTATGTAAGGGCCTTTCAAATGAATGCTTTGGATCATCCTAACAAAGTGGGCCCACATGAGTTTGGCACCCTCAACCGCACCTAAGCTTGGTGCGGTCGACCACACTCCTTTTTCCTTTTCCTCTCTCTCTCTCTCTCTCTCTCTCTCTATATATATATATATATATATATATATATATATATATATATATATATATATATATATGGGTGTGTGTGTGTGTGTGCGTGTGTGTGTGTGTACATATTCGACCACATATATTATCTATCTATGGGGAGCTGATATTTGCATACCCTGGTCTGACAGTGGCACCTCCTTGGCTCTTAAAACACAGATAGGGGTTCCATTATCAAACAAGGGAATATCCATTTCATATATCAATATGGGAATGTCTACGCAAATTTGCAAAAGCAATTTTTTCAAGAGAGAAGTGCGACCTGATGAATTAAATGAATAAAACAAATTCAGCTATGTGGTGGCACTTCTCTCTTGAAAAAGAGGAGTGTAGAAATGGCTTTGTGCGAATTTGCCTATACATTCCCTACCTCTTTATAAGTAATTTAATGGAACGACTTTAATATCCCCTTAAAATGAATCTGGATGGATTGTGAGATGAAATGGTAAGCTTGTTTTTTTTTTTTTTTTTTGGGAAAAGAAAGTTTGAATGTTGTTTGTATGAATGCAGGTTCACATGCAAGGGATGGCTGTAGGGAGGGCAGTGGACCTAACAAGGTTTGACGGCTACGATGAGCTTCTCAGGAAGCTCGAGGAGATGTTTAGTATTGAAGGAGAGCTCTGTGGGCCCTCCAAAAAGTGGCAGGTTGTCTACACCGATGATGAGGATGACACGATGCAAGTTGGCGACGACCCCTGGCAGTAAGACTACTCATTCGTCCTTTCTTTGTTTTTTTGGTTCAGAGGTTTATATTTTTATGCACACAAAACCAGCGACAAGGGTGCCCCCATTGGATCATCTCACCAAAATGCATTTATTATTCACTTAATTTTATATTATCCTTTGCCATTATAAATGCACTTTGGCGTGATGGTCCAATGGGGGCCACTCTTGCAGCTTGTTTTTTTGCAATGGAATCCTTAAGTTTGTATGTACATGTGCGTGCGTGCGTGCGTGTGTGTGTGAGAGAGAGAGAGAGAGAGAGAGAGAGAGAGAGAGAGAGGGGAGCACCCTTATACACATGATCTTGCTAATGGGAATGAGAAAACAACCGACAGGCAAGGTTTGATGCCAGTGCTGCTCATTACTGATTTATGGTTTTTGGTGCAAATGACCAAAGTTCCCTTCATTACTTTTCTAGGGCCATGTTTAGAGCTTTACGCTGAACATTGAAAAATGTTTTCTGTAAAATTCAAAAATTCTGAAGTTACTATGACCTGATTTTCATTTAAAATTTTCACAAAAAACACTTTGAGAAAAACAACATTATTGTTATAGCTATTGAGAAAACCTTTTCTTCAGCACAGGCAACTTGATTAAAAGGTGGGTTTCTTTCTGTTTGAAAGTTATCCACTGATTTTGGAACAAGGGTGATATTGGTTGATTTGTGAATCTGAATTTTGCAGTGAGTTCTGCAATATGGTGAGGAAGATCCACATCTACACTTGTGAGGAGGCAAAGCGTCTTTCTCCAAAACCAAAGCTGCCAATCCACGCCGAGCCCAAACTGGATGCCGATACAGAGGATGCCACATCTAGCAAGGAACAGTGACTTCATGGCAGTCAAGATTTCGCTTTGGAGGGTTTGTTTTCCACGTTTTGTTGCCCTTCACGAAAGGAGCCTTTTTTTGTCCCTCTACTTTCTATCTATATTCTTAAGAGTTTAATGGAAGGATCAACTTTACTCTCAACCGAAATATACTCACTTGCACAATTGCCAAGCCATCTTTGAACATCTTTCGTCCATTGCAGTCAGTGTTTACCTATCTCAGGAAAAACAGGAGTTTCTATGAAATTTAGACTGTATGAGCCCTCTGACAAGGACCCTGCTACAAATTTAAGAGAATTTACGTCTCTTTTGAACTGCTGCAAGGGCAAGAGGAATGTTTTGATCCAATCTGAATCGACATGCCATTGGCCTGTCTGTATGGTTCAAGAGGAATGTTCTCCTGGGAAGAAAGCCCTCTTGATGAAATAAGAAACCCTAATTGACAATTAATTGAAGTATATTTTCCACCTTTAAATAGTCCAATATTTTTTTGTACGCAGTCAGTGTTCATGGAATTGCTAACTATTTGAACATAAAAACGATACTGCAATCCATAATCTAGCACCAAATCCCAAGAAGTTATCACCGATGGGGGAACCTGTTTTTATGTATCCATGAACCCTCCTACTAGTACAGGTCCATCAGAGTTTGAACTGTCTCCGACTAGTTTCGCTGGCTGGTGGGATCCACATTACCCAGGATGGCTTAGGGCTTTTGTTTGGCATTTGGTTGCCACATCATAAAACCCCCTTGATTGGTTGCCAATATTGCATCAAGCCATAAACATTCCAGGAGACTTCCAGGGACAATCCTGGCTAATAATTGCATGTTTGAGGAGGCAAATGGGCCGTGCCGCACGATAATTCTCGGCCCAACATGGCCCGCGGGCCAGGCCAGGCATCAATTTTTAGCCTACAACTCATGCTAAATTGTCTATTTAGCCTACCCAGAAAAATAATGCCATGGGAGAAATACTGTACAACCAGTTAAATCAATTTTTTTAGATGGTCCATTGTCAGCATTTGTGTTGACGCCTTTGTATATGAGGAAGAGAAGTGATGTTGCTAGTGATGCACATTTTGCCTTGAGCTAAATATGAAGCCGTTGCAAATATTTATTCCCGCCTGTAACAGGACATTACATAATATTTGCTTAATTAGCCATATCACAAAGAATACTGCTAAGAAAGTGTCACCAGATCCCCCTCTCTGGGGGTTGTACCTGTAATTATTGTTATATTACAATCTTCCCATCCAATCCTCAGAAGAGTATCCTTTTATCCGGGAGGTGATAACTCCCCCCACCACCACACAAATTCCCCCCATTCAACATTTCTTTTGCCTTTGAACAGCTTTCTCCATTGTCATCGTCTTCCATTTACTATGCAAACCTCAAAACATTTAAATTTAAAAGGAAATGATTTAATTATGGTTTTATTTAGAGGGAACAAAAATTGAATAGGGTTGGTTCAAATTATTCTTTTTAGTGTATAAAAACAAATACGAACATTTAGAAATATTTTTTCCTTTCCAAACTTTTCAAGAAAATTCCTACAATCAAAATAGGGCACCTCTAATCCTGAACTCTTTAGCCCATAGATCTAGAGTTGTTGAGTTGCCAACTTGTAAAAATTGAAGTGCAGACCATTTATGATCAACTCCATGTTCAACTGTGAATTTGGAATTTGGTGGTGCTCTTTTTCCGATCTCCAAATTCCAGTACTTACGTTTTGCTAACGAGTGCCCCAAGGCACCCGTTAAGTGCATTGGGAAATGATATTTTCCAATCATTTTACACGCTGTTTGATGAAAATACTCATTTTCAATGAATTTATCATCAAAAGTTGTGTAAAATATCATTCCCAATGCACCTTAACAAGTGCCCTAAGGGCACTCGTCAGCAAAACCCTTATATTTATAGTCTTTCCTAGGAAAAATCTCAAAAGAAAGTTGCTTATACACCGCTTACTACAAGGCATTTATCGGGCCCAATTTTTGTCTTGTTTCAGGGATCAGATTAATTGACAAAACGGAAACCGTAAGTCCAACCATATGCTACTGAAAACACCTTGATCGGATGATCCTAGGCCTTTGATCAATCAGTCTCCATTTGGGCTCTATCAAGAAAAGCTAATGGGTTGATTTTCTACGTGGTCATCTTGCTAGAATTCACATACATCTCCCACATGGAACACCTAAAAATTGCCCTTTTAGTATTATTGAATGTAAATATGGCTTTGTCGCCCCAAAATATCTGCCAATGAGAAGGCCGGCGTTTTGGCAAAGGACGGTACAGCTTTTGTACCACCTAATTATGGCCTTTAGGTTCTGAGCCTACCAAAGAAGAAATGCAAAAGGAGGTATCATTTTTTTTAGTGATGTACAACCCATATTGAGAGCAAAACAAAGAAAAACTATAGGTGCCCACAGACCAAGTTGGTCAAATACAATGGAACAACCAAACCAACACAGAAATGGTCCGACCCAATATATGCCATTAACAACACATTCTCGAGAGAAATATATAAAAATCAAAGATGGTATAAAAGAAAGAGTAATTTTCCTTTGTGGAGACCCACTATAAGACACTCGATCAAAGGTTAGTAGCTTTGTTAAACATGTCCGAGTGGTGTTTTCAAAGAGAAAGTGGAACTCAACTTGTCCATGGAAACTACCTGGAAGCTCCCCATTGGAATGCAAAGATTTTGGGCTATACTAACAATGCCGGTTTTGGCAAAAGAGTCAAAAAAGCATTTGGGAAGAATGATGCTTGTAAAAATCAACTGCCTAAATAACTACAGACGTGATTGGTAATACACTAGGGACCGTATGATCAAGGGCAAAGATTGAAAGAGATGAACAATTTTGCATCAATGAGAGATGGGAACGAAAAGGCTTCACCCCATCTGCCTTTCGTGATACTATTGGGGCCCATTTGACTTTGGCACCTTTTTTCTTAGAAAAGCATAACGACCAACAAATGAATGAACGGCTTGGATCATCATATGGAGTGGGTTGTACTGCACTTTTTGAAAGATGGGTTTGTACAGCCACCGATCGTATAATTTCTCATTTATACATTTACTTGTAAAATGCCCCTCTATTACTTATAACATTGTTTGGATACATGCAATCTAAGACCCTTTTTTTATAACCTAGAACCTAGATTTTACAAGCTAAAACTTGGATTTTACAATCCTTAAAGAAGTACAATCAAGGTTTTAGCTTATAAAATTTAACATTTTACATTCTTGGATTACAAAATCCATGCATGACGGATATCTCATTGGCAAGATTGAAGCATTCCGTCAGGGGGGGGGGAGGAGGCGGAAATATCATTCCCCTTTTTATTTTCTATGAAGCATTTTCAAAAGGTGCAGTCCCTCTTGGTAAAGGTGGGACCTGCTACCATTTGATATTTGGATTGCCCGCCGTTGAAATGTTTCATGTCACCACGTGAGAGTCGAATGTCCAATACTAACCGCCTTTGTAGTTTCCACGCGCTTTTCAATCTTTTTTGGTTTTGGCTGTTACTAAGAAAGCCGCGTGTGGTGTGCAGTGGCGGAGCCAAGATTTATACATAAGGGCAAAATAAGATAATATATTTAATACAAAAAAAATAAAAATACATAGTTAATGAAAAGCTCACTACAGTTGTCATCGACGAGTCGATCATGCTCTGAAAGCAATGCATAATTGTTTCATTATCAATGCTACAAAATATATCAGTTTCAATGTAAGTAATCAAACTATCAGTCATCCTTTGTTCTGCCATCCGTTTCCGTAAATTTCTATGGTTTTATCATAAATATCTAGGGCAAATCTCATCAATCAAATGCTTTAGTCTTCAGAAATACAAAAAATAAAGAAAAAAAGGAAAAAAATCTGCCCTTACCTCCTCTTCCTCCTTATTCTTCTTCTTATTCTTCTTCTTTACTTCTTAGATGAGAGTGGGAGGGGCGAAGTTGAATCGAACGGCTTGAGAGTTGCCGAGTTGGGATGGTGGGACCATGGGAATGGGAGGGGCGAGTAGTTTCCGATGAAAGGAAAGAAGAACTCTATGTTTTTAAGTGTGAATTTTAAGTTTGGGATTATTTTAGGGCAGTGATATTTTCCCAATTTCCCCCCTGATGGATAAAATCACCCCCCTTGAGTCCTTGACGTTTTCCTTTAAGTTTCAAAGGTAAAGGAAATGGTCAAAAGTGGAGAATTTATCCTCGGGCAGTGAACCAATCTCATGATCCACGAAAAGTATCATTGTCCTACTTTATTTTTATATTTTGCTACTTTTCAACTGTTGTTTTCTAGAAAAGTATAGAAAACTTTTCCAAAACTTTTAAAACATGTTCTTTATTTAGTTTTTTTTTTTCAACTCATGAGGGGCATGTCGGCAGTGGGTAAAAAGTTAACTTTCTTGTTCGTGCAATGCATGAGACAAAAGAAGGTAAATACTTTAAGAAGCTGAAAAATGAAAAGGAAGGAATGAGAAAAAAGAAGGTAAATACTTTAAGAAGCTGAAAAATGAAAAGGAAGGAAAGAAAGGGAGAAATATGAGTAATGGACGTGAAATATGACCAAATAGTTTAGTGTGAAATTAGAATATTTCTTCATAATTAATGTTTTAACAAATGCATGGTATATATCAGTATTGAAATGTGAGTAAATTGTTAGGAGAGAGAGAGTGAGAGAGAAACGTTAAACAGAAGTAACAAATACCAGGAATGTTAAACTGAAGGGCCCCTTTACAAAAAAGAAGCTATACGGGCGCTCCCATTGGACCACCTCACCAAATCAAGCACATTCATTATTTGTTTATTTACATTTGTCTGCACCATTATAAATTCACTTTGGTGAAATGGTCCAATGTGGGTGCCCCTATAGCTGAACTTTGCAAGGACGCCCTTCAGTTTAGCATTGAATAAAAAGGAGAGAAAAGCATCCCAGATCCTAATGAGAAGTAGAAGCAGCATTGAACAAACAATAAATTTAGCAGATAGACTATGTCAATGACAAAACAATAACTTTAGACTTTAGAATGATATATATTTACGTCCCTTTAGTCATACATAGTTTATCTGCTAAATTTATTGTTGGGATAATTACATTTACACCTCTAGTTACATATCCACTTCCACCCCTATAGTTTAAAACGTGACAAATACACCCTGTAGTTTCAATTTGTTTAAGGTTTGCCCCCTCAGCTGAAGGTTCGTCCATATATTGAAGGGTTAGGATGATCCGATGGAGCTGATTTTTTGGGCACACCCTATCTATGTCAGGATCCATCAAATGAACGCTTTGGATCATCCAAATAATGTGGGCCGATACCCGAATCCAAACACTACCAAAAAATCATCCAAATAATGTGGGCCAACATTGTTTGGATGATCCAAAGCGTTCATTTGATGGGCCCTGACATAAATAAAGTGTGCCTAAAAAATCAGCTCCATCGGATCATCCTAACCCTTCAATCTATGGACGAACCTTCAGCTGAGGGGGCCTACCTTAAACAAATTGAAACTAAATGGGTGTATTTGTCACATTTTAAACTATATTGGTGGAAGTGAATGTGTTAGAAACTAGAGGGGGTGTAAATGTAATTATCCCTTTATCGTTTGTTCAGCTTTTATTTACGCCCCTTTAGTCATGACAAAAGGGAGGCTAATGTGCTTGATGACAAACAATAACTTTATGCATCAAGTACATTAGCCGGCCCCTTCCGTCGCCCCTCTTACGTCATTAATAATTAATAAAAAAGCGTCACTTTTGCGTCACTCCCACCCACCATTATTCTTTCAAACCCGATAATTTATATATCATTCTAAAGTCTAAACCACAAAGCAAGGGACTTTAATTTTTTCGTCCCCACTCTCAGGAAGGATAGTACACGCCGGCCCCTTTAACGTGAATTGTGGGCAAACTTTTAATGCAAGTAATCATCCCTTCTCTACAACGTAAAAATAGGGAAGAACAAAAGTGTACTGTACCAGATCGAGTGCACAATTTAATGGCCGAAACGGTTACCGAAACCGAGTTTTACCCAACCCCCACCGCCCCCCCCACCCCCTTCCCCCCCCCCCCCCCCCCACACACACACAGTTGAATGAAACACAATCTCGAGTTTAAGGGTACTTAGGTAATTTTCCCTGGTCCTTTTGTCTTGCCCTAGGAATGAATGGGGGTAAAGGAACTCGTTTTAGGCAGGTTTGTTTGTTGCAGAGGTGGGACCCAGGTGGGATTATGGTTTTTAAAGATTGAGAAGGAGTGTTTTTCTCATTTTGATATTGTTTGTTGTGCCCTTGTTTTAAACTTATAAAATAATTATTGTTTCCTCATACACAATCAATGTCAATAGCCGTCTCCAACTAGGGGGCAAAATTACCTAGCAAATCCATACCTGCTAATAGGGCTGCAACTCGGGTCGGGCGGGTCGGGTTTTAGAGAACCCGACCCTACCTGAGAAATATCTCGGGTCGGGTCGGGTCGGGTTTTTTTTCGGAAAACCCAAGATTCCCGAACCCGGATAAGAGAAATAATGTGTCAAACTATTTGGTATCAAATGGACGGTTATATAACTTATATGACAAATAACATTTAATTTTGTCATTTTTCTTATTCTGATGACAATTATCTCACTTCCCCTCTCACATTTCTACGTTGCTCCCTCTACTAACTCTATGCCCTAATTGTGTACAACTTAAGTAGGACCTAGGACACTCCCTAGGGCAGTACGATTCAAAATAGTTTGTAACCCAGACTAAAAAATATGATTTGAAAAGCACTCCGAAACGATCAAACCGAAACCAATTCGAACAAATCATGACCAGCACATAGTCGATCAGTTCCGATCTGGCCACCGATCGTATAATTTCTCATTTATACATTTACTTGTAAAATGCCCCTCTATTACTTATAACATTGTTTGGATACATGCAATCTAAAACCTTTGTTTTATAACCTAAAACCTAGATTTTATAAGCTAAAACTTGGATTGTACAATCCGTAAAGAAGTACAATCGAGGTTTTAGCTTGTAAAATTTAAGATTTTACATTCTTGGATTAAAAAATCCTTGTAGACGCAGACCGAGATCTCATTGGGAAGATTGATGCTTGAAAAATCAACGGCCTAAATAACTCCAGACGTGATTGGTAATACACTAGGGACCGTACGATCAAGGGCAAAGATTGAAAGAGAGGAACACTTTTGCGTCAATGAAACTATGAAAGGTCGGTTGGAAACGAGAAGGCTTGAACCCCTTTGAAACTTCTGCCATTCGTGATATTATTGGGGCCCATTTGACTCTGGCGCTCATTTCTAGGTCCTTTTGTCCTAGAAAAGCCAATAACGACCGCAAAATACGTTGGGCGGAATCTAAAGGCTTTGCGTGGAGGCCGTATTTAATTTCTTCATCGTAGCATTGTTATACATGAACAAAATATAAGATGGTTGGACAACCTATATAATAAATAAAGGGAAGTGATATTTACGCCCATTTTGATTACTAGGGACACCCAGCACCAGTGTATCAGTGACTAAAGGGGGGCTAATGTACTTGATGTCAGAAAAATTAGTAGGTCTGATTGCCACGTACACTGGCGTTAGGTGTCCCTGGCGATCAAAAGGGGCGTAAATATCACTTACCTAAATAAAATGTATTTTATTTGAATATGAATGGTATATCAAGTATGATGGGGCTACAAATAATGGCCCAATCACAGACCCGCACATGTCCGAGGGTGATAAGTAATCTTACCTGATCTAGAAGATTTTAGAGTGGATCGTTGCTCAATGACAAGCTATCACCTGTTCATGGGCAATAGGTTAATCTCATCCCTAATTCCCCTTTTAGCCTCCAAGTATAAATAGCCTTCTAAGGCTCAAAGGTAAGGGGTTAAATTCCCCGAATTTACTATTCAGAAAGAGTAATTTATTATCTGTTGCTGGTCACTCGACAGGTGGGCCTGCAGTCAAGCTCCCTTCTACCTTCGCACTCGAGGGGGCAATCTCCGTCCGGCTCGAGGAAACCTTTGCATGCCTCCGTTACCTTTTGGGAGGCCAACGCGACTTAAGTATCGGGGAGCCTTCCCAGAGTACCAACTCGGACTAGGTCGTCTGACCATTTTTTACCGTGCACAGACTCATCTCTTCTGAACCCACCTCAGCAGAACACCGATTTTGACCGCAACACGGTAGATATATTTCCCATCGTCCATTTTGTAGGAAATAGATCATACACAGGATTATCTAACACATACGAGTTTGGGTCATTGGAGATCCAAGATGGGGCCGGCCTAAGCAAAACAAGCAAGCTAGTATATATCCGAATGAGGATGCAACTGTAGGATCATCCTCTATATTGCAAAGGAAGCCTTGTCTAATGTGGCAGTTCATTTGGTAATGGAAGGTTAAATAAAAAAATCATGATCTTATCATTTTTTGCACTTTTTTTTGGGTAGGTAAGCTGGGATCGAACCTGAGACCTCAAGGTTGAGAAACAAAGCCTCGACAGCTGAGTTACAGGCCCAATCCCTCCTTTTTTTGCACTTAAGGCTCTGTTCACTTGTTTTCCTGGAAAAGGAAAAGAAAAGGTTTCCTGGGAATCTGACGTGGCATTAGGAAAAGAAATCCATGGAAACTATGTAGGAAAAGGTTTCCCGCGCCTATTCACGTGCGCAGGAACTGTGGAGGAAAAGGTTTCCCGAGAAACTGCTTGCCCACTTTTTTTCATTAGTTTTCCCGGGAAACCAAATCCGACCAAAATAGTGGGATTTGGTTTCCCACACTTGTGAGAAAAGAGACATTTTCACATCATTTTTGGCAATTTCCATGTCATTATTTGACATTTTCCAGCTAGGCTTGTTAGTTTCTCAGAAAAGCAAGTGAACACCAGAATTTTGTCTTGTCAAGGAAAAAGAGGCTGTTTTCCCGGGATTTGCTTTCCCGGGCACGCAAGAGTACAAGAGAAATAATGTGTCATACTATTTGTGTGCAACTTAAGTAGGACCTCGGACACTTCCCAGGACAGTCCAACTCAAAATGGATCATAACCCAAACTGAAAAGCATTATTCCAAGAGCACTCGGAAATGATCAAACCAATAAGGAATTCGAACAAATCATGACCAAGACATAGTCGGTTCCGATCAGAAATGGATACAATAAGAAAAAGAAAAAACTACTTCTTTGTAAGTTCACAATCATCGAGTAAATATACGTATCTTTAGATATTAGGATTTTTTGGTTGACATAATTTTTAAGCCTTTGAAGTTGTCACATAGGTCCTGTCAAATAGGCGGTCTAAATCAGTCAAAGGTGGGAGATGTAATAGAAGCACTCTTCCAACCAAAATCCAATAAGAGAAGTGTTTTATATAGCAAGGAGTGGCATTATCAAAACAAAAGAGTAGTAAGATGATTCCATTTGATATTTGGCTTGCCGAATTGCCATGATTTTTGGGAATTGGAGATCCAACTTTGGGCCCACCAGATTGACGATTACGATCAACCAAAGAGAGGGCTTACTTTTTGTGCCATTTTCTTAGACAGAGAGAGAGGCGAAATTCCCTACGAAATCCACTCCAACTAATAGAAAACTGCTTAAATCGTGATTTTGTTTTGTGCCAGGATTTTAAACTTATAAAACAGCTTTGTTTTTTTTTTATTACGTAGGCAGTTGTCTTGTCTAAGACCATTAGACCTGGCAAAAGCGACCCGTGCCCGCGGGTCGACCCGACCCACCCGCAAATTTGCGGGCACGGGAGTTTTAGTGACCCGTCAAAACTGACCTGCGGGTGACCCAACCCGCAAAAACACGGGTCTGGTCGGGTCAACCTGCGGGCACCCGCGGGTCATTTGGCTTTTTTAAGGGTGGTGATTTTGTCATGCTAATCTAGTTAGATGGCTTTTTTTCTAATGCAAAGGATGGTGATTTTGTCGTGCTAATCTATTTTTTAAGGGTTTGATGCCTGAATAAGTTATGGCTGGCAGCATAGAATATAAATAGGTTATGGCTGGCACCATAGGTTGATCCCAACCCTCCGATCTGAATATTAGAGGGTTGATCACTTGATCCTAACCCAAGTGATCCTAACCCTCTATAGATCGGAGGGTTAGGATCAACCTATTGAAATGATTTTTGGTGCACAACCTATTTAGGCTGTGGGCCATCTAATGGACGGTTTGAATCATCCCACGGTGCCGGCCATACCGCCCTCATCAAAATCCAGTGATAACATTTCCCAATATAAACGATTGTTTGAATTTGCGGGTGACCCGCAGGTTGGCCCGGCCCACCCGCGGGTCACCTAAATTCTGACCCGCAAACGATTGACAATTCTTTCTTGTTATTACTATGTATGGGAATTGCTAGCTGCCATCGCAAAAGGCATTTCGTGGATGGTCTGTCGCACATCCGACCAGAAATTAAAACAACAGTATAGTTTGCATTTCATTCAAACAACGTATAATTTGCACTTCTATCACTCTTTTTTTCTTTGACGTGACAAAGACATCTTTCTTCCCTTCTCACTGCTCTTTTACTTCTTTATTTTTGCATCTCACTGTTGAAAAAAATGAAACACAAAGTTAGTAGCCAGACAATTATTTTTGCATCTCTCTCTCTCTCTACATAGTTAGTAGCCCGACTACCGGAAAAGATTCTCTAAAAAAGACCAAAAGTCGTTCTGACGTCCGGAGAGGGAGAGTGAAGCTTTTCCGGCCACCGGAAAACTTTTCCGGCCGCCAATAAAAACTTTTCCGGCGAGCTCTCTATATGAAAGAAATAGATACTTACAATTACATAGAAATTAAGGCTCAGGCAATCTGAACGTCCTCATCTGGTTGATCACAAGTTAGAGAGGGAGGAGTGGCGGAAATCGAACCAAGTGATGGTGGATTCACATACATAAAAACATAGAATATTTGAGGCCTCGGTCGATTATATAGTGGAATGATGAGGTGTCTAGATTGATAATTTCTCTTCCAGACAAGTAGTTTTTTATATGAGTAGTAGAAAAATGAAAAGGCATGAATAACAAAAGGAATGAAAAAAACCGATATCCTGCCCTCTAATTCTCGGTAAAGAAAATTGGAGTGTAGGGAAAATACGGTGAAATTCAGTAACAAAAGAAAGAGGTGAAGAGGGAGACTAGCGATCTGGAAAAATATGGTAGAGCTCATGGCAGTGAAACAGATGAGGTTGGAAGCTATTGCAAGTTTCATGGGTAGAGGCACATGTTCTTGGGGAAGAAATGAAGATAAGCCTATAATTAAGGATAGGGTGAACACGAACAAGAGCTCCTTCATCTTTCTATCACTAATCACAACCATGGTCTTCGGTGTCCCCGCTGGGCGAAACTCGTTTTCTGTTTAAATAGAGCTCGAACCCTCGATCCTTAAATAAGGCAAATGCTAGGGTTCATATGGTGTGGTATTTTCAACGACAAAGAGGAGCTCAACTTCCTGGAAGGGTCCCATGGGGCAGTACACGAGGCAAAAGTCATTTATTGCTAGTGTTCTTCTTCTTTTTTATTTTTTAATTGGTAATTGTTTAGTTTGTTAATGAGAAATAAGGGCTCTCAACAGACATGGAATGAGATGGAATGTTTGGCAGTATTATTCAAGGCTTACAAATTACAATGGGGTTTTCACAAATTTGAGTCCAAAATTGATTATCGTACCCAAAATAAACGTAAATATGAGTACACTAATCAGTTTTTGGCCCACAATCGGTTCTCAAAATAAAAAGACAAGGAGGGCCTAGTATTCTTCCAGGCTATGGTAAGCGGTCAATATTGCCATTCAATGATCCTAACCGTTCATTTGTTGGGTCCTCAGTTAAGTAGGTTGTGTCCCTAAAATCATCTCCTTAAGGTGATCCTAACGTTCTGATCTGTTAAGGAGGTGCTACCCTTTTGCATGATCTAAAACCATTCATTTAGTAGTACCCAACAAAGATTAGTCGGTGCCCCCAAAATATCTTCTCTATAGGATGATCCTGACCTTCCAATATTTTGGTATAACATGGATGACAAAAAAAAATGTTAGTAGCCATACATATATATATATATATATATATATATATATATATCTCTCTCTCTCTCTCTCTCTCTCTCTGATATTAAAGTTCCGGCGACCGGAAAAGTTTCCCGACTACCAGAAAAGATTTCCGGTGACCGGAACAGATTCTCTAAAAAACGGGCGTAAAGTCAAATGAAGCTTTTCGGGAGAGCTCTCTATATGAAAGAAATACAAAAAAGATACTTACAATTACATAGAAATTAAAGCTTGATGTGGGGGCTTTAGCCTTTTTGTCAGGCAATCTGAACGTCCTCATCTGGTTGATCCCCAGTCAGAGAGGGAGTAGTGGCGGAAATCGAACCAAGTGATGGTGGATTCACATAAATAAAAACATAAAATATTTGAGGCCTCGGTCGGTTAAATAGTGGAATGATGAGGTGTCTAGGTTGATAATTTCTCTTCCAGACAAGTAGTTTTTTATATAAGTAGTAGAAAAATGCAAAGGCATGAATAACAAAAGGGATGAAAAAAACAGATATCCATCCCTCTAATTCTCGGTAAAAAAAATTGGAGTGTAGGGAAAAAACAGTGAGATTCAGTAACAAAAGAAAGAGGTGAAGAGGGAGACTAGTGATCTGGAAAAATATGGTAGAGCTCATGGCAGTGAAACAGATGAGGTTGGAAGCTATTGCAAGTTTCATGGGTAGAGGCACATGTTCTTGGGGAGGAAATGAAGATGAGCCTATAATTACGGATAGGGTGAAGACGAACAAGATCTCCTTTAATTTCTTATCACTAATCATACTCATTATCGTAGATGTATGTTTCTCCACTTGAAACATGTCGAATCCTTTTATAACAGAAGAGTGGTGGGATCCAACGGTTGGATGAATTCCACATATTCTTCCGAAGCTTCCACGAAATTTAAGTTCCTGTTGTGACGGCTACTGATATTTGCGCTACAATGCGTCATCTTTCTATCACTAATCACAACCATGGTCTTCGACTCTTCGGTGTCCCCGCTGGGCGAAACTCGTTTTCTGTTTAAATAGAGCTCGAAGACTAGATCCTTAAGCTTCCAGTAGATTAAGTCCTACTTCTTGTGCGTGTTTCCTACGTTAAAAATAAAACCTCCTTTTTGCCCGACGTTAAATAAGGCAAATGCTAGGGTTCATAACGGTGTGGTATTTTCAACGACAAATAGGAGCTCAACTTCCTGGAAGGGTCCCATGGGGCAGTACACGTGGCAAAAGTAATTTATTTTTTTTTTGAAAAGGGCGGCAAAAGTAATTTATTGCTAGAGTTCTTCTTCTTTGTTATTTTTGAATTGGTAATGGTTTAGTTTAGTAATGAGAAATATGGGCTCACAACAGACATGGAATGAGATGGAATGTTTGGCAGTATTATTCAAGGCTTACAAATTACAATGGGGTTTTCACAAATTTGAGTCGAAAATTGATTATCGTACCCAAAATAAACGTAAATATGAGTACACTAATCAGTTTTTGGCCCACAATCGGTTCTCAAAATAAAAAGACAAGGAGGGCCTAGTATTCTTCCAGGCTATGGTAAGCGGTCAATATTGCCATTCAATGATCCTAACCGTTCATTTGTTGGGTCCTAACTTAAGTAGGTTGTTTCCCTAATATCATCTCCTTAAGGTGATCCTAACGCTCTGATCTGTTAAGGAGGTGCTACCCTTTTGGATGATCTAAAACCATTCATTTGGTAGTACCTGTTAGGTCTAAAATTGGTAACAGGTTATGGTAGGGCCGGAAGGGCTGATCTGGCAAGCCACAGCTGAAGGGCTAATGGAGTCCTGCGCTGCATAAGGGCACAGACAAGGATACAAAGGGTCAGAAGACCAACCCGGAGTGGTGCTCCGGACGGGCGCTTCGACACTCAAGTCAGTATGAGCAGGAGTGCAGAGCAATGTCAGAGCAAAAAGCTTAGGGTTTTGATCTCGGATCCCTCACCTTAGCACAAGTGAAGGCTATTTATAGTGATCCTGAGCCACCTGTCCAGGACATGTGGTAGCCCCTGTATGTACCAGGTTTCATACCTAGGAGGGGCAGGTGGAAGTCCCTGATTGGTCCAGGCGTCATACCTAGCAGGGACAGGTGTCGGCTTTGCAGTGGTCCCTGTAAAGGCCACGTGTCAACATCCGATTGGTTGCAGATTTTGGACCCTATCAGTACCCAACATAGATTAGTCGGTGCCCCAAAAATATCTTCTCTATAGGATTATCCTGACCTTCCAATATTTTGGTATAACATGGATGACAAAAAAAATGTTGTCATAACCCTCCTATCTATTTAAGTTTCAATAATGTGCAGTCCGTGTCCCTCTGTAGATTCGAGGGCAAGGATCATCCTATGGAAATGATTTTTGGGGCTCGCACAACCTATTTGTGCTGTAGCCCAACAAATGAATGAACGGCTTGGATCTTCATATGGAGTGGGTTGTACTGCATTTTTTGAAAGATGGCTTTGTACGGCCACCGATCGTATAATTTCTCATTTATACATTTACTTGTAAAATGCCCCTCTATTACTTATAACATTGTTTGGATACATGCAATCTAAGACCCTTTTTTTATAACCTAGAACCTAGATTTTATAAGCTAAAACTTGGATTTTATTAGCTTGTAAAATTTAACATTTTACATTCTTGGATTACAAAATCCATGCATGACGGATATCTCACTGGCAAGATTGAAGCATTCCGTCAAAGGGGGGAGGAGGCGGAAATATCATTCCCCTTCTTATTTTCTATGAAGCATTTTCAAAAGATGCAGTCCCTCTTGGTCAAGGTGGGACCTGCTACCATTTGATATTTGGATTGCCCGCCGTTGAAATGTTTCATGTCACCACGTGAGAGTCGAATGTCCAATACTAACCGCCTTTGTAGTTTCCACACGCTTTTCAATCCTTTTTCGTTTTGGCTGTTACTAAGAAAGCTGCGTGTGGTGTGCAGTGGCGGAGCCAAGATTTATACATAAGGGCAAAATAAGATAATATATTTAATCCAAATAAAAATAAAAACATAGTTAATGAAAAACTCACTACAATTGTCATCGACGAGTCGATCATGCTCTGAAAGCAATGCATGATTGTTTCATTATCAATGCTACAAAATATATCAGTTTCAATGTAAGTAATCAAACTATCAGTCATCCATTGATCTGCCATCCGTTTCCGTGAATTTCTATGGTTTTATCATAAATATCTAGGGCAAATCTCATCAATCAAATGCTTTAGTCTCTAGAAATACAAAAAATAAAAGAAAAAAGGAAATAAATCTGCCCTTACCTCCTCCTCCTCCTTATTCTTCTTCTTTACTTCTTAGATGAGAGTGGGAGGGGGCGAAGTTGAATCGAACGGCTTGAGAGTTGCCGAGTTGGGACGGTGGGACCATGGGAATGGGAGGGGCGAGTAGTTCCAGAGAAAGGAAAAAAGAACTCTATGTTTTTAAGTGTGAATTTTAAGTTAGGGATTATTTTAGGGCAGTGATATTTTCCCAATTTCCCCCCTTGGTGGATAAAATCACCCCCCTTGAGTCCTTGACGTTTTCCTTTAAGTTTCAAAGGTAAAGGAAATGGTCAAAAGTTGAGAATTTATCCTCGGGTAGTGAACCAATCTCAGGATCCACGAAAACTTTTCCAAAACTTTTAATACATGTTCTTTATTTAGTTTTTTTTTCAACTCATGGGCCCCTTATTATATACGTGGCTCAGCCCTACTAGTGTGTGCATGTCGGCAGTGGGTAACAAGTTAACTTTCTTGTTCGTGCAATGCATGAGAAAAAAGAAGGTAAATACTTTAAGGAGCTGAAAAATGAAAAAGGAAGGAAAGAAAGGGAGAAATATGAGTAATGGACGTGAAATATGACCAAATAGTTTAGTGTGAAATCAGAATATTTCTTCATAATTAATGTTTTAACAAATGCATGGTATAAATCAGTATTGAAATGTGAGTAAATTGTTAGGGGAGAGAGAGAGAGAGAAACGTTAAAAAAGAAGTAACAAATACCAGGAATGTTAAACTGAAGGGCCCCTTTACAAAAAAGAAGCTATATGGGCGCCCCATTGGACCACCTCACCAAATCAAGCACATTCATTATTTGTTTATTTACATTTGTCTGCACAATTATAAATTCACTTTGGTGAAATGGTCGAATGTGGGCGCCCCTATAGCTGGACTTTGCAAGGACGCCCTTCAGTTTAGCATTGAATAAAAAGGAGAGAAAAGCATCCCATATCCTAATGAGAAGTAGAAGCAGTAGGGCTGCAACTCGGGTCGGGTTTTGGAGAAACCAACCCTACCCGAGAAATATCTCGGGTCGGGTTTTTTCCCGAAAAACCCACGATTCCCAAACTCGGCCCTACCCATGATAAATCTCGGGTCGGGTTGGGTCGGGTCGGATTTTTTCACGTTGACGCAATTTTTTAAGGAAAATTCTTGTTTGGCAAGGCAACTCAACTCATAGAAGCAGAAATTACACTCACATTACACTTGAATCAAACAATGATGTAATTACACTCACATTACACTTGAATCAAACAATGACGTAATCAAACAATGTTGAAATTACAATCAAACAATGCTGAATCAAACACTTGGATCAACTCAACTCATAGAAGCAAAAATTACACTCACATACAATAACAGTGGGTGCGTGGGTTTTCACTTTTAACTTTTAACTAACAATAGAAAAAAATGTACATATTATAACTTATGTAACTTGGGTCGGGCCCCTTCAAACCCGGCTCGACCCGAGATTCATGTGGGCTTTTGAATGCTCAACCCGGCTCGACCCAAAACCCATGAAACTTGAACCCAACCCAGGCTATTTTCTGGTCGGATAAAACCCGGCTCGAGTTGCAGCCCTAAGAAGCAGCATTGAACAAACAATAAATTTAGCAGATAGACTATGTCAATGACAAAACAATAACTTTAGACTTTAGAATGATATATATTTACGCCCCTTTAGTCATGACAAAAGGGGGGCTAATGTACTTGATGTTGACAAACAATAACTTTCTGACATCAAGTACATTAGCCCCCCTTCCGTCGCCCCTCTTACATCATTAATAATTAATAAAAAAGCGTCACTTTTGCGTCACTCCCACCCACTATTATTTTTTCAAACTCGATGATTTATATATCATTCTAAAGTCTAAACCACAAAGCAACGGACTTTAATTTTTTCGTCCCCACCCTCAGGAAAGATAATACACGCCGCCCCCTTTAACGTGAATTCTGGGCAGACTTTTAATTAGGTAATTTTCCCTGGTCCTTTTGTCTTGCCCTAGGATTGAATGGGAGTCAAGGAACTCGTTTTAGGCAGGTTTGTTGCAGAGGTGGGACCCAGGTGCGATTATGGTTTTTAAGATTGAGAAGGAGTGTTTTTCTCATTTTGATATTGTTTGTTGTGCCCTTGTTTTAAACTTATAAAATAATTATTGTTTCCTCATACATAATCAATGTCAATAGCGGTCTCCAACTAGGGGGCAAAATTACCTAGCAAATCCATACCTGCTAATAGAAAATTTCTTAAATCGTGAATTTTGTTTTGACCCTCCATTTGAAACATATAAAACAGCTTGTTTTTTTATTACTTAAGCGGTTGTCGTCTCATGGTAACCAAAGGTTCCAAAAAAAAATGATCTTATCCAAACGGTTGGAGAGAAATATATAAAAATCAAAGAAAGAGTAATTTTCCTTTGTGGAGACCCACTATAAGACACTCGATCAAAGGTCAGTAGCTTTGTTAAACATGTCCGAGTGGTGTTTTCAAAGAGAAAGTGGAACTCAACTTGTCCATGGAAACTACCTGGAAGGTCCCCATTGGTATGCAAAGATTTAGGGCTATGCTAACAATGGCGGTTTTGGCAAAAGAGTCAAAAAAGCATTTGGGAAGAATGATGCTTGTAAAAATCTACTGCCTAAATAACTATAGATGTGATTGGTAATACACTAGGGACCGTACGATCAAGTGCAAAGATTGAAAGAGATGAACAATTTTGCATCAATGAGAGATGGGAACGAAAAGGCTTCACCCCATCTGCCTATCGTGATACTATTGGGTAGACATGGCAAAAGCAACCCGTGCCCGCGGGTCAACCCGACCCACCCGCAAATTTGCGGGCACGGGTCTGACTTTTAGTGACCCGTCAAATTTAACCCGCGGGTTGACCCAACCCGCAAAAACATGGGCGGGTCGGGTCAACCTGCGGGCACCCGCGTTTTTAGAGTAATTTTTAAGAATTTATTGGAGAATGCTATCAGCACTTGGGAAATCATCCTATGGAAATGATTTTTGGAGTATAACCTATTTTGGCTATGGCCCATCTAATGGACGGTTTGGATCATCCGATGGTGTGGGCCATATCATACTTTTAATAAAGTGAGAGTGCTAGTGTTGATAACATTTCGTTTTTTTTTTTTAATAGGTGGTAATACTCTGTGCAAAGATGCGCACATGGGCGAAGGTTTCTAGCAAAAAGCAAAAAAGTAAAAAAAACTAATCTTTACAAAAAGAAAAGTAAAATAACTGAGTTATAAAGTTTTAAATGAAAAATTACGTATAAATGGTTATGAAGTTATAAAATTATGAGAAAAATACAAACAACATGTATAGAGTTACTACAATTACGGGAAAAACTTTGGCGGTGCGGTCAAATCAGGAGAATTACAATCCCAGATTATATCATATTATATTTGCGGGTGACCCGCGGGTTGACCCGGCCCACCTGCGGGCCGCGCGGGTCACCAAATTTCTGACCCGCAAAAATGCGGGTCACCAAAATTCTGACCCGTGTGACCCGCACCCGCACCACCCGCGGGTTGACCCGGCCCGACCCACCCGTTTGCCAGGTCTACTATTGGGGCCCATTTGACTTTCGCACCCATTACGATTTCCGAGGTCCTTTTGTCTTTGAAAAGCATAACGACCACAAACTATCCTTGTCACTTCGAATTGAATTTCCACTAAGGTTGACCGGAATCTCAGGGCATTGCCTGGAGGCCATATTTAATTTCTTCATTGTAGTGGGTTAGGATCAACTTATGGAAATGATTTTTGGGGCACAACCTAAATAGGTTGTGGCCCATCTAATGGACGGTTTGGATCATCCTATAGTTGAGGGTCATAACGTACTTTTAATAAAGTAAGAGTGCCCTCGTAAAAAGAAAGTAGTGCTGATAACATTTCCTTATAATTTTCATTTCAGTCAAACAAGACAGAAGTCACAGAACACAGACAAAAAAATAATAATAATTTGCACTTCTATCACTCTTTTTTTTTTTTCCTTTTATGACTAATTTTTCTTCGACGTGACTAAGACCCAAACAAGACAGAACAGACAAAAACAAATATAATTTGCACGTCTATCACTCTTCTTTTTTTCACTTCTTTTAGGCAAGAGACATCTTTCTTTCCTTCAAAAACTCATTCAATCTTGCATCTCACAGCTCTTTTACTTGTTTATTTTCGCATCTCCCTGTTGAAAAAATGAATCATCACAAGGTTAGTAGCCATACAGCTCTCTCTCTCTCTCTCTCTCTCTCATTAAAGTTCCGGCGACCGGAAAAGTTTTCCGACTACCAGAAAAGATTTCCGGTGACCGGAACAGATTCTCTTAAAAACGGGCGTAAAGTCGAATGAAGCTTTTCGGGAGAGCTCTCTATATGAAAGAAATACAAAAAAGATACTTACAATTACATAGAAATTAAGGCTTGATGTGGGGGCTTTAGCCTTTTTGTCAGGCAATCTGAACGTCCTCATCTGGTTGATCCCAAGTTAGAGAGGGAGGAGTGGCGGAAATCGAACCAAGTGATGGTGGATGCACATAACCATAAAATATTTGAGGCCTCGGTCGGTTAAATAGTGGAATGATGAGGTGTCTAGATTGATAATTTCTCTTCCAGACAAGTAGGTTTTTATATAAGTAGTAGAAAAATGCAAAGGCATGAATAACAAAAGGGATGAAAAACACAGATATCCATCCCTCTAATTCTCGGTAAAGAAAATTGGAGTGTAGGGAAAAAACAGTGAGATTCAGTAACAAAAGAAAGAGGTGAAGAGGGAGACTAGAGATCTGGAAAAATATGGTAGAGCTCATGGCAGTGAAACAGATGAGGTTGGAAGCTATTGCAAGTTTCATGGGTAGAGGGACATGTTCTTGGGGAGGAAATGAAGATGAGGCTATAATTAAAGATAGGGTGAAGACGAACAAGAGCTCCTTTAATTTCTTATCACTAATCATACTCATTATCGTAGATGTATGTTTCTCCACTTTAAACATGTCGAATCCTTTTATAACAGAAGAGTGGTGCGATCCCCACATTTTCTTCTGAAGCTTCCACTACAATGCCGGTTTTGGCAAAAGAGTCAAAAAAGCAAATAAGAAATGTGTACCCACTATCCAGACTTCAAACTCGGCCCCATCGAATATTGATTATATCTTGTTCCCAAAATAAATGTACCTAGCTAAAACCTTGATTTTAATCATTTTATAAGCTAAAACTTGGATTTTACTATCCTTAAAGAAGTACAATCCAGCTTTTATAGCTTGTAAAATCTAAGATTTTATAAAATCTCAGATTTTACATTCTTGGATTACAGAATCCTTGTAGATGCAAACGGAGATCTCATTGGGAAGAATCTCTCAGTAGCCAATTAAAATGGAAAAAACAAGTTCAGTTTGTGCAATTATTAAAACATGGGAGTGCGAAAATCACTTGGGAAAACAAAAATAAGGTTGCCCGTAGGATCATCAATATATTTGGTATAAAATGGACGGTTAGATAAAAATA
The DNA here is from genome assembly GCF_043159265.1 of Tasmannia lanceolata. Classification (NCBI taxonomy): domain Eukaryota; kingdom Viridiplantae; phylum Streptophyta; class Magnoliopsida; order Canellales; family Winteraceae; genus Tasmannia; species Tasmannia lanceolata. The sequence goes on along the minus strand of NW_027518731.1, from coordinate 2,882,002 downwards.
TATATGATCTTATCCTTTACTGCACAAAACGGTCCATGGAAACTACCTGGAAGGTCCCCATTGGAATGCAAAGAATGATGCTTGTAAAAATCAACGGCTTAAATAACACCAGACGTGATTGGTAAAACACTAGGGACCGTACGATCAAGGGCAAAGATTGAAAGAGAGGAACACTTTTGCGTCAATGAAACTATGAAAGGTCGGTTGGAAACGAGAAGGCTTGAATCCCTTTGAAACTTCTGCCATTCGTGATATTATTGGGGCCCATTTGACTCTGGCGCTCATTTTAGGTCCTTTTGTCCTAGAAAAGCCAATAACGACCGCAAATTACGTTGAGCGGAATCTAAAGGCTTTGCGTGGAGGCCGTATTTAATTTCTTCATCGTAGCATTGTTATACATGAACAAAATATAAGATGGTTGGCCAACCTTTATAATAAATAAAGGGAAGTGATATTTACGCCCATTTTGATTACTAGGGACACCCAGCGCCGGTGTATCAATGACTAATGGGGGGCTAATGTACTTGATGTCAGAAAAATCCAATAGGTCTGATTGCCACGTGCACTGGCGTTAGGTGTCCCTGGCGATCAAAAGGGGCGTAAATATCACTTCCCTAAATAAAATGTATTTTATTTGAATATGAATGGTATATCAAGTATGATGGGGCTACAAGTATTATTTGACAATTGCTCAAGTAATAAAAAAAACTAGCTATTTTATAAGTTTAAAATGCGGGTACAAAACAAAATCATGATTTAAGAAAATTTTAATTAGTTGGAGTGGATTTGGTAGGGAATTTTACCTCTCTCACTTCCCCCCTCTCATTCTAAGAAAATATCACAAATAGTAAGCCCTATATTTGGTTGATCGTAATCATCAATCCGGTGGGCCCAAAGTTGGATCTCCAATTCCCAAAAATCATGCCAATTATGCAATCCAAATATCAAATGGAATCATATTACTAGTCTTTTGTTTTGATAATGTCACGTCCAGAATCACCAAACAGGATTGTCAATCTCTCATCGAGAAGGTAAGGAAACGGTTAACTAAGCATCTCTAAGGCTGGTAGGAGGATAGAACTTGTAAAATCCATTCTCAACTCCTATCAGATCTACTGCTGGTCATCTGCTTTCAATGTGTCTTCAGGGATCCTAGACACATTGAAAAGGATTTTTTTTTTTGAGATTTCATATTGGGGGGGGTGCTAAAGGCAAAAAGAATCTCCACACGATAGCTTGGGATAACATTTGCAAGCCAAAGGTTGGGACTAAGGCAGACCCTCAACAACAGTAATTCCTTGTTGGCTAAGTGGATTCATCCATCCTGGGGGTACGGAGTATCCTAGAAGCTAGAGAGATCACAAAGAATCATGTCTGCTACCCCGTAAGAGATGAGCCGAGCATCGACCTTTGGAACCAACCCTGGCATCAAAAAGTACCCTCAATTCTCGACGAATATATCCCCCAATATAGAGATTAAATTGGTAACTGATATTGGCGCTTTCATGCTTTGATAATTGCACTAACTCACCTTGTCTCTTCTTTATTAATTAGCTTATAAGAGCTTTTTTTGGATATTATGTAATCTTTCACAGCTTATTAAAGACTAAAAGACAAGGTAGTTAGTGCACTTATCAAAAATGCTAGTCCGGATAGCACTAGCCATTAAATTTCAAGAGAGATGTCGTATTATCACGAGATGTAAAATAATTGTCTTTCAAAAGCTGATTTATTTTCCCCACTTTTTTTACATGGACAACCCCTTCTAAGTGTATTTATGACTACTTATTACCCTAGAAGGGTCTCCCCTTCCCTATTTGGATAATGATATTGTAATCGAGTTGGGGACAGAGAGTGGAACCCAACAAATAGTAGCACTTTAACACATTAGATATCTTTCCCTTTATTTTTGGCTTTTCTCTCTATTACAATTCCCAAAAAGCCTTTGGAAGCAAATTAAAAAAGAAAAGACAATCTCAGTTTGTGCGGTTATTAAAAATGGCACTGCCAGTATGAGTAGCCTTGCGGCAGACAATCCAGTCAAAAAGAGAATTGATGACGTGTACTTTCCGGCAGACAGCTATAAAAATTATTTAATAATGGTTCTACTTATTTTCCACATGTAAGCCATTAATTAGACAATTCCTAAATTGTGGTCCCACAAATAAAGACATTTTTCCGCATCTAGCATGCTGGCCGAACAACACTAGCGCGTTTTCGGAAGTTTAGTAAAAGATACACGCAACGCAAGTCCATACATTGGACGGTTTGGATCATCCGATCGAATCAATTTTCTTCCACTACACGAAGCTCATCTAAGAGGTCCCATAAGACAACAACCTTTTTCCGCGTCTAGCTTGCTAAAGATAAGCGCAAGTCCATAAATTGAACGGTTTCGATCATACGGATCAATTCTACTTTTTTTTTTGGCTTCACGAAACTCATTTAAGAGTGGAAGGCCTGAGATTGTATTTTTCGTAAAGTAATTTGTATAAAATTTCCTACTACATAGTGGGCCCTACCTTTAATTGATCCAGGCCGTCGATCTGATATCCCTCTAGTGGATCTCCAATCTCTCAAAATCATGCCATTCCGTAACCAAAATTACATATTATTAAAGGGTTAGGATTGTCCGATTGACATGGTTTTTGGGTCATTGGAGATCTTACTCACAGCCTATCAGATGGACGATGTGGATCAAACCAAAGTGGGCCCTACTAAGCTCAATTTAACTACAATGGTCACCATTGAAGTATTCCCATGGTCACAAAAGCTGAGCCACCATGTGTCACTTGTACGTTATTGGGGAATCTAAACCGTTCTTGCGTTGTCCATGTGGGTCACCACTAAGGCTCACTAGATCAACCATCTCAAATCAAACACGTGTACAATGTGGGCCCCAAGGTTGATTTTAAGATAGAATTGAAGCAGGGGTCACTATGATGATTTTACACAGTGGGAAATGAAATCTCCACCCCCCTGTTCAACATTCCAGGCTTCCAGCCCCTTTTGTATGTCTTTTCAAGAAGTTCAGGAAAAGACAAGCAAAAGTCAAAAGGAAGTGAAAATGGCAAAAGGCTGACGGTACTTCCGGACAAGACAAACAAAGGTGGTGGAAATATCATTTTCCTACTGAAATATCTCGAGACAATTAAAAGTATTTCGACAACTTGTTAGATTTGGACTACTTGTTTTATGAGAAGAGAGCCGAGCCATGCTAATTTGCTGTTCGGTTTATGTTTTGCTTAATTTATTTATGATCATCTCCTAAACAATATCATTTGCACTTTCAACTGATCTACAACAGTAGACCTTTGCTTTGTCTGACTTTGTCATTCATTCAAGTTCAAATTTTATATAGAAACCGGTCTTTCTTACCATACTGCTACACTTAATACATCTCCCTTTGTTTTAGAGCATTTCAGCATAGGACATTCACGTACTCTTGCTCGGTCTCCATTCACGCACGCTAAAGCTCATCAAAACAGTCAACAGGTCCTTTCGTGCCGCATACGCTCCGGCGAACAGATCTTAGACTTCAGTTTCGCTTCTAGTCACGAATTTAAAAGTGAACTAAGACGGCCCAAAAAGAAAAAAAATAAAATCAGTTCACTATTGTACATCAGCATTGTAATTAATTTATCAAGCAAAGCTCACCATAACAGGTTAGTACTCCGAACCTTAAAACTCGCAGAAAGTGACTGAAGCCTCAAGCCTCAAAATTATCCCAACTCCTAAGATAAGATTGAACTTAAATCAAATCCTGAAATTTCAAATTTAGTAGTTTTCAATTGGCACGCCCGGTGGCCGGTGGGACTACAGTGCTAAACGTGCCTGGGAAGTTATGCGTCATCAATCCCCAAAACCTCAGTGGATTAGATCGATCTGGTTCAATGGATCTGTTCCTAGGCAAGCAATTGTCTCTTGGAAAGCTGTCCAAAACATGTTGAACACAAAGGATAGACTAGCAATCGTGAATATAATTCTAGATAGTGATTGCATCCTGTGCTCGACGGATCAAGAATCGGTAAATCACTTGTTCTTTAATTGTGGTTTCTGGGTTGGATCTGGAGATCCATCCTTTGGAAAGTTGGGATCAGTCAACACTTCCAAGGAAAAGGCCAATGTGCAACGGCCATCAAACTCAGCTTCCAATCGGCCATCTATCACATTTGTAAAGAAAGAAATTGCAGAACCTTTGAAGGCAAAAAGAAGCACAAGACTCTCATCCTAATGAAGATCCTCCATGAGGTAAGACTCAGAATTAACACTTTAAATCTCCGTGACATTCCAAATGAAAAAAAAAAAAAAAAAAAAAAACTTCAGGGCAACAAGAAATTTTGGATACAAGTTCCAAGTCGTCCAATCCTCTATCAAAGATTGCACCTGGTCCAAACTGAGATAGGTGAGCTTAAAATTAACTTGGATGCTTCTCTTGAGTCAGATGGGGCTAACTTTGGAGGTATTCTCCGTGATGAACAGGGCATGATCGTATCGATGTTCTCAAGAGAAATTTCCAAAGAAGAAATCTTTGCATTAGAATTGATAGGAATACAATTAGCTCACAGATTAGGAATCTTAAACAAATGGGTCGAATCTGATTCTCTTTTGTGGTAAACATTATCGAAAAGAAATCCAAATAAAGAGAAAATGGAAGTAAAAGAACACATTTTTCATTTCTAGCAATGCTTGGTTGTCATTTACTATTCACTGGTGGGCTATAAATTTTCAAAATGCAAGCCTATCACACTGGCTTTCCTCTCAAATAAAGAGAAAAAGAAACATGAGGAAAAATGAGAGTATTTATACAGGGTTCCCGTGTGCCTTCCTTGATATTTGATTTAGAAACAACCAACATTTTCAGAGGCTGTCATTGGATCAAATTTCAAGGGCAGTACCCTTGTCTTACCCCTATAGCGCTCGGACGAACACCATATAATTTCACAGGAAAAGGAATCGATATTCCTTCTACTTTTATATTAGGTACCTACAAACCGTCCCTTAGGCCCAGTTTGGATTGCAAGAAAAACTTTTTGGAGGGAATTCTTTTTCTTTCCTAAATTTAAAGGGAAATGGTAGGATTATGATTAGTTTAGAGCGATATTATCATAAATGGAAGGTCCCTCGAAGAGGGTTGGCGGAAGTTATATTTTTTCCTGTGTAAAAGAAGAAATTCTAGAAATTTTTTTCCAAATGAAGAATTTTAGAGAATTTCTATTATTCTTGAATTACTTAGATAAATTACAAAGAAAATTGATGGCTCTTATAAAGAGCACTTACATGATAAACATAGAAATAAATTAAGATAACTATGGAAGGAGATATGTGTAGAATATTCTAACCTAATTACCGGTCAAATCTAGTATCCTAATCTATTTAGGTTACCTCTACTAGCCCACATGCCTAGTTTATTAAGATGATCCAACGATGAGATCTCCACATAATCTACCAATAAGATCTCACATATTTTAACGCCAAACCTCTCCAGAGTTATTTTCTATGCCCTCTTCCTCCTCCAATCTTCCATTACGGTAGGTTTCATTCGAAGAGATAGGTTGCCCTCTGCATATTCAAAAAGGGTTTGGAGCTCTCTCTTTTCCTGATAATAAAGAAAAAGACAAGCAAACAGGGTAGTGATACTGGATCATCCTATGGAAATGATTTTTCAAAAAGTACTGTATGACTTGCACCATAGGATGGATCCAAACAGTCCATTTGATGGGCCACAATATAAATACACTTGGCCCCCAAAAATCATTTCCATAGGATGATCCCAACCCTCCAATCTATAAAAGTTTCAATAATATGCGTTTCCTCTATAGATCGTAGGGCTAGGATCATCCTATGGAAATGATTTTTCAAAAAGTACTGTATGACTTGCACCACAGGATGGATCCAAACAGTCCATTTGATGGGCCACAATATAAATACACTTGGCCCCCAAAAACCATTTCTGTAGGATGATCCCAACCCTTTGATCTATAGAGGTTTCAATAATAAGCATTTCCTCTATAGATAGTAGGGCTAGGATTATCCTATTGGAATGATTTTGGGGGAGCAACTTATTTATGTTGTGGGCTTGTGGCCCATCAAATGGGCGGTTTGGATCATCCTATGGTGTAAGCTTCTTGAAAAATACTGGACTAAACGTGCTTAAACCATATAATATCTCTCTCTTTTTTTTTTAAAGATATTCCTTTGTTTGATTTGTATATGAGGAAAAGAACTGATGTTGCCAGTGATGCACATTTTGCCCTGACCTAAATATGAAGCCTTTGCAAATATTTCACTTCAAATATATTCCCCTCTGTAACAAGGCATCACACATTCGCTTAGCTATATTACAAAGAATGTTGCTAGGAAAGTGTCATCAGATACATTCTCTGGGGTTTCCACCTACAATTACTGTTATATTACAACTTCATAGTAAATTCTTGTGTGTTTTAATTTTGCTAAAAGATAATTATGGGAAAAAAATTTCAAGTTCTAATGGACGGTTTGGAATGCAAGCTGTACGGTACTTTTTGAAAAATACCAAACTACATGGCCTTACCCCGTATAAAAACTCACAAAATTCAGGGTAGCCAAATCTTTGAAAAATTATACTTTATTTAAATAAATTCATGCAAATAAGAGTAATATTTGATTTAGGGATATTAGCGATTGGAGATCCAAGTCGGGGGATATAAGATGGATGGCTTGGATCGATTAAAGATAGGGCCCACTATGTAGTAGGAAATTTTATGCATATCCCTTACGAAACATACGGTGAAGTTCAGTGTGAAAAGTATCGTAGGCCATCGACTCTTAAACTGGCTTCGAGTAGCCAATGAAAGTTGAATCAATCAGCATGATTCAAACCGTTCAAATTATGTACTTGTGCGTATATTTAGCAAAAAATGTTGTATATGACTTTCGTAGTTTCGTGTAGGCTAAGAAAATTGAATTGATTGGATGAACGAAAACGCGTCGGATAAGGGTTTTTGGAATTAGGCCAATTCTTAGCTTACACGTGGACTGATAAATTTTTAAACCTACACGTCAGGACTCAGGCCTTTTGCCTTCCTTAGGGTATTTTTGCCTTCCTTTAGGGTATTTTTGCCATTTTGAGTAACGAATACCTTTTGCAAGCTTCCAAAAACAAATGCCCGCTATTTTCTCAACCGTACGTTAGCTTTTCACATGTAGCATTTTTGAGCAATAAACAGGACATGATAAATTCGCACCCTGTAGGATAATTCGCACTCCTTACGGTATAGCTTGCACCGTAGGATGATCCAAACCATCATTTCCATAGGTTGATCCTAACCCTCCGATCTATAGAGGGCTAGGATCAACCCTCTAACATTCAGTTCACTCCCCTATATTTTTTTGATGTCCCACTTTCCACGAAAGTTCAGAAGATGATGCAATCTACGGGCCCCACATGGTGGAGTGTGGGAATGGTGACATGGCAGATTGGCAGTGATTAGGATCTTACATTGAAATTAAAAAAATGGCATGCATGCATTGCGGACCCCGTTGAAATGTTTCATGTCACACCACGTCAGAGTCCAATGTCCAATGCTAACCGCCTTTGTATTTTCCACGTGCTTTTCAATCATTTTCGTTTTGGCTGTTACTTAAAAAGCAACACGCGTGTATGTTGTCAGTGGGTACGTAACAACCGACACGAATCGACCGCCTAACATCATTTATAAAACGCGTCACTTTTTACCCTGAACTTGCATGTATGTCTAAAGTAATTTGCATTCAATTTCCTACTACATAGTGGGCTCACCTTTAATCGATCCATGCCATCCATCTGATATCTCTCAAATCTTCCTCCTTGTTCAGCCACCATTGTTGCTGGCAAATCTTGAAAACTTGAATGCTGAGTTCTTACCATCTATCTCATTGTATTTAGATTTTGTTTTTCTTTTCTTTTTTTAGGGTTTTGCACTATTTTTCATTCCTCTGTTTTTTATTTATCTTGTTTAGGGTTTAAGCGATTTATATTTTATGGTGAATTCTGGAGATAATGCATGGATGGCTTCACTTACTTTTTTGGAAGACAAGTGGTTGAATAAGAAAAAGTTGATGTAATACATGAATGGATGGATGGCTACACATTTTTTGATTTACTTAAATCTTTTTTTTTTTTTTGTAATACACAAATTGGGATGTAATACATGAAGCACATTTAATGAAAATAACATCCATTTCTTTTGTTATTTCTAACATGAGCAGAATTGTAATGCCATTATAAGAGTTGCTATAGGCAGGGGGTTTTGTAGCAGAAGGGGTTTATCAGCTCTCTGGAAGGGGGTTAGTAACTCTCAAAAGTAGGGTTACCAATTTTTGAATGGGTTTATCAAGTACTTGAAAATTGGCCGAGGGATTTCAAGTCTCTAGGAATGGGGTTATCTAGTATAAAAAATGGGGTTACCAATTTCCGAATGGGGTGATCAAGTCCCTGAAAATTGGTCAAGGGTACTAGAGTTTTGGAAGGGGGTTTTCAAGTCTCTGGGATTAGGGTTATCTAGTATAAAAAATGGGGTTACCAATTTCTGAATGGGCTTATCAAGTCCTTGAAAATTGGCCGAGGGTGCTGGAGTTTTGGAAGGGGGTTTTTAAGTCTCTGGGATTGGGGTTATCAAGTATCAAAATGGGGTTACCAATTTCTGAATGGGCTTATCAAGTCCCTGAAAATTGGCCGAGGGTACTAGAGTTTTGGAAGGGGGTTTTCAAGTATTTGGGATTGGGGTTATCTATCTAGTATCAAAATGGGGTTACCAATTTACGAATAGGCTTATCAAGTCCCTTAAAATTGCCCAAGGGTACTGGAGTTTTGGAAGGGGGTTTTCAAGTCTCTGGGGTTGGAGTTATCCAATATCAAAATGGGGTTACCAAATTCCGAATGGGCTTAGCAAGTCCCTTATGAACACGTTTTCACTTCCTGTTTTTTTTCACTCGTTCATTTTCACATTTTTTTCTTTCTACCGTACGATTCATCTTCCTCATCCTCCATTGAAAGGGAGAAGGAGAAATGCAAAACCCTAAAACAAATCAAAAACAAAACCTAGATATTGAGAGATAGATGGGAATGAACTCACGTTTCAATTTTTTGAGTTTTTCCTCCTCCAATGGTGGCTAAATGATGAAGAAGATGACTGGTAAGGTAAAAAAAACAAAGTTGATAATGAAAAAGTAAAAAAAAAAGAGGGAAAGAAGAGAGAAGAGGGAAAAGTGGAAAAGCAAAACGTGTTGCTTAAGAAAAGGGCATTTTCGTCCAGCTTTTAATGACAAGACATCTTTTGTCCCTCATTGATAATTTCTGAAAAGCATGGGTCCTGTTGATAATTCCACCTAATTTTTGTCCCCGATTGGTAATTGATCCAAATAAAAATTAGGAAAGAGAGAAAAAGAGAGAGAAAGAGTGACGAGAGAGAATAAATAAAGAGGAGAGAGAGATGAGTGGTGGATGTCTTGTTGAGTAGTCATTCTATGTTGGGATGTGTTTTAGTTTGTTCATGTCTTTAGATTTCTTTTAAATATTTATATTCCTGAGATAAGATTGAATTATGACGCTCGATGGTTGGGATTTTGAATTTATGAAAAAATTCTCTACATCTGATTTTTGTTGTCCAGAACTGTGAAAGGTCTGATGATTTCACCTCTGTTTGTTTAGCTGGGATTTTAGTAGATGTAGTAGTCTACAAGGAGGTGACAAGGGTGAGATATGTGTCATTAACAAAATAAATAAAATAGTAGAAGAGAGAGAAAGAGAGAAAAAAGTAATGATTACACATGACAAGACATCTTATGCTCTTCTCCCCTCTAAAATCCATCAAAAACAAGGTTTTGCATTGGAAAAGTAGGAGAAGGGACAATCCCGCCACATAGGCGCCACCTAAGCAAAAAGCTAATAATGATGTCTCTTCCATGTCTAGTAGTCCAATGGAATTTTTAGCTAAAAATTGACAACCAAACAACCTTTGGTATTTCATATTCCTAAAAATGCTCAGCCGTCTTCCTTGCTTTTTGCAACCAAACAGAGCCAGAGTTATGGCTCGACTCTTAGCTTTCTTCTCGGAAAAAGAAAATTTTCAATCTCATCTAATTTTGGTAGAATCGGACTTCCCTTTTGCAGTTGAGTAGACAGCTTTGCATGATTCTGTCTCTATTCTTTGATTTTTCATCATGTTTATTCTGGATATAGGTTCTGGGCTCTATAATGATATCATCTTCTATTGGTTTAGTTTATTGATAACGTTTATCTTTAGATTTGCTAGCCACCTTTGCAGAAGCCGTTTCGCGCTTGCAAGTGATAGACATCCTTATATGTTGACTTTTACTTTATTCATGCAAAAGACGGGGCGCGAAATGGCTTCTTGTAAGGTGGCTAGCAAATCCCTAAACTTCATCATCTGTTTTGGTGGACTTACTAAAGTTTATTTTAATGATGCAACAGGTAATTCAGAAGCAGTGAATGTAATTTGATGGTCTCGGGTGAAATTGTTGTAACAATAATATTCAACATGAACTTAAATCATGTTTGAGTTATTATCCCCAAACATGTAATTAGCACTAATAAGAAATAGTAGTGAATTGGGTCTGTCGTGTGCAAGTGTAGAAGTATGAGAAATGAAATTTTTAATTAGTTGGAGTGGATTTGGTAGGGAATTTTACCTCTCTCACTTCTCCTCTTTCATTCTAAGAAAATGTCACAAATAGTAAGCCCTATATTTGGTTGATCGTAATCATCAATCTGGTGCGCCCAAAGTTGGATCTCCAATTCCCAAAAATCATGCCAATTATGCAATCCAAATATCAAATGGAATCATATTACTAGTCTTTTGTTTTGATAATGTCACGTCCAGAATCACCAAACAGGATTGTCAAGCTCTCATCGAGAAGGTTAGGAAAAGAATACAAAGCCGGTTAACTAAGCATCTCTAAGGCTGGTAGGATAGAACTTGTAAAATCCATTCTTAACTCTTATCAGATCTACTGGTCGTTTGCTTTCAATGCACCTTCAGGGATCCTAGACACATTGGAAAGGTTTTGTTTTTTGTTTTTTTTTCTGAGATTTCATATGGGGGGGGTGGTTGTGCTGAAAGGCTTCTATGGCAGACGCTCAACAACAGTAATTCCTTGTGAGATAAGTGGTTCCATCTCAAATACATAAAAAACCGAAATATATGGACTGTATCAATACCATCAAATCCATCCTGGGGGTACGGAGTATCCTAGAAGCTAGAGAGATCACAAAGAATCATGTCTGCTACCTCGTAGGAGATGAGCTGAGCATCGACCTTTGGAACCAACCCTGGCATCAAAAAGTACCCTCAATTCTCTGATTACCAGATGAAGCAAAGATTCCTCTCTAGCTAATTTAAATTGCCTGGCTCAATGGCACTGTGAGGGGTCGTCGAATCCGATAATCTTCATGGACTCCCATCAAGAAGAAAGGAATTTTCTAAATCAAGCTTTGTACATAGACAAACCAGTCAACAAAATTGTCTCGAAACCATCAGTGAATGGAGACTACAGTGCTAAAAGTGCCTGGGAAGTTATGCGTCATCAATCCCCAAAACCTCAGTGGATTAGATCGATCTGGTTCAATGGATCAGTTCCTGGGCAAGCAATTGTCTCTTGGAAAGCTGTCCAAAACATGTTGAGCACAAAGGATAGACTAGCAATCGTTAATATAATTCAAGATAGTGATTGCATCCTGTGCTCGACGGATCAAGAATCGGTAAATCACTTGTTCTTTAATTGTGGTTTCTCGTGTTGGATCTGGAGATCCATCCTTTGGAAAGTTGGGATCAGTCAACACTTCCAAGGAAAAGGCCAATGTGCAACGGCCATCAAACTCAGCTTCCAATCGGCCATCTATCACATTTGGAAAGAAAGAAATTGCGGAACCTTTGAAGGCAAAAAGAAGCACGAGACTCTTATCCTAATGGAGATCCTCCACTAGGTAAGACTCAGAATTAACACTTTAAATCTCCGTGACATTCCAAATGAAAAAAAAAACTTCAGGGCAACAAGAAATTTTGGATACAAGTTCCAAGTCGCCCAATCCTCTATCAAAGATTGCACCTGGTCCAAACTGAGATAGGTGAGCTTAAAATTAACTTGGATGCTTCTCTTGAGTCAGATGGGGCTAACTTTGGAGGTATTCTCCGTGATGAACAGGGCATGATCGTATCGATGTTCTCAAGAGAAACTTCCAAAGAAGAAATCTTTGCATTAGAATTGATAGGAATACAATTAGCTCACAGATTAGGAATCTTAAACATATGGGTCGAATCTGATTCTCTTTTTGTGGTAAACATTATCGAAAAGAAATCCAAATAAAGAGAAAATGGAAGTAAACGAACACATTTTTCATTTCTAGCAATGCTTGGTTGTCATTTACTATTCACTGGTGGGCTATAAACTTTCAAAATGCAACCCTATCACACTGGCTTTCCTCTCAAATAAAGAGAAAAAGAAACATGAGGAAAAATGAGAGTATTTATACAGCGTTCCCGTGTGCCTTCCTTGATATTTGATTTAGACACAACCAACATTTTCAGAGGCTGTCATTGGATCAAATATCAAGGGCAGTACCCATGTCTTACCCCTATAGCGCTCGGACGAACACCATATAATTTCACAGGAAAAGGAATCTATATTCCTTCTACTTTTATATTACGTACCTCCAAACCGTCCCTTAGGCCAGTTTGGATTGCAAGAAAAACTTTTTGGAGGGCATTCTTTTTCTTTCCTAAATTTAAAGGGAAATGGTAGGATTATGATTAGTTTAGAGCGATATTATCATAAATGGAAGGTCCCTCGAAGAGGGTTGGCGGAAGTTATATGTTTTCCTGTGTAAAAGAAGAAATTCTAGAAATTTTTTTCCAAATGAAGAATTTTAGAGAATTTCTATTATTCTTGAATTACTTAGATAAATTACAAAGAAAATTGATGGCTCTTATAAAGAGCACTTACATGATAAACATAGAAATAAATTAAGATAACTATGGAAGGAGATATGTGTAGAATATTCTAACCTAATTACCGGTCAAATCTAGTTTCCTAATCTATCTAGGTTACCTCTACTAGCCAACTCGCCTAGTATAATAACGATGAGATCTCCACATACTCCACCAATGAGATCTCACATATTCTAACACCAAACCTCTCCAGAAAATTCCTGCCATCCAAATAAGAATACAAAATAGTCTCACTTGAGTAGAAATAAGACACCAATCCCAACAAAATCTATGGACATCCATCCATTAGATAACAGGTCTTCATGTGTCTACGTAAATTGTCACTTGTGAGCTTGTTGGGACAGCCCCCTCTAGTATACCTCTAGTGCATTAATGACTACTCTTTTACACTGGAGGGTTCTATCCCAAGTTTGAACAAAAGGGGCGAATATATCACTTCCCTTGATTTATAGGCTATAGATAAATGATATTCCCACTCTCTTTTGTGTGAAAATGACGAAAATGACGAAAATGACAACTAAAAGGTAGTGGAAATGTTGCCATTTTTGGGAAAAGACAAACAAGAGGGGATGAGGGGGTCATTTTTCACCCAGTCTATAGTTGGGCCAATAAAGGCACACGCGCCACGTGTGCAGGTATTGAGTTTCTAACGAAACTCCTTTCATTTGTGCACCTTCTTCTTACTGCGTAGGCCTCCCTCTTTCTTTGATTCAAATATTATCAATGAGTTGGAGAACTTCTTACCAATCAAAGAGGGAAGAAAAAATGAAACATAAGGAAGACTGATATTGAAGTATAGCAGTGTTGCATACCTTTATTTATCTTCTTTTCATGTTTTGATTTTGATGATCCTACATTCCCATTTCATCGTTAACTCCAAATTCAGTATCAGAAGATCATTTGAAGCACACCCAATTCTTAATATCCTGAAATCTTCAATAACTACTTTGCTTCTACATACTGATAATGGTGAAGACATCAATGCACACAAGATGTTTGACAAAATGCAAGAACCAAATTTAAAATCATGGAATGCCAAAATCAGAGAATGTTGTCTGAATAACCATTACAAAGAAGCTCTTTCACTCTATCGCCAAATGCAACAAGCCGGCCTTAGACCCGACGACTACGGACTCCCTGCTCTTCTCAAGTCGTGTGCCGCTCTTTCGACCATTGAATTGGGGAGAGCTTTACATGGGTCTGTAGTTAAGGAAGGCTACGAATCCGACAAATCCATTACCAAGGCGCTGATGAACTTGTATGCCAAATGTGGCGCTTTATATGATTCCCAACAACTGATCGATGAAATGGGTATGAGGGATCCAGTGTTGTGGAATATCCTCATGTCTGGATTTTCAGCTTCAAAATTCTACCTAGAAGTAACTGAATTGTTTTACTCAATGCACGTCTGTGAGGAGGAACCTAAGCCTAACTCCATCAGTATCGCGATTGTTCTTCCTGTTTGTGCACAATTGAGAGCTTTGAAATCAGGTAAGAGCATCCATGGGTATGTAATTAAGAGTGGACTTGAATCGGAGACCCTCGTGGGGAATGCATTGCTATCCATGTATGCAAAATGTGGGAGTGTTTGGGAGGATTCCTACTGCTTGTTTTCGCAGATTGATACCAAGGATGTCATTTCGTGGAATGCCATGATTGCCGGATACATCGAAAATGGGCTTTTTCTGGAAGCATTCAGATTGTTCTGTCAAATGCTATTGGCCGGGGTCGGTCCTAATTGTGCGACAATTGCAACTATTCTCCCTGTTTGTGCATTTTTAGCAGATTGGTATCATGGAAAGGAGATCCATTGTTATGTTTTGCGTTTTGGGCTCGAGACAGATGTTTCTGTCTGTAATGCACTTATGACCTTTTACTCAAGGATCGGATACATGAAAGAAGCGGAATTCATATTTCGAAATATGAACTCGAGGGATTTGGTTTCTTGGAATACAGTCATCGTGGGATATGCCATGAATGGTTTGCTCTCTAATGCATTAGAATTGTTTCATGAATTGTTATCAACCGGGTTGAAACCTGATTCAATCACTCTCATCAGTTTACTTCCTGTCTGCGCACAATTACACAATTTACAAGAGGGGAAAAAGATCCATGAGTATGTTCTTGGGAACTTTCGACTATGCAAGGATACAGCTGTAGGGAATGCTCTAGTAAGTTTCTATGCGAAATGCGGTAAGTTAGAGGATGCATCCCGGACATTTGAAATGATCCGAAAGAGAGATTTGATATCATGGAACACAATGATTGCTGCTTACGCAGAGAGCGGACAGGGAGGGAAGCTTGTTGAGTCATTATGTGACATGAATAATCAAGGAATTAGACCGGACTCAGTAACCATCTTAAACGTTCTTCGGGTATGTTCTTTTTTTGGTGTCAAAGGGGTTAAAGAAGCTCATGGGTATTCGATTCGAGCAGGTCTAATCAGTGAACTGACTGTTGGAAATGCCATGATTGACACATATGCAAAATGTGGGAGACTTGATTATGCGTTGAGAACTTTCGAAAATTTGCCTGGAAAGAATATGATCACGGGCAATGCGATGATCTCGGGTTACATGAAACACGGTTGCGAGGAGGGTGCGGAAATGATCTTCAATCAGATGGGTGAAAGAGATCTCACCACATGGAATTTGATGGTTCAAGTTTACTCTCAAAGCAACTATATTGATAGGGCTCTTAGTTTGTTTTGCAAGTTACAATATCAAGAAGGAATGAGGCCTGATGCAGTTAGTATTATGAGTGTTCTTCCCGTTTGTGCCCATTTGGCTTCTTTACACCTATTGAGGCAGTGTCATGGATATTCAATCAGGGCTTGTTTTGATGATGTTTGCTTGGAAGGAGCTATGTTGGATGTGTATTCAAAATGTGGAAGTATAAATGAAGCTTATAAGCTCTTTCGAACGAGCCCTCGGAAGGATTTAGTCATGTTCACGGCTATGATTGGTGGGTATGCGATGAATGGAATGGGAAAAGAAGCACTTGAGGTCTTCTCTAAGATGCTTGAGTTGGAGATGAAACCAGACCATGTTATAATGATGGCCATTTTATCGGCTTGTAGTCATGCCGGCCTTGTCGATGAAGGGTGGGCGCATTTTAATTCTATGGAGGAAATTCATGGTATTAAACCTACTATGGAGCATTATTCATGTATGGTTGATCTTCTTGCTCGAGCGGGGAGATTGAAAGATGCATTTTCTTTTATAACTAACATGCCATTTGAAGCCAATGCGAATGTGTGGGGGACGTTGCTTGGTGCTTGTAAGAAACACCATGAGGTGGAACTAGGGAGACTTGTGGCGAACCGTCTGTTTGATGTGGGGGGAGGTGATATTGGGAACTATGTGGTGCTATCAAATATATATGCGGCGGGGGGAAGGTGGGATGGGGTTGGGGAGGTGAGGAGATTGATGAAGATGAAGGAATTCCAGAAGTCAGCTGGATGTAGTTGGATTGAGGTGGAGAGGAGGCGGCATGCTTTTGTAGTTGGAGATTCTTCTCATCCACAAAGGCTTATCATTTACAGTATGTTGAGAACTTTGGATCGACAAATCAGAGAGCCAATTATGTTGTTGAATCAATGTTGAACTACCCTTTTAAGTACAGTAAAGGATCTGTTGTTGGTTTTGGGAAGAGTAAAAAAATCTGTCATTCAAAGCCACTGGATCGATCGTGATCCTTAGAAGGAAATTTATGAAGAGATTATGGAGTTACTGTCATGAATCCATCTCATAGAAGATCACGATTGGTTGGGAAATCTCAGATTTCTATTACTCAATGTCGATCAAATGGCAATCATCGGTTTGAATAGCAAGTACAGGCCTTGTACATAAGGTAAGATCAAGGCTGGTGCAGTATTGAAAAAAAAAAAAAAAAACACAAAGAAAAGGGATCCATGAGTAAACAGGTGCATTTATCTGTAGAAAAGAGGAAGAATCAAGTGATTGTTTTCTTGTTCAGTGCAAGGTGGGTTTTATTGGTTTGGGGTTTTTTGGGACTTCCCATGTTCTACTCTTGATCTTTTCCGGTGGAAAGCGGGACATTTCTTGGTTGATGTAACCGTTTGTGGTATTATGTGAAATTTGGAAGGAAAGGAATAGAAGGATCTCTGAAAAAAGTATGAGCCCGTTCAAAAATCTCATTACAGATGTTGAGAATCAATTGATTAGTTGGGCTTTAGCGAGAAAAAAGTTTTGGGTCTGTTGTTCAAGATCTCATGATAGACTGGGAATCCATCATCCGTCATCCTCAACCGTCGGATGGATAAAGGAGAGAAGTCGTGCTATCCGGCAACGACCTCCTCAATGCAATCAAATTCAATTTTAATAGAAATTCTATTGTGAGAGCCTTGCTTACCAGTTTTTGCTTAATATGTAGTAATCTTGGTGAATGCAGGTTGGGCGGGGGGGTTGGTTTGACATCTCTTCTTTCAAGTTCAAAGAGATGCAAATGAGATGGAGGATTCTTTCGCAAGAGTTGCAAATGGAAAATTTTTGTGTGTTGGCAAAATCTTTCCTTTTCTGTTTGGAATTGAACAGCCAAATGATGGATATCCATATTCACATAACATAAGAGCAGGAAAAGAATCTGTGATCAATGTTTGTAGAGGCTGAGTTGCATTGCACACGTTTTCAAATTGGTCTTGATTAGTCTGTCCGCAGTGTCATCCTGAGAAATATGACCTTTGAACCAGATGGATTTGGCCTACTCCATGACATCTTGAAGATCAAGAGGCCCACGCACCGGCGAGAGAGTAGATACCTGCAGGGTTTGAAAGACACATAGGGTGATTGGGGGGGGGGGCTGGCATGAAAGTTGCATACGCGAGGTATCTTTTTTTTTTCTTTTTTCTTTTTCGTATCTTTTCCTTGGGCTAACCCGAACCCAACCCAAACCAACGTAGGAAAAATGGGTTAGACACATGGGATCCGCAAGGTACCTGATGCATGAAAGAGCCCTGTTTCCAAGTCTAAGTTTCTGTGTTTGAGGCTTTGAGCAGGTCCTATACCATAATATTGCGTGGGAAGTCTGAGTCCATGAATTTGTTGTGAATTTCGTTTGTGAGGGGTCTGCTAGGGACCTAGGGTGCCATGGATCCTTCCTAAAGTCCACCTTGATACCATCTCCGGTGATGTATCTGATACTAATGTGAAAATGGCAGTATCTTTAGTTAATC
The DNA here is from genome assembly GCF_043159265.1 of Tasmannia lanceolata. Classification (NCBI taxonomy): domain Eukaryota; kingdom Viridiplantae; phylum Streptophyta; class Magnoliopsida; order Canellales; family Winteraceae; genus Tasmannia; species Tasmannia lanceolata. The sequence continues at coordinate 2,863,822 of NW_027518731.1, read as the reverse complement.
TTATAATAGGGGAGCCTACGTAGAGGGCGACCAAAAAGACAATAGACTGACGTGTATACCGATCAGTGATCTATTAGTGAGGCTAAGATGAAGGCTCTGACAGCACAAAACTAATAAAGCCAGCTTGTATAGTAATTAGTTATACACTAGCATGACCTACGTAAAAGCAAGCCTAATGACCGGAACAGTAAGACACACATTTATACTAGTCTCTAATCTTATTATTAGGACTAAGACGGAGTGTTCATGGCAAAAAAGCCCAATCGAACCCATATATAATAATATAAGTTATATGCTACTGGGGCCACATAAAGGGCATAATGAACTAAAAATAATGACCCCACATTCATGCTAATCAGTGATCTACTAGTGAGGCATGGAGGGCCAAACGACAAAACAATAGAGCCTATATATTGTAATTAGTTATAGAGTAGTAGGGCCTATAAAGAGGGCCTAATAGAAAAAAATAATAATGGACCTCTCATTATACTACTCAATGATCTATCAATGGGGCAAAAATGGGGAGTCCAATGAGCAGACACTGATGAGGGCTAGATAGATCATAACAAGTTATAAACTAATTGCCAAAAACCATTGGACTCATATTTGGATGCTGCCTCACATGTCTTTCCAAATAGAAAAGAAAGCCACATCCATGATTTATTAGTGGATTAAGATGAAAAATAATTAACCTTTTTCTACCTTGGAAAGTCTTTCTTGCAGAAAACAAACAAAGGAAAGTGGTGAAAACTTGGAAAAAGTAGTTTTAAGCAAATATTTGATAATTGCAATCCTTTTTTAAATTTACACTTTTCTAATTAGCTGTTAAAGGCTACACGTTCCCCCATGAGCCATCAGCTTCCTATCAGAGAAGTATTTATTGAATATAGGAGCATGGTTTTAAATTTTGACAATTTCGGATTTCGGTGGAGACAGACACCAAAATCACCCAAAACCGAAACGGTCATTTATTTCGGCCGAAATTTCAGTTTTTCCGAAATTTTCCCCAAAAAATCTGTTTTTTTTTTTAATATTTCACCGAAATTTCAACCGAAATTACCAAAATTTCAACCGAAATTACCAAAATTTCAACCGAAATTACCAAAATTTCGGCTGAAATTTAATATTAAATAAAATATTAATTTCTGGTTTTGTACCAGATTTCGGTCAAAATTTTGAAATTTCAATGTCCGAAACCGGTACCGAAACCAAAAATTTAAACCTTGTATAGGAGTACTAAGCCATCAGCTTCCCATCAGACAAGTATTTATTGAATATAGGAGTACTACTATCAAAATATGGGAGTATAGATAAATTGGCAGCCCACAACCCCACAACCTCTATAGATCATGCACCACTATCTGGCTATCTCAGCTACCTTCCATCATGGTCACAAGTATCTCAGACCGTATTTTTTTTATGAAAATATCACTATACTTTGTGATTTTTTGATAGAACGACAGAATTCCAAAATTTTGCCAAGATTCTAAAAAATCACGTAAGATATCTTCATATTTTATCTTGGGATTTGCTAGGCAATTTCGCAAAAAGCCATTTCATGGCCCACTTTTGCTGGAGAAAATCTACATCAGAAGATAAAGTAAATGAATTAGACAAAATCTGCTAAAAAGTGAGCCTTTGTGGATGTTCTCTCCAGCAAAAATGAGCTGCAAAATGGCTTTCTGCAAAATTGCCTAGCAAATTCCTTTAATTTTATTTTTCATTGTGAAAATATCGCAAAATCACGATATTATTTGTTGTCTGCTACTGCTAAAAAGTGAGCCTCTGTGGCTGTCGTCTCCTGCAAAAGTGAGCATTGAAATGACTATCCGCGTAATTGCTTAGCGAATTCCTTTTATTTTCATTGCAAAAATATCACAAAAATATTCTGATAAATTCATGAAATTATTTGCTGTCGTTATTTTCATTGCCCTTAAATTTTCTCCCGAAATAAAACCAAAGAGAAGGATTTTTTTATTTTTTATTTTTAATATTCCAATATACACCTTTCTAGAGAAAGATTTAAAAACAAAAATATTCCAATAGACACCTTTCTTGAGAAATACTTGTGACTATGCAGACCCCATGAGATCCACCTCAGATGATAGACAGTACAACACCAAACACATTTTTGATGCAGAATGGATGGAAACAATTCCTCATATATGATTACCTAAGCCCACAATTTATGACAAATGGAAGGGCTAGTATAATCCACAGACAGACAAAGTGGACTGGATCACAGAATCATAATAACCAATTAACAAGGAAATGAATGAGAATATAAAAAGGATAGGAACTCTACAGAAGCTACAAGAATTCATCATCACAACTTCCACACCATACAAAAAGACAACCTCCAGGGAGATTTTCTTATATTTTAATACCGTGGTCTCATTTGTGTACACAAACCTATGAAAAACATATACAAGGAAATTTTATGTGAATGGGTTGCGCATACCTTAACAGGACAGAAGGGACTTAGTGCTGCTTTTCTCTGAATCCGAATCCGATAACAGCCCTGAAACAGAGGGCTTGTTGTCTCCCATCTCAGAAAACTGTTGGCTTTCATCTGTATAGATTTCTCACATGTTTATATGTTTCAGTACAAACAATGTAAAATATATAGAGCTGAACCTTCTAATAGATTGAAATGACACATTTCAACTCAATGAAAACCAGGTTAATTGCACTTATTGCTATCTCGACAAATGCTCTCTGAGTGCATTCAAGTATATTCTGCCTTCAATTCAAGTTCGATATAGCTCGCTCAATTAGAAATGCACTGAAAACCCCGACAGATCCCTAGCCAAATCCCAAACAGAACCAAGCACACAACTGCATCAATGGCGAGAACTATCCAAACATGGCGCCACCACATCCTTCGAGCAAGCTGTTGCCCTCTAACCCTTGTCGAGCTCAAACTCTTTTGTAATGAAATAGAAGATACCCCACTCTGGTTAGATTCGGGTGCTATATCAATCTTGATTCCCCTATCACTAGACCTTCCAAGATCCTCAGAAACAATATCTCTAGTTTCAACTAACCTATCCTTCATTTTTTTCCTCTCATGCTTGTTATGTTTCTCAAGCAATGGAGCTTTAGAGGTTGCTGTTTCAGAATTACCCATCTGGTCATTATTGAACTGGGAGGAATCAGAATGGTGTGGGGGCCGCTCACCCATCTGGCCCGCACCTTCCAATCGGGATACATTCTCCAATGAGGATATAAGGCGTCGAATAACAGGCACTAGTTCTTCTTGTAAGCAAACAGGGCTCAGGCATGAAAAGCTACCCTTTGTCCTGACCTTTGCAACCTTCTTAAATCCATCCCTAACATGTTCTAGAAATCTTAGAATCCCTGAATTTCCAAGACCCACATTGGCAATTGCAAAATAAACATACTCATCTTCCATAAGAAACCCAAAAGTTCTCCTCCCCACGGTTTCGAAATACCAGATATGAAAAGGTGGGGCTTTTTCTAAACATACAACAGCCAAGGCCTCAAGCTCATGGTCTTCACGACTATAAGCATAGAAAACCCTATTCCCCTTGGAAACACAGCAATAATATACAAGGTCTTGAACAGAACCCATCAATAGATCAAAGGAAACACCCACAATTTCTCTGTATAAAGGGTTTTCTCAAAGCTGAAAAATTCTAACAAAACTTGCTTTTGGGTTTTGAAACCGATCAGAGATGGTCAGTTACTTCTACCCAATGTTTCAAAACGCAGCCAAAGCAAATCCTAGTTGACTTGGCACAACGTGGTCCAATACTCGGCTGAAGTGCCCAAGGTAAAAGGGAGTCGACTCAGGGGAGTCCGCAATGACGTGGGGGATTTTTGAACTATGCTTCTACCTCATGGGTTCAAAATCACCAGCCATTCTTTCTGCACGAAGGGGCTGAAATCCATATAAACAACATAAATGGTATCTACTGCCTCTGCTTTTAGGGTTTCAAAATCATCCTCAATTCATTGGTATGCGTTGGCTGTTTCTGCTTATTGAATATCGAAAGAAACTGAACATTTTCAGGTGCTAGAGTTCTAGCATCTGGCAAAATAAAAAACCAACACATTTTCAGTTAGGATTTCAAAGATAAGATGGAAAAACCAACGGATTCATCTGATACTATTTTGAAATCTTTCAAATAAAGATAGTCTGTTAGGGCCGACAGGAAAAAATATATACTGATAGGGAGTCAAAAATATAAAAAAGAAAAAAACTTAAAGAAATTCTTTGGCTTAGGCTTCGTAACTAATTAACTACAGGGTTCAAGTTTGCCAAGAAGAAAACCTAGCAAATACCCTTTGAGGGATTCAAAACTTAAAGAAATTCTTCTACAAGGTCTTTTCTGTATGCTGAAAAAAGTCAACAGATTCTTTAGGGATCTAATATCTGACGAAATTTCAACAAAATTTAGCTGTTAGGGTTTCCCAATAGATCACAAATCTGCCCCCAAAATCCACAAAAAAATTCCTCTGTTAAGAAATCAAAATCTGAAGAAAACCCAATAAAACTAACTGCCATGATTTCCGCGTCTGCCTTAAAACACACAGTTTCCTATGTTAGGAGATCCAAAATCGAACAAACACCCGATAAAACCCTAAATTTGAAGTAAATCCCATACACATCAAGGTTAGGGTTTTGAAAGGAACGTAAAATCTAACAAGATTTGAATAAAATCCAACAAAAATAACTGCCACGACTTCTCAGTCTAGAGTTTTCTCTGTTAGGAGATCCAAACTCGAACAAACACCCAATAAAACCCTAAATCTAAAGTAAACACCATAGACATCAACGTTAGGGTTTTGACGGAGCGAAAAATCTAACAAAAACACAAGAAAAACCCAAAAAAGTGAGAAAGGAAAATAAGCACAGATCAAATCTGAACTGGCAGTTTCACAAGTCAAATCAGAAATGAAATCCTATAAATTTTTAGGGTTAGGGCTTCAATTTCTTACCTGAAGGTTTGCAAGATGGAGAAATGATGGAGAAATGATGGAGATGGACAAATCAGAAGAAGATTTCTTCTTAGAGAAAAAAACAAAAATACATTATTAGGTATCAGAAGAACTGGCATTTTCCGTGGGAATGAAAAATTCAAAAAGGTTAGTAGATAAAATTACCAAAACGCCCGAAGCCTTACCTAGAGAGACGAATATATCCCCAAATATAGAGATTAAATTCGTAACTGATATTGGCACTTCCATGCTTTGATAATTGCACTAACTCACCTTGTCTCTTCTTTATTAATTAGCTTATAAGAGCCTTTTTTTTGGATATTATGTAATCTTTCAAAGCTTATTAAAGACTAAAAGACAAGGTAGTTAGTGCACTTATAAAAATGCTAGTGCGAACAGCACTAGCCATTAAATTTCAAAAGAGATGTCGTATTATCACGAGATGTAAAATAATTGTCTTTCAAAAGTTGATTTAGTTTCCCCACTTTTTTTACATGGACAACCCCTTCTAGTGTATTTATGACTACTTTTTACACTAGAGGGGTATCCCCGTCTCTATTTGGATAATGATATTGTAATCGAGTTGGGGACAGAGAGTGGAACCCAACAAATAGTAGCACTTTAACACATTAGATATCTTTCCCTTTATTGTTGGCTTTTCTCTCTATTACAATTCCCCAAAAGCCTTTGGAAGCAAATTAAAAAAGAAAAGACAATCTCAGTTTGTGCGGTTATTAAAAATGGCACTGCCACTATGAGTAGCCTTGCGTAAATTTATTATCGAAAGGGCGTTTTCGTCATTTCATAAAAAGTAAAAGAGAGGATTGGGGTTTTTCGTTAGTCGTCCAGTCAAAAACATAATTGATGACGTGTACTTTCCGGCAGACAGCTATAAAAATTATTTAATAATAGGTCTACTTATCTTCCACATGTAAGCCATTAATTAGACAATTCCTAAATTGTGGTCCCACAAATAAAGACATTTTTCCGCATCTAGCTTGCTGGCCGAACACTCATGCGTTTGCGGAAGTTTAGTAAAAGATACACGCAACGCAAGTCCATAAATTGGACGGTTTGGATCATTCGATCGAAATCAATTTTCTTCCACTACACGAAGCTCATCTAAGAGGTCCCATAAGTCAACAACCTTTTTCCGCGTCTAGCTTGCTAAAGATAAGCGCAAGTCCATAAATTGAACGGTTTGGATCATACGGATCAATTCCTAATACATAGTGGGCCCTACCTTTAATTGATCCAGGCCGTCCATCTGACATCCCTCGAGTGGATCTCCAATCTCTCAAAATCATGCCATTACGTAACCAAAATTACATATTATTAAAGGGTTAGGATTGTCCGATTGACATGGTTTTTGGGTCATTGGAGATCTAACTCACAGCCTATCAGATGGACGATGTGGATCAAACCAAAGTGGGCCCTACGAAGCTCAATTTGACTACAATGGGTCACCATTGAAGTATTCCCATGGTCACAAAAACTGAGCCACCATGTGTCACTTGTACGTTATTTGGGAATCTAAACCGTTCTTGCGTTGTCCATGTGGGTCACCACTAAGGCTCACTAGATCAACCATCTCAAATCAAACACGTGTACAATGTGGGCCCCGAGGTTGATTTTAAGATAGAATTGAACCGATGATATCTCCACTCCCCTTTTCAACATTCCAGCTCCTTTTGCATGTCTTTTCAAGAAGTTTAGGAGAAGACAAACAAAAGGAGGTGAAAATGCTGTCAGTACTTCCGAAAAAGACAAACAAAAGGTGGTGGAAATATCATTTTTCTGCTGAAATATCTGGAGACAATTAAAAGGATTTCGACATCTTGCTTAGATTTGGACTCCTTGTGTTTTATGTGATGAGGGCCTAGCCTGCATTCTACTGAGTGGGTCACACCATTGACTCTTAATCATTCCACCACATATATTAAGAGTTTGGAACGTGTTGTGGCTTGGTTTCATTCATGGAGAATCTAATAAAATATTGGCCAGAACCAAAAAAAAGGATCATGTCTTGATGGGGTGTGAAAACACCAGCCTCTCACAGGCTGCCACCTGTCCCAGAGTAGGTGAGATCCAGCCTCTCACAGGCTGCCACCTGTCCCAGAGTAGGTGAGATCCAGCCTCTCACAGGCCGCCACCTGTCCAGGACACCTCACCCGTTTTTCCCTATAAATAGGGAAACATGGCTCAGACAAACGGGTAATGCTAAAAACCCTCTTCTCCCTAAAAACTGACATTTCCCTTCACTCTTGCTCATACTGACTTGAGTGTCGAAGGACCTGTCCGGACTAAAATCCGGTCTGGTCTTCTGACCTCGTTTGCCTTGTGCAGGACTAAGCACTCACCACAGGACTCATACTCAACCTCCCTCGTCACTCGCTCTCAGTTCTTACGCCACTGCTGTACCTGTTACCGATTTTAGGCCTAACAGATTGGCGCCATCCGTGGGACCAAGAACTAAAAGCTGTTCTTACATATCTCACTTACAAAAATGGCAGGGCGCAAGAGTGCGCGGTTAGCTTCTGCGCAGAACGACCAAGCCGCGCTACCTCGCAGGACCCGGAGCGGTCGAATCGCCTCGATGGTAGTGGCAGCATCTGCCGACCAAAGCCTTTCTCGCTCGGAGCATCACAATCCCGTGCCCACCTCGGAGCAAGTCCAAGCCCTCTTCCAGCAGATGACGGCCCTTGTTGGTCAGTACCAACAACTACTTCAAGCACCCCCTCCACCTCCTCCAGAGGCCCCGCGATCTGCCCAAGGAGTCCACAGGGGAGAGTCATCACGTCATGGGGAGGGCAGAACTCATCACTCCGCTAGACAAGTTTATCGCCCCATAGTGAGGCACGCCCAGACAGAACCTCATCACCACGAAAGATCGCGGTCTCGCTCCACGCAGAGGCGTCGGCCTCACGAAGATCGTTTGCCACCGGCAAAATCTCGGCCTCGTCGTAGGAGTCCGGAAAGTCAGTCCGGTTCTGCGGCAAGCCCATTTGTGGGAAGAATCAGGTCCCCAGACCGCAGAACGGATCCGCTGCTACAGAGAATGGAGGAGATGAACCACCGAATAGAGGAATTGGCGAAGGATCAGAGCCGGCCCGCCTCCAGAGCGTTCTCAAGCAGAACGCCGTTCACTAGTGATGTCCTGAGTGCTCCAGCACCCAGAGGATTTAAAATGCCTGCCGTCCCTCAGTACGACGGCACTACCGATCCCGTGGATCATTTGGAGACATTTAGAACAATGATGCTCCTCCACGGCGCCTCCGACGGCTTCATCTGCAGAGCCTTCCCAACGACGCTCACTGGCGCGGCAAGAGACTGGTACTCCAGGATCAAACCAAACTCCATCAACAATTTCGATGATTTTGGAGAGGATCTGGTCCGCCATTTCATGAGTAGCCGTAGGCCGAAGAAAACGACTGCATCCCTGATGGCCTTGCGACAGGATGATAATGAACCCCTGAAGGTGTTCGTCCGCCGATTCAACAGGGAGGCACTACAGGTGCCCAATTTAGATCCCTCAGCGGCTATGAACGCACTCCTCACCGGTGCAAGATCTGATGATTTTCGTCGAGCGGTGGCTCGGCAAAATCCGCACTCACTGGCGGATCTCATGGCCGGGGCAGAAGAGTACATAACAGTGGAAGAAACACTGGCAGCTCTTAATTCAAACCGGAGGATAACCTCTGAAGAGAAGAATCTGCCTAAACAGCGTAGGGAGGATAAACCTCCCAGGAAAGAGAAGTCTCCACCCCCTCAGAGAAGAGAAGAGAACTTCACACCTCTCAATACCTCTAGAAAGCACATACTGGCGGCGATCAGTGAGGAGGAGTTTGTGAAGTGGCCGCCTAGAATGATCTCCAAGGGAAACAGAAGAGATCCTTCAAAGTACTGTCGGTTTCACAAGGACCACGGCCATGACACAGAGGATTGCTGGCAGCTCAAGGGAGAAATTGAGCAGCTGATCAGCCGGGGTTATTTGAAAAAATACATCCAGAATGACGGCCGCACCCAAGAGCGCAAAGGAAAGAGTCCCCAGGGCCGTAGCCCTCGAAGATCACAGCAGCCCCCTCCTCAGGATAAGACTTCTCAGGTCACCGACGCGCAGCCTGAGGTACCCCGATCTCAACCAAGGGGGGTTATCAATACAATCATGGGCGGACCAGCCGCTGGGGGCACCTCCTCTGCTGCTCGAAAAGCATATGCACGGCAAGTTAACGCCGTTCACACAACCAGCAAAAAGTCAAGAACGGAGAATGAGATCTCCTTCTCGGACGCAGATCTGGACAGCCTTATTTTGCCCCACGACGATGCATTGGTGTTAACCATGCTCGTTGCTAACTGGGAGGTAAAGAAAATTCTTGTGGACAACGGGAGCTCAGCGGATATTCTATACTACCATGCCTTCGAGAAAATGATGATAGGCGACGACCGTCTAAGGCCGGCGAACTCATATTTGTTCGGCTTCTCCGGAGAGGTCGTAAAAGTGGTAGGACAGATCGAGCTCCCTGTTCTTGTCGGAGATTCACCATGTCAAGCGTTCGCCATGGTTAACTTCCTGGTAGTGAAGGCCACCTCGGTCTATAATGCTATCTTGGGACGGCCTGGCCAGAATCTGATCCGAGCAGTCGCCTCAGCCTACCACCAAAAAATGAAATTCATAACCCCTAATGGCGTGGGGGAAGTTCGCGGAGATCAGCCTCAATCAAGGGAGTGCTATGCAATGGCACTGAAAGGAAAAAACGCAGTGGAATCACTGCCAATCGAACTGCTTGATGTAAGGGACGAACTCAGGGGTACTCAACCCGCTGAGGACCTACTCTCCATCCCACTGTGCCCGGAGGACGGTGAGAAAGTCGCTCTGATCGGTTCCTCCCTTAGTAGTAGCATTCAACATCAACTCACCGAGTTTCTCCAGGGCAATGCAGATGTCTTTGCATGGGTTCCTGCCGATATGCCCGGCATCGATCCAGAGATCAGCACTCATAGGCTTGGTGTCGATTCAACCTGCAGACCGGTGAAACAGAAAAGGAGACACTTTGCTTTTGAAAGGCGACAGGCAATAAAAGAAGAAGTGGAGAGGCTTCTGAAGGCTGACTTCATTCGTGAGATTCGATATCCGGACTGGCTAGCAAACGTAGTCCTAGTCAAGAAGACTAATGGAAAGTGGAGAACCTGCGTCGACTTTACTGATCTGAATAAGGCTTGTCCCAAGGACAGTTATCCGCTCCCGAAGATCGATCAGCTCATCGACGCCACAGCGGGTCATGAACTGTTGAGCTTCATGGACGCCTTCTCCGGATATAACCAGATCAGGATGTACGAATCGGATATACCAAAGACCTCATTCGTCACAGATCAAGGGACTTATTGCTACCGAGTCATGCCCTTCGGCCTCAAAAACGCTGGAGCTACTTACCAAAGGCTGGTGAACAGACTGTTTCAGAACCAGATCGGCCGAAACATGGAAGTTTATGTGGACGATATGCTGGTCAAAAGTCGAAGTGCACAAGACCACGTGTCTGATCTCAGAGAAACATTTCAGGTCCTAAAGAAGCACAACATGAAACTCAACCCCACCAAGTGCACTTTTGGTGTCAGTTCGGGGAAGTTCTTAGGATTCATGGTGAGCCAGCGAGGGATAGAAGCAAACCCAGAAAAGATCAGAGCCGTGATGGAGCTTATCGCCCCAAAAACCATCAGAGAAGTTCAGCGGCTCACGGGAATGACAGCGGCGTTGGGTCGCTTCATCTCCAAATCGGCGGAGAGATGCCTGCCTTTTTTCAGTGCGGTTAAGGGCCTCAAAACTGCGCCCTGGACGGAAGAATGCCAGATTGCCTTTGACGAGCTGAAAAGGTATCTGTCCTCCCCGCCATTATTAACAAAGCCGGAGCCAGGTGAGGAGTTATTTCTATATCTCTCCGTTAGCTCCACGGCACGGGCAGCTGTCCTCGTCCGCGAAGAGCACCGCCAGCAAAAACCAATCTATTATGTCAGCAAGGTTCTTCACGACGCAGAAACACGGTACCAGCGGGTCGAGAAATTGGCTTACGCGCTGGTAATGGCTGCAAGAAAATTAAGACCGTACTTTCAAGCTCATACTGTAAAGGTCTTGACTGACCAGCCGCTTCGGCAAGTACTCCATCGACCAGATATCTCCGGACGACTTGTGAAATGGGCCGTAGAGCTGAGCGAGTTCGACATCCAGTACGCTCCAAGGCCAGCCATCAAGGCCCAAGTACTGGCAGATTTCGTAGCAGAGTGCACCATCCCCCAGCAAGTCGCCGACCCTGAAACGGTACTACTCCCAGTTGCAGAGAAAGCGGTTCCTGACGAATGCATAGCAGAAACTCAGACAGAAATCTTGCAACCGCCGGCAGAGCAGGACTCCATGACCAGCACACCAACCTGGGAAGTATATGTCGACGGTTCTTCAAATAAAAACGGCTGTGGAGCAGGCCTCATCCTCACTGGGCCTGAGGGGTTCACTGCGGATTATGCTCTGAGATTCGGATTCCGTGCGTCCAACAATGAGGCAGAATATGAAGCCCTCCTTGCCGGAATGAACCTAGCAATTCAGACCGGCGCCCGGAAATTAAAAGCATACTGTGACTCACAGCTGGTAGCAAATCAGATCCAAGGGGTCTACGAAGCACGAGATGAGCGTATGGTTAAGTATCTTGCCAAGGTTCATCAACTCTCCAGCCGGTTTGCCAGTTTCGAGGTCATCAGAGTACCACGAACAGAAAATGCCAAAGCAGATGTACTGTCGAAGCTGGCTGCTTCTGGATACACCACTCTTGGAAGCATACGTATGGAATTCCTACAAAGATCTAGCATCGAAAGAGAAGCCGCAGATATAATGCAGGTGGAGAACGAGCCGTGCTGGATGGATGAGATCATTCATTACTTACGGGACGCGAAACTTCCCGAAGATAAGAAGGAAGCCCGTAAGGTGATACAGAGAGCCGCCCGATTCTCCCTCAGCAGTGACATTTTGTATAAAAGGTCCTACACTCTCCCGTACCTGAAGTGTCTGGGACCAAGTAACGCCGCGTACGCATTGCAAGAGACTCATGAAGGAATCTGTGGAGAACATCTGGGGGGCAAAGCCCTGGCGATCAAGGTACTCCTCAGAGGATTGTATTGGCCCACCATACGACAAGACGCGCTGAATCTGGTTAAAAAGTGCGAGAGGTGCCAGAAATTCTCCCCCACCATCCACCAGCCTGCTGTGGCGATGGCCCCAATTATCAGTCCACTCCCTTTTGCAGTATGGGGGATGGACATTCTGGGTCCTTTTCCACCGGCTTCCGGAAAGCGCATATTCGTAGTAGTGGCAATCGACTACTTCACCAAGTGGGTGGAGGCAGAACCTCTAGCCCAGATCACTGAGCAGAATATACAGAATTTCTTCTGGAAGGCAGTGGTCTGCAGATTTGGGATTCCCCGTGCCTTAATCACAGATAACGGCAAACAGTTCGACTGCCGGAACTTTCGGAAGTTCTGCTCTGACCTAAAGATTGAACAGAGATTCACTTCGGTTGCTCACCCCCAGACCAATGGGCAAACGGAAGTAACTAATAGGATCTTGCTTCAAGGGATAAAGAAGAGGCTGGATGAAAAAGCTGGCCGATGGGCAGATGAGCTCTACCATGTTCTGTGGGCTTACCGCACCACTCCTCGCACGACGACTGGTGAATCACCATTCAACCTCTCTTTTGGAACCGAAGCCGTGATACCTGTTGATATAGGCACCCCATCTCCCAGAGTCATCAGTTTCCATGAGCAACTGAACAGCGACGGACTCCGCGCCAATCTCGACTTACTAGAAGAAATCCGGGAGGAATCTCGAATCCGGGTCGCCGCTTATAAGCAGAAGGTGTCGAATTATCACGACTCCAAAATTCGCCCCAGAGAATTCAGGACAGGGGATCTGGTCCTGAGAAAGGCAGCCGTCTCCCAGCCGATGAAAGTAGGGAAACTTTCCCCAACTTGGGAGGGACCCTATCGAGTGAAGGAAGTTATCCGGCCAGGAAGCTACAAGCTAGAGACACTGGAGGAGCACCTATTACCCCACGCATGGAACTCCAAAAACCTCAGGAAATATTATCAGTAGTCGAATTATCCGGCGTGAAAAGGTGATCTTGTAAATTTGTATATTTGTTGTTATGAATAAATAATCTTCTTGCAAATTCAGTGTCACTTTTATATCTGAAAACCCAGTTCACAAAACTTGGGTACTCACTGGAAACCCAGTTCACAAAACTTGGGTACTCACTGGAAACCCAGTTCACAAAACTTGGGTACTCACTGGAAACCCAGTTCACAAAACTTGGGTACGCACTGGAAACCCAGTTCTTAAACTTGGGTACTCACTGGAAACCCAGTTCACAAAACTTGGGTACTCACTGGAAACCCAGTTCACAAAACTTGGGTACTCACTGGAAACCCAGTTCACAAAACTTGGGTACTCACTGGAAACCCAGTTCACAAAATTTGGGTACGCACTGGAAACCCAGTTCTTAAACTTGGGTACTCACTGGAAACCCAGTTCACAAAACTTGGGTACTCACTGGAAACCCAGTTCTTAAACTTGGGTACGCACTGGAAACCCAGTTCTTAAACTTGGGTACTCACTGGAAACCCAGTTCACAAAACTTGGGTACTCACGGGAAACCCAATTCACAAAACTTGGGTACTTGTTAAAAGACCAGTTCGTCACAATTTGACCATCAACAGCCTCATTCACAGGTTATCAAAATTAAAAAGACAAAGTCAAGCAAATCACTCAGTTGAGAAGTATCAGAGACAGACAAATGTGATTTCATTGATCAGAATATGTGGGGCCTCGAGGGCCATTACAAAATTCACTTTAAAAATGCTGGTAAGAGCTGTAGGGTCTCAAGGACCATTACAAAAAGATGTCAAAACAAAAACAAAAAAAATTCTAAGCATCTGGAAGAGAGGTGATGTCAGCAGGAGCATCAGCAGGAGTATCTGACTCCTCATCAGTAATCTTCGGCCTGGCAGGGAGAGTCATGTTCTGCATCAATAGGTTTGGATTGCAGGCCTGGAGCTCCTGGAGGCAGTCGTAGTATCCAAGACTATAAGCCTCGCTCGACAGGCTGAAAAGTTCAGCCTCCTTTGCCTCTGTGGCCTCTTTCACTGCCTTCTCCTGCCTTTCAGTAGCTCTTCCTCTTTGAGCCTAAATGGCTTCAGCAGCCTTGGCCAGTTTCCTCTTCTCTGCGGCCAGATCCTCTTTCAACAACCTCCTCTCCTCCTCTATTCGCCCGATGCTCGTTTGAAGCTCCTGCACCTCAGCGGCCAACTTTCCGTTCACCTCTTCAGATGCAGTAATGGCTTGGGAGAAATTCTTACTCTTCTCCTTGAGGTCATTATAGTAGAGCAAGATCTGAAGAAAGAAACAGAAAGAAACAGGCATCAGTATGGTGAAAGGAAGAAATGGGCAGAAAGTTAGCAAATCGAAGCACCACTTCCTTACCTGGTAAGCTGAGGATAACACAGCCTCCTCTCCTGTAGCTGGCGGCTCGTAAAGGACCTGTTGCTTGTCCTTCCGCAGCAAACACTTGCTCATGAGCTCTGCTGCTACTCGGCTCTCGCCTAGGGCAGTGTCATCCTTCAAAACGGCCCAATTGGGTCGAAAGACATGCTCACTAAGTCCCGTAGGAGGACGAGCCCCAGAACCGGCTCCGGTAGAAGCACCACCGGATTTAGAAGAGCCACCGCCCTGAGCAAAGGGGCCTATTAGCTTCACCGTAGTCTTGGGCCTCTGGGATGGGGGGTGGAGTGCCCTGTGACGGGGCCGGACTCCCCAGTACAGTCGCCTTTCTCTTCTGGCGCTCCTGTTGTGCCTGTGCAGCACCCTCCTGTGCCCGTGGCTGGGCTCCTTGCCTGATTTTCTCGACGGTTGATTGTTTCTTCATCTCTGCAAGACAAATGAGCAGCCAACGGTCAGAAGCAAGTATATAAAAAATAAACAGATTGCATAGACAAGTCTAGCTACATACGTTCTGGAGTCGCGGCACTCACGCCCAGCCCGACCAGAATCGCCTATTCAGAAAACTCCTTACAACGGATGAGGCCCGATTGCTCGATCTCCTTCCGCATCAAGGCGAATGTTATCCTGTCCTCACCTTCGAGGAGCGGCTTTCGACTCAGTTTTGAGGTATCTGGAGTGTCCCACACTAGAGGGACGGACCAGGGCTCACTGGCCTCCTGATCCACAACATAGAAGAATCTATTCTTCCACGAGTGAATCGACGAAGGAATGCCAGTGATTATCTTCCGTTCAGGGCGCTGGCTAATGTAGATCCAGCCCCCTTCTTTATGCTTCTTCAGGTGTGCACACGCACGGAACAGTGACAAAGTCACGCTCCTCTCTAACCGACCGTGGACGAGGTATAAAAACCCAACTAATAATCTCCATGAGTTCGGAGCTACCTGGGCCGGGGCTAGTCCGTAGTATCGTAGCACCGCTGAGAAAAAGGGGTGCAACGGAAATCGGAGTCCTGCCCTCAGTGACTCCTCATAAATACAGAGATCCTGGCTCTCGTTGCAGGCTCTGTCTCCCTCTATAGCTGCCCTCAGTTCAAATCTCGGGGGCACACAGTATTTATCCCTGATATCTCCCAGCATAGACCTGGTGAGGTAGTTCTCCTCGACTAGAGCTCGCAAGTTGTATTTTGGATCGGCATCCATCCGCGCTCTAGCGATCACCTCCACCGCCCGGCCAGGAAGGAATGTTGTGGACGCTTCAGCAACGTCGCTCTCAACACTCCCTCCTGCTCGCGGGAGACTGCCAGTCAAGGGTGGAGTGGCATTCAGATCTAAGATCACTTCATCCCTATCCCCTCCGTCGTCACTATCTACAAGGTCTATCCTATCAGACGCCCTAGCCACTACAGGCTCCTGAGGCATCCTAAACTCCGAACTACTGCTAGTGGAGGACCCCGTACCGGACTCGGAATTGGAAGTACTACCAGACATAGTAAAAGGAAGGGCTGAGAGGAATACCGGTGAGTGGAGCTCGTAAAGATCTTGGAACGCGACTGCGAGCTACGGGCTGCGAACTGCGATCTGCGATCTGCGGACTGCGAGCTGCGAACTGAGAAGTGGAAACTCCCAGAGCAAGAAGAGGAAAAAGATGAAAAGTAAAAAGTAAAAAGTGAAGGGGGGTAAACCTCCTTATATAGTTTTTAAGAGGCGGTTTGGCAATAAATGCGATGCACGCATCTCAAGGTCATCCGGATTGCGCCACGTACCCCCTATTTATGACGGACACATTCTCCCACCATCAATACGATCAAGCACGCGCGTAAACATTCACGTCCCAAGAATGGATCTCCGCACTCCGCACTCCGCACTCCGCATTCAGTCCGGAAAAAACCGTACTGGATATAACGCGTTCTCACACAACGACAAAAATCAGTCCGGTCCGCACCGAACTGGCCGCAAGACGACAAAATTCAGTCCGGAAAAAACCGTACTGGATATAACGCGTTCTCACAAAACGACAAAAATCAGTCCGGTCCGCACCGAACTGGCCGCTAGACGACAAAATTCAGTCCGGAAAAAACCGTACTGGATATAACGCGTTCTCACAAAACGACAAAAATCAGTCCGGTCCGCACCGAACTGGCCGCAAGACGACAAAATTCAGTCCGGAAAAAACCGTACTGGATATAACGCGTTCTCACAAAACGACAAAAATCAGTCCGGTCCGCACCGAACTGGCCGCTAGACGACAAAACTCAGTCCGAAAAAAACCGTACTGGATATGACGCGTTCTACAAAACTCCGGACTCCACTTCCAGCCGAACTCCGGACTGCGAACTCCGGACTCGGAACTCCGAACTCCGGACTGGATATAACGCGTTCTATGAAGCGCCAGGAACCAGCCCGGTTGAAGCCGTACTCCGGACCGCGAACTCCGGACTCGGAACTCGGAACTCCGGACTGGATATAACGCGTTCTATGAAGCGCCAGGAACCAGTCCGGTTGAAGCCGAACTCCGGACTGGATATAACGCGTTCTATGAAGCATCAGAACCCAGTCCGGTTGAAGCCGTACTCCGGACTCCCAACTCCGGACTCCGAACTGCGAACTCCGGACTGAATATAATGTATTCTGCAAAGCGCCAGGAGCCAGTCCGGTTGAAGCCGTACTCCGGACTCCGAACTGCGAACTCCGGACTGGATATGATGTATTCTGTAAAGCGCCAGGAGCCAGTCCGGTTGAAGCCGTACTCCGGACTGCGGACCCCGGATTGTGGACTCTGTACTCCACACTAAATTCTCCGATTCACCTCTGAACAACATCTGCCCATCCAGAAAAACGATCGTCACACTTTCCCAAGTCCCTCAATGACTTGGAAAACTGGGGGGCAACTGATGGGGTGTGAAAACACCAGCCTCTCACAGGCTGCCACCTGTCCCAGAGTAGGTGAGATCCAGCCTCTCACAGGCCGCCACCTGTCCAGGACACCTCACCCGTTTTTCCCTATAAATAGGGAAACAGGGCTCAGACAAACGGGTAATGCTAAAAACCCTCTTCTCCCTAAAAACTGACATTTCCCTTCGCTCTTGCTCATACTGACTTGAGTGTCGAAGGACCTGTCCGGACTAAAATCCGGTCTGGTCTTCTGACCTCGTTTGCCTTGTGCAGGACTAAGCACTCACCACAGGACTCATACTCAAGCTCCCTCGTCACTCGCTCTCAGTTCTTACGCCACTGCTGTACCTGTTACCGATTTTAGGTCTAACATGTCTCAATTGGACCCGTGAGCTACATTGATTAGATTTGATGAGAATTCATATGGTGAGTGCGCCTGAAGTCCAGTATTTTCTGATAGTGTAGTGGGCCCACTTCACTGGATGATCTAAACCGTTCATATGTTGGGCCACAATCTAAATAGGCTGTACCACATAGATCATCTCATTAGGATGATCCTAACCCTTTGATCTATAGAGGTTTCTATAGTGGCAGTCCCTCTACAGATTGGAGGGTTAGGATCATCCTATGGAGATGATTTACAGATTACAACCTATTTACATTGCGGCCCAACAAATGAGCAGCTTAGATCATCTTGTGAAGTGGGCTCCTCTGTACTTGCTAAAAACACTGGGCTTAACGTGCACCCACCATATAAAATCTATAGAAACCTCTATAGATCAGAGGGTTATGATCATCCTATTGTGGTGATCTATGCGGTAGAGCGTATTTAGGTTGTGTCCCTACAAATGAACGGTTTAGATCATTGTGGCCCAACAAATGAACACTTTAGATCCTCCTGTGAAGTGGGCCCCACTATCTGTACTGCTAAAAATGATGGGCTTCCCGCGTACTCACCATAGAAAATCTCATGGACCCAAAACCTGATCAATTGTAGCGATGTCAATGAACCCAGATGGTCATCCCATGGCTCCCAAGGATCCGAACGACAATGGACAGGATTTTTGCACAACAACCGAATCGGAATAGTGTCCATTGGATCCATATCCTAAGATCTTTAATATTTTGCATCGTGTGAACCGGAGCGTCTTAGCTCCAAATGAAGGATTTTTAGTTTAGTGATAAAAGTGTGATCTGTTTTTATTAACAACTCATTTATATGTTTCTTTTTTCATGAAATTTTTCTAAAGGTTTCATTTAGCCGACTCTAACTAGTTTGGGACGAAGGCTTTGTTAAGTTGAGTTGAGTTGAGTTGTATGTTTCTTTTTCTCCTTGTTCTCCTACCCCCGAATTGTGTGCAACATAAACAGGATAGACCTTCCAATGGACGGTCCGTTTTAAAATGGATATGATGCTGACTCAAAATGTACGATCCAGAAGCCACTCCGAAAAGGATTAATGGATCATGACCAAGCCATAGGTGGATCAGATCCGAAGTGGATTCTTGGACACCCCTAATCAATTAATTTTCTGGTAGCCAATCCAAATGTGTCCTATCCGCACTCCCATGTTTTGAGAATGGCACTCCTCAGTACTTTATTAATCACTTTCTTTGGTGGCTGATGGGAATTTGGGAATTGTAGTAGCCTTTAACAACAGCTGAGCTGATTGGATAAGTACAAATTGAAGAAAGGAAATGAAGGAGTGCAGATATCATTTTGCAGAGAGAGAGAGAGAGAGAGAGCTCAGGGGTGTCAACCCTTTTTAAATTGCTATACGCTCATTTGTTTTCTTTGCTAATTAACTCTGTTAATTTATTATTAGTGTCCATTAAACAAATGTTATGCATTCATGTCTTCAGCAATACATCACCTAACCCAAAAAATTTATTAAGGACAAAAGACCTCAGTAGTATCTAATGCAAGTTTATCTTATAATAATGATTAGCAAACAATAGAAGATTCTCAAAAGGGGGCATCAAGCAACATACAGTTGGAGATCTAAAATTTTATATTCCCCATGACTGCTTTTTTATAAAATATTGGAGAGCGTTAATTATTAGAAATTATGCCTATCACCATCTCACGCTTCATTTCTTTTATTCACGCTAGTAGCATTTAAGGCTTGGATAAGAGAGAGGGACCATCTTCAGGTGAGATGTGGCAGACAAGGGTGGCATGGCATAGAGCGAAGAAAATGTCAATAGATGAGCACCCCATATATGACCATGTAGAGATTTTAAAGCTTTTCAAGCTGGGACGTGATATTTGAGAGGAGTGAGAGTTTGATGTTTGAGAGAAGAATTGGAGTGCAAAAATGCACAATTGATGCAAAAGGACATCCACGACTTTTTGTATTAGAAACCTGCATTTCATATTCTCGAATCCGGGCTGGTCCCCGAATCTCTCGGATCGGGGTCCACACATATATATAAATTAAGATTGCAGGTTTGGGATCTGAGAATTTTGATACATGTTTTTCTTTCCATTTTCATTTTCTCTCGCTTCTTCTATGTTGTAACTACATATAGTAGTGTACAACATGTATTTTGAACAATGTTTTCTAAGGAAATAATCTCTTATATCTTATGTAACTAGATTTTTGTACCAAATATTAGGCCGTGATTGTTTATGATTATGACAACAATTGTTAGTGTTGGATATATAATATAACCCGTGTATGTTCTAATATAAGCCCAATAAGATAATGGACCGGTGTAGTGGGCCTACATGGGCTAGTGTCCATTAACCAGTCATTAACTCTAATGTGTGTGTGTGGGGGAGGGGGGCAACAAACTTGGTATTCCAAACTAGATACCTTGGGTGTAATGCTTCAAGCAACCTTGCTTGACCTAATTAACTCTAACAGTAAATGCCAAACCGATTCTTGGACTCAAAATTACATTTAAATTTGAGTCCAATAATGAAAGAATTAAATGGGCGATCTTGGGGGTGGGGGTGATGGGGGGTGTCTTCTTACAAAAGCTGTCCTTCAAGATTTAAGAATGCGGATGAAAGTTTCTTGTCATCAATAGTGATGAAGGGCGACTCCCTTAATATTATTCTTAATATTATTCGATGGTTAGTTGGAAGTCATCCCTGCCCTTGGAGGCTTTCACATTAGATGGATGAATTTCAGGAAATAGTGGGTCTCGACCTATCTTGTATCGGCATGTTAGAAGAAGGTCGGCAAACAGTGAGGCTGACTCAGGTGAACGGGCTTGGCTTGTAGATGTTTGCTTCCCTACCCAATTAGGCCGCCCGGTTGTATTTTGATGTTGCTACCTCGCTAATTCTGTTTTTTCTCTACTGTTCTGACCATGTCGGTTGCTTTTCTCAAATCTTTTAATTGAAGTTCTACATCATTCAAAAAAAAGTGTAATAAAGCAAGGATTGCGGTAATCAACCCAAAAAAAAATCCAAATTAAAAAAAATTGAGTCCAATATAATAGGTTTGGCACTCACAATCGTTTGTCATAATCCTAAACGAACGGGGCCTTAGAAATAGTAGAGTGTAAATTACAATGCTGGTTCCTAATTTGAGCAATATGATATAAGAGATTAAAAGTTGATGGAGCGTTAATTATGAGAGCTCCTAATGTACATGCATACATACATATGAACATACAATCATAGTCACATACATACATACACACATCGACACATAGCATATATACATCTGGGATGAGCTGATATAGATAAGTGGGAAAAAAGCTTTAGTGACTAAGGCCCTCTTTGTAAGATTATTTTATTTTAATATTATTTATAAATTGGACATTAATGCTTTTTTTAAAGCATAAATCATATTATTTTTACCACTATTATTGCCATTGATCGCAAATTATCATACTTAACTTTAAAAATTAAAATCATTTGCATATAAGATTATATGCAAATAATTTTTAAGGGTATCCACCTATGCCCTCAAGCAATGGAATTTTGAGTACATAGAAGTTTTTTATATTGATTTATATGTTTAGGGAAATGATATCTGCGCTCCAATTTTTGACAGCCCTTTAATTTGCGATCAATAATAGTGGTAAAAATTGGAAAAATTGGATCGCATGTTTATCAAAACATTGGAGCGCTGAAATCATTTCCCTTATATTTATTTCTTATATATTATTTTATTTTATTCCCTAAGCTAGCCTTACAGCACAACCATGGGTTTCACGTGTGTGACTCCATAGAAATTACAGAAATATTAAGGAAATGATATCCCCCAATGGTTTTTATGAGAATGGTTCACTGCTTGAGGAAAAATTCACCCCCTTTTAACGTTTTTCTTTGCCTTTAAAACTTAACGAATAACGTTCAAGGGGGTATTTTACCCGTCAGAGGGGGGAAATATCATTCCCCAAATATTATTATCACCTGATATTCGAATACACAGAATTGGACATGAACACGGAAGGTAAAAAAGAGTAAACCAGAGCGAGTCAATGATGGACACATGTAAATGTTCCGTTACCTCGAGTGGACAAAGGGGTTTTTAACTCACTTGGTAGGCTCGACCATGGTTTTAAATTTCGATATCTGAAATTTCGGTGGGGACTAAAACCAAAATTTTTCTAAATTTCATTTTCCGCCATTTACCAAATTTCGTTTAAATGCCATTATTTATTTATTTTAACAGTGATGCCAGCAATATGATACGCTACAATGAGTATAAATACAAACACAAGCGTACATGCATGCATTGTACCGACAAAGAAAGAACTCAAGACTAAAGTGGGTGTAAAGCAAATTTTACACTCATTTTTCCACTTAAAAATGGGAGTAAATTTAGTTTTATACCCATTTTTAAATGCAGGCCCATTTTTACACTATAAAAGGCGTATATTTAGTTTACGCCCA
This sequence comes from Tasmannia lanceolata, assembly GCF_043159265.1. Lineage (NCBI taxonomy): Eukaryota > Viridiplantae > Streptophyta > Magnoliopsida > Canellales > Winteraceae > Tasmannia > Tasmannia lanceolata. The sequence continues at coordinate 2,841,574 of NW_027518731.1, read as the reverse complement.
TTTCTAAACTTAAAAATGGGTGTAAATTTAATTTTACACCCATTTTTATACTTGAAAAAGGGAGTAAATTTAGTTTTACACCCATTTTTTAGAATTAAAATGGGAGTAAATTTAGTTTTATGCCCATTTTTACACTTAAAAATGGGTGCAAAATTTGTTTTACACCCATTTTACATGGGAAGAAACAGAGCTAAGCAAGAACCATAAATGCCCTTCTCTCATTAACCCACATATAATTACAAGATAAACCTTTCTAACAACGCCCTCTCAGAGTCTCTCCTCAACACTATCATGATCTGCAATATCAATCACAACTGAACCTTCCTCATCACACCCACACTGTTCAAATTCTCTTCTTGCATCCCAGATCTCCTCCCCCTCACTACTACAATTGTCCCTCTCCTCTCCTCTCCACCTTTCATCCCCTCTTTGGAGAGCTCCCTCTCTGCTTCCCTCATAGAGACGTTCCCGGGTTTGTGTTTCATTTGCTTGGATTTCTCGAACATCGAGAGAGTTGGGGGAAGGTTTCGCAGCCGGAAGAAGTGAGACCCGACAGAGAGGACAAGTAGTGTTGGCAGCGAGCCATAGATCAATACATTCCATGTGAAAGGTGTGGCCACAAGCGGGGATTTGTTGAAGCCGGTCGTTAGCTTCATATTCCCCAAGGCAAACAGAGCATCTGCAGGAGGAAAATTAATGGGTTATAGCCTATAAGTGACAGGAAAACACATCTTACTATCACTATAATTATCATCAAGTTTATAGGAAAAGGGAGGGGAATTAATGGGTTTTAGCCTTTAAGTGACAGAAAAATACATCTTAATATCACTATAATCATGGTTTTAAATTTCGGCCAAAACATTTCATTTATTTTGGCTGCTGCCTAAACGAAATTCACTTGGTTTTGAAAAATTACAAGATTTCGCCCGAAATTTCAGTATTTTGTTAATGTTTCGGTCGAAATATGAGAAATATGTGACTTTTCATATTAAAAAAAAATTCCGGCAAAATGTCGACATTTCGACGGAACCCCTGACAAAAATCAACTCCACTAGTAGAAAAGAGAAGAACAATGAGATTACTTTAAGATATTTTTTAAAATTGATAAAAAAATAAAAAGAAAAACCAGTGGCGAAGAATCTTACCTAAATTTCAGGCATGATTTTGTACCGAAATATTTCCGTGATTTTACAAGATTTCGGTCGAAATTTTGTACCGAAACCGAAATGTTTCCGTTTCACTGATGACTGAAACCGAAACTTAAAACCTTGACTATAATTATCATCAAGTTTTGTAGATTGAGGAATTTCAGAAGGTGGTGGTACGTGATATGAAAGTACATTTTTGTACTGTGATTAAGCCTATATTAAAACATCATTCACAAACGGTAAGTGAAGAAACAGATGTTTTGGCTATAGAAGAAACTAACCGGGATGTTTTAGTCATTAGTAATCTATTACCAATCCGTTAATCGTTTTCGTTCTATTTGTCTTTATGTTTTTTAGGGGCATCCCCTCCTCTGTAATTCTTATCCTATAAATGCAAGCTATCATTTTCAAAAGATACACCTTAATATCACTATAATTATCATCAAATTTTGTAGATTCAGGCCTATTTGTTTGGATTATCAAAAAAAAAACCGGGCCCTTGGGAATTTCAGAAGGTGATGGTAACTAGTAAGAGCATACCATGTTTAGTTTCTAAAATTTGTATGCACATTTGAGATATCTTTGTTTGTTTAATTCACTAATAGGCTCATACAGTTTGCATAACCAACTAAATTCTGATCAATATACATTATGATTTCATATCGTATGAAGGAAATGATAAAAAAACTTAAATGGTTAAATATAGCCTTTGTAATAAGGACAGCGTCTAAAAGATTGTCAGCTCAGACAATCATTGACACGACTATAAGGGAAAATACTCCATGCTTACAAGTTCTTGTTTTTGGGTATTATTTGAACGATCTTATACGGTTTAAATCTAGATTCTTTTTTTTTTTTTTTTATAATGTTAAATCTAGATTCTTTTACGATATATTTTGCTTGGGAAGTTGTCTCCATTCACGAGGTAGCTGGTCTGAAGTGCCACAGACCAGCCGCGAAAAGCCTTTTACGATGGACCTTAGCAAATCCCATTTTGCTTTTACTAACTATAACTTGGAAGTGTATTATGTCTTTCCATCCATTATACAATTGTACAGATGTTTCAGCACACTGGCCCTACTGAGATTGCCACATCTAACACTGACATGGGTGTCCCATACGTCAGAAACAGACATAGACACAGGAGCAGAGATACGAATCAGCATTTTTTGAATTCTACGACATGGGTGTCCCATACTATGAGATAAGACACAAGGCATGTATAAATAAAATATTTTTTTTTAAATGATGTATAAATAAAATATTATAAAACTTAAATAGATTTAACTGAGAATATGGAATTAATAGTAATTTTAAAATATCATCTATAAAACTTACATGTCCAAAATTATGATTGCAAATATGTGACACTAATAAGCAAAAAACATTATATGCTAATTCGAAGAGAGCAACGTATGTATCAAAATTCAAACATTATAGTTATTTTGACCAACAGAAATATTTATGAAGTATTCAAGTATCAGTGTCCGATAATCAATATCATAGTGTGTCGGAAGTGATACGTTTAGCCTACAAAGTATATGGGTATCACAGATCTGCATTATTGTATTGATAATCGCACACCTCACTTTATTGAACACTCTTTTAGCCAGACTTTCATAACATTTAAGAAATTGAAATAGCCTTTAACAACAAATTACAAAAGAGTAAATAAGAAGAGTGTCATTGGGGTTGAGCCTGGTCAAGGATTTATGCCTCAACCTTGAGGTCGCAGGTTCGATTCTCATTATCAAAACACGGGAGTGCAGATAGATATCACTTCACTATGTATATAAGTATTAAGTTGTTTGCCTAAACAATAGCTTCATGAAAAATCAAGAACAGTTTTCTTACGTAATCTCAAGATAATCCAAAAAGTAAACTTTATGACTGATGCAAGAAAAAAAGTCGCAATTTGAATTGAGAAAACCTACGATCAGTGGACATGGATTTGAATTCCATGTTGTCAGTTCCCAAACACAGTTTTTAATTACATTGGTTTGAGTTCCAAATGGCAAGAATGTCAATGGTACAAATGATGAAAGTATGAAATTGACAAATCATTTGACTTTACAACTAGAGGAGAATGAGTGACAACTGAGCAAAAGAAGGTGCATAATGATCCTTTTGGAAATTGTACAGTTCTCTGTGTCACAGTTAATCCGAGAAGCTAGCATTATAGAGGGTTTTCAACTTACCATCAACAACTAAAAGAAGGAATGTGTTTTCTTTGACCATGTAAAGATAAGTGGATGAGAGTATAGAAGATGATTTAGAAACCAAATTATAACTGGATGTGAGTTGAAAAAATGTTGGTTAATGATTTAAGAAACAGATGGTACAGAGGAGAAGAGAATAACTGAAGTTTTGATTTTGCTTGGGGAGAGAAAAAGGGCCAGAGACAAAAAAATGATAGTGGTTTTGACCAAAAAATCAAATTTTATCTCCAACTTTGCATTTTTTAATAAATTCACTAAGTGGAACATCAACTAACCAGGTTTTCGAAGAGAATCAGTTCTTGCTTTGTTGGTCATTTTCAAGTTAGCAGTTCATTTCTGAATATAATTTGTGAGTTTTTGAATGTTGGTTCCAACACAAAGGGAAGGCAGAGAGAGCAACTAAGATTGCAGTTCGACTAAGCACTATAGTTACTGCCCTATGTAGAGAGTGGATACTCGACCATATTTACTTGTGTCACTTGAACATCAAGTACTCAACTCGCCAAGAAATTGAGAGAAAGGGTAGAAATCAGTTCTTGGATGTCATTTCCAAGTTGACTGCTCATTTCTGGATAGACATGGCAAGTTTTGGAACACTGGTTCCAACGCAAAGGGGAAAGAGGCCAAATATAAGTTCATGATTGCACGGCAATTAACATCCTATGCATAGAGTGGATACACAACCACATTTACCTGTCACTTGAATATATTGCATTCAAGGTTTCAAATTTCAGTTTAGGATTTGGTTTCGGGCGCCACAGAAACGGTAACGTCTCATGGACCCAAAACCTGTAAAATCACAGAAACGTATGGAAACATATGCAAATACTAGAATTTTAAGATGAAACTTCAAGAAATACTAGGATATGCACAAATACACGATTAGAAACCATCGCATATGCAAGATAGGCATCCATATTGGTTTAATAAACATCGAACACCTAGTGACATGCATTGTCGCACATGTCTAATAATTCAGTACACACTACATTTCACATATGGGGGGCCCAATGCACGAGGCTCTCACCATTGCGCGGTCTGGGGAGGGCTAGATGTACGCAGCCTTACACTTAATGGTGGCAATGGTTCGGTTTCGGTTTGGTTTGACCCCCAAACCGAACCGAACCGAAATTTGAATCGGTTAACCAAACCGAGGTTCGGCCAATTTCGCCACTCCTTACTCATAATCATTGGAAATCGGGGGCAACGGTTCGGTTTGAAATTTGAATCGGTTTGGTTTAACCAAACTGAAACCGAATTTTTGGGTCGGTTTCGGTTTGGTATCGGTTCGGTTTCGGTTAGATTGCCACCCTTACTTACACTACATTTTACATGTAATTGAAATAAAGTTTTATACATAATACATATACCACATTTCACATGCAATTCATAATAAAATAATTATCTAATAGATAATTATATAGGATACCACTAATGCACTTATGATTTTGGTTCGGTATCGTTTCGGTGGGATGGAAATGAAAACATTTCGGTTATTGTGTGATAGTTTCGATGGAAATTTAAATCCATGATTGCATTTACACCATCCACCAAAAAATTCAATTTCACATGAAAAAAAAAAGGTATCATATACTAGTGTCCATTCATATTTCAGGCTACATGGCTCGCCCCAGTTGCAACTCTACATATGTAGCCACATTATCTATCCCAATGTTTAAAAACTCCCTGTTTTGACTTAGAACATGTACAGCTCAACTTGGCACAGCTAGGCGCTAATTATAATGAGTCCACAGAATATCCGCCATGTATATGAGTGCCTCAACTGATCGTTGTCGAATTCCCAAATTTTCTGTTGCGTTGACAAGGTCAAATCCAGAAATCAGAAGAACTATTTCTGAGCAAAGTCTTTCAACATTACCCCTTTCCATAATAACAAGTTTATACTTCTGACTCATTCAACAGGCAAAGCCATTTGATACACATGAAATCCAAGAGACACTATCAGTCATTGCGTCAAATAACAATAGATTGCCCTGCTACAACTAGCCTCACACGTAGGTTTGTCATTCATCACAACATCAAATCAAATCGGGCAGTTCCATAGCTAAATCTATTTTGAACTTTCAATTGAATCATGCCAAAGCAACAACAACAAGCCCGTATGCATTTCGTTCTAATAATCGATGACCAAAATCAAGCTATCTCTTGCAACATCATACTAAATGTTTCATGAATGAGTGGACGGAGGGAGATTTATAGGCAATGGGTATACAAAGAGAGTAAGCTGCAATACCCGGAGGTAGCAAGCCTTTCCTGTCACTACAAAGTTCACCATTAGTTCTGTAGAAATGGACCATGGGAATTTCCCTTGTGGGAAGACATGAAGACCCAGAGAAGATTGGACTCTTTGAGGACAATGACCACAGAACTTGAAACACATGGTGGACTCCCTAAGGACCCAACAGAGTTACTCAAAAGTTGAGAGTTGCTCAAGTACTCGACTGAGTCATTCAAGTTTTTCCAGACGCAAATCCATAGAGCCAGTGTTACAAAATGCGGATGTGGGTCAAAACGCGCTCAAAGCAAATCCTAGTTGAGTTGGCACAACGCGGTTAAGTACTTGGTTGAGGACTCGGTTGACGTGGTAATAACTCAATAGAGTCAAAAGGAGTTTTGATTGAGTTTATAAGGCAAAACATGGACTCGGACAAGAACGCGACCAAGGTAAGAGGAAGTCGACTCGGGAAAGTCCACGATAATGCGGAGTTTTGAAACTATGCATTGAGCTGAGAAAGTCGCTTTAGTACTTGAAAAGGTTAAAAGAACAATTTTTCAAGTACTCAATCACATTGATCAATCAAACAGAGATTCAACAACTAAAAGCAAGATCAATTCTTTGGATACTTCCTTTCTTCAAACGAAACGAACAAAGATGGAAACAGATCGATTCTCCAAATGCCCTTCTGTATATTCCTCAATGTCCCGGCTCTTCCTCAATAATCCTCTGCTTTCGGAAGAAATTGACAAATTTCTTGGGAATCCTACAAGAACAATTCGTTCTTTTTTCTCTGAGAGATGGTTAGAACTTAATCTTGGTTCAAATCCTACCAAGAGGTCCACTAGAGATCAGAAATTGCTGAAGAAACAAGCTGTTTCTTTTGTTGGTATCAGAAAATAAAGAAATTGCTGATACATTCAAGATAATTACGTATTTACAAAATACAGTCTAAATTCATCCTATTTCATTAGATACGAGATGTGCTATGGTTCTGAAGGATGAACCACTGAGTCATTAATTCTGGATTGAGTAAAGAAAATTCACTATTGAGTTTCTTTTTAGCACTTGATAGATCTTTTCAATGGTTTATGAGTAACCACCTGAACTAGGCATGGGATCAAGGGGATTGACTTGCAACCCCTCAGTCACCCACCGAGTTTTTGAACAGTGGTTCGCCTAAAGAAATTAATGTATAACAACAAGCAACTGTTCTGTATGTTGTAATTAGGCACATCATGGTTAGAGTGGTTTCTCACAAATTGGACTTTTCAAAAGGTGGTTCCCTTTTTTCTCAGACAACAACACGAGAAAAATGAACTAATAAGTTGGGCCCAGCCTACAGTTCAATTGGACAATGATCTGCGTTGCAACTTTGAGGTTGCTGGTTTGATCCTAGCTTTAACTACCAAAATGGGTAACACTGATAAAAAAAGAAAGAAAACAGATTAGTTTCTGTCTTTTTTTGGTAGGTAAGCTGGGGTTAGGCAAGACCCCTAACAATGTATGTTTGGGCAATTTGTTAAGCAAAGCAGCCTATTTGATGCACACAAGCGCAAATAAAGTGCATAAATTGCATATATGTGGTCTCATACATAAGACAGTGAACTGATAGTAAATTCAGCAAAAAGAAAACTCATTTTGTCAAATTGAAATAAACATATGACAATTAAGCAACATTATAATTAAATTACTTACTGTATCTCTCTGATTGAGAAGCTCTCCTTGAATATGATTACCGGAAGCATCTCCCTAAGTTCTTTTTTTAAACCCGAATCGGATGGCTAAACCACAAGAACAAGGAATGAAAACGAATAAACATAAAAGACCATAAAATTTATAAAATTTGGAGAATTAGTAAAATCAAAAAGCTTACTCTAGAACTGACTTCATCAGCTTGGTATGAGGTCATCATTCGCAATGAGTCCACTCTCCTTCGTCGCAGGCAAAAGAAGTAAAGCAAAAGTAAAAGACTAAAAGTGAAGAAAAGAGGCAGTGAGAATATGAAAACTTGGAATAGTTTCAACTCAGATGAAGTTGTTGAGCAACAAACAGGTGGGTCTGAAGAACTATAAGACATTATCAACCCCTTCAAGATTCAAAACCCGAAATTCTAAAACTTAAGAGAACCCAAATCAGAAAAACCAAAGATCTATATGGGAAAAACCATGTGAATTACTCAAGTTGAGCAAAAGAAGAGAACTCAAATAAGCAAAAAAAAAACTGAAATTCTAAAACTGAAAGAGAACCCAAATGAGGAAAACCAAAGATCTATATGGAAAAACCATGTGAATAACTCAAAGTTGAACAGAATAAAGAGAACCCAAATAAGCAAATCTAGAAACCAACTGAAAATTCTTAACTGAAATTCTGGACTAGACAAAACTCTGATCAGTTTCACAAAAGAAAACCCAAATCATTAAAACCCAAATAAGCAAATCTAGTTAACCACTTGAATTGCTAAACTAGAAAACAATGGAAAGAACAGAGAAAGTGCAGAAAAGAAGAGTCATTATATGGAAGAAAAAAAGAAGATGGAAGCCCTAGATCTGACAAAAAGAGAGAAAACCGAAAACAGAAAGGATCTTTTTTTACTAGTTTACCAAAAAAGTAACTGATTGAGATATTTTAAGCAAGAAAAAGACTGAACAATGGAAATATCAGAATTTGTACAAAACCCAGAAAGGAAATCCAATGTATTAGCGAGGATTTGATTGAAATTTAAAATAGAATTTTTCGCATTATGGAAAGGAAAACTAAAAGGAATTTTAACTAACGAGATTTTATATGGTGTAAGCCCTTATACTCCCTTATTTTTCAAAATGTACTGTACAGACCCCACTATAGGACGATCCAAACCGTCCATGTGATGGGCCACAACGTAAATAGGTTGTTCCCCAAAAATCATTTCCACAGGATGATCCTAACCCTCCGATCAATAGAGATTTCCATAATAAGCAGTTCCCATATAGATCGGAGGGTTGGGATCATCCTATGGAAATGATTTTTTGGGCACAACCTAATTACGTTGTGGCCCATCACATGGACGGTTTGGATCATCCTATAGTGTGGTCTGTACAGTACTTTTTGAAAAATAAGGAACTATAGGGGCTTACACCATATAAAAACTCTTAACTATAAGTCTATAATCAAAGTCCAAAACTAAACTCTTGTTTCCTTCTTTTTTTTGGGCCCAAAAACTCCTTTATCTTTCACTTAAATGACTCCTAAACCCAATCCGAAATTCATTTAAATAAGATTAAATTAAAATAATCTTATTGTTAAATAGAAGCATAGAGCACGACGGGAATCAATGTTTTAAAAAAATAAACAGGTCTTAACGGACAATATATTTTTGTCTCCTCTTTTGTGAAGTTTCATTTTGCTTTCAATTGAAGGTGTTCTAAGTTCTAAGTTCTAACCACAAAGCAAAGGCAAAAGGGTTTTTTTGTATAGTTGATTTGTCAAGGGGGTGGCCCGGAAATAAAGGGGACAAATATATCACTTTCCCTATATATCACTTTGGCTCTTTTTACCACTTCTTAGTTCTTACCGATTGTGTAGGCCTCACATGGTTTTAAATTTCGGCCAACATCCGAAATTTCGGTGGAGACCGAAACCGAAATTTGGTGAAATTTTGAATTTCGGCCTTAAAAACTGAAATTTCAGGATTTTGAGAATTTCTGTCCGAAATTTCAAGAAAAATTTAGTTTTTTTTTTAAAAAAAAATGTTACAAAATTTCAGTCCAAAATTTCGAAATGAATTAAATATTCTTTTTTAATTATTACCAAATTTAGACCAAAATTTCAAATTTTCGATCGAAATTTCGGTTTTTGAGGGTCCGAAACCGGTACCAAAACCGAAATTTTAAACCATGGGCCTCACTAGACTTTTAAAAAAAAAATACGTGCACCTATGTGCCCAAGCAACGTGAACAAGGCCTTAGATTTTGGGAAATCAAGAAAAAGTAAAAAAAAGGTGGTACTCTCGGTCTCCATATCAATTTCCTCAATATATCGGTAGTAGCATTTATATGATGGTAGATGCACGTGCAATCCCAAAAAAATTGGGACCCACATTTTTGGGTGATCTAAACCGTTAATTTGTTGGAACCTGATGTAAATAGGATGTGCCCAGAAAATCTTTTCCATAGGATGTTCCTAACCCTTCGGTCTGGGGAGGTATAAAATGGACGGCACAGTACAAAAACCTCCACAAGTTGGAGGGTTAGGATCACCCTGTGGAGAAGATTTTCTGTGCAAATCCTATCTACACCGGGCCCAACAAATGAACGGTTTAGATCACCGAAACAATGTGGAACCCCCTGTTTTTCTTATCATCAAACAGGTGTTATCTATCATTTCTCCTTTTGGCCCTAGCAATCTTGGCTGTGCTCATATAGCTCTTTGTCCATGCCCAACCTTCGACCTGTGTTACTCGTGCACCAAGGTTTATACATGTTTGTTTGGCAACAAAAAAAAATTGGGCAACCTACTGCCACTTTCAGGTGGAGTCAGCTGCAGCCGCCTTGCCTGCATCTGCCATCAATGACATTGTCACTGCCTTGCCAGAGTCCATTGCTGTTGATAACACCAAAACAGATTCCACCCAAGAGACAGAAGAGCATTGCTCATGTGCATACATATAATATGAAATACACATAGTATGTACTTTTAACATTATTAATGTTTCATCTGCATTTACTTAACAATCGTTTCCTAAAGAAACTTCTCTTGTATTTTGTAGTATATTGAGTATGAGATAAGAGCTTGAATTTATGGAACATTAATTATTTGAGCGCCAACTGTAAATTGTAATTTAAAAAAAAATAAAAAATCACTCGGACCCATCTTGTTTGAAGATCTAAACGTTCATTTGTTAGCCCCAACATGAATAGGCAAGTGGGCCCCAACATGAAAAGGCCTTGCTGATAAAATTATCCCCATAGGATGATCCCAACCCTCTGATCTATAGATGATTCTTGAGGCACAACCTATTTACATCGGGGCCCAAGAACCTAATTGTTTGGATCTTCGAATAAGGTGGGCACCGGTGTATCTTTGAAAAAAAACATTGTTTAGGGTTGAGGCCTTGGACGACCCAACCCAACTTTTTTCAAAATCTTAGGGCTAATATCTCTTTTACGTATTTTTCCTGTTTCTGCCTCAGGCTAACCCGAACCCAACCTGACTCGACCCAACCCAATCTGGGAAAATGGGTTAGACAGGTCAGGTTATGGTTGAGATATTTAGAGGCAGGTTGGGTTAGGGTTGACCATCCTCGAACCGAGACTCGGGATGGGTTGAGTTATGGTTGAGGGAATGCTATCTCGGGTTGGGCTAGGTTTGGCCTCAACCCAAACCAGCCCGGCCCGATTTGCACCCCTAATATTGTTCTCTTCCAGGATTTGCATTGCCAAACTAGAGAAGAGTTACCTGGTTAGCAGAAAAGCATCACTCAAATTCAATACTGAATTACAGGCTACAATATATAAATCTGCTGAAATGAAACTTATATACAGTAGTTATGTATTCAAAGGTCCCAATTCCATCAATGGCAAAGAATAGAGGTTAGACATCCCTTATCTTGAGCTTGACTTCGGTGTGGGGATGGAGCAGCTTCTTCGGACTCGGCGGAAGAGAGCTGAACTTGTGAACTAAGAGTTTAAAACATGGAAGGAACACTACATAAAGTGCACCCAAGATGAAGGGCGCCGCAATGAGCCAGCCTAATAACTGCAAGGGAAAAGTTTCAGTTTGAATGCAGTCTGTGTAAAGATGGAGATTGATAGAAACAGAATGTTTAAAATCAAATAAGAGGAAAGTTTAGGGGTTCATACAGCGTGGACGAAGCTAAGTAGAACTTCTCGCGAAGCTTGACCTGTCACGACCTTCTTCAAAGCATCGGAATTCAACGGAAAATGGGGACCACCAGAGATGACTTCGCCGAGCCGTAAGAAGGGAACCACTAGACTGGACAACAGAATATGCTAACATGGATCAGAGCATAAACATGAATGTAGAAGTGAGTAAATCTGTAGGTAACCATTCACACAGTATGATAGTTTCTATATTTTCTGCTCCCTTTTCTTCCTGGTTATAAATACACTAAAGAGTATTTTCCCTCAAACTTGGGGAATTGTTACAAATAGAAAAAATAATTAAAATATGGAAAAATACAAAAGAAAAAACAATAATTTGAAGCTCTTTTGTTCACTTAAGACTTGGGACTATTAATGATAGAAATCACAATAGAATAAGACCTGCCAAAGGCTCACATTTCTCTCAAGCCAATACCCATGATCCATATCTGTATGATAAATTCGTATTGCTTTCGCAAAAAAAAGCATAAGTCATATTTTTCAGTTAGATTCAAAGGACAGTTTCATCATTAAAGGTCAATTGCATTGAAGGACAATATAATCATGGGCAATCTCTATTTTCTTTTACTTATTCGCATAATCTAGAGGAAAATAATTCACAGTACCTGTTGTTATTCATGGTCACTCCGGTGGTGGCCATGGACACTGGGTGATTTCAGTAAATAAATAAGAACCTAATGTATATAGCAATACACTGCAAAATTAAGTGGATTTACAGGTTGTTGCATGAAACATAGAAACATATCATTACCCATGAACAAAGACGTTGGGGTCCTGTACAATGAGAAAAAATAACACCTTCTTGCCTCTAGCAAAATGTGCAAAAACAGGGCTTTTCAGGAAGGGGAAAGAATCTGCGAATTCAACTATTTGTAATTTTGTATTAAGATCTCTCCCTCTTTTAGCGTGAAAACACATGCAATTAGGTTAGTTGTCTTACTTTAAACAATAGTTGAGGAGGTTCATCTATATTTTCAAAAGGTAGACAATCTTCTCTCTTTCTATTGAATATATGGTGCTCTAAGTGTTCCTACACATCTAATAAGTAAATGGAACCAAGTCTAAAAGATACAATGCTATATTTGTCAGCAGCCAATGACTTATCAAGGAATCAAAGGTTTCACTGTTTAAAAATATGATTTCGCAATAAGGATGCCAGTAACAAGGTAACAGGGAAGAGAGATGAAAAATCTTAAGGGCATATAACCAATTGCAGTAGAAAATGAATAAAATGACGGCCTTTGACAAGGGAGAAGGCAACCTTACCTCAACTCTATAGGAGTAGCAACAAAATTAGCAAGCATCACACTAGGTGCATGGCAATGATTTCCAAGCAATCCAATAGCGAGCACACATAGAAATACGGTGACTCCTGTTAGTGACAGGATCAACTGAAATCAGTAATACATTTAAAACCAACATCCTGATAGGGATCTCAAGCAGAATCCTACTGATAATCACATTTTTGTAGCCGAGAGGCAGGCGATAGCTTTAGTATTTATACAAGAAAAATATGGGAATAGCACAAGCCTCTTATAAGTTATAAGCATGGTTTAAAATTTTGGTTTCGGCAACCGTTTCGGACCTCACCGAAAACCAAAATTTCGGTCCGAAATTTGGTAATTTTGTTCGAAATTCCAGACCGAAATTCCGAAATTTTGTAACACTTTTTTTTTTTTAATAAATGATGGCATTTAATCGAAAAATGAAATTTCGGAAAATTTCGGTTTCGGTTGAAATTTAAAACCATGGTTATAAGTATGTTTAGAAAACCAAGCCGAACCGGTCTCCAGTTGAGGTACCCATAACAGGGATTCAGCAAAAGTAAAAGCAAGTTAAACCCAACCAGAAAGGTGAAAACCACCACTGTGGTACAGAGAGTCCGATATGGATTAGATGAAATTTTTGTTTTTCATTTAGACTTTTATCGATATTTCATTGAAATTTATTTTACTCTTCTTTATGTTTTTTTCCTCTAAACAATCATATTTAAATCTAACCCTTTTTTTAATTCAGATATATTGGCAGAAACACAGTTTGATGTTAGAAGTTTAAAACAGGAGCACAGTTCACAAACATATACAACTAAAAATGAGAAAAGAAGAAAAAAAACTGCTACATCCTTATTACTCAGGCATATGATATCGAATGACCAGATTAGGACGAGACACGCCTTCATTTGCTAACTTATCATCCTACATCACTTATTTCCTATAGGCAAAAAAATGGCTAAACCTGATATTTCATCTAGGATTTCAGTTTTTTTTATGAGTTAGAAGAGACATCTTTTCTCACTATAGTGCTGTGCTTAGCAAAGCAGGAATGCGTCTTTATCTTTGTATTGTTTGTCTCTTTTACCTCTATTACTTTTTTTTATGGAATTCTGGAGGGCACAGGTAGCTTTGTGAGAAATAAAAAATTGAAATTGCTTGGGTGAATCGTTGCTCTCATTACCTTCTAGGAACATTTGGCATGAGCATAGTTATTAAAACTGCCCTGTTCCTGTCGAAGTGAACCATAATAGTTCATAAGAAAACTAACCACGTGGTACTAAACTCGTTTTGTGTAAAAGTTTGATAGTTTTTTTTTTTTATGATTATGGCCTCAAAACATTTATTGACACTCATAAAAAAGAATCTATTTACATTTTGATTTTCTTTTGAAATGTTTTTCTTCCCATGTGTATCTCTCCAAAAAGGGTAAAAAATGGATGAAATATAGACATGGCTAGCAGAAGGAGATGATCATTGTGACAATATTGATAACAAAGAGTTTACTCCGATGGCTTTGCTTCATTAAGACACATTATTAGGGAATTATTCTTGTCTGTTGATGCTCTTAGACATGCCCTCTTGTATGACGAAGTGATTACCATGAATAAATTGGAATATGTCAATGTTTTTAAAACTGAATGAAGGGCCTAACCCTTGAAGAGGGCAATTCCATCCAAATTAATTCAATTCAAACTAATATATGTGTTTTTATGGAATTTTGAGTAAACAAGACTGGTTTTTAACCAGTTCTGATCCAATATAGTCAATGCAGGATTACTCAAAATGTGCAATGGATGGTTAGCGGTTAGCCCCTCCCTATGATTCGCTTTAGCTCAATTTCAATGAAAGCAATGAGGATGCCATAGGGAATGGGTAAGGTTTTTCAAATGGTTATTTAGCCTTTGAATGATTTGGAACCACATTAGTGGTCTTTAGCGTGGATCTTCCTTTACTTCCTCTTCCTATTTTTAATTTTTAAAAAATAATTACTGGATAAAAAAAGGTGTCAGCTTTTAAAAATAATGTCTTTAAATCAATGAAAAGAAGGAAAAAAAAACAAAGGTTATTCAACTCAAGTTTCTTCATACATGATCCTTTGTGCTCATTTCATAAAAGATAACAGAATTAGAAATGCCGACAGGTTGAAGATCCAAACATCAAATTGTATCAATACCATAAATGCAAAAGTAGGTCGTCCTCGAAACATTAACCAACAAAAATTTAAAATGAACCCAGGTCACATGAAAGAGCAACTTATAGCTAAAGTTACAATAAGAAAGAAAGCAACATAATCTTACACAAAAACTCCTAGCCAGAGACGAAGCATGCCTTTATTGATAGCCAGTAGTCACACAGAATTTATATCAGAACATGTCAATCTTTTTTATTAGCAATGGCATGCTAGTCCTTCACACAGGGGAAAACCCCCACATGAACTTAGGTTTACCCAAGGTTCAAGACCTATCTGTGATACCCTAATACATGTGAGATGGGTATGGAGATTACATGAACACAGATATTATACTTTATATTGTGAGACAGACCCCAGCTATTCTATCGAGACTATCACTTCTGAAGGCCATTCTTGGTTTGAGACAGTTAAGCATACAAACACAGCCTCAAATTGCCACACAAACTTCATGACTGGCCAGTTGTGACGTTTATATTAAAGATTTTTGGGACATGGAATTAAATCCCTCGGAATGTTGTATCTTTCAGATGCTTCTAATTTCTCAATATAAAATTTCTTTTTAAAGAAAGAACATCATTCTTGGGCTTGACAACAATATAACACCCATCAGGATTATTATTTCTGATAAAAGAAAATTTTCAATTCATCTCCTATTTGTTTTGGGTTCAAGAAAGGTCTATTCACAGGTTATTATACAGTTGAGCCGATACTGAAATTTAGCTGTTAAGTCAAAAAAAAAAAAAAAACAACAACAACAACCAAGAAATTGGATACCATTCAAAAAAAAAAAAACAACCAAGAAATTGGACTATCAAGTATTAATATTATTTTTTTATATTAAGAGGCAAAGTATTGAAATGATTAGAAGTTCCATACCACAAATTGGGAATACTCCCAATGTTATGCCAAGAGCTGCAGAAAATGCCAATTGCTTTGGTTCCGCGCCCCTAACAAAAAGCACCATAGAAATTTCTTAGCAATTTCTTGATAGCTTGCCATCCAGAAATCGAGATCATATAAAGGGAAGAAGTCATTGGAAAACCATTGGATCTAAGTAAATTTATGAAAGGAAGAGAACACCTAACTGATTCTAGCTGAAATTTATAAGATGTATAATTTTTTTAAAAGAATATCAAATTTGAAAATACAGAACACAGGTGACAAATTCAGTCCCAAAAGTTTGAGAAACAAAACAGTGAACTACTCCAATTTCATAAAGATAAGTAAAATTATCAAAGGAAGACTAACCAAAATTTCCATATCTTAAATGGTAAGACAGTAAGAGGAAGGAATTAGACTCCGTCCATGTAAAGTAAACATTTTCAAACTTAAAGCAATTTATACAATAAAAAGGATCTGATGCATCTCAAGACAAAAACAGGCAAAAACCCAACTCTTTTGCTCAAGATGTCAGAAAATTATTGAAAATATATACCACAAAACCAACCCAACTCAAATTCCCAATTAAATCCATTCATATGAAATATCAAGAACTCAAAAAACAAAAGAAAGTGAAATTCATAATTACCTTCTTAGTATTTCCACAAGAGGATCAATGATCTTCTTATTGAGCCATGGCATTAATGGAATCCCTGGCATTTTGGTGCGAACCCTTTGATATAAACCTTCTTTCTTCTCCTTCAACCTTCTTTTCTAGAAATCCCTTAGACCAAAAAGCCTAAGCCCATATAGGGGGAAAAGGCCCTTGTGAGAATAGATTTTTGAAATGAAATTCCTTGGATAATGATGAGAATATTTCTTGTGGGTATCTTTTAAGAAAACCCTTCACCCAAATCCTTTTCCTTCCTCTTCTTCGTATTCACTTTCCTCTTCAATTTTCTTATATAGAAAAATAAATCAAACGCGTATGGGAAAACCCCCTTCTCATAAAATCTGATTTTGGAATTGGTTTTCTAATGGAATTATTCTGAGACTGATTTGGATTTTTCTCTGGGTATATTTTCTACAAACTCCTTCGATTTGAGCCCCCAATTTCTACTCTTCACAGAAATCCCACAAATAAATATAAGAAAAACAGACTCATAAAGTGGAAAATCCCCTTTTAGTAGATAAAAAACAAGGGAAAGCGTAGAAGAGTTTTAAGCCCTTTTATAGATGGAAAAAGAGAAGATTATAAGATATTGGGATTTCCGTGGGTCCTTTATTTTCAAATTAAGAACTTGGATGGTGTTTAAAGTCACTGGATGAAGTGGATTTAGAACTTTGGATTGAGAGACGCTGAAAATGGTTGAATTTTCGGTATCTTTCTTCTCCCTTTTGGGTTTCTTATCAGAGAGATTCGTCTAGAGAGAGAGAGAGAGAGCTGCGTTTATTTATGAATTGATCGACTGATGAGTAGATGACACGAGGTGAAGGCGACTATCAGATACAGTAACTGTTTCAGCCACATGTTGAGTATGATATCTCCACTACCATCTGATGAACCCCACCTGATGGCCCATGAAATCCACCCTGAGCAGAAAATCCTAAGCCTTCGATCAAGTTGCTCAAATTTGAATTCTTTCAAAAATAACAGAGAAATGATCTAAATTCATATCTATGATGGGTCCCAGAAAATGATTTGACACACCTTATTGCATTGTTGTTAATTGCATTTGTTAAACAACTAATTACTTTAAAAGCTTAAGCGGTTAGAGTTGGTGTTATTTAATCATTTGTGCTTCAATCAATTACCATGCTAAACAACCAATTACTCAAAAGCTTAAGCTGTTATGAGTTGGTGTTACTTAATCATGTATGCTTCAAATCATGGCCTTTTCATACGTAGCAAAACGGGATTTCGTTTGGAAGATAGAAGACAAAAACCAATGTTGTGACACATGCCCAAAAGACAAGAAATGTTTTGTCTTTATTAGGGGTGTAAACGAGCCGAGCCGAGCCGAGCTTGGCCATGCTCGCCTCGGCTTGTTAAGCTCAAAAGCTCAGCTCGGGCTCGGCTCGGTCAGGCTCGGCCAGGCTCGCGAGCCTTACCGAACTCGGGTTATATTGTGTTCACACCCCTCATCTTCCCTGGACAGCCCTACTAGTGTAATTTGACTAATTTTTTTACACTATGGGGGGTGGTCCTAGTAACAAATGGGGTTCCAAAAATGAAGTGACATATTTTGCCCCCCCCCCCCCTTTCACTCCCTGGACAACCCTTTTAATGTATAAATTAATATATAATATATATATTTCAATATATTAAATTCTTAACAAGCCTTAACGAGCCGAGCCGAGCAGAGCCTGGCCTAAATTGGGCTCGTCTCGTTAAGCTTAACGAGCCTGGTGAGCCGGCTCGGCTCGGCTCGTTAAGGATTCGAGCCGAGCTCGAGCGAGCCTCCGAGCTTGAGCCAAAATTGACACCCATAGTCTTTATTTTCCAAATGTAATCCCGTTTTGGAAGTGTTTTCCAAACTCATAGAAATGCATTTATTGGCATCATCATTTTGCATGTACTTTTGTAGTTCAAGTTTTTTTTTTGTTTTTTTTTCTGGATGCAGAATGCTTTTGGTTCAATGTAAAGCCTCTAGACATTGGGCTTCTCATCTTTCATCTGCAATCCTTTATCTAGAACGTTAATGCCGCAATGTTATTTTACAGCATTTCGACACATTAGTTGATCCAAATCGTGAGATATGGAGTAAGATTCTGTCCCTATTTGGTATAGCCTGGGGTTTTCCCTGATCACATGACAGAGTTCTTGGATAGTTGGTCACTTGCCCCATGGCAAAAAGGGAGAGATCTCCTGGAACTTGGGACTCTTGGCTTCAATTTGGATCATATGGAAAGAGAGAAATGCCAATAATGTGGTAAAAAATGTTTCATTTCCTTCCCCGAGATCATCTCCTTAGTGGTGTTCTGGGCAAAAGCCCTCCCTGATTTCTCCTTTTATTCGGCCTCTGACATTAAAAGATGTTGAAAAGAGATTTGTAATAGCAAAGAAAACGAAGATATGATTGCCCCTAGGTGGTCTCCCCAAGATAATAGGCAATTGAAGTTAAACTTTGACAGATCTAGCTTGGGAAACTAGGAGGCTTCAGGCATATGAGGTCTTCTAACATATGACAACAATATCACGAAGTGGGCTTTCTCAGGCCCAATAGGGATTATTAACTTACCAAATTCTCCAAAAGCTTAAGCTCTTGGGGAAAGGCATTATTTATCTTTTATACTTTAACACTCCCTTGCATGTGTGGCCCACTTGGCAAACACGTGGCACATGTGGTCCCACTTTGAGCCGACCATTGCATGTGGGTTTTTGCTATCCGGGAGGTTTGAACTCGAGACCTTTTGCTCTGATACCATGTTGAGAGAAAATAGTTAGAGGGAAAATGATGAGTTGAGAGGATCTCCCCGCACTCTATTATATTTATACTAGAGATACATGTACAAAGTCCATTATGCCCTAAAGCTTATCACACAATCTAACATGGATAAAAGATTCTAATGATACAGAAGTGAGGCCATCCTTCAAGGCATCAGATAGATGTCAGAAAGTGGAATGGAAAATCTCATAGTGGAAGAAGATTCCCTAAACATTAGACCTGGCAAACGGGCGGGTCGGGCCGGATTTGACCCGGCCCGTACGGGTCAAACGGGCCGGGTCAAAGTGACCCGGAAAATTCTACGGGTCATTGACATTGGACCCGCACCCGGCCCGTATGGGCCTGGTCGACCCGCGGGTCACCCGGATTTTCGACGTATTTTTTAAGAGTTTTTTATTTATTTAGGGATTTGCTAGCCACCTTCTCCTGGGCTATTTTTCGGCTTGTAGCCCCTCCTTTGCTGCAAAGATTGGGTGAAGTACGCTCTGGGCAAAGGTGGCTAGCAATAAAGAGAATAAAGAGAAGTAATCATTACGGATTTTTGAAAGATTCTAGAATTTGTAAGTTTGAAATGAAAAATTACCGCAAAAAGGTCAAAAGTAAAAAAATTACATATAAAATATGACAATTACCGAGAAAACTACAAAAAAAAAGTAAAACAATATGACAATTATAAGAAAAAAACCGTCTTTTGCACTTTTCTACGGGCACCCGCGGGTCCACCCGACCCGGCCCACTTTTGACGGGCCGGGTGGACCCGCGGGTCAATTTCTAACGGGTCACCCGGACCCGTAAATTTACGGGCGGGCCGGGTGGACCCGCGGGTCCGGGTCACTTTTTGCCAGGTCTACTAAACATAGTTGATTAGGTAGTTGGAAGGCCGATCCCCACAGCCGTAGAGAATTTTTGAACTCTTTGATAGGGTTGCTGGTAATTCAATATGTTATCATCACATAAGAAGGTCGATGAATGTAGAGGTGGCCAGTCTAGCTCGCTATGGTTTGGAAAGATCCCAACTGAAGTTTTTGTACTCTCTTGTCCTCCTTGAGGAGTTCATGTTTCTTTTTTCCCTTTTCTTTTTGTATTTCCTGTATTGTTTTTGAGTTTGGGTGCTATGACTGCCTTGGTCATGGTTGCCTTTTAGTTATAAAATTTCACCAATTCAAAAAAAAAAGAAAAAAGAAAGGTTGATCCAAACTATGTCCATTGGATCCATATCTTTGTTGGGACCTGGGTAGAACTCGCCCTTAAAAGCTAGCCCTTGAGGGGAGGCTGCTCCACCCCTAATAAGCCCATCCACATTTTATTTTTCTGATGACAGATCGTTGCTTTGGCGTGGAACCCCAACAGTCATAAGGTCTGAAATTACTTGAATCATCCATAAAAGTAGATGAAACATTCTAGATTTGTTTGGAAGGCGCCTACGAAAATATACACTATATTTTCCTTAGTTTACATCTATCCGTGAAGGAATGGGGCTATTTTTGTAACATTTGAAAAACATAATAAAAACCACAAACAACATTTCATTTTCATGCTTTTCGTTTTGATGATGATTTTTCTTTCTCTCTGGGTCTCTGACAAGTAGGAAAGAGGTGAGTCTTGAGAGAGACAGAGGAAGAGAGATAGAGAGGAAGAAACGGTTTTGACTAAGATAACCCAGTCATAACTCATATTTTGTAGAGGGGTGGCCCCGGAAAGAGAAGGAGCGAATCTTTCAGCTCCATATATGTATGTAAGCAAGGTTTTAAATTTTGGTTTCCGAAGAATTTCTGAAATTTCTACGAAATCAATTAACGTAAAAAATTTCGGGCAAAATCCTCGACAATTTCGGCTGAAATTTTGGGATATTATTCAATAATGAATAAATACCATATTTTTTGGTGTTATCGGCCCGAAATTTCGGGGAAAATGAAATTAAAGTTCAAGGAAAATTTTGATTTCAGTCTCAACTAAACCCAAAATTTTAGATTTCGGTCGAAATTTGAACCATTTTTTTAAGGAGGAAAATGATTGTGAGCTTGAAGCTCATATAGCTTATATAAGCTTGAGGGCCCAAGCACACGTGGGCACACGTTGTTAGGATGATCCATAGCATTCATTTGAAAGGCCCTTACATAGGTGTGTACAAAAAATCAACTCCATAGGATCATCCTAACTCATTCAAAAGTGGAGGACAAAATGGACAGACACCTTTTTGCCACAAATCTGCCCATTTTTCCCCCATTTTTGCCCTCCGCTTTTGGAGGGGTAAAGATGATCAATGGATGGTTTGGATCCCTCAAGCTCATATAAGCTATATGAGCTTCAAGCTCACAATCATTTCCCTCTTTTTTAAGTAGTATTATTTTTCTACGAAATTTTAGCCAAATACACTCGTGTAGGCAACGTTACTACTCATTTGAACTTAGAAATAAACAAATTTTATATTGATTTTTGGCAAGGACACCCATGTAAGACAATATTACGACACTCATTTTGGACTCAAAAAAAACAAATTTTATACTTGATTTTAGTTAAGGACGCCCATCACATGTAAGACAATATCTCATTTGAACTTGAAATAAAACAAATTTTATACTTGATTTTAGTCAAGGATATATACCCATATAGAGACATAACAAAAGCCCTCATCAAAGTGAATATAAAATCACTTCATCCCAACACTTTCCAACGCAGTAGAGATGCCATGGCTTCCAAGAGCTTCTTCTTCTACATAGACTATGTTGGGGCTATCTGTTGGAACTACATCTTCCATTTTGTAGCTCTCTTCCCCTCGCAGGAATCTCTCACTCCCACATATGACTGAGCCCTTGAGAATGAGGGTCTTGTGGAGACCTACCAACAGTTCGTCATAGTCCGTATCACCTTTCTCGCCCACGAACACGACCGTGTGGGAAATATCAATTCCCCATCTGATGGAAATATACCTAGATAACAAAGAAGCAAAAGAAAGGAATTATTTAGTAGAGAATTTTCTAAATTTGGGTTTCTTTTGGCTGTTTGGGTCTAGGGTGAAAAGAAATTAGGCTCAGCTTCTTTCCATGTAAAATGGGTGTAAAACAAATTTTACTCACACTTTAATTAAGCCCTGTTTGGATTGCAAGAAAAATATTTGTGACTGAAAATATTTTGTTTGAAATTTTTCTTTCTTTCAAAGATTTAGAATGGAAATGATACGATTGTGGTTAATTTAGAGGGATACTACTATAAATTGAGGGTCTCACTAAGTAAAAAATTATTAGTGTTAGTTCAAGATATCGATTCTCCTGAGTAAAAAAAAAAAAAGTAAATATTTGTCCTTCTGCAATCCAGACAGGGCCTAAAGAAATAAAATGGGTACAAAACAAATTTTGTGTAGTAACATTTGTTTTACATCCGTATTTTTTTACGAAGAAAGAGATGGAGCTTAGGAAAAGAGAAACAAAAGGAGTGGAAATGATTAAACAGAGGGGTGGAAATATCATTTCCCAACGCTTACCTTAGTGCTTGAACTCTCGATGCGAACAAGGGAACCACATTCAAGCGTGTGGAGGCACGGGTGTAGATGAGGTTGCAACGGAAGCCCCGCATACGTAGCCTTTGGCGTATGTCGTCAATTTTTCGACCCTGAAAAAGAAGAAATTCCATGAGAATTTCAAAGAGGAGTGCAATTTTCGCAAGAAATTAATCAAATAATCAGAATTTACTTAGCTGCAAAATATATTATTACTAGAGCTATATTACTAATTGTCAATATTCCTATTCAATTTAGTTCAATATAATTAGGAAAATGATAGTTACGCCCCTTTTGATCACCAGGACACCCATTGCCAGTGTACTTTACAATCAAAGCCACTGGATTTTTCTAACATCAAGTACATTGGCCCCCTTTTTGTCATTCATACACCGACTCTGGGTGGTGTCTCTGGTGATCAAAAGGGGCGTAAATGTCACTCCCTTATAATTAATGAAAAAGGATCACAATTTTCTGTTAAAAAAGGAAACTAATAAAAAATTTCAACCACCGTTAATATTAAACTGCCATAAGAATAAAGAATAAAATAAATTGGCATATACAAGATTATCTAATTTCTTCGGTTGGTAGTGAGTCCATACATCAATAATATCTAATTTCTAGCGGGTTTTGAGCCGCTATAATATACAGTCACAAATATCTCTGATATTTTTTTTAAAAAATAGTTAGAATGTTTGTGTGTGTGTGTGTGTGTGAGATAAATTGACAAAATTTTAAAATTATTTTAACATTTTGAATGATATTGAGATATCTTTATATTTTATTTTATATAAAATATCAGAGATATTTTATATTTAAATTTATATTTAAAAAAATATATAAAATATCTCTGATATTTTTAATTTTTATTTATATTTTTTTCAATTTTTTACTTTTCCAATTTTCAGTATATAAACCCAAAAATAAGAAGAAAATTTTAAATTTCTCAAGTACACTGTTCCAACAAAATTTATGAGAAACAATTTTTACTCTAATACACACCAAACCTTTGGTTTACCAAACA
This sequence comes from Tasmannia lanceolata, assembly GCF_043159265.1. Classification (NCBI taxonomy): domain Eukaryota; kingdom Viridiplantae; phylum Streptophyta; class Magnoliopsida; order Canellales; family Winteraceae; genus Tasmannia; species Tasmannia lanceolata. Next base: position 2,817,776 of record NW_027518731.1, on the reverse strand, counting down.
TATTAATGGGCCTCCTTTTGTTTATCTTTTCCTTAATATGACCAATTTTCAGGGAAAGACTGAGAAAAGAGGGTGAAATGCAGTCATTTTTAAAGAAGAGACAAACAAGAAAGGGTGGAAATGTCATTTCCCAAATAATAATCTTTGAAATGATTTCTCACCTTGGCTCCAGAATTCACCGAATAAGCATAGCAACGAGAGCTACTTGCTTCCTCAACGCTTGCCACATCATCCCCGGCCCCACCATCCACCTTGGCAAGCCTAGGTACTACAGATCTTATATTCTCTCCCGGCCACCTGTATTCCACGTGGGCCCCATATTCCACATCAGTAACAAAATCCCTCCACGGATAATACACCTCGCTCCCACTACAACAGATCAACGCATCGAAATCATCGGGTGCCACATGGCAAGATCTCAACGCTTCCACAGTCTCAGCCAATGTGGACCCCGTAGAGAACACAAATCCCGTACATCCAACTCGGCCCAATCGGCCCGCAGCCATCACACCCTCTATAATTTGCCGGAGTCCGGCAGTGATTTGGCCGCCGGCATCATAACAATCGGCAGTCACAACAAAGAGCCTCTGCCGCCGGCCCGGCGAGAATCCAGCACCGCCTGTTAAAGTATAAAAGATTAAATAACACCATCACTAATAGCTTTAAGTTTTTGGAGTAATTGGCTATTTCACATGGTATCAGAGCAAGGTCCTGGGTTCAAAACTCATTGATATTAAAAATTCACATTTAATGGTGAACCCGAAAGACGGCCACATGTGCCACGCGTAGGCCAACCTTAAAATAAAGAGGTGCCACACGTGAGGGGGAGTGTTAAAGTATAAGAGATCAAATAATGCCATCTCTAACAGCTTAAGCTTTTGGAGTAATTGGTTGTTTGAAATGGTATCAGAGCAAGGTCTTATCTTCAAAACTCCTTGATATTAAAAATTCGCATGTAATGGCGAACCAGGGGCCATATGTTCCATGCGTGGGCTAACATTTTAAAAAAATGATAACACATGTAATGGAGAACCCAACTGAGGGGCCACATGTACCGCGCGGTTAGGCCAACCTTAAAAAGAAAAAGAAAAAAAGAGGGGCCACACATGAGGGGGTCTTAAAGCATAAAAGATCAGATAACACCTTCTCTAAGAGCTTAAGCTTTTGGAGTAATTAGTTGTTTCACATGGTATTAGAGCAATTAAAATTTCACATGTAACGGCCAACCCAAGAGGGCCCACATATGCCACGTGTAGGCCAACTCCAAAAAGAGGGGCCACAGGTGGGAGGGAGTGTTAAAGTATAAAAGATAAAATAAAGTCATCTCCAACCGCTTAAGCTTTTGGAGTAATTGGCTGTTTTACATTAACATTTGGAGCAGTTGGTTGTTTAACACCCTAAAAAAGACTGAGCCACAAGTGAGTGGGAGTGTTAAAGTATAAAAGATTAAATAAAGCTGTTACCGGAAATTGGGTGCTCCGGCCGGTTGTGGCGTTTCATGAAGGCTTCGACTACGGCCTTTTGCCGGCCAGCGGAATCTAGGTCACCATTGACTTTTGATTCTCCGTCGATGGAGAATCTTATCGAGAGATCCTCAACGTCTCTTAGGGAATCACTTAAGGGCTCTTCAACACTTGGCGCAATCTCGAGGTGGGTGGTGGGATGGCGATTCCGGCAATGTTCGATGTGGGAGAGGTAATTCCGGCAGTGCTCCGGCCACGAGAAGTGGTGGATGTTTTTTAAGCCGCTTTTTCTACAGTCGACCCACATGGTTTTGTCTGCCACAAGTTTTAAGAGGGCATCAGCTATGGCCTTATCGTCGTGTGGATCAATGAGTAGACCGTTGTTGAGTGCCTGTAAAACGGAGAAAAAATAATGATTTGGTCGCGGTATACATGACGGCTTCATGTTTTGGAATTTCATACAGTAACCATAAAAAAGGGAAATGATATCCCCCTCCCCTTTAACGGTTTCTGCGAGAATGATTCACAGCTTGAGGATAAATTCACCATTCACCCCCTTTAACGTTTTTCTTTTCCATTAAAACTTAACGGATAACGTTTGGAGCGGGGGAGAGGGGGGATTTTCTCCATCAAAGGAGGGAAAATATCACTTCCCTAAAAAAAGAGAAATAATTTCAGCACAACTATGTTTTGATACATGCGCTCATGTATCTTGTCTTTTAGCATTTAATTGTCACGTAAGTGCTTTTTGGGAACCGTAAAAACCTTGTACAGCTCTTTAAATACTAAAAGACAAGAAACATGAGCGTCTTGTATCAAAACATAGTTGTGCTGAAATCATTTCCCAAAACAAATTAGGGTTTCATGTATTCAATTGGGGTTGTTTTTTTGGCCGTATACATGAGAGCTGCATCATAATATGGTGCAGAATGCCAGAATAGTCTGTATTGGGAATTTCATGTGGACATGGCCAGTGTTTTGATATTGACACTCTCTTTCTCTATGTATTTGAAACTTCTGTCGCCAGCTAACCAGAAGTTTAGAAACCAATTGTATGGAAAGAAATTTAGTGTATCCAAACATGCCCAACCTGGGTCCTTGAGTGTTGAGAGTTAAAGAGGCCAAGATACATGTGGCTAGGAATTCAGCCTATGAACATGGATGATAATAACATTAAAAATGATCAGGAAATCCGGCCCAAATCCATTCATCTCAGCAAAATGGACCAATACATGGGCCTAGCCCATCGAAGATGCTCAACCCATCGGGCCCGAAGGCCCATCTCTTGTTAGAATATGTGAGATCCTAAGAAGATTTCACTAATTCTTGGATGATTTACAATAGAGCTCAAGGTGTGCTTATATTGAGCACATACATGATAAACATAGAAAGAGATCAAGTAGACTATGGAAAGAGATAATGATGGAATATTCTAGTCTAATATACTTACTAATTAAATCTAGCTGCCTATTCTAGTGGGTTGCCTCATTAACCAACTTGCCTAATCTCCCACAATAAGATTTAACAGTGAGATCTACACCTAATCCAACGGTGGATCTCACATAGGATCTCACATATTCTAACATCTCTCTCTCACACACACGCACACACTTACCTTGTGGATGTCGACGGGCCCACCATTCTTGGTTGCAACGACAGGTAAACCGTAAGCAGCAGCCTGCAAGAAAGTAAGAAACAATCAATGAAGGGTTCTTTCTTTCAAAATTCAATATTGTGTGTATATAGAGTTCTTAATTAAACTATTCAAATACCACAATCTCATGCATCCACCAAGCTAGCATTTGATTACTAGAGGTTAAAGAAGAAAATCCGTGGAATGAGTAGATGTTTTATTACCTCTATGATGGTGAGACCAAATGGTTCCACGAGAGCCGGATTGATAAAAACACCCTGCAAAAGTGGTAATGAAAATCAATTTATTTTGATTCCTCATAAAATAATTAAACGTTACATGGACCAAGTAGATGACCTGAAATAATGGAGATTTTACCATTCTTGGGTAATTACAATCAACCTTTTATGGCACTATGCCTACTTTTTCTCCTCTCCCATTATTAGTAATGACACCCCCTACTTTTTCTCCTCTCTCATTATTGGTAATGACACCCCCTACTTTTTCTCCTACTCTCACATTATTTGCCGCGCAACCAAACACCACTACACAATTTTCCGAGGTAATTCTAGGCAAATCAAAATTCTTGTCTCTTCCCTTTGACTTCCTATTCCACTACTCTCCGAGTCGGTCCAAGCAACCAAACGTAGCATAAAATAAGGGAAATGATAAATGCGCCACTTTTCATTACTTCGAACACCCAGATGCAGTGTACGTGGCAATCAGGTCAGTTGAATCCTTCCCGAGTATATCAGCCCCTCTGCGGTCATAGATACATTGCAGCTGGGTATTCCAAGTAATGAATAGGGGCGCATTTATCACTTCCCTGAAATAATTAATGGCACCCATATGAGTTTGTCGCTTATGCAATTGTAGTTGGGACTCTGGTAGAACACACCCTCAAAAGCTAGCCACTATGGGGTGCCTCGGTCCTTATAAGCCCTCCACATTGGTCTCCCCCTTCACGCGGGAGCAACATGGGATGATCTGAAGAGAGATCTTTCCCGAGGAATTTTCTACATCTTTGAGGGTATACCACAACCCAACTCTAATACTACTTCGCCATTAAAAGCTTGCCATTAAGGGGAGTTTGCCCAAGTCCTTATATGCTATCCACATCAATGCACTTGTTGGGACGTGAGTAGAACTGAACCTTAAAAGCTAGTTGTCAAGGGGAGGGTGCCGAAGTCCTTATAAGGGTGCCGAAGTCTTTATAAGCCCTCCACATCATTCGCACTTTTCCAATGAGGGATAGTTGTTTTTGTGTGAAACCCCAACAAATGTGTCTTGTTAATGCTACTATGCTAGTGAAAGGAAAAGAATATAAGTACCTTAGTCTTGGCAGCAAGTCGATATATTTGGGGGACATCGGACTGCTTGTGATGTTTGGGATAGGCCACCTGACCGTACAGATCGTATTTGTCGATGAGTTTGATAACGGCAGTAAGAACTGTTGCACTGCTCCCTGACATCTCTTCTATATCATCTCTGTTTCCAAGTATTAAGGTCTGCATCCCCAAATCATATGTAAATATCCGTGGGAATTTGGTGCACATGTTTTCTTCTATGAAACACACTGGAATTTTTTGTCGTGTTAAAAAATTCGGGTTCATATAGGCCACGTTTTGCGGCCATGAAAATTTATTCCATGAAATATTTGTGGGCCCAATTGAGGGAGAGGGAGATACTTCAGGGAGAGCCAATTTTGGTGGTTTGAAAACTAAAAATTAAGCATTTTAGTGCATGGTTTAATTAATAAAAAGGCCACAAAGCGTCTTACCAAGTTCGCAAGCTCTCGCAGCGGACGACACTCACCAAATGCCTTGAGTAATGTGGTGACATTTTTCTTAGGATCAGGCCTTGACAATGCAAGGATCATCGGCTTGTGAGGATTTGTGAAAAATCGCATTATCTGCAAAGTTAATACAGATATTAAAGAAAATTAGAAAGAAAAAAGAGATTATTTCTGCAGAGTTTTGTGACTTTTTATAATTTGGGATATAAAAACAGCCAATCCTAACTGTTCATTAAGGGGCAGTCATGATCAAATCAATAAGACATGTCAACGGCTGTGATGTCTTCCTATAATTAATTTCTTGTCTGAGTTTTATAAAATGCCTTTAGGCCCTGTTTGGATTGCAAGAGTTTTTTGTAGAAGTTTGGAAAAGAAAAACTTTTACAAAATTTCTTACTCTCTCTATTATTTGATAACAAATGGAAAAAAAAAAAATGCTACTTGAACTACAGCTGATCGGGGACCTCGATTAATAATAATATCCATCCAAATAAGACATTACTATTATCATTTTTTTCTAAATTGTGTATGTGAAATAATTTCCTAGGAAGATTTTTTCTACGAGAAATACTTTTCTTGCAATCCAAACAGGGTTAGGAAAAATATATAAAATGAAAAAGAAGAAGAAAAGAAATATGATTAAGGAAAAGTGTACAACCTCGGACCATATTGGCGGTAGATCTCTTCTGCTCGGAGTTCTGTTGGGTCCAATCAACGATGCAAGATCGACATCACTTTCTATGGAGTCTTGTGCCACCACATTGCTAAAATCCATCCCTGGTGGTATCACCTAATAATTTAAAATCAATGTTATATATTAAAAATAATAACTCCATACTAATCGGTGAAATTTTCACTAACGAAACGTGCAGTTTACTAATGATAGGGGTGCAAAACTCAGTGCCATCATCAAACAAGGGAGTGCCAATATTATTTCTCATAAGATGTAATTTGCAGATTAGAGATTTATAATTGAAAGCTATATATATGGCCATATGGGTAAAATAATAATTTTCCTCTCCATTTTTTTCTATGTAAAATGGTCATAAAAAAAACAAATCTACGCCAATTTTTCAAAAGGGAAGTGACATATTCATCCCCTTTTATTTCTTGGGAGTGTCTTTATGATCATAGTAAGCAAAACGTGATTCTGAAGAGAAAAAAAAGATAATTTAAAAAAACCATGAAAAAAAATTATTTAACACGTTTAAAATTTTGTTATTTAAAAATATATATAAACCTGGGTCAGGATGGAAAGTTAGACAAAAAACATATGTTTTCTAAAAAATGGAACTTTAAACTAAGTATTTCTCGAATGATAAGATTTAATGAAGTTTTGAACTGCAAACCTACATGTTTATGTTTCCAAATATGTCATTTAAAACGTAATTTTGCTAACTATGTTTGTGACTAGCTACTCTTTTTAAACTACAAGAGGTTGCCCGGGGAAGAAAAGAAGCTGCATATATCATTTCTCTTTTAAAAACTCATTTTACGTCCAAAGAAACAGAGATGACAAGTAATTAAATACAAAACATGAGAAAGGGAGGGATAGCTTACCACCATTCTAGGCATGTATCTTCCAAAGCAACTAACTCCCCTCCTCCTTCTAGCCCTTAGCTTCCTCTCAAGCTTGATATCAAACCCATCATAGAGACCCCATTGTTCTTCAATCTCTTGCCTAGTACTTGTCACCACCATCTCAGCAGCATCTAACCCTAATTCCTCTCCCTCAATCCTCCTCATGATCTTGTACGTTGAATTTATATCCTCCTTTGAGAGTCTCCCTTGCTTCAACAGCTGCTCAAACTTGTTTCGCCCAAGCGAGTGCCCCGTCAGCACCATTGGAACATTTAGGGCTCCGGCTAGGCGGGCCGCCACCTCTCCAGCATCTGCATAGTGGCCGTGGATCACGTAGGGCCATGTTGGCTTCCCTCCGTCGAACTGATCGCCTAGGGCACGGGCCATGTCGACTATGTGCGCCAGGGCCCGGTCCACAAACTCGGGTATGTGTGGCCACAGTGACTCCTTGGGTATGTACCTATCATGAATTATCACATGAAATCAGAAAGTTCCAAATATGGGCTTGTTTTAAGCAGTTCGGAGACCCAACATGATCAGTGGGCTTGATCAGTGAGACTATTAGCTTATCTCACTTTCCCTTGTTTTATTGAAGCAAGTTGGAATTGGCACCCATAAATTTAGGCATTTTAGACTTACAGGGCAGACTAACGGAGGTGTTGTGCCTAATTTTTAAGGGACTCCAGCAATACATGTTAGAGTATTTTTACGGTGAAAGCCTGTATAGTCCAGTATTTTTTTAAATATACTGTACGGCCCATAGCATAGGATGATTCAATGGTCCATTTGATAGGCCACAACATAGATAGGTTGTGCCCAAAAAATCCTTACCATAAGATGATCCCAGCCCTCCGATATATGGAGGTTTCCATAACAGACAGTTCCTCTATAGGTCGGAGGGCTAGGATCATCATATGGAAATGACTGTTTGGGCACAACCTATTTACGTTGTGACCCTTCAAATGGACAGCTTGGATTTTCCTATGGTGTGGGTCATATGATACTTATTTAAAAATACTGGATTACAGGGCTTACACAGTATAAAATCTCATATATGGGATTTGCTAGGGACTTTCGCAAAAAGGCATTTCACCCGTGGCGGTTGCATGAGAGAGCAGATGAATTAAATGAAAAAGACTGACCTACCTTATTTCCCAATTACATCCCTAATCTTAAGAAGTGATTAATGTTTAATTTTATTTTCAACAAAGAAAAAGAGTATGTACCTGTCACGTGGTCCACATGGGAGCCGAATTATATAGGCCCCACTGCTATCTCCGGTGGCATCGGACGGACAGATCAACATCTCGGATGGCTCACCGTAGCTCCAGTCGACGTCTGGTGATGAGATTTGGCGGGTCAAGAGATCAACACGGTAGACCCCTTTGGTGGTGGCCAGGGCTTTGGCCAGCTCAACCACATATTTAACCTGATCACCACGAGAAAAAAGGGATATCAACAGATAATTAATTCATAAAACCTTCTTTCAGAGCTGATAAGCAACTTAATTAACTGCTAGCATCAATCCCCCATTAATGTTTTTTTTTTTGCACAATGGCTCATCCATGGCAAGATGAACCAAATGGACGGTCTAGATCATGGGTGTCTTATGTGGACGGCGATGATGGATTTCAACGTAGAACTTTAGAAAGCAAATGGGTTTAGAAAAATCAAAATGCTAAAAAGAAAATTGCTTTTAAGGACGTTCCTGAATGACACTTACTGGAGCCCACTTCTGCCATGTGATCAGATCCGTTGATCCTATCGGCAACCATAGGGCCGCCTAAATCCCGTTGAGAACACCATGATCAGATGATCCAAGACCATGTGAGTCACCTCATGATGTTCTACACGATCAACTGTCGTGATTTCACATAAACTCCCCCTACGACCCCATTTGGGACCCAAAAACGGTCTTTTTATCTTTAACAGTAAAAGTGATTTTCTGCTTAGTCGATCTCTATGGGAAAAAAATAAAGAAGAAATAGTAGTGAATTTAGTGATCCAGTGCAAATCATTTGTACCATCGTACCAACACATGGATGGTGAGACAGTTCGTCTCGATCGTCCATCAGGCGGGCCCCACTATAAAACTTGGCCAGTGTGAAAAAAACCCACTAATAGACGATCCTAACCGTTCATTAATCTTTTGAAAATTGGCAATGCATTAAGGATTTTACCTGTCCACCTGTATCTGAATCTCTTCCCAACTCCATGTTTTCACCGCGTACCAAGCCATGCAAGCTACGATCAGAAGAAACAGATAGTCAGGCATAGAATAAACAAGAAGGAAAATGATATTCACACATTCGGCACTTCTCTTAACAATTTTTCTTATCTGCTTTTAGAGGCTCTTAAGATTCTCTAGTTGCTCTGAGCCTCTGAATGGCCAATCAAAAAATTAATGAAGTGTGTAGTGTGATTATCAATACAAGGGGTGTGACCTTAATAAAACAATAGGTCCCTATTAAGGGCAATCCGGACCATCCAAGCACGTGCCCTCACCTTAGATCTCAAATGGGTCAAAAGCATGCTGATCAACTGATGCTAATTGTTTTTCTATAGCCTAAAATGGATAGTAAAATATTATCCATAGGCAACCATCAAGATTTAGGGTGAAACTAAACTTTAATTGAACCCTCATTAGGGTTGCCCTGTTGGATTTTTTTTTTTTTTTTTTTTTTTGTGTGGAAATGATGGTATTTTATTGATGAGAAAAGCATGCTGATCAATTGATAGTCGAACCGTGTGGCCCTTCACAGTATCAAATATCTCGCATAACCTCCACAAATAATATTATCCAATTCTCCTCTAGCCGCCAATCTGATGGCAGGTTTGGATGTTTTTACATTATAAGGATATTTGATACCCAATCTGGAGGCTTGTAGAGTCCTTTTTGTTTTGGATTTTGGATTTTGAGGACTGATTGTGAGTCCAAAACTGATTATTGGACTCAAACTTAGGTTTATGACCTGTTTGCTTTAGATTTTGAGAAACAATTGTGAACCTGAAACAAACTAATTATTAAACCCAAATTCACGTTTAGGCCACGCTTGTTTTGGATTTTTAGAACTGATCGTGAGTCCAAAACTAACAATTGGACTCAAAATTAAACGTAATTTTGAGAACTGATCGAGAGTCCAAAACTAACCGTTGGACAAAAAAATAATTAAGGGAAATGATATTTCCCCCCTTCTGAGGGATAAAATCAACGTTATTTGTTAACTTTTAAGGGAAGTGATATATCCGCCCCTTGTGATTACTTGGGACACCCGGCAGCAGCGTACGCAGCAATCAGTCCCGCTGAATCCTTATAACGTTAAGTACATCAGACCGCTGGGTGTCCCAAGCAATCAAAAGGGGCGGATATATCACTTCCCTTAAAAGTAAACAAATAACATTGATTTTATCCCTCAAAAGGGGGGAAATATCATTTCCCTTAATTATTTTTTTGTCCAACTGTTAGTTTTGGACTCTCGATCAGTTCTCAAAATTACGTTTAATTTTGAGTCCAATTGTTAGTTTTGGACTCACGATCAGTTCTAAAAATCCAAAACAAGCATGGCTTAAACGTGAATTTGGGTCTAATAATTAGTTTGTTTCAGGTTCACAATTGTTTCTCAAAATCTAAAGCAAACAGGTCATAAACCTAAGTTTGAGTCCAATAATCAGTTTTGGACTCACAATCAGTCCTAAAAATCCAAAACAAACAGGACTTTACAAGCCTCCAGATTGGGTATCAAATATCCTTATAATGTAAAAACATCCAAACCTGCCATCAGATTGGCGGCTAGAGGAGAATTGGATAATATTATTTGTGGAGGTTATGCGAGATATTTGATACTGTGAAGGGCCACACGGTTCGACTATCAATTGATCAGCATGACGTCATAAGGATTCAGCAGGACTGATTGCCGCGTACGCTGCTGCTGGGTGTCCCAAGTAATCACAAGGGGCGGATATATCACTTCCCAGTTTTAAAGGCAAAGAAAATCGTTAAAGGGCGTGAATATATCCTCAAGCAGTGAACCATTCTCAGAGGTGGGGTGGGGGAATATCATTTCCCAAAAATAAGCATAATTTTGAGTCCAACAATCAGTTTTGACTCACCATCAATTCCGAAAATAAAAAACAAACATGGCCTTAATTTTGAGTCCAATAACGGATAACCAATTTAGAACTCACAATCGGTTCTCAGAATCCAAACAACTAATAATCAATAGTAGGTGGCATTATCAGAAATGGGTGAAATTAAGAAGGGTACCTGATCAAGACTATGTAAAGGCGCTTGGCCTTGTCAGTGTCCGACCATATCTTGAGATCAGAATTGATTCTGTGGATGCTATTATCCCTGAGCAATTCAGCTTGGTTAGCATCTCCTTTCTCCTTCTCGCCTTCAGACAAGTCGGATAGATCCTCTGCTGCATCGTTATGCCCTTGCTCACGCTCCAGACGTCGCTTTGCGAGCCTTTGGGCATCGTCCCATGCGATCTGCCATGAAAATTTGGGTGAAATAATTTTTAAAATGTATCTCCCTCTGGAAGATTTTGTGATGCCAAAATGATTGCTTAAATCTTTAAAAAGGACTCTCATCAGTAGCTTATTTTTCTTTTATCTCTTTATATTTATAGATTTTAATTTACGGCTCCGATCTCTTATATCTTATTGCTCAAACCAGGAAACCAGCATTGTTCATATGCTTATATGTTATAATCTCTTACTTCTAATACTTAATATAAAAATCCAATCACATAAGATATAAAATTTTATACGGTGTGTGGCCATATAGTCCAGTATTTTTCAAAAAGTACTGTATGGCCCACTCCATAGGATGATCCAAACCATTCATTTGTTGGGCCACAAGGTAAATAGGTTGTCCTAAATAAATCATTTCCATAGGATGATCCTAGCCCTCTGGTCCATAGGGGATCATCGAATGGAAATGATTTTTTAGGACCCACCCTATTTATGTTTTGGCCCAGAAAATGAGCAGTTTGGATCATCCTATTGAGTGGGTCATACAATACTTTTTGAAAAATACTGGACTATATATACGGCCACACACCATATAAAGGAAAAGTTTGGATCATCCTATTGAGTGGGTCATACAATACTTTTTGAAAAATACTGGACTATATATACGGCCACACACCATATAAAATTTCCTTTCTCAGAAAATTTGTTCATTACCTACATGAGAACAACAACGTTGTTCAAAATACCTACTACGTAAGTATATATATTGTACGTAGGTATAAAAGAAATGTTCTTTAGTCTCAGTGACAGTGGCGCCTATGAAAGTAGGGCAGCAGCACCGGACTCCTACCAGTAAGGGGTCATTAGACTTTTTCCTTTTTGTGTTTGATAGAGATAACAATTTTATATGGTGATTGCCCCGTATAAAAAAAAATCGCCAGAAGCTCCTGATTTGGCTAAAAGAGCAGAACCAAAGAAACAAACAATCTTTTTTTTCATCCATTACAAACACATATCTTTTATTTCATCCATTAGATTAGCGAGTTTCCATGGAATGCCTCCCTTTGGCCCCATGAGACTATGTCAGAGACCGTGTGACTTTTTTCTTGACACACAAACATGTATAAAACATGGTGCACCAATAACGTGGGTAAGATAAAGACACAGAGTTGAATGCCACATGGTTAGAGGTGGAATGGGCGGTTAAACAACTATACTCCTATTTGGTAATTAATACTCTCTAATACCTCATATAAAATGCATCCATTTACAATATTAATTATTAGAACTCCAACTATTCAATCCAAATTTGCAAAATATCCCAATTACTCATCGAGAATCATGATTTTATCTATACAATTTTTAAGTTTCTGAAAATATATTCCCTATTGTTGGTGCTTTTAAGTGTGGCCCACATTGGGACCCACACACGTTGTGGAAGTACAACTCTTCTAGAAGGTATCCATTTTAAGTTGTATTTGGAAAAGGAGTTTTAGAGATAAATCCCAAACTATTTTTAATTAAAGAATAAAAAGTGTGGTGGGATTTGAATTCCTAGTTCCACTTAAATTCCCCAACTTTATAAATATCTGGGTAACCTTGATGGGAGGATATACCGATATTATATATTTAGTTTTCCATCAAAAGGGGTCCCTAATCTAAGAAGAAAAGAGTGCCCCTGCGATTTCATCAATTAAGGCCTAAATGGGAGATCAAAAGAATTTCCTTTCAGCGTTCGTGGGATGAGTGGAGATCAAGGGTTTTGCTAGATGGATCAGCTTAAAGTTCTAATCGCCATGGCCGGAGCTATGCTTCCGCTAAGAATTACTTTGTAATTTCAGTTAACACCTACAGGTTTGTCAATACCAATTATATTAACGAGGAATGATAGAATGAAGGGCGTCCTTGCAAAACTAGCTTCAAGGGCGTTCTAATTGGTTGATTTATGCAAAAGTCAACTAAATTACAGTTGTTACTCTAATAATTAATGCTCTATATATTTATAATCTCTTATACTTATTGCTCAGACCAGGAACCATTTTTGTTCCTCTGCTGATGATATACACTCAAGAATTTCTAATACTAATAAAAAAAATCTAGTGTTATAAGATATAATAAAGTACCATATGAGGAAATGTCATTCAAATTACGTGTACGCGAACATTAATATTGTTCACAATACTTACAGTATGTAAGTACATATTATATGTAGGTTTTTCGGTTTTCTCAATGGAATCTATTGTGATCGCAACAATAATGGACTCTAGCATGATAGCGGCAGGGACACTAATGGAAGATGCAAGTAGGAAGACTTTTGCCTATATGTGGTATTAGGAGATCGTCGGGTTTTCTTCATGACAGACAGACATGCGTTAAACCTGGTGAACCAAAAACATAGGCACGGCAAGGACAAAGAGTTGGATGAAGGAAGTGTGTGGCAGTGATGGACAACACAATATGATAATTAAATCTCTAATATCTTATATAAAATGATAGGTTCTAGCCTTATCAGATGGCAATTACCGAGAGAGAGAGGGGGGAAGGGTGTCCTCTTGGTAAATCGGATTTTAACCAAATTCAGAAATTTCTTTTTTCCTTCAATTATGAGAATAAATACAAATTAACTTTCCTCCCTCCATCTCGAGAAAGATGGCAACTATCTCATAATTACTACCTCTACATAAGAAAGCGCATTAACTAGGTATGTTAAACTAAAACATAAAAGAAAAAATTCAAAACACAGAAGGTGCTTAAGGAAATAAATCAAATCTCCAAAGGGAATGTCGCCAGATGTGTAACATTGCCGCCCCTTAAGCCAAGCCATGTTCTCATGGCGTGAAGGAAGGAAAATGTGTAACTTCCACCACTGTATTATTTTCAGCTTCATCCAATGGCATATCAGGTTCCTCCAAGTCTCTAATCATTAAAATTTGCATGCTCTTACATCGATGATCGGGTGTGAATCACTCATCATAATAATAACAAAAACCTTGTGCGCACCTTTTACACATCTCCTCTGATGAGACCTGTTTGACCGGGGCGATAATCGTTCCGGACTCACTCTTTGGGTTGGGTGGGGTAGTTGTAACACTCGACCCAACATTTGTTGATCCTCCCAAGCCCGTATGACTCTTCATAGTGCTCATTGGAAATGCTACACAAACTAAGGCCTGGGCATGTAGATTTCCGCAAAACTTCTCTTGTTGACGACGAGCTAGACTCATCGCATCCTTTAAGGGAAAAAGGTTGGAATATTAATACCTCTTGTACAATCTTGTCTCGCAAGCCTTGTATGAATGTTCCCATGAGCGCCTTGTCTGTCCACCGGTCAACCTGATTTGCAATCCGTTCAAATTCCTCTTGAAAACGTTGGACAATTTTCGATCCTTGTGTTAATTTGAGCAGCAACCCATCTAAGTTCTCATGATCAGTCAGACCCAGGGGCGGAGCCAAGAATTTACACTTTGGGGAGCCAAACTAAATTACGCTTGGCTGTGTTGGCCATTGGGGGTGCCATGGCTACTAAACTACCTAAATCATGCATGTACATGCATGCAATATAAAAGGAATTTTACAAGTCATAGCCTCCCTCGTGCTATATGTGCATCCGCCCCTGGTCGGACTGAACCATAAGAAGAGTGCTTCTGTGAGTTCTTTCCAAGAACGAATACATGTGGTTTTATGCGTTCATTGGACCCATGTGGAAGCCACCTCGTCCATGTGAAATGACACCAATAGAATCCTTTCATGATTTGCTATCCTGTGATAGTTAAAGAATTGCACTGCCTTATATATAAATTCAAGGGGATCACGCCCATCAAATCTAGGAAAGCCTATCCGTGTGAAGTGCATTTGGCTCCTTGTACATTTTGAACATGACTACCGTTAATTGATTCGCCTTCACCCGAAACAATCAACTCGCCGTCACCGGCAATATTTGACATCTATGATAACAATTGTTGCATTGCCTGTAGAAGGAGATTAAACTTGTCATCAAGTTGCTCCTTCAACTCAGTCACTTGTTATTCAATGCGGTTGACACGAGCTTCCATCTTTTCCGCCGGTGGCACCTTGTTTCTTCCTAGGCATGCCTAAGAATCGATTACTCTGATACCAAATGATAGGTTCTAGCCCTATCAGATGGCAATTACCCAGAAATAGAGAGGGAAAGGGTGTCTTCTTGGTAATAACAAAATTGCAGAGATTGCTTTAGTCCTTCAATTATGAGAATAAATACAATTAAATTTCCTTCCTCCATCTTGAGTAAGATTACAACTAGCCCATAATTACTACCTCTAAATAAGAAAGCTTATTAACAAGGTAATTTAGAGTAAAACATAAAGGAAACAAATTCAAAAAGCACAAAAGGTGAAATAAATCAAATCTCCAAAAAGGGAATGTTGCCCGACGTGTAATATGAAATGCAGCCACCAACAATAATAAATAATAATTATTAGAGCCCCAATTGTAATAAAGACATTTGCTATTTTTTTATTTGGTTTGAAAAAGAAATGATATAGGGAAATGTTATCAGCACTACTGTATTTTGATGAGGGCACTCCTCACTTTATTAAAAGTACGGTATGGCCCGCTCCATAGGATGATCCAAACCGTCCATTAGACGGGCCACAGCCTAAATAAGTTGTGCCCAAAAAATCATTTGCATAGGTTGATCCTAACCCTCCGATCTGAATGTTAGAAAGTTGATCCTAACCCTCTATAAATCGGAGGGTTAGGATCAACCCATGGAAATGATTTTTGGGGCACAAGCTATTTAGGTTGTGGCCATCTAATGGACGGTTTGGATCATCCTATGGTGGGGGCCATACCGTATTTTTAATAAAGTGAGGAGTGCCCTCATCAAAATACAGTAGTGCTGATAACATTTCCCAACAATCTGTTCCCCATTTTAACTTTTCGAGAAATTGTTGTTTTTATCAGCGACTCCCCTTTTCTTCCCCAGGACAGCCCCTCGGCCCCCTTGTAAAGTAATAGATTAGTCAGAACTCATAAACACACTAGAGGGGAAGGGGTCTAATATATCACTACCGCTTTATGATTATTTCTGTTATTTGTTATTATTTTAAGGAAATGATATTTCCACCGCCTCCCTCTCTCTCTCTATGAATGTTGGAATACCTGCTTCTTTTTGCGGGCGAGATGCCATATTCTCCAGCACATATTCTCGAGCCTGTTATTGCGTTCACGTGTATTCCTGGTCGCGATCACCTGCGTTCACGAGACTATTCATCAAAAGCTCTTCCACACAATCTCAGAAAACCATCACAACAAAATTCAATGGAAAAGCTAATCAAACACAGAATAAGGAATTATGTTAAAGAGGATAACATATTCCACAAATATGCTAAAATACTTATATTCCACAACTTTCCAACCCTTCTTTTCCAAGTGCAAAGTAACGAATTTTCTTTTATTGTATAAGGAATTATGTTGTCTGGGCCCTATTTTTCTTCTTTTCCAACCATTCAACAAGCAAAATTCATTTGATTGAATGGTTAGGATTGTATTGCGACAAAATCAAAGTATGAAGAAATAAATAAATAAGAATTTTGCATTGATGCTAGTCACACTACTATCTGATCATAATCGGACGGTTAGGATTGTATAGTGATAAAATCAAAATGTGAGGAAATAAATAAATAAGAATTTTGCCTTGACACTACTATCTGATCACATTTGGACGGTGCTATATAACTCGAGCAAGTGATGGACCCCACAAATCATCATCCTATTGTTGGTTGTCAAATTAAAGCTGATCAACAGGCGGGGGCCCAATATAGACGGTCTCTTATTTGAGCATAGGATTGATCAATCGATCTTAACCGTCCAATTTACAAACTTTTCTCAGATCATATTTAAACCTTTCCATTTTAAAGCCAGTATTCAATGGTTAGGATTGTCTGAGCTATGAGATTTCTATCCTGACCAGATATTTTCACAAAAAGAAAAAAAGAAAAAACAGACATAACTATTTTCAAGTAAAAGAAGAAATAAAAGGGTATTAATGTAATTTTATAATTAACAAATTAAACAAAAAAGGCGCAATGATATTTTGGCTACTCATGTCGGGACTACCAAGTTTTGATAATTACACTAACTTATTTTGTCTTTTATTATTTAAACAGCTGTCAAGGCTATCATAGTTCCTAAAAAGCTCTACGATAAACAAGAAAAGACAAGCTGAGTTTGTGCATTTATTAAAAGACAGTAGTGCCAATATCAGTAGCTGGCATTTTCTGGTTGTTTTTCCATTACCTTTATCCAGGTTCTGTGGAGGTCAGATTCGTCGAAGCTGTTCACCACCTCCTCTACGAAGTATTTGGTGGGACTGAACTCGAAACCCGTTTCTTTGGATAACGAAGCGTTTTTCCTCTTCTCCAGTTTGCTCGCTCCCGCGTCCAGAATCGCCTCCAAATATCCATTAATCCACTCATTTCCCGCCATATCTTTCACGCTTCTCCCCGTTTCTTTTTAGATAATTAAAAAAAAAACCAGATTTAACTGATTTTCCGAATAGAAAAAAAGAAGAGAAAACAGGAAAACGAAAGCAAAACGATTTCGAAAATCGAATTAAAAGAAGAGAAAAAACAGAGAGAACGAGGAGTTAAAAACTTAAAAAGACGAAAAAGAACACTTTTTTCTTAGATCTCAGTTTCTTATGAGTTGATTGATGGTTATAGAAATCTAATCGAAAAATCAGAATTCTACCGGATTCTCTGGAATATCAATAAAAGATCAGAAAATCGTAGAGTTCGAATTTCGTTAAAAATCAAGTTATCAGAGGCTTGAACAAATTCATTCTACTGAAATGAAGAAAAAAGATGATCGAAACAAAAAGGTTCGTTCGTTCGTTAGATCTGAAAGATTCAGATAACAGAGCTCAGATTCCTTCAAATCAAAAGAAAATCCAAAAGAAAAATCAAAGAAGAAATCATACAAGTCACGGATTTGGTTGGAATCGAAAGTAGAACGGATCGAAAGCCTGTGCTATTGAGCGATTTCTAAAAAGTAGAAAGCTCGAATTCCTTCAAAATCTCATAAAATCTCTTGAAGAACAAAGACAAAGACAAAAACAAAGAAGAGAGAGAGGGTTTTGGTTTCGTCCTACGAAACCGAGTTAAGTGATATAAAGAAGGTTCATTTTATACACCTCGGATTTGAAATCACTCCTCATTTCCAGTTAAAAGGGCTCCGATTAAAATGACCAAATTACCCTGTGCTTTCGTCAATTTAATTTGCTTCTTAATTAGGAAATGATATATTGCACCCACTTTCTTCCCGGGACACTCCATTATAGTTTATTGGTGAGTGGTGACTACCTTTTCTAACACCAAGGAGCTGGCCAGGGAAAGAAAAGGGGGGCAGATATATCATTTCCCTAATTAGAGGGGTAATTAATATGGGATCCACCATAGATTCCGGTAATTATAGGCGTAATTAAAGAGGACCCGGTATAGGTTATGATAATTATAGGCGTAATTAATAAGGGACCCACCATAGATTCTGGTTTGTCAGTTGGGCCCCACAATGTATCCCCAGTGACCCCCAAAAAATCATCTCATCCTTTAGAAGATCCTAACAGTTTGATCAGTGGCTTGTAAACTGCACGTGCACAGAAGATAGTACTTTTTTCGAGTGATCCTAACCCTTTGATTTTCCAAATGGATTATTACAAAAACAAAAGGGTCCACGTTAAACAAGAAACCTAAATATTTGATCGGAGAATTGAAAATTATATAGTAGATGAACGGTTGAGATTATCATAGATGGGAGGCGGACCCATCTCAATCCAATGCGCCTGACTAGAATCCTCCTAGACAAACTTTTGCCCAAAACAAGCAATCAGCAAGAGTAGGAGTACAGGTGGGCAGCCACCCTCAGATCACTTTGCAGGTTCTACATGGTGGCATCTATGTGCAATCCGGACCATTGATCTTGTAGCCCTCTCATGGCGTGACCCACATGGTCTTTGTCCCATGCCCAGTTAGATATCTTGTCTGTAATTAAGATATGGATCAATTACCAATGGGGGACAAAAATTAGTTGATATTATCAACAGGAGTCTTGTCATTAAAAACTGGACGAAAATGCATTTTTCTTAAGCAACACGTTTTGCTTTTCCACTTTTCCCTCTTCTCCCTTATTTTCCTCTTCTTTTTTTTCACTTTTTCATTTTCAACTTTGTTTTTTTCTACATTACCAGTCATCTTCTTCATCATTTTAGCCACCATTGGAGGAGAGAAAGCTCGAAAACTTGAAACGTGAGTTCATTCCCATCTCTCTCTATATCTAGGTTTTGTTTTTCATTTGTTATAGGGTTTTGTATTTCTCTTTCTCCCTTTCAATGGAGGATGAGGAAGATGAATCGTACGGTAGAAAGAAAAAAACGTGAAAATGAACGAGTGAAAAAAAACATGAAGTAAAAACGTGTTCATAAAGGACTTGATAAGCCCATTCGGAATTTGGTAACCCCATTTTAATACTGGATAACCCCAACCCAAGAGACTTGAAAACCCCCTTCAAAAACTCCAGTACCCTTGGGCAATTTTAAGGGACTTGATAAGCTCATTCGTAAGTTGGTAACCCCATTTTGATACTAGATAACCCCAATCCCAAATACTTGAAAACCCCTTCCAAAACTCTAGTACCCTCGGCCAATTTTCAAGGACTTGATAAGCCCATTCTGAAATTGGTAACCCCATTTTGATACCTGATAACCCCAATCGTAGAGACTTGAAAACCCCCTTCCAAAGTCAAAACGTGTTGTATATGCCAAAGGATATTTTCGTCCAGCTTTTACTGACAATACCTCTTTTGTCCCCCGTTGATAATTTTTGAAAAGCATGGGTCATGTTGATAATTTTGCCTAATGTTTGTACCCCATTGGTAATTGGTCCAAAAGATAAAGGCCTACAAAATTAATAGTTTAGCTTTTCTTGTGAGAACCATAAACAAAGCTCAATTGATTTAAGGGCTAGGATCATCCGAACAAAGCGGAACAAATGAAGATGAGGCAGAGTTTTGGCCGTTGATGGTCTGATCAACGGACCCAATCATGTCGAAGTAGAGTAAGTGGGCCCAAAAAGTGACTGTTACAAAAGAGCCTAAGAGTCGCTATCATTTTAGCATTTAGGAAAAAATATTTACAAACTTATTATAAAAATGTCGGCAATGGACAAAACTCTATTTTGAATTTACCGGCCTGAGAGATGCGTGGGAACAACTATCTTAGCCAAATGGACGAACATTTGAAACTTTGGAATTATTCTCTTTTCAATTGAAGTACATATGGGTGTGCATTAAGTTTGCAATATGAGTGCAGTTTGGAATCTAAAAAAGCTTAAGCTACACGTAAACCGAAAGTTTTTTTTTTTTTTTTATGGGCAAAAACCTAAAGTTTGTCAAGTCAACAACGCAAATTTTTTGTTTGGACTGCGAAAAATCATGGTTAAGTTGGAAACTAAGGCCCCGTTCGTTTGAGATTATGTCAACAAATTGTGAGTCCCAAACCGATTATTTCAACCAATTTAGCCTTTACAATCGGTTTTCATAATCTTAAGTAAACAGGACCTAAACGAGTACAAGATGTTTAGTCACTGCTAGGGTCAAAATAGGCCTCCAACCACGTGCTGACACGTGGCTCATGTCCTACACACACCTCGTCACGCACATAGCCCTTTTCTCATTTATTTACGAGATTGTTTTAGGAAAAAATACACTTACACCCCCTCAACTTTATGACACATTCAACAATAATCCTATAGTTTCAAACTCATCAATTACACCCTCTAATTTTTCAATGTGTATAAGGTAGACCCCATTTTTTGAAACATTATCAATGCTAATTAAGATCTCGTCTCTAGTCCGCCGACCAAAAGCATAGTGGGCCCACATTGTTTGGATGATCCAAAGATTCAATTGATGGGCCCTGATATAGATAGGGTGTGCCCAAAAAATCAGCTCCATAGGTTCATCCTAACCCTTCGATTTGTGGACGAACCGTCAATTGAAGGAGTATTCCTTATACACATTGAAAAGTCAGAAAATGTAGTTGATGAGTTTGAAATTACAGGGTTTTCGTTGAATGTGTCACAGAGTTAAGGGGGTCTATCTATATTTTTCCCTTCTTTTTTTTAACCGTGGCAAATGCGCGTGGGGAAACTACACCACAAAACGACAAGGATGGACGTGTAGCTTTTGTTCATTGGGCGTGAGAATGTTATTTTCTTCCCAAATATAATTAAATCTGTTGCCACGTAGACCCTCCATTCAACAACCATAACGGCAGAGGGAATTTTTTCAAGTATGACGAGAGTGAGAAAGAGACTAGCAAGGCGCGCTCGAGTCATGGAAATCATGACTTCAATCTCCGCTTCAATCTAGACCATTGATCTGGTAGGCCCAGGTAAAAAAAATTTAACGGATGGAGAATCTTAACCATTTAATATGGTTTTAGGGGCACGTACAGATGTGTGAGATCTAGACAGTTCACCTTAATATATCCTTTGATCAGAGTGATAATAATCAATATCTTGTCCTCATGCCCTAAATTTGCTTAGGTGCGGTTTGGATTTAGGGGAAAAAGTTCATGGAAATTTTTTTCCTTGGAAGGTGAGTTTTCCCATGTGTTTCGTAAACTCATTTTGCATGGGTTTTTTCCTAAAATAAAAAATTTCCTATGTTTTTCAAGGAAAATTTCTAACCTAGTAGACCTTAGAATTTGATCTTATATGGAATATTCTTTCTATGAGAAAATTTATTTTCTATAGTTTTCTTTGCTTAGTCCAAAGACCCATCCCATCTTTGGGGAAGAAATAGAGGGAGGGAGATTTCCATAATTTCAGTTTATAATTTGGCCGATGAACCGGTAATTAACTCAGCCGGTACTCGGTCAAGTTACCCACTGCCAAAATGAGTAATTTAGCCATTCAAATAAGCTAGAATATAAAAGAAAGATTATAAAACTTATCTCGATCGGCTATGGCAGTGGTTGATCGGGCTGAATCTTTTGCTTTCTCTCTAGTTTGCCTAATCTCTAGTGAGAGAGATCTCTTTTGGTTAGCTAGATGGCAGCAGAGACCAACCACTCTGTTTAAAGAAAAAGTCCTCCAAGAGTCCTCCTCGGCTTAATTCATTTATCCAATTACATTATCCAAACCTACCTGATGACGGCTACAATAATCATCTATGTCTTAATAAGGATAAAATGCACTGATCGATTATCCTTGTACCATTTACTGATCACTCTGGTCAGTGGGTAATTCTAACAATTTCACTCTTAATCTTTAGATTGTTGATCTTAATAAATAATAGCTCATATAAGATCTTGCATGACGCACAAAATCAAATCAAAATTTCTTATACTTAAAAGGAAAACAAAATTTTGGTTTAAAAATTTTAAAATTTGAAACTTAAAAATGTTCAGAAAGATTGATTTTCACATTATGTCATCTACAAGTATAGTAAATTAGATCATGAAGTATAATAATATACCTATTGAATATCAATATTTGTTTCTTTTCTTTTTTTTCCTTCTTTACGGGGACCTGCCATTAATTGAGAAGCTCGAATCCAAGGAACACGTCGTGTCACACATATTCTCACCCTGGTCATATGATGAATTGACCAAAGAAAAATCTAAGAAAAAATGGAATAAAAAAAGGGAAAAAAAAAAAAAAAAAAGAGGGAGATAAGAAAAGGAAGGTATACACAGAGCTAAGAGAATTTGAGGTGGTTACAAGATAACCAAAAGGCGATCAAGTGGAGAATATGGGCTCAAGACAAAAGGAAGGGATATTTTATAGAATATCCCCCTATTGGACTAAGATACTCCCTTTCTCACCATTCCTCCCTCTATCTTCTCCAACAATAATCCCACTGATCTTTTGACATTTGGCAAAGGGGCTGCAACTGCAACCACTCAGTGGGGGAGAAAGGCTCTTGTGTTTTCTCTGCTACAACTTACAAGTCGGCCTTCGCCTACACGTGGCATATGTTATTGTGATTGGGGGCATTGATTTGGTGGGCCACCAAATAGAAAAGTCTTGTTTGGTGGGCCAGTGTAGATTTTTTTTAGGGAGATGATATTTTCACCCCCTGCATTACGTGCACAGCCCCTTATAACCTGATTTGATATGAGAATTGGGCAACTGCAACTTTGTGTCAAATCACCTTATAAGGAGGGGTGTGCAAGTACTGCAGGGAGGGGGGGTGAAAATATTCACCCCCCCTTTTTTTAATGTCCCAAAGGATCGATTGTCACATTTCACAACTATAGATAGAGAGGGGAGTTTGTTTTGGATCAATTTTACGCACAAAAACATGTAACTTGAACCAAATCTTATTCAATTCTTATCGAGGAGTTTCAGTTTATGATGATATCCCTCTAAATTAACCATAACCATAATATTTCCCTATAAACTTTGGTAAGAAAAAAATTTCCCGAGTAAATATTTTTCCATCAGAATGTAACAAGGCCTAAGTAATTGTTATTTTAGTGGCGGACAAGTGTCTACCCAACAATTAAGACTCATTTTGGGACCCAATTCCCTATTTCCCTACTGGCAAGTGGTCATGCCAGAACTTTATTTCCCAAAAGCCTAGATTCCATCTAGGGGTGGCAATCCAACTGAAACCGAACCGAAAATTCGGTTTCGGTTTGGTAGAACCGAACCGTTGCCCCCGATTTCCAATGATTATGAGTAAGGGGTGGCGAAATTGGCCGAACCGAACCGAAACCGAACTGAAAATTCAAATTTCGGTTTGGTTTCGGTTCGGTAGAACCAAACCGATTCAAATTTCGGTTTGGTTTGGTTTGGGGGTCAAACTGAACCGAAACCGAACCGTTGCCACCCCTAATTCCATCCCATCACCAAAACGAGCAAATCAGAGCCTCAAGTTATGACCACTCACGCTTGAGATAATTTGATGGCAAATCTGCCCTAATGCGGTGTTCGGCAATAGCTGAACTCTCCCAGGTTTTGCCCATCACAAATAGGAGAAATTATACGGTCCAGCTCAAAAATACAATGGGCCCACATTGTTTGGATGATCCAACTCCAAATCATTCATTTATTGGGCCCTCATGCAGTCAGGGTGTGTCAGAAAATATTTTCCATAGGATGATCCTAACCGTCCGATTTGTTGAGGCTTAAAATTCATGGCACAGTATAGAAACCTTGGATCAGAGGGTTAGGGTCATCCCATGGAGAAGATTTTCTCACCATATCTACATCAGGGCCCAACAAATGAATAGCTTGGATCACACAAAAATATAGGCCCCACAAAATTCGAATTCACCCCAAATAGATATTAAGGGTGCAACATGGGCCAGGCTTAACCCGACCCCCACAGATTTAACCTGATTTTTGCTCGGCTTGGGTTGCGTTTAGGGTTGACACCCTTGGCAACCTGACCCCACCTTGCTTCTTTAATTTTATTGTGATTTTATAGCAATTTCAAAATCATAGAATTATAGGATTGTGAGGTTTTCTTTTTGTTTTTGCTCTTTGCTAACCTGAACCCAACTCAATTCAACCGGGACGGACTGGGTTTGGGTTGATAGATTTAAAGGGGCTTAGGTGGGGTAGCATTAAGGCTTTGGATTCTTAGAATGGGTATCCAAATCTGATTCTTATTCCTATTACTTTAGAAACATAATGGGGAAAAAAAGACTTAAGAGTAATGCTTGGGAAATCGGTTTTACAAACAGAGAAGAGAAGGAAATCGAACAAGTAGGTTATTGCCACGACATCACAAGTGACACAATCAGTTCTTCAGTTTAGGAACTTGCCAAAAAAAGGTGATTTTAGTACACATGGCAGATTCTGATTGTCAATTGCCCATCGGTCTTATTTCTGGGTTACCATATCATTTTTCAAAAATTTAATTCAAAAAAATCAATAAAAGTTTGATTTCAACCGATGCTGGAATCAGAATAGCATACCGATTCAAGCTCTGATTCCAGCAATCCAAACGCGTTGATACACAATTGGTTGTGAAATATGTAGTATATATGACTAAATTCCATTGTTGCTGAAATTCTTTTCTCACTTGAAGGTCTCCAATCTCTGTCCTTCAATCCAGCGATAGCCGGTTAAAAGACTGGATAGCATTGTGGTTTTGCTTGGCTTTTTTCTCTCTTCCTCTCTCTTCTCCCTATCTATCTCTCTCTCTTCTCTATCTATATTGGTAATGACACCCAATACCACTACTCTATGAGGTTGACAACCAAACATCACTTGCCACAATTCTACGAGGTAAGTTCTAGGTAAATCCAAGGGTTGTCACTTGTCTCCTCCCTGTTGACCTACTAACACCACTAATATACAAGGCGAATACCTGCAACCAACCAGGGTCTTTGACGGATGAAAATCCAAGTATGCATGGATTATCGAATGCTGGTGCAAAACAGGGCCAATTAATGTTTTCCTAGAGCATAATTATAGTAGATCAAAATCAGGATCATCATGATTTGAGGCTAGCAAAGAATCAATGGCTTAAAAGATCTAAAACCAACGTCTGTTTAATCTATTTAACGGCTATGATCATTCAAACATTGCATCCAAAATGCAATTGGGCTGCACACAGAAAGGGCTAAGTCACTCTTACGATCAATGGTAAAAGACAATCTGGGAAGTCACTTTTACGATCAATGGTAAAAGTCAATCTGGGAGCAACAACGACGCATATGTATGAGATCATGACCATCCATCTTGTAGAAGATCATGTTGAAACCTACATGATCTTGGCCCCATCTCGAATGGGTAACCCACGCGTGAGATAAAGGACTACAAAAAACTGGCTACTATTACTATATAGGTCTCTATTTTCATAAGAGTACAGTCCAGTGGAATCATGAATTCATGACCACGGGATCTGTGTTTCCTGTTATATAGGTCACAATCATCTCATCTGAATCATAGTTTTCTTCATTACTATTTGTTCTCTTCCAAATGAGCACACTCACCTGCCAAATCCCTCTCCTTTTTCCCGCTAACTAACCATCTTGAACAACTACTGTGTTCTTCGTTTTAGATTATGACAGCCGATTGTAACTCCATAACCTATTATTCAGCTCAAAATGACGTTCAATTTTGGGCCCAATAATAGGTTTTGGACTTGCAATCGGTTGTCATAATCTTAAACGAACAGGGCCTAAATTTCTCTTCTGCCAGTTTATGATCATCAGAAGAACCTATTGTCTTTCTCCTGCACAGTTGATTACTAAATCGAGCGCCATTTTCATCACACTATTTTGGCTATCCTTATCACCATATCCATGTAACTGAATGACAAGTTAATGAAACGTTGTGATGGAACGGTGTGAGAAGGGGTTGCAGTGAAAGATCTTGACGGCTGAGCGGCCATGTAGGGAGTTCTATAAGAACGAGCCTTTGCGCGATTGGTTTCTTATTGGAAGATACTTAAAGCCCTTTTCTCTCCACTTTCTACATTCCTTCATTCTTCCATTTCCATCCGCATTTGTGATTCGTCTCTGTAACCATCAATCCAGATCTTCTAGAATGATACCTGCCACATCCATATCTAGAATTATGCAAGCAGAAGTAGCTAGGAAGATGGGGAGGAGGTGTTAGATCGACCTCTCTGAGGAGGTGTGAATAGGACAAGACAAGACAACATAACATGTAACGTTGCCTTGGTTAGTAAAACAATCAAAACGAGAATTAATTCAGGAAGAAATAAAAAATGATCTAAGATGGAAAAGTGTATGATCATAGGACAACAGTGCCTTCCTTCAAATCAACAAAAGAGTGAGTTTGAATTTTAGGGAACAAACAATGTATACTTATTGAAAAAGTAAATACTCAATCTTGCATTCTGAAGGTTTCTGGTTGCAACTTCCAAACTATTGCACTTCATGTTGAGAGATATTTTGGGATTGCATAGTATTTAACTTTTGAATATAAAGCAAGAGCATTGGATCAGTGTATTTTTTCAACAAAAAACTTTGGTGAAAAAATTACAGAAATTTTCAGACAAAAAAAGACTATTTTTCAAAAAAAGAAATTGCAAAGGTTGGTCTGTTTTGCGACCATGATTGGAGAATTGGATCAGTGTACATATTTGTAATTCTTTTACAATGGGATTTCAAATTTTTGAGTTTAAAGCACAACATCTAGAAGAGTCTGAAAGTAGGTGTACACGTGAGAACGGCAATACAAATAAATAAAAAGTAAGCTAATTTAAGACTCAAAGAACATAAATTGTGAAATTGTGATGCTGATTCAGCATCCTAGGAAGAAAGTTTATGCAACCATAGTTAAAAGTTCAGATAAGAATATGGAATATCTTAAAAAGAAGTTGACTGAACATTTAGACCTCAAGAATGTAGATTTTCCAGTATTCACAATGTTGAGGAAATGGAAGCCTACTTTCAGACTCATTTCTCTAATCTTTTTTTTTTCAATGGGCATTTTTTCCCCCAAAAATAATCGAAGAAAAAAAGTCATTTTTGGGATATTCAATTTATGTTTAGTTCTCATTTCTCTAATCTTTGTATACAGAATCCCACTTGAGGGTTTTGTAGATCCATGAATAATGCGTTGCTTGCTAACTAGTTGTGGAGATTTGAAGAATACGGACTTCTGGACCAAAAGAACAGAAGCATGGAGTCAACGACTGAAATTGGATGCCTTGTGACACATACATGACATATAGAGTTACATGCTACCACTGAAGAAATATCATGAAGATTTTTATCCCCTTTATGAGAGGTATGCCCTTCAAGATGTACAAGGGGGATAGAGTTCTTCTTTAGAGATATCCTTGGTCTAGCGAGAGGCCTTTGACGGATGTGTTTCTCCATTTTTTTGCAGTGGCTATTGACTACTACCAAAGACATTTCGGTTAAAGATTCCTTCTATTGCATTAATGGTAAGTTGGAAGGTTTACTCTAGAAGAAATTTTTTCGATTGGGAGATTGATAGAGTTGCCTGGTTCCTGAAAATGTCGGAGTCTATGTTTATCAAGCAAGATGAGAGGACAAAGAGGATTTGGATATGGGCCACGAATTGGGTTTTCTCAGTTCAATATTCTACCAGTGCATGGTGCCGGCCTTTTGCTTTCCTTGCAAATTAACCGGCTACGGATAGCTCCTGCTCCGCCTAGAGTGTGTGCTTTAGGGTGGACCGTAGTGTTCCATTGCACAGTGACCAGAGAGGTCTGGTCGTGAATTCTGACGCTATTTGAGATGTATTGGGTGTTCCCTAATCATTTTTCAGATATTTTCAAAGGCTAAATCCGTGCCCCTTGGCCTAAAGGGGATGAGACTTTATGGAACGTAGCCCTTCTGGCTGCGATTTGGGTTGTTTGGGAAAAGAAACAGTAGACCACATCTTTATCCATTGCACAGTAGCAAGAGAGGTCTGGTCGTGAATTCTGACACGATTCGAGATGTATTGGGTGTTCCCCATTCTTTTTCAGATATTCTCAAAGGCTGAAGCCTTGCCCCTTGGCCTAAAAGGGACAAGACTTTATGGAACATGGGCCATTCTGGCTGCGATTTGGGTTGTTTAGGAAGAAACATTAGGCTATTTAAAGGAAAAATCAGAGGCTCATCCAGTATCTTCCAGAAAGCGCTTTGAATGTTGCTTCCATGTGTTAGAGTGGTTCCCAGCTTTAGAGGGATTTCTGATTACTATCTGGGACAGTGGAGATTGAGGTTTGTTTTAGGGGGCTTTAGTTGTGCAGGATTTTGAAGGTTGTGTGAACCCTTGCACTCTGTCCATAACGGTTAGGGGAGGGGTTTGGACTTTTAATGTGTGGACATCTAGACTCTTGTGGGCTTATATGAACTTCAAATGAATACTCCAACGAGAACTTCAAACTTACGCAGAAATTGAAATTGTGCATTAGTCGTCAACAAATGTGCAACTTTGAAGTCTTAAAAGTTTTAACATTCAATTTTTATTGTTACTCTGAGGCTTTATGGCCTCCAAATATTTCCAAAAGAAAGATTTGTACGTCCGTGTAATGGTAACTTAATTGTACTTTTAAAATAAATAAAAGTATTGCACAACTTATGGATCTTGGTGGGTTCGAACCACCATCCTCTTAAGAACGTTGTCGTTAGACCTCATTTCCCAAGTGCTTTACCATTTGAGCTAAAGATCCACCTCTTGCCTACATCATATGAAACCCAATATAATAGCAAGTAAATGACCAGAAAGAGAATAAAGTCCAGGGCTATCAATTCCCAGCACTTGGAGGCACTTGGAGGCACAAGGAAGACGGCCCTAAAGTTCGTGTGAGTATTAATGGCAAACTGGTATATAAATATCTGGACTAGGGCAAGAACCATAGAAGGAAGAAAAATGGTGAATTCAGCCCGGAATCATCCATTGAACAGTACCTATAAACAGCATACAAAAACAACTTTCGAGTCATACTAATGGATGCCAAAAATTTCAGGAGAATTTGACAAAATAGAGATAAAAATATTCTGAGTTCCTAGATGCAAAACAAGAAAAAAGAAGAAAAATCAGTAACAGATGTTCGTCAGCCTCTTATTCGTGCCATAAAAGTGTGCACAAAACTGCAACAAAGTGAAATTTCGCCCTATTAATTAGCATATGACAAAACTGACTAAAACAGCACGGCATCAAGTGAAAATATTATGAATAATAGTTAGCTAGAGAAGCATTGGAATGCATTACAAATAAAAGAAACTTGAATAAGAGATTGCCACTGAGAAGCAAAACTCAAAGAAAAGTGAAGGCGGACAGTTAAAACCCACTACTACCAAGTAAGAAATGCCAAAAATACAAGACAATAGGAATTACAGCAGGAGCTCTCTTTTGCCTGATGATTAAATTTAATTCTAATTATGTTCAAAGAGCAAGGATAGCACCTTAGACTTTTAGTCATACACAAGAAAAATTGACAAGAACGAATAACATATTCTACAAACAAGTTCTATAGCTTTTCCATACGTAAGCACAAGGATTAATAAATCTAACTATACTATCTCCAAAAAATTATTCAAGAGATAACAAGTGAGGTTGAATTACTTGCTAAAAATGTCTTGGATGTTCATACCACCTCCCCTGACCTTCTTAGCCATATCTATCATAGCTAATCCTTTTCTCATTATCCAACAGCACCTCAAAAGCTGATAAGCGAGAACTTTTTAAAATATATATATAGTTCAAATAAAAAAGAGGAAAATTGAAACAAATGCAAGTCCCTCTAATAAAAAAAGGGATACTGATATCGGCATTACCATGCTTTGATAATTGCACTAACTCATCTAGTCTTTTATTATTTATACAGCCGTAAAAGGTTATTACAGTTCCCGAAAAAGCTCTAAAAAGCCAATTAATAGAGAGGCACACCTTGCACTATTTTATGCTTAATCTCCACGCTGAAGCACACCTCTGGCCAACCATTCCATAAATCAAAGGAAGAGCCAAATTTGAAGCTCGGTAGAGACTTAACCCATGAAATAGTGAGGGCAATTACTTTGATGAATAGGAAGTCCGAACTTTTAGAGACACCTTTGAAGACTCGCGTTCCTTTCTTTCTAAAGCACCCGAATGAACTTTTAGAGATACCCAAATGAAGACTTTGGCAAGTTTTTATGAAATTATTACCAAGATAAGTTGTCAATTTCGTTTCATTTCAACCGAAATGTCTCATACGATTTACAAAAAGGATATAAAAACCAGTAACAAAGCATACTAGTCGAACTTCCGTTCCGTCTCGATTCGTCCATAATGCCAAACATGATGACACAGGGTGCTTCCTTGTTTTGTCCAAAGCCGACTTTTTTGAAATTTACTGTTACTCCAATCTAACAGCACTCTTTAAATTTTTACTGTTTTACATTTATTTTATGTTCATTTTTACCTTTTTATAATCGTTTGAAGGGTGTTTTCATATTTTGCCTCCTAAACAAAAAAGACTAGAAACCCATCTAAGCCGCTACTTTCTTCACTTCTACACTCCATCTTTCTCAATTCCTTTTGTTAATCTCTACTGTCATTATAGTCGACGCCATGGTTTTAAATTTCGGTTGACACCGAAACCGAAATTTAACGATATCCGGAATTCCGTCCGAAATTTCGAAATATTGATTGTCTTTACCGGATTTCGGCTGAAATTTCAGTTTGAGATGATTTTTTTACGACCCCCACCCCAACATGAATTGTGGGCAACTTTAGCGCTTTTTGACGCCAAATCATGGTAAAAGGGGGGGCGCATCCCTCCTACAGGAGGGTGAAAAAAGTCATCGTCCAGGCCGAAATTGGTACTGAAAAAACCATGGTCGACGCATTAGCAATTTTTTGTGTTTGTTCTACTTCCAAAGGGTATTTTCTATTTCCAAAGGCTTCTATTCTAATTTTACACGAAGGTTTGGGAGGCTTGGAAGTGGAGGAGTCCATTCTTCAAAATTGTATACATATTCGAAAGAGGTACCCCCTACATACTGCATACTACATTTTTAGTTTATTTCATTTCTATTTCTATGTCTATTAAATTTTAAAAACAAGATGAGTTCGGGACCTTCGGGATAGGAGTGCAACTCAGGTCGGGTTCAACCCGAAAAAAAAAAAAAGTCGGGTCGAGTCAGGTTGAGTTGAGTTCGGGTGGGGTTCGGGTTGAGTTTTCCCGACCCGGGTTGAGTTCAGGTCGGGTTCGGGTTGGGGGTTTGGGCAACCCGACCCAAGTGAAACCCGACATTTTTTATCAATTTTTTTTTAAGCTTAAAAACTCGGGTTGGCTCGGTTTGAACTCGGGTCGGGTCGGGGTCCGGTTAGAAAAAAGGGCTCCTTGAGTCAAGTCGGGTTGACCCTCGTCGGGTTAGAAATCGGGTCGGGTTGGGGGAAAAAAAAGGTTCCTCCGGTCGGGTCGGATTGGCCTCAACCCGACCCAGCTCGAACCGAGTTGCACCCCTACTTCGGGAGGAGCCTCATGTATTTGTTGGAAGTGCAAGAGTCTTTTTTTTCTTATTTTCGTTGATGTATTGCAATAAATTTGATGTTTAAAATAATAAAATGTATCTGCAAGCAATAAAATATATTGCAATAAATTTGGTTAGTATAATGGTTTCTCACATTTTTTCAAAATCTCATATTTTGTTTTTTTTTTATTTTTAATTAAAAAATTTTGGTCGTAAAGTCTTTTCCGAAAGAAAATACCAAAATGTTCCGTCCCCACTGACCAAAATGAAACACCGAACGAAACAAAATTGACAGCTAAAGCCTTATTTGTTTTGGATTTTGAGGATCGATTATGAGTCCAAAACTGATTAGGCCCTGTTCGTAGATGTTTGGGAATCGATTGAGTCCAAAACTCTTTTTTTTTTTTTTAAATGGCAAAGAAATTTCATTAAAAAACAGAGACCGAGAAGGTCCCTCAAAGTATAGAACCATAAAATTGAAAAGGAAAGGAATACATGAAGAAATCGAATGATTAGGGAGGAAGGAAATCAAAGAGTTCAATGCTCTCCCTGGAAACTCCCTCTTTGGCTAATCTGTCCGCCTCACCATTAGCTGACCGCTTAATATGAGTGAAGGATATTGATGTTGGCCCAATTTTGTCCTAGATCTCATCAAACAAAGCAGCGAATCTCCAAGGTACCCCGTGAGGATCTCTTAGCCATCGAATTACATTGAGAGAATCCCCTTCAACCACCGCCTTATTTAAGTCTACATTTTGAAGCAACTTAATACCTTGGTGGACAGCTCGAACTTCTGCTTCACTAGCATCCGCCACATCAATTGGCCACTAAATGCCCATAACACCGCGCCATCTTCATCCCTCAAAATGCCTCCAATGCTCGAAGGCCCTGGATTCCCCATTCTAGACCCATCAAAGTTTAGCTTAAGAATCCCTTGGGATGGAGGTTCCACACTTGAACTAATTTGGGATCCCTACTCAATCCATTACATATTTCTTCCCATCCATGCCATAGATCATAAGCAGATACAAACTGAAAGCATGGTAAAGTTTTCACCCAAGATATAGTTAGGGCAATCACTTTATTGAAGATGTACTGGGCTCCCCTTGCGAATCCCTTGAAAATCCTTGCATTTCTTTCCATCCATATCACCCAAATAGTGGCAACAAAAGAGAATCTTTTTTTGGACTTGAATCTTTATTTCTTTTTTGAATGGTACATTTAATTGTGAGGGCTAGAGGGTGAGCCTTGGCACAACGGTAAGGTTGCTCCATTGTGACCTGGTGGTCACGAGTTCGTGTCACGGAAACAGCCTCTCTGCAAAGCAGGGCTAAGGCTGCATACATCTAGCCCTCCCCAGACCCCGCAATGGCAGGAGGCTCGTGCACTCGACCGCCCTTTTAATGGTACGTTTAATTTTGAGTCCAATAATCAGTCCGGGGCTCACAATCAGTCCTCAAAATCTAAAACGAACAGGGCGTTATTGAAATTTTTGAGTCAAGCAATCGGTTCACAATCCGTCCACAAAATCCAAAACAAACAAGAGATGAAAATATCTCAAAAGGAAATCTGATAAAGATGAAAAATAGCTCAAAAGGAATTCTTTATCCAACAATGCACCGTATACTAAAGCAATAGATATTGCATCAAACAGATACAAAGAAATAATAGGTCAAAAGGAACTCTGTATCCAACAATCAACTGTACACTAAATCAAGATAAATTTCATCAAATAGAAACAAAGAAAGCAAGCAATATAGTGAAAAAAACCAAAACGCAAGATGATGATAATAATAAACGAGAGACGATCGAACCTTCTCTCTGAGATTCTTCTAGGAGCTTCTGTTGCGATTCTTCTAGAAGGTTCTTCGCAAATTTCCTCTTCTCCTTTCTATAATAACCGCCTAGGGTTAGGGTTTCACGGAATTTGAATCGAGAGCGGAATCCATGAAGGAAGCATAAAATTTAGGGTTCGGAGCAGCACCAAAGCGGATGAAATTGGGAAATTTGGGTTTCTCCAAAACTTACACAGAAATAGGAAGGCGAGTCATAAGTTTTGGGATTTGCTAGGAAATTTTATAAAAAGGAATTTCGCGGTTGGCCATTGCATTTAAGAGAAGCCACATCAGATGAATCTATAAATCAATAAGACAAAATCTCATATGGCGTTCGCGCGTGCTTTTGCTTGCAAAAGTAGGAATGGAATCGGCCACGTCCCGTTTGATCCAGACCGTATATCTGCTGGGCCCGTTTATAGATGAACCCTTTGGATGATCCTAATAATTGGTTTGGCTAGGTTGCAAGAGGAAAAGAATAAGATTAAGAAATTTGTGAAGAACCCCGAATTGCCCACCCCTAAGCTCCGATTGGATTGTCCAAAGGATTCGGAATCGATGCATACTCTGATTCCTATTCTCATTCCCCCCTTTAAAGGAATGAGAAAAAAAAAAAAATTTAATTCGAATGAATTCTAATAAAAACTCCATTCCAATTACTATGGAATCGGAATACCACCTCTTGTAGTCGGATACTGAATCCGACGCTTCTCCCACTAATACTAGACCCGGCAAAAAGTGACCTGGACCCCGGGTCCACCCGGCCCACCCATAAATTACGGGTCCGGGTCACCAATCAATGACCCGTTTGAAATTGATCCGCGGGTGCCCGTAGAGAAGTGCAAAAGGGTTTTGGCACCTTTTGGCACTTTTTTTCCGTAATTGTCATCACTTTTATTTTTTCTATGTAATTTTTTCCGTCATTGTCATAACTTTGCTTTTTCTATGTACTTTTTTCCGCAATTGTCATATTTTAGAACATTCTTTCGGTTTTTTTTTGTTAATTTTTCCGTAATTTCTCATTTAAAACTTAGTTGCTTTTTCTACGTACTTTGCTTGCATTTTACGTAATTTCCCATTTAAAACTTAGTACCCATGGTTTTTATTTACTGCTATTATTTATTGCTAGCCACCTTTTCACAAATCGTACTTCTGCCAATCTTTGCAGTTTGCACCACGCGACAATAAGACAAATCTCTCAAACTGTCAACATAAATGGGTTGCGAAGTTGGCTAGCAAATCCATATACAAATAAAAAAAATCTTAAAAAATATGTCAAAAAAATCCGGGTGGCCCGCGGATCAACCCAGTATGGGCCGAGTGCTGGTCCAAGCTTAGTGACCTGTAAAATTTTCCGGGTCGTTTTTTACTCGGCCCGTTTGACCCGGACCTATACGGGCCGGGTCAAAACCGGCCCGGGCCGCCCGTTTGCCAGGTCTAGCTAATACCGTCGGAGTGTCAATTCTGCCTCCTCAGATACCATTCTTTAATGTTTTTTTGAACCAAACGTTGGAATCGGACAGAATTTGAATTTGATCCCATTCCAATGCCTGATTCAAAATATCCAAACGCACCCTATTTCTCTCTGATTTCTCGTGGTGTGTAAGGCTTTGTTGTAGATGTAAAGGTCGTTTGCCGTTCAATTGGTCTTATGACACCCAATAATGTTTATTTTTTGTCATTTGAATGGGAAACGTTGGCTGTATTGGCTTTTGCTGTGGGAAGTGATAAATCCGCCCCTTTTGGTTACTTGGGACACCCAGAAGAAGTGTGCGTGCGTGGCAATCAACCCCAGTGAATCCTTCTGACATGAAGTACATTAGCCCCTATGCAATCATTGATACACTACTGTTGTTGGGTGTCCCAAGTAATCCAAAGGGGCGGATTTATCACTTCTCTTTTGCCGTCTATGTTTAACAACAAAAAACACACATTGGTTAAGGTTGTATGTTTTTTGAGTTATTGGGGATACAAAATAAGGCTTAAGATGAATGGCTCAAATCAGTCAAAGGTGGGACCCAGCATGTGGAATAGATGGGCAGTATAAGAAAAATCGTTTGACCATATTTAATCCTTTTTTGTCTGGGCCCGGCCCAGGCCCCTCAATGGAATGTACAAGCAAAGTGTAAATTAGTCTGGCCCCACCAAGTGTAAATTCCTGGCTTTGCTCCTATTGGTGATGCATCTCTATCGTTATTAATGTTGCAATAAATATAGTTGTCATCAACTTTTAATTTCCTTTTTTAGTACTGCAATCTAGGGGTGTCAATGGATCCAGACAGTCCGATGGATCGTCCGAATCCAAACGTTAATGAACTCCCTAAACATATGAATAGGATCCATGGGCATATTTCAAATCATCAAATCTGGGATCCAAATTTTTTTGGATTGTGTATGGGCACATGCACAGATGCCCCATTGGATAGTCACAATCCGAAATGGTTTACAAAAATACCCTTCAAATTTTGTTAATGCTAACCTTTCTATGAAGGGTATTTTGGTCAAAACCTCTCTTATCACTTAATGAATCGGATGGGAATGCGACTTCACTCATTTCAGTCGTTTCATTTCATACTTTCAAGAAGGAAAAGAGAGAGGGGTTTTGTTCTTTATGCATCATATTCTTTGATAATAGTTATACATTATATTTGTGTATGTAATTTTGATTAGTTTTATTATTTATAAGCATTATTATACACATAGATTAAACATAGATAAATTTTTAATTTAATTGAAGAAAATGCATAAAGACACACTAATAGTGGACTGCCATTCTATCTCTTTTTAGAAAATTAATTGTTTATTTAGCTTAGTGGGACATAATAGGACACTCCGATGGACGGTCCGAATCAAAATGGATCGTGATCATGACATGGAAAGTAAGATCTGAAGAACAATCCGACTCTGACCCGACCGATAAGGAATTTGAATGGATCGTGACTATGACATAGGTGGATCCGACCCGAAGTGGATCCGTTGAAACATGCGCTCCAATCGGAGCTTAGGGGTTGCGCTCCCGGAATTGCCTTCCATATTTTTATAATTGCACTAAATCATCTTGTCTTTTATTATAAAACCAGCCGTCAAAGCTTATTACACTTCTCAAAAAGCTGTCAGAAGCCAATTAAAAAAGAGAGGACAAAGTAATTTAGTGCAATTATCAAAACATGGCGGTGCCAATATCAATTGCCATTTTTTATTCTTTGCAATATATTTTGAGCAGTGATAAATCGACTCCCCATGTGTCTATCTCCCTCCTCTTTCTCTCTCTAACCTAGAGGAGAGAGAAAGACACATGGGGAGTCGATTTATCAATTTGAGGAGTCGAATTATGGCCGTGCTAGTTTGACAGATACCATTAATGATCAAAGATAAATATCGGGAAATGATTTTTGCCGTGTAGTATTTAAAGGGAGGTAAGAGGAAATCCCTTTAAATACTACACGACAAACAAGTGGAGCGTATGTCCTGACAAATAGAAAACAACTTACACATAAAAGACAATAAGAGTTCGTACAACATGAAATTATAACGATAGTGATATCTAACAACACTACAATAATCTGAACGTTGATCCTTTGTAGTCCTTTATCTTACTCTTGGAATGTTCGTTCAAGGTGTAACGATCACTATGCGAGTCAGCTCATGATTTCTACAAGATCAACTGTCTATATTTCATATACATCCCCTCTTAGAAATTAGATTTTATTATTAATCGCAAAAGAGAATTTCTGCATAGTTATTCTCTACTAGTAGAGATACACCCAAAGGCCCAAAGAGGTGATCTTAACCACAGGATTAACAATTTTGTTCTACATTTTTAACCTTACTAGATTGCTTCTCAATGAACTTCCTAATCTCCGTAATTACCATTGAAGATTCGGGCAATTTTGGAAATACGTAAAATCCATGTATAGTTCTCGGATACTCTACCAAATACGCCTCGAAACCTGATTTTTTCAGCCATTCAAAATATCGCTTCTGCCAGTCCTGTAACGGGTCAAAACCTGCTACGAAAATGAGCGTAGCGGGAAAATCCAAACCCGATATGTCGACCGATCTCGGGCCCCCTGACACGTTGGCCACCTCGTGGTCCCGGTCCGAACCCTCTGGTAAGAACACTTTCCACACCCAGTCTGCCAAACTCAATGAATATAATGGAACTCGGACGAGTCGTAACTCGGCCGGGGTCCGCTCCTGTCCGCCTAAAAACGGTTGTAACAACACCAGACCGATCATTTTAATTGCCCGAAACTCGGATTTTGGGATCTCAGAGATCATTCGGGCCACGTGGTGGGCCACGTTTCCACCGGAGCTGTCCCCTGCGAGGAAGCATCTGTTGAACAATAAATGATTAATAGGTATGCTAGACTGAAGGGCGCCCTTGAAAGAAAAGCTGACAGGGCGCCCCAGTTGGCTGCAAGGGACTTGCACTTTGGCCACATGCTGCCAATTGGGGCGCCCTTTCGGCCTTTTATTTTTTTTATTTCATTTTTGGAAGGGAGCCCCTGAATTCGTCAAAGCAAAATGCTTAAGCTTTTGGAGTAGCTGTACCACGTGATTTTATATGGTGACCGACCTTTACATGTAAAGGTTGGAGAGAGAAAACCCATCCACCATCCACCCTTTATTTTTTATCCGACAAAAGCCTCTTTTTTTTTGACTCTCTGTTCGAATAAAAATTAAGGGTGCGGAGTTTTCTCTCTTTCCGCCCTTGTTTCTACACGGTCGGCCACCATATAATTTCTCCTATATTAGACCTAGAAGCATGAGTCAGGAGAATGTTGTAGTATAAATGATTAAATAATACCTACACGAGATTTTATATAATGTGTACTGCATAGGATGAACCAAAGCATCCATTTGTTGGGCCGCAGCATAAATACCTTGTGCCCCAAAAATCCTTTTACATAGGATAATCCTGACCCTCTGATATATAGATGTTTCCATAGTATGTAGTCCCCATATAGATTGGTGGGCTAAGATCATCCTATGGAAATGATTTTTGGGGCACAACCTATTTACCAGTGGCTCAACAAATGGGCCGTTTGG
This sequence comes from Tasmannia lanceolata, assembly GCF_043159265.1. Taxonomy (NCBI): domain Eukaryota; kingdom Viridiplantae; phylum Streptophyta; class Magnoliopsida; order Canellales; family Winteraceae; genus Tasmannia; species Tasmannia lanceolata. The sequence goes on along the minus strand of NW_027518731.1, from coordinate 2,778,997 downwards.
ATCATACTATTGAGCAGGCCGTACCATACTTTTGAAAATATGGGTCATTATCAAAGATTACAAAGAATGGGGACGTAGGAGTGTCATTATCAAAGAATAGTTGCACTTATCACCAACAAATACAATCCCTCCAGTCTATGGAGGGACTACACATTATGGAAACTTCTATAGATCGGAGGGTTAGCATCTTATGAAAATGATTTTTTGGGCAAAACCTATTTTGATTGTGACCCGACAAATGGACAATATGGATCAACCTATGGAGTGAGCCATATTGTACATTTTGAAAAATACAGGACTGTACGGGCACATCATATAAAATGTCCACCAACTCTAGGATGATCCAAACCGTACATGTGATGGGCCATGATGTAAATAGGTTTTAGGGGTGCACCTTAGGTCAATTTTTCATAATTCGGGTTGAGCTTTTACCTTAAAATAAGGTTCGGGTTTAGTCCAATTCATTTTTTAGCAAAAGCTCAACCCGACCCACATTGCTCCCCTAATAGGTTTTGCCCAAAAATCATTTCTATAGGTTGATCCCAACCCTCAGATCTATAGAGGAACTGCATATTATGGAAACCTCTATAGATTTGAGGGCTAGGATCATCCTATGGAAATGAGTTTTGGGAAACAGCCTATCTCCTTTGTGTTCCATCGCATGGACGGTTTGTAAAGTACTTTTTGAAAAATGCGGATTATAAGGTCTCACACCATATAAAATCTCCTAACTCTAATAGGCTAATAGCTCAAGCTTTTAAAGCAATTTGTGGTTTCACTTCACACCTGGCCCAGTCCGCGCCGGGAATCAAACCGTTAGATTTGTCAAGGAATCTGATTACGTCGACGCCATCATCGTACGGCGCAGGGGAACGGTACTCGGGACACTGTCTGCAATGAACGGACACGATGATGGCAGGGATCTTGCGAGCAATCCTACGGCACATAGCGTCATATTCCCTCGTGTCCGGAGATAGAACGACAAAACCCCCGCCGTGAAAATAAACGATGACGGGAAGTCCGTTTCCTCCGTTACCGTCATTGACGGTTTCCGTTGGAGTGAAGACTCGAAACCACACGTTTCGGGTCCGGTCAACGGTGACATCGAAGGTTTTAACTCCTTTGACCGGTTTTCCGTGAGCACGGGTACGTGGGACGAGGAGCTTAAGGAGACGGCGGTTAACGGTGCCGTTATCCCGCCGTGCGGCGTTTGCAGCGACGATGATGAAGTAGCCAAAGAGCTTTGTCGTCCACGGGAGTGAAGGTGAAGAGCGGGGCTTTTCGGTCATTTCACCCTTCTTTTTTTTCCCTCTTCTTTCCATTTTTTGGTATGTTTGGGGAATTTATTTGGTAGGTTATTTTATAAGGGAGATTTTGGGGTAGTTGGGAGATAAATTGGGACAGTTAGACAGTTACGATATTTTCTTATTTGAATCGAACGGCTAGGATTCGTTAGGATTGTTTGCTTTGTCATTTTCACAGTACTTTGTTCTGCCTCGGATAAATGATCATATCAGGGGAATCCAAATGTGGTACATTGATTGGATCATCAGGGCATCTTTGATCTATCAAAGCTTTGTTCAGGGGCAGTGATATTCGCACCCCCCGCCCGACCAGTACAACACTATACAAACCACTACCGGTCTCTCTTTTAACATAAACGGATGGTGGTGCCAACAATTAATTTATTTAAATGCTTGAACAATGTATGCCCCATGTTTCTCAGAATGACTTGTACGGCCCACACCATAGGATGATCTGAAACCGTCCATTTAATGGCTCACATCATAAATAGGATGTGTACACAAAAATTATTTCCACGGGATGATCCTAGCCCTCGGATCTAAAGAGAAACTGCATATTATGAAAACCTCTATAGATCGGAGGGTTGCGATCATCCTATTGAAATGATTTTGGGGCACAAACTATTTACGTTGGGCCCATCAAATGGACGGCTTGGATCATCCTATGGTGTGGGCCGTACACTTCATTTTGAAAAATAAGGGTGGGGCCTACAATTGGGCCTTAATGTTACTAGGCCCCCAAATCAACTCCATCGCATGATCCTAACCCTTTGATCTATAGTAAACTACACCCTATAGAAATTTCTATAGATTGAAGAGGATCATAGAATGGAGATTATTTTTATGGTAAGGGGGCCTACCAATTGAATCATTTATATATTTGAACAAAATGGACCCACTTTATTTTTAAAAGAATACGTGCACTTCCGTATATATTCCAATATAGAGATGATTTCCAGGGAAAGGCTCTTTTTATTGGTTCAAAATGCACTTTATGATCCAAACCATACATTTGACGGGCCACAATGTAAATAGGTCGTGCCCCAAAAATTATTTCATAGGATGATTGCAACCTCCAAATCTATAGAGGTTTCCATAATATGAATTTTCTCTTTAGATTGAAGGGCTAGGATCATCCTATGGAAGTGATATTTTGGGGTGCAATCTATTTAGGATGTGGTCCATCAAATGGACGGTTTGGATCATCATATGGTGTGGACCTTACAATTCATTTTGGAAAACGTGGACCTTACAGTTCATTTTGGAAAACATGGGTGGGGCTGGGGCCTACCTGAGCAAGCTAGGATTTGAATAAATTAAATGTTGGGCCCACCATCCGTTCATGTGAGAGAGAGAGAGAGAGAGAGAGAGAGAGAGAGAGAGAGAGAGAGGTTTGTATTCACGACGTTTAAGGGAACAAATAGAAGTTTTTTGCTTTGATTTGAACAACTGAGATCCGTTAGGATGATCTGATTGAGAAAATAGCCCAATACTACCCCTAATTTTTTTCTATTGGGAAAATCCAAAAAAGAAAGTTATTCTCGGCAGTATTTCTATTCTTTTTTCCTTTGCATAAATGAAAAAAAATTGGAGAATTGTGTTTAGCTGACCCTTACGCCCATGTCCATAATTGTCCACTCTCTGTGACATTTAGAAGTGATTTCTGATGATTTTTCGGAGAATTAGATTAGTACTATAGAAATGATTTTTGGGGCACAACCTATTTCCATTTTGGCCCAACATATAGACAGTTTGGATCGTCTATGGCGTAGGCCGTACAGTACTTTTGGAAAACATTGGACTATACAGCCACACACCATGTAAAATCTCCTCCTGTATATGTATATATTGCAAATATTATTTTGCGGCCAATGAGTAGTTTTATTCTTGTATATTACTATTGTCACTAATAGTTAGATAAAAAGGTGATATAAAAGTACAAACTTGAGTGACTTACCTAAGTAATTTAGGTTAAATTTTGTTCATTTTGTTTCATTATATTAAATTTATTTTTTAGTTATTTATTGGGTTTTTTCTTTTCTACGCTATATTATTTTTTTAATGGTACAAAGAAGGTAAAAAGATATGGCCACGACCAAGATGGTATCAACATGAAAAAAAAGAGACAAAAAGGGAGAAGAGATGAACACTAACACCACACAGAGTCGGCCGGCGGGGATCAAACACCTCCCAAACGAGGCTTGTCAAAGCTCATCTGCCTCACTGTTAACCGCCATCGAACGTTACGATAGTCCAATTCCCCACACAAGCATGAATCTCATACATAAAGGCCGCCAAACTCCAAAGGTGGGGGTGAGTACCATTAAACGACCTAATCATATTAAGGGAGCCCCTCTATCACTAAAGATGATAAGGTACTACCAACCCCAACTGAAGCCTATCAATTACTGCCCTAAAGGCAAGCTCATCTGCCACACCGTTAGCCACCCAGCTTCTAGCGTGATGATATTGCCAATTCCCCACACAATAATGCATCTCATCCATAAAGGCCGCCAACCTCCAAGTGTGGGGTGATTACCATTCAACCACCTTATCATATTAAGGGACTCCTGGCTCCCTCCACCACTAAAGATGGTAAGGTAAGCCCACTTTACAAGTCCCCAATCATCCATGAGAAGATCTCCAACACCAACGGCCCCGGCTTGTCAAGGCTTGATCGAGCCATCAAAATTCAACTTCTTATTTGCTGTATTAATTTTATTTGATATATTGTTGGGGCTCATGCTGATAAATACTCTCATAAAGAAGACCGTTGGAGAACAACTGCACTTTGTTTGATAGTGTGTCTGGGTCAATAGAATACATACTTATATGAGGAAGACCAAACAAATCGCTACAATATGAAGTTATAAAGAAAGAGATATGTAACCACTAAGGCTGCCACTTGGTTTTACCCGACAACCCAGGTTAACGACCCAAAAATAACCTGTGGAAATCTTGGCTTTGGATTGGTTGGGTGCTTATCAAGGTGGCAAAGGGCATGGCACGAATAGCTACAGTGAGTGTGCTGTGCCGGCCCGGCACGAATTCGCGGGCCGTGCTGGGCCTGGTTGGGTGGCCCGGCGGGCCAGCACGACACGGCCCGGTTCCCCTTTAGAAAATGCATATTTTTTTTAGGAAAACCCAAAAATACCCCCCAAAAGTTGTTTCAAACGGCTAGTTAGTGGGTATTTTCGTCCAAAACATATATTTTCATAAAATCTTGAAAATACCCCCCCCCCCAACAACTCTTTTTTGGGGGGTATTTTAGGATTTTCATTGTTTAAATCTTTTATATTCCCTAAATACCCTCCCCAGCAACTCTTTTTGTGGATATTTAAGTCATTTCATGTCTTTTACCAAATTAACTCCCCCAACAACTCTTTTTTGGGGGGTATTTTGGGATTTTCATTGTTTAAATCTTTTACATTCCCTAAATACCCTCCCAACAACTATTTTTTGTGGATATTTAAGTCATTTTATGTCTTTTACCAAATTAACCCCCAACAACTCTTTTTTGGGGGGTATTTTGGGATTTTCATTGTTTAAATCTTTTTCATTCCCTAAATACCCTCCCCAACAACTCTTTTTGTGGATATTTAAGTCATTTCATGTCTTTTACCAAATTAACCCCCCCCCCAACAACTCTTTTTTAAGGGTATTTTGGGAAGTCAAAAAATAACCCACCCAACCCTATAAATACAACTTTCCACCCCCTTCATTTCTCACCAAAGCTCACTCTCTCTCTATTATCTAAACTCTCCAATTAACTTCTCTCTCTCCCTAATCAAGTTCACCCTCTCTCCCTCTCACAATCAACTTCTCCCCCTCTCTCTCCAATCTACTTCTCTCTCTACTTAGTAGCACTAACTACTCATTAAGAGGGCGGTGATTGGCGATTAACACGAGGACGGCGATTGGCGATCAACAAGAGGGCTAAATTTTGCTCAAATAGGTTATGGTTGATACCCATTTAAATATTTAATTACAATTCTCCTTTCATTAATTTTTTTAAACCTCTCTTAATGGCCGATTCGAAAGAAGTTTTCTTCCCCAACATTGGCCATAACAGCAACCAAGTCATGGCCAATGATGAGTTAATAGAAGCTTGTTTTGGAGGTCAGTGGAAGGAAGACGAGGTTGAATTTGAAGTCCAAAATGAACCCAACCTTAGTGCTAATGGGAGCCAAGCTCCTTCTCGCTCTAAAGTTAAAAGGGGGAGAACTTCAACTGTTTGGTCTACCTTCACTCGTGAAGAGATAAGACGTCCCGATGGAAAAGTAGAAGTTAGGGCAATTTGTAAACATTGTAAAAGGGATCTTAGTTGTAATGTTTCGAGTGGAATGAGCCACTTAAAAAGGCATGCCGACGCTTGTGGTAAAAAGCATGGCCCGTTAGACCCTAAGCAAACTCAACTTAGTCGCACGTCTAGTTCAATAGGAACATTTTCCTACTCTTATGATAATAATAGAAGAGAACTAGCCGCATACGTTATACACTCCGAACAACCATTTGTTTTTGGAGAAGATAAACGTTTTGAAAAATATGCTAAACAAGCTTTAAATCCTGCTTTTAAAATGGTACCTAGAAACACTATAAAATCAGACAGTTGTAAACTTTTTAATGAACGTAAACAACAACTGATTTCATATTTTGAAGGATTTAATAGGAAAATTGCACTTACTTCCGATATTTGGAGTACCAAAAACGGTTATTCATATATTTGTGTAACCGCACACTATATCAACTCTAATTGGCTTTTAGAAAAAAGAATTACTAGCTTTAGTCTTAATGATTAATGGTTTGAAGAGGATTTTTATGTGAATTTCCATCAATGGTTTGAAGATACTCGATATAGGTATGTATGGGGCTTCCTTTGATCGGACAATCTCTTTTGGATAAAAATCTGCTGCATAGTTTGCTTACTTCCATATGTGGGAAATTGTCCATTTTTTGAATAGGGAGAGCTGATCATGAACTTGCGAAATTATGTTCTTCTTCCATTGGCATGGACTGATTCCTTTAACAACGTTTACTGCTGTCAAAGGATCAGGGATATTGTCATGGGACGAAGATTATAAATTATCACAATCTTTTCATCATGGATCTACGAACGAGGGCAAATGCCCACACAATCTAAAAGTATTTATATATGACCTTGATTTCCATTTATTAACATTATAAAGAGAGATACATTGGATTTGCACGAAGAGTTTCTTTGTAATTCTAGATATATTGTCTAGGTATGATTTTAGACAATATTGGCATGATTGACTGCCGCCTTCTTTAATTATGAAATGGTAATTTATTCTGTTAATAACATATAAAATAAAAGAATGGTTAGATATAGGGAAATGAATTTTCACCCCCTTAAAATGACTATTTCCATCCCTTGGTTTGCCATTTTGACGACAGGACAAACCAAAAGAGGTGAAAATAACAAAAGTAATTTCAGAAGGGAGGTGATATATTCTCCCCCTTTACTTCCCCGGAGTGACCCGGGGAAGAAAAGGGAGTGAGTATATTACTTTCTTTCAGAAACAAAGTGTTTTGCTAATGTCACTTCACAAAAGGATCACAGATGACGAAAAGCATTTTTTTTTTTCGTTCAACCTTCTTTTAAAAGAGATTGTCTAAAATTCGAATCAGCAGAGGATTTTTATCCAAAAGAGATTGTCCGATCAACGGAACCCGAATCCCAGCTTATATGGTCGGAGATACCGATGCACGACATCAACGGAACCTAGATCCCACCTTATGCAGTCGGAGATACCAAGGCACGACATCAGCGGAACCCGGATCCCACCTTATACGGTCTGAGATACCAGGGAGCCCGAATCCCACCTTATATGGTTGGAGATACCGAGGCACGACATCAACAGAACCTAGATCCCACCTTATACGGTCGGAGATACCGAGGCACGACATCAACGGAACCCAGATCCCACCTTATACGGTCGGAGATACCGTGGACGATATCAATGAAATTTGGATCTCCACCCTCCGGTCCAAGCCATGCGCTGGCCCGGAAGGGCACAGGAAGTGAAGAGGTGGAATTGGGAATGATCCTCCGAATAACACCCAAAACGCTTCCCATGTAAAAGACTTGTCCCTACAAAGGACAGGCAGGTCTGTCGACTCCACGCTGATCACTCGAGAGAAAGATGACTATCATATAAAAGGAATAGCCAAACATCGCACCCACGACGGCGTGGTATAGGTATCCTTTCTCTCCTATAACCATCTAGAGATGGGCTCGACATTCTCCACACCAGGAAAGGCCAACGAGCGGTTCCTCAGAAATTGATAATGAAACATACGGACGGACATTCATACACAAACTAAAAAGGCTCGGACCTCAGGATAAGGGTCCAGCCGCACTACTACCATTCTACTTAGATGGAAAAAGAGCCTGGTTGAGCAAAAAAGGCTCGGACCTCAGGACAAGGGTCCACCCGCACTACTACCATTCCACTTAGATGGAAAAAGAGCCTGGTTGAGCAAAAAAGGCTTGGACCTTAGGACAAGGGTCCAACATCACTACTTCCATTCCACTTAGATGGAAAAAAGCATGGTTGAGCAAAAAAGGCTCGGACCTCAAGACAAGAGTCCAGCCGCACTACTACCATTCCTCTTAGATGGAAAAAGAGCCTGGTTGAGAAAAAAGGCTCGGACCTCAGAGCAAGGGTCCAGCCACCCTACTACCATTTCACTTAGATGGAAAAAGAGCGTGGTTGAGCAAAAGAGGCTCGGACCTCAGGACAAGGGTCCAGCTGCACTACTACCATTCCGCTTAGATGGAAAAAGAGTCTGGTTGAGCAAAAAAAGGCTTGGACCTCAGAGCAAGGGTTCGGCCACCCTACTACCATTCCACTTAGATAGAAAAAGAGCCTGGTTGAGCAAAAAAAGCTCGGACCTCAGGACAATGGTCTAGCCGCACTACTACCATTCCACTTAGATGGAGAAAAAGCCTGATTGAGCAAGAAGGGCTCGGACCCCAGTACAAGGGTCCAGCCTACTACCATTCCACTTAGATGTAGAAAAAGCATGGTTGAGCAAGAAGGGCTCAGACCCCAGTACAAGGGTACGTCCACACTACTATCATTCCACATAGATGGAAATAGAGCCTAACTAAGCAAAAAGGGCTCGGGATCCAGTACGAGGGTTTGGACACACTCCGCGTAGATGGAAATATAGCCTCATTGAGTAAAAAGCGCTAGAAATTCGGTACAAGGACTCAGCCGCACCCACGAATCAAAGATAAATCTGGCCAGACCCGAAGGTAAGATCAAGATCCCTTCCTCACGGCACAGCATAAAACATAATGGTCAATGCCCCGCTCAGCCTCCTCGCACGCATAAGGGAAAACAAATGGAATATATCTACATTGCTCACAAGGCATACAAACAACGATAAAGAGGCCCGTAACCAACGGGGCCTTCAAAATAACTTTTTTCAAAGAAACAAAAAGAAGAAGGAAAAAGGCTCATGGAGAAGAAGACGGAAAAAACCCTCCTTTGTAAGCCTCAAGAGAAACCCTTGGGTTATGAAATGAAATAACCCGCTCTACACGTGTCCTCCTCCGATTGGGAGGTCAATCGGCGCCCCATAACTACACTGTGACCCCATGAGAAAGAACCGCTGAATGTAGTAGCACGCCCCTTCGGCTTCCCAGATTACCATCAATACCCTCGTCACTATATTCTGTGACCGGATAAAGAAACTTACTCCCTTGGTCCATTCAGGTATTATGATAGGGAGAAAATACGGTAGGTCCGTTAGATCCCGCCACGTGTCACCCTTATACCAAAGGAATCTAATTATGATCAAGAATAGTATAGAGACAAGTGTTGGGGGGGGAATAAATAAATTCCCCTTTTACTTTAGACACATGGCATACATGCTAATGCATGGCAAGCACACCGACAAGTGGCAAACATGCTAAAAGCATGGCATGCACAAGGACACTTGGCTTATACTCCAAAACATGGTGTAAGAACTCTAAGCCTATAAAAGGCACCCCCTTGCTCAATGGCAAAGGACACTCTTCTTCCCCCCATAAGCATGTTTATCTCTATTAGTCTTGCTTAGATATCTGTGATACTAATACCTGACTTGAGCGTCGAAGGATGCCCCCGAGTCCCCACTCAGGGACCCTTCTAACGTTGTTTTCTATGAGCGTAGGCACCCATGAATAGGAGCTTTACCAACCTAAGCTGCTGGTTTTGCCGATAGCGCTCGCCCGATGCCCAGATCTGGATTTTGGCATCATCATGTATGACTTCTGGTTGAAGATGAGTTAGATGACTCCCATACCATAGACGTGTTTGGGCTAAAAAATCTGAACCATTGATCTTAGTATTCCTTGTTGAAGTGACATGATCCAAGCATTTAGGGTTTCATTAAAAAAATCACAACCGTTGATCTTTGTAGTCTTTGTTGAAGTGCCATTCTGTTTGGGTGACCCAATTAAGGGGTGCCTTCCTCAAAATTGACGAGCTAGTTTTCAGTCCGGTGTGTGTGTGTGTGTGTCAGATGTGACATGCATCTTATTATGTTGCTACGTCCATGGTGCCATCTTGTGGGCCATACCATGCTTTAAAATACAAAGATCACATCAATCAGAGAATCCTAACCCGTACAGGTGTGGCTCTTTGGCTTAAAGTCTTGAGTAAGCTCCCCAGAGACGAGAGTTTGAATCCCCCGGGTTTGCCCGATGCCCGTGGTTTACGGATGATTGCGCGCATCCGGAGGGAATTAGTCCCACTCTAGAAAGTGGGGTGGGGACATCATCAAGAGAAAAAATAGAGAATCCTAACAGTCCGTGAATAGATTGTACTAGCATTGTTAGCCCATGCCCCATGCCCCATGCTATATATGTATGTGTGTAAAATAATGGCCCCACCTCATCAAAACATGAGGTGCGAAATGGCGGGCCCAACAATATGCATGGGCTATGGTGGAGATCATGGAATCCGCAAAAAAAAAAAAAACTAAACAAAAAAACGGGATTGGAAAATTTGGAGTTTATTAGGGTATTGGTTAAAAAAAACGCAGTCAAAAAATCAGAAACTCAAAAAAATGCCTTTAAAATATCATTTACAAGATATAGTTAGGGGTTTCAATGGATCGAGATGGTCCGATGGATACTCCGAATCCGAACTTCAATGGACGGGATATGGGCATACTAGAAAGATCCATGGACGTGTTTGGATCCTCATTATAGCCTTATAAGATCCGAAATTTCTTAGGATCGGATCCAGACATGCAAAGAAAATCCGATGGATAGTCACAATCTTACAAATTACCATTATAAAGTATGTAATAACCAAGGTTTTAAATTTGGACCAAAATCCGAAATTTCGGATTTCAGTGGAGAACGAAACCGAAATCGTGGTAATTCGAAACGTTACAAAATTTCCCCCCCGAAATTCAGTCCGAAATTTCAGGAAAATCCCAAAATATCTGGAATTTTGACATTATTTAATATTCTCCCGAAATTTTGGCCGAAATTTTAGGAGAAGATAAAAACATATTTAGTAATTTCGTCTGATTTCATCTGAAATTTCAGTTTCGGTGAGGACTGAAACACATTCCAAAACCGAAATTTAAACCTTGGCAATAACATATGAAATGTGTAGGGTATTTCTGTAAAATCAAATAAATTCCAAATTTCTACTATTTCGTGATTCACTTTCATTTCCCTCCATTTTCATCGATCGATACATCTCTTCCTCCATCATTTTCTTTTCGTAACCCTAACCACTCGGGCAATCCATTCATGTCATCGCTAGTCGCTCACCTATACCCTAATCCATTAAGCCACTCCATTACGTCGATAGTCACAATCTTGTCTTGCATGTGCTTCATCCACAATAATTAGAAAGAAACGACCTATTTGGATCACATTTTTGTAAGGGAAATGATATATCCGCCCCTTTTGATCACTAGGAACACCCCCTGTCAGTGGATCAGCGACTAAAGAGGGGCTGTTGTACTTATGTCGGAAGAATTCAATGCCCCTACTTGCCACAAACACTGACAAGGGGTGTTCCTAGTGATCAAAAGGGTCGGATATATCACTTCCCTTTTATAATCTTCGAGATTTGTAATCGTTGAGTTTTAGTCAAGATAAAAAAGAATAACATTTTTATTCATTTGTGTATTCAAAAGTCTTGTTTGGATTTCATTTGGTGAATAACTCTTCATTTGTTGAATGGCTACGTTTATGGATTTCCATCATTGTGATTTGTGCAAGTACTAGGGAGGCTCTAAGTCATTTGAGAGATATTGCATATCTTATGATCCAGTAAAGGACAGGAGTTTACTCATAGTCGACTAAGCATTTTACCTTCTTTTTAACATTTTAATTGTGTACAATGTAAGTAGGATATACTAGGATCTCCGATGGAAGGGTTCGATTTGAAGTAGATCATGACAGGAGACATGAGAAGTAGGATCCGATGGACGGTTCGATTTGAAGTGGATCGTGACAGGAGACATGAGAAGTAGGATCCGAAGAACATTCTGAATCCGATCCAACCGATAAGAGATTTGAATGGATTGTGACTAAGACAGACATGGATCCGATCCGAAGTGGATCCGTTGACACCCCTAGATATAGTGGGGGTAAAGTAAGAAAGTAGGCCAAAAAAATGTGTTTAAGTCGTTTTCCCAGAAAAGATAGTATTAAACTAAACGAACAAACCGATAAAAGGTGTTTCTTCATTAAAAAAATACGTTTAAGAAACGGCATTTTGCCAAATATGGGTTCACTCATAGGTGTAACATGGATGGCTGCATCATATGCACGGGTGTGGGTAGAGATGGTGGGCCCTATATGTCAAAACATCAGGTATAAAATGGTGGGCCCCATTCATGCTATGCATGGGCATAAAATGATAGGCTTTACCATATAAATCCATGTGTTGTGTAATGATAGCCCCCACTCGTGCTAAGTGTAAAAAAAATCCGCTATATAAAATTTCACGTAAAAACGGCGGTAATGAAGTGTGTATAAAATATAGTGGGCCTACCCATCCAAACATGAGATGTAAAATAGTGGACCCCAAAATATGAGGTGTAAATTATGGGCCCCACCCCATGCATCATTTTGGGAGAGATGGTGGGCTCCACCATACAAAACATAAGGTGTAAAATGGTGGGGCCCAATATGCTATGCATGTAGTGTAAGATGTTGGTCCTACCCATCAAAACATAAGGTTTAAAATGGTGGGCCACACCTTGTGCATGGTTTTGGTAGAGAAGTTGGGACCTACCCATCAAAAGATGAGGTTAAATGGTGGGTCCACCTGATGCATGGGTATGGCTGAGTTTGTGATGGTGCGGCATTGTTGCCGGAATCAATTACAGTGGCGGGACAAAAAATTTCATGGAAAGAAAACGAATGACAAATGGAAACGAACACTATTAGTGTATAGGGAAATGATATTAGCACTGCATCCCATCTTGTCGTTTAGTATTTAAAGAGGGGAAGTGATAAATCCGCCCCTTTTGATTACTAGGGACACCCAGCGCCAATGTGCGTGGCAGTCATGCCCGTTGAATTCTTCTGATGTAAAGTACATTAGCCCGCTCTGGGTGTCCCTGGTAATCAAAAGGGGCATATATATCACTTCCCCTTAGAGAGCTATCACAAGGATATTACAATTCTCAAAAAGCTCTTACAAACCAATTAAGAGAGAGAGAGAGAGAGAGAGGAGCTAGGGTGCATCTATAAAAACATTGCTGATATCATTTCCCTAGTATATATTATAGATAGATTATAATGAGGGTGACCTTGTATCCAATCTTTTGCAAGGGCAGCCTTCACTTTAGCATTCCTTATATTGTAGATAATATATATATATATATATATATATATATATATATATATAGAGAGAGAGAGAGAGAGAGAGAAAACGGTTCCTACACATATGTGTAGATAAGTTATCTACACACTAGCTTAAAATACAGTGGGGGCCACATTATTTGGGTGATCCAAACCATTCATTTTTAAGGCCCTCATATAGATAGGGTGTCCACAAAAAATCAGATCCATAGGATCATCCTAACTATTCGAACTTTGGAGGCAAAAAATGGACTAATTTGTGAAGGTTTAAAGACATCCATTTTACCTCCACAAATCGTAGGGTTGGGATGATCCTATGGATCTGATTTTTTGTAGACACCCTATCTATGTGAGGGCCTTTAAAATGGATGGCTTGGATCACCCAAACAATGTGGGCCCCCACTGTATTTTAAGCTAGTGTGTAGAGAACTCTCTACACATATGTGTAGGAACCGTTTTCTCATATATATATATATATATATATATATATATATATATATATATATATATATATATGAGAAATTATAAGGTGGCCGCCCGGGAATTGTGGGTGGTACTACAAAAGCACCACGCTTGATATTTGATCCAACAACGGCCTCTTAAAAAGTGGGCTGCTGTGACATCACGGGCGGCCACCACATAAAAACTCTAGATAGATGGATATCTAAAGCTCACTCAAGACTTAATAAACATTGGAACCAAGAGATGATCCTGAGACCATGTATGGAGATCATTATGAGCAGGGGCGGAACCAGGAATTTACACCGGGGGGCCGGACTAGTTGTAAAAAAAATGCATGATACACACACACATCCATAGAGAGTATATGGTTTTCCTTTTTTTTGGCAACATGCTTTTCTTGCAATCTAGTTTCTTTGTATGGCTATAGATATTGGCACTACCATATAACAGTTGCATAAACGGCTTGTCTTTTCTGTTTTAATTGGCTTGTAAGAGCTTTTTGGGAGTTGTAATAACGTTTCAAAGCTGCATAAATAATAAAAGGGGATTTGCTAGTATCCATCACAGAAGGCATTTGGTGGATGGGCTGTTGCATTTGAGAGCAGCCAAACAGATGGATTTTGTCTTCATTCGTGAGATGGCTGCTCTCACATGCGACAGTCCATCCGCTAAATGCAGTCTGTGATGGGCAGTAGCAAATCCCTAATAAAAGACGATGAGTTAGTTCAATTATCAGAACATGGAAGTGCCAATATCAGTAGCCTTGCCAAAATAAGTTACTCTTATTAATATTTCCCTCACTACTGGTGCTTGGTCATGTAATTGGGATTGAAATTCCTACACTTTGATTAGAACTGATATACGGTGGGCGACCGCTTTATTCCCAATCTTACCATTTCTGTTGTAACTTGGGTCGGATGAGTCAAGATTTTTCATGGGAAAACCGGATAGACTTATAAACCCAGTGCTACCCCAGATGGTTTTTCTGATTGAATTAGGTTTTTACATACTGCAACATGATTTCCACCCTAGTCCCACTTTGTGATGAGTTGGCTCAACAAATACATGCTGCACTCTGATTTCTTCATATGAAAAGTAACTTAATTTCATCACAAGCTTTTGACATTCTAACAGAACATGAGGAATCCATGAAGAGATGACATTCATAGAAACCCAAAAAGCTTAGAAGAAGTAGGACTCTAGATTAGAAAATGCAAATGTAGAAAAGGAAAACCATATGAGGCAAAGACAAAACCCTAAAACCTAAAATAAAGAAAGCAATTGAAATGAATGATTTAGAGATCGATTCGATTACCATTTTTGCTGAAGGGGGTTTAGAAATAAAGAGTATATGGATGGAGGTCCCCTTAAAATAATGGGGTGAATATTCACTTGATCACTTATTCACTTCCCTTTCCAAGTTTCAGCAGAGAACTCTCCTAAAAGGCTAAAATGGAAGTTTATACGGTAGTTTTTT
Organism: Tasmannia lanceolata; assembly: GCF_043159265.1. NCBI lineage: Eukaryota > Viridiplantae > Streptophyta > Magnoliopsida > Canellales > Winteraceae > Tasmannia > Tasmannia lanceolata. The sequence continues at coordinate 2,763,903 of NW_027518731.1, read as the reverse complement.
ACTTTTTGTAACATAAGGCTAAGGAGATGGCTTAGATGGGGGAATTGATATTTTCACCCCTTGGAATTGATATTTTCACCCCTTGAGAAACTATAAAATAATAGATATTTAATTTTTTTGCAAATCTTTGGGGGGGGCGTGGCCCCCCAATGCAATACGTAGTTCCGCCACTGATTATGAGGTAGTTGTTGTATTGTGTTTTTTTTTTTCTTTCTTTTTTGAAATGGTATTAGTCTGTTAAGGAAAAAAGAGTGTATGACCAAGGCAGTTATGGGCCTAGGGCCCAGGAGTACAAATGAAAAGAAAACACAGAAATTCTTAGGAAGAAATTCAAAAAACTCTAGCTCCGCTCTACTCACACCTACACGTCCGAGACTATCCGCCTCATGGTTTGCCAACCTCATGACGTGTTGGTCGCAAGCCGAGACCTTCGAACTGATCCAATATCTCATCAAGGAACTTTGAAAATCTCCAAGGATGATGAGACTGGCCCTCCAACCATTGGAAGACATTTAGAGAATCACCCTCTACCATAAGATTATCCATCTCTCTAATAACCGGCTTATGGTCGGAAGATAGCCCTCACTTTCACTTCCGCTTCATTAGTGTTCGCCGTACCTATAGCCCTAACCATCTGTTGTTGTATTGTATCGTTGCATATCACAAATGCCCAAGTTTGTGGTAGATGCTGTATTTGTTGCACATCACAAAGATTCAACTTTGTGGCACATGTTGTAGGTAGCAAATGCAGAGTGCCATCAAGACCCCAAGTCTTTTTAACACATGAAAATGACATGACATAAGATTTAAATATTTTGGGCTTATATGGCACTCTGCATAGTCTAATATTTTTTTTAAAAGTACGTTACAGCCCACTCCATAGGATGATCTAAACCGTTCATTTGTTAGGCCACAAAGTAAAGAGGGAGTGCCACAACAATTATTTCCATAGGATGATCCTAACCGTCGGGTCAATAGAGGTTTCTAGATTGTGCAGTCCCTCTTTAGATTGGAGGATTAGGATCATCCTATGCAAAGGATTTTAGAGGCACAATCTATTTATGTTGTGTAACACCAAATGAACGGTTTGGATTATCCCATGGAGTGGGTCGTACACTACTTTTCGAAAAATACTCTACTTTTTGAAAAATACTGGACCATACAGGATTACACCATATAAAATCTTTTATATTCACACATTTCAGATGATAGAGACACCCTAAAAAGCATATTCATACCTTCATCATCCAGGCACCCCTACAATGAATATTCACACCTTTAAAATGATACAAACACCCTACAATGTATATCCTCACCTTCCATATGATCCTCACCACAGGATTAACCATTTTGTTATATTGTTTTAACCCTGTTAGTTTGCTTCTCAATGAATGCCCTCATCTCCGTAGTAAGCCTCGAAGTTTTGAGCAATTTCAGAAATACATAAAATCCATGTACCATGTTCGGATACTTGACAGACAAAAGGCATCGTATTCTTATTTATAATCAAACAGTTGAAAAAATTTTAAAAAAAAATTGGAAAAAAAATTCTTTTCCAGAAAATTCCTACAATATAAAAAAACACCCTACAATGTATAGTTTCATAGGATGATGATCCTAACATTGGATTCTCTATCGTGCAGTCCCTGTACAGATGAGGGTTCGTATCATCCTATAAAAATCATCCACGGTATACAAACTGTTTACGTTGGGGCCCAACAAATGGACGGTTTGGAACATCCTCTGAAGTGGGCCCCACTGCAATTTTCAAAATGCACAGGATTTCACGCGCACTCACCATATAAAATCTCTTTAATTAAACTCCATTTTAGAAGACTTTTCCTACTGATAACTATTCTTCCCCGGTAAAGGCAGCATACTTACTGATCTTAAAACTGTTACGCAAATAGTTTTAACAAGAGTTAAATAGTTCTTCAAACTGCCTCACAAAAACAAAAGATGGCACTTTAAATCAATGTTCGTCTCTCAGCTACACTAAATACAGGAACACTACATCCACCGCTAGTGTGGAAGGAACTCGCTTTCCACCATTTTAATGGAAAATTTCTCTCCCCAGTTTTCTTCTTATTATTTTCTTTTGCTGAATTATTTTCTTTTGATGAATTAGATGGAACAAGAAAATTACCTTCTTCTCTTTTTTATTTCTTGGTCTTGTCCAGCACTTCAATGTATCTCTTTGGAATGCCATACTGTTCCATGAGGTGTTTTGCCAAGTCCTCAATCACCCCTCCTTGAACCAGCACTTCATTCTGTCCTTTCTTACCTGAAAAAGGAGGAAAAAAAGTAACTTTTAGTTATGGATTTTTAAAATATTGAAGATTTTTCAAGCATTAACTTGAGAATTAAGTTCATCAGAGGAATACATGGTTTGTATATGAAGCTGATTTTTCAAGCATTAATGTTGTTCATCAGAGGAATATATATATTCCTCTGATACGTACCAGGGCATCACACCACCAGCAATCTCGAGGCATCGCAGCTAAAGCTCGGGCTTAGAGAATCACTCAATCTAGGATAAGCAAGTTTCAACAATTTTTCTTTATTCATCATCATCATAAAATTGGCCAAAGGCCTACATTTAAATAGTCTTCATAAGACTTCTAGATCCCCCCCTATTACTTTAGTAGAGTTGTCCCCAAAATTAGAAGCAAAACCCACAAAAATTCATAGGGACTCTCCTAATTGTAGATACTCTAGAATGACTTTTTAAAGCAAAAGAAATTACAAAGATATAACGGAAAACTATCCTAAGACAAACACTAGACTCTAATTAAACAGAAATTCCTAATAGACTTGAACTTCTAGCAAACCAATTAGGAAATAACTCCTTTGGTTTAAATTTTAAACAACTCTTATTATTTAAAAGAGGGATGATAGATGCAAAGGGCGCCCTTGCATAAAGCGCAGGAAAAGGGTCCTTGGTTGGATCCACATCATTAAGTGTAACTGATTTTACTTTCTCAACCGATTTTCAAAACAAACCGAAAATGACGTGGATCCAATCAAGGGCCCTTTTCCGGCTTTTTCTACAAGGGCACCCACCCTTGCCTCTATTATTCCTCTATTGAAAAACAACCTTTTAATATCCTAAGAGTCCTATGCACAAAATAAACAAAAGCCAAGTTGAGGTTTAGGTGGATGGTTGTCATCACATTCACCTTAGATCAATTCTTCATGAGCTAGGTTGAATTAGGGTTTTGAGGGCCTTAACCTATCTAGCTTGATAGATTACGATTTTCCCATCAATTGACTAGCTACATGTTAAAAGATCCTCCACTTTGGGGAAAAAAAGATAAACGGCATTCTATTGTTCCTTGACAAAGTTAGCACAATTTCCATTAGAATTTTTCTTGAAATTACTAGGACATTATGCAAGTAGGTCTAAGAAATTAAAAAAATCAGAGGATATTATATCAAGAAGTGGGGCATACTCTACAATTATGTCATATGTATTCCTAAGACGGGATAATGAAAATTTGTAGTAAAGTGCCAAACAACATGATAACAAAAGAAAATGAAAGATGGTATACCTGGAAGTTCTGCCACCGATGTACTGCATGCAAACTTCTTCTGAAGCTCTGATGCCAATGCCTCTGCATCCATCAAGAACGATTCCAACCCTGAGACTCTCGTCACCTTCTTGTTGCCTTGCCGCCGTTCTGTCATTATCTGAACTGTTTTAAGAGCACCTTTGCGCACACTTGACTCATATCCCCTCGTCACTCTGTGGTGGATTTGCATTCGGCTCAAAAATGTTGCTCCTAGATCCTTCTTATGAATCGTGGTTGGGTAACTTGACCCCTTTTTCACTGTTCCCTTGTAGAGAGCATCACATAGTATTGCATCTAGAACCACAACCGCCTTGTCTGTTGGCTTGACCAAATTCTGATTTTCTACATATCTAAAGACAAGGTCAGTGGCTTCTGATGCGCTGAAAAACTTTCCAATGTCGGCTCCGACCGATATAAATATGGGATTGACATGTGTGCTTGGTTTATAAATCTCAACCACCTCAAGCTGAGACTTTGGTTGGCGGCCTTCATTGGTTGCAGAATCCTTGTTCTGGTCAATAGTCTCGGGTCTCCGCCTCTCTGGTCTGAAGGACTTGTAGTCTGGATGATTGCGGTTTACAGCTAGCAACACAACCTCCTTTTTATGCTTGTCATCCTTCGTTGAGATCTGATCAAATAGTACAATCAACAGGGTAGAAGCAATAAGTATCCAAGAATGAAACGGATGCCAGAGGAAAGCTTTTTTTTTTTTTTTTTTTACGATTTGACCTCCCATCATGCATGGTTTGAAATTTCAGCCGAAAACCGAAATTAATCTCCGAGACCGACACCAAAAGTACCTTGAATCGGTGTCGGTCCAAGATTTCGGCCACAATTCTGAAATTTCGGTAATCGGTCAATTTTAATTTTTAAAATTTTTCCCCAAAATTAGAATTTTAGTTGAAATTTTAGCTGACAAATCGGATTTTTCCAAAAAAAAAAATTACCAAAACCGAAACTGAAATTTCAAGCCTTGCCAGCATGGACAAAGAGGACATAACTATGTCAAGGTCCATATCAAACACCCCATTGAAAAACACAAATTGATCAAGATAAATTTATTTTAAATGAAGTAAAGAACTCCTTTGACCTTTTATTGAGCCAAAGTGCAGTTTCTATTATAAAATCAGCAAAGTTTCACGGTTCTGAGCTCAGAAACCATAAAACCATTTCTGAATCAAGTCTCAGTTTTTTTTAACAACGGTTACTAGTAATCTCTAACAAATTTTTTTTAAATGTTTATCTAGCAAATATAAGCAGATTTGGAAATCCAGCCAGCTAAGGAAAACTAGGTGAGATGAAAGCAGGGTACTCTGCTAATTTTCCAAAAGAACCAAAATATACTTCTCACCAAGTGGGGAGAAGCACAACAAATTTCTCTTCCAATTGATGGTCAAAGTAGTTATCTTAGTCATCATCAGATGAACTTGATAGTTCAACTATTTCCATGTAAATGGCCTCTTATGCAAAGAATATCTGTATCATCCACACAGAATTCCCATAGAATTGACTGCAATTTGGTAATGTTCAACATCATATAAATACATTACCAAGTTCCTTTTCAAGATATTGTATTTTTAAAAGCTGAGAAAAAAGATAAGATATGTGCACCAGTCCTGCAGATGATTTAGATTGCAACCACTTTGCGAGTTTTTTGTGTGATGATTTCTTAACATCCAGAGTGATGCCTGGAGGTCTGCAAGGTAATACATGACCTGACCTACACATGATTTTATAGCAGCATTGGTTAGTAAATCATGTGATGCGGAATAAATCATAATTGGAACTTAATTTGGAACTAATGACAATGAGTGAAATAAAGATTATCTACACAAAATGAGATAAAAATTATCAGAGATCCAATCACAGCTTCTTCTTTTTTTGAAAACAAGCAAGAAAACCATGCTTCACCCAAGAACATGTGTTCATGAAATAAATTCTCCCTGTATCTAGCGCCCTCCCAAAAGCTTATACGTGAACCTTATAAATTTCAATTACCATGTCTCAAAAGCTTAGTATTTGATTGACGGATCTTGGCTATAGCAAAGGTTCCAAATCAATAGGCCCACTTTTATGTGAACCCAAACCCCTAACCCCCTAGCAGTTTTCACACATCTAAAACCCCTAATTCCACTTCCCTGCTCTAAATAGGACCCTTTTTTTAATTATAAACCCAATAAATCAAATTAAAGTTCACAGTTATTCCTAACATAGTTTCCATAGTGGGAAGCGAATGCAAGAACCGATGCAGGAAGTAGAAGCCAGAAGTGAAAGGTGTAACAAGATATTATTCATAGTATTCTTTACAGAGTACTAACATAGCAGCTGCACCAGCCATTAGTAAGGCGACAACTTGCACAATCAGTTCATTCCTACAATTCAACTCTTGTTTCGGGATTAACTCTTTCATCCGCTTTGTAGGACGACTAGGCATCCTAGTCTAAATAAGAATAGTGAAACTTAATAAGACGAGGCATCCCCATCAAACCCAACCCAACAGAACCCAAAGGAGCATCAACCAACACCATGAAACGCCCGGAGAGGAAGATAATGATGCGATTGGTACGTAACTACGTACACAACCCTCGATAACCAAGGTATTCCAAGAGGACTATTGTTTCTGCCAAGGAGGGAGCAGGTCTCACGGAAAAGGGGGGAAAATCAGCAAGCGAGGATAAACATCAAGAAACGATGTAGAGAAAGGAGGAGGGGACTGTTTAAACAGCCTTATCTAGATGTCTAACAGTCCAAGGATTGTGCGAACAACCAAGAAAAGATGAAAATAAGCGGGAGAAGATGTGGGAAAATAGAAAGGGGATAAGAGGAGGTAGAAGTTGAAGGATAAGGATCCAGGTGTTGTTACGAAAGTGGACAACACCGCATATGGGGAAGAGAAGGAGAGACAATGGGAATAAGAGAAAGAGGGAGAAAGTAGAGGAGAAATGAGAGTAAGAGGAAGAAGGAATGGTGGGAGGAAGAAGGGAGAGAAGAAGAATAAGTTGGAGAGAAGAATAATGGAAGAAGAAGAAGAAGTAGAGAGAGGGTAAGAAAGGTGTAAAAAGAAGCAAGGTGGAAGCGGGAAGAAAGGGAGAAAACCCTTACCTTGGGTGTGCGGTTTTCTCCCCTTATGGTTCTCGCTCACGTAAAATCAAGGATGGGGAAGTTGAACGATCACTCCGAAAGCTCCCTCAATTAGGGCCATAAATAGGGTATTTGAAAAGCGGGATAGCTTAAGTGAGTGGAGCTAACAACCAGCCAATAGGAAATAAGCTCACTTGAGGCATTGTGTAATGAGTAATGACCTAAGTGCCCTCACTTAAAAACACAAGGAAGACTAGTAACTTGAGGATAAAATTGTCCAATGATGAGTTGATACATAATAAGTGATGGTAGGCGTAGGGTGGGCCCTAGATGATGTGGACAATCCCTACATCGAGCCTCCAAAACATCCAAATACTAAAACAAGTCATAAAACTCAACTCAACTAAGCCTTTGTCCCAAACTAGTTGAGGTCGGCCAATGAACTAAAACAAAAGTCATAAATGCAAAAATAATAGCTAAGCAAATATAAAGTCCCTAAGAATGCCATAGTCATGGCCGGATCACATCAAATGGGTTTGAATCCCATCTATATGCTTCTCCTCTTACATTGTTATAATTTAAAATTGTAAGTCAAATAAATCCATAGCAAGCACTCTACCTAGTCAAACATTTTATGCTCCCACCAATTCAAACGTAACAGAGTCGTTTATTTCTTTTAGAGTACGATGTAGGTACATAAATTATAATTTTATCAAAGAGTAGAGAAAAAAGATCTGATTTGGCAATTCAGCTGCTATAAACAACAAAAATAGAGCATGCCAAGAAAAAATTCATGTCAACCGACCAAAAGACCAAATTAAAAACCCATTAACTGAGTATAAATGTTGATAGACAATGAGAGCAGGTATATATCCTACCACAATGTGCTTCCCGGCATGGGCAAGTCTTTATCATTAACAGTTGTGTGCAAGGCTTGCAACAGGCATTTGTCTAAAAGGTCATCCATTTCTTCACTAGACAGAGTATGCTGGTCCTTCTCCTCATTTGCCTCTTCAGTAGAAATATTATCGGCTACCTTCAAACCACTCATATCACTAGCTATTGCAGAAATTTCATTCTTTATATCAATGGGTGCTAACACATCATCTTTCTCTGAATCAATAACTTGGTTCACAACTTCTCCGTTATAAAAATCATTATGTAGCTCATTTGAAGAACTTTCGTAGGAATCGGATGTCAGAGAAACTGATGATAAAGCAGGGTCCTCAAGCACAACATCCTCCAAAAATCCCGCATTTGGCACGTAGTGACCTTCTACTGATTCCCTGCAAGATACGCTTTACGTCTTAACACTGGTTAAGATTTTTATGAAACATCCAAGCCACTTTGCCTACTATACTTGCCACAACAAGTCACGGTAATAATGTGTTATCCGCAATGCCTTGCCACGCAACCCGGCTTTTAGTGCTTCAGAACTACTCATCGTAGTAGTCCCAACCTGCCAGAGATCAATATTTGTCAAGAAATGACTAAATATTGAGGAGCATGTAGTTATTGTCAAGCATTTACTACTGTGAAACCTAGGGATGCAACTTGGGTCGGGTTGGACCGGTTGGTCAGGTTGAGGCCAACCTGAAACCGACCCGAGGAACCATTTACTCAGCCCAAACCCGACCTGAGTTCCAACCTGATGAGGTTCAACCTGACCCAACCTGAGGAACCCTTTTTTCCAACCCAAACCCACACCGACCCAACCTGAGTTTTTAAGCTTAATAAAAAAATGATAAAAAATGTCGGGTTTCACTCGGGTTGGGTTGCCCAAGCCCTCAACCAGAACCCGACCAGAAAACTTGACCCAGGTTAGCAAAACTCAACCCGAACCCGAACCCAACTTTTTTTCGGGAGTTGCACAAAAACCAGTAAAACTTGTAATGGCACACAGAATGCAGAACGAAAACAAACTTCTCCTAAAATAGTTTCAGGTGCGAAATGAAATTCATAGCCTTTTAAGTGGCTGTTTAAAACAAAGCTTACCGCAATTGGTGCTGGATTGCCAGGGACTTTTACAGCCCAAAGTTGTCCTGCTGAAAATGATGAAAGACCTTCAGGTGGTATACTTATACCAGGGAACATCAAATCTGCGCCTCCAATGACAAAGCGAGATACCTCACCCCCCTTGAGAAGAAAAGCAGGCAAGAGTTCGGGAACCGTCCAGAGTGCATAGACTGCCAAGGTCAACAAAATATCAGCCTAACCACTCCAAAATAAAAATATCATTTCACTATATAGTTGAGAATCGACTTTTAGTGTCGCAGAGTACTCCATCCATGCAGTGTATGCACACATCAACTCAACTCAACTAAGCCTTTGTCCCAGTGCATGCACACATGCGGCAAATAAATCGGCCACATATTGATGTTTCGGGCAGTGATTCATATGCATGCTGTGAGTTTCTAGGAGATTGTAAATCTCATACCTTTATGAAATTATATCCAAGAAAACAGTCAACAGGAACCATAAACCATGGCACGAATAACCCACCAACTCATTTGAACACATAAATAATAAGAAACATATAAAGAAGATGGACAGAGGAACAGCTCAAGTACTTGAAAGCATGGTTTTAAATTTCGAAATTTGCCGAAATTTCAGATTTCGGCCTTTACCAAATTTCGGCCCGAAATTTTGAGAAAAATGTGATTTTTTTTATTTTATTTTTAATACACTTTTTTAATTTAGTACCAAATTTCGACCGGAATTTCGGTCGAAATTTCGGAAATTTCAAGTACCGAAACCGGTACCGAAATTTTAAACCATGGTTTAAAGTAAGGCATGGACCACAGTAGCAGTATAATCTTTTCAATGGCCAAACAAATGTAAATCAGAGTTGTTGCAATTGAATAACAAAACTTTGAAGCCATATTAAAAATAAACTACCGTTGGATGCTTTCTAAGTAAATGAAATAAAATATATAAAACTATGCAAAACGAGCATGACGAATTTGAACACAGTATGCATGAAGCAAGAGAAAAAGAAAGGCCAACATAAGCATAATTTGGTGGACCAATAAAAAGGTAAATCCGTATTCTACAGCCAAAATAATATATATAGGAGGATAAAAACAACAAAGAGACAATAATGTACAAAAAGAATTAGAGACAATTAAGAAAACTTGTACACAATACACCATAAGTATAGGAAGAAACTTATACACAATGGAGAATAAGTATAGTAAGTAGGCATTAAGGACCTGTTGGGAATATTTCAGTGCCTCGGCCATCAATATCAAAAATCATCGGAAAGCCTCCTTCCACACCATATACATGTGCTCGATTTGAGAATTTAGCAATTGTTATCTCCACCTAGAATAAGAGGTCACAACACAGTTCAATAAATACAAATCAATGAACCAATAACATAAACACAGACAATTCTATAGGTTTTTTTTTGTTGTTGTTGAAATGGTAGACAATCCTTCAGATATTGAGATAAATCAGAAAAGGCAACATTAGCAATCAGATCCACAATAATATGTGAAAACAGATCATGACCATGCATTTGAAAAGTTTGACTGATAGACATTGCCAAAATATATTGCTCATCAAGCATCAAAGAATTTAGAAATGGCATGCCTATCATGCTATAGCCTAATTACAAACCATCTGCACAACTATTTAAACTGGTGATAAGAGGAACTATATGAAACAAAAAACCAAGGAGAAAAATAACAAAAAACTAGAGTGACCACCTTTTTTGCCTAAATATTTGACTTGCATCTAAACAAATGGAGGATAATACTACAACCGAAGGCCAATGACATGAACTTGAAAAACTGGCACACAGTGAGGGCGAGGTTTCTGAGCTCTAGCTCAGCCTGAGCTAGAGCACTACAAATACACCATCTTCAAGTTGTTTGACTAATCCAATCCATTCACTCTATAGGACCTCACATAGATAGGGTGTTCCTAACAAACCATCTCCATACCATAATCCTAACCATTCGATCTATAACCCTAACCATTCTAACCATCCATTTTAAACCTCGACAAATCATAACCATAACCTATAATCCTAAGCATAACCAGAAATCATAACCTATAGAATGAATGGGTTGGATGAGTGAAACAACTATGGGAGAAAAGGTTTCTGAACTCTAGCTCAGGCTGAGCTCGAGCTCAGAAACCTTTTCATAAAATCTTACAGCAACAGCATAGTGATGAGCACATTTTTTTTTTTTGAATGGTCGAGGACATTATTTTTTTTAATAGCTGAAAAAATATTAAAAAATGCAGTATCACACATAAGACCGGATGAAGGAGGTCCTACAAATAATACAAACAACACCCAATAAAAGGAAGAGAACCCCATAGGCCAAGGTTTACCCCCCGACTCCAGCTAGGCTGGGAGCCTGGTATTCCCAAAGCTAAACCATCAAAGTTCAACTTAAAGGACCCAATAATTCGAACTACCCACCAAATTCAAACAACACATGCGGATGTACCATATCCACCTCAAGTCAGCCTTGGAAACCAACACAAAGTTCTTACGTGAAGTGGCCCATAAAATATCAAAGCCGAATATCGCGAGCAACCCACTCCTTGGAACACCCTGGTGTTTCTCTCCTTCCAAGGAGACCAAAGTCAGCCACCAGAGACAGGTTCCACAAAATTCTCCCTCCCCCAGAACCCAAGAAGGAAGACTAGGACTAAATAACACTACCAATCGGGCTGGGGAATACCCATAGGAGCCCAAAGAGGTCAAGGACAAACATCCAAACCAAAGAAGCAAATACAAAGTGGAAAATGAGATGATTCACCAATTCAGCATCTGCGATGCACTTCAAATAAAGGTTGGTGATGATCCACTGACGATGGATAAGGTGATCCACAATAATGGTCTTATATAAGCGCACTCCAACATAAAACCAAGACCTCGGCACCAAGATACACCAACGTTTGGAAGAATACATCAATGATCCACGGCAAGAAGAGATTCAAGGATAAATGGAGTTAAAGGAAGAGACTCCCAGGGGAAAACAAATCCACCACAGTCGAATGAATAAATGACGCCTCCGAATTGCTGAAAAGCTATCATCCTCCGCCACTTCCCAATGAAAGGAGATAGCCCAGGTCACAAGACCTCCTAATAAAAAAGTGGTGAGCACATTATATGATTATTTTATTTTTCACGAATGAAAACCAATGTGTAGCAGTGGGTGTCATGTAAAATCAAGGGAAAGTTGGAATGGGCATTGACTAGAGTAACTATGAAACTATTAACTAAGCACCTCAGAAACGTATTCACTCAAAGGCTCATAGTTCTTTTATCCTACGAAAGCAAAGCTGTTCTACTATGTTTTCTGAGACAAAAAATCCAAAACCTGGCATTGATAAATTTGTTATCCAATCCACAGCATACTTCAGCAACTTTATTAGTGGAAACAAAGACTAGGGAAATCAATTACTCACATCCCTCTTTCTCCGTCAATTTTTACTATACGTGATCACTACTCCGATCTTACAATGATCCATTTCTCTAGATCAGTCAAGCAATGAAAACAAAGTAAATAAAATAGCATGTGCATTCTTTCACCTCTCATCTTCAAGTTCACCAGTTGTTTGTTTTTTCGTCCCAAATCAACTATCCCCAAAAGGAGTGCATCATAGGAAATCAATTGAGCAATTACCACGTCAAGTTTGTACATTTCAGTATTGCAACTGCATTAGAATTACTTGGCATTAGTTATTCATCATAAGCTTCTACAACAACACCCACTACAGTGACGACCACTATGGCAAACCATATGGCATGCACATGCAGGATATGTTTGAATACAGTTGTGTAACGGATAGAATTATCAAAATATGACCAAAGTGTACAGAAGAGAGAGACAAACTGGAATACCAAATATAATTATTCAAAAAAAAAAGATCATTGCCAAATATAGAACGACAAAAATTGTAACAAAAGCTTAAGCCAAAGGTGTAAGAGTATCATGGAGACTGTCACATATATAAGATCCGCTAAAGAGCTTGCCACCTTATGACAGCGTAGCTAGTATAATGAGCGAAAAAACAGAAAACATAGGATCTCCTAAAAAACATCTGCCTATCCACGGTTAGACTTAATTGCACCTATACCTTCTAATATAGGAGATTCCCCTCAACAACCACAGACATGCAGAAGGATAAAGCAAAACTTTCAGACAAAACCTAAAAGCTTCCACAGAATGAAAGTAGTATCAAGAACAGAATGGGTAAGCATATTGGCAGACATCTCTCTATGGTCAAAATTGAGCTCACAGTTAAACAGTACACAACCAAGAATAAACAAGTGGAACCAATAATTCACAGCCCTGGTTGCACCAAGAAGGCCCCAATAAGGCCCTTCCAATCAGAGAAAAGACTTCCTGAGGATAAATCTTTAAGATGACATGGAAGGAAAATCAAGTCGCATCTACCAAAACAGCATCAAATTGTGTAAAATGTACATACGAAACTTTCAATGACACAAGCAAAAACCAAAAAGTTTCATTTTAGAAAACCAATAAACCCTGATGAAGTGGAGGCCAAACCTCCTTGAGTTTATGGAAGACCCCATGTCCTCCCATGGGCCTTTTGGAACAAGCAGAAGCGTAAAAAGTTCGGTGTTCCGAACCTCAGATTTGCAATTCCTCTGAGAAGGAAGAAGAGCAAGAGCTAAAGCGATGGAGGAACAAGCGTGCGCCGTGGCAGCACCTGTAAGGTTACAGTCTCTTTCTGTTTGCTCTGACGCACGGAAGGGAGGGAATCCTCATTGCCCCTTCTAAATGGTTACAGGACTAGGGCCCTACTGGCGATGTCTGCTGTCTCGCTAGAAAAGCTCGAAGGGAACAATCCTGAATAGAAAGGCAACTGCCTGTAGAGCCGCAAGTGCTTGAATTGCGATCACTTTTATGCGAGAAAGGGAAGTCATCCATGCCATAGTCACAAATACTTGCCTCAAGAATTTCTCGTGGTGCAAGTCTCGGGAGATTTTAAAGTTTTTGTTGCTTTCAGGTTTATATGAGGGAAAAAACTGGAAAAAAAATTTAAAAAATAAAAATCTACGAAAAAAAATAGAAAATTTTAAAAATATTATGCAATTATTGTGATATTTTTGTGATATTTTCAAGTTAAACCATTACGAGTTTATATAAGGAAAAAAGATTGAAAATAAAATACATAAAATAAAAATCTAAAAAAAATTAAAAAATATCATCTAATCATTGAGATATTTTTGTGATGTTTTTACGTTAACATATAAAAACGAAAACATCACAATATTTTAAAAACCCCGAGATGATTTTAGGTTTTTTTTCCGTTTTATCAAAATGTCACGATATAATCAAGAAATTTTGAAAAAAACAGAGATGTTTGTGACCATTCCACATATCCTACATACATAACTCGACCCTCGTAGAACAAATTTTGTGTGCTATCCACTCCTCGAAGCCCACGTACCCATGAACACAGTCAGACCATATTGAGCTAAATTTGCAAGTAAAATCCGACCATAATGAGCTAAGTTTGCAAGTAAAAATCCCTGATTTGGAGCACGGAGGCTGGTGTTTCGAGAGCTGCTCTGGTAGAAGTTGCTTCGCATCTTAATTTCGACTCGGATCCAGAGGATGATAGCATCTTGTCGGTAGAAAAGAGAAACATCGGGAGAAGATCCCAAGGGGGTCGTGGCTTGTCTGTGGAAGTAATAAAGAAGGTTGGTGATCAGGCTAACCAGGTCGTTCCTAGCTTTTGCGTGCGTTGCGGAGCTTTGGTCTTAGTGATCGAGGGGTGCGTCGGTTTTTGGGCTAACCAGAAAATAGGGAAGCCAGATGTGGTTATCAGAGTGGATAGTCTTGGTAATTCTGAGCTAGAGACATTTAGTATGCTTTCCTTTATTAACGTGCCCATAGAAGCGAAGATCTGTTTGCCTCGTCCATCTGATAGTGTGGAGTTGCAGGGTTTCGAGAAAGGGTCCAAGGAAAAATATCCAAGTTATTCTAGTCCGACGAAGCTCTGTCAGGGGGAAACCTTTCCATTTCCTCAAGTTTTGGCAAAGGAAGTAAATTCTCATCTATTTGGTGAGGGGATGAGATTCATGAGGGCTCCCTTGGAGATATCTGAAGATCCTCCTGGTGAACCTGTAGGAGTCAACTTTATTGAGGAAGTTGATGTTATTGTCAGTCATATTCTGGAGGTTAGTAAGGATCTGGGTGTGGTTTATGCCGGACCTGAGGAAGATTTTATTTCTGAAATTCAATCAGCTGAGATGAGAGATTCAGTGAATAAGGAGTCTTTGCGCAAGGGGGCCGGAGAGTCTTCAAGAAGGAAAGATAGAGAATTACAGAAGTTAAGGATGGATTTAAACTATGCTAGAGAAGTGGCATTGGATGGGGAGTCTGTTGATCAGAAGAGAAGAAAACCTAGTGGTAGGAGGGGGGAGCGGTCAGCAAAATCTGGTGTGTTATGAAGATTCTTTCATGGAATGTCAATGGCCTGAATCATCAGAATAAGCGAATTCACATTAAGGAGTTGGTTCGAAAGCTAAAACCGGATCTTATTTGCTTGCAGGAAACAAAATTTGAGGTTGTAAATAGAAGTGTTGTGCGAGGGTTGGGAGTGCAAGCGGACTGGGACTTTTTGTTTGTGGGATCATCTGGAGCTTCGGGTGGGATTTTAGTAACATGGAATGAAAATGTCTGGAGAAAACAGGATGTATGGAGGGGTAGGTTCTCTCTGTCGGTGGTCTTAAAAAAGGAGGAGGGCGATTCGATGTGGTTGTTTTCAGGGGTTTATGGGCCGGTCCTTAGAGCTGAAAAAAGTCTGTTCTGGGAGGAATTGGAGAAGTTTAGGGTGTTTTGGTCCATTCCTTAGTGTATTCGGGGGGATTTCAATGAGGTTACAGAAGTGGGAGAAAGACTGGGTTGTGGGAGATCTACCATAAACATAAAAGCGTTTGCTGATTTCATTGCAAAATTTGAGCTACTTGATATTCCTCTGGCGCGAACTTCTTTTACATGGTCTAGGGGCCCTAGCAGAAGTCGGCTGGATAGATTCCTTGTCAGTGCTGAGTGGATGGTTCTGATCCCTGAGAGTTTTTCTAGAGCTCTGGTGCATTCGGTCTCGGATCATTGCCCTCTTCTTCTTGATCCGCGTTTAGAGTCTTGGGGACCTCCTCCCTTTAGATTCGAAATGGCTTGGCTTAAATATCCAAACATGGAGGATCAATTGGGAAATTGGTGGTCTTCGTGTAGTGTGGAGGGTCCTACAGATGTGGTGATTGGGAAAAAAACCTAGATTTGTTAAGAATCAATTAAAAGCTTGGTCTAAGGAACAAAATCATCTGGATCAAGGTAGGAAGTTGTGGTTAGAAAGCCGACTAAAAGAACTGTTAGCTCTGGAGGAATGTGGTTTAAAATCAGAGGTAGAATGGGAAGAGTTGGGAAAAGCCAAGCAGGAACATAAAGGGTTGTTGTTGCGGGAAGAGATTTCTTGGAGACAAAAATCAAGGGTGAAATAGCTGAAGGAGGGAGATAAGAATACGGCTTACTTTCATGCGATGGCTAGTGCTAGAAGAAGGTCGAATAGGATCGAGTCTATCTCAGTGAATGGAATTATGTTGAATTCTAAGGAAGAGGTTTCCTCGGCTATTGTTGATTTTTATGCTAAGTTATATGCTTCAGAAGGAAGTTTGCGTCCTATTCCTGAGGGAGTGGAGTTCAATAGCTTAAATCTGGAAGCCAGCGCGAAGTTGGAACAACCTTTTGAGCCAAAGACAAAGCTCCTGGTCCGGATGGTTTCTGCTTAGCTTTCTTCCAAGCTTGTTGGCCGGCTGTTAAAAGTGATATCCTTCGTTTCTTCAAGGAGTTCTTTGACGATATGGGTCTTGATAGGAGCACAGGGGCTACCTTTATAACTTTAATTCCCAAGGTTAAAGGGGCCTCCAGGGTGTCTGATTTTCGTCCAATCAGCCTGGTTGGATGCTTGTACAAGATGTTGGCCAAGGTGTTAGCTGACAGGATTAAAGTTCTGCTTCCTTTTGTAATTTCAGATAGTCAGAGTGCTTTTGTTAGTAAAAGGCAAATTCTGGATTGTTCTCTAATTGCGAATGAAATCATTGAATCATATTCAAGAAGTGGATCCGGGGGCGTGTTATGTAAGCTAGACATGGAGAAAGCCTATGATAGAGTCGACTGGGATTGTCTGGATTATCTTCTGAGGAGGATGGGTTTCGGAACTCGATGGAGAGGTTGGATGAGGCAATGCATTTCCTCGGCATGGTTTTCTGTCCTGGTTAATGGGTCGCCAAAAGGTTTCTTCAAGTCTTCCAGGGGGCTAAGGCAAGGGGATCCTCTCTCTCCCTTTCTTTTTCTAATTATTGCGGAAACCCTCAATCGATTGATAGTAAAAGGAAGCAGTAGGGGGCTGTTGGAGGGCTTTATCATTGGTCGTAACAGAGTCGAAGTGTTGCTCTTGCAATTTGCTGATGACACCATTTTGTTTTGTGCTTCTAACGGGGTGAAGATTTTAAATTTGAAGGCTTCGCTAAGATGCTATGAGCTGATTACTGGTCAACGATCAAATTTCCAGAAATCCAGTTTGTTTGTTATCAATATTCCTTTATCAGAAGCTCTCGATTTTGCAAATGTGATGGGTTGCAAGTTGGAGACTCTACCTTCATCTTATCTTGGGCAACCTTTGGGGGTTGGAAAGCCGAGAAAAGAGCTCTGGACACCTATTGCAGAAAGAATATAAAGAAGGTTGGAAACCTGGAAAAGAAACCTTGTGTCGAAGGGTGGAAGATTGGTGTTAGTCAAGGTGGTTTTGGCTAACATACCTGTATACTATCTGTCCTTATTTAGCTGTCCGGTGAGTGTAATTTTGAGAATTGAAAAGATTCAAAGAAGATTTTTGTGAGGTGGGTCAAATAATAAAGGAGGAATCCCTTTAGTAAAGTGGGATAAGGTTTGTGTTCCTATAAAGAATGGAGGGCTGGGGATCCGGCGATTGAAAGAGTTCAATCGTGCTCTTTTAGGCAAATGGTTATGGCGTTTTGGTGTGGAACAATCTTCGTTATGTGTAAAAGTTATTGGGAGTAAGTATGGTTTCTTACAGGGTAACTGGTGTTCGGATGACAAGTATGGTAAGAAAGGATGGACCATTTGGCGTAATATTTTGAGGTTCAAGCAAAGTTTTGAGGCGGGGATTCGGTTTAAAGTATACATAGGAGATCGTATCAAATTTTGGTTGGACTCATGGTGTTGCGCCAAACCTTTGGCGGTGCTTTTCCCTGTGTTGTTCTCGGTGGCCTTGGACAAAGAAGTGAAGGTATCTGATTGCTTCGAGAGAATTCAAAATAGGGTGGTTTGGAACCCGTGTTTCAGAAGAAATTTCTTTGAGCGAGAATTACCGGTTATCTCTCAGTTGCTTCAACTCATTGAGGGGTGCTATATAAAAAGAAGTGGGGTGGACAAACGGATCTGGATATGGGATTCATTTGGCTTCTTTTCCGTGAAATCCTTTTATTATCAATTGATGCCTGCTTTTGGATCCCTTATTTCTGCTGCTGTTTGGAAGTTTCTGGGGCCCCCATCGGTCTGTTTTTTCAGTTGGGCAGTGTGTAACGGGAGGATTCAGACCAATGATTTTCTAAGAAAAAGGGGTATGTGCCTGGTGGACCATTGCTCGCTCTGTCTGGAGAATGGGGAATCAATTAACCACCTCTTTATTCATTGCAAGGTAACAAGGGAGATCTGGGGCTTCATTCTGGACAGGTTTGGCATTTTTTGGGTTTTCCCAAGGTCTATAGAAGATTTATTTTCGAGTTGGGATTTTGTGCCCTAGAAGAAGAAAGGTAAGGTGCTCTGGAGGATATGTTTAATAGCCTTGTGGAGGGTCATTTGGAAGGAAAGAAACTCGAGAGTTTTCGAAGGAGCGGCAAAGTCATCGTATTGGTTATATAATAAAATCATAGCGTTAGTTATTTTTTTGGTGAAAAGCAACCCTCTGTTCACTTTCGTATCAGCATTCGATCTTTGGGAGGGGTGGCGCATTGTGTGCTCTAAAGGTTTGAGGAGAGAGAAGAGAAGTCAGAAATGGGAAGCCCCCCCTGAAGGTTTTCTTAAACTAAATTTTGATAGGTCCTGTCTGGGTAATCCGGGTCCAGCTGGGATTGGAGGTCTTTGTAGGGACTCCCGAGGGGGAGTATCGTGGGCTTTTGCAGGTCCAATTGGAATGATTGATTCTTCTGAAGCGGAAGTAAGGCCTGCATATCAGGGGATTAAGCGACTAAGTGATGATTCTTATGATAGGGTAATTGTGGAAGGAGACTCTTCAAATGTAGTCGGTTGGTTAACGGGGAGAGTGGTCCCTCCGTGGAGATTTTTGAGTTACTTTGAGGAAATTTCTGATCTCATTGCAGTCATCTATTGTTTGTAAGCATGTTAGACGCGAAACAAATGGGGAGGCGAATTCCCTCCCTAGATCTGGTGTTCTAAAAGAGGGGCTGTAGTAGTTCGATTTCCTTCCCCCGTGAGAAGTGTGTGATGTCTTCGTGTCTTTTTTCCTTTGTGTTTTTGTTGTTATTTATGTATTCTCTCTATGTATCTTTGGTGGACCACCTCGGCTCCCCTTTTTAATATATTACCATTTCAAAAAAAAAAATCCCTGATTTGTTCAACACCCACAACCTGGGCACTGACTCGTGTAAGCAAGTGCATCTACTAGTTGATTATTACATCAGTGCCTTGTGCTTCAAAACAAAAGCGAACATGTTTGCAACTAATGTTATGTTGCAAGTAATGTATCACAATTAGTAATGTATCACAATTAGCATCATGATCAACAAATAAAACAAACTTGACACTAAATCAAATAGTACTGCCAACAAGTGCACGTCCTGTAAGGTCATAGAACTCCAAATCATATGTGAAATTCCACTATCGTTAGCTTACCTACCAAATAAAAAGAAGAAAATACTGCCACCCTGTATCATTCACTTCTCACTAGAATACACCCCTAGTCTCCCCTCATTGCTCAACAGTCAAGACTGCTTGTCCAACATGTGAATCATCACAATCAACGTCAAACAACTAATCAAAGTTTGGTGCTGCCAAAACAGGTACCTCGGACAGGTTTCTCTTGACTATTCAAAAACTAGATAATGCTTTAAGTAACTACTCAAATCTGCGATTCTTTAAGAAATCGAAAATAGAGCGCTTATCGAACTGATATTTAGTGAAACGATGTTTCTCCACAACAGCCCCTTGTGGTAAAGTCTAGAGACTTAGAGGAAAGAAAAAGGAAGGTACAACTTGTCAAGTGGACTTAGAAAGCTTAAAACTATGTTGATTGAGGAATAAACTTTGGGGATAAATGGCATGCTTGGATGAGAGAGTAAATATCAAATCCATCCTTTTATATCCTTATAAACAGTAGCCCAAATGGTTATTCTCAGAGCTCGAGATGTCTTTGTCAAGGAGACTACTTATCACCTTTCCTCTTTACTATGGGGGGTGAAGCTTTGAGTAGAATCATTTGTAGGCAAGGACCTTATCGAAGGAGCTCACATTAGACTATTAGAGAATTGGGAAGCATAACTCATCTTCAATTCATCGATGACATGCTCATCTTTTGTAAAGCAATTTGGGAACAGGTCAGTATTATCAAAATTATTCTAAAATGGTTTGGGGTTGAATCAAGAGCTCAGTAATTGGTAATAGAATTGAGGAGGGTAAAGTTGCTGAATTTCCTAGTATCAAGGGCTGCAAAACTGAGAAGTTCTCGATCTTATGCCTCGGCCTTCTGTTGGGATTTGGTATTCCTTGTAAATCTTGATGGGCCTCGGTCATTCAAATAATGGAAAAAATGGCAAGATAGATCTCTTTAATCTATTTTTTTCTAAAGGCTACAACAAACTTACAATTATCATATGTATTGAGTTTTATCTATCCAAATATTAAGTTTTTCATACGGAAATAAAACATTGTTATTTACTTAACCTCCCGAAATTCCTAATGTATAACAATGTTAACATGTAAAAGAATTAAAATTAGCCAAATTCACGAATCTTTTTTTGACGCTAGCCGAATCCGACACTCGATACCCATATTGGATTCTGACACCCGTATCTGTACCCATGCAGCATAGTAGAAAATCAATATCCAAGACTATCTGAACAAAGGGAATTTTAGACTTGTCAACAGACGCTCCTTGTGCCAAGCCAAGAAGGAATCTGCGAATCATTTCCTGGTCTTTGGTAAGTACAGCAAATGGATTTGACATAATATTATCAGGAGGTTAGGAGTTAACTAGGTCTTTCCTGAGTGAATTATGAAGCTATTTTTCAATTAAAATCTTCAAGGTTTGGGTCTTCTAGGCAAGGTCCTTTGGATGTCAGCTCCTTTTGCCGCCATTCGATCATTATGGAACGAGCAAAACAGCAGAATATTAGAGCAAAGCTTCAACTAAAAACGGTGCGAAGCTGAAAATTAAAATACAGATTATCGATGGGTTAGGGCCATCCTATGGAGATGATATATGGGGTATATGCTATTTACGTTGTGACCCAACAAATGAACAGCTTAGATCATCCTTTGAAGTGGGCCCCACTCTACTTCCGTAAAATACGGGACTTCACCTGCACTCACCATATAAAATCTCTCTCTCTCTCTCTCTCTCTCTCTCTCTGTGTGTGTGTGTGTGTAAAGCACCCCGCGCGATGCGCGCGTACTGCATAGTCACATGATCACAGCATAACAAAGCGTCTAAAATGGTAATACAGTAACAAAACTAAGACAATTTAATAAAGCCTCTAAAATGGCAATACAAAACTAAGAAAATGAGTGGGATTGGAAATATCCCTCTAAATCTTGGGAAGAAGAAAAATTTCCCAAGTTTTCCATTATAAATGCTTTTCTTGCAATCCAAACAAGCCGGAAAAGTTTGAAAAAGGAAAAAAAGTTCTTGAACAATTTCTTGGAAAGCTATTTCGTGGCTGGCTTTTGCTTGTGAGAACAGCCACCTCAGATGAATTGAATAAATAAGAAAAAATTTGCCAAAAGGTCAACCTGTGTGGTTGTTCTCACATGCACAAGCTAGCCGTGAAATTGCGTGACAAATCCCTTTTTACACAGAAAAAAATATAACTTAACCACCCCTATTTACAGCTTTAGTATTTTAGAGCAATTATAAATTTCAAAAGGAATTTTTTCCATCAGAATTATTTATCTTGCAGTCCAAACAGGGCTGCAAAAGTTTGGGAAAGAAAAACATTCTTAAAATTGGAGTGTACAGCCCACACCATAAGACGAGCAAAACCGTCCATTTGATAGGCCACAATGTAAATAAGTTGTGCCCTGAAAATCATTTCCATAGGAGGATCCTAGCCGTCTGATCTTTACACGTTTGATTATATGTAGTTTCTCTATAGATTGGAGGGCTAGGATCCTCCTATGGAAATGATTTTTTGGGCACAACCTATTTACATTGTGGCCATCAAATGGACGGTTTGGACATCCTATGGTGTGAGCTGTAGAATCCATTTTGAAAAATAGGGGTGCATAATGTAGGATCAGGGGGTGAATTTATCACCGCCCAATGCAAAAAAAACTTATATGAAGTGGGCCCACAGAGCAGTAACGTGGGAGATATGCAGGAGAGAGAGAGAGAGAGAGAGAGAGAGAGAGAGAGAGGACATTGGGTTTCCTGACAACAGCAGCAAATGCTGACTTTCAAATTAGATTTTATATTACATGGAGACATTGTTATTTTGTCGTTTAGAGGGGATAGGTGGAATCATTTTGTAGAGAAAATAACTGCATTCATGGTATTTTCACTCGAAAATCCTCCGTGTCAGTGTAACAGAATTTCCACAACCAGAAGTGGGGCCCACGTTATGGAATTTTATTTGTAAAGCTGGAGAAGTCCGTCCCAAAATAGGTGAAATTACAGGTGTCGACATAACAGATTGTGAATCTCTTTTTAAAGACGTAGAGGGAATGAGTGAGAGGGACGGAGAAAAACGCACGATAAGCGGGAAACGTCATCATAGAAGTGGGGCCCATATTATGGAATTTTATTTTGAAAGCTGGAGAAGTCCATCCCGGTCAAATTACAAGTGTCGACATAACAGATTTTTCAAAAAAATAAAAAAAATTCCGAATTTCCGTATCCTTATTATATATATAGACATATTTTATATATATAGGGTATTCTAGAGGGCTGCTCAGAGTGAGCGATACCTCATAAACC
This sequence comes from Tasmannia lanceolata, assembly GCF_043159265.1. Taxonomy (NCBI): domain Eukaryota; kingdom Viridiplantae; phylum Streptophyta; class Magnoliopsida; order Canellales; family Winteraceae; genus Tasmannia; species Tasmannia lanceolata. The sequence goes on along the minus strand of NW_027518731.1, from coordinate 2,741,020 downwards.
TTTTCCCGATATATATATATATATATATATAAGCTACGCTCGAGTGCCCAATCACATACGGGCCCACTTTGTTAGGATGATCCAAAGCATTCGTTTGAAAGGCCCTATCATAGATAGGGTGTGTACCAAAAATCAGCTCCATAGGATCATCCTGACTCATCTATTTGTGGAGGGCAAAATGGACAGACCACAAATCTGCCCATTTTTGCCCTCCACTTTTGGAGGGGTTAGGATGATTCAATGGAGCTGACTTTTGCTACACACCCTATCTATGATAGGGCCTTGCAAATGAATGCTTCGGATCACCACAAAAAATGTGGGACCCATGTGATTGGGGCACTCGAGCGTACCATAAGCTTGGTACGCTCGAGCGTACAATCCTCTCTCTCTCTCTCTCTCTCTCTCTCTCTCTCTCTCTCTATATATATATATATATATATATATATATATATATATAGAGAGAGAGAGAGAGAATGGTTTCTACACACTAGTGTAGATAAGTTATCTACACACTAGCTTAAAATACAGTGGGGGCCCACATTGTTTGGGTGATCCAAAGCATTCATTTGATGGGCCCTCACATAGATAGGGTGTGCCCAAAAAATCAGCTGCATAGGATCATCCTAACCCTTGAACCGTGGAAGCAAAAAATGGGCAGATTTGTGAAGGTTTATACATGTCCATTTTACCTCCACAAATCGTAGGGTTGGGATGATCCTATGGAGCTGATTTTTTGTGGACACCCTATCTATGTGAGGGCCAATCAAATGAATGGTTTGCATCACCCAAACAGTATGCCTTCCACTGTATTTTAAGCTAGTGTGTAGATAACTTATCTACACTTGTGTGTAGAAACTGTTCTCTCTCATATATATATATATATATATATATAAAGGATTGTACGCTCGAGCGAGCGTACCAAGCTTATGGTACGCTTGAGTGCCCAATCACATGTGTCGCACAATTTTTGTGGTGATCCAAAGCATTCATTTGCAAAGGCCCTATCATAGATAGGGTGTGTACCAAAAATCAGCTCCATTGAATCATCCTAACCTCTTCAAAAGTGGAGGGCAAAAATGGGCTGATTTGTGGGCAAACAGTGTCTGTCCATTTTGACCTCCACAGATGGATGGGTTAGGATGATCCTATGGAGTTGATTTTTGGTACACACCCCATCTATGTAAGGGCCTTTCAAATGAATGCTTTGGATCATCCTAACAAAGTGGGCCCACATGTGAATGGGCACTCGAGCGTACCATAAGCTTGGTACACTCGAGCGTACAATCCTTTTCCTTATATATATATATATATATATATATATATATATGGACACACACACACATGCACATGCATATATGTCAAGAGAGCGAAGGAAAACGCTTGTTGTCTTACACCTCTCATGAATCATCACATGCGCCTCACAATAACACCATTAAGTTGCTCACTAGAGATGCTCTCCCATGACAGGTTGTTTTCAAATATTTGGAAATCGAACACTTGCTCTCCCTGAAAAAGGTTGGAAGGTTGAACTGCCTCATATACTCTCCTTGCACAAGGTCTTGGTGCTTTTACTTTTGCGGAAGATAACAATCAAAAAATTATATTGGTAACATAAAGTAGCACACAGCCCAGGGTCAAGATGAACCCGAGACAATATATAAAATAACATTAGTAAAACTACAGTAACAAAAACAACTACAAATGGGGAAACAAATCTTCGATGTAAAGTCGCCTCCTCTTGCCAAGGTATTTGCCACATTCAGGGTCCCAAGAAGGACGTAGCACTTTGGATATTGATTCTTGCATGATATGCGTGATTTTTCGTTTGGCTCATCTTTGTTATAGCTTACTAGTTAACTTTATGTTTCTGCTTATAGTTTATAATTTACGTAGTTGTTGTGTTTGCATTTAACTATCGGAAAACAATAACAGAGTGTACAAAAAATCCAATCACATGTGTAAATATTATCACTATCTAAATCTCAAGCATACCATTAAAAAAAATCTCAAGCATCTAGCACCCAATAAGCACAAATCAACCAATACTATCATGAACTTGGTGCAATCGAATAAACAACTTTTACCTTTGGAGGTAGTATCAAATCAATATCAGCATCTGAGGCATGTGGAAACCTTTCCTTTATGGTTCGCTTAAGCTTTTTCCTATCAGCCCCGGACAAGCGCTGCAATGACTTCGCCTCAACTGCCTTCTTGAACATTATGCACAGCTAGTATTGATGATGATCCAAAGCACCAAGTCCAAAAAAATCACTAAACAAACAATACTGCATCACATAAATAAAATAAATAAGACACCAAAATATTTGCATTTTCATATGTGTGTGTGTGTAATTATTATGTGAATAGGTTATTTGACTGACTATCCTTTCATGTCCATGAATACATAGTCAAGTGTATATGCCATGGTTACCTTCACTGTACTAAAATCGTATCCAAAGTTTTAAATGTTTGATGTAAATAACAGTCTCTGAGTCATATCAATGCTTTTAAAGGCGGGAGGCATAAGGCGAGGCATTTTTACCCGATCTGTGAGGAGTAAAAGCCGAGGCATCAGGCGTTTACCTCACAAATTTCCTGGTTTTCAAATAAAAATTAAGGAAATAAAGAATATAGCAAAAAATTACAAAAAAAAATCTTGAAAAATATATCCCCCATTTCTAAAAACAATATAATCATCCAACCATCACATTAATACACTAACAAAATAAAGTACATGAATATATTTTCCAAAATTCTCTCTCTCTCTCTCTCTCTCTCTCTCTCTCTCTCTCTCTCTCTCTCTCTCTCTCTCTCTCCTTGATTTCCTTTGCATATCTCTATGCAAAATACTTCTTATCACTCATATTTATATATAAAAGATCAAATGCATTCCAACAACCACCGAATCTTTGAGAAGGATGGCTATGGGCCTATGGATGGATATATAAAGGAAAAACGCCAAAATTGGATTTCAACTCATCACAATAAGAGTGTACCATGAAAAAAATTTCTATGATCACCAGCTTCATTTTGATGATAGAAATGCACTAAAAGTGATAGATTTTGATTCTATTGAACAGTTGCAGAGTAATCACAAAAACAAGGTGATTCGGATTGTAGGCCCAATAAGAGACATATTTGCCCATTAGGACTCTAAGGAATTTATTTACATGTTATTTAGTTTCCAGGATTTTTATTTCTATAATTTAGTTGTTAGGATTTTATTTTTCATGGAATTTTATTTCCATTGCCTATATATAGGTCTCATGTATTAAAAATTAGGAGTTTTTGATGAAATAGAATACAGATTCTCCCCTCTAAGTTCCTGTTTCTTCTTACTCTTTCCCTTTCTTCTCCTATAATTTCTACTCTTCTACTACTCCTTTTCCCCTCTTTCAATTCTATTCTTCCTCTTCTTCTGCCCATTCTCCTCTTTCCCTCATTTCTCTTCCCATAGCCTGCATCCCAAGGTTTAGAGGAAAAAAGTTTTTAAAACACCAATAGTCACTTAAACCTCTCAAACGACCATGGTTGATGTTAAAATGGTTTTAACAGTTAATTTGAGAAGATAAAATGCCTCACAGGAAAAATTGGGAAAGAGAGCCACAATGAAATTAATGCCTCACAGGAATATACTTGTGAGGGGTACCCCTCACTAGTATAGAGCCATTTTTTAATGTTTCGAGATATTTTCGGCAAGCCTCGCCTTGAGGGGTGCCTTGAGGTGTATGGCTCAAACACTTTAAACATAAATATACATACATTTTATTTGACTGACAAACCTTGTGTCACTCTGAGGCATGAATGCATTGTCATGCATATATGATCTGAATATCTTCTATATATAAATATTGTATATGGGACTGTCCATATCAGCGGTGAACAGTAAACCCCCATTCCTCTTTAATATAATATATATATATATGTCTCTCTCTCTCTCTCTCTCTCTCTCTCTCTCTCTCTCTCTCTCTCTCTCTCTCTCTCTATATATATATAGTATCGCATAGGGTGAGCAGCCCTCTATAAAACACCATCTACATGTAGCTTCACTCATCCAACCTATTCAGCCTATAGAACCCACATAGATTAGGTGTCCCTAACAAACCACAACCCATAACCCATAACCCTAACCCTAACCCAAATAGTTAGTAGCCATCCATTCCAAAACCTCCACTAATCATAACCATAACCATAACCCTAACCCTAACCATTATCCTACCTATAACCTACAGAACTAATGGGGTGGATGACTCAACCAACTATGGCACATAGGGTATTTAGACGACTGCTCACCCTGCATGATAACCCAGAAACCTTTTCCAAGGAATGCTAAACTGAAGTGCGCCCTTGCAAAAACCTGGCGACAAGCGCGCCCGATTGGATCCATGTCACCCAGCCACATTTATAATTGCAGTGCACCCCATTGGATCTACGTCACCCAAACACATTTATAACGGCACTCAAAATGAAAAATAAAGGTTTCTTTTTGCAATTAGGTGCCCTTGCTGTTGGGGTTTTGCAAGGGTGATCCATGTGGGCCCAGATCAAAGGGTCCCACACAAGATAATATTAAACATGTGTGGATTTGAAATGTGTGAAAAATAAGATAAACATAAAAGGAATGTCTCTTACCTTTCCAAAAAAAAAAAAAAAGGAATGTCTCTCTTTCATTTTGTTGTAAAGAGTTTCCTTAAAAAGGGAAGTGGGAATATCTCTAGGAGAAAATATCCTATGAGAAAATATCTCCTAGTAAACTTACTATTTATACTTTTATAGTAAGTCGGCGATTTACTACTAAAAGTAAATCTGCAACTTACTACTTCTGTTTTGAATAAGAAGATATCTTTCGTCTGAAAAGAAAAACCATGCATTGGGATGAAGAATTGTGAGTCAAGAGAATCTCTCCCACTACTTTTCTGTTTTGTATCTTTTTCTCTTCTTAGATCAGTGTTCCTTCCATATAGATGATTAATAGAGGATGCATTTCTTTAATCTAATCTTTCTAGGATTTGAAAGATAGGTTTCTGAGTAGGGTTTGTTTCGCCTACTCTAATGTATTTGTGCTTTGGTTCATCTTTATTTAGAAATTACATGCATACATAGAAGGTGTACTTGAAAGTCTCATCAGCCAGATCGGATTATTGGTCATATAAATTCCAAAAAACAATTTTAAAAGTCCAAAAATACAATTTTGGGTCAAAGGGGGCCGCCTTCAGTGTAGCATTCATCTGTCGTGTAGCATTCATCTGTCTGCAGACACGGGCACGGGCGTATCTATGCACTACTAAAGCAACCACATTCTTCCCCATGGAAAAAAAAAAGGAAAAAAGAAACACCCAAATTATTTAGACTTTTAAGCCGTGTTTTTTTGAGATTGTGAACTCAAGATTAAATGTAATTCTGAGTCTAATAATCGGTTTGGAACTCATAATCGGTTGTTACAATCTCAAACAAACGGGGCCTTAGTTACATGTTAATTATGAAATAATAATCGAATATGCATGCATACATATATAAATTTAGGTAGATATCTGCTTCCAGAACAATATACTTCAATCAAAATTGCATAGATTCATGCATGAGTGTGTGTATTAAACTATTAATAGTTCGGAAGCATTTATATAAATTATGTGTATCAGTGTATGTATATAGTTCTGCACATATCCAGATATTTGAAGGCCTTGTTTGTTTGAGATTGTGGCAACCGATTGTTAGCCCCAAACCTATTATCGGACCCTGTTCGTTTGAGATTATGACAACTGATTGTGAGTCCCAAACCTATTATTGGGCTCAAAATTACACTTAAACTTGAGTCCAATAATAAGTTTGGGGCTGACAATCGGTTGTCATAATCTGAAAGAAACAGGGCCTATATGTAATTTTGAGTCTAATAATAGGTTTTGGGCTCACAATCAGTTTAAATGAACAGGCCCTTAGCAAATGAAACAACAATTAATTGATTTGATTCATTGAGGAAAATTAACTAACGAATCTTCATAAAAACTAATAATCCAGCAAAACGAATCGATTGAGCTGATTAAAAAAGAAAATGAAAGGAAATTACTAAAGCATGATTGACAATACAAAAATTGGCAGAACAAAGAAAATTGTGAAAACGAATAAGAAGAAGAAAAATAGAAAGAATTGCGTGAATTATAAGGATTAAGACTAAGCTAAACAGATGATATCTGATTCAATTGAAATATCGAAGCAAGTGAAAGAAATCAAAAAAATCAAAATCCAGGATAAAAACTTACCGATAATTTGACATCTTATTTTGCTTCGGAATCTTAAAAGATGGATGTTTTTTTTTTGTTATTGTTGAAAGCTTTCAACCTTTCATCTAATAAGCAGAGTTCCTCTCCTTCGAATGTTTTGGAAGCAGCAACAATAGGGAAAAAATCAACAGTTCTATCCTTAGATTATTTTGTGTTTCTGCTTCCTAATATAATTTCAAAAAAACATCATTCCATAATTATATACATCAACTTTTGTAGTTATAGGATTGCCAGAAGCCCATTCTGGCGCAAGATAGCCTAAGATTTCCCTCAAGGTTGTTAGAACCCGGCTGCAATCTCATCCTATGAGCTTCGATATTCCAAAATCTGACATCTTGGGGCAAAATTTAGCATCTAATAGCACATTCTCTTGCTTGATGTCGCAATGTATGATGCAATCTCTGCACTCTTCATGGAGATAGGCTAATCATCTAGTAATCCCAAGTGCAATTTGGTATCTAACCTTCCAGTCCAAAAAATCAGAATTCTTATGGAACAGATTACAAGCTAGAGAACCATTTGGCATGTAATCATAAACCAGCAATCTTTCACTACCTTCGGCGCAAATTCCACGAAGTCGAACTATATTAATATGTTGAATAAGTCCAATTGTACTCACTTCCATTCGGAATTGCTTCTCCCATTGTCTAAAGCCCTCAAGTTTCTTCACAGCCATGGCATTTGAATTTGGCAAAGTCTCTTTAAAAACAGAACCAAAACTACCTGCCTCAAGTTTCTCTGAGAAATTATATGTCACCTTCTTCAAATCCTTGTAGCTAAACATCACAAAAACCCCTCAGGGAATCGATCTTTATCTCCGTCTTGCGGGTTCTGAACTTCCGGCGACTAGCATTAAGAAGGGAACTATTATTTGGTATATTGTTTTTAAAGGCGGTTTAAATCCTTGGTGATGTTTAGCTACAAGGATTTGAAGAATAAGACATAATTTCTCTGAGAAACTTAGGGTAGGTAATTTTGGTTATGTTTTTAAAGGGACTTTCCCAAATTCAAATGACATAGCTGTGAAGAAACTTGAGGGCTTTAGAGAGGGGGATAAGCAATTCCGAATGGAAGTGAGCACAATTGGACTTATTCAACATATTAATATAGTTCGCCTTCGTGGAATCTGCGCCGAAGGTAGTGAAAGATTGTTGGTTTATGATTACATGCCAAACAGTTCTCTAGCTTGCAATCTGTTCCATAAGAATTCTGATTTTTTTACTGGAAGGCTAGGTACCAAATTGCACATGGGATTGCTAGAGGACTACCCTATCTCCATGAATAATGAAGAGATTGCATCATACATTGCGACATCAAGGCGGAGAATGTGCTATTAGATGTTGAATTTTATCCCAAAGTGTCAAATTTTGGAATGTCGAAGCTCATAGGATGATATTGCAGCCGGATTCTAACAACCATGAGGGAACCTTAGGCTATCTCGCGCCAGAATGGGCTTCTGACAATCCTATAACTACAAAAGCTGATGTATAAAGTTATGGAATGATGCTTTTTTAAAATTATATCCGGAAGAAGATACACAAAACAATCTAAGGATGGAACTGTTGATTTTTTCCCTATTGTTGCTGCTTCCAAAACATTCGAAGGAGAGGTACTCTGCTTATATGGTGTAGACCATTATATATTTATATTCCAGTATTTTTCAAAAAGTACTTGTAGTGCTTACATCATCGGATGATCCAAACCGTTCCTTTGATGGGCCATAAGGTAAATAAGTTGTGCCCCAAAAATCATATCCATAGAATGATCATAACCCTCCGATCTATAGAGGTTTATGGTGTAAGAGGGTTAGGATCAACTTGGTTACGAGTCCCCCTCAATCGGGGGAAAGAGGGTAATCCCTTATCAAAAAACCCAGATTTCCTGTGTAAACCTAATATTGAACACACACAAAAATGAAAATAAACACAAACTACAAAATACCTGTGTAAATGGTTGAAGAGTACAGCAACCCTAATGTCAAAAAAAAAAAAAAAAAACGAAAAAAGCAAAATAAAAATTGGGATAGAGAGTACTGACTTTTTTCTTCTTCTTTTTTGGATTGAAGAAGACGAAGAAAGGGCGTGAGATCTAGGGCTGAAAATCACCTTCTCTACTTCGTTCTCTGAAAATGAGAGAGAGGTGATGATGGACGACAAAGGAAATATGAGGGACGAGGGATGCGATAACCCTAGCCTTCCTTTTTTTTCCTCTGAATATCACGGAAGCCTCGAAAACGAATCTCGGTATTACGAAATTTTGGTTTGGTAATTACAAACGGGCCCACTTTGTCTAGCCAATGGGAAACCCCTATTACACTCCAGCGTAATGTGGGACTCGACTGGAATTTTTGAAATTATCTGTGTATTTGAAAAGGGCTCAACTGTCATTTTACATGTGATCTGTAACCCACTGGGCAAATGGGAATGCTGTTAAACAATAGTGCGCAGATACCCCCTCTAAGCTGCTGCTAGAAACACTCGTCTCTTTCCCATAATCTACTGCTATATAGCTAGAGAAAAAAAGGAATTTTTTTTCTTTCTTTTTTTTGAAAAGGGCAACAGCATATATATATATAAAAACAGAACCGAGGTGGTCCTGAAGGAACAAAGATAATACAAAGATAGCAGTACAATAATTCAAGGAGGTAGATAGTCAAAGCACTCAAACGCGGCCCGAAAGACTCCTTTCTTGGCAAGGGTGTCTGCTTCCGCATTGGCTGATCTCCTGACATGGCGAAAAACTATTGAGGAGCCCTTAGCTCTGTCCTCTATTTCCTCTAAGAGAGGCAAAAATCGCCAAGGGGGAGAAGCGTTACCCGAAAGCCAGCGAATAACATTTAAGGAATCCCCTTCGACGATAATTTTGTCGCACTCTAGACGAGGCATCGAGAGAAGCCCGCTATGAACGGCTCGGACCTCTGCCTCGTTTGAGTCTGCCACTCCGATAGGCCCCGAGTAGGCCCAGAGGACTTCCCCTTTGTGGTTTCTATATAACCCCCCTACTCCTGCCATTCCTGGATTGCCGATAGACGATCCGTCAAAGTTAAGTTTCAGGGACCCCGGAGGAGGAGGATTTTTACTTTGGTAGCCGAATTTGGGTTGGGTTGGGTTGGGTTAAGCTTTTTCGCAAATTGGGTTGGGCCGGGTTGGGAAAAATCAACCCGAATTTGAAATTGGGTCGAGCCGGGTTGGGCTGTCGGGCAACCAGACCCGACCAGAAACCCCAAATTTGGGTTCTATCTGAAGAGTTCTGTATATGTGTTTTTCTTTTTCAACATTGAAATAGTCTCCACAGTCCACAATTGACGGTTTGGATAATCCTATGGTGCGGGCCATACCGTACTTTAATAAAGTGAGGAGTATGATCATCAAAATATAGTAGTACGGATAACATTTCCCTTTGTTAATGGCTAGTCCTTGTTTGGTTTGGATTTTCAGAACCGACTATGAGTTAGAAACTAATTATTGGTTCTCAATATCCAAAACAACCCGACTTGAGTTTAGATGGTCAACAATTGGTATCATATCAAATCGGGTCAACCCGACCCAACCCAGCCTGAATTGGAAATCGGGTTGGGTCGGATTGAACCCAGTCGGATTGGAAATTGGGTTGGGTCGGAAAATATGGGTTCCTCGGGTTGGGTCGGGTAGAGACACAAGTTGCACCCCTAACTATGACGAAAAAACTACTTTTCCTTATTCACTATATGCGGGTCAAATTACAGAAAGTTTGATATTATGAATGCAGGACACCTGTAAAAATATTGACGAATTCTGGGCACCTTAAGAGGAACAACAATTATGGAAACCTCTATATGTTGGAGGGCTAGGATCAGCCTATGGAAATTATTTTACGGGCACAGCCTATTTATGTTGTGTTCCATCACATGGACGGTTTAGATCAACCTACGATGTGGTCTGTACAGTTCTTTGTTGGCCCGTGCATCGCACAGGGTTTTTTTTTTTGCTAGTAATCTATATATACTAGTGGCATACACGTGCGATGCACGGGGCAACATAATAATGTATGTTATAGAATTTGTTTTTTTTTTAAAGAAAGAGAAGAAGATAACATTTGTAAAGAAGATTAGGATTCAGGAATTAGAGGTACCCCACTGAGAATTAGTATTTTTTAGAACGGAAAGTAGATTTTTGAAAATAGAGAAAATGTTATAATACATGAGAGAGAGAGAGAGAGTAGGGGCGGCGAAACAAAATTTCTTAAATCAATAAATAAGTGATCAAGCAATAAAGCCCTCATAATCATCATGCAACATGAAACAAATCAGAGGTCCTAATGTCCACCTCCGAGAATAATTTATCTTATCAATATTTGCTCTCTATCAAAAGTTTTGAACATTTGACAATGAAAAATAATAGTTACGTCAAAAAATAATAATTGCACTCAACCATAAACACAAAGATGTTATCAAGTTTCTAAAAAACATTATAAAATGTCATTACATGTAAAACAATGGTTTGGATTTCATGAAGAATACCCAATTCTTTGTCTATCTATGGCTTGGATTTCATTAAGAATTCGTTGTCTATCTCCTTTTGATGTTCCTCAGCTCCACCATATTATGCAACTTTGGGTTTCATGAAGAATACCCAAATTCCGAAAAAAAATAGATATAGGTCATAAGTGGAAAGCTATAGAGAACCAAAGATATGCAAGAGGAAGTAACGAAAAGCATACCCATTAGTATGTAACAGATAAGAAAAAGTTCCGTTCTTTAAGTCGTTGAATTGGAACATGACAATAGAACTAATGACTGCCGATTGTATAAGCAATGTCATTCCCATGTATACATGCTCAAATATTGAAGCAATCCATAGACCCATGTCTGCTTTTAACCTACCTTACTACCATTAAACAATATGAGACAGGGTATAAAAATGAAATTACCATTCTGAAATATATTTAGTACTTCTAATTGGCTCTTTCTAGCAGACTATTTCCTTTTCTGTAACTGAACTTTATGTGAAATCCTGTAAAAAAAAATGCACAGAAATCTGCCCATCTGTAACAGTACTTTATGTTAACCAGTTATAGTACCTAACCATACATTTTATGTGCTCATAAATGACTGTCCGGGATTTCTCAACGTATGGGTGTTTTTTCTCATAAAGGTTATGACATTCAATGAGATATGTTTTCCTCAAATCACTGTCTTATATTATTTGTATTTCTAATTTCGTGTCAATCTCACATGCAGGTTGCATGTATTTCTGCATATAAAATCAAATTGTCTCCTCATAAAAATGGTGCATCATCTAATTCAATAATCCTGTTCTGCATCTGCAGGGTGTGTACTCTGTTTGCAGTGAGCAGTCCCCCAAACCCCAACAAACATGGAATATCAACAAATACAACAAAACAAAACAAAATGTGGAAGATGAACATTAATTCAAAAACTAAGAAAGGAATTGTTAACTTACCAACTTCTCCAATAGCTTAAGCTAAAGCTTAAGCTTTTGGAGAAAGGCGTTATTTATCTTTTATACTTTAACACTCCCCAGCACGTGTGGCTCACTTGGCAAACACGTGACACATGTGGTCCCACTTTGAGCTGACCATCACATGTGGAGTTTTGCTATCCGGGAGGTTTGAACTCATACCTTTGCTCTGATACCATGTTAACTTACCAACTTCTCCAATAGCTTAAGCTTTTGGAGAAAGGCGTTATTTATCTTTTATACTTTAACAGGAAATTAGAAACAATTCGAATAAATTGGAACTATAGAGAAATTCCAAATGAAATCCAAACACAACATAAAAAAATAGTGTATTACAATTAAAAATTCATCCAACAAAAAAAATGAAATATAGTCGAAAAACAGCAAGAACATTAATTCAGCGGAAAAAAATATCAGACAAATCTAAACCAATGATGGAGACTAAACAAAAGCATGAAATTGGATTGAAAACAAATTTCAATTGAAAAATGCTAGTAGTAGGAAGGTTGAGAAGCATAAGCACCTGAAGAAAAGGACAGTACCACTTGAAAATAGATATCCCAGCACCTCCTCTAATGTTATTCTCTGGCTTATGGGTGCAGCCTCTCCCCTGTGGCGTTTTTTATCTCTCTTTGAGGAACTAGATGATTTATTTCTTCTCTCATCTATATCCTTTAGACATGTGAGGAGATCAGCTAATTCAGAGGCTGACTCCCTAGCTAAGAGTGGTGTATTTAGGCCTAGTTTGGAGCGGTTTGATTATCTCCCTCATTGATTTTGTATTTTCTTTTTATCATTTTCTGTACCTTGCTGTGAACCAACTCGGTTCTTAATATATTCTTTTTCTACCGTTTAAAAAAAATAAATAGATATCCCAGTGCTAATTAACAGGAAGAGAGCATTTAACAGAGGGAGAATAGAAGAAGATGGAGCAAGTAGCATTTTTATCTTTTTTTTCAATGAGGTATATCCTTTTAAAGAATTCTACAAATTTGTCTTTTGGAGATTATAGTTTCAATAAAAGATTTCTATTCAGAAAAGAAAGGTGGCGCACCCTCGTAGTCCATGATTCCGTTTTACTATTATATTATATGATATGATGATATGATTTCCATAATGTGCAGGCCCTCTATAGTATGATCATATTATGGAAAGTATTTTCGAGGCACAACCAATTTACAAACTTATTTAAGTTGTAAGAACGTTTTTATAGGATGATCCTAGAACTTCGATCTATAGAGATTTTCATAATGTGCAGTCCCTCTATAGATTGGAGAATTATGATCATATTATGCAAATAATTTTCAAGGTGCAACCTATTTACGTTGTGGCCCAACAAATGGACAATTTGGGACAATTTGAATCATCCTATGGAGTGGGTACGTACATTACTTAAAAAAAAAAAGGCAAACGCCATACAAAAACTCCCAATTTTATATACTCTTTCCGAGATTTTATATGGTGTAAGCCCGTATATGGTCTAGTATTTTTTAAATGTATTGTACGTCCTGCTTTATGAGATGATCCAAACCGTTCATTTGTTAGGCTACAAGTTTAATAGGCTCTGCCCCAAAAATCATTTCCATGGGATGATCCTAACCCTCCGATCTATTAGAGGGACTGCACATTATAAAAAGCGCTATAGATTGGAGGGTTAGGATCATCCCATAGAAATGGTTTTTGAGGCACAACCTATTTACATTCTAGCCCTGCAAATGAACGTTTTGGATCTGGGGAAAATGAGAATGCCTCAAGAGGATGCTTCATCAAACCCCAATAAAAACATGGGGATTTTCAACCTCTACCACCTCTGCACAGAGGGGCCGAGGCACATATAGCATGAGGTGGGCCATGGCCCCTCAATGACCAATGCAAGCCGGTGTAAATTAGTCTAGCCCCCACAAGTGTAAATTCCTGGCTCCGCCTCTGTCCGCACCGGTCTGTTTCTTCAGCAACCCCAGATGCCTCATCTCCCCATAAAGTGGGCCGCACAGTATTTAAAAATAAATAAAAATACTTGAGGGCTATGATCATCCTATGGAAATGATTTTTGAGACAAAAACTATTTACATTGCAGCCCAATAAATGAACGGTTTGGATCATCCCATAAAGTTGGCCATACAGTATTTTTTTTTAAAAATACCGGAGACTTAGGATCATCCTAAAGGAAATTATTTTTTGGGCACAAACTACGTACTTAACATTCTAGCCCAACAAATGAACAGGTTGGATCATGGCAGAAGTGCACCGCACTGTATTTTTTAAAAATACTGCTGGCTTACACCATATAAAACTATCCTTTTCATGTTATGACTTATGAGAATGCACCGTATGTACAAAAAAATCACCTTTTTCGTGAGTTTACTAAATTAAACTAGAATGACAAATCTTTGCTAATAAAAGAATTCATAATTTAGCAAAGATCGGTTGTTCTGTTTTTCCTTCAGACCACAAATTTTAGATCATAAAAGTCTCAAAATTTTCAGAAGTTGTATGGAGATGGAGACCTCACATTCTCGCCTCGTGAGACTTCACGAGGAGGAATTCGAGGTGCAAAAACCGTCCAAGGAAGGATGGAGGTCTGCCATCTACATCATCGGTAAGCTAAGACCCTCCCCCATTCTTCTAATTAAGCTCTGTTTGGATGGCAGGAAAAGCATACGATGGAAAGAAAATTCTTAGAAAAGTTTTTCTTTCAACAATTTAGAGGGGAATGATATGATTACGGTTGAGTTAGATGCATGTTAGCAGAACTTGAAGGCCCTTCTAAGTAAAAATTGAATAGGGTTGGTTCAAGTTTTTTTTTTGTTTTTTGTTTTGTGTGCGCCTAAAAAAAATTAGGAATTTTTTGAAGTTTTTTTCTTTCGAAAAAATTCCTACAATCGAAACGGGAGAGTTTTTTTTACGGTGGACAGTCGAGCATGTACATGAAGCCCCAAAAATACATTGGGCCCACATTGTTTGAGTGATCCAAACCATTGATTTTGTTGGGCCCTGAAATAGATAGGAGTGCTCAGAAATACGATTAAAAAAAAGTGCCCAGAAAATCTTCTCCATAGGATGATCTTAACCCTCCGATCGGTACGGTATTTTTTATATGGTGCCTTCCATTTTAAACCTCCACAAATCAGAGGGTTATGATCATCTGATGGAGAATATTTTCTAGGCACACCCTATCTACTTCAAGGTCCAACAGATGAATGATTTGGATCGCCTAAAAAATGTGAGACCAATTGTATTTTTGGGATGCACATGCATGCACGGCCATACATCATATATTTCGAGCCTAGAAAGAGGAATCACATGGAAATACCATGGAATGAGGTTTGATCCTATCCATGGAAATTCACAGAGATTCCGTAAATATCTCCTTCCAAAAATCAAAAGTTCAAAACAACTGGGACTTCTTCGAATATCGGATGTGGTTACTAATTCATGATCTGAATGGTTTAACAAGATTCTAATGTTTAAATTATCCTCTATTTTTTTTCAGCGGTGGAGATCGCAGAGAGATTCGCCTATTGGGGGATTGCCGGAAATCTCATAATATACCTCATAACTGTCCTCCACGAGCCAACTGTTGATGCAGCAAAGAGTGTCAATGTCTGGTCAGGTGTAGCCCATCTGTCTCCATTGGTCGGAGCCTTTATTGCAGACTCCTACTTGGGTCGCTATCGAACCATTCTCTATTCATCCTTCATTTATCTTGCGGTTAGTTTCTTCATAACAATTAGGCCCTATTTGCTAGGATTTTTCAAAATCCATAAAGCAATATTCCTGAAAAGTTGCGATCTTTAGTGAACAATCATGATTCTATAACTAAGTATTGCAATCTTTGGTGAATAGTCATGATTTTATACCAACGATCACATTGTTTCGAACTAGTTTTCATCAAGACATAAAGACATGCTTATTCGAATGAACAGACACATATGTTCTGAAATGGTGCATTGATTCAAATGAACATACATATTTGTTATGAAATAATGCATTGATTCTAATAGACATGTCTATTCATTGACGAACTTTCGGAAAAGACGTGTCTGTAGAAAGTGAACAGACACATATGTTCTATAAATATGCATTGATTCGAATAAAAAGAAAATAGACATGTTTATTCATTGATGACATTTAGAAAATACATGTCTATAGAAAGTGACTATTGGTTGGTTATAAATATGTGGGTTAGGATTCAATTCAAAGAACTTCTTTAGATTCGTTCTCTCTTCTCTATTACTTCTGTAGTTTTGCTTCAATTACAAAACCGCAATGTTCTAACTGAAACAGATTAATTTCTGGGCCAAAATTCTCTTGGGAGACAGATTTGCTGATTACCTTTTGCCGATTTATAAGGGGCAAATTCTGTCTTAAGGAGAGAACGAATTACGTTCGATTTAGGCATTAATTTTCTTCATTCAATTATTCAACAATCTTAAGACAAAATTTGACAATGGAGGAGATGAATGCAAAGTCGTCAATCCAAAATCAGATTGGCAAACTAGATAAGTTTGATGGAACCTTTTTCAAGTGTTGGAAAGGAAAATTGTTTTTTTCTTTACCGGTATGAAGTTAGCGTATGTACTGACAGCAAATAAACCCTAAGAGAAGGCATAAGAGATATCTAATGAAATTGCAAAAGGCTCAAATGGTGTGAAGATGATTTCATGTGCAAAGGGCACATTTCTCTTCTCTATTACTTCTGTAGTTTTGCTTCAATTACAAAACCGCAATGTTCTAACTGAAACAGATTAATTTCTGGGCCAAAATTCTCTTGGGAGGCAGATTTGCTGATTACCTTTTGCAGATTTATAAGGGGCAAATTCTGTCTTAAGGAGAGAACGAATTACGTTCGATTTAGGCATTAATTGTCTTCATTCAATTATTCAACAATCTTAAGACAGAATTTGACAATGGAGGAGATGAATGCAAAGTCGTCAATCCAAAATCAGATTGGCAAACTAGATAAGTTTGATGGAACCTTTTTCAAGTGTTGGAAAGGAAAATTGTTTTTTTCCTTACCGGTATGAAGTTAGCGTATGTACTGACAGAAAATAAATCCTAAGAGAAGGCAGAAGAGATATCTAATGAAATTGCAAAAGGCTCAAATGGTGTGAAGATGATTTCATGTGCAAAGGGCACATTTTGAATGCACTGTTAAACATTCTCTATGATATATATGCTGCAAAGTTCGTTGATGGAACGACAAGGCAACTTTGGGAGGATCTAGACAATAAATACAAGTCTGAAGATGCTGGCCACAAAAAGTTCCGAGTAAGTCAATTATTTGACTATAAAATGGTAAATAATAAGTCTGTTATGGCCCAAGTTCATGAACTACTGTTTATTATGAATCGATTAATATCTTAGGGCCATAACTTAGATGAAACTTTTCAAGTATCCACTATTATTTCTAAGTTACCTATGAATTTGAAAGATTGCCGTAAGGAATTGAAACAAAAGACAGATGCAATGACTATGCAAGGGCTTATAGAATATCTTCAAATTGAAGAAAATTCTCGCAATTTCGATAATCTGGAATTGGAAGGAAATTCACAAAAGGCTCTTGTTATAAAAAATGCATCTCAACCTAAAGGTCATAAGAGGAAAATAAATGGTTCAAAAAATTCTTCATCCAAGAAATCCAAGAGTGATAAACCTTGCTAGAAATGTGGGAAAACTGGACATTTCAAGAAACAATGTCGAGTTTATCTCAAGGAAAATGAAGCAAAGAATCAAGCAAACTTGGTACAAAATGAAGACATTGTTGCGGTCAATTTGGAAGTGAATATGATCAATGATGATGTGGACTGGTGGGTAGATTCTGGAGCAACTAAACATGTTGCAAGGAACAAGAATTTGTTTGAGACTTATGAACCATGACTATTACTACTACTCCTATAGTTGCTTTTGCCATTTTTTAGTTTTTTCTTTTGGGGAGAGGGGGGGGGGGGAGTGTAAGCTAAGGTTTGGCGGGGACCCCTACTGGTTTATTAGATAGAGAGAAGGATGTTGCATTTATGGGAACAAGCCTCCATCCCTAACTCAGAGCGTACATGAGAGAGGAAGATCCAACAACTCGGGAGACAAAAACAGAACACTAAACCTAAAAGTTCAAATTGCTCAATACTCTTGAGTCACATAATCGGCTAGATCTTGTGTTCAAACTGCTATATGTTGTTTTTATTACCATCTTTTTACATTCATTAATTAAATTTCATGTAATTAGCTATAAATTAATTGATTAGGATTGATTGCAGGGACTCTTAACAGTTACTCTAACTACGGAGAGTAGTAAACTCTTATTTTTTATTTCTCTTTATCTGGTGGCCATCGGACAAGGCGGACACAAGCCATGTGCACAAGCATTCGGAGCAGATCAATTTGATGAAGAAAATGTGAAAGAGGTGGAAGCTAAGAAATCATTCTTCAATTGGTGGTACTTAGGGACATGCATTGGCGGGTCTTCGGGACTTTTGATCGTGACTTACACTCAGCACAATATAGGATGGATGGTCGGATTTGCACTTCCCACAATTGCCATGTCCTTTGCACTTGTAACCTTTCTCTCAAAAAGGAAATCATACGTAAAGCAAGCTTCGGGAGGGAGCCCATTCACTCGTATTGCACAAGTCCTTGTTGCAGCCGCTCGCAAATGGCGCCTTTCTTGCACAACGCCTGTTGAAGATGAAGAACGGGTCCCCCTCTCTCGCACTAATCAATTCAAGTAAGCAAAACTTTGCACTTCTTGAACTACATACTCTAAGGGTGTGTTTGGCGTACCGTTTGAAATAGCGTTTAAAACGCCGTTTTGCAAAACGGTGTTTTGGTTCAAAACGGCATTTTGCCAAATGGCGTTTTCATGTTTGGTTCGCCAGATCAAAACGGCATTTTAAACGGCAAACGGAGGTATTGTGTGTTTGGTTGCAAATGTCCAAAAACGGAGTTTTAGTGGTAAAATGACCAAAAAGGGCATTGTTTGGTTGGCCTCAATGTAACTCAACTACTCTCTCATTAGGCCCAATATTAAAAGGTCATTAGGATCTCATTCAAACACTATTAAAATTAAACATCACTGCCAAAAAAAAAAAATGGCTATACCTTTGGGGTTCTTCTCCTTCTTCTTCTTAACAGGCCGGATTTGACGGATGAGTGAAGGCGCTGAGGCAGTGAGGCAGACGAGTGGGTTTGCAACTTTGCAAAGTAGATGAAGAAAGTACGAAACTAAGGTTTCTTTTAATTCTTTTGTCTTTAAAAAATCAAAATTAAGAGATCATATAATGATATCAGCAACCCCATTATTTTGAATTAAATATTAACAATTTAACAAATTTGTGTCCTCAAGAATGATATTAATACCCCCACTTTTTTGGTATTTGACGTAACGCATAAAGTCGCACGCATATATGTAAAAATGGGTTTTGGTGAGGGCAAACACGTAAAATCCCACAGCCCAAAAACTCTGTTCAAAACGCCGTTTTGCAAACGGACCTCCCCCCCTCCGTTTGCAAAACGCCATTTTGAGGGTTCAAAACGGTGTTTCAAACGGCGTTTCAAACGGTGGCTGCGCACCCAAACACTCCCAAACGGCCATTTGGCCGCAAAACGGTGTTTCAAACGCCAAACGGTGTTTTAAACAGTACGCCAAACACGCACTAAACCTGAGTCCTAAATTAGGTTTTAAGACCGTGAAGTTGAGTCTTTGTCCTAGTGGTTATGCCCTCAAGCATGAACCATTGAGGACTTCTTGAACTACGTACTCTGAACCTGAGTCCTAAATTAGGTTTTAAGACCGTGAAGTTTAGTCTTTGTCCTAGCGGTTATGCCCTCAAGCATGAACCATTGACGGGGTATTTGGGTATGGGAAAAGAAAATTATGGAAAATAATGTTCTGTTAAAAACCATTTTATGGAAAAAAAAATTATAAGGTCTACCAGGTTCTCAATTTTCCTTAAAAATAAGGAAATTTTTTAATTTTAAGCCATGTCTGGCAGCTAGGATTTTTTTTTTTTCATGATAAATAAGTGTCTCCGACTGGTGGAGAGGAGTAGGGCGGGGGGGGGGGGGGGGGGGGGGGGGGGTGAAGGAGAGATTTGGGAGGGCACGGCTGAGATGAGCGTTAGAAGTGGCAAAAAATAAGGGTGACTCTAATTTCCTAATTTGCCCTACGCCTGTCTCACCACTTGGAGACTAGTTTATCATGAAAAAAAAAAATCATAGGGCGCGTTTGGCTACCATGAAATTTTTTTGCTGGAAAATTAGTTTACCCAATGGTGAGTCTATCGGTGGGAGAGGGCTAGACATGTGAGGGACTGAATGAAGAGAAGGTAAGAGAACCCTGAAAAACAACAAAACAAAATCCTCCACCCAAAACATGATTGATTTTTTTCTTGTTTTTAGTCACTTCACACCCTCTAATCACTCGTTCTCTCTCAAGTCTCTCGTTCTCCCACCCTCCCTACGACCCTACCCCTCTCTCACCACTTGAAAAGCTTATCTATCATTCAAAAAGAGAGCAAGCTTAGCTGCGCTCGAGCACAGAAACAAGGTGGGGCCACATTTTGGGTGAGATCCAAAGCATTCATTTGATGGGCCCTTTCATGGGTAGGGTGTCCACAAAAAATCAACTCCATTGGATCACCTTAGGGTGTCCATTTGTGGGGCCAAAAAATGGACAGATTCCACAAATCTGTCCATTTTTTGGCCCCATAAATGGACACCCATTGGTGATCCAATGGAGCTGATTTTTGGTAGGCTCCCCATCCATGATGGGGCCTTCCAAATGAATGGCTAGGATCACCCCCCCAATGGCCCCACCCCATGTTTCTATGCTCGAGCGCTGCAACCCTGTTCTCAAAAAAAAATCATGGTTGCCAAACATGGTCTGAATTAGGTTTAAAGACTATGTAGTTGAGTCTTGCAGTCCCTAATGGTTATGCCTTAAAGCATGTGCTGCTAAGGGGTGTTCAAAGAAAATTATGGAAAATAATATTTTTCATGAAAAAATATTCAGTGCAAAATAAGATTCCTTGATCTAGTAGTTCCGCAATTTTCATTGAAAAATAAGGAAAATTTCAATTTTTGAAAAAAAAAACATAGAAAAAGAGTTTAAACAAACACTTGAAAATTCATTTTCCATGTAAAAAATTCTAAAAAATAATAATTCCTCTTCATCCAAACAGCCCACTAGGGGAATGTTCTAGTGTTTGATGCCACACAACGAGTCTTCGCCGTTGATGAAAATCACTTACGTCCCCAAGGGGAGGCCTCGATTTTTGTAAGACATGGTAGGACCGAATTGGATTCAACTATAACTGCCGTCCGATCTCATTAATCACACGATAAGTCTGTCATTTCTGATTTCTGGCCTTTCTTTAGTTCTTTCTGCTGGTAGGATATGGTCGCCTTTTTAGAAATCACAGGATGAGGGAGAGATTTCTAAAACCTTGATTTCTTAGTTAAACCCTTTATCTCCAACCTACTCACCCCACATCTGCAACCTACTTCCATTATAAAATCCTGACTAACTTGAGAAATATTGCAGGTTTTTGGACAAAGCTGCCATCAAAGACGAGGTGGATGAACAAAGGGAAAATAAATGGAGGCTTTGCTCAACAGCTCAAGTAGAAGAAGTGAAATTACTCATCCGTCTAATCCCCATATGGCTAACCACCATAATGTATGCAGTGGCCGATGGTCAAATTGCCACATTCTTCACTAAGCAAATCAGCACTGTAAACACAAATCTTACCCCCACAATCAAAATCCCACCCGCATCCATTCAAGTCATAGTTCCCTTCATATCAATTCTCATCATCCCATTTTACGACCGGATTTTCGTCCCGGCGGCTCGAAAACTCACCGGAATCCCCACCGGTATAACAACGCTCCAACGTATCGGAGTTGGGATTTTTCTATCTGTAGTATCCATGGTCTTGGCTGCTCTAGTAGAGACAAAAAGACTTAAAATTGCGTCACAACTCGGGCCCGAAGATGCACCTATGATTCCCATGAGCATGTGGTGGTTGGTTCCTCAATTCGCGATTTTTGGAGTGGCTGATATGCTTTCGTTGGCGGGTTTGCAAGAATTGTTCTATGATCAGATGCCCGATGGAATGAGGAGCATGGGATCTGCAGCCTTTCTCAGTATCCTCAGCATGGGGAATTTCGCGAACAATTTTATCATATTTTTTATAGAGATGTTTAGGCCAGAATGGTTAGCTGGTGATCTTAATCACTCACGTTTGGACAACTACTATTGGGTTCTTGCTGGGTTGGGCGCTCTGTGGCTTGTGTTTTATTTGATTGTATCAAAACGTTTTATTTACAGGAAAATTCATGGTTGAGGGTTTGGTTTGTAACTACAAAACTTCTGTTGGTGCCCCTCATTAGATCATTGTATTTTTTGTTGATCCACAGTGCAAAGGTGAAAAAAGGACCCATTTCAAAAATTTATACTCTTAAATGACAGTTGATATGGTGAAAAAATGCCATGCTATGAGAGCTCATTCCAATTCCAAGGCCAATACAATGAGATAGTTTATGGGCCTCTTCGGATTCCACTAAAATTGGTCATTATTTGCAAATAAGATTTGTATTAATTTAGGGCATGATTGGATTGCAGTAATTATCTAGAATGAGTTTGGAAAAGAAAGGCTTTTTCATAATTTCTTCCTTTTCATTTCGCAAATGAAGTCAACTTAAAATTGTGGAAATTGACATTAACATCCACAACAGGCATTTCCTGATAGGATTTTAACAATTTTTTGCCTTGTGGCCATTTTATTGCAAGAAACCTAACTAATAAACCCAAGTCGCTTTTTTGTTGTACTCTAATATCCATCATTGATGGAATGAATGAAAATCCTAGCCGGTTTGATCCTGTATTCCTATTGTAGGATGAGATGGGCGTTATGAATGTAGAGACAGAGACCATAAAACACATCACGATGGTGGTGTGAACATGGAACCTGTGAAAGGAATTTTAGCTCTAAAGGGATCGAATCCTAGCCAGTTTGATCCTATATTCCTACTCGCTCTTTTGGTATCGCCTTACGACAAGTGAAAATATATCTCCGTTGTCGCCTACAATCACCTCAATACCATCATATTCCAAGGCTTCGTCTCTCTCTTCACCATCCAACGCAAGCTCTGGCTCAACTAAATTCACTGAACCTCTTTGGGGACACTGATCAGACCTATGCCTTTGCTGCTGGCACGTAATAACACTTATCTTGTACAGGTTGGGCATATGGATTCTTTGACGGAGTCCCTCATGTTAGCTTTGTTTGACTACTACTAGCCATCGCATCTCAGGTCCCTTTAACATGTGGTTTAGACTAAGCGGTCACGGTTTGCTTCTCTTTATCTGAAGTAGCACGTAATAAATCAAAAGAAGTTTGAGGGGATACCTCTGTTCTCCCAAGAGGGCTCTCTAGTTGCATCTCAACCCCAATAGTAAGAATTATAGCATCCATCAAGGTAAAAACAGACTGTAATGAAACTGGATCACGAATCGTCATTCGCAAACCTCGAATGAATCTTGAAATTTGTTGTTGTTAGGATTCCATTAAATCGTTACGCGATGAGAGTCTATGAAATTCTTCCGTATAGGTCTGCACCGAACGATTCCCCTGCTTGCACTTCTGATGATGCTGAAACAATATTGCATAGTATGGTGGTAACCTCTCTCTCAACAATTTCTTCATCTTCATTCACGTTCGTACAAGTGTCTTTCTTTGCCGTGTTCAGGAAAGCTGTAATTGTTCCTCTGGAATCTCCATATAATCAAAGAACCGCTCGACCTCTGCTAGCCAATTCAAGAAATCTTTAATATGAAGATGACCACTGAAAGTGGAAAGGTCGATCTTCATATGGAAATTCCTTGTATCATGATCACTACCGTCGCAATAACCTCAACTATCATTTGGTCTCGCAAACACCTCTTCGGCATATCCATCATCTTTATTGGAATCCTCCTTGTAGGCCGGAGGCCTACTCGGATTAGAAATGTGTCGAGGAAAGTGCCCTAGAATAGATTGCCCGCAAGCCCCTTCGTCGGTACAAAGTCTAACAATGACGCGATCCCGATTGGGCTCCACTGTAAGCCTCCCAATTGCCGACTCAAAACGTTGAAGCACCCGTTGGTTTTCATGTTGGAAATTGACAAATTCAACCCTCAAAGGGACTTCTCCACTATCAACATTGTCGAAGTTGTACTCTTCGTCTCGGGCTGCCATTAGCACAAGAAAATCCTCGCCTTGATACCAGCTAATGCAGAAGATCAAATGGGAAATCCACTAGGGAAGAAGAAGAAGCATAGAGTCTACTAGTCAAGGAGGAGAGCGATTTGATAGGGGGGGGGGTTGGAGGGGAGAGGCTCTTCAATCACATTAATGGCCAGAAACTGCCTCTCACGTTACTTTTTACTTTAGTTTGTTGTTTGCCTTTACTTTTTGGATATAAGTTAATAGGAAATATTAAATAAGTATTATATTTGTAAGGATGGAAAGAAAAAACAAAAAAGTCAACAAAAGGTCAAAAACTACAAAAAAAAAAACATGTATACTGACAAACTGTGTATATCTTTGGCGGGTTCACAGGTCGGGTCGGGTTTCCTGGTCCCCAACCCGAAATTTAAGTCGGGTTCCAAATCCCAACCCGGACCTGGACCCGAACCCAACCCGAAATTGGTCAACCCAACCCGCCCAAAAATCGGGTTCAACCCGACCCAAGTTGCACCCCTAGTTCTAACGTGATACATCACTTGCCAATGGGCCCAATCGGTCCACCGGATCGTTTAGATCTGATTCTAAATGGGTGGGACATAAACCAGTGACGTGGGTTCATAATGCCAAGCAACCAGTTACTCCAAAACCTCAAAATCTCAAGCTTTTGGCGAAGGCGTTATTCATTCTTTTATACTTTTAACACTCCCCCTCACGTGTGGCCCCTCTTTCTAGGGTTGGCCTACACATGGCATATGTGGTCCCTATTTGGGGTTTGGCCATTGCATGTGGATTTTTGTTATTAAGGAGGTTTGAACTCAAGACTTTTTGCTCTGATATCATATCAAACAACTAGTAGATTCTTTTATACTTTAACACATAAAACAAAGTTTGGATTCAAATTTATCATGAGTCATGACACAAACATAAGTAGATTCAATTGAAATCCATTGACCGCCTTATCCTTTACAAAGGGTCCACTAGTATATAGCTCATTAGGGGTTTGCTAGCGACCATAAGGCTTTTCGCGGCTGGGCTGTTGCATGTGAGACTAGCCACCTCAGATGAATTAAATGAATAAGACAAAATCTGAGTCTGTGGGGGCTGCTCTCACAAGCAACAGCTCAGGCACAAAATACCTTCTGCGATGGTCCCTAGCAAATCAAAACTCATTATTATATACGTGTCCATACTCCACTTGACCATTAATTATTATGCACTTGAGGTCCATTATTTTATGGCCCTTATACCCTTCATATATGGGCATCACTAGTATATTAACTCATCACTACCCCCATTAGTTTTTTGTCACCATGCTCTTTTTCCTTTTCTAAGCACTACGAGTAGATTAGTGATCATAATGCATGTCCTGTCCACTAACTTTTTGTTACAATCAATAGCAAAAGAAAGACATGGTTATTGCTGTCGACTAATTTGGTAGAGAAACAAAGAATGTCTGCAAAATTTTGTCTTTTACTGGCAAATTTTCACTTTTACAATAAACAGTAAGAGACAAAATTTTGCCTCATCTATAGAGAGCAATTTCAGACAATGGTCTAACTTCCCATACATAAGAAAAAGGAATGTAAAAATTAAGGGTCTAGTAATTTCACTAAACTTGGATAAATTACAAAGAGAATCAATGGTGCTTATATAGAGCACTTACATGATGAACATATAAAGAAGAATATAGTAAACATGGAAAGAGATTAAGTGAGAAGGGAAAGAGATAATTTAAATCTAATCTAGTTACCTAATAAGCTTACCTACCTCAATTTACCACCAAATCAAATCAAATCTTAAATCCTAATTTATTAAGCTTGCTCCATCTAATCAACTTTCCTAATCTTCCACCAAGATGATCCAACGATGGGATCTTCATACTTTAACATGCCCCCTCAAACGTATGTGGATTGAAAAATCAACATACGTTTGATTACAATGAAATTCCCCAATAAGAAAATAAAATGTTCTCCCCATATGAAAATATAATCTTTTGATTGAAGCGCACTGCTGAAGTTTGATGATGAATATGTCCTGATGTTGTTGCCGAATGTATATTGTCGAAGAATACGCCACTTGTTGATTTGCCGTGAAGAGATGGATGAGAACAAATCATAGCCTCAATGGGCTAGACAATACTCAAGCCTCGATGGACGAGTAAGAATGAGTCATTATGGAGCAAAGCCGGAATGTGCAAGAAATGGATCACTATGGACCAAAGCCGGAATGGGCAAGAAATGGGTCACTATGGACCAATGCCATAATGGGCAAGTCATTAGGTCGATTTAGAATATCGAACCTTCTGGAAATAGGTCACATTGGACCAAAGCCTCGAAGAGCAAAATGATGCCTTGATAGGTGATAATGAGCCTCAATGGGCTAGATACATGGGTCGGCAAGTTCCAATCCTCATGGAATTTGGAAACAACTCTCTCAAGCACGCACTTCAAAACAAATGAAGCACCTCAATTGGAAAGAGAGAATATTCCGGGCACGCACCTCAAATAAAGTACCTCAACCGAAATATACATATAAAAAAAAGAAAAGAAAGTGAAGGAGAGAAAAAGAATTGGTGAGAAGCGGCAATTAGATGGTTTAGAACAATAACGACAATTACATGAGAAAGGCGTAATAATGGGCCAACTATAAAATTTTAGATGGGGATTGGAGATATGAAATATGGAATGGAGGGGCTGCCTTTTATCAAAGCTAGTGCAAAAGTTTTGCTAATGAGGAAAGTCTAAAAATTAGAAGAAAATGTTGCTGCCATTATCAATTTTGAGGTGAGGGCACCATGGTTCACCGAATATAAAACGGAAAAAAAAAGAACGTGAGAAGGACATGGACGAACTCATTCTCTACCCTTGTGATCTTGTAATGGCACTTCTGCAAACACACTGAAACAACACAATGGTGCTGTTGGATGGTTAGGACAAATAAAACTAAGAGAAAAATAAAAAAAGACAGTAAAACAAAGTTGGGAAAGATGGTGGCCGGGCGGACGGCTAGATCGGCCGTCCGTCGGAAAGCAAAGATTGTAGGGTTGTCGTCAAGGCCGCACCCGGGTAGGATCGACCCGCTCTGATACCATGTAAAATTTTCTAGTAATTTCACTAAACTTGGATAAATTACAAAGAGAATCAATGGTGCTTATATAGAGCACTTACATGATGAACATATAAAGAATAATATAGTAAACATGGAAAGAGATTAAGTGAGATGGGAAAGAGATAATTTAAATCTAATCTAGTTACCTAATAAGCTTACCTACCTCAATTTACCACCTAATCAAATCAAATCTTAAATCCTAATTTATTAAGCTTGCTCCATCCAATCAACTTTTCTAATCTTCCACCAAGATACTCTAACGATGGGATCTTCATACTTTAACATTTTATCTATTCTTGATGGAACCATAACGAGGCATGATGGATAAGGTCGAAGAATCATATGATGTTTTCAACGACACTTATCTGACCATATAAACAAGAGTGAGGCACAATAAATATTTTTAGGAAGGCGCAAAAAAATGACTTGTAAAGATGGCTTTTCTTTTAGCATTTTTCGAAACAAGCATATGTTCAATATATAAATTAGTTTCTATAAGATCTTAGAGCATTATTGCTAATTTTATCTATTCTTGAGCATTATTGCTAAAGAAAGCTTTCTTACTGGCTTTCTTTGTGATGTATGCGATCACAAAGAATGAATTTGATTGAAGACTTCAAAGGAGAAAGAAAGCCAGTAAGAAAGTTTGGGAAGCATATTCAATATTTTTTAAAACTGGAAAGTGCCTAGGATCCGTGTGGAACCTTGAAATTTTATTCATATACCAAAAAAAAAGATCAACGGAGTATTTATTTTTGATGGGAAATGATATTCCCACGCCCTTGATTCAATAATGGCATTGTACCCTAACAATTTTTCTAATTAGCTTTTATAGTTTGTCACAACTCCAAATTTACTCTCAATAAGCAACTATAAAAGGTGTAGTAAAGCAGAGAAGAGAGGGCCATTGAAAAAAGGGCAAAATTCTCTCAATAACCAAATTTTGAAGGGAAATGATTTCAGCGTCACAGTGTTCTGATAAACATGCGCTCCACTTGTTTGTCGGGTAGCATTTAAAGGGCTTTAAGAGCTTTTTGAGAACCGTAATATCCTTTAAATACAACACGACAAACAAGTGGAGCGCATGTTTATCAAAACATTGTGGTGCTGAAATCATTTCCCTTGAAGTAAAGAATAGAGTGTCAACATTGAAACAAGGGAGTGGAAATATCATTTCACTTTAATTTTAGGGAAATGATATAATCAACACATTTCTTCCCTGGGCCATCCCTTCATAAATACTAGATTTTATATGATGCTGGTGGTATAAACCTGTATTTTTCAAAAGGTACAATACGACCCAGTCCATAGGATGATCCAAATTGTCCATTTGTTGGGCCACAACATAAATAGGCCGTGCCCCAAAAATGATTTCCATAGAATGATCCAAACCCTTTGATCTATGGAAGTTTCCATAATGTATCGCTCTACAGATCGAAGGGTTTGGATCATCCTGTGAAAACGATTTTTAGGGTGCAATCTATTTATGTCTTGGCCCAACAAATGGACGGTTTGGATAATCGTATGGACCGTGCAGTACCATACATTTTGAAAAAGTATGGGTTTAGACTTTATACGGCACACACACCGATAAAATCTCACAAGCCCGTGTTTTTCAAAAAGTAGGGTACTACAATCCAATCCGTCATCCTAACCTTCCGATCTATTTAAGCTTCTATAATGTGCATTATGATGGAGGGTCCGATTTGAAACGGATCTTGACCGAGATACAACAAGTAGGATCCGAAGAACACTCCGAATCCATTCGGATCTAGATATCTGAATTACTTGAACACTCCTAAAAAAACAGTGGTGATACTTGACAAGTACAGTACGTAAAAGGGGTGGCTGGGGAAGAAAAGGAGGTGAATATATCACTTATATTCCTAATGCTCTGTATGGTTGCCAGGTTTTTTTTGGTCCCAGGAGTTATGTGGGAGAAAAAAATACCCTGGGAGATAGGTGGGAAAAAAAAGACCTGGAAGTATCTTGGTAAAATAAAAATCCCATGTTTGGTTATGTGGGAGAAAAAAAAACCCTGGGAGATATGGTGGGAAAAAAAAAAAACTTTGTTTCGTTGCTTGAATTGTTGGGTAGAAAAAAATTCTTCTCAAGCTTATTTTTGGTTCCTGAGTTTATTTTTGTTCCTGGGGTTATCTTGGGATGGGATGAAAAGGCAATCATTACAAAAGTGGGATTAAAAAATTCACCCCACAAGTAATCATTACAAGAGTGGGATTAAAATAAACCTAGTGCTAAAAGGCAACCAAACATGGGACGGGACCAAAATTTAATTTACTCTCCCATAAAACTCCCAGGAACAAAAAAAACCCGGCAACCAAACAGAGCATAAGTGATTATAAAACATGGGGACCGCCCATAGAAAAGGAGATGAACATATCACTATTATGAAACTTATTCATAAGCGATTATAAAACTTGGGGACCCACTGCCCATTAGTAGTCATCTCGACTACAAAAACCCCTTTTCCCCCTCTCTCACTGCAAGATTTTTTTTTCTTGTTTCATCTTCCTTTCTAGATATCGAAGATGATTGGTATGCAAGATTCAAAGACTCTGCTCTCTCTACTGAACTCAGATCAACGATCCTTCGAAGAAATCTGGAATGATTTCATCACTAAATTCCAGCGCGAAATCCACTTCAAAGCATGTTGCTCCCTCGCCGTTCTCCTCGAGGCAAGCAATAATTTCATTATCTCTTTCTCTCTTTCTTAAATCCTTCGATTCTTTTATCTGTTAGGGTTTCTGAAATTTCATACAGATTCTGGTGCCCATTTTAGTTAGGGTTTTAGAGATTTAGGGTTTCTTGATTCGTTTGTTCTAGGGCTTTTGTTTCATGCTACATGTTAACTGTTTGTGATGATAGCAATTTTTGTTTTTAGCATCCTGAAGCTCATTTTATTGGAAGAATTACAAGCAAGAAATTCTAACATCCACCCAGGATTTTGAGGAAATCCAAGATTCTACAATCCACGTATCCAAACGGCCCCTTAGGGTTTCTGAAATGTCATGTACATTCTTTTGTCTTTAATTAGGGTTTAAGAGATTTATGGTTTGGATTCTTGGCCCTGAGAGCAAGTGAGTTTTTTTTTTTTTTTTTTCGTTTGTTCTAGGGTTTTTGTTTCTATTCATCTTACATGTGAACTGTTTGTTCTGTTCACAATTTTTGTTTTTAGTATTTTGAAGCTCAATTTATCTATTTGATTCTCTTGGAAGATTTTCTGATTCGTTTGTTATATGGCTTTTGTTTCATGTTACATGTTAACTGTTTGTGATGCTCGCAATTGTTGTTTTTAGTATTTTGAAGTTCATTTTATTGGAAGAATTACAAGCAAGAAATTCATTATCTGTTACGCGGATTTTAGAATCTTGGATTTCCTCAAAATCGTAGATGGGAGACGTGAGAAGGAGGAGAGCAGCCATTGTTTTCTGATTTCTCGCCCTTCTTTCTGTCAGCAAGAGAGTAGGAGATCATCCCATGTTTTCAGGTTTTATAAATCTCAGGATTGGGGTGGGGAGAGATTTCTAAAACCTGGATTTCTTTCTTAAAATCCAAGATTCTAAAGAGAATATTCTAACATCCACCCAGGATTTTGAGGAAATCCAAGATTCTAAAATCCACGTATCCAAACGGCACCTTAGGGTTTCTGAAATGTCATATACATTCTCTTGTCTTTAATTAGGGTTTAAGAGATTTATGGTTTGGATTCTTGGCCCCGAGAGCAAGTGAGGTTTTTGTTTTTTTTTATTCGTTTGTTCTAGGGTTTTTGTTTCTATTCATTTTACATGTGAACTGTTTGTTCTGTTCACAATTTTTGTTTTAGTATTTTAAGCTCAATTTATCTATTTGATTCTCTTGGAAGATTTTCTGATTCGTTTGTTATATGGCTTTTGTTTCATGTTACATGTTAACTGTTTGTGATGGTCGCAATTGTTGTTTTTAGTATTTTGAAGTTCATTTCATTGGAAGAATTACAAGCAAGAAATTCATTATCTGTTACGCGGATTTTAGAATCTTGGATTTCCTCAAAATTGTAGATGGGAGATGTGAGAAGGAGGAGAGCAGCCATCGTTTTCTGATTTCTCGCCCTTCTTTCTGTCAGCAAGAGAGTAGGAGATCATACCATGTTTTCAGGTTTTATAAATCTCAGGATTGGGGAGAGATTTCTAAAACCTGGATTTCTTTCTTAAAATCCAAGATTCTAAAGAGAATATTCTAACATCCACCCAGGATTTTGAGGAAACCCAAGATTCTAACATCCACGTATCCAAACGGCGCCTTAGGGTTTCTGAAATGTCATATACATTCTCTTGTCTTTAATTAGGGTTTAAGAGATTTATGGTTTGGATTCTTGGCCCTGAGAGCAAGTGAGGTTTTTGTATTTTTTGTATTCGTTTGTTCTAGGGTTTTTGTTTCTATTCATTTTACATGTGAACTGTTTGTTTTGTTCACAATTTTTGTTTTAGTATTTTGAAGCTCAATTTGTCTATTTGATTCTCTTGGAAGATTTTCTGGTTCGTTTGTTATAGGGCTTTTGTTTCGAGTCATGTTACATGTGAACTGTTTGTTATGTTTGCAATTTTTGTTTTTTTGTATTTTGAAGCTCATTTTATCCATTATTTTGGAAGAATTATCTATAGTATTTGAAGCTTAAATTTTTACGAGTAGAAAATTCAGAGTAATTGGGAAATTTGCTTCAGAGTCTGATGAATTTTAATTTTCTTGATTTGAACATTTTCTTTGGTGGCTGCTGAAAGTTTTACTCTTCTTCTTCTTAGGGGTTTGCCTATGGGCACTCGATAAGGAGCATTGGGAACATAATTTCACACATGTTTTGATAAAAAAGTGTCAGAACATTTGTAAAACCCTCAGAACATGTGTAAAACTATGTTTCCAATGCTCCCTAAGGGTACTCGTTAGCAAAACCCTTATTAGGGCTCCTTACTATTTGTGTGATTTAGTTGAAGAAACTTGAAAGGGCCATATGGTATATTCTTTCTAATCCTATGGTATTGCAATTTTTCAATGTTCCACAAGTTCTCAGAAAACTGAGATCCAACTCATGGAAGTTTCCGTTATTAGAATTTTCAGCAAAAATACCCCATGGTGTAATGATGCAAAAATATTCCTGCTTTGTGTAATATTGATGCTAAAGCAAACCAAAAAGTTTCTAGAAATTTCTTCTGTCAAAAACTTAAATTCCAGATTTATCTCATTCATATTTCTCAATAATGGTAAACTTACATCTAGTTTCAAGAATCCTTTTAAATTGAGCAGCATCACTCCATTACACCACACTAGAGCATGTAAGTCAAAACAAAGACGATTTGAGTATCGCACCCAAGAGAAAACTTAAGTTCTTACTCTTCTAGCAAAGAACATATAACAATCCCCTGATACTCCTATCTATAATCCTACTTCTAATCTCAGTTCTAGATCTAGTTTCGTACAAGCATGTACTCAATAATAAAAGAACGCCCATGAAGTTTCCTGAATCTGCTATTATGAAAACCCAAATTTTGATTCCCTTCCTTTTGCTTGGGGCTTTAACCTAGTGAGTTATATGATATTAGCAAAAATGGTCCATGGAGTTTGATGCAGAAATAGTCCTGCTCAGTGTAGTATTTAAGTGAAACCTAACATAAAAATTTGTGGAAATATCTTATATCAAGCCTTTATTTCAATCATATCCGGTCAATAATGAGAAAGTTGTAACTAGTTTTGAAGGAAACCTTATAAGTTGAGCAGTCTCACACCACTCTAGAGCATTTACATCACAATAGAAGAGGATTTGGGCATTACACCCAAGATAATAAGTAAGTTCTTACGCTTTTAGCAAAGAACATATAAAACTCCCTTATACCCTTATCTATGACACTATGACAGTATTTCTAATCTCGGCTCTTGATCTAGTTATCATCATAGTTGTAAATTTCGTTTCGGTGGCCATTTCGTTTTGGCGACCGAAATGAAAATTCCGGACAATTTCGTTCGAAACTTTTCGGTAAATTTCTTCAAATTTCTGTAAATTTCAGTAAATTCCAATTGATTTCGGTCAATTTCGGCCGAAATCCGGAACGAAACGAAATTTCCGTCATTTCGTTCCGGTTTTCGGCCGAAATCGAAACATTTCGTCCATTTCGGACCAAACGAAACGAAATTTACAACTGTGGTTATCATAGAAGTATTTATTCAATTAGAAAAGAAAGTCCATGAAGTTTTGTGAACCTATTATATGAAAATCCAAAATTTGAATCCCCTCTCAGTGGCAAGATTTTCCTTTCTTGTTTCATCTTCCCTTCTCGATATCGAAGATGATTGGTGTTCAAGATTCGAAGACTTTGCTCTCGCTACTGAACTCGGATCCACGGTCATTCAAAGAAATATGGTCTGATTTCATCACCAAATTCCCGCTCGAAATCCATTTCAAAGCATGCTGCTCGCTCGCCGTTCTCCTCGAGGCAAGCAATAATTTCATTATCTGTTTCCGTCTTTCTCAAATCCATCGATTCTTTTATCTGTTAGGGTTTCTGAAATTTCACGGAGATTCTCGTGTTTTTAGTTAGGGTTTTAGAGATTTAGGGTTTGGATCATGCTTCGATTCTTTTATCTGTTAGGTTTTATGAAATTTAAATTAGATTCTTGTGTATTTTGTTAGGGTTTTAGAGATGTACGGTTTGGATTTTGGTCCCGGAGATCGAGCGAGGGTTTTTTGATTTGTTCTTCTAGGGTTTTGTTTAGATTCATGTTACATATTAATTGGTTATTCTGTTTACAAATCTTGTTTTTAGTATTTTGAAGCTCATTTTATCCATTATTTTGGAAGAATTACAATCAAGAAATTCATTATTTGTTTCTCTCTTTCTCGAATGCTTCGATTCTTTTATCTGTTATGCTCCTTTTGGTTGCTCGGGTGTGGCTCGGAGAGTAGTGGAATATGAGGTCAAAAGAAGTCAAGAGGGAGGAGAAGCATTTTGATTTGTCTAGAATTACCTCGAAGAATAGTGTAAGTAGTGATTGGTTGCGCGGCATATACTCGGAGAGTAGGAGAAAAAGTAGGGGTGTCATTACCAATATAGGGAGAGAGGAGAGAGAGAAGGAAGAGATAGAAAGAGAGACCACCATTCCCTACAAAATTTAACCAAAAGTCCTTGCTTTTGAAAAAAAATTGGTTTAAAAGTCATAGGGAGGGGACAAGGAGTCCATGTCACCAGACAGGCAATTATTTCATGGGAGACATCCAAGGCAGTAAAAGGGGACTCCAATGCTATTTTGGCAACGGAACGAGGAATTTGTCCCACGTGGCAGCTATATTCTCTAGCAAACTTTTGAGAAAGTAAAAACCCAATGGCAATCAAACGGAGCATTAGGGTTTCTGAAATTTCATGGAGTTTCTCATGACTTTAGTTAGGGTTTTAGAGATTTAGCGTTTGAATTCTGGTCCCGGAGAGTGGAGCTAGGGTTTTCGAATGTGTTATTGTAGGGCTTTTGTTTCGATTCATGTTGCATGTGAACTGTTTGTTCTGTTCACGATTTCTGTTTTTAGTATTTTGAAGCTCATTTTATCCATTCTTTTGGAAGAATTCTATTCGGTATTTGAAGCCATAATCTTTGACGGAGTAGAAAATTCATAACAATTGGGAAATGTGCTTCAGTCTGATGAATTTTACTTTTCTTGATTTGAACATCTTTGCTGGCTGGTGAGAAGTCCATCAATCATCATCATCATCATTAACGTTTTGCATTGGGGCACTCGTTAAGGAGCATTGGAAACATAATTTTACACATGTTTTGATAAAAAAGTCTAAAAACATTCATAAAACTCTTAACACATCTCAAAACATGCTTAAAATTATGTTTCCAATGCACTCATTAGCAAAACCCTTATTATTATTATTACTATTATTATAGGAAAAGGTTTCTGAGCTCGAGCTCAGCCTGAGCTAGAGCTCAGAAACCACTACTCCCATAGTTGGTTGAGTCATCCAACCCATTTAGTTTATAGGTTATGCTCATGGTTTTAAATTTCGGTTTTGGCTAAAATTTCGGACTTATTCGAAACCGAAATTTTAGCCGAAATCCGGAAATTTCAGGCGAAATTTGGTATTAATGCCGAAATCCCGGATTTTTTGGGATGAAATTTTGATCGAAATTCTTCAAGGGAATAAAAAATTAATATTTATTATAAATTTCGACGAAATTTTTGAAATTTCGAACGAAATTTGGAAAATTTCGGGAATTTCGATTTCGGTATGTTTCGGTTTCATTCCCCAATTTCAGTCGAAATTTAAAACCATGGTTATGCTAAGGGTTATGGTTAGGGTTATGATTTGTGGAGGTTTAGAATTAGATGGCTACAAATTATGGTCCTATAGATCGGATGGTTAGGATTATGGTATGGAGCTGGTTTGTTAGGAATACCCTATCTATGTGAGGTAGTATAAAGTGAATGGGTTGGATGAGTCAAACTACTATGGGAGATGGTGTATTCTAAGCTCTAGCTCAGCCTGAGCTATGCTTCCTTATGCTTGTTTCAGCGAACTTTAAACACAATCTTGTGTTAATATATTTTGCAAGTAAAACTGGTTGTTTATATCAATCTGTCCATTGAGTCATAATTTTTTATATTTATTCAGAAGTAATTATTGAACATCCTTTGATGGTATCCTAATGCTATAGCTGGGCTTATTAACATAGGCTGTCTTGCCGATAATTGAGATTTTTTCATCTTAGTTATACCAATGAGGGAAAAAAAATAAAAAGAAAACAGTTCATAACGAAATCACTTTCTGAATGGCGATGGAATAAGACTTCTGAAGGACAGATGAAGATTTGGCTAGGAAGATTAAGCAATTCAGTATGGATACAAGAAAGCTTGTTTTTGAAATCATTCCAACTAAATGCCAGTTGATATGCATCATGCATAAAACCTCAATGGGCAGATGCATAAATAAATCATTTATTTCGAAATCATTTATCAATATATTTTCCAAATAAATAAATCGTTTGTTTGGAAATCATTCCAAATAAATGCCAGATGCATAAACTTCAATGGCCAGCTTCTGCTTCAAACAGCACTGTTCTCCTTTTACTGAATACCTATGTTGCATGGATTCTTTGCCCCTATGCCGAATCCGTGTCGACACGGCCCCACATGCGAATCGGACATGGATTCATGTGGGACACACCCGGATTCTTGTCGTAGCTGTGTCCCACACAAATCCTATTTTTTTTTGGGGCGAATCCGATTCATCGTTGTCTCTTTTAAAATGCAAATCCGGTATATTTTCCCTTTAAACGTGTTTTCTTCTTAACTTTTTTTATAGGAAAGCACAACACATACTCTTTTAGTAAAAACCCTTGCTCCTCGACCCCCTTCCTCTTTCGACTCTCTTAATACAAAACTCACCTCGGCCCTCTTCCCTCAATGTTTTCATGAATACATACACACACATACATACATAAACGTACACACACACACACACACACACACACATATATATATATATATATTTAAAATTTTAATTTTGAACTAAATAACTGAATCCGAATCGTACTTTTGGGGGTTTGCCGAATTTGACACCTCGAATCGGTGTCGGATCCCGACATGCGAATCTTAATCCATGCAACACTGCTGAATACTTATGGACTGCAGCCTCTATATCTTGGCAGTCCTAAACTACTTGTCCTGAGATGAACTCATAACAATTATATGAAATATTATTTGTTGTGAAAGCCCCCACAATAGCGATCTGCAATTTCAACTGCAAAGAAAACGAAACAAGGAAACACAAGCAAACACGGACGAAGACAAAAAGATTTATGTGGTTCGGTGTAAAGCCTACATCCACGGCAGAGGCAATGAGAAAATCCACTATAGAAATAGCATATTACAAGAGAAGATCAATATCTCTCATCAAATCCACCAAGAAACCCGAGTACACCCTTTGTCTCTTTTTTGCTCTCAACCCTCTTCTCAAAGAACAAGCTCACCAAAATAAATCCTAAAACCCCTTTATATAAAGCGGGCCAAAAGTTTCTCGAGTTGGGCCGAAATCACTTAAAATGGGCTGGGCCCGTGCTTCCGGGTCGCACACAATATTTCGGACGCCAACCGGGCTGAATTTAAGATACCCAACTCAACATTATTTTATCTACTACAGTGACAATGCATCATGTACATATTATATTTGCTTAGCGATCCTGTATGTCCATAGCTCCAGGTCATCTTCTATGATCTGATATTCTTATTTATGTTGGTAGTTCACAAATATAGTCGTAAGTTGTAACAATCCTTTCCATTGCTTCGATTGCTGACTGGTTAATTCGTTGTTTTTTTACAGGAAGAAAAGGTGCGTGCCTTTCTGTGGCCTCAATTGCTGACTTGTTAAATCATTGTTTCTTTTCAGGAAAAAATGGTGCTCAGGCCAGGACAGCGTTTGATTGCATTTGCTATTCTTCATCAATCCTATTCTACTCAGCAATCATCTCCAAATCCATTCACTTCTGTTCTTGTAAATGTAAGTATATCATATACTTTTTCCATATTGTTCATTGTTCATATTTGCAAATTTATCTTAATTACATGGTTATATTGGCTGGTTTCACACAGACACTGGGGGGAGGAAACGGCAATATTGACGTTTCTTTTTTCTTTTTCTTGTTTCTTTTCTTTTCTTTTTTCTTTTTTAGAGAAGGGGTGGGGGGGGTCTGTATGTGTAGTCGGTGTCCTCTCTCTCTCTCTCTCTCTCTCTCTCTCTCTCTCTCTTGAAAGTCATCTTGTTGTGGGATAATGAAAGAAAACAACTCCCCCACAGGAGAATTTTTTGAATGGTAAGGCCCATAAACCCCTAAAAAGGAAGAGTGGTCATCATTCTTTATGAGTCCTTTGTCTGAAAGATCAGGAGAAGTGGAGATTGTGGAGATCGTGGATGGAAGCATATATTTCTGATCTCTTCCAAAAAAAAGAGTAGGAGAAGACAAATGATCAGATATCTTGTCCCGGTGCTTTTGGATACGTAGGAAATGGGAAATACTTGACAGAATACCGACTGGTCCAAGCATGTCATCCGCTAGAGGAGTATTCATTATCATAGTAAGGAAGATATTCTTCCTTCTAACTCATGTAATAAACATTACTGACTCCTTTTCACCCGATTGAAACTATACCTGTCAAATTATCAGAACTCGAGTCTATTGCCCTTCATGTTATATAAGTCGAACTTGCATGTTATAAGGAATGCCACTTAACCTGTTAGGCTTGTCTATTTGCCCAATTCTCACTGTGGAACACACCATAGCCAGCTTCACCAATGTTGCCTCCATCTATCTCGTTGAAGAACTTGATTCACCCTGGCAGAGGACTTAGATGAATTTAAGGGACAAGAAACACAGTTGAAGTCTCTGCTCACCCATCTGGGGCAATTCTAAATATTCCGCATAAGAAATAATAATCCTGCTGGGAGAAATCTATAATAGATCATATATGAGATCTTGCTACCTCCTATTGAGACAATGATGTGCATAAAAATGGTTCTTCCCAGGAAGCTTGTCCATGTTCAACAAGCAAAAAAATAGTAATCCAGCCCAGAGATAAAAGTTCTCCTTCCGTAATAGTGTAGCACCTCTCTTGCCTGAGGATTCTATAAAATGATGTGATGCCATAAATGATCCCTAGACCATACTCCCCTGTCTTCAATTCTGCAAGTCACGAGCATAGATCTGATCCAAATCCCTCTGAAGCTGATAAAACATTGGAGCTTGTTTCAGGATGGCTAAAATGCTCTTTTAGGAGACCATCTATTGCCATGTCCTCCCCAACCTATCCATGTAATTTTTTACTTCACATTTCTGTTTGCTGCTGCCATGGTCAGGTATCTAGATAATCATCGATACACATTCTCCACTTTTACTTTCGTTTGTAGGGAAACTAGGATCTGAGTGATGGATGCAATTCTTATTTTGCAAGCATAAGTTCACTAAATTTGAATGCTAGCACATGTGCCTTTTTTTTTGTAACTAGGTCGTCTGCCAGCATAAATATTCTTGAAAGTTGCAATTTATTATGGTATGTGTTTTAAATTAATTTGCTACGTTGTTTTTTATTAGTTGTGTAAAAGGTATGGTATCTTGTATAAACATAAAGTGCACCATGAATGCTGGAGTTGTAAACTTTATGCTTTCAATGCTTGACATCTTTTACAGGCAGCATGTGATGATGCGGCTGAGAAAATGGAAAGGGCATTTATTCTCCAATTATTGGGGTCTTCCGGTGCCAGCACCAATAAAGAGGTGCGACATTCTGTCTCTATTGCTAATTTGGTTTATTAGATGCGTATGTGGAGTAATATAGTTTATTTACATTTAGCAAGGGGTTCTGATTCAGTTTGTTGTACATGACTTGCTTATGTACACCGCATCTATTTATGACTATGGAAATGTCTCTCTCTCTCTCTCTCTATATATATATATATATATATATATATATATATATATGAGAAAAGAGTTCCTACTTCCTACACGCTAGTGTAGATAAGTTATCTACATCTCTCTCTCTCTCTCTCTCTCTCTCTGTATATATATATATATATAGATATACATATGAGAAAAGGGTTCCTAAGGGTGCCCTCATATAGCTTATATGAGGTGGCTCTTTAAAAACATAGGGGCCCCACATTGTTAGGATGATCCGAAGCATTCATTTGAAAGGCCACATCATAGATATGGTGTGTACAAAAAATCAGCTCCATTGGATCATCCTAACACCTCCAAAAGTAGGGGCAAAAATGGATAGACACATTTTGTCCACAAATCTGCCCATTTTTGCCCCCACTTTTGGAGGGGTTAGGATGATCCAATGGAGCTGATTTTTTGTACACACCCTATCTATGATGTGGCCTTTCAAATGAATGCTTCAGATCATCCTAACAATGTGGGGCCCCTATGTTTTTAAAGAGCCACCGCAGCTAAGCTTAGCTGAGGGCACCCGCAGGAACTGCAAGCTCTATATATATATATATATATATATATATATATATATATATATATATATATATATATATATATGAGAAAAGGGTTCCTACTTCCTACACGCTAGTGTAGATAAGTTATCTACACCAAAGGTTTTAAATTTCGGTTTCGGTACCCATTTCGGACCCCACCGAAATCCGAAATTTCTGGCCGAAATTCGGTAATAATTAAAAAATATTATTTAATTAATTTCGAAATGTCCGAAATTCTGAAATTTTGTAACTATTTTTTATTTATTTAAAAAAGCTACTTTAAATAAAAAATTAGGACCGAAATTTGGTATTTCGCGAAATTCCAAATTTCGGCTTTGGTCCCAATTGAAATCTGAAATTTCAGTCCGAAGGCCGAAATTTAAAACCATGTCTACACCCTAGCTTAAAATACAGTGGGGGACACATTGTTTTTGTGATCCAAAGCATTCATTTGATGGGCCCTCACATAGATACCCAAAACAGCAGCTCCATAGAATCATTCTAACCCTTCGAACTATGGAGGCAAAAAATGGACAGATTTGTGAAGGTTTATACACGTCCATTTTTACCTCCACAAATTGTAGGGTTGGGGTGATCCTATGGAGCTCATTTTTTGGGCACACTCGAACTATGCGAGGGCCCATCAAATGAATGCTTTGGATCACCCAAACAATGTGGGCCCCACTGTATTTTAAGCCTGGGGTGTAGATAACTTATCTACACTAGGGCGTAGGAACTCTTTTTTTCTCTCTCTCTCTCTCTCTCTCTCTCTATGTGTGTGTGTGTGTGTGTGTGTGTGACTTTGCTAGGCAATTTCGCGGAAAGCCATTTCGCGGCTGGGCTTTGCATGTGAGATCTCAAATTAGCCAAAAAGTCAACAAGTGCGGCTGTTCTCACATGCAAAAGCCAGCCGCGAAATGGTTTTCCGCGAAATTGCCTAGCAAGTCTCATATATATATATATATATATATATATATATAAAGGTGTTAAGTGCTTACTTTTACCAGTGGTACAGGCTGGGGATCTCAAATTATGGGTTGCCCTTCCCAATGAGTGTAAGATAATAAGTACTGTTCGGAAGACATCCTATGGGGCATAAGAATCCAAATAATCACGCTTATCTCTCACTGCCAAATTAAAAATAGATTTTAGACTGACATGTGAATCAACTCATTCTTAATTTTTATTTTTTTGAGAAGATCAACCTTTGAGCCAGTGTTCGGAATACTTTTTTGGATATTTTACTGGTGAAATTGTCCGTAAATGGTCTCTGCTCAACTTGGATTGTGTTTAAGAAGAGGCATCCCTAAGTGTACTCCACCTATCTTGAACTCTATTAAGCTCTACTTTGATGGGGCGCCTTTTGGGAATCCCGGCCTTGCTGGCATTGTGGTGTGGTGGTGTGGGGTGCGGGGGTTTAGGAATCCTGTGGGGATGTGATGCTCGCTTATTCTGGTTCGATCAAGAGGAGTGAGTCCAGCAGGGTGGAGGCTTAGCTTTAGTAATGGGGCTTAGATTGTATTCTTCTAATTTTGATTGTATCTCCTTGCTAGTGGAGGGGTGACTCTTCAAACGTGATTGCTTGGGTCAGCGACATTAAGGTGGCGGCGGTTTACTAATGAGACCAATGAGATTAGAATAATTGTGGATTGTTGTAATTTTGTTTTAGCTTTTCAGCATCTTTCCTGTACTTCAAATGTGTTTTTTAAGTACTTCTAATGTGTTGGCTTACTGGTTAACCAAAAAAGGGATGCTTAGTGATAATATGTCTGTGGGGCAATCTCTGCCTCCATTGTAATTTTGGGTATTTTAATGCTATCTATTTTTTTTAAGAAGAAGACAATCTATGGGTCATACAAGGGGCATATGGGTATGTATGTGAAATAAAGACAATTGATCTTGTAGAACATCATGAAGCGACTTGCAACCTGCATGGTCTATGCATGAATAAGGGCAGCATGTTCATATCTAAAAAAAGATGTGAAAATGCTTACTTTTACTCATTCAGATAAGGTTATTTAGATACATCAAGGGATACGCCTCAGATACTCCTGATTTTATCCTATTTTATTTCCCTTTCCTTTTCCTTTCTCCTTCACAATTCAGATAAGGCTCATATCATATATTCATACCAAATTCTTTTATTCTTGATTTACGATTTGTCTGATCATTTTTCCTTATTCTGAAAAAGAAAACCCTCAGGCCCTGTTTGGATTGCAAGAACAATATTCCTTGTGAAAAAACTTGTCCGAGGATATTTTGTTTCCACAATTTAGGGGGAATGACATTGTATGGCTTATTTAGAGGGAGATCAATAATAAATAAAACTTATTTCCTTTTTTTTTTCATGTGCAAACAAACAATGAAAAAGAAGGAAATTATGGAAAAAAGTGTACTCCAATTTTTTTGTTTCCACAACAGCTTCATTCTTCTCGCTGTTTAAAAACTCCTGCCCAAGTCAACTCAGTCTTACCTTGCTTGAGTTCTCTTCCAAATCGAAGTTTGGCCCTACTATGTCAGCCAAAAACTCCTTTGACTCGCCTGAGTTAATGAAAAATTGACCATGTCAATCATTGGCTCGCCCTATTGCCTCCGCTTTGGCATATCGGAGTTATCGTACGACTCTGGGTTTTTAAACACTGACTATAACAAATTGTCTGAAAAATCAGGAAGTTGAAAATGTAGGCCCACATGCTTTGAGCTCCCTTTTCCTTTGGTTAGATTTTTCATTTTTCTTGGTTAGGTCTTGTGATTTTTTGTCCCTTTCTTTTCACACCATTGTATGTTTTTTTATGGTAGCTTATTTCTTCAAAACTAAAACCCTAAAGAGTTGGAGATGCTCTTGAAAAGCTAAAATGGGCAGTCTATTCAACTTTTTTCTCTCTTTTCCATCTGCCTTCTTGATGAACTCCTCACGATAATTAGGGTGTTCATGGCAAACGTTCAAAGTGGTGCCTGGATTTCTAATGGGCAATGCAGCTGTTGAACATCGACAGAAAGGAAATTTTCTAAATGTAACCTGTTAAGCTTGGTTATTGTTCTTTCCGTTTGGTTCACTTTGGCGAGTTTACATTATTTGTTGTTATATATAAACGTGTGATGCATGTAACCATATACTTATTTACAAGGTTTGAAATTTCGGTTTCGGTGGAAATTTCGGTGTGAATCTCTACCATTTCGGCCCAAGTTTTAAAATTTTGGTTTCGGTCCCAGCCGAAATCCGAAATTAAAACCATGCTTCTTCATCAGCTGACTCATTTGTGCAGCTTTGTTATAATCTTAATATATTGAAATTTTCTCTTTCTAGATTTTGGTAGCTTTGGTCCTTCCGCATCTGACAATATTGATTTATTCACTTAATCAGAAGTACTTCACCTTTGCAGGTTCTCAAACAGTCTGCCGTGGATTTCATTAAAGGATTTGATCCTTCTACACATGTGAGTTTATAATTCTTGTTCTGATGAGAAAATATTGAGATTTCTTAAATGCTGGCTGTGGGTAATATTGAGTTAATCTTTTTTTATTCATTTTTGATGAATATTAATAATATTCATTTTCTATAATATGAATTGAAATCATATTATTGAAAATGAAAATATTCTTTTGGCTTGATGCTATCTTTTTGTACCCAGTTTCTCTTCTGTTTCCCAATGTGTTGATTTTTTGTTTGTTTTAATGGTCCAGCTGGATTGCCCGCCACGTGAACAGCTGCTAAAGCAATATTGTGACAGAGTACAAGCAGAGCCATATAATTGCATTTTCAGGGACGCGGCTGTGCAAAATGTAGTATCAGACCCTGACATACCCAGTGGTTGTGATGTAAATTCACCCGAGTATGTATTGCTTCTGTCTACAAGGCATTATAAACTTGGGCTTTAATCTCTGTTATAAAAAATCGAGCACTGCTAGCAAAACGGGATCCTGTTCTGTGAAAAAAAAAAACAGGGATAGACCATTGGTGATATGCGTGGGTCATATCACTAAAAGACAAGGAAGGGAGCTCAAATCCCCATAAAACAAATTTTTTTTTTGGAAATGGTCAAATCTGTCAGTCGTATCACTCCCGTCTTTATTTTC
This sequence comes from Tasmannia lanceolata, assembly GCF_043159265.1. Lineage (NCBI taxonomy): Eukaryota > Viridiplantae > Streptophyta > Magnoliopsida > Canellales > Winteraceae > Tasmannia > Tasmannia lanceolata. The sequence goes on along the minus strand of NW_027518731.1, from coordinate 2,696,849 downwards.
CACACGAAATCCCATTTTCAGTGTTTTCCTAAAAAAAACCATATCTATGATGCAATTACTTGTATGTTGTTGCTATTTTAGTTTTATTAATGTTTGGATTACATTTCAGGCTTGAATTTTCACATCCTGGAGCCAAACCAAGGATTGGGTATGGAGATAGAGATGGGGCGATAACTGGGTTATTGCAGAATGTGTCATTTGAAGGGTTGGATCCTCAATGGATCAGGCCTCTTCCACCAAGGCTTCCAGTACAAGATGGAGAGGCGAGAATTTTTTTAAGCTTTTGTAGACATTTAGCTGCAGACTATTCTGGATCTATTGAACTTACCCCTTTCTGAACTTCTTACAGCTTGTATGGCTCAATCCTGACAATAACCATGAGCTACTGTGGGATTATGGCATGTGTGCTGACACTAGCCGGGCTGCGGTTAGGGATTTAATCGCAAAATCCTTGAAGGGACCACTTGTCCCTGCACAGCAAGAGGTGAATGTTTTTTTTATGATCTTATATATTTATATGCATGTGTGTGTGGATATACACACATCAATTAGAAGAACGAATCTTACTATATGTAGCAAGAGGCATTTCATGATCACATACATGAGGCCTTCATCATAAATAAGCTCTATCATCTAAGGCAGTTAGTCCAGCTGACATTAATATAAGCACTTAGGTCCTGTTTTTATTGGATTTTGAGAATTGATTTCTGAGTTCAAAACTGATTATTGGACTCGAAATTGCTTTTAATTTTGATATCAGTAATCAGTTTTGGATGGACTCAAAATTGCGTTTAACTTTGATTTCAGTAATCAGTTTTGGACTGGGGTAAGGTAAGGTTGCTCCATTGTAACCATGAGGTCACGGGTTTGAGTCATGGAAACAGCCTCTCTGCAAGCAGGGGTAAGGCTGCGTACATCTAGCCCTCCCCAGACCCCGCAATGGCGGGAGCCTTGTGCACCGGGCCAACCTTTTTTTAATCAGTTTTGGACTCAAAATCAATTCTCAGAATCCAGAAAGTACAGGGCCTTGCTTGTCGAAGAGATTTCATTTATATTCATGGACCCTAGTACCACTAAATTGGCATCATTTCAGCTCTTATTGCCAACTACTAGTTGGAAATCTGTCCACACTGGCTCTGTATCTGTAAGCCATTTTGTAGGGATGGCTCCCTTTTTTCTATTTTCCTTTATTCTTTATTTTCCACGATGCCTTTTTTGATGATGGAGTTGTTAGAGAACTAATAATTGGAATGGATTCATTATTCATATGCATGGAAGATAGGTAACACTGTAACACTTTAGTTGTGATGCAGCACCGTGAAGAAAAGTTGAGAAAAGGGGAGAGAAATAAACGAAAGGGAGAGAAATAGATGAAATTGGATAGAATTAGAAGAATAGGGGAAGAAGAGAATAGAAGGAGAAGAATAGAAGAGAATAGGAGACGAAGAAGAATAAGAAGAATAAAAAGAATAGAGGAGATTGAGGAGAAGAAGACTTAGGGAAGAAGAGAGGAAATTAGAGGGGAGAATCTCAATTCATTCTATTAATCATCAAAGTTACAAAATAAGCTGTAAAGAGGCATATATATAGGCAAATAAACAACCTAAAAGATAGAAACCTACTAAAATAAGAATTCCTAAATATAACATGAAAAATAAAATCCTAGAAACTAATAACATGGAAATAAAAATACTACTAGAAACTAAATAATGAGGAAATAAATCCTAATATGTGCATCAAGTTGTCTATTTTGCACCATAGTTCTGACACCTAGAAAAATCACTGCTATATAAAAATCACTATAGTTGTCTATTTTTTGTCACCATAGTTCATGTTTGTTTTTCTCAAGTCTCATTTTTTGTCGCCAGGCCCGGTAAATCTTCCTGGGGGAAAAGACCACATGTTGACTGAATCGGAGTATAAGAGTCATGATTCATAAAACATAATGGCTGTTGTTTCTCATTTTGCCCATCTGGTTGATTGTATAATGCTCATTAAACACAATCTTTTCAATTGAAGAGTCTTTCCTAACCAATCAGATCCATCACCTTTCATGCATGCCACTTATCTTTGCCTATGGATAATTTGGCCCAAAAAATGTGGTCGAGCTATGCTGGTCTGTCATATCCAATACATGTCACGAGCATTGAAAATGGTTGGGGCAATGGCCAGGGAGATTATTTTAAATCAATTAGGCCCAAAACTGTGGTCGAGCAGTGCGGTCTGTCATATCCATTAAATGTCATGAGCATTGAGAATGGTTGGCGCAATGGCCAGGTAGATTACACTTCCAGATTTAATGCTTTTCCCCATTTGCAATATCTAAAATAATGTGGAATAGATGCGGCCAGGGATTAGTAATCTCCCTGGCTATTTCCCTACGGATGCACGCAATCACCCGTAAACCACGTGCATCGGGTATGCTCGGGGGGATTCGAACTCGAGTCTATGGGGAGCAAACCCACAACGCCAGCCAACGTGCCAACCCCATACGGGTTAATAGATGGCCCTATGTGGCCATTCAATTAACGCACTTGCCGTTGAAAGAAATGCAAAAGCCTTATTTTCCACCACACCAATTTCCCCTTGTTCACTTGCGTTTTTTTCCCTTAAGGAGGGAAATGACGTGGTTTACATGTCGACCAACATGGATTCCCTGTCGGCCCGCCTTTCCTTGTTTTGGTTTCCATCTTGCAACTTTCGAAAATGCCATTTTCTTTAGGAAAAGGTTTTTATCGCACTCTTTTAGCCAGCTCCTTGCTCACCTCCCGCCTTGAAATTCTAGAAAAAAATCCTTTAACAAATTCCTCTCTCTCTCTCTCTCTCCACCCCCCGCCCACCCATTGCTCACCTCCCACCCCTGGTTCTTTTCTTTTCCTATTAACAAAGCGCTATTTTTTCCTTCTTGCCACATCATTTCCTTAGGTTTTCCGATCTGAGGAACGTGATTGAACGGAGCCTATGGGATTTTGTGTCAATTTTTTTAAAGAAAATTTTGATATGAATAAGAATAAAAAAGGTTGGTTCAGTTTGGGCATTCCCATGGGAAAGCTTAGTGTATATTTTTTGCTTTGATAGGGTCTGGGTATACCATCGACCTTGTCACCTTGTGCATGAATGGTCTTGCCGCTATTTAGGTAGAAAAGACCTCTTTTTTACAATGACAACAATTTATTAAGAAAAACGAATGAGCCAATACTGTCTGCTTGTTTTTTTTTGAATGGTCAAAGATTTCATTAATGGGACCAGGATGGCCAAAGAATACAAATAGAAGAGAAGATACAATGTACAAAAAAGATACACCAAATAGTATCACGGATGGAGAAAGTCAAATTGTTCGAGGGATCCCAAGTGAACACAGCTTTTAGCTAACTTATCCGCCTCGCCATTGACCGATCTCCTTATTTGGTGAAAGGAGATTGAAGAGGAGCCCACAATATCAAAAATCTCATTGAGAAAATCTGGAAAACGCCAAGGGATGCGAACCAGAAAGCCACATAATGACATTGAGAGAATCACCCTCTACCACTATTCGATTTAGATCTACCCCTCCAAGAATTTGATACCTTGATGGACCGCTCGCACTTCCACCTTGCTAGAATCGGCGACACCAATAGGCCCCGCAAAAGCCCACCTCACCCCACCATTTTCATCTCTTAGAACTTCTCCAATGCTGGCCAGCCTTGGGTTGCCAAAGCTAGATCCATCGAAATAAGCTTGAGGAATCCCGATTCCGGAGGCTCCCAGAATTGGATAATCGGGGAATAGAAATCAACACTTGAACACACTTCCCTCCAACCGTTGCACATATCAAGGCGGAAACGAAGTTCAAACATGGACTTTCGTCCAACTGTTCCACGTATCAAAGGCAAAAACGAAGTTAAAACTTGGAAGAGATTTTGCCCAAAACACTGAGAGAGCCATCACCTTTGTAGATAGGAATGAGGCATTTTTTTGCTACCCCGTTGAAGATTCTTGCATTCCTTTCCTTCCATAATACCCAGATAAGAGCTAAAAAGGAGATGTGCCATAAGTTTTTTCCTTTCCTCCTCCATGGAGAAACGAACCAACCCTCCAACGCTTGCATAATATCCACAGGCAAGACCCAAGAGATACCAAACCTCTGTAAAATGCTACCCCAAACTTCTCTGGCCATCTTACAATGGAGGAATTGTTGGAGCTCTAAACATGATGAAAACTGATCGTGTGTCCTCCGACCTGATTTCCTTCAATGCAACTATATATTCTCTAAAGGATATTTGCTCTAGTACTAGCTGATCACATTGAGGGTTTCACCTTCCACAATGAGATAGTCAAGATTTGCCTCTTTCACTAGCCGGATGCCGTAATGACTCCGTAAGGAGAGCTTGCACTTTCGCAATGGTAGCATTTGACAGGGCTAGAGGGTCAGAGAAAGCCCATTCGATTAAGTCTTCATATTCATTCAAAAGACCCCCAATACCTGATATACTGATGTGATCAGGCTTTAGGGGCATCTGCCATTTTGAGCTAGTTTCCATTTTAGACTAGCTTCTATGAATGGTTTTTCCGACTCAACAAAGGGAGGCGCCTACAACTACTCAAATCTCAGTTGTTGCAAGAGTTGCGAACAAAATCTATGCAAAAGGATCAAAGGATTTTGTTTTGCTCAGAAAATTTATGCTTAGGCAGCTCCCTCACTGAGCATAGCATCATGAAGATGAATTCGTATCTTTTTAAAACCCATTGTTTTTCCTCAATTTGTCTACTTGAACAATCATGAGCACCATGGTTTGGAGATCTTTAGGGGCCGTTTGGATACGTGGATTTTAGAATCCGGGATTTCTTCAAAATTGTAGCTAAGAGACAAGAGAAGAAGCTGACCAGCCGTCGTTTTTGACTCCTTTTTGACTTCTCGCCCTTCTTTCCATCAGCAAGAGAGTAGCAGATCCTCCCATATTTCCAGGTTTTAGAAATCTCAGGATGTAGGAGAGATTTTTAAAACCTGGATTTCTCACTTAAAATCCTAGAAACGATGTCAGGACAGCATACAGCAGCTTGATCATGAACCCTCTTTTACACTGTTTTCAAACTAACAAGCCCCAGCTTGATCATGAACCCCTTGTGTGCCAACTGCCAATGCGCGTAAGACTACTCAAAAAGGTTAGTGATATGCGCCGGGAAGGCTGAAACGGCACCAATGACCTGAAGGACAAAAGCCCAAATAGCTTAGCCAACCTGCAATGAATGAAAAGACGGGTGACGGTTTCACCTGCCACAATATGTAAGGCATAGTGATCAACTTTGATACTCCTGTGACTCCGAAGGTGATCACTTTGAGGATTTTTTTGAGGCAAGCCGTCAATGCAAAGGCATAAACTCTAGGCAGGGCTGGCATTCTTGATGCTTTGTGGGCTGGCGAGGACGATATGACATGCATCATGCGGCGATAGAGAGAATGAACATAGAAGATCCCATCAGTGCTCTAAACCTAGATTCTTCGATCGCTCCCGAAGCGCTTAATATACATCGATTCTAAGATAGACATCAACTCTACAACTCTGATGGCCTCAGTTCAAAAAAGTTTCTGCTGAACTTAATCCTCCAATTAATTTTGTTATTCTCTTATGAGCGATTCTTTGACCAAGCAGTCCTGCTCAACCGCCACTAAATTCTAAGTCCGAGAAAGGCCAACTTCTTTGGGGTATGGTACTATGGTCCCCTCTGCTCTAGCATCAAGATAAAATTGAGATGGTTCCCTCCTCTGCCTCATATGATCAAGCTCAATTTTGCCGCTCCTTTTTGGAAACCCGGACCCAACCAACATCGTTGGTGTTTTCTCAACCATTTGTGGATGTAATCTTGGCTTCGGTTCCATTGGTGTCATACATTCCAGCAAAGTGGAGTCTAGGGCTCATCTAATGGTGTATTCAATTATTCATGGATGAGTTGGGGGGGGGGGGGGGGGGGGGGGGTGGGCGCGGCGGAAACCTTGTAGGTTGGGAGTGATTCACTTGCCAAAAGTGGCGACCAAGGGATGCAATATATATGCGGAAGTGCCTTTGGCTGTATTCCTCATTTTGTTCCTTTTGTTCTCAATAAATTTTGTGTTACTGTCTCAAAAGTCAAAAGTAGTGACGTTTCTTCGTTTTTCTTGAAAAAAAATGTATAGGCCCATGAGATAGAGGACTCGCCAAAAGTGGGCCTTTCCGTGTCAAAAAAAGAAAATAAAAAGCCAAATATTTGTGAGAAGTGACGTCGTTCTTGGATTTAGGGTTTCTAGTTTCTAAATAGAAAGATCGGAAGCATAGGATATGTGTGAAAAGATCTTAGGAAACTGAAAAGCCAAAAAGATAGGAAGGTACAAGTGTTTTGTGCAGAAACAAACATGTGAGATCATAATTTAAGATCTATGATATTTAGCATTCAAATATGCAGGGTACTGGTGAATACTGTAGTTTGAAGTTTGAGTCCACACATGAAACTAAGATGATTAGTCTTCAAATGTGGATTGAGTGTCATAACCCCATAACAAATTGGGTAATCAGTTGCATATATTAAATGATACTGAAATGTATGATGTCTGTGTTGACCTTGTGTTTGACACCCCTATTTGGATAAAACCTTAGGCTGTGTTTGGTAATCATTTTCTTGAGCAATTATTGGGTTCTGGTGCTCCAGAGAATGAAATTTTTAAAAGAGTGGTGCTCGGTGAAACATGATTTTCTGAAGACATTTTCCAAATTTTCCTTCTGTAAACGCATATCAGCCGACATTTGGAGCGAAATAGAGTCGCTCCTTGGAAGTGCTTTGGAGTTACAGAAACAGAATCAACAGAGCAGTTGCCAAACACAGCCTTAATTTTCCTTTATTTCTTGCATTTAAGAATTATTTGTATACTAGTTATATAAATATAATATATTCTAGTTACTTAGATACTTTGTTAGGTTATGCTTTGATGAAATCATATATCTGATTATGGATGTTTTAGCGTGTGTTGGGTTTTCAAAGCAATTATGTCTGACACCTCATGTCTCCAATACTAACACACAAATTATGTCTGACCCCTCATGTTTCCAATACTAACACATGATGCCCTGTTCAGGTTGTATAGGTCGTAAGATTAGAGATGATTAGAGGTCCCTTCGGAAATTTATTTATCGTGCAGTAGTAAAAAATGTGCTTGTACAGGATTTATTCTCATTTACATCGTTTGATATTCAGTATACATATCTTTCTTCTTTGGACACAGATGTCTGAAGTGGGAATTTTTGAAATTGAATCTGGAATTTTGTTAGATAAATGACGAACTTTATTAAATGAGATATAAAATAGTCACTAAAACAGTAGAGATTTCTATTACTACAATGGAAGTTGAGAATTGATAAAAACATTCTTGTTAAATCTGGCTGTGTAGATATCTTTTCATTCTGCATCCCTTATTGTTCAGTTTCATTCGTAGTTTTACGGTTTAACTGCTTAATTGGTTCTGCAGCAAGTCTTGGTGGAGCTTGCAAATGACCCAAAGCTTGTCTATCATTGCGGGCTTACTCCACGGAAATTACCTGTACGTGATTTTTTGCCATATATTTTATATTTTTTTAAGTTTAAATTGTGATTTATTATGCATCTTGTTGTGGTTGTTTTCAGGACTTGGTGGAACACAATCCCTTTGTTGCTGTTGAAGTTCTCATAAAGTTGATGACTTCTGCTGAAATTGGAGAGTGTGTTCTTTCTCCTGTTTTATTAAAGGATATTCATATTCATCCAAAGTTATTTGATTTTACTTACCATATCTGTTTGTGGTAACAGATATTTTTCCGTGCTTGTGAATATGGACATGAGCCTTCATTCAATGGAAGTTGTGAACAAGCTTACACAAGCAGTTGACCTTCCAACGGAGTTTGTTCACATGTACATTACAAATTGTATATCATCTTGTGAAAATATTAAGGTCCTTTTCTTTACTTTAGAAAATATATGCTATTTATCTATTTTTATTGGTAGTCAAGTGGTATAAGAGAAAATGGCAATACCGACTTCCATTAGTATCCACTTGGTGAATAGGATAGTAATGCTAAAAATATTTTTGACATTTTATTGTCAAGTATGTTTTTTTTTTATCGGTAAGCTGGGATCGAACCTGAGACCTCCAGGTTGAGAAACAAAGCCTCAACCGTTTATTGTCAAGTATGTTGAATCATGGTTTTCTTGTTGAATATTTTCTTCTTTTTTCCAGGATAAGTATATGCAAAACAGACTCGTGAGACTTGTCTGCGTCTTTCTACAAAGCCTCATCCGAAATAAGATAATCAATGGTAAGAATAGCTGCTTTTGTGTTCGTTTAATCCAATTGTGATATTCCATAAAAGCCGCGTACAGTGGGGACATGATCTCCCAATAAAAGCAGAAAGAGTACAATAGAGGATAGTCACACAATCCTCGAAGGCATCAAACAACACCAATGTGTCCTCCTGTTTTTCTCCCCCCTTCGCAAGTCCATCCGCCAAGTCCGCATATGAACCATGCATTATATGTACTGATGCATATAAGAATATTTAACTATGATCCCTTGCATATGCATGTATGCATTTATTTACATGTATTAGGCAATTTGTAGGGATATTTTCACAATAAAAGTAAAAAATGAAGCTATCTCAATGATTTTTCAGTATCTTGGGGAAATTTTGGAATTTTGTTGTTTTATCCATAAAAATCACGGATATTTAAAAAACATTACCGGAGATATTTGTGGCTAAGGTACCATTCTCTTACACTGCATGCAATTTATTCACGTATGTATGTATATTGCTTGTATGCTTGATGGATCCATGCATATATGTGTAGATGCTGTTTAAAAACTCCGTGTCAGTCATCAACTTACCCTAGTCAACTCCCTTTTACCTCGGCCACATTCGTCCGACTCTTGAAACACTTCCCTGTTTAGTTATGTATGTGGTATCTGTAAATTATACATGGATGTATATCTGTACATCCATATGTGAATGGGTAATGTTATGTGTGTCGTTGGATGAATCATGCATGATGGATGTGGGTTTGCCTGTGTTTTGTGTTTAGGATGGATGGTCTATGTATGTGGTGTCTATACATGTATTTTTTGGACTAACGTGTACGTACGTCTGTGTGTGTGTGTGTGTGTGTGGATGGATGGTTGTAGGGCCATTCATGTTACTGATGTTGTAATTTTGTTTATGCAGTTCAAGATCTGTTCATTGAAGTCCAAGCCTTTTGTATCGAGTTCTCGCGGATAAGAGAAGCTGCTGGCTTGTTCAGGCTCCTTAAATCCTTGGAATGAATTCTCTCTCTCTCTCTCTCTCTCTCTCTCTCTAGCATATTATCTTTTTCTTTTAATCCAAAATTTTTTATTTATTTTTATCAGCTTTCTTTTGAGTTGTTTCTGATTGCTTCGTTTTAGTTAGTTTGTATGTTGTAAATAGGAAATTGAAACAAATAAAGAGGCTTCACGATATACCTTCATTTTACACGTGATAGATTGGCCAATTAATCTGGACCCTCAATTTGGTTTGCTATCATTCAGATGGTCAGGATTGTTCGATTAGTGAGATTTTAGGATTGAGCTGCTATCTGGACCGTCCAATCTACTGACCCCTTGTTTGGTAGTAATGAAGTACTTGTTGAAGCAAGCTCATAAACAAGTACTGTGGTTAATGTAAGCTCATTGAATTACTTGTTTATGAGCTTGTTTAAGCAAGCTCATAAAGAAGTACCGTGGTTAATGTTTGTACCAAGGCATTTGCTAGGTACCATCCCAAATGGTATTTCATCGGATTTTCTGGGAAAGGTTTGGAAAGGAAAAATATTTCTATATCCTTTATTTAGACATGAGAAAAAAGAAAAAGATAACTCGAAGTTACTTATAGGAACCTTCAATTTATGATAGGGGTGCTACCGGGTCAATTTTTAGGAACTCGGGTTGAGCTTTTGCCTTGAAATCGGATCAGGGTTGATTCCAATTCATTTTTTAGCAAAAGCCCAATCCGACCTGGCTCAAGTTGCACCCCTTATTTAAGATACCCCGCTAAATTAACGACAATCATATAATTTCCCTCTAAAAGCAGTTGTTGAATTCCTTGGTCCCTACGCCCTTCTCCCATAACGCCGAAGAGATAAGAGGGGCCCTATGGAGGGAATCCATAACAAGAGTACACAGAAATCTATATCAAGAGCTTTTCTTGGTATCCCAAACAGCGCATTATTTCTCAGGAATTATATGGTGTTTACACGAAGATAGGTCCAGAGGCTCAGTGATCAAGCCATTGAGAATATTAATAGATGTGATAGAGAATAGTAATACATCCGACGTTTAAAATTTCGACCAAAATTTCGGAAAGGGCACCCCCATTAGAGGATGATCCGTTAACTCCAAGTTTTTCATACCTATGTAGGGGTCAGAACAGTCAGACACAGGGCACCATGAAAATTGATGATGAATTGTAGAAAGTCCAACGTGCATCGCTAGGATTAGCCATTATGGTAAGAACTATCCCATTAATTGCTTTTTTAATCATTCATTAGACTTGTTAGAAAATGATCTCACAATAGCTATGAGTATATCTACATGTCTGGTTGTGTGCATTATTGTTTCAGAAATCTGCAATATGTCAAGAAATCTAGGCTGTTCTGGCCTTTCCATAGAATGCAGCCATTGTAAGGTCCTTATGAATATTTTGTTTTATTTCCTAGATTTCCAGCCCCTTGACAGAGGGGTTGTGAGTGATACAAAGGAGGATATATTAGCTCATTTTTTTTTATGCTGACACAAGAAAAATAAGCGTAAAGATTTCAAAGGTTGATGGCATGGGAGCAATAAAAGTTGCAGGCTAATCTTCATATGGTGCTTTGTTCTTCATGTTGTATGTCAATATTTGGTGGCATTGAAAATTAAAGGAGGGATTTTCTTGTCTCGGTGCCAAAATTCTTGAGAGATTGTGTTATTGAGTAGACAGAAGGAATTCCCAAGCACGAGATGACCATTATCACCATTGGGTGGGTGCATCCACTTTATAGATCAACGAAATGGATGATCTTCCTACTCCAATAAGGTTATGTAACCCTCCTTTAATGTGCAGTTATCGTTTACTAAATCTTCAGAGAGTATTATTGGGTATGTTATTCTTACATTTTCCTGCTTTCATCTGAATTTGAATACTTTGAGGGAAAAAATGGTGTTTGAAGGGCAAGTGGGAAAAGGAAATTGTAGTCTGATTTATGTTGAAAAAAAAGGTTGGATACATGAATCAATAAATAGTAATCTTGGATCTTGGGGATTTGAACCACCATCTTCTTGAGAACCATTCAACTTGGAACCATTATCATCTCAAGTGCTCTACCAAATTTGAGCTAAAGACCCATCTTATAAGAACTATAGTTAGAAGTGGTCCGAATTTGAACTAAACAATCCAAGGATAGCCAATGGAATATAACTCATATTACACTTGTTGAGACAGAAATTCAAGGCCATCCTTTACCTATAATCTGTCATGTGTAGGTCATTTCAAGATTAGAGGACACAAGGACTGTCCAAGTAAGAAGAGTAAGAATGGTTAAGAGCATAGTTTGGAGCTCAAATTCTTGCACTCGTGGGGTCTAGTGATGGACCGACTTAATCAACTCAAGTCAACTCGACTAAGCCTCTGTCCCGAACTAGTTGGTGTCGGCTAATGAATCCTTTAGAAAATTTTCTCGAAGGAGGTGAAAGAATCTACCCGGTTCAAATTGAATAAGTCTAATCTTCACACTAGTTGGGTTTGTCTACAGGGATCAAATATGTTCTTGTGTAATCATCCACCCAATGGGAATTGGTTGTTATTGTGTTAATACTTCATCTAACCTACCTTATAAGACTAGATAGCCATGTCTCTAGTAAGAAGGTTCCAGTAGCTGATTTCAACTAAGCAAATTTTTGCTACTCAATTTCAATTCCCACCATTATAGTAACAAGGCATTCCTAGATAACCGACTACACTTCACTTATATTGTTCTAAGTGCTTTAAGAGGCAACAAAAGGATACATATAAACAGTATTTTTCAGCCAAATTCACTATAATGGGAGATCATCAATGATGCTAATGCTCCCGGTTCTGTCAATTTGTGATATAAGTTACCAACAAAATTGAAGGAGCAGAACTTCAGCAACACTCCAGTAAACATTAAAGGTACTAGCTTAATAATTCGCTCAAAACATCACCTCTGTAGCGGACTTTCGCTACTGAAGTCGCTCAAGGTTTCCTTAGAGAGTTTGGTGTATGATCTGAAGTTTATAAGCAAGCAGCACTTTTTAGACGGAATTGAAGAATCGTCAAGCCATAAACCTTGGGGAATTTGAAAGGGAAATGATAAATGCGCCCCTATTCATCACTTGGGACACCCAGCTAGAGTGTATCTAGGACTGCAAAGGGGCTGATATACTTCACAATTGAAGGAATGAGGAGACCTGATTACCACGTACAATGCAGCTTGCTGGGAGTCCAAGTGATGAAAAGGGGTGCATTTATTATTTCCCATTTGAAATTAGGAGAACTCTATCACCAATACTCAAGCTTGCTGTCCACTTGATCCGTCCAACAGAGAGAAATGCATTGGACTATCATTTCTGGGTTTGTTTCAACGACTCGCCACGAGTTCTTATTTCTTCAACAAACTTGAGGTTTTTAATGTGTTTTTCCGATTATAAAACATAAGTGATTATTTTTAACATTTTTTCTCAAAGGCATGAATCAGTTTAGGCAGGTTGGACTTCCCAGTGCAGTGTGAATATTTATGTCGTGCCTGCCCAAGTTTTGCCAACCATTATTTTCAAAAACCTCTCCGGCAACAAATTTTAATAAAAGCATATCAGGCTGGATCTTTTTTTTAAAATCAAATTCTCTTTAACAAACTTCTCAGCAATCATAAGGATGAAAACCTAATCCCACCCATCAATTCCTGTTTGTTTTGGACATTGAGATCTAATTGGAATCCAAAACTGATTATTGGACTCAATTTTACATTAAATGTAGATTTGAGTTTAGTTTTCAAAAAAAAGAAAAAGAAAAGAAGCACATAGATTTGAGTCTAATAATCAGTTTTGCACTCACAATTGGTTCTCAAAAAAACAAAACAAATAGGTCCTTCTAATTTTGAGTCCAATAATCAATTTTGGATCAAAATAAAAAACAAGCATGGCCTGAGGTTTTGACAAGAAAAATTGGGAATGGGAAAAAACCATTTAGTTTGTAATATTTTACTACTACTGCTACCAGAGTTCATTGAAGAGGCGAAAAAGAACCACTAGTTTATGTCACAGGAATGCTCTGACATAAATTACATCAACTACAACCATAGTTCAAATAAATACTTGCATATGAGGGGAAAAAAGAGAGAAATGCATGACTTCACTAATGAGAAAGCCACACCACCTTTTTACAATCACATGACTCAAAATAAATACCTGAATCAGCAAACAAACAGAACTGTGCCCCTTCACTAATAAGAAAGCCACTACCTTTTTACAAGACTATTCTAAAGCTATATTAGTGAAACAAGAGACACAGAAGCAACAACATATCCCAAGTCCAATGCAACTACCAATCCAAAAACTAAAACCAACTGTGATTCTACTTCTAAAACTACCTAACAGATACCTGTTTCCACTACCCTTCCACCCCATCAGTACAAATTCAGTTGAAAAGACACAAGGATACATTACCCAGTTGAGATTAGTAAAGGACAGGCAATTGGGTTTCTAGACTCACTAAGTTCTTGAGTCATATGTTGCTCGGCTCGAGTGAGCCTCAAACCGGCTGATGCTACCCAGAGTTGCCCCAAAGACGCGCCTACTGTAGTCAAAGTTGTTGGCATTGAAATCCGATCTATATCCATTATTTACTACTCCAGGAGGAGTATATGCTGTATATAAAAGTTATATGAAAATAAGAACACATAGCTTTTATGAGTATTGAAGTAGATTAGTAGTAAGGGTTGGAGAATATTTTTTTATCACCTTGTGGATAATTTGGAGAGTCTGATTGGGTGTACGCCGAAAATCTGCATGGCGTCAATGGCTGTTGGAAATTCACTGTGTTGTTTAGGGGAACGGGTTGCGACCTCGGTTTAGGAGGTGAATTTGACAATGGAGTTGTGGGAGTAGACAAATTTTGAGAAGGCTTGTCTTGACCAGAAATCTGTTCCAAAACCCATAAATTACGAGGAAGGTGTGAATCTCATGTCACAAACACGGAGAGATGTGTACCATAAAGGTCAAGAATCCTCACAAAAGTAAGCTAGAATGACATTGTTAGAGTTAAGAGTTACAACTATGATGATTTGGAAAAATTCTAGATGTGGACATTTGTTATGGGACTAATTCTGATTCTAGATTGTTATTGAAATAAGATTTAGGAAGCATGAACAAACAAAGACGCACCGCAAATTTCAGTGTCCTATTGTAAAGAGAGACGAGGCCAGAGAAAAGCTTGACGGCATAATTTGCAATCTCCTCAGTTTCGTACTCGGCAAATGCAAAGCCCTTAGGGCGATTGGTTTCCTTATCTCGAGGTATATATAAGTCTACTATACGGCCTGCCTGAACCAGAATCTCATACAAGATTCTATCATTCACCTTTTCATCCAAATTACCTATGAGAAATATAATTAAATAGAAATTAGAATAAGACCACAGAGCATACTACCTGAACTAGCACATAAAATTTAAGACCACAGAGCATCTCCACCACCCAACTATAATCTCACAAAGGGCTTAAAAAGTAAGAAAAAAATGTGGTTAGGAAAAAAGCTTATAAAAGTAGATAAAAAATTTAAGAGCTAAAAAAAGTACATTAAAAATTGAAGTAGAGGTAGTTAGGAAATGATATCTGGAGGATTCCCTCGTTATAATACGGTGGCATTCTTCCCTTCATCCTAAAATTTTCTAATTATCACTTAATTGCAGTTACAGTGCCCAAGAATCTATCAAAAGCCAATAACATTTGTGTTTAATTAAGCAAGGCAGGCACTATAAAAGAAAACGAGTGGGTATCAATTCCCACAAGTGGCAGCAAAATTAACTAAAAGACAAATGATGCAAGAGGGCTTATGCAGAACTAAAACATAAATAAAAAACATTTAGAAATGTGAAATTGAGGATGGAAGAAGTATACTGGGAAAAGGCATGGAAAGATACAAAGATGGTTAGGCGAGAGAGAGAGAGAGAGAGAGAGAGAGAGAGAGAGAGAGAGAGAGATTCAAAGGATTATGGTTCGTGAATGTGTGGGAAGAAGGCCAAGGAAAAGAGACTTGGGATTTGATAGTGGAATGTGGGGAGAAGAGACTGCGCATACGTAGAAGCAAAATTTGGTCTCATTGGGATGGAGGATCACGCTCATTAAGGTTGTACTAGCTAACATCCTCATTTATTGGTTGGCGTTGTTTCGATGCCCATATTGCTTTGGGGAGGATCAGGAGAAAAGCAGAAAATGCACCTAGTCAGTTGGAAGGAAGTCAACCAAGTCTATCAGGGCAGGTGGGATGGGTATCAGTAAGAGGTGTGAATTCCACCCATCTTGGGAAGTGACTTTAGAGGTTTGGGGAGGAAAGAGATTATCTAGGGACAAGACTGATAGAGAGCAAATAAGGGTCGTTACAGGGGCAATGGATATCTAGTGACAGATATACACAATGGATTGACACTGTATATCTATTGTAGATATAGACACAGCGGATTAACGGAGTAAAGGGACATCCTTAAACAGAACCATAAGTTCAGGGAAGGCATACGATAAAGAGTTTACGCAGGAGGCAGAATTAGGTTTTGGATGCACAAATGGTGCCAAGAAACTCCATTTTTGGGAACTGTTCCCAGACCTATTCTTCGTAGTTGCTGAAAAGGAGGTGCTGGTGAAGGATTCCTTTGAGCAGACGGAAGGTAGCATCTTAGAGTGAGATCAACTTCCAGAGAAATTTCTTTGATAGAGAATTGGACCAGGTGGAAAGCAAAACAGCTGGAAATATTGGGGGCTTGCTTTATAAGAAGACTTGTGAAGACGAGAGGGTTTGGTCATTATGCTCTTCTGGTGTTTTCAACGTCAAGTCATTCTACCATCACATCATTTCTAGTCCTAGATCCTCACCCCTAGGGCATCCCAGACACCGAGGGTATGCACATTTGGATGATTCGCCTTCTAGATAAGATCCTCACAGTGGGACTACCTTCGCAATCTCCATATGCTCACTGTGGACCATTTTTGCTCTCTGCATGGAGAGAGGGGAAATGGCGGATCATATGCTCTTACACTGCAGGCTGGTTAGAGATGTATGGTGCATGGTTTAGGCTGCAAAGTTCTCAGTAGATTTATCCTACATTGGGTTTTCCTGGCCAGGCTTGCTGATCTCTTGGAGTGTTGGTCTTTTGTTCCCTGGAGGAAGAAAGATAAAATACTTTGGAATGTGATTTTGCAAGCTACCATCAGGGTCATCCGGAGAGAAAGGAATGAGCAGGTGTTTAAGATCTTTGTAAAGTGACCACAATTTGTATTCACAGAGATAATAGCCTTCTTAACCATCACAGGGGTAAAGATTCCACGGAATTCCTTCTTCTCAAAGATACAAATCCAAAACCAAAAAAAGGAAAGAAATTAAAAGATATCTTTTCTCTTTCCGGTCACCACCATCTAGATTCCCAATATAAAAGCAACACAAACCCTCAGACCTATAAATTTCATACATCGAGATATTTAATAACAAAAAAAAAACAATAAATTTGAAGCATATAATTCCAATTGAAGAAAAAGAGGATAGCACCTAGATCTCAGAAAGAAAGAACCATCAAACAACATCAGAAAACAAATTAAAAAAGAAAAAAAGAAGACGAAAAGAACATATATATATATTTTTTAAAAAGGAACATTTAATTTCATATTTCATCTATATATAAGAGAAAAAAGCCTTCGAATAACATGTTCCCCTCATCCACAACCAGATCTAGAAAAAAATCAAAACAAAACCAGAAAAGATGAACAAAACATCTAAAAGAATAATAAGAATAAAATCCAATAAGAGAAAACAGCCTTCTAACAAAATGCTCCCCTAATCTACAACCAGATCTAAAGGGGGGGAAAATCAAAGGAAATCCTGAAAAGATGAGCAAAATATCTAAAAGAATAAAAAGAAACTACTCTAACAACATATTCTCCTCATCTACAACCAGATCTAGAGAAAAAATCAAAATAAATTCAGAAAAAAGATGAGCAAAATATCTAAAAGAATATAAATAATATAATCTAACAACATGTTTCCCTAACCCACAACCAGATCTAAGAGAAAAAATGAAAATAAATCCACAAAAGATGAGCAAAATATCTAAAAGAATAAAAAAATGCAATCTAACATGCTCTCCTCATCTCCAACCAGATCTAGGAAAAAAAAATCTAAAGAAATGGAGAAAAGATGAGCAAAATAGAAAACAGCCTTCTAACAACATGATCCCCTCATCTAAAACCAGATCTAGGAAAATAATCAAAAGAAATCAAGAAAAGTTGAGCAAAATATCTCAAATAATATAATCGAACGAGAGAAAACAGCCTTCTAACAAAATGATCCCCTCATCTACAACCAGATCTAAGAAAACAATACAAAAAATCCAGAAAAGATGAGTAAAAAACCTCAAATAATATAATCGAATTGGAGAAAACATGCCTTCTAACCACATGTTCGCCTGATATACAACCAGATCTAAAAAAAAAATTCAAAAGAAATCAGATTAGATCCGACTCACCCACATATACCGTGCAACCTGGATTTCCCGGCATGATTCTCTGAAATTCAGACAAAAATCTAGAAGGAATCGATCTACGAACGCGATTCTAAGATCTATAGAGAGAAAGACCTAAAAACACACGACGAAGAAGAAAAAAAAGGAGAAAAATAAGCCGCTAAAATTCTATCCCTCTAGAAATAAGATCTGGATATACAGCGTTTTGGCTGTATATATAGAGAGAGAGTCTATTACCGTCATAGACGGTTGGATATTTTGGGGACTAGGCGGAACTCAAGTTCAATCATAACCCAATTTAAGGATTCTCTCCACGTCCACCACGATGGCGACTTCTATTTTTGTAAGGAAATCCGCGTTAACGGCGTTTACTTGTGCCGTTACTTTAGATATAACGCCGTTTCACCTTCGGCTCTGTAACCTCTGTTAGGCAGACTCCACTTTCTAATTCTGGTTCTTTAGAATTAGAATCGGAATAGGAAACAAAATCCAATAAAAATCGGAACGTAAAAAATCAGAATCCACGACCTCTTGGTTGTTACCCAAAATTAATTTTTAACTTTTTCGTGAAGGGCCACCATATTTACAGATTTTTTAATCTCAATCCTTCACAAAAAGTTGATATTGTAGAGTAATCTACTATAGCGGGAGTCTACTGCAATATAAGGGGAGGAAAAATAAATTTTCTTTCTTTTTAATCTGGGATTTACACGTCAGCATTACTCTTTTACCATTAAGCCATTTGCTGATATCTAACATATATCTCTATGAGAAATTATTTGGGGGGTAAAATCATAATCTACATATGAAAAGTACCGACACGAGGACCTTTTTATGACAATTACGGAAAAAAACTACCAAGAAGAGGTAAAGACATATGACAATGACGAAAGAACTACTTTATATTAGGGGTGGACATGGTTCCGGTTCGAACCGAGGAACCGAACCGAACCGGCACATATGGTTCGGTTCGGTTCGGTTCCATAGTTATATGGTTCGGTTCCGGTTCTAATAACCTGGAACCGATGGAAATTCGGTTCGGTTCTGGGTTTGGATCCCGGAACCGAGAACCGAACCAAGAACCGACCCACCTTAAAACCCTTAGTCAGACTGGAAAACAAGTTTTTTAATCTCAGCACTTGCCCAAATATTTTTAATCTCACCAAACAAGCCTTAATATTTTAATGGCAGGAAAGAAGATGTGGGAATCCTTTTTGTTTTTAATATTAACTTGAAAGTTTTTGTAAGTGTAAGAAGAAAGTGAAAGGCTTTTAAAAATAGTAAAATATTATGAGAGTAGTTTGTATAACGCCCCCACAAAGTCATATTCATCATTTCATTAGAGACTTTTGTGCTCTGCTTTTCCCATAATGATGATGACAAGCTGGAAACAAAAAATTATTCTATCTCAAGAAAAGAAAACCAAACATTCAAACAACTATTGTGAAGAAATTCCGTTGATTTGATGAAGATCGGGTAAACCCAGAACCGAACCGAACCGAACCGATTATATATGGTTCTGGTTCGGTTCGGTTCCAAACTTATATGGTTCTGGTTCGGTTCCAATTTCAGGGAACCGATTATATATGGTTCGGTTCTGGGTATACCCCAAAACCGAACCGAACCGAACCATGTCCACCCCTACTTTATATTACTCATGCATGACACTTGCAAAATATTGACGGATTCCGAGCACCTGAAGATGAACAACAATTATGGAAACCTCTATCGATTGGAGGGCTAGGATCAACCTATGGAAATGATTTTAGGGCACAACCGATTAATGTTGTGTTCCATCACATGGACGGTTTGGATAAACCTATAACCCTATATAGATCAGAGGGTTCGGATCAACCCATGAAAATTATTTTTGGGTCACAACTTATGTAGGCAGTGGCCCATCTAATGGACGGTTTGGATCATCGTATGGTACAGGCCATACCGTACATTTTAATAAAGTGAGGAGTGCGATCATCAAAATATGGTGAGTAGTGACATTATAAAATATGGTAGTGAGGACATTAGTACTATATATAATTTGAAACCATCGTTGTTACTTGAATGTTCCCACGCAAGTCGGGTTAAACCCGAATTTGGGTTGGGTTGGGTTAAGCTTTTTCGCAAATCGGGTTAAGTTGGGTTGGGAAATATCAACCCGAATTGGAAATCGGGTCGGGTAGGGTTGGATTGTCGGGCAACCCGACCCGACCCGAAACCCGAATTTGGGTTTCATCTGAAGAAATTCTGTATATGTGTTTTTCTTTTTCAACATTGAAATAGTCTCCACAGTCCACAATGGACGGTTTGGATAATCCTATGGTGCGGGCCATACCGTACTTTAATAAAATAAGGAGTGTGATCATCAAAATATCGTAGTGCGGATAACATTTCCCTTTTGTTAATTGTTAGTCCCTGTTTGGTTTGGATTTTGAGAACTGATTGTGAGATAAAAACTGATTATTGGTGACTCACTATTGGTTTGGTTCTCAAAATCCAAAACAACCTGGCTTGAGTTGAGGTGGTCAACAATTGGTACCATATCAAACCGGGTCAACCCGACCCAACCCAACCCGAATTGGAAATGGGGTTGGGTCGGGTTGAGGAAATTGCAAATCGGGTTGGGTCAGGTTGGAGAATATGGGTTCCTCGGGTTGAGACCCAAGTTGCACCCGTAACGATGACCAAAAAACTACTTTTCCTTATTCACTATGTGCGGGTCAAATTACGGAAAGTTTGATATTACGAATGCATGACACCTATAAAAATATTGACGAATTCTGAGCACCTTAAGAGGAACAACAATTATGGAAACCTCTATAGATTGGAGGGCTAGGGGATCAACCTATGGAAATTATTTTACCGGCACAACCTATTTATGTTGTGTTCCATCACATGGACGGTTTAGATCAACCTATGATGTGGTCTGTACAATTCTTTGTCGGCCCGTGCATCGCACGGGGATTTTTGCTAGTTATTGATTGTGAGCATAGTCAGGCTGATCTCAGTCTAATGGACTAATTATAAATAGGTTTTTTGTGGTTCTCAAAAAACACTTTCTGGTACATCTCGGTCTAACCTTATGCTAAAAATTCCAATTGAAATACATGGCATGAGGAATGCTAGACTGAAGGGAGCCCATGTGAAAATGAGATGAAAGGGCTCCCCCATTGGCTGCACATCACTCTTAAAAGTGTAAAAGTCAAGGAATGTTAAATGCACTAGAGTGAGGTACAGCCAATGGGGAACCCTTTCATCTCATTTTTGCAAGTGCTCTCTTGAGTCTAGCATTCCTCTTATTATTGGGTTCAACAATCCAAATTACCAACTTATCCAAATGATATTTAACAGATGTCAAAATCATGTAAAATCGAGGTCAAACACTGTCTGCCTTACACCATAAATGCCAAGACCTTCTACTTGATCTTACCTTCTTGATTTTCCCTGTCAATGAGATTGACCTTCTCACCTATTGGATTCCAAGAAGATGGTGAGATATAAGAAGGGTAGAAGTCATAGTTACCAGGGTGGGAAACGATTTCGGGAAACGAAACGTGAAACAGAAACAGAAAACACATGAAAAAAATACATGGGAAACGAGAAAACGATAGAAAATCATATGAGAAACGTCTTAGAAAACTAGAAACGATAGAAAAAACACAAACAAGAAAAACACAAATATGTGGTTTTGTAGATTTAAATTTTGTTAATTTCAAATTTGTATTTGATTTTTATTTTATTTTTATTGTAATATATGCTATTGTTTTCTTTTTAATATCTATTCCACAAATTTTGAGGTCTTTTTTCCAACATGATTTTCGTAAGTTCCACACATGTTTCCTACAATTTTTACATGCATTTTTTACGAGTGTTGCATACGTTTATCACGTGTTTCACACATGATTTACATAAGTTTCTCATATGTTTCCCATGCGTTTCGGAAACATTTCTCCAATTTTTTTTATCATGTTTTGGAAACGTTTTGGAAACGTGAGAAACGTGTTTAAGGGAAAACGAGTTTCCCACCCGCGAGAAACGCGTTTAAGGGGAAATGGGTTTCCCACCTGCCCAAGGAGTTTCTGGCAACTGTAGTACAAGTGTACTACACACTTTACTGTTTCATTTTTTGTCACAAGTAGTTTATGCTACATGCAGTTGTGAGATGTTTGAGTTGATGACACTTTTTTTTTAATCTTAACTGTTCTCTGATATCCTAAAATGTTTTTAGACTGTATCCTTTATAACTAAGATTAGTGGTTTATGGAAATTCAATATCCTTAATTCCTTTGTCACAGCTAAATATGTTTTTAGACCGCTTTTTTGTAAGCATGACTAGTGATTTGTGGAAATTCAACATCCAATTCCTTTCTCACAGTCACAGCTAAAATCTGATTGGCAAATGAGTATATTCTAACAGATATACATATGTGCTTCTCCAAGTGTGATCCATCCTGTGAGAGAAGATTAACTATTGTTTCTCTTCCAAATGCAATTTTGAGTCCAATAATCAATCGATTCTCAAAATCCAAAACGAACAGGGCCTTAATATGCTAGTTAGTATCCAGCTTGCGGAAAGCTGCATCTCTTGTTGATTCAGACAAGGTTTCTGATTAGACGGAGTAATTTTTATTTTCAGCTCGATATTTCAAATGCATAATGTTCAATTTTCTTCTTTAACCCAAGTTCTTCCAGACCTGCTTAAATTGTTAGCAAAATTAATTCTCCAACTGACAAAAGATGGAAAAAACATGGTGATTGATGAGATGTGGTATACTGGTATCAGGTTATAGAATCTGATGATATTACAAGAAAACTGCTTTTAATTTCATGGCTGCATTCACTTCCTTGTCAAACTATAGCAAGAGTAGCAAAAATATATAAGCTTCTAGTAGTTCAACTAGTGGAGGGGGCAACTGGGAACAAAATGATGGTAAATATAGTTCCAAAAACTTAGGCTTTAACAAAACTAGCGTGCACTTGTAAGAGAATGCGATGAACTCTCCAATTCTCTTATCTTCTTGGAAGTTCAGTTTTCAGTACATTTGATTTCATGCTCCAACAGCCTGACTACATCTCTCTCACAAGAAGCCAGAATAGGTGAAGCAATATCTTAAATCTGAGAAGCTTCAATAGAAAGGTCTTTGGAGGCAAGGTTGCAGCAGATTAGTGTATAATCTTGGAAAGTAGTAAAGATCTTCGCAATCAATTTCAAATGAGAGAGAACTGCTATGAAAATTTTGCTGTATATCTAAATATTTGTATTGATTAATATTACACAATAAAAAGAAAGACTTTCATGCAAGCAGATTGTTCTATAAACCAAATATAATGTATTTGAGCGCAAGTGTATGTGGCAGGGTAGGATGAAACAAAACATTACATAGTGGTCGCCAATGATGCAATGAGTAGAAAAAAGAAATGATTGATGGTATCGGGGAGGCACTTAGACCGTTTTCCATTTTAGAGCGGCTTCCTACATCATTTTTGTGGCCTGTAAGGCTGTAACATTTGTCTAATGAAGCTTTCCAATGGGAATGGAGAATAGCTACTCTATCCAAGGATAAAATTTCCACAACGGGTTTTGACTTTTGAGGTATTTTTAACAATATTACTCCTCTTTACTATACACAATTCTGATTGGATGTTGATAGCTTTTGGGCATTGTAAGAGCTTTAATGTAAAATAAAACACAAGAGTGACATTATGAAAACAAGGTGAGGATATCATTTTCTTTATTACTGTTCATGTCAAACAATTTATGGTAGAAGGGTATCCCCCTCTGCTGATACATGTCTGGTTTTACAAGTGTCCAATTTGAAGCATTGGAATCAATTCAGAAAAGCTAAACTCTTTTTTCATGTAAAGTTGTTCTCTTAATGCATGCCCAAGGCAAGGGCTATTGAAAAGCTTGTTGATGCATCTAAATGACACAACGCACACAAGGCACTGCAATTTGTAATGAGATATGGATTCCCCAACAGACACACACAAATTGTATGATTATCAATGCTTTGTTTTCTACCAGTATAACTAGCATTCTATCTGCACAACTCCTGAAAATCTTTTTTTTCTGTCTAATGTTACAAGAAACCAGTAACTGCAAGCAAAAAAAAAAAAACACCCAGAAAAAGTCACCCCATATTGTATGTAGTAATGTACATCAAAAGTTACTCTCCTATGCAGAGCCAACCAACTAAAAAAAGTTCAACCTCAGAGTCAGAGCCTGCTCAGTTCACATTGTATGTAGTAATGTATATAGAAGCCTTTGGAAAAGAACCTTCAGTCCGCCATTTCAATTCAATGCCCCTCATTGCATATACCCGAAGGGTCAGCATTGTTCACAATCCATGGATGCTCTACAATTCTCTGAAGGGATAGCCTCTTCAAAGCATCCTTCACCAAGAGCTGCATATTTACAATTAGGATATCAACAAATATGTCTGATTCTTGGCAAATAAGGAAATACAGAGGCCACTTATATGAAACAACCATTTACTCCAAAAGCTTAAGGTGTTGGAGAAGGCATTATTTAATCTTTTATACTTCAACACACCCTCTCACGTGTGGTCCCTTTTTTTAGGGTTGGCCTACACGTGGCCCCTTTTTTGGATTGGCCATTGCATGTGGTTTTTTTAATATCAAGGAGTTTTGAACCTAGGACCTTTGCTCTGTTGGAGAAGGCATTATTTGATCTTGTATACTTTAACAACTTAAAATCATACCTTCCTGATGAGATCCTTCCCCTCTGCAGACACATGAGGGGTGGAAGGGAAGTTCAGGTCGACTTTTATTATCCTGCATCAAAAGTATCCATTGTTAAGTACTGTGTGGAGAAGGTAAGCTATAAAGGGAATGAGGCAGATGAAGGGGTAGTTTCCTAACCTTTTGCATGTATTGACCTGGCTCTCAGTTTCGAATGGAGGAACACCATAAAGTAATTCGTAACAGAGGATGCCCAAGGTCCAGTTATCAACTGTGTAGTCGTGTGCTTTGTTCTCCACAATTTCAGGGGCTAGATAATCCAAAGTGCCACACATGGTGTGCCTCTTGGTTCTAGACTGCACTGACCATCCAAAATCCGCAATTTTCAGCCGACCCTGCAACATACATAATTGAATTCACCACAATTACATCCCTCTAGCTTCTTTTTTCGGTAACAAGCACATAGACAATGCATATATTCTACATTTTATAAAATTCTCCAAATAACTTTAATTTTCTTGAAAATTCCCAGTGAAATGAATTCCGAAATAAAAAAAATCGATGAGAAAAATGAAAGGTTGAAATTCTTGAATTTTGTGGAGGATTAGAAGTTGAAGAGCATCTTGATTGGGTAACCACATTGGAGTAAGTTTTTTTTTTATTATTATTACAAGTGCCAATGCATAAAAGAGTGTTGCGGGTTGCTTTGAGACTTAGAGACCATGTGGCGACATGGTGGTAATCAATGAAAATTCAAAAAGCTCAATTATTCCAATTGGCAATTACTACTTGGGATGAGATGACAAGACTGATGGGAGGGATATTTCTATCCTCTAATTATCAACAAGCATTATATGAATGAATCCATAAACTTACTCTAGATACGAAGACGGTTTCTCAATGCACGGTGGAGTTCTACAAGTTACATTTAAAATTCAGTTGGGGGACACCCAAGAGCAACTAATTGCAAGGTACTTGAGCATGTTGAATCCATTCATCCATGACACTGCAGATCCACACATTTAAAACTATTTCTAAGGATCAAGTAAAGCGTCAGGCTATTGAAGAAATTCAAAAGAGGGTGTTACTTAGACCTTTCCCAATCTGGACAGCAATAGACCATATCTCTCTGGCCTCTAATATAGGCCAACAAGGTCGGAACCAAGGTAATTTTTTGGTCTCTAAATCCTACATCAATACTTTTATGGCTCCAAAAGTGACTTCATCCAAAATAATCCTTAATAGAGCCAATGTGAAGCATTTTCAATGTGGAAAGATGAGGCACATTTTATTTGAATATCCTCAAGCTAGAAAATTGCTCCCAGTACAAGAAACAAGAGAAGACATGTGAGAACAAGGCTATGAGGAAAGATTTGATCAAGGCAATGAAGGTGTTATGGAAGAATAGGATAATATTCTTAATGAAGACTCTTGTGGCCCTTGCTTGGTGAGTAGGGAGGCTTTTCTATACACCTAAGAAGGTGGAAGGACATTGGTTGAGACATAATATATTCTATATTACATGTTCTACCGGAGGACATAGAGCCAAACTCGTCATTGATTCAAGTAGTTGTGAGACTCTGATTTCTCAAGAAGCGGTGAATAAGCTTAACTTAAAGATGGAGGCACACCCTCAACCATAAAAGCTACCATGATTGAATAACTCTAATGAGGTAAGAGTATATTAACGGTGCTTGGTTTGATTTTTTTTTTTTATAGAAAATAAGTACAAAGAAAGTGTGTGTTGTAATAAAGTACATATGAATGCATTCCACATTCTGCTTGGGAAATCTTGGCAATTTGTTAAAGCTGTTATATATGATGGTAGAAAGAATGCCTACACTTTTACAATTAATGACGAGAAGTCTACCTTGATGCTTTATAATATCTTCTTCTAGGCATGAGTTTGAGAATGAGTTGAGCGAAGATTCAGTGACTATTCATAAACAAGTGAGAGCTAATGTTAAGTCTAGCTATGCAAAGTATAAGGACAATGCTGATCGTCATTGTTGAGAGCTTACTTTTGAAGTTAGTAAAGAACTATTGGCACATCTTTCAAAAGAAAGGAATCCTAGTGGAAAGTATCGTAAACTAGAGCTTACGAAAAATGGACCATGCAAAATTTTGAAGAGATCAATAATAATACCTACAAGTTGAAGTTTTACACATAGCTCCATATTTTATTCGAATGTTCTCAAGCTCGAAATAGCGCCCGGTAGAAGAAATACGATAAGACATGCTAGAACAAGGTTAGACTGAAGAACTTGATTAAGGCAATGGAGGTGTTTTGGAAGAATAGGGTAATTTTCTTTATGAAGACTCATATGGCCCTTGCTTAGTGAGTATACACCTAAGAAGGTGGAAGTACATTGGTTGAGACTTAAGACATAATATGTTCTCTGCCATGTTTTCTATTGTAGTTCATAGAGTCAAACTCACCATTGATTCAGATTCGGGTAGTTGTGAGACTCTGATTTCTAAGGAGGCAGTGAATAAGCTTTACCCTGAAGATAGACGTGTTGGGAAAGTTGTGTCTTGTTTCCTATTCGGTAGAGGCAAAAAAGGAAAGTAGGATGTTCAGGTTTTTGAAAAACCTAAGATATAAAGGGCTCTCTTTGAACAAGAAAGAGGGTGGGCGGCTCAAGGCTTGGGGTGTGTCGGCTACCTCAAGGGGAGAGTGAGCGAGAAGGAGAAAGAGAGAAGGAAAGACAGAGAGGAGGAGTGAGAGAAGGAGAAGGGGTTTTGCTTCTCGTGGTTTTTCTCTTGGGCTTTCTTTCGGGTTTTCTAGGGCTACTCTCTTGTACAGTTTTGGGTGAGAGGGCAAGAAAAGGGTTGCGGGTTTGTGAGTTTTGGCTTAATCCATTGTAATCCTTGTATATTGTTTTATCATAGTGGAAGATCATGTTCTCGCTTGTGCCGAACAACGTAAAATCCCGGTGTTCATCTTGTCGCTTTCTTGTATTTATTTTTACTTTTTTGTTTCATTTGTGAATGATCGGATCGGATTTTCTCAACAGGAAGCACACCTCAACCATACAATTTAGCATGGTTGAATAACTCTAATGAGGTAAGAGGATCTTAACAATGCCATTGTCTATAGAAAAATAAGCACATCGATAGTGTTTGATGAAATATAGTACCCATAGATGCATGTCACATTCTGCATGGGAAATCTTGGAAATTTGATAAGGATGTTATACATGATGGTAGAAAGAATGCCTACACTTCTTACATGAAAGGTGATATGTTCACCATGATGCCTTCCAAAGGTAATTCGAATTTCGAAAAGGGAAAGTGTATAGTATATTTTTCAAGGCACGAGCTTGAGAACGATTTGAGATAAGATTTGGTATTTCTTCATAAATAAATAAGATTTAACATTGAGGCTAGCTATGCAAGTACAAGGAGAATGCTGATCGTTATTGTTGAGAGCTTACTTTTGAAGTTGGAAACAAAGTATTGGGTGTATCTTTCAGAAGAACGGTATTCTAGTGGCGGGTATCATAAACTCTAGTCTAAGAAAAAAGTTCCTTGCAAACTTGTGTAGAAGATCAATGCTAAGCCCACAAGGTGATGTTGCCTCCAAATTTGCATGTTAGTGACACCTTTAATATCAAGCATCTTTCTCCCTACTACATAGGGAGCATGGGAAGAAATATATTTGTATTTGGTATAATTTCAAATATGATTATACTGGTAGAAATTTGGACTGAAAAGCTACTCATCGACTTTTAGACATTATTCGTTGTAACTTGTAAGAGTTTAATCATAAATTGGTTTCAGAGCAGCAATCTTAGATTTGTTTTACAACAATAGGTATCAGAGCATCGATCATAGATTTGTTCTACACTACTAATCTAGCAACCACATGCATTTAATCATCCTCCCATGCTTTTTATGTATCTTATTTTGAAACTCAAGTAAATATATATAGTAGATATGCGTGTTGTAAATAGACAAAAACATGCATTTTCAGAATTTTTTTCCTTCAACTTATGAACATTCTCTTCACCCAATCATTTCCCAATTCGAACTAACTATAATTCTGCATACCTCCAGATCCAGCAACAAGTTCTCTGGCTTGATGTCCCTATGAATCACATTCTTCTCATGGCAGTAAGCCAATGCCCTAGCGAAACTTGCAATATACTAAGGGAAAAAACAAAAAACACTTCTCATTTAATTATAACAAGCATGTTGAAGTATAAATGATTAAATCACAACAACTCTAAAAGCTTAAGCATTTGGAGTAATTGGTTGTTTTGCATGGTATCAGAGCCATTGCCTCACAAAATGTCCTAGGTTCAATACCTGACAACTCTTTGATATTAAAAATTCACGTGTACAGCCAACCCAAAAGAGGGGTCACTTGTGCCACGTGTATGGCAAGCCCTAAAAAATGTTGGATTTTGTTCCAATAAATGAGTTTTAAATCTTCTATTAAATCTTGAACATGTATATAATAATGATGAACATTGTATATAGAGATTCATGTATGGCTCTATATTTATTGAAACATTAAATGTTAGAAGTTTCAATGAATGTGGAGATTCATGCATGAGGACTTGGAATTTATGAAGAGTCATCTAGAGATTCATGCATGACCTTTATGATTAAGGATTCATGTAAGACTCTTAGAAGACTCACCTATAAATACATGAATCCATTAATGATCACTTTTAATGGGTGTCCTTTGGGTTGCTACTTGAACTCTATAAATAGAGCCCTCATTCTAGCATCCAGAAAAACCAAGAAAGGAAACTACTCTAGAGCCTCTCAAGAAAAATAGAAAGTATTCAATAGAGAGCTTGCCTTGTAGGATTGTTGAGTGGTGCATTACAACAATCAATTCTCCTGCTGTTCTTGGAGGTGGTTCAGTCGTGTGATCCATGCACCGGAGTTGGGCGGAATAATACTTTAAGGTGAGCGTTCAAGGACGTACGGTAGTATATCAATCAAGATCGTTATTAATCCATCATCCATTCAAGTCAGTATAATTATATATTTTTGCACTGTTTTTCATTAGTAGATCCATTGTTTTCAACTGCTTGCTCCAACAAAAAAGAGGGGCCACACCTGAGGGGGAGTGTTGAAGTAAAGATGATTAAATAACCCCAACTCTAAAAGCTTAAGCTTTTGAAGTAATTGGTTGTTTCACAAAGCAAGAACCTATAGTATAAGAGAATAGAGTTTTACGGTGGCAGCGTGTTTTTCAGAGAGGTATTTCAAGTCCCTGAGCTCTTTGAAAAGCTCTCCTCTTGCGGCATATTCGAGAATCAAGAAAATGCGCTCATCATCATGGAACCAACCGAAGATTTGGAGGACGTTTGGATGGCTGAGATTGCTTTGGATTTCGATCTCTCTTCGCAATTGGTAGTGCAAATTATGCTTCTCAAGCTGTTGTTTGAATATGACTTTGAGGGCTACTATGTACTTGTGCTGGAAAGATGAATTAAAGAAGAGGGTTTTATGTACAATTGAAGAAATAAAAGAAATGTTGAAATAAATCAAGAGTGACCTTTTTTTCTCTGGCTAGGTAAACTCTGCCGAATTTTCCTCTTCCTAGGGGCTTCCCGATCTCGAAATCTTGGAGGGTCCATGTTGGGAGCCTTCCCTTGCTGTTGGGTTTTTCTTCTGAAACTTTTTCCATGGAATCTCTCTCTCCCTCTCTCTGAATTTCGAAGGGCAAAGACTAAAATGGGAGATTTTTCTTTCAAAAAACGGAAAAGAAAGGCGCTAAATTGATGTGGTTTGAATTCGGCCAAAAACAGCGGCAATGTGTGCTACGTGGATGTCATCAGGTCCATTGATCCAATCGACAAAAACATGCCCACGCCATTGGGCAATGTGTGCTACGTGGATGTCATCAGGTCCATTGATCCAATCGACAAAAACATGCCCACCCCATTGGGCAATGTGTGCTACGTGGATGTCATCAGGTCCATTCATCCAATCGGCAAAAACATGCCCACCCCATTTGGTTGGGCCGGCCTTGATCTATGACCAGGAAGGAGAAAATTTTCGGAAGTGATACATTCCTTCCCCTTTTATTTAGTTGGGACAGCTCCCTCTAATGTATTTATGATTTTATGACTGCTCTTTCACACTAGAGGAGGCTGTAGCAAGTAAAAAAAGAAGGGGCAAATATATCATTTCCTAGAACATGACCTATACTGCTGTACATATGTGAGGTCAAACAATGAATGGTTTAGATCACCCAATCATGTAGGCCCCACTATATTGTTTTTGCTGGAGGTACATGCATGACCGTCCATTTTAATAATTTATTTGTCGTTTAACATACATTGCCGATTATATTTAGATATGTAGTGATTTTTTTACCGACCACGTTCAATCATTCATAGGAAATAAATATGGAGATTTGCTAAGAACTTTCGCACAGAGTCATTTCACGTGCAGATTTTGTCTTATTCTTTCATTCATGTGAGGTGGCTGCTCTCTCATGCGACAACGAGCCGGGAAATGCCTGTCAGTGGAACTCCCTACCAAATCCCACGTTATTGGCATCAAGATTGGGTGATTTGTGTGAATTTTTGGGCCAAGAGAAATCCAAAGAAAAGTCTATACAAATGGACGGTTCAGATCAATCAAATATTAGACCCACAATGAGGTCGCATTGTATTATTTGTACCTTAGCATCCCTCCGTAAGGTGAAAGAATGGCCTTGAAGTAGGAGGGTAGCTCCGTAAATATGGATCTGTTTTGGGGGTTCTTTCCTGCTGTTTCACACTATAGATACCTCGGCCTGTGGTTGGAATCTTCTTCGTTTTCCTCCACGGAGAAAAAACTCATCTCTCTCTCTCTCTCCATGCCGTTTATGGATACCAGATGCAGATCTTCTACTCCATCGATCTTCAACTTTCCGCCGTCCGATCGACCTATTGACCTCTCTGAACCGTCAGATCTCACGTTCTCGACTCGTTCAACGCCATGGTTTCGAGAGCTCTGGGGTAGCCTTCCGATATAGCTGAAATTCCATTCTACAAAAAAAAGAAGGTAAACCCTAATTTCTATCCTTATTCTTTAAAAAAGATCCAAAAAATTCTAATATCATGTTTGTACTATTTGATTTTAATCAAAACATTGCAGTATGTGGCTTTCTGAGGGAGAATCTCCAAATTTTATTTCTGTATTGGGGTGTAGTGAATGGCATTGGATATTGTTTTTTAAAAAAAAATAAAAATATGCCTGCAAGTTTTTTTAAACCCGGAATTTATCTAGAAACCTTAAGGCCTTGTTTGGAGTGCAAGAAAAACATTTCTGATGGTATTTTTTCTTTCCACAATTTAGAGGGAATTGATATGATTATGTTTAATTTACAAGGATATTATCATATATTGAAGGTCTCTCTAAGTAAAAGTTGAATATGGATGGTTCAAGTTATCTTTTTTTCATGTGTAAACAAAGTAGGAAATTTTAGAAACATTTTTCCTTTCCAAACTTTTCCAAAAAAATTGCTGCAATCCAAACAGAGACTCAACTCAACTAAGCTTTTGTCCCAAACTAGTTGGGGTCGGCTAATGAATCCTTTAGAAAATTTTCATGAAGAAGGTGAAAGGATCTACCCGGCTCAAATTGACTAACTCTAATCCTGACACTAGTTGGAATAAAAATTACAAGAAGAGGACATTAAACCTTGTCTCTAACCATCAAGTTACAATAAAAGTATAACAATAAAACCCATGTCCCAAAAATAAACATAAAATTATGAAGACAAATGGATAATACCCGTATTTTTGCGCTGATTTTAAGTTGGATTTTATGTTTTTGAAAAGCTGAAATTATTTACAAAATTTCAAATTTCATGTTTTTGAAATTTGATTTTGACCATTTATTAAAGTTTTTCAGTTTAGGCGGATATGCTAAATCTCGTTATATTAAAGTTTGAGAAAATTTTAGTTAAAATGGAAAAAAATAATTGAAGCATCTTTCATGCTTTGATTCTGATGAAATTAAAGGTTTGAAGTGTTTTTATCTAGGTTCCACCGAATCCCTTGATTTTCTTCTTGTTGATTTTTTGATTTAGAGAATTTAGATGGATTTGAAACAATTGAACTTAATGCCTTCAAGCTTTGATTTTAAACATTCCCAAGAGAAGCGAGAAGGGCTGTTAGATGTGATCAGCTCGGTATTCCTTCTGTTCGAGTTAAATAATTATTTTATATTATGGTGTGGTTATGTTGTTGATTTCTTTAGTATTTTGGTTGTGTTCCAGAGGCAAGGTGGAATGTCCTCTTCATGTACTTCTTTTATTTCTATCAATACAAATTCAGGTGCCACCCGGGTTCCTAGATAAAAAATTTCTTCTGCTTGATTTTTTATGCTAGGTTTTCAATCTGAAGGTTATCCATGGAGAATCATTAATCAGAGTTATCAAATTTCATGGTTCAGTTATGAGAAAATAACTGAACGTCATGGAAAATGTTGGGCTTCATTTCCATTAATAACAAGAAAGTTATATTTATTTCTTTATTATTTATGCTTTGAAATTTTGAATTATGGATGAGAATTTTAAATTGAAGTGAAATCTAAAATTTATTTAATTCGCAATGTGGTTTATGCATAGGGCAAGGCGCAGTAAAAGCTCATCTTGAAACTGGGAGATTCGAAGGTTGACATGCATATTTTTCACTTCTTTTGAACAATGGACCACTTTAATCTTGTTGATTCTCCCAAATGATCATATTGGCCAGTCCATATTCGAAAATGTCACGGGCAAAGGGTAGATCTTCTGGGTGGGCTGCCTTTGATCTCAATCAGCGCCAGAAACAAGGTAACAAGCCCGAGCTTGACATGGATCCGTACCCTCCAATGCCAAACATAATCTCTGGGGGGCGTAGGGAAAACTTTGTGATAAATAATAATCCACCAAAGTCTTTTGCTTCAGTGGTTCAACCTTCTTTAGATTTTCCATCGCTCATGGATAACTCCAAAAATGAAATTCTAGTTGATAATTATAGCAGGAAGTTCACCAATCGAAATGCAGAGGAAGCTAGCATTATTCCAACTCTTAGAAAGCTGAAAATGCTACACAGCTGGGCTGATGAAAGTTTAATTGAGGATACTTTAGCAGCTGTAAATAGCAATGAAGACGAGGCTTCTATTCTTTTGAAAGCCATGGTTTCATCTGACTCCGAAGACTCGAAGTCTAACCTTTCTAGACCTGACCCTGTTCCTGAGGGTCATCTACATGAGGATAAAGTTGAATGTGTAGATCAAGGTGTTTCAGAAAATCAGTCAGCTAACAGCACGCATTTGAAACTTATTTCGGGTCAGTTGTTCTCTGTACCCGTTGAGCCGGAGTGGGAAGAGGATGATGTCTACATAAGCCATCGAAAAGATGCAATGAGGATGATGAGGTATGTTTGCCTTGTAACTAATTCTCTTAAGGAACGTTTGGCTACCATGATTTTTTTTTTATATTATAAAATAGTGACTTGAAGCGGTGAGAGAGGGGTAGGGCGGGTGAAGTGGCTAAAAATCAGGAAACAAAAAACTCTACTTAAAATAGGATCGACATTTTCCTGATTTTTAGCCACTTCTCAACCTCATCTCAATCGCCCCCTCTCAAATCTCTCTCCTGCCACCCGCCTTACCCCTCTCTCACCACTTGGAGACACTAATTTATCATGAAAAAGAAATTCCTGGCTGCCAGACATGGCGTTAGTGTACACAAATTACTGCAGTCCGCTTGATCCTTAGATGATCTACTTTTACCTTTTACGGAAGCTTTTTAGTTTTTACTAATAGGGCACGTGGATGTTGGTTTGTCCACGATACCAAATTTTCAGAAAAATATTTTTTGTTCTTATTACGTGCTGTATATGTGATATTCTGCAGATTCAGCTTTGGATCTATCCGTTGCCTAAGAAGTCCACTTTTTTTTTTTAATAACAGGTTGGCATCTCAGCATTCACGTGCTGCCAGTAATGCCTTTATAAGAGGAGACCACTTGTCGGCACAAGAGCTCTCAATGAAGGCCCGGTCTGAATGGATGGGTGCAGAAAAGTTGAATGCCAAAGCAGCCAAGGAAATTCTGTATATCCGGAACAGCGAAAATGATACATGGAAGTTGGATTTGCATGGTCTTCATGCATCTGAAGCTGTGCAGGCCCTACAGGAGCATCTGCATAGTATTGAAACCCAGATGCCTATGAATTGTTCGGTATCTTCTGATGGACTATCCAAACCTTTAGCGGGAATTGTACGTTCTCCTTCAGTTGAATTTACTAGTTGCTTGGATATGGACGCAAAGGCAGATAAACAATATGCATCATCTAGGGAAAGACCAACAGCGTTACAGGTTATAACAGGTATGAACCTGTGAGATTTAATTCAATACATACGAATGCCTACATATGTATAATTGTAAGCAAATGTATGTTTGTTTAGACATGTTTGTCTATGCTGTTGATATTGCATCATTGAGCGATATGGTCCCATTTATTTGAAAGTTCAAGAACTTAGTGCATGACCCACTTTTCTCCAAATCGTTCTTTGAAACCTCAATGGCTAGATGGCTAGTGAAACTCAAAAGTCAAAACCATAGGAATCAACACATATGAATCACTATTTGACATGAATACAAAAAAAATTTA
Organism: Tasmannia lanceolata; assembly: GCF_043159265.1. Classification (NCBI taxonomy): domain Eukaryota; kingdom Viridiplantae; phylum Streptophyta; class Magnoliopsida; order Canellales; family Winteraceae; genus Tasmannia; species Tasmannia lanceolata. The sequence goes on along the minus strand of NW_027518731.1, from coordinate 2,661,764 downwards.
ACAGGTAGTGTATATAGGTCCTTATGCTGTACAAAAACCACAAGCCACCTTATCCAAGAAGACCAAGTATTGGGTGGGTTGCTTACTATACCCTGATGTGCACTTGTACTTGCACAAACCAACACCCCCCTTCCTTTTTTGTTGCTGTTTTAAAAAAACCCAAAACCTCAATGGCTAGATGGCTAGCAAAGCTCAAGAGTCAAAACCATAGGAATCAACACAAATGAATCACTATTTGACATGAATGCAAAAATACATTAACTGGGAGTGTATATAGGTCCTTATGCTGTAGAAAAGCCACTAGCCACCTTATCCAAGAAGACCAAGTATTGTGTGGGTTACTTACTATACCCTGATGTGCGCTTGTACTTGCACAAACCAACACCCCCTTCCTTTTTGTTGTTTTAAAATAAACCCAAAACCAAACTGAAAGCAGAAAAACTGAAAATTGAATTGCGCGAGTAAGAGTTTTTCCCCTCCCTAAGTCAATCAAAAACTCCTTTAACTTGACCTAGTCAATGATTGATGATGTCAATTTCTCATTAACTCACATGCATCAACTCCTTTTTACCTCGACTAATTCCTACACAGCATCAAGGAATTGAAGCAGTCTTGAGATCATATGGCACAGTGCAAATTCGACATCTTTGTGATTCAAGGTTAGAAAATTGCCCCTTTAGCACACTTTCTTTTTACGTAGCCAAACTAGTTGATGTACTCTCCCTCGACACTGAACGGATATAAGCCATGCCCTTTGTCTCAAAAAGAGTGCTCTCGATCTTTATTTTTCCTAGCATTATTTAAAACCATTTGATCCTAGTTGTCTTGCATAGAAGGAGCCTGATGACCGTGACTTTTCTTTTCTCACCCCTCAATATATCTTCTCGTGCTGAGTCCAAGTTGTTAAACACTGATTTGGGGCTGGTAACCATAGCTGAGGACAAGCAAATATAATCTAACCTACTCCATATTTTTCACAGGGAGTGGTAACCATAGCCGAGGACAAGCGGCACTTCCTACAGCGGTGAGAAGCTTCCTCATTGAGAACGGGTGAATATCTACCTTGTTACCCTTACAGCAAAAAAAGCCAATAAATTCTGGGCAGGTGTACCAGGATTTTTTTTTTCCATGATAAATTCATCTCCAAGTAATGAGAGAGGGGTAGGGCGGGTGGGAGGAGAGAGATCTGAGAGGTCAGGATTGAGATGAGGGTGAGAAGTGGCTAAAATCGGGAAAAAGTCGATCCTATTTTGAATAGAGTTTCCCCTCCCCCCCCCCCCCCCCCCTGATTTTTAGCCACTTCTCACCGTGTGGAGACACTAGTTTCCTGATTTTTGTTTCCTAATTTTTAGCCACTTCACACCCGCCTTGGAGACACTAGTTTATCATGAAAAAAAATAAATCATGGTAGCCAAACGCGCCCGTAGTTTCTGAAAGATTCATGTACTAGAAATGTTTGATTATGGCTATGACCCTCTGATTTTCTTGCCCTTCTATTCCATTGCGTGCAGATACCGTTTTGATGATGCAAGACCGGGGGTGCTTTCCGTTCAGCCCAAGTTCCGTCACAGGTGAATTCTGAGATTCTAATGCCATGTCCAATCATGTATTTTACATTACATTTGATTATCCTAAATTAAAATGCTACTTATTAGTTTCTAATTGGAAACACAGGGCAATGTTTGTATCGATGAATAATTTATTCCCTCATTTCAAAATTGTACAACATACAATTAAATTGTATCAATTCTCATCACATTGTCCATGAACACCGTATGAGAAACTGAATTATGGATTACTGATCTTTAGATGATCTTGAAACCATCTGAATTGTATGATTATAAAAGCTTGGGGCAATTGTAATAGCATTTATGTAGAATAGTTTATGCTTGCTAATATTGTGCTCTGTACTCCCATCAACTGGCATTCTACTTCAACAAGGGCGACTTTTGGCCATTTGGGCTGCATACGGATGACATGTTCAGGGCACAGATTCACGAGAAATGGGCTAAGTGACTCCATTTCACTTCCAAAAAAAAACAGCAGTTTTTGCTGCTTGTTTAGCATGATTTGGAGAAATGGGCATCAGGGCTCATGTTTGTCAAATTATTATTTTTTCTCTCCATTCTCTGCATGGGAAGAAGAGCAAAAGCGCTGCGGAGACGAGTGGTTGAAAGCTATACCATATAATATAGACATGGAAAAACATTTAAATGAAGGGCTTGAATTGTGCTGATATCATGTGGGTCGTTCCAAACTAAGGTCCCTGTTTGTATTGCAAGAAAAATATTTTTGACTGAAATTTTTTTTCTTTCAACAATTTAGAGGGAGATGGTTCATTTAAATGATATATTATCATAAGTTGGAAGTACCTCTAAGTAAAAATTGATTAGGGTTGGTTCGGGTCGTCTTTCTGTGTGTGTAAAAAAAGTAGGAGATTTTAAAATAAAAATTCCTTTCTAAACTTTTCCAGAAAATTCCTTTGGACAAAGAGACAGCGTATCTACCAAAACAAGGGCAGTTTAAACATCAGTTTCCATCGTTTAGATGTCTTTCAAAGGAAAATGCTATGAAGACTGAGTCTATAATCCTCAGGACCCATGAGTAATTAGTTCCAGTTGATTCGGCCGGTGAATATAACTCCGGTCATATGGCTATTCACATTGTCCCAACATCGTAGCTCCTTGATCAGCAACATCAATGGTCCAGATTGCACACATTTTAGATGGGGACCCACCAGTATAATCGGACTCATTTCTCGAAAAAAATATGCCAAAACCTACCCACAACCGAAATTAGGAGATTTTTTATATGGGGTATGGTTGTATAGTCTTGTGTATCTCAAAAGGTACTATGCGACCATTTCATAGGATGATCCAAACCATACATTTGTTGGGACACAATGTAAATAGGTCGTGCCCCAAAAATCATTTCCATAGGATGATCCTAGCCCTCCAATCTATATAGGGACTGCACGTTATGAAAACCTCATAGATCATACAGTTAGGATCTTCCTATGGAAATGATTTTTAGGGCACCACCTATTTACTTTCTGGCCCAACAAATGGATGGTTTGGATCATCCTATGAAGTGGGCCGTACAATATTTTTTGAGAAATACAACTATAGGTATGAATGCCCTTGTTCTTCTCTTTGATATCCCGATGGCTACATCAAATATTTCATGTGGTAGATCGATCTAGTGACTGTTCAATAACATGCAAGTTACATGATTGGTGCAATGATACTAGGAAATATGGAATCCCTAAGCAGTTCCATGGACAGTCCTTTTCTGGTTCGGGTTTGTTTGATAGTGAAAATGCCATGAAGTGCCAACCGAGATCCTTGATACGGAAAAACAAAAGAAGGAGGAGGAATAGGTATTCAAGAACAATCATTTGGTTGGTCAATAGATAGACATGCACTGTTAGAGATATGGCTTTGGGGTTTCCACTATACTTGTTTGGCTGGTCCATTAAAGACCAATGCTGCTCCCCAGGCCTAAGACCAGCAACCAGTGATGCATTGTGGAAACATAACAGTGGGTTTATTATTGGTAATATTGCCGCTCTTATTTTACCTATAGATTAGAGATCAGCTCAATTCGCACAGCATATTTACGTTGCGGCCTAACAAAAGAACGGTTTGGATTATCCTATGAAGTGGGCCCCACTGTCCACTTTGAAAATTTCTAGACTTCATGGCCACGCAACATATGAAAATCTAGCCTCCGCATTTAAATCAGATCTGTTACTGGTTTTCTCCCGTGTGTGTGTGTGTGAGAGAGAGAGAGAGAGAGAGAGAGAGAGAGAGAGAGAGAGAGGAATAATGGTTGCTCTGAAGGGAGACGGGGTTCCAAAAATTGTTCTGATAACGGGGGTTAGCAAAGGGCTTGGAAGGGCTCTGGCGTTAGAGATGGCAAAAAAGGGTCACACCATAATAGGGTGCGCTCGCTCACAAGATAGAATCTCTTCTCTACAAGCCGAGCTCTCCCAACACGACCAAAATCCCAACCATCTCCTTGTTGCTGCTGATGTGGTTACTATCTCCACCCCCTTTTTAATTTCTTTATGTTATTTTATTTGGCTTTTGTATTGTTTTTGGTTTGATGGGTTTCTAAGTTCTAACACGGCTGAGTTGATTTTTTTTTTTTCTTTTACTCAATTTGTTTTGAGTTTGATAGTTTGTGAATTTCTGGGTTTTGGGTTTTGGGTTTAAAGACCAATCCAATTTTGATTTTTTTCCAAAATTTTTCACTCTTGAGTTTGTTTGTTTGTGATTTCCCATTCGTGGGTTTAAAGACCAATCCAATTCTCTTAAACTTGTCTTTTAGAGGTCTGATAGCGACATTGAGGGATTGGCGCGAGTTGTGATCGAGACAAGGGGTGTACCAGATATCATAGGTACGAGAACTCCAGTAAACTCGCCTGCTTTCTTCCTCTTCTTAAATGTATGCTGTTCATAGTTTGTGCTTCTCCTTCCCTGCCATTAATATACAGTCATCGAACATGATAGGTAGATAGATAATTTGTTTTTAATTGCGGAAGTTAAGACAATCTATGGCTATTCTGCTACAATTCAATCTTTATTGACATGAAATGTTCCATAAAGTACAATCTATGGCATAATATTCTGCCACAATTTAATCTTTATTGACTTGTGAAATGTTCCATAACGTTCAAGTTATGTCTCAAATCATGCAAATCTTTTTTCCCATTCTTATTTCTAGGCTCATTAGGGGAGGTTTGCGTGATTGACCTTTTCTTTCCAATGCTTTTGACCTCTTGGCTAACTAAGGCTATATTTTTCTGTTATGGATTAATGCTTGTGGAGTTTACAGACATTTCTTGCAACTATGAAATGTTTGGAGGTAAGCTGAGTGCACGCGCGCGTGCGCACACACACGCACATGCACATGCACATGCCAACACACACGCATGACTTATAGATTTATATAAGTCCTCTGTTGGGACAAAGGCTTAGTTGAGTTGAGTTGAGTATAAGTCCACTGTTCAAGGTATACACTTCTTTCTTAATTTCTTGAATTTTCTACAGCTGCTTTGTCCCACATGAAAGCCTCACATGTGACCAAAAGGTGGTTATTTGAATAGAAAGAATTCAAGAAAGGCTTTTTGAATTTTTTGTTATTTGCATTGTATTTTTTTTTTCTTGTAGCTATTTGATTGTTTTCTTAGGAAGTTAGGATTCCAGGAAATTGAATTGCATGACCTTCTTTTAAGTTTTAATAATTCATAAGAACAGATTCAACAGTTCATGTCATTTGGACAATTTATCCCATAGTTGCCAGAGTGGGAAGCGAGTACGAGAATTGATGTGGGGAAGCGAGGGTTTTAGAAAACAGAAAAAGCTGGAAGCAGAACGTTTTAAAGAAAATAAATAAAAAATGTCCGGGAAGCGTTGCTGAAAGTCGACATGGAGCATATAATAAGCTTCATTCAAAGCAAAAAAAAGTACATATAAAGAGTAGGATTGTGGTAGGTTAGGGATAGAGGGTTAATATAGGTAAGGATTAGAAGTAGAAAAGAACAGAGAAGCAGGATTCGTACCCGGAGTTGGGGATTCGCGAATCCCCGAATCGCGAATCCGAACCGTGATTCGATTCGAATCCCCGATTCTGGGGAACTCCGATTCCCAATTTTGGGAACCCCGATTCCCACTTTATAGGAACCCCGATTTCCAGGTGATTCCCTGCGAATCCCCAGCGAATCCCAACTCCGCAGCGACTCTCAGCGAATCCCCGACGAATCCCCGTCGACTCTCTGGCAAACCCACGATTCCCGCTTCCAACCATCCCAGGAGCCTTCGATTCCCGCTTTCGAATCCCGCCTTGGCAACCTTGGAAAAGAAAACTTCGTGACTAGTTAGAATTACTAGTTTTAGGAATTTACAATTTTACATGTTTTATTCATATTCATCTGATGTTATGTTTTTAGAAAAATTTTCACATAATTTCATTTGAAACTAACAATGGCTTTTCTAGTTTTAAATGCACTTTAAAAAAAAGAAAAAGGAAGATCCTTCAGCGTTATCATAAGGATAAAATATTCTTTTATGAAGATGTAATTACCTAAATTGGAAGCATACTCTTGATTAGGAGGAAACATGTAGGAAGCATCTGGAAACCGCGCTTCCCCTAAATTTGGGAAGCGAGAAGAACTTAGCTTCCGAAGCGAGCTTCCCATCCAACTAGGAAGTTTCCTGTGACTATGATTTATCCTTCTGTTGCCCTCCCATTTCTGGTTGCCTGTGTTTTTTTCCTTTCTGACGCTCTTTTGCTTTCAAGACTCGTTGGTCTTTGATTGCTGCAACATATCTATGCGGCGACACAGGTTGCGTCCTCGAAGTAAGATAAGATAGCATTTCCATTGCATGCCACGACTCAAACATCAAACATCTGGCTTGCGTGGCATTACTACAGATTTCAAACTCAGTTTTCAAGCATCAGTTTTTTAATACTCCAATCTTGGTCGATAATAGACTGACTGCTCCATTGTTTTCTGTGAGAAATTAGATGTTTAAAATATTACAATTGAAAAACCCACTATTATAGGGTTTTTTTTTACTTTTTTTAATAGTAAACCCATTTTTATTGGTTTCTTTAAGCCCTGACCATTTGAAGGCATATTGTATAAAATATCTCATGTGAATGATTGGTGGTAATAAAATCAAAAGTTTTAACTTTTTATCAACCCCCTTTGAAGTTCCATTTTTGTTAAGAATATTGGAGTGAAAAGAAATCAAGCAATGAAATGTCACTGTATGGATAGGAGCCTGGGTCCTTGAGATTGGTGAACATTATTGATGAAGATGTGATCTTTTAGTGAGGCAAATGAGTAGCAGAGGCCAGCTAAATGTGTGTTTAGGTCATTGTTAAACTCTGCTGTTCTACCTCATGTGATTGCATTTTCTTTTTTTGGTAGGTAAACTGGGATTGAACCTGCGACCTCTTGGTTGAGATTCTCCCTCGCATTGTGTAGACGCGTTTTCAGCATCACCAAGGGGCAAGCCCTGTGGAGTGAGTCGGGCACGGTTAGTGCTGCTAGAAAACAAAACCGGGGAGGGTGGGAAAAACCAGAACCGGATAATATTTACACATCAAAACCCAACAACAACTGGAATTGTGCAACTTGTGATGTTCCGTTCTAAGAAATTACTTGATTCATGCTGCTTTATATCTAAGGATCAAGAAAGATACTTGGAGACGATCATAAGTCGATGCAGTTTAGATATTTTCCATGTAACTCTCTCTCTACACACACACACACACACACACACACACACACACACACATAGTGGGCAACATACACAACAAACTCAGATTTTGAAAGGAACAGTTCGATAGCCTTCTGCAAAAGCAGTTAGTTAATGAACAAGGGATGTTAGAGGGGAAGTAGTCTAGGAGCCTACGATGAATGTGAAAAGTGGGCGAAACTCAAACTGAGTAGGAGGAGATAGCATGGAAGCAACATTTCCAAGCCATTTAGTGCAAGGATGGGGACATAAGTACGGCCTTTTTCCATCTTGTGGCTAATGAAAGGAAGAACAACCATATTAGATGTGTTATGTTTAGCGGGAATCGTATGGAGGACCAAAAGGAGGTGGAGGATGCTGTAGTGGAGTTCTACAAGAAGTTGCATGCAAGAGAGTGGTTGGGTAGGCCCATATGGGATAGCGTCCAATTCACTTATATTAGTTAAGACAATGCAATGGAGATTGGAAGATTGTTTGAGAGGAAGGGATTAGGGAAGCAGTAACTGAAATGGAGAGGGATATGACCTTGGGATATTGTGAAGCGGCATGTGCTCAAGATGCTATCTGTATTCGTAGTGACGGGTCACCTCTTAGACTATATGCCCTAAAAGCCGGTCATTTTGTAGTGCATATGATTAATTAATGAACTTTATGACAACTAATGGGCACATTAAAGGAATGTGTCACGTGCTTTATACATTGACACATGTTTGTCCTTAGGTAGCATTGTAGGAATATTATGCTCATGGATTCGCAGATCCTAAAGGCTAGGGAGATATGATATTCCAGTTCTTTGCAGACCTAAAAGGTTCTTGGTTGGGGTTGGGACTAGACATCCCTTCCTGTACACAAGTAGCATCAGACCTTGCCCATACACGAATAGGGGTGGCATAGCTCCATCACTTGAGATAATGGACCCTAGGCAGGCAGAATGGGTGCGGTGAGTGGTTCGCGCAATGACTCTCCAACATAATCAACTCTTAAAAAAAGAAAAAACCCGTCCCCAGTGGAGTCTAGAATCTACTTTCCATAGAGTCTGTTGTCAACTGCTCAAAGCATTCAATTCCCAGCAAGATCCAATTCTTTCAAAAAGGGTGAATACCCAAAATCCCAGCAAATCATGTGAGTCCGGTCCTCAGCAAGGAACTCGCACTCCCATTTTCTCGGCAAGAGACAAAGCAATTCTGAAAGGGATCAATCTGAATCAATCAATCAATCCAAATCAATCAATCAATCCAACAAGCATATCAGGTAAAAAAAAAAAAGTTCCCGCTTCTTTGGAGAGACAAAGCAATCTCCAAAGAAATCAATCCAAATCAATCAATCAATCAAAAGTAAGAGATTATCAATTTTTTCATAAGAATTTTACTCCTCAATCTTAATGCGTGAAGGTTTCGCATAACAAAGCTTTCCCGTTTGCTAGTACGTGAAGGTTCCGTCTAACAGATTTTTCTCTTTTGATTAGTACGTGAGTGTTCCGCCTAATTAAATTTCCTCCTTTTGTTATTGTGCGAGGGTTCCACGTAACAAATTTCCCTTGCTTGTTATTGCGTGAAGGGTTCCGCATAACAAAACTTTCCCTTTTGATTAATGCGTCAAGGTTCCGCCTAATTAAATTTCCCCTTTTGTTATTGTGCGCGGGTTCAACGTAACAAATTTTCCTTGCTTGTTACTGCGTGAAGGTTTCGCATAACAAAGCTTTCCCTTTTGATTTGTGCGTGAGGGTTCCGCCTAATTAAATTTCCTCCTTTTGTTATTGTGTGAGAGTTCCATGTAACAAATTTCCCTTGCATGTTATTGCATGAAGGTTCCGTATAACAAAGCTTTCCGTTTTGATTAGTGCGTGAGGGTTCCGCCTAATTAAATTTCCTCTTTTGTTATTGTGTGAGGGTTCCACGTAACAAATTTTCCTAAATTTCACTTATGCCGCCGAAACAATTGGTAAGCCGGCATTAAGATTGGCTACGCCACCATAATATATATGGTACGCCGGCGATTCTTGTCTTACACTGACGTTAATTTAGGTATGCCGGGGTAAATAATGGGTACACCGGCGTTAATTTAGGTAGGCCAGTGTAAATAATGGGTACGCCGACGTTAATATTAGGTATGCCGTCGTGAATATTAGGTAGGCCGGCGTAAAGCCTCTGTAGACCTTACCAAAATGATTTGTTCATCACTATGTAAGAGTTGGGACAGAAGGACATAACGGCACCGGAAATTGAAGGCAAGGTTGAACAGACAGTAGAAATTAAGTAAAGCGATGGCGGTATTAGTAAATGACACCACCGTTCCATGTAGATGTCCACGTGTCGTGGATCCGACCGTCTATGCATATTGGCGACGACGAAGATTTAAACGAACCCAAGGGACTCTGGGTTCAACGGAAAATTTCGAATCCAAACCAAAGCAGCTGTCAACAAAGGCGCCACTGTTCGGAAAAAAATTATTTACGATGTGTCAAGCATCCTTCCGTCTGCAGTTATTTCCGACGGCCAAGATCCAAACGAACCCAAGCTTCTGTCTGTTCAAATACACATTCAGACGAACCCAACGAAACTTCATACAGTGCGCCAAACGTAAATGAGGGTGCATTAAATATAGGGGGTTTTCCCTCCAAAGAAACTAGTAAAATAATGAAAAAGTGAATGATGAGGACCAACATCTAGGTCTCCATCTTGGTCCTGATGATGTCAGAAGGGTATTGGGGTCTTTTTCCCACCCCATTTTGAAGAATCGCCCATGTTTCATTATTGTTTTAAAAGGTACCCGAAATCCGTAATTCCTCGAAACATGTGCCCACATTCCGTACTTTTCTCACGGTAAATTATTAAAATAAAGGAGTGGCAGTTCATAGGCGAGCATATCAAATCAATGATCAAGCCGTTTCAGACCATCGGATCAAGAAATTGATGACGCGTATCCACAACTGAGATCGAATTTATGCAAGATTGTGTTTTCCAAGTCCAATCAGGTGAAGATGTCATGAGAACAAGATGGCGTTCATATCAACGGCCCATGTTGATCCCATAGAATAAAGAGTTTTGGTTCTATTTAGTATTTCTTTTATTCTTACAAATTAGTTGGAGGAATTTTAGTAAGAGTGGCCGTTCAAATTAGCTGGGAGAGATTTAGTTATTATAGGACTTTTTTGAGAAATTTTACGGAAGAATTATGTTGGACGAAATTATCTTTTTTCATTCTTTAGTTTTAGTTAATTAGGAAAGCAAGTTGTAGTAGAAATTATCTTTTTTCATTCTTTAGTTGCAATCATCCATCTTTACCTTCTTGTTTTAATGCTAGCAAACCTAAATTGATTAGTCTTTATGGACTAATGTGTTGTCTTTGAGTGTTGTGTCTTAGACAGGAACTTGACATGTCATATCGCCATTACACAACTCAACACAACACATGGCTTGCGGATCAAGAAACAAAGGGACCAAAGAGCTTGCACCTACATTGAAGACATCAACCTTGGAAGATGTTCAAGTGAAACAACTCAAGTTGAAGATCCCACAAGCATGCCTAGCAAATGCTAGTAGGAGCTTGGAGTTGAACAAGCATTGGTGACAACTCATGGACCATTCAACATGCTCAAGGAATGGAGGAAGTCACAAGACCTAAAGCAAGTCGAAGAGTTCACTTGCAAGTTCAAGTTGTCCAAGAAAGTGCGGAGGAGCCAAGCTATCTAAGAAGACTCAAGGTTTATCTTTTTAGATTGTATTTGGAGTCCTCTTGTTTTAAATGTATTTGCACTTTCAAAGGTTTTCATAAATAAATTTAATATCTTTGAAAACCATCTACACTCCCTATAACATGTTTGAAAACCTTGGACAAAAGCCCAAAGACCATGGCCCAAGTCCCTGAATTTTTATAATTAAAATCAAGTTTTCAAAGCAGGGCCGGTCGACAGGGTTCCTCTAGCGACCGCGGTAAGGTGGCTGGAATTCTAGTACCTACCGATACATAGTGGGCCGGTCAACCTGGGCGTCCCGGGCGACCGCGGATATGTTTCTGTAGATCAGAAACAAATCCATCATGGTCGGGCCTACCGACCGCAGATAGGGATCTGGACAAAAATAAAAATATTTGGGTTGCTCTCAGCGGGCGACCGCGATAGCTCGGTCGACCGTAGTGATAAAGAATTTTAAATTAAAAAGAGAGCGCCCGATAGGGCGGGTGACCGTGACACCTCGGTCGACCACGCCGGTGTGGAAAAGTAGCCGCTGGGTCTCAAACGGCTAGTTGATTTTTGGCCAGTTTATTTACAGTTTTGACCCAAACGGGGTTCCGCCTAATTAAATTTCCCCTTTTGTTATTGTGTGAGGGTTCCACGTAACAAATTTTCCTTGCTTGTTACCGCGTGAAGGTTCCGCATAATAAAGCTTTCCCTTTTGATTAGTGCGTGAGGGTTCCACCTAATTAAATTCCCTGTTTGTTATTGTGTGAAGGTTACATATAACAAATTCTCTTTGTTTGTTACTGCGTGAAGGTTCCGCATAAAGAAGTTTCCCGGTTAGTTAGCGTGTGAAGGTTCCACCTAACTAAATCTCCCGTTTGATCAGACCGTGTAGGTACCGCTTGTTTGTCTAAAATCCCATTTTCAGTGCGTGTTGGTTCCGCCTGATTGTGCAAAGTCCAAATTGCCATTCAATAAAAATTCAATCCCTTTTGTTTTTTTTCGATTGCAACCCGGGACGATCAAAATGTGTTGTCTCTTCAGCTTTGGCATTCGTACGACAAGCGCCCTCTGCCAAAGAGGGGCATCTGTAGACACCCCATTTTGACCGGACCCTAAAATCCCAAAATCGAATAAGGATCCCGAAATCCGAGCCTCAAAATCTAATTCAGAATTTCCCAAAGTCATGTTTCAAGTTCCTGAGACAGACCATGAATTTTCTAAAAATTGAATCCAGTAGTACAAAATGAACCCGAATCCCCTAAAATTTAACCTGAGTTGCGCCCCACTCCGTATTTTTAATCTCAAAACCAAGCAGAAGGGGAGTGCATTATTGAAGTAAAAGAGTGCCGATATCAGTCCATATCGACAAATTATGATTATAAATTTTTAGATGTTGCCATATCAGACAATTCATATCCTTGTGAAAACTCGACACACGAATCCATATCAACAAATTATGATTATATACTTTCTATTTTAGCCATATCCCCGTTTCTAAATTTTGGGGTTTTGCCGTGTCCGACACTGTGAGCGTCGACACGTGACACTCATGTTCGTGTTCACAATTCATAGATACACACACAAAGGACACTTGAAATTGAAAATGTAAGAGCCAGATAAACCACCTATACTTTCTATTTTAGACATGTCCTCGTTTCTAAATTTTGAGGTTTTGCCGTGTCCAACACTATGTGAGCGTCGAGTGCTCACATGCGACACATGTCTGTGTCCACAAATCATAGACACACACGCACGCACGCACACAAAGGACACTTGGAACTGAAATGTAGGAGCCAAATAAACCACACATATTCTAACATTACCTGTCAAAATTTAGTCAGTCATAATATTCTATTTTTTTTTTAATATGTAAGTTGGGATTGAACCTCCGACCTCTAGGTTGATATAATATTCTATGATGTTTATATGTTTGGAGCAAGGTTTAAAATTTCGGTTTCGGTACTGGTTTCGGACCGTGAAATTTCGAAATTTCGATCGAAATCTGGTACTTGACCCGAAACTAATATTTTATTCAATATTAAATTTCGGTCGAAATTTCGGTGAAATATTAAATTAATATTAAAAAAACATATATTTTTGGGTCAAATTTAGGAAAAACCGAAATTTCGACCGAAATTCTGAAATTTCGGCCGAAATAAATGACCGTTTCGGTTTTGATGCATTTTGGTGTCGGTCTCCACCGAAATCCGAAATTTCGGATTTCGGTCGAAATTTCAAACCATGGTTTGGAGCACCTAGGTTCCAGGATAATCACACATTCCAAAGAATTCAGTCTTTGTCGATTACCTACCAGTGTGCGATTCCGATTCATCTCCCTGCAATCCATAAGATAAAACAAACTTTAAAACCATCAGCAACCACTTGAACTCTCCTCTGTTCCATTTTTGGGCATCATATTGTTCATGTATGATTTTTTCATATAGGTAGTTGAATATTGAATCATTTTGTTTATGATTTGTATCTAGTGACAAAATCCTTGAAATGTATAAAATCTGACAATGCTCCAGCAAATTCAAAGAAAAAATGGAAAAAAAGGTTAAAATATCTTATGGTTTTGAAAATCTCATGTTCTACACAAATATTTTTTTCTTATATCCTGATATTTTAATGATATTTTCATCTAGGGATTTACTAGTGTCCATCGCAGAAGGCATTTCACGGATGGCCGGTTGCATGTGAAAACAGCCACAAACTCACTTTTCAGCAGATTTTGTCTTCATTCATGAGGTGGCTGCTCTCACATGCAACCGCCCATCCGCAAAATGCCTTCTGCGATGGATGCTAGCAAATCCCTATATTATCTTTTTAAAGTCCCCCCCCCCCTCTCTTTTTAGACTATTTATACATTCGTGATAAAAGCCTTAGAAAAACTAAAATTTCTCTCCAATAAATGAAGCTATATTGTAAAACATCCATAACTCTCTCATTTTGAGTCGAAATCAAGTGAAATCTATTTCTATCTGCTAGTCTCGAAGTTTTCTTCAAACGCAACAAACGGCACCGAAAAAGTCAAAGGGATGAGAGAGTTTTGGTCCGTTTCCTAAAGACTTGGCGAAACGTCACCCAAAATTAAAACCTCCACAACTCTACCATTTTAAGTCCAAAAGTGGTGAAATTTCTACCAATCGGAGGCCTTCAAATTCTCTTTCAACAGAAAAAAAAACCTCATCAAAAAATTCTGTTGGATTAGACCTCAGTACAAGTTTGGTCATCATATTCAGATCCATCGTGGGTATTTGAATTCTGCATTGTAGGATGAACGTTGGTTGACGAACTAACTGAAAATCATTTCGTAGTTCTAACTCCTAAATCCCTATGATGACATGGAAACATTGCACTCTTGAATATGAAGTTGTTCAGCAATTTTTTTTTTCAGTATCCCTAATAACAATCATCATAATTTTCCCTCGTTGATAATTTGATAGTATGCATTTCATGACTGTGAGGGCGAGCCTTGGCGCAATCGTAAGGTTGCTCCATTGTGACCTGATGGTCATGGGTTCGAGTCACGGAAACATCCTCTCTGCAAAGCAGGGGTAAAGCCCTCCCCAGACCCTGCAATGGCGGGAGCCTCATGCATTGGGCCGCCCTTTTATGCATTCCATGACTGTATTATTCTCTTTATCAGTATATTGTATTTGATCTTTGTTGTTGCAGTCATATGCCCATGCATGTGCAGAACTAAAAATGTAGTTGCACAGTAAACAATGCAGGCACCATTAATAAAAACAATAAGATATGGGAAGTGCCAGCGGAAGAGTTCGAGACTATCATAGATACTAATATAAAAGGGATTGCAAATATGCTGCGTCACTTTCTGCCACTTATGGTGGAAAAAAAGCAAGGGATTATTGTCAATATGTCTTCTGGCTGGGGAAGGTCAGTAGCTGCAGAGGTATGGATGAGTTTCATGTAATAATGTGATTTTATAGGTCATGTTTGGCTGCCAGGAATTGTTTTTCATGATAAATCGGGCGTCTCCAAGTGGAGATGGGGGTGAAATCGCTAAAATTCAGGAAACATAATCCCGGAAACTAGTCTCCGGTGATGAGAAGTTGGTAAAAATCGGGAAAAGGTTGATCTGGTTTTGACTAGTGTTTTTTTATTCCGGATTTTTAGGAACTTCACATCACTGGAGACACTAGTTTCCGGGATTGTGTTTCTTGATTTTTAGCGATTTCACCCTCATCTCCACTTGTAGACGTCCGATTTGTCATGAAAAACAATTCCTGGCAGCCAAACGTGCCCATAGTGTTTATTATGTTAACACTTGGATAATATTTCAGACTCTTAAGTCTTAAGTCTTAACCATATTGGGACAGGTTGCACCTTATTGTGCTTCAAAGTGGGCAATTGAGGGCCTAACACGGTCAGTGGCAAAGGAATTACCTGTTGGGATGGCAATTGTTGCGCTTAATCCTGGTGCGGTGAACACGGACATGCTTGCATCATGTTTTGGCTCTTCTGCTTCCCTATATCAAACACCCGAATCATGGTATGGATGTTCATCCCTCCCTAGAATTTCATTTCTTGTTATTTGGGCATTTCTTTATTATTGATTTGGAAATGTAGTTTGTGACCGTGCAAACCTTTGGAAAATCTGATTTTGGTAGTATATTCTTCCTAGAATTTTATTGGTCCTTATTTGCTTAAGTCATCTATTGCTGATTTGAAAAGCTAGTAAACTGTTAATATATTTCATGTGATTAAGATTATTCCTTTCAAAAGAGAGGGAAGCACTGCAATTGCTAGAAATTTTCTGATTTTGTTAAGATGAGTTTATGTATATATTCATATATCTCATAAGGATGTACAATCATGTGGATGAATAATGAGGGGATCCGATGATATGAAAGTTAGATCCTTTTCTTAATTTCTCTCAGTAAGAATGCTATTCGGGGGACTCTTAGGATGAGCTGCCTTGACTCCTTTCCTCCTGCAGTTATTTGTGGTCAGCGTCCTTCTAATTTGAAAGAGAGATGCTAGCCTCACAGTTGAAGCATGACAGGCATCCCACCACCACGAAATTGCGAAAACAGGAAGAAACTCTCTTTCTTTATTCATAAACCATCATTGTAATCTGACCCTAGGCCATACAATTTATAGGCATGGAGCATCCCAACGAAAATGGTATTGGGGTAGGATTAGGATTCCCAATCCTACTTGCTAACCTGTTGCACACATGGTTTCAAATTTCGGTTTCGGAATGCGTTTCGGTCCTGAAATTTCGGTCAAAATTTCGGACGAAATAAAAAAGTAATATTTTATCTCGTACAAAATTTCGGGAAAATATTAAATAAGAAATAAAATTCAGATTTTTTGGTGATACTCCTTAAATTTCGGCGAAAACAAAATTTCAAAATTTCGGTTGAAATTTTGCAACGTTTCGAGTTTACCCAATTTCGGTTTCGTTCTTGACCGAAATTCGAAATTTAAAACCAAGGTTGCACAGACTCTAACTACTTGTAATCCATTCCTGAATTCATTATAATACTAGGACTCCTGATACAACCCTGTTTGAACTCTTACCAAATCCTAGATAACCTAGGATTGATTTTTATTCAAACCAACTAGGTTTCTTAACAACAATTAAATAAAATCCCCAAAATAACACCCCCAATAATTTGATTACATCAGCTGCACCCCCCCCCCCACACACACACACACACACAGTCCCAAAAAAAAAAAGGACATCCGCAAGAAGGTAATTGACCTCATTTTCATAAAATTAAAAAAAAAATGATAATGATGCTCTTTTTTCCTGTGGCTGGAATTTCTTTGGATTTCGGGCTGGTCAGGTGGCCCATGTGGACCCCACTTGACTGCAAACAGTTTGGGCACCATTGCAAGGTTTTCTTATCTTGGATGGTCCTCCATCATTCTCCCCCTCTTGAAAAGGCTATAGCTTGTCGAGTGCACTGGTTAATTTGCTTCAAATGAGGGTTCTGGCAGCTGATTAATCTGTGTAGAGCTCACACTTTCATGGGCTACCCTCATGATCGCCTATGGCTTCCTCCCGGTAGTATAGCTGTCTAGCACACATCCCACATTCCATTTAGTGCCCACTGAAGCTCAGAATATCCGTGGTTGCCACACTACTGACAAATCGTTGTCTTCTTGGGTCGCCTTGGTGTCAACTTGTGCCGCTTTGGATCTGTCTGCGGAACCACCATTTGTGCCTCCATTCGTCTTATTCGTTTCGCCATCCTCATGAACAGTGCACCCTGTGGAACATTCGTAACTCTTGCGGTTGTGACTCTCTGGAAGACATGATTTAACATTGGCTCTGCTACCAAATGGGTGCAGGACGGATCTAAGGGAGGAGATTAACATTGAAAAATTTGGGAATAAGAGGCATCACACCCCCGCCCCACCCACCTCACGAAATTGCCTAAATAGCAAGAAACTCTTCTTCTTTATTCATAAACCATCATTGCAATTTGGCCACAGGCCATACAATTTATAGCATGGAGCATTCCAATATTATTAGGAAGTTCAGTTAGATTAGGTATGGATTACAAGTGGTTAGAGGTTGAGTGCAAGAAGGTGTTAGCAAGTGGGATTAGGAGTCCTAATGTCCTATTCCTTCTCCAATACCATTTTCATTTAGACTATATTTTTGCATGATCCTGAATTTTTTTAGCTAAATCAGTTCATGTCAAGAGGCACTGTTGCCTTGCAATTGCTATTTGCTTCTTATCCTTGAGTTTACATCTCAACTCTCAGACAAAAGCCGTTGCCGTTTCATTTTCCTCAACTTTCTTTCTGTACTTCACAGGAAAGAATTTGATTAATCCTTAACATTATTCTTGTTCATGCATTCTATGATGCTGTTACACACTAACTTTGTTTACAAGTTAATATGTTACAGTTTTTCAATCTAGTAATTTGAGAAACTTGTTCTTTGTTTCTTTTATTCTTTTGATTGATCAGGGCTCCAAACGCTGCTTCTATGATACTTAACCTTACAGCGGAAGATAATGGTGCAGCTTTGAATGTGTGAAAACAAACAGCCATGAGTAACTCAGTGGCCATTGCATGAACAAATATACAGTCCTTTTTGTGGATATTTCAACAGACTGTTGCTCGTTGTAATTCCATGATATGTATGTTGAGGCAGTAGAAAATGAATCTTGACCATTTACACTTTGTAGAACTTTAAATCTCTTGCAGAAATTTCAATATCCATTGTGGGCTTCGCTGAATTCCATGGAAACTGAAGCCTTATAACTCTCTTGATGTTTCACATCAAAAACTTACATTGTTGCCAATAAAACATGGATAAAGAAAAATCCTTTGGAGTTACAGATAAGAGTACAGTAGATCCATGTTCAGATTCTTAGAAATCTTCTCACTACTAAGTGCTGTCCTGATTATAATCAATCAACAATGAATGATTTGGCTTTCCAGGGTGAAATCCCCATAAGAAATTTTATAACTGTGTATTTACAAACATAATGTATTCTTATATATGATACATTTGGACTTTTTTGTCCGTAACTTATACTGAAGTACCCATGAAAGAATGCTTTATTAAAAAATAAATCATCCCATGACTATCTCGGTCGTGGCTTTTGCCTATCTCATAAAATTCCACCATTTAATAAAAAAAAAAAGGTTATAAAAATTGGGAAATGTTATCAGCACAACCATATTTTTATATTTGCACAAACCCATCCGTCTTTTCTTCTTTACTTGGCTTGTGATAGCTTTTTGGAAAAGTAATAACCTTTTGACAGCTCTTTAAAAAGTAACAAACAAGTTAGTTTGTCAAAATATGGTTGTGCACTTGTGCTGGTAAAATACAGTGGGGCCCACATTGTTTGGGTGATGCAATCCATTCATTTGATGGGCCCTCACATAGATAGGGTGTTCACATAGATAGGGTGTGCCCTGGCAATTTCACCCTAAAACCAGGGATCCACCCCGCCCCTCCCCGAACGGGCCAGGGATTCCCCGACTTGTTGTGGGGATGGAGACTTAAAAAAATTTCCCCGAAGCGGGGATGGGATGGAGATGGCCCCGCCCCAATTTACTATGCAAGCCATTATCAATATCCTCTTATTTTAGTATTGTTTTAGTGTTTTTAAAGTTAACAGTAAATATATTTTCTATGCTAGTGATATTGGCACTACCATATTTTGATAAGTGCACAAATACGGCTTGCTTTTTTTTTTTTTTGGGGTGTTAAAAAACTTTTTTGAGGTGAGGATTTTTGTGTGGGGCGGGGATGGGGGATTCCCTGCCACCGCTGAAGTGGGGACGAGAAAGGGGAATGCAACATCCGGCCGGGCCCCGCCCCGCCCCGCCCCGTTGCCAGCCCTACAAAAAAATCAGCTCCATAGGATCATCCCAACCCTTCAATTTGTGGAGGTTAAAATGGACTAGTATAAACCTTCACAAATCTATCCATTTTTTACCTCCACAGTTCGAAGGGTTAGGATGATCCTAAGAAGCAGATTTTTTTGTCACACCTTATCTATGTCAGGTCCTATCAATGAATGCTTTGGATCCTCCAAACAATGTCGGCCAACTATGTTTCTGGCAGACGGAGAAGATAAGTTATCCACTCGATCGAATAAATACACTTTTCTCATATGGAGCTGATTTTTTGGGCACACCCTATCTATATGAGGGCCTATCAATTGAATGCTTTGGATCATCCAAACAATGTGGGTCCCCCTATGTTAGTGAGGTCTAGCTCATATAATTATATGAGCTCTAGCTCACAAATATTTCCTCTACACATATGGGATTTGGTAGGGACCATCACAAAAGGCATTTCGTAGACAGGCTGTTGCATGAGAGGGCAGTCACATAGGCTCAGATGAATTAAATGAATAAGAAAAATCAGAGCCTATTTGGCTGCTCTATCATGCAGCAGCCGGTCCACAAAATGTTCTTCCGTCTTAGGCTCAATTCCTTTTAAATTATTGTGAGTCAGTCCCATCCACAATCTTTCATCGCATGTCCTTGTCCGTGCAAATGTTTCTTTTACTCGTGCAAATGTTTCCTATAAATGTACAAGTGGGGACACGTGATGTAACGTCTGTTACAATTTTATTACTTTATATATGCTGTTGTTGTCGGGGCACGGTTTTTCGAGTGGATGGAAAGCAACTTTAAACTACACGGTTTTCAATATCAGCCACCTATCTTATAAATATTTCATTCTTCATAGTTGTTGTTCTATCAAAAATTTGGGTCAACACCGACACCGAAATGACAGAAATCCGAAATGGCCGAAATGTACAAAATTTCGGTAATTTCGGCGAAATTTTGGACAGAATATATTTTTTTTATTCCTTTACAAAATTTCAGCCGAAATTACAGAAATTTTGGCCCAGAAAACTAACATTTCGCCCCTCTTTACCGGATTTCGTCCTAAATTTTAGGATTTCGGCTGGGTCCAAAATTTATGACGAAACCGAAATTTCAAACCATGATCACAACTCATAACTGACCTTAATATTATATTCAAACTCATTCCTCAGATTAAATAATACTTGACAAGGAAAAGTGTCTTTTCAGGGATGAAAACCACCATGAAAGAAAACTTTGTATTGCATTCACATGCAGTCATCACTTTGTAGGAAATGTTCTCTCATATATATATATATATATATATGAGGAAAATGATTGTGAGCTTGAAGCTCATATAGCTTATATGAGCTTGAGGACCCAAACACATGTGGGCCCACATTGTTAGAATGATCCAAACCATTCATTTGAAAGGCCCTTACATAGATAGGATGTGTACAAAAAATCAGCTTCATAGGATCATCCTAACCCATCCAAATGTGGAGGGCAAAATGGACAGACACCATTTGCCACAAATTTGCCCATTTTTTCCCTCCACTTTTGGAAGGGTTATGATGATCCAATGGATTTGATTTTTGGTACACACCCTATCTATGATGGGGCCTTACAAATGAATGGTTTGGATCACCACAAAAATGTGGGACCCATGTGTTTGGGCCTTCAAGCTCATATAAGCTATATGAGCTTCAAGCTCACAATCATTTTCCTCTATATATATATATATATATATATATATATATATATATATATATATATATATATAAAGTTCGGTTCTTCGGTTCCAGAACCGAACCAAGAACATTAGACCCGGAACCGAACCGAATAAGTTCGGTTCTTCATCAGTGGAACCGAACCGGACCCAAAGTATTTTTAAACAGTTCGGTTCCGGTTCGGTTCTGCCACCCCTAGCCCCAAGTGAAAAACAAGGGGTGAATATATGATTTATCTAGAATTAAAATAATGTGGGCGTGTATTTACGTGGAAATACATGGGTAGAAAAAAAAAAAAACAATGGGTCCTACCTATTTGGATGATCTAAACCACTAATCCTTGGCCCCTTCCATAGTTAGCCTGCGCCTCAAAATTCTTCTCCGCGCGTTAACCCTAACTGTTTGGATACATGGATTTTATAAGATAAAACCTGGATTTATGAGCTAAAATTGGGATCTTACAGCCTGAGAAATATAGAATTCAGGTCTTAGCTTGTAAAATCCAACTTTTAGGTTATAAAATAGATACTTCCAACCAAAAACCTTATTCTTACACTCTCCAAAACATCCAAACATTTCAAATTTGAATAAACAAATAAGCAAAAGGTTTCATGGAAAGCAAAAGGGTCAATTTCAACACTTGGCTCTTTCCTTTCTTGTTGGTTGAATTTTCTTATTCATAATTGCAACTACTTTGGGCCACACCACTCTTTCCTTTCTTTTTGATACTTCAAACGTTTTCCTTTCCATTTTCTTTTTTGTTTTTGTTTGGCACCACTATCATCCTCTCTATATGTTTTTGATTAATAAACTTTTCTTAAACACACAAAATAAAAAAAGGGGAAGGGGGGACATAAGCTTTTGTTCAGTAGGCCAATCAGCATGGTAATTGCCAATCAAAATATTGGAAGAGCTCAAATTGGACTCCTTCTAATGAAAAGGTACAAGCAATATTTGCTGCTATTTCAACTCAAT
The DNA here is from genome assembly GCF_043159265.1 of Tasmannia lanceolata. Taxonomy (NCBI): domain Eukaryota; kingdom Viridiplantae; phylum Streptophyta; class Magnoliopsida; order Canellales; family Winteraceae; genus Tasmannia; species Tasmannia lanceolata. The sequence goes on along the minus strand of NW_027518731.1, from coordinate 2,639,784 downwards.
TGCTAAATAGGCCCAGAAATATAAAGGCTGATGCGGGATACGGGTATAAAAATCTGACACGGGTACCAAGTATCAAATACTGTCAACCTTAAAAAAGTATTTAGGTTAATCCGATATAAAATATGTAGAAAAATAACAAAAGTGAAAGCTGGAATATGAAAAATGACACCCTAGAAATATAAAAAAGTAGAAAAAAACAAAAGTGAGGACCGGTGGTGGTGGTGGTGGTGGAGATGAAAGCACGTAGAGACAAAGTCACGTGGAATCATGTTAAAACCGAGTCCACACTTAATAGGAAAGTAGGACACGTAAATGAAAAATGACAAACCCTAGAAATATTCGATCCACAGGTCCACGCGGATGAGATAGCCATAGCCTCTCTCCGATGGTTAGGAAAGAAAGCCATGGTCACGACAAGAGTGAATTGTGGCGTCTCTCTTAACATGAAGAAGCTTCTCCCCTCCTTCCATTTGCGTAATTGCATCACTTCCTCTACAATCAAAGGTCCAACGAATGAACATGTGAAGATAAGATTCTGTGATGGAATATTTGTTTTTGATGCAAGTTGGGGGTTGTAACGTAAGAAAAGCAGCATAGTACGAAACATGGGTACCTTTCATCTTATCGACGAAACACGCACCATTCTTCAAATGCAAGTGGAAAAAATACTCAAATGCCCTTCCCGACATAATCAGAGCCTAGATAGCCTCATCGTATCTGGTGCAAGGCGGTACACCCCAACCATTCTATTTGTAGCACCTTTTCCATTATTTTATTATTTCTTAATGAGAAAATGTGGTTGTATATAATGCATTTCTCGTTCTCCATTAATGCATGAGACGCTGACGGAATTGCATAAGTAATCCTCGCATCCTCACCACGCTTATCTCTATACGGATCAAATAAAGGGCATGTCGTTGGCGTTTTCAAATAGATGTTGCCGTTATCCACTACAATAAAAGGTAGTATTAGCGACCATTTTTAGTGACCCAATTAAAAAGTGGTCGCTAATGCTACTATTAGCGACAATATTTTTAGTTTTAGCAACACAATTTAGTGGGTTGCTAATACCAATGTTTCTTGTAGTGTCACGTATAAACGTTGATTTCCTTATGTAAAGCACGCGCAAATTTGGGAGGGATTCAGATAGAACCGATTTAACAACATAGGAATGTTGCCGGGATTCGATTTATGTATTAACTCCTTTGGGTCAAGCTATCGGGTACGCCGCCGGAGTCTCGAGTACACTGTCGGAATTTCTGGGTTCAAACATATCAGGTATACCGCCGGAATAGAGTACGCTGCCAGAATCTTGAGTACGCCACCGGAATATCTCTAGTACATTAAAATATGTCCACTTGTCAAGGATCCAACAGTCTCTTCTTATGGGTGATAACCAAGATTTAAATGAACCCGAAGTTTTCTTGGTTCAAACACATGTTCAAACCAAACCAAAGCCAGCAATAAGAAAGTCGTCATCGTTCCATCAAAATCTGTCCACGTGTCAAGGATCTATATGTCTTTGCCGGCCAAGATTAAAACGAACCCAAAGTTCAAACACATTCAAACGAACCAAAGGATGACAACCAAGGTGGCCTTGTGCAGCACGCCGGCGTCCCTGGCATTAATGGGGGACGGCAAATGCATTAAATGCAGCCCCAATTTATCGAAGACAATACTAGAAAAGAAAAAAAGGTGGCTACAAAGAGAATAATGACAAGTGCTGATTTTATCACGAAGGGTATTAGGGTCTTTTGTGGACCACTTTTTGAAGAATCGTGCATGTTTCGTCGATAAGATGAAAGGTGCCCTCGATAAGATGAAAGGTGCCCGCCTTCCGTATAATGTTGCAATAAGTGCCCCCATTCCGTACTTTCTTCTTTGAGCATCTCTTGACCACCATATGCTTTTTTACGCACCTTTCATTCTATAAGGCTCTGTTCACTTGCGTTCCCGGGGAAGCAAATCCCTGGAAACAGACTCCTTTTTGCTTGACAAGACCTTGACAAGACATAATTTTGGTGTTCACTTGCTTTCCTGAGAAATTAACAAGCCTGGGTGGAATATGTCAAATAATGACATGGAATTGCCAAAAATGACGTGGAAATGTCTCTTTTCTCACTAGTGTGGGAAACCAAATCCCATTATTTTGGTCGGATTTGCTTTCCCGGGAAAACTAGTGATAAAAGGTGGGCAAGCAGTTTCTCGGGAAACATTTTCCTGCATAGATCCTGCGCACGTGAACAGGCGCGGGAAACCTTTTCCTACACAGTTTCCCTAGATTTCTTTTCCTAATGCCACGTCAGAATCCTGGGAAATCTTTTCTTTTCCTTTCCCGGGAAAACAAGTGAACAGAGCCTAAGATGAAAGGTGCCCTCTTAGTTTTAGGATTCATAATAAATCGAGCATAGGTGAGACAGAGCAATGAGAACGAATAGAATGGATGGGGATGGGAGGTTGAGAGAGGCCATGTTTAGTTTCACCCTCAACTTTGCTGTAGTCCTATTTGGATATGTCCAACAAGAGGAAGAGCTTTCCATACTCATGGAACTGGCCATTTTCTCCACCCTTGTCTGCGACACTCTCATTGCTGCTAACATCTCTCTCAAGGCCACCACTCTCGCTCATCACCTCATTTATCTCTTCATGGATATTGCCTTGTGTTCTACACTCTCTATTCCTCTTCAAGGACATTTCAAGAAATGGGTACCAATAGTATTCATCCCTTGTGTCTTTCCTGCCTTTGCTTTTTCCAAGTATGTATTAGATGAAAGACTACTTTGCCGGGGAAATTCTACTTCTCAAGCTGATCCCAGCCTAGGAGGAACTCATCCACATGACCCAACTTCAGCGGACTCTAGAGTCTCCATTATTCCACCATGGATTCAACCCTCCCATCATTCGTCGTCCCTCACCATTCCTACACACTATCCGACCCATATAATATCAGGCCCCCACATTAATCATCCTCTACTCACAACGGCAAACTGGCCATCTCCTCACACCAACCTAATGAACTATGACTATTCATTCCACAGTGGACTCTACCTTAGGAATCCAGCGCCACCACCTTGGGCATCCATTCCACGCCGTCGATCTCATCAACTTACACGAAGCGCACTCGGTGAGCCTTATGTTGTCATCACCATCTTTCAATCGGACCCACCCAACGTACCCATGGTTTTAAATTTCTAGTTAATTTGCTTCTGTATATTGTCTGCTATGTATTAATATCCATGTGGGGAATGTTTGTTGCTGCTGCTGTTTTTTTTTTTTTTTTGGGGTGTGTGTATTGGTCATGTAGCGGCTGTTGGGGCTACTTTTTTTTTTTTTTTAATGTTTATGTTGGGATGTTACAGATAAAAAATAAATAAATAAATAAAACGTAGCAGAATATTGCATTTGTCTTTCTTATGCGGGAATTGTAATCTATATATAATAAAAAAGAAGGGAGGTTAAGATTTCATCTAATCCGTCACTAAAGCCGTTCGTTCTGTTAGTACGTGATTCTCTTTGGGTTTTGTCTGTCTGTAGGTGGTGGCTTTTCCATGATCAGTAATAGTTCACCACTTCGGTCGTCTCTTCATTTTCATAAAATGTCAAACAAAAGGTGGGCCTGGAAATATCATTTCCAATTCTGGGGAAAAAAAAAATTCACACTGTCCCAAGCCTTCTATTTTATCATAGTTTCTTAGATTTGAAACCATGTAATCACCGAAAGATTCTAACAAGTATTTTTATTTCTATATAATTAGTATTAAAAATATAGTAGTGTCATTTAAAATAGGCAGTTCCCAACCATAGTACGTTTCTTATCTAATTTCTCTTGTCAGATGTTCTTTCAAATACAATTTTTATGTTCCAAATCTCTACATCTGGAGAGTAAGTTCCAAATCTCTATGTCTATAACTATCAGTATAATCTGTATGTCTGCAAGGAATCATTTTTTAATCTCTTTTGTGGAATTTATAGGTTTATCAAAGTTGAAATATATTAGTTCGACCACTTTATAGTTAGTTAAATTTTGATCCAAGGTGTACTGACTACTCACATATGCAAGCTTTGTTTCTTCAATTGTCTATTCCCTTTCTTGGGAGGGATTTTGAGAGATTTTCTTTGTGTAGAGACTGAAAAGAATTATATAACAGTGTGTTGGGTGCAAGCTACCTTGACAGTCACTTCTCTTTCTCATTGGTTGAATTCTTAGGTTTATAAAATTATTCTTAGCAATTAAGGCTAGGTATGTTCAATTTAGAATGGGAATCAGTTCAGTACTCATTCTTATTATTTCTTTTTTCCTGGTTTTTGTCCCACTTAATGGAATGTGATGATTATAATTAACAGGGAGTAGTTCAAACAATTAACTAACCAGGTTATCACCTTTATTTTTTCCTCTCCAAATTGTTTTAATTCATCAATTTATTATTATTTACCTTTTATTTGTCCCCGTGCATCGCACTGTTCGTCCCACTAGTATAGTATATAGTATAACAAATAATATTATGTGCAGCGAAGGATATGATCAGGATTTTTATTTAACCTTATTCCTATAATCTGGAAGGGATATATTCAACCACTTTATTACTTGGGACAACCCCTTCTAGTTTGTTCATGACTACTCATTTACACTAGAGATGGCTGCCCCAAGTAAACAATCGGGGCAAATATATCATCTGTCCAATAAAATGTCCTCTTGGATTAGGTTGGGGAAAATGATATATTCGGCCCCTTTTCTTCCCCACGCCATCCCCAACATCGTAAGGGCGCTGATATCCCCGCCCCCCCTTGACGGCTGGATAACGTTAAACACGTTAGGATATGTCACTTTCCCACCATTTGACCGGGTCTCTCTCTCTCTCTCTCTCTCCACGCACACACAACAGGAACAGTTGGTCAAACCGTAGGTGGAATGGTGGGCCCATCTTTGAACAACGTAGGCGCCGCCCATACCACACCATAGGATAATCCAAACTGTCAATTTGATGGGCCATAAATGTAAATAAGTTGCGCCCCAAAATATCATTTCCATAGGCTGATCCTATCCCTCCGATCTAAATAGAAACTACATCTTATGCAACCTCTATAGATTGCAGGGTTGTGATCATCCTATGGAAATGATTTTTGGGGCACAAGCTATTTACATTGTGGCCCATCAAATGAATGGTTTGGATCATTCGATGGAGTTGGTCGTAAAGTAACATTAAGGCCCGTCCACAACATAAGACGATCCAAGCCATCCATGGTTTGGATAATCCTATGGAGTTGGTCGTGCAATAACATTAAGGCCCAATCGTAGACCCCACCGATATTTTTTCAAATTGAAGCGTACCGTCCACAACATAGGATGATCCAAGCCGTCCATGGTTTGGATCCTCCTATGGTGTGATTCGTACAGTAACATTAAGGCCCAATCTAGGCCCCACCCATATTTTTGAAAATGAAGTGTACCGTCGAGACCATAGGATGATCCGAGATGTCCAAGTGATGGGCCATAACGTAAATGGGTTGTGCCCCCAAAGGGTTGGCCCATCAAATGAATGGTTTGGATCATCCTGTGGTCGTATAGTAACATTAAGGCCCGTCCACAACATAGGACGATCCAAGTCGTCCATGGTTTGGATAATCCTATGGAGTTGGTCGTACAGTAACATTAAGGCCCAATCGTAGGCCCCACCGATATTTTTTCAAATTGAAGCGTACCGCCCACAACATAGGATGATCCAAGCCGTCCTTGGTTTGGATCCTCCTATGGTGTGGTTCGTATAGTAACATTAAGGCCCAATCTAGGCCCCACCCATATTTTTGAAAATGTAGTGTACCGTCGAGACCATAGGATGATCCGAGCTGTCCATTTGATGGGCCATAAAGTAAATGGGTTGTGCCCCCAAAAGGGTTGGCCCATCAAATGAATGGTTTGGATCATCCTGTGGTCGTATAGTATCATTAAGGCCCGTCCACAACATAGGATAATCCAAGCCGTCCATGGTTTGGATAATCCTATGGAGTTGGTCATACACTAACATTAAGGCCCAATCGTAGGCCCCTCCGATATTTTTCATATTGAAGCGTACCGTCCACAACATAGGATGATCCAAGCCTTCCATGGTTTGGATCATCCTATGGTGTGGTTCGTACCAATTTAGGCCCCACCCATATTTTTGAAAATGAAGTGTACCGTCCAGACCATAGGATGATCCGAGCCGTCCATTTGATGGGCCACAATGTAAATAGGTTGTGCCCCAAAAATCATTTCCGTAGGATGATCACAACCCTACAATCTATTGAGGTTGCATAAGATGTAGTTTCTATTTAGATCGGAGGGCTAGGATCTGCCTATGGAAAAATATTTTGGGACGCAACCTATTTACGTTTATGGCCCATCAAATGGACGTTTGGATTATCCTATAGTGTGGTATGGGCGGGGCCTACGTTGTTCAAAGATGGGCCCACCATTCCACCAATGGTTTATCCTGTTGTGTGTGTGGAGAGAGAGGGAGAGAGAGACCGGTCAAATGGTGCGAAAACGTTAGCCAGCTGTCAGTGGGGGGGGGGGGGGGGGGGGGGGGTATCAGCGCCCAAAATAATAGTCATAAATAAACTAGACAGGTGGGGCCACCGATGAAAGGGGAAAATACATCACTTCACTGTCTTGTTTCTCGGAAATCGTCTCCATATGAAATGGACAGGTCAAAAATAAAAAAAATACAAAAAGTATTGACACCTCCACAAATAGAAGGGTCAGAATCAAGAGATTTGTGTGGCATGGGACAGCAAATCTGGCACAGAGCCGCCAACGAAATAAAATTTTGACCGGATCTTTATAAGTAGGGTCCAAACTCAGGCCCGGCGAGTCCTGTTTTCCAAAACCCTACGCTACCCTAGAAATTATCTTCAGTCGGTTGGGTCAAGTCCAGTTTTTATGTTTCAGCATATGACAGAGGCAAATTTAAAAGAACGTAGAAAACCACTAATTTTCACACAAAAAATCTCCAAATTTATGACATCAAGTGTATAAATTTAAATTTAAGAATGAAACTATTTTTTCATATGACAAACATGATTACTTCAATGAAAACAATTATATTAATATATTGGAAAACAATTTGTCATGTTATTCAAGAGATATTTAAGAAAGCCATGGTACACCTATATGGATCAGGTCGGGTCTCAATTTTTTTTTCTTCAAGCCCGACCCTACCCAAGATTGGGTCTGATTTTAGGTTAAAAAACCCTACTCGCTCAAGACCCATGATTTCTAAACCCGACCCCGGTCTGGTCGGTCATTTGCAGATCGGGCCAATGTGGGTCAGGTAAAACCGGACCCAGCATGTCAGAGCAGCCACACATGACACAGCCTCACTTAAGTGATAGTCATGCTTGCACATACATGAACTTTTAGGATTTATTAGAGGGTTGATATGCTTCTGGCTTGATGTGTTTTATCATGCTTGCACATACATGAACTTAAGTGATAGTCACCATTGATCCTGTCACCTACCTAATGGGCTCCACTTGTATGATGCTCCAAATCGTTCATTTCCAACGGTGTATTATAGAAGGATCATGCCCCATAAATCTCTCCCATCCTACAATTCTACCCTTAAACTCAGACTTTCCTAATGTTTCCCAAATAGGATGATCCTAAGTCTCTGACCGGTAGAATGACGCATTAGAGGAATTTCATAGATCTGAGTTTTACATTGTGGACATCCGGTTTGGATCCTTTGAGAAGTTAGGCCCCATCGTAATTTTTTGAAAAATACATGCAAAGTGTGCACGCCCATCATATAAAAATTCCAGTAGAAAATGATCCGGCTATTATAGGCTCAATCTATGGTTGATATAAGGCCATCGTATAAAAACCTACGTAGAACATAACTTGGTGGGCCCCACAATATGTCATTTTTGTTGGATTCATTATAATGAAGGCTTGGGTAATGTAAGGGGTAGTACGAGGGGTAATGGGCTTTTCTTTTGGGCCAAGGAGAATGCTCGTAGGCAATTCATACTATGTAAATCTGGTGGGATTACTGGTCCTATTGTAAGTTTTGCTAGTATGAATATATTTGTCAATTTTCAGAGAGAGAGAGAGAGAGAGAGAGGACTTTCCTGTTTTGTGAAAATGATTGACGAAGAGTGTTTTGTCGAGAGGATGTACAGCGAGAGAAACCCGAAAAATTACTCTAAAAACGAGTAACAAAGATAGCTTTAATGCTCCTTGAGATGCAGTCATCACTTTAAATAAAAAGCCTAGGGCCCACTGCATGGACCAATCTACTTTGCCTTCTTCCTTCATCTCAACAGGCACTCATTTTACAAAATACAGTGTAGGTGTGATGATCAGGACCGTTGATTTTTGTCACCAGCAATAACGAGACCAAATGGGAATAATTGATCCCAAGGTAATTGGGATCAAGATAAATCAAGGCTTAGAGATATGAAAAATAGAATTTTCAATAAATGCTCCTTTTCTTATCAAGTATTAGGTCAAATTTTGGACGGTCAGAATCATTCAATGGTGATGAATTTGGTGTATGGCCCAACCACTCCAAAACCGAATTGCCAAAGAGATAAACGGTTTGGATTCCAAAGTTTACAATGGAAGCGGATTCCAAAGTTTTAATATGCATTAGTAATTAAAATTCCCATCTAATTAAAGAAAATAAATATTAAAACCCAAAATCAGTATTTTTGAAATCCAGGATAGCATCCAAACAGTATAATAGTGAATCCTTGAAAATTACTGGATGTTATCCAAACAGCATATTTTAAAATCTAGTATTTTAAAATCTGATTTTCTTCAATCTAGGATTTTATCCAAATGGCCTAGGCCTAGGGCCCTCGGGTTTTCATGATTGATTTTAAATTTGGGTAGCAGCTAGAGAGGTTATATTTGCAGAAGTGAATAAAAGGTGAGAAGAACAAACTAGCATTCGCATGTCTTTATATTTTAAAGTTATGAGCCAATAGAAAGCCATTATAACGCTACAGAGGGCCAATATGGAAAACAAGAGATGCAAACACATCTTCTACCTCATAATATTTAGGGATTGATAACCATGAATTTAGATATTTCTACGGTGTGAGTTTGTCTTATATAACATAAACCTTCTTTCAGTTTTCTAAACTAAGGAAAGCAATGAATATTCTCCTGAGCTCTATTCTTAAGGTTTTCTTCTCTTATTCGTACCACATCAGGGTCCCACTCATAGGATGGTTATAATCATCTAAACATGACATGCATGTTAATTCCCAGTGGGGCCCACTCATCGGATGGTTAGGATCTACTCTAGATGGGTGATTCATCGTGGGGCCACTCATGGGATGGTTAGGATTATCTAATGAAGACTATAATTCATGATGCTCTCACTGGATGGTTAGGATCTACTCTAAACATGTGATTTTTGGTGGGGCCACTCATTGGATAATTAGGAGCATCTACTAATATGTGATTCATAGTGGGGCTTAACATTCAACGAGAGGGAGGGAGATGATATGTGATCCAGAGTGGGGCTTAACATTCAACGGTATCCTGTATGTGTGTGTGTGTGTGTGTGTGTGTGTGAGAGAGAGAGAGAGAGAGAGAGAGAGAGAGAGAGAGAGAGAGAGAGAGAATTTTATAAATAAAATATACAAAGCAAGAAGAGAAGAGGAGCAACAGTGGACGCCTTTTTTTCTTTCTATTGCTTTATTCCATCTCTCAAAACATATATAAAACATCCCTTTAAATAAAACAATTGTTGCTGAACTTGCAACACTCCAAAAAAAACTCACGTTTCACCTTTTTCCTACTTCTAGTTGATTTCTAAAAACACTATTGGATAAACTCCATGCACTAACTGCAAAATATAGATAAGGCCGGATAAAAACCAACACATCCTTCACCTACTCAACACAAATAGCACTTCCATACGAATTCTAATAAATCCAAGGGCAGTGATATTTTCAACAAATATCACTTCCATACGACTAAACTTGGTTTAGGTGGGGCGCACTGGCTTGAATTACTTTTCCCACAAGAGAGAGAGAGAGAGAGAGAGAGAGAGAGAGAGTTTGTTGGGGTGAAAAGGTTATTGGAAATAAGAACGAGAATGGAACAGTGAGAGCTAATATGTTCGGTGTGTCAGATCAACATTAGGACAATCCTAGGACCATTGCCTAGAACTTAGAACAATCTGTTTCGGCAAAATGAAGTCACAGCCGTTGATCCTATTTGATGTTTATCTACGGTGTTGGATGAAGCTACTTTTCCACAACGAGTCTAAGGAAAGTTCCAAACTTCCAACTTTAAAAAACGCTACTTTTTCCACACCGAACCTAAGATATCTCTTTTTCCACACCGATCCTAAGATATCTCTTTTTCCACACCGATCCTAAGGTAGCTTCCAACTTTCGAACACTAGGAAAATAGGAAGCTTCTTGTAATCTTGTCCAACGTCTCCGGCTCGAGACTATATAAATATGTAGCTAAATCCGGCCAGCTAGAGGTTGAAACAAAGCAAAGAGAGAGCGATATATTAGAATGGATGGGGAAGGAAGGTTGAGAGAGGCCATGTTTACTTTCACCCTCAACATTGCTGTAGTCCTATTTGGATATGTCCAACAAGGGGAAGAGCTTTCCATACTCATGGAACTGGCCATTTTCTCCACCCTTGTCTGCGACACTCTCATTGCTGCTAACATCTCTCTCAAGGCCACCACTCTCGCTCATCACCTCATTTATCTCTTCATGGATATTGCCTTGTGTTCTACACTCTCTATGATCCTCTTCAAGGACATTTCAAGAAATGGGTACCAATAGTATTCATCCCTTGTGTTTTTCCTGCCTTTGCTTTTTCCAAGTATGTATTAGATGAAAGACTACTTTGCCGGGGAAATTCTACTTCTCAAGCTGATCCCAGCCTAGGAGGAACTCATCCACATGACCCAACTTCAGCGGACTCTAGAGTCTCCATTATTCCACCATGGATTCAACCCTCCCATCATTCGTCGTCCCTCACCATTCCTACACACTATCCGACCCATATAATATCAGACCCCCACATTAATCATCCTCTACTCACAACGGCAAACTGGCCATCTCCTCACACCAACCTAATGAACTATGACTATTCATTCCACAGTGGACTCTACCTTCAGAATCCAGCACCACCACCTTGGGCATCCATTCCACGCCGTCGATCTCATCAACTTACAAGAAGCGCACTCGGTGAGCCTTATGTTGTCATCACCATCTTTCAATCGCACCCACCCAACGTACCCATGGTTTTAAATTTCTAGTTAATTTGCTTCTGTTTATTGTCTGCTATGTATTAATATCCATGTGGGGAATGTTTGTTGCTGTTGCTGATGCTGCTGCTGCTGCTGCTGTTTTTTTTTTTTTTTTGGGTGTGTGTATTGGTCATGTAGCGGCTGTTGGGGCTGCTTTTTCTTCTTTTTTTAATGTTTATGTTGGGATGTTACAGATAAAAAATAAATAAATAAATAAAACGTAGCAGAATATTGCATTTGTCTTTCTTATGCGGGAATTGTAATCTATATATAATAAAAAGGAAGGGAGGTTAAGATTTCATCTAATCCGTCACTAAAGCCGTTCGTTTTCCAAGATTTATACGCTTCCATTTCCAATCGCATACTGCACGTAATATGTATATGTAAAATATCGAAAAAAAGAAAGAAAAAAAAAGCTGAGGACGTTTTGTTTGCCAACGCAAATCCTGGCTTTTGGATTTCCCTCACGATTTTCATTGCGTTGTTTCGAATCTCTCTCGATATTTTAAATACTCTAAACGACAAAACCACAACTACCATCTTCCTTCTCCATTTTTTGCCTCTTCCATATCCCAATCCCTAACCTATCTTCCTCTAACGCAAATTATCCCCGTTTCTCTGTCTCGGTATCTATTTTTTCTGATGGGCATAAAACCACTCGATGCTGTGCATTTTAGTGAACATAAAAAGGAAGAGTAAAGAGAGAAATTTTTTTGGAGTTTTAGGTTTACAATTTCTTTTTCCCTTCTATTTGGAATTTGCTATTTTTCTTCTTCCTCATTTGTCCTACCTTTCTCTCTTACAAATCAGAAGCACAACATGGAATGAGGCGTATAGCAAATCAGAAGCAAATCCACATAATACATAAACAAGTTCCATGCATAGTACCTACGAGTGCAAATCCACATAATACATAAACATGTTCCATGGCATATCCAAACAAACAAAGCATGATAAACAACAACTATTGATAATAGCAGCATCATAGACCATAGTCGGAGGAATGGCGGACAGGAGAGCGACGATGAAGGAACTTGTTGACAAACAATACACGCATGTCCTTCGGGCGGTTCAGAAACCCACGACCCTCTTTTCCGTTTACAACCAAGTAGTCGTAAATGTCATAAATGTCACCACGGTCAAGGCCCTCTACCTCCTGTAATGCTTCCATTACCTTCTGGCATTGGATATCAACCCTCTCATTCCTAGCATGAAGGGCGGAAGCATGTCCTTCACGCTTTGAGTGAAATCCAGTACACACTCCTTCATGTCAGACACGCCTCTCTTCTTCCTCTTAGAAGAAGCAACAGATTGACTTCCACCTGCAGCAGCACTTGTTTCCATTGGAGTACGTGTCGGAGTGCGCTGCGACCGCTGCCCGACCTCAGGTGGCGAAGTCCTACGAGGGGAAGGTACCTGGGGCATTTCTTCGGTCAGAATATAACTCGGCATGTCGTCGTACTGAGACCCAGTACCAATAAAATCAAATTGAGATGAAGTGTGTTCAGTGTATTCACTCTCGTCATTGGCCACGTTGACGACGTAGGCCTCCTCCTCAGAAGGCCGCGTAACATTCTTATTTGTTTTTTTGTAGGTTCCATGTGCATATTCATCTCCAAATATTTCAGCCATCTCCTCATAAAAATCATGACGCTGACTGAAGTACCTCTTCCTGTTAGGATAAGACTAGGAATAAAACAAAAGCAGATCAGTTGAAAGCTAGCGGTTTGCATTATATAACTAAAAAAACCATGGATATGCTTATAATTAATACCTTCAAGTACTCCATGGCAACGTCCCTTGTAACTACGATTTTCTTTTTCTCTTCATCTCATCCAAAGCCACTTGTGGCAAGCATCTCAGCCACAATTCTGTAGTTGGCTTTCATTGTCATAACATGGTTTTTCACTTGTTCAAACGTCAAATCCGTACCGCATGCCTGATTAACTTCAAGTAGTGCATACTTATACGCACTCTTCTTGAAGCCGTTGGGAATTTTGCCCCCCTCTATGGCCTCATGCCTAAGGGTTTGTAATAACACCAAGTCCATCTCAGATGTCCAAGACGCATTTTTTCCCTTCCCTTCATCAACCGCATATTTTTCCTTCCCATCATCAGCCGATGTTTCCATTCCCTGCCTCATGTAACAATATCATATCATCATCCATAACAACATTCATATTACCTCAAAGATACACATAAAACCTTCCACTGGAACAATAAAAACAAACATGCATGAAATCCCATTACAGTACCATAAGTAATAAGATAAAACTTAGACAACCACAACAGTTTACAGTACCATAAGTAATTAGATAAAACTTAGAGAACCACAACAGTTTACAGTACCATAATTCCCATAAGATAAAACTTAGACAACCACAATAGTTTAGTGTTTGCAGGACCATAACAATACTTCACTTAAGAGTATCAAATTAACTACACAATCCAAATTTCAAAACAAAATAAACAGTTCGACATCAGTTGGCCGCACCGTAATCATTCCACATGTCACTACAGATCTGCTCCCGAATCCGATTTTCTTTCCTAGCATCGGCTGTTCGGCCCAATCGTGGTGCACTTTCACGTTCTTCTGCCTCGGAATCATCTTCATCGGGAGCTTCTCGGCGGCGGCGGCGGCGGGCACGTTTACCTTCTACTTCAGCTACTTCCCTATCAACCTCAGCAATATACGCATAATTCGGCATCACCCCTCGTAGGAAGTTGTGCACATCACAACATGCCATAACAATGTCAACTTGCCTTCCATAGGCGTACATTTGTTCGCATGTTAGGATGGGGAAACGCTTTTTCAGAACACCAAAAGCACGCTCAATAATATTTCGGGCTAAGGAATGCCTATAATTGAAAAGCTCTTTCTTTGTCTGGGGTGCGCAACCTCTCTATTCACTTAGATGGTACCTTGTAACGTGGTAAGGAGTGATAAAATTGCTTAGTAACGGGAAGCCTGCATCTGCAAGGTAGAACTTCCCAGGGTGGCGGGTAATTCCAAAGTCGTCAGCGATGGCGTCCCCTAAGATCCTAGAGTCTGACGCAGACCCTTCCCATCCCGCGACAACAAATGTGAATTTCATGTCAAAGTCGCACGCGGCTAGTACATTCTGCGTTGGGTGGCCCTTACGACCAATAAATCGCTTCTTCATTTCGGCCGGTACTTTTGCAGGGATGTGTGTCCCATCTATCGCGCCGATGCAGTCCTAAATAATTACAAGTGACGATATTACTGTTATGTGTTACACTAGAAATTAGAGATAATTTTAACGGAAGGAGGTTACCTTTAAATAAGGGTACCATCTTGGATTTTCCACAATCTGCGTAGGTGTCTCCGAAGAAGGTGGTATTATAAATTGGTCTACCATAGACAGAATGGCACGGAGAACCTTATTAAAGCAACGACTTATGGTTTCTCCAGACCTTCGACAATACACTTTCATGCAACGGTCCTCAGGTTGTGTGCAACTGTGTGCAGAAAAATCGCAACATATTCGTCAACATTGCAGTGGATAGTGTCCTTAGAAATATTCACGAATCGTCTAAAGCATTTGACGTTCTTCCTAAGGAGATTATGACAATGCTCATCGCTCTCTACTACATAGTTCACGAAACCGCGATCAGTGAGATAGTGGTTCTGGTAAGGACCCCTTTCTATGAAAAGCCATTCTTCGCCCATTACCGTCATTAAAAATAAACACGCACCAACACAAACAACTGAGGCCACTTCGTCAACCAAATCATCTTCATCGTCACTGCCTCCACTTCCCTCGGTATAGACATCAGCATCTATTTCCCAGTCATCATCCTCCATCCTGATGTCTTATCGCAGTTGGATCAAGTCTAACATAAATAATTCCGTCAAAATTACTGCCGTGTTAGTAACCATTTCATGAGTCAAAATTCGAACCCAACATAACCGTGTCGTGTAACAGTTACAAAAAATCACAAAACCACAGCTTCCCGTGTGTTGGATTCATTGATTAAAAATATAAAAAAACATGTAAACAATACAATTCATGTGCACATTCGCATCAGAAGAGCCCTAATAGCACAAACCAAACTGATTTCCTTATTACGGTTGAGGAAATGGGAAAAATCTAGTAAACAATACCATTAAAGCCCAAATAAAAAATTTCATTTCACCACAAGCCAAACAGATGGGATATGAAGAAACAGTCTTATCAAATAAAGAGAAAAAAAAAATTATATACATAATGCAAGGAATGGACATAAACGATCTACAAAAATAGTCATCAGTTAACAAGTTTTTTATTTTTGATGGGCAAGTTAACAAGTTCAGAGATTGAAACAGTAATAATGAAGCAACCACCTAGTAGAGAAGTCGGATGAGAAGAAAAATGTAAAAAGAGAAGAAATGATTACCCCAAAACTCCATTCAAATAGTACTGGAACAGGGGAAGAAATGCGGAAAAATAGACTAACAAATAGCAGAAAACCCCAAATAAATAAATGCATTTCGCCATTTTAGGGTTTAATATGCGGAAAAACCCGAGAAGAGCGGGCACGACTTCGCCATTTCGACCAAAAAACCCCACAAAGCAAACTGATTTTTCTCACTAGGGTTTTAGATACATCGAACAATAAAACTCCCAAAAAAAATTAAACCAGTCGAATATCAGACATGCAAACCAAGTTACAGCAAGGATTTCATCCTTTTTTTTATGGGTAGGGTTCCACAGAACAACAAAAAACCCCAAATAGAGAACTCAACACTTCACAATGCAAGAAAGCCCTCAAATAGATCTAACATCATAAAGCTTTGATTCAAAGGGGGAATTTTTTTTTTGAAAAAGACGAACTTACCGGACTGGCCTTCTGCTTTTTGCTCATCGACTTCAGTGGAGAGGGGAACGAAGAGGAGCTTGAGGAAGAGAGAATGGTGGTTGTGGCCATGAATGGTCTCCTCTGTTAATTTTTTTTTCTGCCCTCACGTCCTCTCGGAAATGCCTCAGGCAGTAAGAAGGAATCTTCAGTCATTTGAAATCCCATTCCCATCCCATTTCTAAAAAAAAACTCTCATTTCTGGGTTTGCCATTCAGCATGGTGGAGAAGGCCACGTGGGCCGACAAGCATCCAACAGGCCCAGTGGTCAAACAGAGTTTAAAAAAAAAAAAACACATCCAAACGGTGGTGTGGAACTTCATTTGGAAATAAAATCCCACCCCAATGCCACATTTCTATGCAACCAAACAGAGCCCAAAAGATTCTAAGAAGTATTTTTATTTCTATATAGTAGTGTCATTTAAAATAGGCAGTTCCCAACCATAGTACGTTTCTTATCTAATTTGTTTTCCTTTTCTATAATATTGCCAAATTTTAGGAGTGGCAATGCAATCTGACTGATTGCCATTCAAAGGGGAAAAAAAGAAGGGATAATTACATTTACAACCCCTCTAGTTTCTGACACATCCACTTCCACCCCTATAGTTTAAAACGTGACAAATACACCCCTGTAGTTTCAATTAATTTGTTTAAGGTTTGCCCCCTTAGCTGAAGGTTCGTCCATAGATTGAAGGGTTAGGATGATCCGATGGAGCTGATTTTTTGGGCACACCCTATCTATGTCAGGACCCATCAAATAAACGCTTTGGATCATCCAAAAAATGTGGGTCCACATTATTTGGATGATTTTTTGGTAGTGTTTGGATTCGGATATGGGCCCACATTATTTGGATGATCCAAAGCGTTCATTTGATGGGTCCTGACATAGATAGGGTGTGCCCAAAAAATCAGCTCCATCGGATCATCCTAACCCTTCAATCTATGGACGAACCTCCAAAGGGGGCCTACCTTATACAAATTGAAACTACAGGGGTGTATTTGTCATGTTTTAACCTATAGGGGTGGAAGTGGATGTATCAGAAACTAGAGGGGGTGTAAATGTAATTTTCCCTTAAATTTATTTTGAATCAGTGTTTAAAAACTTGGAATGCACACGTAGCACATTTTCACTATTATAAATACTTTGCAAGAATACTTCTCGATAATCAGCAAACATGGAAAAGTTGCGCGCAGTCTATTTTGACTAATATGCTACCTTCACATATTCCTATCTTTGGTAAAATTTGCAGATCTTACATAGTTATTTGTTGATGACCTCTTGTGTTTCTAGGGTCCAATTCACTGAAGAAATCTTTCTTGCTATGCTTTTTTGGTTGGAATCAGGGTTACAGAAAGGAATAGCAAATGTTCTATTAGAGAAGGAAATATCAAGTCTTCTGCAAGATTTTATAGTTGTTTATATGGGATTTGCTAGGCATGAGGCATTATGCCTGGGCTGTTGCATGTAGGCCCAGATTTTGTCTTTTTCATTTAACTAATCTCATGTGGCTGCTTGCACATGCAATAGCCCAGGTGCCAAGTGTCTTCTGGGATGGTACCTAGCAAATCCTTGTTTATATATCTATAATATAAACAGCAAAATGAAAATATAAGATTGCTTTGGTCATCTGAGCCTGTGGGGTTGTTCTTTCCTAGCAAATCCCTTATCATCAGAATTAGTCACTAGGCAATTTTATGGAAACCCATTTAGTCTGCTGACTTTCGAGTAGAAAGACGAGCTTAATCCACTATGAGGGTTCATAACTATAAGAGGAAAAGCCATTTTGCTACCTTAAAGATGAAAGTGGGCAAATATATCACCTCACTTTCTTGTTTCACGAAAATAAAATCCATTTGAAATGGACAGGTCAAAAATAAAAAAAGTATAGACACATCCACAAATAGAAAGGTTAGAATCAAAAGATTTGTGTGGCATGGGACAGCAAATCTGCCACAAAGATCCCCAACGAAACAAAATTTTTGACCGGGTCGGGTCTTTATAAGTAGAGTTGCAACTCCGTCGGGCGAGTGGGGTTTTCCAAAACCCTACCCTACCTGAGAAATTATATTGGGTCATGTTGGGTCATGTCAGGTTTTTATTTTTTAGCAAATGACAGTGACTAATTAATTTAAAAGAACGTAGAAAACAACAAATTTTCACACCAAAAATCTCTAAATTTATGTCGTCAAGTTTATAAATTTAAGAATAAAACTAATTTTTCACATCACAAACACGATCATTTCAATGAAAACAATTATATCAATATATTGGAAAACAATTTGTCAGGTTATTCAAGAGATATTTAAGAAAGTCATTGTACACCTATATGGGTAAGGTTGGATTTCACCTTCTTTTTTCTTTTTTTTTCCTTCAAACCACCCTAACCAAGACCCATGATTTCTAAACCCGACCCGGGTTATTTTCAGGTCGGGTCAATGCTGGTTATTGTCCGCAAACTTTTCCTGTTTAAACCAAAGAAACTAATAAAAAAATTAAAAAACAATATGCATCTCCTGCAAAGGATCGTTAAAGAAGTCCTTGAAAAGGACCCAAGTCATTATCCAACATACAATATATGCTCTCTATCCAAACAGAATTAAAATAATAACGTGGTTGGTGTATTTATGTGGAAATAGAAAAAAACAATGGGTACTACCGATTTGGATGATCTAAACCACTCATCCTTGGTCCCTGCCATAGATATAGGCTGTGCCTCAGAATTCTTCTCCATGTGATAAACCTAACCGTATGGATGACACGGTCTTTCCTTTCTTGTTGGATGAATTGTCTTATTCTTAATTGCAACTACTTTGGGCCACACCACCCTTCTATCGGGGTGTTCTAATTTTAAATTTTTTACATAAGAATGTGACTATAACAAGTAATATATTCAGAATTTTGGCGGGTTAAGAAAATATAGTGTTTTATTTTTTATATAAAAAACTTATTATTAGAATAGATAAAACTCAAAGCATGTGATAATTGTAAATTTGTTGCAGTAATATTTAGAGAAAAATAGCTAAAAGAGATTTAGTAGTTTCCCTGTGAATTTATTTGAATGATATAGTCTAATCAGAAGTATAAAATCCATTCAAGTTGAAGACCGCTTTGCATCCACAACTTCTTTGAGTTTCCTCCCCAATGCAAATGCCAAAGGAGGAGGCACAGCATTGCCAATCTGCCTGTGCTTGCTTTGAATGTTACCACAAAAAACATAGCTATCTGGGAAACCCTGCATGCATACATAATACAAAGGTTAAAATATATATTTATAAACAACTTTACATGCATATATAAGGTTTTTCTGGTCATCTGAGATTATTATTGTTATTATTATCATCAACATTATTATTATCTATAAGGTTGTTTTGGTTATCTTAAATTATTATGGTAAAAATGTAAAAATATGAGAAAAATGTCTTTGGGTGTGGTTATAGACAGCAAAAGGTCTTTTAGGATGACTATATTCTTTACTTGGGCGAGTTCATGCTTATTTCAAAGTCTGAACCTCTTTGGCAGATTGTGGGTTAAGATGGTGGTTTTCGTGGAAGGTTATGAGAAATGATCCATTTTTTATATGCCATTTTATAGGAAAGTATCTACAGGGGCTTGAGAGATAAGGTAGCTTGAGTAGAAGATAACAAAGTAGAATAAAATTGTCATCAATTGGCTTTGATTAACATGTAAAGACGGTTAAAAGCATTGATCTATAGCAGAGAGGAAGAAAACCCATTTTATTAAACAGATAATGCTATTAAAATGGGACATGCTAAATATCGTTGGGCAGAGGATGCCCAATGACTGGAACATATTTTTTACACCAGATTTAGCTAGTCCGCCTGCTATCTCCTTTGCACTCTGAGGGGAAAAATTCATTATTGAGACAAGAAAATTTTTCTCGAGGGTTATTTGAAGCTTAATTTTGATTAATATTCAAGCAAAATCTCAAGTCATTGAAAGAACTGAAAGTGAAGCATAAGTGAGGGTATTAAAGATTCAGAGATGATGATAGATGTTTCCCTAGTCCACGTTTGAAAGAGCATATTACAGACTAGTTCCTTTGCTAAGAAAGGGATTTGAGTAACAGTTTTGAGAAAACAATGTCTATTCATGCTGCAGGTGAAAATAGAACCTTTTTTTTTGGAATGTGTAGCTCTATGCACGTTCATGAGTTTATAGATAGAAATGTAAAATCGACAGGGGCTTTGACAAATCAACTATTTAAGATAGTGGCAATACTAGCACTTATGATGATGAATTGATGATGATGATGATGATAGAAGAAGGAAATCGAGGACCTACTTGAGACCGTGCACACTCGCGAACTGTAAGAATCCTGTCCTGCTCAGGGTGAAAGCACATGCCCACCTTACCCATGGGCTGGGGATCTGTAATGGAAGTTGGGAAGTTTCCTCCCCAATCCAACCTTCCATACAGTCCCTTCCACTGATTGTGCCTCTCGGCTGTGTTTGGTAGGCACCAGGGTATCAAATCAACCATTTGTCCACTTGACAGTTTAACCTGTGCATTCCATATCAAGCCTCATATCAACTCAAAAATGATAAAATAGCCAGCTAAATTTAAAAAAAAAACATTAGACCATCCAAACTGTTATAAATTGTTTAACAGTTGCAATAGGATAGCTGTACCTTCTCATCTGGGAGGTCATGCCAGTCAGCACCTGGGTGCTTTGGAATCCTCTGGCATCTGAGAAGGTTCAATTCATTCATTTCTTTTGATATGTGGTCAGTTAAGACCAACATGTTTCCTCGAATTTGCTTTTGAAACCAGGACACAGGGTTGTTTTTATACTGTGACAGACAAAAACAAGGAGCCCTAGTAAGAGCAGGGAAAATGTAATAAAGAAGTAAATGGTATTCAGAAAATTATCCACCAAAAAACTTGTTGAAGTATGGGATTTGCTAGCGTCCATCGCAAAAGGCATTTCGCGGCTGGTCTGTTGCATGTCAGACCAGCCACCTCGTGAATGAAGACAATAGCTTTTGTCTCCATTCACGAGGTGGCTGGTCTGATGTGTGACAGACCAGCCGTGAAATGCCTTTTGCGATGGACGCTAGCAATTCCCGTTGAAGTATATGTGATTAAATAACACCAACTCTAACAGCTTAAACTTTTGGAGTAATTTGTTGTTTTCACCTGTGTCACAAATATCGTTCTCGAGAATTTCTCAGCAAGGGAAAATCTCGGGATATATTAATTTTTTTTTTTTCAGGTTTATATGGGGAAAAAGATAAAATAAAATAATTTAAAAAATATATAACTATATAAATTTAAGAAAAACATAAAATAAAATATTGTTAAAATCTCGGGATTATTTCGGGATTTTGTCGTTTTATCAAAATGTCGCGATAAAAACATGATATGTTGAAAATATCAGAGATATCTGTGACATAGGTTTTCACAATGTATTAGAACTATTGCCTCACAGCAAGTCCTTGGTTCAAAACCCAACAACTCTTTGATATTAAAAATCCACGTGTACAGCCAACCCCCCCAAAAAAGATGGGCAACACTTGAGGGGGATTGTTGAAGTACAAATGATTAAACAACACCAACTCTAACAACATAAACTTTTGGAGTAATTGTATTTTTTTCACAAAACTCACATCAATTTGGGTTGCAAACGCTCCATTTCCAACCGTCGGGAGATCTCCAATAGTATCCCTTACAGTTATGGAACGGAAAGGTGCCCCTCCAGCAGTACTCCTTGCAGCTGCATATAGATAGTTTCCAGGCAATCTGATTTTCAACTCTGGACTTGCAAAAACATGCATTGGCTCAGGCCACTCAGGGAGTATCTCTTCTGGAGACGCTGCCCATATGAAAGCTCTTTTCCGAGACTGAGAAACACCATAGGCTCCAGCCTCTAGAATACCAAACCTCACCTAAAAAAATCACGCAGAAATGCAAACTTAAATAGCTGATTTCTTCAAAATGATATTTCAAAAATCCAGTCTTAAGTTTATGCAAAAGATCAACACCTGATAGCCCATTTCGAGAAGTGACGCGAGAGTTAAACGGAATGTCTGTCCTTTGTTGAAGGATACAAAATTCCTCACGTTTTCTAAAAGAAAGAATCTTGGCCGGAAATATTCCGCAAAAGACAAAAATGCCAAGATCATCTCACATTGGACCTTACTCCATGTACTTTGATTGAATCGGTTCATGCCAGAGAAGCCCTGCAAAAAACATAGGCCTTGAACAAAATTATAATGATTTCCTAAAAATTTAAGAACTAATTGTGATGGTGCTCAGCATGTGAGATCCTGAAACTAAAAGAATGAACTAGCCCTATTTGGATGGCAAGAATTTTGAAAAAAATTTGGAAAGGAAAAATATTTCTAAAATTTCTTACTTTTTTTACACACGAAAAAGATAATTGGAACCAACCCTATTCAAATTTTATTTAGAGGGACTTACAATTTATGAAAATATCTGTCCAAATTAACTATAATCGTATCATTTTCCTCTAAATCAAGGAAAAAATTCTCGAGAAATTTTTTCTTGCAATCCAAACAGGGCCTATGGTAAGACGGGAAGATTATTATTAGACCTGACATGGTGGCCCTCCATTGATAAAATCAACTTGACCCGGCATTGGTAGGCTATTGATCTTCTCTTCACCGAGCAATGCAGCTAATTCCGCAGCTTCAGGAGTTGAGATACATTCATCTGCATCCCCACACTTTGCCATTGTAGCCCTGCATTTCAAACCATTTATACGTAAACCCAAGTAGAGAAAAAAAAAGCTAAACAAGAGAGAGAGAGAGAGAGAGAGAGAGAGAGAGAGAGAGAGAGACTAAAAAATTAAGACAGAAAATAGAAGAATCAAATAACACAAAATAAAAAAGCAGGGTAAAACTAAAAAGGAAGCCATGCTTCAAATGCAGCAATCACCTTAGAATCACATTGCAATTATCAACAAACAACAATGCCTCTGGATGATTGCGGTTAAAGGCTTCTCCTGCAGGCTGTTCATATTCAATCGCCCATTTGGTAAACGAAACCCCTGAAAGTTTATAGAAACAGCCAATAAATCACCATGAACAAAAAAATCAGAAATTAAAAAAAGAAAAGAAAAGAAAAATACACTTAAGCTGAAATACGATGAACCAATAAGAATCTCACCAGATTTTTGTAACCCTTCAGACAAGCCACCACAACCAGCAAAAATATCTAGAGTAGCCAGGCGGTTCTGTTGATGCGCATTTTTTAGCTCATCAAAATCGGGTTCTCCTTCTTTGCACTTTCCCTTTTTCTTTCTTGATGCATTCTCGTCGACCACCACCTTTACTGAAGATGCCCTTATCTTGACATTAGCAGGCAACTGTTCACATAACACAACTTGGTTAGTTACCTGAAAAATTTGTAAAATCCATAAAAAATGCTCCGTGGTGCAATGCCACAATATATCCGATATTTTCAAAATATATAATTTTTATCGCGATATTTTGATAAAATGACAAAATCCCGAAATAATCCCAAGAATTTAAAAAATATGGTGATATTTTCATTTATTGCGATAATATCACGATATTTTTACGATAATTTTATTATGATTTTTATTTTATATTTTTTCTTAATATATATTTTTAAATAATTTCATTTCATCTTTTTTTTCCTGGTATAAACCCCAAAAATAAACAAAAATTAATATATCTCGAGATTTTCCGTTGCCGAGAAATTCCCAAGAACGATATTTGTGACATAGCCGTGGTGCATTTAAAATCCATCATCACCTAGAATTAGCATTGTGATAAATTTTTAAAGAGAAATAGGGACAAAGTACCTGTTTGAGGGATCCTTTAGTAGAATCATAGATATGTTCGCAGAAAAAGATAGGATCAAATATTGCGGGCCTATCCAAATATGGCAGATCGTGCTTCCTTATAACTTCACACTTGCCTTCGATTGTCTCTACTGGCACGCTAAGTACTTCTTCAGAGTAATAGACCTGGAATCCCACATAAGAGAATTTTAGAGTAGCAGGCCAAGAAAGAATTTCAAAAACAATACATAGAACTATAGAAGTATTCTCATCAAAGACTTTATAAAGCATAAATATGCATCATTCTCAGAAGAAATCTCACATCTCTGACGTCAGAACTATATGCCTTTTCGGAGGAAATGTCCTCGGGCCTATAAAATCTCCTGACTTTGACATGCGTAGATTGTGGATCAGCTTGTTTAGGTCCTTTGGGCACTACAATCTCCAGCAATTCACACACTACGTAAGCTCTAAGTCCCACATTTCTCCCACCCTTGAATGTCCCCACATTCTCAGTTTCGTTCGCAAAGTATTGAGGCTTCATATAAACAAAATTATGAACATAGTACTCAGTCCTCTTGTAGATAAAATTAGTTTCCGAAGAATTTATTATAAATCCCTCTACTTGAGATTCTCTTAGTTTGCAAGAGTAACAAAAACCGGTTCCGAGACCCATTGTTTCAAAAGGGAGAGAAACAAAAGCACCTCTCTCAGGACAAAACAAGCTTTTACAGTAGTACTCCTTTGGCAGTCCACTCTTTTTCCTCTCTTCTGCTTTTTCCCTGTCAATTTTATCAGCATTGGCATTCTCCTTCCTATGTTGATGTCCCCATGGCATCAACCGAATATCCACCACTAGGGTTTGTTTAACATCCCCTAATTCAAATTCCAAACACTCATTTGTTAAGAAAACCTCCCTTTCATTTGCCGCATTCCCAAGAACAGTTTGAGATCCTCTCTTTAGCATTCTCCCATGAACCATTTTCCCACCATCCAATTTTTCTAACATGTACTCTACAAAGATCATAACTGGCACACCTTCCAACTCATCTTGTTCCATCAATACAGCTTTACCCACATCAATTATGTCACCACGAACATTCGCACGTTTGTAGAGAGTCTCACCTGAGCCCATTTTACCAACTGAGTCCCCATCCCATTTGATCTCCTTTATGGTAGAGTTGGACTTATATCGTATTGTAGTTAAATGGGGGTTGGGAGCAATCTCTTGAATTAATACATTCTCTTCCTCCACTCCCTCCTCATTCTCATCTTGCTCCTCCTCAGCCTCTTCTTCATCTTTTAACTCATTGCTTTGTTCCTCCTTTGCATCCTCTGGCAAGTAATTTGAATAGTACTCTCCCCAAATCCTGTTGATAAGCCTAGTAGTGGTGGCCTGCATTGCCTTTCTCTTTGACACCACAGGTGCCATTGCTGCCCTCGGATTTAAGTTTGCTCCCTTTGTCACTACAACCTTTTTCTTCATAACCAATTTAGTATGTTGTCGATCTTCCATTTTGACAGAAAGACCAGTGACAAAAGAAGACCTCCTTATCATCTCATCTGGATATTCAGCAAACTGTTGGAGAATAATTTGCCCATGAACAACTACGTATCTCTCCACCGCCACTGGATTCAAAGAAATATAAGCTGGATGGTCTTTATCGAACTCCGACACTTTCTTGATTACATCTGCAAATGAAAGTCTCGATACCCGGCTTTGTTCCTTCAACAAGGTGATGATACCTATTGCAAGCCTTGCGGTTTTCAAGACCGTTTTATACCATGGCGCATATTGCTTCGACGGCTTGCCAAGCCTGTACCTGAAGGTTGAGAAGAAGCCCAAAATCATACACCAATTTCTTGATACCAGGAGAAAACACATAAAAAGCTATGTTGCATCAGTACGGATATGAGTGTCGGAATCCTACATGGGTATCAAGTGCGGATTCGGCAAACCTCAAAAAGGACAATTCGTGGATTCGCCAAAATATTTTAATCATTAAAAATATATATATATATATATATATATATATATATATATATATATATATATATATAATAATAATAATAATATGGTTGTAATAAGTAATATATTGAAAATTTTAATGGATTTGCTAGGGACCATTGCAGAAGGCATTTCGTGGACCGGCTATTGCATGAGGGTGCAGCGACCTCCGATAATAAGACAAAATCTGTTGAAAAGTGAGGCTATGTGGCTGCTCTCTCTTGCAACATCTTCTGTAATGGACCCCAGCAAATCCCAAATTTTAATAGGTTACGTAGATATAATATTTTATTTCCATTCGAGAAACTTACTACTAGGATGTGTAAAACTCAAAACGTGCAGTAATTGAAAAGTTGTGGTCACGGATTCTTCGCCTATTTAGAAGAATCCATGTAACATGGACAAAAAGTCAAAAAAAAGAAAAAAAAAAGGAACTAATTGATGACAATTGATGATAAATCTAAGGTACTACACGCTCATAATAAAAGGGAAAAGGAAATACCATGCCATGTTTGTTCGGATCGATATGTAGACCATTGATGACCCAAACTCGATCATCCACTCCTTGATTGCACTCAAATAAATAGGAATGCCATCCGTATTCACTGTTTCGGACGCAGTAGAAGACTGTCCCGGTTCATCGTCAAAACAGAACCCACTACCATTGTCCTCTGTCATAGTCCCTGACCCAAATATCATTACATCAACATCAGCGCATGGTTTCATCGGAATGAGCTCTAAAGAAATAAGCCTCGAATCCGAATTATAAAGAGACCAATTGTGAAGCATGCTCCGGGGAAGCTCTGAAGGATAACATAAACCCATGTCATTCTCAAAAAAGACATACTCGTCCATTTCTTGGACAGATGTATTGTAATATGAAGGTAAAGGATAGTCATTTGCAATCTCGTCTTCATTTATCTTTATGTAAAACTTATTTGAAGAATTTGGAGGACGCCGAGTTTTCTTTTGTTTCATTGATTTCCAATCCTCATCCTCTTGCAATAACCGTGCCAATTTCCCGTCCTTATCTTCATCAATTGTACCTGTTAAAGTATAAAAGATTAAATAACACCATCTCCAACAGCTTAAGCTTTTGGAGCAATTGGTTGTTTCACATGGTATCAGCGCAATGAGAAATTATATGATGAAAGGCCTTGCGAACACGTAAAGGTGGTATGTCAGAAGTACCACCCTTGATATTTGATCCAACAACAGCTCCTCAAAAAGTGAGCTTCTGTTGGATTAAATATCAAGGATGGGATGATGGGTACATGTTTATACGACCCGCCATCATATAATTTCCCATAGCAATTGTCTGCGTTCAAAACTCCTTGATATTAAAAATCCACATGTAATGGGCAACCCAAAAAGAGGGGCCACATGTAGGCCAATCCTAAAAAGAGGGGCCACACGTGAGGGGGAGTGTTAAAGTATAAAAGATTAAATAACGCCATCTCTAACGGCTTAAACTTCTGGAGTAATTGGTTGTTTCACAGTACCAGAGGAAGAACCAGAACAATCCAATTTCATTTCGTTCTTAATCTTCAAGCTCCCTTCTAAGACCTTTGGCGCCGGCTTCTTAAATTTGATACTCGTACTCCACTTATCTCTTAGGGCAACAAGAACGGGCAATCCTGTGAGAATTTGATCATTTTTTTTCGATGCCTTATCCAAACCCGCCAATTGATTATAGATAAAATCACCCATTGACACAACAAAATCCTTGCTAGGTGCTCCCCCAGCAAAGTTTTTGCTTCCACTCATTGAACGAACAACTCTGCCAAGCAATTCATCGAGACTCAAGTCAGGATTTCCACCCTTAGATTTTGATAATTTCTTGAAAACTTCAACACATATACGCGCCTTTTCAAAGAAGTGCTCAAAAAACTTCTTGTAACTACTTGCGGGTTTAACGCAATCATAATCTGTAATATCAGTTGAAACCCAAACTACTGGAGATCCGTCTTCATAACCAGAGATTGCCCAAGACTCTATTCGTCCGAAACCTTCACATCTGACTCCCTTATCTTTATCTGAACTTTCATATAAAGGCATGATAATAGCAGTGATATACAAGTCAGCAATTTCGGACATTTCAAATGGCTGAGGTACTCCATTAATATCATGGAAAATAAAATCCACAAGGTCTCTGCTAGGTCTTGGATCATCTTGCCCGTTTTCAGTTAACCGAACAGCAAGGATCTCCTCGTCCACCATGTGGTCTTGTTTAATCCCAACAATAGAGGATTTTTCAGATAAACGGACAGATTTTTTTTCCTTGAAATCTGAACAGGCAGCAGCTCGTCTTGGCATTTTGCGAGAAGCTAAATGTTCTCCACTCTTCTCAGGCTCGCATCTCTTTTTCGCCTTATGATCTGTAGCCGGTACCTCATTGGGGTCCACTTTAACATCATCTGCAGCCACTTTTGGCATCGGACGAGGCCTGCCTCTACCTGTGTTCTTCGTGCCTGAAGCAAGAGGTTAACATGAGAATCAAAGAATAATTCAAAAAAAATGAGAATCATGAGAAAATCCATCCTCAAAACTTATGCAAAATCTAGCAAGAAACCCAAGCAGGGACAGAGCAAGAAAATCAAAGAACCAAGATAAGAAAAGACAAAGGATGAAAAATGAAAGACGAGGAGTAAACCTAGAACAATAACAACAGCGAGAACAGGAAGCATCAAAAGAAAGATGCTAAGA
This sequence comes from Tasmannia lanceolata, assembly GCF_043159265.1. Taxonomy (NCBI): domain Eukaryota; kingdom Viridiplantae; phylum Streptophyta; class Magnoliopsida; order Canellales; family Winteraceae; genus Tasmannia; species Tasmannia lanceolata. Next base: position 2,611,152 of record NW_027518731.1, on the reverse strand, counting down.
AGAATATGGAAGCTAGATAGCCAAGAAAATAAATAGAAGAACATTTTTTTTGGTAGGTAAGCTGGGATTGAACCTCAGACCTCAAATTTGAAGAACAAAGACTTGACCAATTGAGCTAGAGGCTCAATCCCAGATTGAATGGCACCAAATCTGAAGTATGCTTTGGAAGCCGCCCGAAGACAACGTCAAACGGTGACACGCCAGTGAATCTGCTCATGTTGTTGTAAGCAAACTTGGCCTAAGCTAGAGCAAGATCCCACTGCTCTGGCCTCTCACTTGATAAGCTTCGTAGCATGTTGTCAACTGTCTTGTTCACCATTTTTGTTTGTTAATTCATCTGGGGTGATAGGCACTTCTATACCACAAAGAATTATCGAACCTCCGCCATAAAGTCGTTCAGAAGTCAGAACAAGCTCAAGAACTTAGTATCCCGGCCAGAAGTAGTCTTCAACGGCACTCCATGAAGTTGAACAACCTCTCGAAAGAAGAGATGTGCAATGTTCGCTGCATCATGCGTCTTCTTGCAAGGGATAAATTGAACCATCTAAAAAAATTAACCTCAACAAATATGGAATCCATACCTCATTGAGTCTGCAGAAGATCAACAGTAAGTCCATAGAAAGGTCTTCCCATGGTGCATTTGGAGCCGGAAGAGGCATGTATAACCCCGTATTCTAGGATTGGCCTTTAGAAGTCTGACAAGTAATGCATCTCTCGACAAATCAAACCACATCCCATCGTACTTTTGGCCAAAAATAGCGTTCTGTGACCTTTACAAGAGGCATATCACGCTTGAACAAGGTAGTCATACTGCCCTCCAGTGCGATAATCTGCCCAAACCTAAGAGAAATCCTCAAATGAAGAATACATGTCCTTTAAGACGTCAAATCCCTTGATCTCTGTAGTCATTATAGTAAACACAGTAATACGCCTACTAAATGCACCTGCCACCTTATTCTGCTGGCCTGACTTGTGCTTTCAAAAATAGTGTACTGCATATAGGAAATCTATCTGGCATGCATATGACTGGAAACTGATTGGTTGTTAAAGAACCTCAGCACACCCTTGCGAGCATCACTCAATATCCTGTTGTAGAACGCAATGGGCCTACCTTCCTGTAATCAAACTCCAATCTTAACTCCAAAAGCATCACACCCCACCTCAAATAGTTTCTTGAAGTAGGGTAACACCATAGTGGAAGCTTGAGTCAACTTCTTCTTAAGAAGCTGAAATGCCTGTTCAGCTTCCTCTATCCGTACAAATCTTTCTTGAAGGTCTTAGTCACAGAAGCTATAATAGTACTAAAATTAGGGACAAATCTTCCATAAAAAGTAGCAAGGCCATGGAAACTTCTGACCTCACTCTCACTATAAGGTGAAAGCCACTCCTGAATAGCTATGATTTTTTTGTTCATCGATATGTGTACGGATACGGTATACTGTTGAATCCTAGTAAAAAGCAAAAGACTAGCTAACTCGTCATGAAACTGCACTTCTTAAGGTTCAAGCACAATTTCTCATCTCTTAAAACAGTAAGAACAATCCTAACATGCTCTATTAACCATTATATCATTAAACTATTACGAATTTATCAAAGAAAAGACCCTCTATAGATTGAAGGGTTAGGATCATCCTATGTAAATGACTTTTTGGGACACAAACTATTTACAATGTGGCCTAGCAAATGAACGGTTTGGATCACCCTATGGAGTGGGCCATACAGTACTTTTTTTGAAAAATACTGGACTATACAGCCACACACCATATAAAAACTCTCTTTTTGATAGCTCTCCTATCAACACGCAACCTCCAGATATTTTGCAAACTCTTTGCTACCTCCATCAATGATGATGTTGCAAACTCTATCTTTAACCATGCACTCGCATCTGAAGTGATTGTTGTGCGGTGTGAACTCCTCTAAATTTTGTGTGCACATCACACGCCATATCACCAAAGATTGCCTGGGAGCACAATTAGCAGGTATGATATCTTTTGTATGATGATCTTCTTCATATTCATGTTCATCACACTGCTTTTAATCATCCTCTCCATGCTCAACACAAATGGCAGATTGGTAGTACGCCAGCTGCCGTAGGGACATTGGTTCAATCAAGGACCTAATTGATTGCACTTGTAGCGTAAGATTTGTTGTTTGAACTACGACTGTACAGATCACATCGTGGAACTGAGGTCGTTGCCGAAGTAGATGGAACATCACCTCTACATCCTCTTCCTCGCGTAGGAACACCTGGACAGGCTTACTTGTCCAAAGGGAGGATTCAGAACTAACCGCCTTCTCTTTCACTATTAGGATCGCTGCCTGTGATGTCTCTGTCACCGTGTCACGGCTTGACTCACGTAAGGAGTCCTCGAGGACAATCAGTTGAGCATGGCCTCAACTCACCTCGCCATATTCATTGCCTTAGATGGAGTCCAAACTGGGTGAAGAGTGACCTAGTCTTGGAAGTTGGAGCCATTCAAAAAAAAAGTGACCTAGTCTTGGATCGCCTGACGAAGACCTCTAGTGTAGCATGTCTACCCATTGTATCTTGGTCTCTGAGATATCATTCCTAGATGATAGCATGTAGAACTCCTATGTATAATTCTGCATTGATCTATTACCTTGGCGATAATTTTTGTTATTGTTGGAAGAGTACGTAGTCATAGTCAATGGGTAGAAACCTCTCAAGAGGGATTTGACACATTCGTTCCCACTTCCAAATTAGTCGCTTCCTTGTCCTTGTACGAGAGAGTTGGAGTTGCTCCCATCATGTCAAAGCTTCTCTGTTAAGATTATTAGCCACGAGTTTCATTTTCTTCTCCTCGGGTAGTATCATGCAGTAAAAGAAATCTCTTGACCGCTGCAAGAAAATTGAGGAAGTCTTATTACAAAGTTGAACGTTGAACTTGGAAAATCTACCTTAATCTAGAAGTCGTGATCACGATTCGCTCTTGTGGAACTCGACCACAGGCATGCCTTGGATGGAAGGTGTCATCGAGCTCCTCCTCGCTAGAGTAATCCTCCTTTGGAAAGATAAGGAACTCTAGTGTCGGGGTGTGGATCTTGAAGTCCTCACCGATCGTTGCCGTCAATATGGGGTTGCTCGCACTCAAGGGAATTCAACCGTGCCCATTGCTCCATTATTTGATCAATGGTAGCTTGGAGAGTGTTAATCATCTCTATTGATACATTGCTTGATTCTCGTTCTTCGTTGGAAGCCATGGAAACTACAACTTAACTCTGATACCAACCGGCATAGTCGGATGCGTAAAGAAAAATCGGGGGTTGATGAATGATCACTGTCGACCTCCGATCGATAGACCTTAAGATCCGCCAAAGGGGCTCTTCGAATGGATGAAGAGTGAGATGAAGTCTCTTATGAAAATTTAATTTAGAAAATTGGTTCAAGTGCAAACATGTCTTGCACTTGGGTATATTTATAGACAAGAGTAACTCCTTTCCAATCTCTAACTCCTACTCATAGACCAACTCAACTACCTAAACACACTATGATATAACTTGTTAACTTACTTGGACTTTACTACGCCAAAAATGTGTTCCTAGCCTACTTGGAATTGACTACCCCAAAGATGTGTTGCTAACCTTCTTCTCGTGGGCCACATGACAATTTAAATAGAAAAATGAGAATCAAATCAAGACTAAAAAGAACAAGAATAAGAAACTAGGGCAAGGAGGCCCAAATGCAATAGGATAAGCAGAAAATGAAGACAGTATTCAACAACAACAACAACATCAATAACAACAACAACAAATAGTTGCATTAACAATTAAAATTAAAAAACAGAAAATGCTAAGAAATATATCGGAACAAAAAATGTACCCGATAATTAAGCAGAAGTGTTTTTCATTTTTATTGCAGAAATTGAATTGAATTAAAAAAGTACAGATCAAATAGGAGTAACAAGAATCCCTAATAAGAACTTGCACAGAAACCCAACAGAAAAAAGAAAAGTTTGCAAGTTAAAAAAAAAAACCAAAAAAAAAAGATTTTAAAGGGAAAAACAATTGGAACCTAATAACAGCACAAAACATAATGAAAAATATCTGAGAGAAGAAAATTAGAAATAAAAGAATTTGCAGGAAAAGAATAAAAAATACTTACAAAAGCACTTAAAACCAAATTAGAACAGAATCTAGAATAAAAACACACCCAAAAATGCAAATTAGGTCTTATTGAAAAGAAGACCCAGATTGAATTAAGCTGTCTATGATTATAAAAACTGTGCATTGGCATTTGATACTTTTAATTGTCACAGAAAGGGAGAAGGGCGTCCATTATCAAAATGCAGAATAAATTGGGAAGAGTTACCTGAAGCAAAATCGATGGATTTGAAGGGAATTGGATTTAAATCCAAGACCGTTGCAGATCCCATTTTGGGTTATTATTCAGTAAACAAAAAATTAAGAATAAAGAATCTGAGCTCGTGTGAAGCAAACCCTAAAAATTGAAGGGGAGTGTATGAAACCCTTAAAATTAGCTCCTGTAAGGGTTTTCGTGGTGTGTTTAGAAAGGAACAAAAGGGCGGGAACAGATAGAAGGAGAAGTTCATTTTGTCTGAATTCGAGCCAACCCCAGAAAAAAACCCTAATTTCCTTTTGGTAAGGAGCTTGAATTTTGGAAAGCTTGAATTTTAGGCAGTCGAACGTTGGAGGAATAAAATCTTAAAATGACTAAAATACCCCTACATTTGTCCCATACTATGGGGTTTTTGGTCATGTTTGAACTTCGAAGTCAGCTACGCTTGGTGGGCCTGCTAAAAAATCATTGTGATCAGATGATCCTGACCATTTGATGGATATAAGTCTTCAAATGAACGGTTATAAATAAATAAATAATTCATTACAAATCCACATTTAACAAGAAATGAAATTCTTTTATCAAACGATTGAGATTCAATGATAAGTCTGGTATCAATACCACATACATAGGGCATAGTTGGATTACCGGAACAAGGAATAAGAATGATACGTGCATGTGTTATTATGGTGTATATGGGAATGTTTAAAATGTAGTTATTATGTAGTCTATGGCTTATGTGTTTTGGTTAGTGGGAGTTAGTTGTTGATGATGTATCTTGCAGGTAGGCAAATGGATTGATGATGTGTAACTATCTTTGTGTGTGGTTTAGTAGTTATATTATAATTGAAATGAAGAGAATTTGCAACCAATATAGAAACTTATATTTAAGGAGAGTCATGGTTCCTTTCGAATTGAACCGTCATGAAGTTCAGTTGTCTTGAATAAACCTTTCTCCCATCTCTCTTCCATCTTCTCTTTGTTTATTTGTGTAACGACCAATTAGGCACATAACAAGTGGTATCACAACAATCAAACCTGGACAATGACTACATTTTGGGGGATTTTGAATTCCGTGCGTGATAGTTTTCGACAAATTAAAGTGCCTGTTGCAAAATTGATGGAAGGATGACAGCGATTTTGCGGAAGACTTGAACAAATCAGCATACAATCGAAGAAATGTGCCAAGATAAATAAAAGTTGAATTTTGAAAATGTTGATCTTATGGTGGAGAAAGATGCACGAATTGTTGACGACGGAGACACTTTAATCGAATATCATGCCAAGGATTATCTCGATTTTATTCAACCGTTCGATCAATCCATTGTTTCGATGTGGTTTCATGAAGAATCGTACTTTTTTCCAAAATTGATCAAAATGGATTTTGAAGGTGAGGTACAAATGATTGCGACAGTTGGTTTTAATAATAATAATTGTGTTTGTTCAATAAAATTGTGTCCAGGAATTTGAGACCCGGGTGAAATAGACTATTTTCTCAAATTATTCGACCTTGAGGGCAATGTCATTTCAAGGGCGAAGGAATGATATGTGCATTTGTTATTATGGTGTATATGGGATTAGTTAAAATGTAGTTATGACTTATGTGTTTAAGATAGTAGGAGTTAGCTGTCGATGATGCGTCCTGTAGGTAGCCTAAAGGATTGACGATGTGTAACTACTTTTGTGCTTGCATTTAATAATTATATTATCATGGAAATGAAGAAAATTTACAACCAAGCACAGAAACTTATGTTTTGGGAGGGTCATGGTTCCTCTCGAATTGAACTGTTAGAGGTCCGGTTGCCTCGAATTAACCTTTACCAAATCTCTTTTCCATCTTTCTTTGTTTATTTGTGTTACGGTCAATTAGGCATGTAACAAAGATTCGGCGCCTGTTTCTCTATTCATGATTGGCATTGTTGGCGTAAAAGGAAATGCAGGGCAAATTTTTGACAGAATATCGGGCGGATTTTGATATCGTCTAAAGAGGTGGTATTTTCAATCCATTCCTTATGCTAATGCTTACCTAGGCAGTAGAATCGGAATTGATATTCCCTTTATTAAAGTGATTGGAAAAGGATTGGAATTTGATTTCAATACCGATTCCTGATTCCTATAATCCAAACACAACAACAATGAATGATGAAAACATAGAGATAAAATTGGCAGGAATACTACCAATGGGATCAATGGTGAAGCTCAATTATAAGGTTTGGGTCAGTGGTATGCTAGGTTCTAGGCTCCTTGATCAGGATATGTATGTGCAATCAAGACTTCCTATCTCATTAAACATTATGAGGATACTGAGATGGTTTTGGTCCCATCTTGAATGGATGTCGCCCATGAAAAAATAAAACAGTGAAATCCTAAAGGAGGCTTGATTGATCAAGGACTCAATCATTTCCAGCTTATGTTTTTTTTTATGAGTAAGCTGGGGTTAGGCGGATACCTACCAGTATATTAAAAAAAGAAAGATGATACAATAGCTGGAACAGGACCACTACCCAATCTTTAGAACAATGTCTATGGAAAAGGGCAAAACAACTAGGGTCGTGATACCCTTGAAGACAAACTCAAGACAATCAAGAGAAACAAAATACACGAGCTGGATTTGTGCAATTGGTGGGTCTTGGGGGACAAGTGATCCTTCGAGCATGACCCCATACTCAGGTGAAGCCTTGTTTATTGTGATCCAGGAGATCTATCAACTTTTGGATATACTTCCTTATTCTCTAGCTTTTCCTCAACTCCTGAACTATTGGGGGTTGACGTTAATCTCATTGGGATGAAGAAAAGGGAAGTAAGTTTTCCTTTTTTTTCCTTTGGACTTTTTGCCGTGAGTCTTCTTTAGTGTTGGAAGGATGATCCTTCCATATCATGATTTCCTTCTTCAATGTGGGATGTCCCTTCCTCAAGGGTATCTAAATGCGATAATCTGTTTCCTTGGCTCTTTAGGGGCAATCTCTTTAAAACTTCAACATGAGGCTCACCATGATGGTATTTTCAGCTTATGTTTAACTCATTTTGCTCGAATTTTTTTCTCTAGTGGAAAACAATACTTGTTTTCTATGTCAATTGTAAACCTACTTCACCCTAGAATTTTATATCACAAGTATATGTAGACATATAGATTTTTTTTTTCAAAAAAAAGGTTCCAAAATAATATGTGCTACACCCGAGCAATATGATGGCACGAGAAGAACCTGTAGATAAGATGCATTTTTTGATAGGTAAGCTAGGATTGAACCTACGACCTCAAGATTGAGATAAAAAGCATCAACTACTGAGCTATAGGCCCAGCCCCTATAGATGACATGCATTTAAGCATATCACACAACTTCAACTAGTTATCAAAGTAAGCAATTTATAAACAGGGAACAATATTTTCATCCACTTTTGGAGCATTTCCGCCCTATTTTTACCTAAAATGATTGCCCTTTCGCCCTCTTAAATTTGTTTTTTCCCTAAAATTGAAAGGAAAAGGCAAATAAAATGGGGTGGAAATATCACTTTCCTTATGCATATTCTTAATATAGATGTTTTTTTTTTTGATGACGTAGGATGTCCCCACCCCTTCGGGAGTAGGACTAGTCCCTACGGATACACGCAACGACACACACACCACGTGTATCAGGTAAGTCGGAGGCGGGATTCGAACACTCGTCAATAGGGAGCATACCCGTGACTTTATGCCGAAGAGCCAACTGCCTCGGCAGTTGTTGGGCTTCACATACCTTCATCTTAATATATCTAATTTTCTATTTACAATAAGAATTATGCATGTTGTGCATCGTGCATGCAATTGTGTTTGAGAAAACTCTTTACCTCTCATATTTGTAGGTTGCTCTTTGTCGTTCTAGGAAGCTATGAACCGTCGATCTTAGATCTCACGTGCCAGAAGTACTATCCTCTACTGTGATTGCGGGTGCTTGGCTATATATGATAGCTATTTATAATCCGTCCTCTTGCACTGGGCACCTATAGATAACAAGAAAAGTTCTCAAGTTAATGCAAACTGAACTAAATATGAAAGAATATATAAGATCTCACATTTGGATTGATTGGGTGATAGATTAGGCAATTAGGATAGATGAATTAAACATAGAGCGACTGATTACAAAAAAAGAAAAACCATTGCGAAAGAGTTACAAATAGTGTGACGGAATTTTTGTGACCGCCGCTAAAGGGTAACAAATATTTTTCCGTCACTATAAATGTTTTACAACGATGGAACAATAGCAACATTTTTTTTCGTCGCAATAAAGTGTTTTTCTTGTAGTGTTAAGTAAGATTAAGATTTTTATCGTTAGCACCTTGTATGTTTATCTTAAACACTTTCTATATTTATCCCCGTAGTTCTATATAAGTATTAGAGCACATTGAAATCTAATATAAGCTTCACTAATATTCATCTCTTTCAGAATCAACCTTGATCTCGGCCTTCAAAAGCTAGCTAGTCCCTAGGTCAATCCATTGAAATTATTCATATTTCGAATTGGTTAATTTTCATTAGGTTAATTCATCTTTATTATAAACCTAATAACTATCATAAAATAAGAGAATTTCTAAAGGGGATTAACAATTCATTGAGCATTTTACCAAGGTTTAAAAGGAGATCACCCATGAAGAAATTGGAAAACATATATTGATTCTTTCAATAGAAAAAGGACAAGATCATCAAATAAAAGAAAAGGAGCAAATCTCTCCCTTTTGTTCTTTAATCATTAAGGGCATTACTCTTTATAGTTGAAACTGAACTCTCTCTCTCTCTCTCTCTCTCTCTCTCTCTCTCTCTCTCTCTCTCAAAACAAGTATTTAAAACCAAAATATCATTTTAGCAGGTGATAAGTTACAAATAGTGTGACGGAATTTTTGTGACCGCCGCTAAAGGGTAACAAATATTTTTCCGTCACTATAAATGTTTTACAACGATGGAACAATAGCAACATTTTTTTTCGTCGCAATAAAGTGTTTTTCTTGTAGTGTTAAGTAAGATTAAGATTTTTATCGTTAGCACCTTGTATGTTTATCTTAAACACTTTCTATATTTATCCCCGTAGTTCTATATAAGTATTAGAGCACATTGAAATCTAATATAAGCTTCGCTAATATTCATCTCTTTCATAATCAACCTTGATCTTGGCCTTCAAAAGCTAGCTAGTCCCTAGGTCAATCCATTGAAATTATTCATATTTCGAATTGGTTAATTTTCATTAGGTTAATTCATCTTTATTATAAACCTAATAACTATCATAAAATAAGAGAATTTCTAAAGGGGATTAACAATTCATTGAGCATTTTACCAAGGTTTAAAAGGAGATCTCCCATGAAGAAATTGGAAAACATATATTGATTCTTTCAATAGAAAAAGGAAAAGATCATCAAATAAAAGAAAAGGAGCAAACCTCTCCCTTTTGGTCTTTAATCATTAAGGGCATTACTCTTTATAGTTGAAACTGAACTCTCTCTCTCTCTCTCTCTCTCTCTCTCTCTCTCTCTCTCTCTCTCTCTCTCTCTCTCAAAACAAGTATTTAAAACCAAAATATCATTTTAGCAGGTGATACATGGCATAGTTTAAAAAACTCAACTCAATACCAAGGTTTTAAATTTCGACCGAACTCCGAAATTTCGGGTTTCGGTCGAGAGCGAAACCGAAATCGGGTATACTCGAAACGGTATAAAATTTCGACCAAAATTTCAAAATTTCATTTTCCCCGAAATTTAGGCCGAAATTTAAGGGATTTAAAGCAAAAGGAAGATATTTTTTTTTGGGAAATAATACTTTCCCTAAATTTCATCCGAAATTTCAAAATTTTGGCCGTAAATTTCAGTTTCGGTGAGGAACGAAATCACTCCCGAAACCCAAAGTTAAAACCTTGCTCAATACTATATATATAGGAAATTGTTTGTGAGCAGTTGCTCAGACAAGCTTATCTGAGCAGAGCTCACAAACCATAGAGGGGCCCACATTTTGGGGGTGATCCTAAGCATTCATTTGGAAGGCCCCATCATGGATGAGGTGTTTTAGTCTAAGTTACCTAGTTAATAGACTTTCTTATTTAGTAGGTAGTAACTATGGGATAGTTTCCATCTTTCTCAAGATGAAGTGGGGAGAGTTAATTTGTATTTATTCTCATAATTGAAAGAATAAAGGAATCTCTGCATTTTGGTTAAAAGATGGTTTTCCAGGATGACACCATTTCCCTCTCTTTGTGGGTAGCTGCCATCTGATCGGTCTAGAACCTATCATTTTGGTAGCAGAGCAATCGATTCTTAGGCATGCCTAGGAAGAAACAACGTGCCACCAATCCGAAAAAGACGAAGGCTCATGTCGATCACATTGAAGCACACGTGACTGAGTTGAAGGGGCAACTTGATGACAAGTTTAATCTCCTTCTACGTGCAATGGGACGATTGTCATCACGGATGCCGACTATTACTGGTGACGGCGAGTTGAATGTTGGGAGTGAAGGAGGATCAATTAGCGATAGTGTATGTTCAAAATGTGCAAGGAGATGGGCGGATCCAAACATGCTTCGCATGAATAGACTTTCCTAGATATGATGTACATGATCGCCCTTGAATTTATATACAACACAGAGCAATTCTTTAGTTATCATAGGACATTGGATCATGAGAGAGTTCTATGGACGTCATTTCACATGGATAAGGTGGCTTCCACATGGTTCCAATGAATGCATAAAACCACATCCATTCTTTCTTGGAAAGTAACTTATAGAAGCACTATTATTACGGTTTGGTGTGACTGATTACAAGAACTTAGATGGGTTGTCGTGCAAATTAACACAAGGATCGAATACAATCTAAGTTTATCAAGAGGAACTTGAATGGATTGCAAATTGGGTTGAAGGGTGGACAGACAAGGCGCTAATGGGAACATTCACACAAGGCTTGCGAGACGAGATCGGACAAGAGGTATTAATGTTCCAACCTTTGTCCTTAAAGCGTGCGATGGGTCTAGCTCAGCGTCAAGAGGATAAGTTATAACGTTTGTGGAAATCAACACGCCTAGGCCTTAGTCATGTGGCATTGCCAACGAGCTCTACGATGAGTCATACAGGTTCTGGAAGATCAACAAATGTTGGTTCGAGTGTTACTACCACCCCACCCAACCCAAAGAGTGGGTCCGAAATGATTACCGCCCCAGTTAAACATATCTCATCAGAGGAGATGCGTAGTAGGCGTGCACAAGGTCTTTGTTATTATTGTGATGACCACTTCATGCCTGTTCATCGATGTAAGGACATGCAAATTTTTATGATTGAAGATTCGGAGGAACATGATATGCCGTTGGATGAAACTGGACACAATGCAGTGGTGGAAGTTACACATTTTCCTTCACGCCATGAGGACGTGGCTTGGCTTCGGGGGAGTCAATGTTACACATTTGGCAACATTACATTTTGTGATTTGATTTATTTCCTTACAAATCTTTTGGTTTTTTATTCTATTTCTTTATATTTTAGTCTAAGTTACACAGTTAATAGAATTTCTTATTTAGTAGGTAGTAATTATGGGCATGGTTTTAAATTTCAGTTTCGGTATCGATTTCGGACCCCATCAAAATCAAAATTTCGACCAAAATTTCGTTCGAAATTCGACGAAATCAAAAAAGCCATTTTTTATCACGTCTGGAATTTCGGCCGTATGAAATTTCCGCCGAAATTTCAAGGAAATATTAAATAATGAATAAAATATATTTTTTCCTAAAATTTCGGACCGAAATTGCAGGAAACAATTGTCGAAATTTCGGCAAAATAAAGTACCGTTCGGGTATTAGCTGTTTCGGTGTCGGTCCAGACCGAAACCTGAAATTTCGAATTTCGGTCGAAATTTAAAACCATGATTACGGGATAGTTGCCATCTTTCTCAAGATGGATGGAGGAAAATTAATTTGTATTTATTCTCATAATTGAAGGAATAAAGGAATCTCTGCATTTTGGTTAAAATCTGGTTTTCCAGGAGGCAGCCTTTCCCTCCCTCTGTGGGTAATTGTCATTTGATAGGTCTAGAACCTATCAGTATTTCCCGCAAAGATTAAAGAACAAAAGGAAGGGGGATATGATTTTTATTTTTCAAGTAAAGGAATGAATATTGTTTTCTATTTTCTTCCTTAGCGAAATCCTTTTAATCACGGTAAAATGCTCAATAAATTGTTAATCTCATATAGAAACTCTCTTATTTTATGATGGTTTTTGTATTTACAATAAAGATGCATGAATCCAATAACTCAAATGATTCAATGAATTAAGCTGTTTATTAATAATTCCAATTGATTGATCTAACGATTGGTTTTGAAGGCCAAGATCAAGGTTGATTCCAAAAGAAATGAATGCGAGCGATTGCTTATATAGATTACTCTAGGGAATTTAACCGGGTGGAACTGATAATTTAATCGACTGGATTCTAGATCAGGCAACCACTCTAGATGAGGTAGCTAGATAGATTAAGTTTTTTTTTTAATCTTTGTCACCTTCTATGTTTATCTTAGTTACTTTCTGTGTTTATCTCTGTGAGCTATATAAACACTCATTAGAGCTCATTGTAATTGTTGGGGTTCCACGCAAAAGCAAATAGTCACACATCGGTAAAGTGATGCGGATGGGGATGGGTTATAAGGGAATGGGCACCCTCCCTCTAACGGCTAGCTTTTAGGGGTGAGTTCTACCCGGTTAAATTCCCTACAAATAGTATCAGAGCTCAGAGCGTGATAAACCCGGTTTTCCACTGAGGGCGGGAATGTCCCTCGAGGAAGATCTTGGAAACCCCGGTGTAGTATCTCGTGGTTCCCACGTTGTCGCCGTGTGGAGAGGCGAGACGGTCCACGTTGCTTCCGCGTGGAGAGTGAGATTGTTGGGGTTCCACGCAAAAGTAAATAGTCCCACATCGGTAAAGTGATGAGGATGGGGATGGGTTATAAGGGAATAGACACCCTCCCTCTAACGGCTAGCGTTTAGGTGTGAGTTCTAGATGGTTAAATTCCCTACAGTAATCTATTTAAGCATCGCTAGCATTCATTTCATTTGGAATCAACCTTGATCTTGGCCTTCAAAACCAATCGTTAGATCAATCGATTAGAATTATCAATAAATAGGTTAATTCATTGAATCATTTGAGTTATTGGATTCATGCATCTTTATTAGAAATACAAAAACCATCATAAAATAAGAGAATTTGTAAATGAGATTAACAATTTATTGAGCATTTTACCATGATTAAAAGGATATCACTAAGGAAGAAAATAGAAAACAATATTTATTCCTTTACTTGAAAAATAAAAATCATATCCCCCTTCCTTTTGTTCTTTAATCTTTGTGGGCAATACTGATAGGTTCTGGAGCTATCAAATGACAATTACCCATAGAGAGATGGAAAGGGTGCCTCCGGAAAACCAGATTTTAACCAAAATGCAGTGATTCCTTTATTCCTTCAATTATGAGAATAAATACAAATTAATTTTCCTCCCTCCATCGTGAGAAAGATGGCAACTATGCCATAATCATGGTTTTAAATTTTGACCGAAATCCGAAATTTTGGACCGAAATTTCAAGTTTCGGTCCGGACAGAAACAACTAATACCCAAAACCATACTTTATTTCGCCGAAATGTTTTGAGAATTTCGGTCGAAATTTTGGTTTTCTGCAGTTTCGGTCTGGAATTTTAGGAAAAAATATATTTTATTCATTATTTAATATTTCTCAGAAATTTCCATCGAAATTTCAGGCGGCCGAAATTTCAGACGGGATAAAAAATGGCTTTTTTGATTTCGTCGAATTTCGAACGAAATTTCGGTTGAAATTTTGATTTTGGTGGGGTTTGAAACCGGTACCGAAACTGAAATTTAAAACCATGCCCGTAATTACTACCTACTAAATAAGAAATTCTATTAACTACATAACTTAGATTAAAACATAAAGGGAATAAAATCAAACACCAAAATATTCGTAAGGAAATAAATCAAATCACAAAATGTAATGTTGCCAGATGTGTAACATTGACTCCTCCGAAGCCAAGCCATGTCCTCATGGCGTGATGGAAAATGTGTATCTTCTACCACTGCATTGTGTCCAGTTTCATCCAACGGCATATCAGGTTCCTATGAATCTTCAATCATAAAAATTTGCATGCCCTTACATTGATGAACATGCATGAAGTGCTCATCACAATAATAACAAAGACCTTGTGCATGCCTACTACGCATCTCCTATGATGAGATCTTTTTAATCGGGGAGGTAATAATTTCGGATCCACTCTTTGGGTTGGGTGGGGTGGTTGTAACACTCGACTCAACATTTGTTAATCCTCCAAAACCTGTATGACTCATCGTAGAGTTCGTTGGCAATGCTACATGACTAAGGCCTAGGCGTGTTAATTTCCACAAATGTTATAACTTATCCTCTTGACGCTGAGCTAGACCCATCGCACACTTTAAGGAAAAAGGTTGGAACATTAATACCTCTTGTCGGATCTCCTCTCGCAGGCCTTGTGTGAATGTTCCCATTAGCGCTTTGTCTGTCCACCCCTCAACCTGATTTGCAATCCATTCAAGTTCCTCTTGATAAACTGAGATTGTATTCGATCCTTGTGTTAATTTGCACGACAACCCGTCTAAGTTCTCATAATCAGTCAGACCAAACCGTAATAATAGTGCTTCTATAAGTTCTTTCCAAGAAAGAATGGATTTGGTTTTATACATTCATTGGAACCATGTGGAAGCCACCTCATCCATGTGAAATGACTCCCATAGAACTCTCTCATGATCCGATGTCCTATGATAACTAAAGAATTGCTCTGTCTTGTATATAAATTCAAGGGGGATCATGTCCATCATATCTAGGAAAGTCTATTCATGCGAAGCATGTTTGGATCCGCCCATCTCCTTGCACATTTTGAATATAGACTATCAATAATTGATCCGCCTTCACTCCCAACATTCAACTCGCCGTCACCAGTAATAGTTGGCATCCGTGATGACAATCGTCCCATTGCATGTAGAAGGGGATTAGACTTGTCATCAAGTTGCCCCTTCAACTCAGTCACGTGTGCTTCAGTGCGATCGACGTGAGCCTTTGTCTTTTTCGGATTGGTGGCACGTTGTTTCTTCCTAGGCATGCCTAAGAATCGATTGCTCTGATACCAAAATGATAGGTTCTAGACCTATCAGATGGCAGTTACCCACAAAGAGAGGGAACTGGTGTCATCCTCGAAAACCAGCTTTTAACTAAAATGAGAGATTCCTTTATTCTTTCAATTATGAGAATAAATACAAATTAACTTTCCCCACTCCATCTTGAGAAAGATGGAAACTATCCCATAATTACTACCTACTAAATAAGAAAGTCTATTAACTAGGTAACTTAGACTAAAACAAAAAGGAAATAAAATCAAATTAAAAAAAGATGTGTAAGGAAATGAATCAAATCACAAAGGGGGGCAGCCCAATCCAACGAAAGAAGATTTTCTCTCCGAAATGATGAGAAAGTCCACGTGGCGCCCCCTAAAGGAGATTTGCATGCGAGATCAAAGTATAAATACACCATTAAGTCCCAAAGAAAGGGGCTGGAACAAAAAAAGGAGGAGGAGATATGAGGAAAAGAAAACGGGACTGGATCCCATCCGATCCCTCTCGAGGCCGGCTAAAGGAAGGAGGCCCACCTAGAATTATTAAGGTTTGCTGATCCTAAGTGAGAGAGGGGAGAGAGGCGCTGGACGCCCGAATCCCATCCCCCCCCCCCCCCCCCCCCCCCCCTCCTTCCTGCTTGTTACCTCTGACCCGACCACCCAGTTATCAAAGAAAAGAACCCGCATATTGGTCTTGGTAAACCCGATTATACCTCAGCCATTTCTTGTTGTCCATTATATCGTTGGCCTAGAATCTGACTTGGGTGTCGAAGTGGTCGTCCGGGACCCACCCCAGACCCCCTAACCCCTCTGTTTGTGATTGCAGACCTCAGCAGAGGCCCTCTGCCCACCGCGCGATCGCAGACCCGGATTCCGGCGCCATCACGCACCTATCTACACGACTGCACGTTGGGAGTATGGCAAAAGTGAGTGCCTCCCTTAATGTTTGATCCAACAGTAGCCTAGCTCGTATAAAGTCAGTTGTGAATTGATCAAATATCAAGGGTGGCGTTTTGATTATGTACAGCTATGGATGTTTACCATAAAAAGCTAGTATAATGATGTTTGTGTGAACTATTTTATTTACTTAAAAATTATAACTAAGCCCCTCCGTTGTACATATTCTTTCATGCGCCCTTATCTTGAGTAATCACCCTCATTTTTATAGTTGGAAAATGATTTTCCCAATAAATTTTTTTTTGTAAAATAATATTTCTAACAATAAGAATATCTTGCCATGTTTCCATAAAATAACCATAGTACCCTTTTCAAGATTTTTTTAATATTAAGATTTCATCTCATTCTTATTAAGGACATTTTAAAAAATGTGTAAAAAAATAGGTAAAAAAAAAGGGACTTAATTACGCTTTCTAGGGTTAAGAGAATTTTGATGCAATTTAGAAGGTATGTTTACAAGAACATTCTTACAAAATTGCCTATAAATAATATGCTATTTATAGATAAAGGGATGCTAAACTGAAGGGTGCCCTTGTAAAAACCCAGGCACAAAGGCACATCATTAGATCAACTTCACCCTAATCAAATAGTATGTTCCGCATTGTGGCCGCTCACTTAGTTATATATGTTAATCTATTTATAATTTGTTGCTCTTTATCAAACAACGTCCGCCAAAGGATCATAAATAGCGAAGGATTTTATTAACAGTTGCTAATGAAATACACGTAGCGACGTAAAAAAATAAAAAATAAAAATCAATCCCTATAAAATACTTATAGTGATGAAAAAAATCGATCGCTATAAAATGTTTATAGCGAGGGAATAATAGCGACAGTTATATATGTTAATCTATTTATATATAATTTGTTTCTCTTTATACTTGTTACTTGATGTGTTATTCGCGCGAATCCTCCTAGAAGTTTAAAAATTTTAAAAATCACCCAAATACATTTAAATCGGAATTAACCACCCTTGATCTTGGTCTTTTAAAACTCAGTCTTCAAATCAATGGATTGAAATGAGTCAGATTCATAGTCTGAATCAGTTAATCACCCTTTTCATGATATTTTTAATAATAGCGGAAAACAATGAAAGATTTAAACAAGATTAATAAATTTAAAGAGCATTTTACCCGCGCTATAAGGAGATCTGCAAATAAAAAAAATTAGGAACTCCTATTGAAACTTAGAAAAGAAATACTCACCAGATGAAAAAAAGGAGATTATCTATCTTTTTCATTTGCAAACTCTGCCATCTCTCTGTGTGTGTGTGTGTTCTTCTTCTTCTTCTTCTAGGTTTTATAAACGAATGAAAAAGGGTAGAGAGGGGGAGAGTAGAAAAGGCTGTGCATGCAATTGATTCCCTCTGCAAAGACAACACGTTCAATGTATCATCGTTATATTTGGAAATCTCTATCTGTCTCATACTCATGTAGTCCCTTCCCACGTGTTTGAAGATAAAAAAAAGATCTTTTATAAGCCTATACATAGTATAAAAGATCTTTTATAAGTCTCATATTAATTAAATGAATAAGACAAAATCTGTTGAAAAGCAAGCCTTCGTGGCTGCTCTTTGATGCAACAGCAGGCACGCGAAATACCTTCTGCCATGGTCCCTAGCAAATCCCATATTACATATAGGATATGATGCTTCATAAATTAAGGTGGGACCTCATTGTAATACAGTTAGGCCCGACCACTATGGTCTATGTCACACTAGGTCCCACATTTGATTTATCTGAGCTCTATATTTGAGAGGCCCTGCTGGATCTTTTATGCACTAAAACCCACGCCAATCCTACAATCCTAGCATCCAATAGTGTGTTTTTTTAGAACCGTTGCGTACGTATAGTTTATAGGATTTCCATACTGTTTTTTTACAAATGGCTGCATTTTCTCCCCGCATGGAAAAGTCAAACAAAA
Source organism: Tasmannia lanceolata (assembly GCF_043159265.1). NCBI lineage: Eukaryota > Viridiplantae > Streptophyta > Magnoliopsida > Canellales > Winteraceae > Tasmannia > Tasmannia lanceolata. The sequence continues at coordinate 2,592,813 of NW_027518731.1, read as the reverse complement.
TGGCGTGGTAATATCATTTTCCTCGTGCATATCATTAATATTCGAATTGGGCTTCACACTGAGCTGAGCTGCCACCCTCTTTTGAGAATTTTAACTAAGTATATTGTAAGTAGAACCTACTAGGCACTCCGATGGAAAATCTGATTTGAAATGGATCATGATCGATAGGGATTTGAATGGATCATGACTAAGACATAGGTGGATCCGATCCGAAGTGGATCCATTGACGTTTTTATCTTCATATATTTAATTTTCTATTTACAATTGGAATTATGCATGTCGTGCATCATGCGTGCAATCAAGTTTAAGGATTTGAATGGATCATGACTAAGACATAGGTTGGATCCGATCCGATCCGAAGTGGATCCATTGACGTTTTTATCTTCATATATTTAATTTTCTATTTACAATTGGAATTATGCATGTTGTGCATCGTGCGTGCAATCAAGTTTAAGGAAAATCTATATTTTACCTGTTACATGTGATGTTGCGCGCCATCTTTCCAGTAAGTTACAAACCACACAATCCTAATTAGATTTCACGTGGCACAAACGCACACTATTCTCTACTGTAATTGTGGGTGCTTGATTATATATGATAAGCTATTTATAATCCGTCCTCTTGTGCAAACTACACCGTACCTCCAACTCAAATGAACCTGATAGAATATATAAGATCTCACAGTTGGATTGACTGGGTGCTAAATCAGGCAACTAGGCTAGACAAGGTAGTTAGGTTATATTAAAAATTTTATATTTAACACCTTCTATGTTGATCTCAATTACTTGTTATCTCTGCGAGTATTCTATATATAAACACACGTAGAGCTCATTATAATCTAATATAAGCATAGCTAGTATTCATCTCTTTAAGAATCAACCTTGATTTTGGCATTCAAAAACTAGTCGTCGTTAGATTCATATATCAAATATATTGATTAATTCATTGAATCATTCCACCCATCTGATTCATGCATCTTTATTAAAATTCTAAAAATTATGATACTATAAGAGAATTTCTAAAGGAGAATAACAATTAATTGAGTATTCTACCAGTGTAAACGCAATCTCACATGAAGAAACTAGAAAATATACCGGAAAACGAAAAAATCATCAAATAAAAAAGATTGATCTCCTCACTTTTGTTCTTTAATCTTCGAGGGCAATACTCTCTATAGTCAAAATTGAATAATCCTCACTTGAGCGTTTTAATTACCAGGGTCAAAAGGAGATCTCCCATGAAGAAATTAAAAAACATTATTCATCATTATTTTGCTGGAAAAGGGAAAAATCTCATCAAATAAAAAAAAGGAAATAATTAGAGAAGTCTTAGGGAAGAGAAAAATGTCAGAGGCAAGCTTGGACGTCCAACTTTCCTTGAAAGAGAAAATAGAGGAGTAGTGAAAAACATTTTCTCTTCTTCCCTTTCCTAAAAATTCCTCGTCCTCTCTCTCTCTCTCTCTCTCTCTCTCTCTCTCTCTCTCTCTCTCTCTCTCTCTCTCATTTCTACGAGAAATTTCTATTTCCTCTTTGTCTTGGAGACAAGCTGTAGAGATGAATAGTTCTTCTCCAAATACTCCGGTGTTCATGCGAACAAGAGGAGCCATCACTCTTAACTTTCGGGGCGTTCGTGTCTGATAAACACAGAAGCCGAGCGGGGAGTGGATCAAGAAGAGGTTACCAGTCGAGTAACCAAATCGGTATTATTTTATTGAACTACTGCATTTTTATTTGATCACCACTTACAATCTAGGAATCTAGGGTTTATGGGATAAATAGCACATTCTTAGTAAGGGTATTTTAAAAATTAAAAAAAAAGGAAATTGATATTTCCGCTCCCCTATGCTTTGGATATTTCCGCTCCACTTTAAGACTAATCAGCTCCCAAAAAAAATTGGAACTTAATTATGATTTCTAAGTTTAAGACGGCGTTGATAAGCATAGAAGGTTTACAAGTACGAAAAACCCTATAAACAATAAGGTATTTATATATAGAGGAATGCTAACCGAACGATGGCCGATTCCCCAACCCGATTTTCAGTCGAGTTATAAATTCTCAATCCGAAAAAATTCAACCCAACCCGCCTGAAAATCAGGTTGAACCCATCCGAGTTGCACCCCTATTTTCATCCCTTTCAACTGAAAAGTTTGAAGTGAATCGGGGCAGATCGGATCCGATATACTAAAATTGGTCCTACAACGATTACATGATTAGATGATCATAGCTCCTTTTGGTACAAACATTTAGATCTGTTTTGCTTAGTGGTGGCCCACCAAATCAACGTCCCCAATACAAATGAGCCATGTGTAACACTGATGTTGTTTAGTCCATCATGATCATGAGTGGACCATAGACAAAATCATTGCACCCATTGGCCAATCCTAGCTGTTCAATCAGTGGCCACCACAATCTTAGATCTCACTAGGGCCACAAAACTGGTTCCCCTCTTATACGTAATATTGCGATTCAGGCAGGGCTATTTTTGTCTTTGTGAAAGGTTTTTTCGTCCATTTGAAACAGAGAGCATTTCAAATTTTGAGTTCCTTTCGGACCTTGACACTTGTAGAAAACACCTGGCATGCACAACACCGCCATGACTTTGCTTTGAATTTCGAAAAAGCCAATAAAATTTAGGAAGTGATATATTCACCGCTCCTTTACTTAAGACAGCCCTCTTCTAGTGTATTTATATCAACTCTTTTAGACTAGAGTGGGCTGTCCCAAGTAAAAATGGGGAATATAAATCATTTCCATAAATTTTCTCTATATTACAGAATCTTTACTATATTTCCGTTACTCTTCTCGTGCTCTGCTATATTTTCTTCTTCTCTCTCTTTCAAATCCAATCGCAACACAAACCTTAAATTTATTCGATTTATTACAAGCGCCTCCTTCTCTTCAAATTTGTTGATATTTTCGTGACTTCAAGCGGTTGATAATTACCTATTTCTTAATTTGATTAATTTCTGAATCTACACTTATCCAAATCCATCACAATTATCGAGAATTCGAGTCGGATAAACCTTATATTTTCTCATTTAATTACTGAATCCTCACAGGAATTCTTTGGATTTGTGATCAGATCTCAAAATCCAGTCGCGGATAACCTATTTTTTCCATAGTTTTCGGATCCTTTTCGGATCTTCCGATTACATAAGTTTCAGGACTCTTTAAGAAGCGTGATGAACTCAAAGGTTCAAGAAAGGTGATTTTCTGGCTCAAACAAGAACACCTAGGGTTTTTGTTTCTTTTTGTTATCAGATCAAGAGAAAAAGCTCTCCTGTTATTTCAAGAAACGTGATTTTCTGCCTTAAAAACGAAATCGAGTACAAGAACCCTAAATTTTGCTTCTTTTTTGTTTTTTTCAAGCCTGCCGTAGCTCTGATATGAGAAATTCTGGATTTGCTGATCGAGTCAGAAATTTCTGTTGTTTTACCAAATCTAGGGTAAAAAAATCTCTTCTTTTTACCGATTCCAGTAAAAGTAAATAAATAAATAAATAAAGTGAGGGTAAAGATACGAAGTTTCTTGTTTTTCAAATCGAAACGAGATCCGACATTCGGCGAAAGCTCATAAGGAAGAAAAATAATATAAAAAGGAGAATCAAAGCCCTAGAATTGCTTAATTTATGGCTTTATGCTGTCTTTTACCCTATTGGAGCACGCGATCTCTTCTTGTTCTTCTTGAATACGTTGAAGATCTCGAGAGAAAAAGGTGAGCTTTCACAAATATTAGAAGCGATTGTTTTCTATGCGATCAGTAGTTACTTTCTTTGATTTATTTATATTTCTGAAGAGTTGAGTGGATCTGATGCTTTAATCTGATAGGTTTTTTATTTTTATTTGTTTGTGTTTTTCTTTTTTGTTTAGGTGTTTTTGTAATAGGAATTAAAAGAAAACAAAAAAAGAAAGACTAGAATTTTGGGGAATTCTTGTATATTTGTGATGAGGATGATGAGATCTGATTACTGTTTTGCAGGTTTTGATTAGAGACGGTTTCTGTTGGTTTCGATAAAGAGAAATTGCGATATCTGCTTCTTAAGGATCAAGGTAAAAAAGTGTTTTGCTAAAAGATTTGTACCCCTTTATTCAAATTAAATTGGAATTTTATCATTTAGGAAAAAAGAAAAAAAAAAGGGAAAAAGAACAGAAATAAAACCTATCCCTTTCACTTTGCCTAGAATCCAGCTGAGAACTTGATTTTCTTTGGCATCTCTCTCCATCAAATTTGGTGAAAAAAAGTTTTCTTCCAATCCAAGGCAAGTTGCTTACCTATAACGGTGAATTTCTCCTAGTGATGGAGAAGTATGAGTAGACACAATGCACACTATTGCATTGTATTTAGGGCACTTGGATTCCTTTTGTAACTTATCAGATGGCAGAGTCAGTTACAAGGCAAAAGAAAGCCATTCTATTTATGTTTTTCTATTCTGGAATAAAATTAGGTGCTTGAACTGAATTAATTTGTTCTTCATTTATCTCTTGCTCTACAGCTGTGGGCTGGATTAATGAGCTATGCAGAGATCACGTAGAGCTCTTCTACAAAGAAGAGCAGCTGTGGAGATTGCAATTCGAAGGAAACTCTTGTATAAGGTGTCTCTGTCTCTGGGTCTCGTTTTGTGGGGGCTTTTCTTCCTTCTAAACTTATGGATTAGCCATGGTGATAGTTATAGAGGTAAGCTGGCATCCATGGTTTTCTTGCCTTTCATTTTATTTTGAATGCTTTGAATACCAAAAAGTGCATTTTGTGATGGTCTTATGCTTTACCTATTTGCATAAAAAAATCTAATCTTTTCTATTGTTTTGTTATGCTGGCATTCTTCTTTTTCTCGGTTGTGGTCCATTTGCTGATTTCACAATGCAATTTAAATACATCAGTCTGGCATGAAGTTTTCTGTTGGCATTTTTTAAAAAATTCAATTTCCTTGTTGTTTCAAGAATTTGTTTCTTTCATCTGTTTTCTTATGGATTGCATTACCGCTTTTCTTGTTCTTGATACTTTTGTCTCTTGGGGCACGCTTGGATATCATGATTTTTTTTTCATGATAAATCTCTCTCTTCCAAGTGGGGATTAGGGTGAAGTGGCTAAAAATCTGGAAATAAAAAACAGGAAACTTAGGGTCTCTAGTGATGAGAAGTGGAAAAAAATAAGGAAATAAACGACCAGATTTTGAGTAGAGTTTTTTGTTTCTTAATTTTTAGCCCCTTCTCACCGCTTGGAGATGCTAGTTTCCTATTATTTGTTTCCTGAATTTTTAGCCACTTCACCCGCCCAACCCCTCTCTCACCACTTGAGGCGCTAGGTTATCATGAAAAAAATATTCATGGTAGCCAAATGTGCCCTTGGTCTTGCAATGGGATTGAAATTCTCTATTTTATTTTTTTTCCTTGTATTTTTCTTCATATGCATTATGGGTCATTTGCTGTTATTTCAAGGTGGTGTAGATGGATCGGGAGTCGTGGTTCGTGAATCAATTTGGCAAGAAATTGAGGCGAAACCAAAGAAACAATCTGATGATGGAGATGATCTAGCGTCTGAAGAAATAGATCCCGACACTTACAATCAAGATACAACCATTACAATTAGTGAGGCCACAGGCAGCAGCAGTGAATTATTGGTTAATGAAGAAAATGAATTAAATTCATTGTCCCCTGCCAAAGAACAAGCAGTAGGGAGTGCATCGACACCTCTTGGCGTAACGACAGAAAGGGAAACTCATAAGACTGACCGGTTATCTCGGGTTGCACCTCCCGGTCTTGATGAGTTCAAGAGTAAAGCTATCAATTCGAAGGGAAGAACAATAGCTGGTCACACTGGAACTATCATACACAAAATGGAGCCAGGTGGAACAGAACACAATTATGCTTCTGCCACCAAGGGAGCAAAAGTCTTGGCTTTTAACAAAGAAGCAAAGGGTGCCTCTAACATCTTAGGCAAAGACAAGGACAAGTACCTTCGAAATCCCTGTTCTGCGGAAGAGAAATTTGTTGTCATAGAGCTATCAGAAGAAACCTTAGTGGATACGATCGAAATAGCAAATTTTGAGCACTACTCATCCAACTTGAAGGACTTTGAGCTGCTAAGTAGTTTGGTTTATCCGACGGACAACTGGGTCAAACTCGGAAATTTCACTCCTGTAAACGTAAAGCATAGACAAAGGTTTGCTCTTCAGGATCCAAAATGGACAAGATATCTAAAACTTAATCTGCTGAGTCATTACGGTTCTGAATTCTATTGCACTTTGAGTATTGTGGAAATTTATGGAGTGGACGCTGTTGAGAGGATGTTGGAGGATTTGATCTCAGTTCAAGAAAATGGGTTTTTATCTGAGGAAACACACACACAATCTACACCAATGCCTGTTCAACTAGAGCCCCCCCCTGATGGGGATTATCTCTATCGCAAGCTCCTTACTGAAATTGAATATGATTCTGAACATCCAAAGAGTAGTATTCCCGATCCTGTTATAGAAATACGGCCTCCACAGTCTGGTAGGATGCCTGGAGACAGTGTTCTTAAGATACTAATGCTGAAAGTCCAATCACTTGATTTGAATTTCTCTGTTTTGGAGCGATACCTGGAGGAATTAAACATGAGATATGCTGATATTTTCCAAGACTTGGATAATGAGATGGGTGAGAAAGAATTAGTGTTGAAGCAAATCAAACTGCAGATAGAGAAGCTAATTAATGACAAGCAGATCTTTGTATGTTCTTTTCTTAATACCTGGTTCCTTTACAGTTTCTTCAAGTTATAGTTACCTCTTGAACTCATTTGGTGTTATTACCTTGTGTCAGGCCAACGACATTGGAGAGCTCTTCTCTTGGAAATCTCTCGTTTCCATGCAGTTGGATAAATTAATCAGAGACAATGCAATTCTGAGGTTGGACTCTTTCAATTTGACCTTTCTACGTTGTGCTTATTTTCCTCTATTCTCAATCTTTATAACATATTATTCATTGGATTTAGTAGCTTGCCGAGCATAAAATTCTGCACATATATTTAACTTCACTAGAGGCATATGCTTGATTCAGTATTATGATGAAAAGAAAATTCAAAATCCCCTGAACATGCTTTGGAAGAAAAAGACGATTTTTCTTGTTTTACAAATGAACAGCATAATTTTTTATTCATTCTATGATTGGAAGCATAATTGGGTATTTATACCTTTGTGACACTAAGTGGTGGTTCTGCAGAATTTGTAGTTACAAAGCTTCAGATCTGCACATCCAACATGATCAATTGCAGTTTTATACTTTCTTACTTCTGAAACAAACTTGCCTTAATAAATTTTCACTCTAGGATCCATTTTGTCTTTTTTTTTTTTGAATGGCATCCATATTGTCTTGTTCTGCAATATTGTTCAGGCATTTGATGGTGAGGAGCCGGTATAAATAGGGTTCGAAACACATTTCCTGTTACTGTGCCTCTGTAAAGTAAAATTGATATCACGAGGGCAAAACATCGAATTTTGTATCGCTTGACTTTGCTCCATTTAATAAATTGCAATGCTTTTCAAGCTGGGGTCACCATCCATGATTATATCTCGAGGCAACGTAAAATTGCCAAAACTGATATGCTTGACATGTCTAGGAAATTCAGAGCTTGAGCGGATACCAAACTCATCTGTACACACTGTAATTTTCCATAACTACTGATTACCGCACCTGGGAGTGACATTCGACCATAGTTTCAAAACTCCTCTGAGTCATCATTGACTCCCCTGAGTCGAATCCCTTTTACCTTTGCCGTGTTCTTACCAGAGTCCATGTTTTACCCTACAAATTCCAACCAAAACTCCTTAACTCGCCTGGGTTATGACCACGTCACCACGTCAACTGAGTACTCCATTTGCTTTGGCTGCATTTTGACCTGCATCAGCATTTTGAAACACTGCACTAAATCCTTCATAAACTCAATTGTTTGCTTCTCACACGTTCATACAAATTTAGGTTACGCATTCAAGTAAATTGCTTTTGAATGAATGATTTAGTGAGATGCTCACTGGCCTGCTAACATTTTCAGATCTGAAGTGGAAAGGGTTCAACATGTTCAAGTTGACATGGAGAATAAAGGTCTTGCGGCGATTCTTTTAAGTTTTATTTTTGGGTGTATAGCAGTCATGAAGCTATCTATGGATGCATTGGTGAGTCTCTGTAGAGTATGTAACTCTGATAAATTTTGTAGGTTGAGCTCTGCTTGGCTTCTCTTATTGTTGAGCAGTAGCATTGTAATTTTCATCCTCCTCTTATAATGGCAGTATTAAGTTTTATGTCTCTCTGGTCTAATTATCTTCTTCTGGTCAAGAAGTATTTTCCTAGGAATTTTTTTTCCTTAGGCTCTGTTTCTTTCGACCTAAAACGGGTGTTAAAACAATTTTTTAACCATTTTTCACTTAAAAATGGCCGTAAAAACAGCCATGCAGGTTGACCTTTTGCACAGATTTTGTTTTATTCATTTACTTCATCTGAGGTAGCTGTTCTCACATGCAAAAGCCAGCCATGAAATGACTTTCCGTGAAATTGGCTACCAAATCCCAAAATATAATAAACAACAAGAGATATCAACGTTTTCATGAGATTTTTTCTCCTGCAATTGCACAATTTCATAAGACTCTTCCGGCCTGTTTGGATGCCGAGAAGATTTTGATTTGGATTTCTCACATTTGCAGCCCTTTTTGCATTGTAATTTGGATCGGATCAAAGTCTTGGATTTCTAATTCAGCAGCTGGCAGTGAAAAAAATCAGATTTTCTAAATATGCTGTGGAAATAAGAAATTCGAAATCCACAGATGTGACAGTTTCCTTCACCCTCTTAGCTCCTCAACCTCTCCCCTCCACTAGGAAGTATCCCCTTCCCTCTCTGTCTCCATCTACTTGAGCTGCCGGATCTATTCAATTTGTTTTCAAAACTCAATTCCAAATCCAAATACAAAATGGGAGTTATCCAAACAGGCCTGTCTTCTGTGTAAACTGGGCATGAAACAAATTTTGCAACCATCTTTTTTTAGTGTAACAAATTTTACATAGAAAGTCTTGTGCAATGTTTATCATGCAGGTTCTGTTTTGATTGATGTAAATTGGGCATACAACAAATTTTAAGCCTATCTTATAAGTGCAAAAATGGGCGAAAAACTTGTTTTTTACGCCCATTTTACATTAGAAAGAAACGGAGTCTTATGCAATAGATTGTAATGTGCATGCCTAATCGTCGAATGGGGCAACTTTAGGCACTTCATTTATTCATCTCATTGAATTATTATTATTATGTTTGGTAGGTAAGCTGAGATTGAACTTCCCACCTCATGGTTGAAGAACATTGTTTTACTAATTGAGGTAGAGGCTCAGCCCCTCGTCTCCTTGAATTATTTATAGAGTTTTTATATGGTGAATGAGAGTGCGTTCTATTTTAATCCAACAACAGCCGACTTTATAAGAGGCTGTCGTTGAATCAAACACCAATGGTGGCAGCTTCACCGTATAAAGACTTTTTTTTATATTATTATAGAGAAATGATATCAACACAGCCATTTTGCACAGGACCTAGGTTGTCTTTTCTTTTTAAATTGGCTTGTGAGAGCATTTTGGGAACTGTAACCACCTTTTGACAGCTCTTAAATACTAAAAGACAAGATGTGTTAGTGCAAATAACAAAAAATGGTTGTGCTGATATCATTTCCCATTTTATATGGTGTCTTTGTAAGTGTTCCTCTTGACCGATACCAGAATACTTTGAGCATTTAAGGGCGCCCCTAGTGATGGAGGTTTCAAGGTCGAATCCCCTGGTCGTGTAAGGTTTAATGCTTGTGTTTTTATGTTTCAGTCTAGGTTGTTGGCATAGGCCATTGGTAGGCGATAGGGGTACAACTTGGGCCAGATTGGGATCGGTTGAAGCCAACCCTAGCTTTAGCTCGAAATAGCATTCCCTCAACCCTAACCTGATCCAAGCCTCGAGTTGAGGATGGTCGACCACAACCTAACTTGCCTCTAAATCTCTCAAGTCTAACCCACCTTAAAAACTATAAAAATACTTGTCTCACATGTAAAAACAAAAATTCACTCATATTTTCTCTATTTCTCATGAATTTTTTTTTTTTAAATACCTCTTATCTATGAAAAATAACAAAAATCACTATCTTTTTTTATCTATCAAAATTGTTCCTAGGAGTAGGAGAAGATGCTGCAAATTGGTATCAGAGCCGGTCACATCAATGGTTGAGGGTTGATACGACACTCCAATAGAGGGTGCAAATGAGCCCTTGGAGGTTCTCATCTTTCAAACGTGATTTTCCAATGTTTGATGTACATGATCCATCAGGGCGGATATATCAGGTATGACAATTCTTTGACTACCACAACATGGCTCAAGCCGGTTAGTCAGAAGCGCGAAGTACAAGTAAGGAGTTGATCACAACACTCGAATTTTCAGATGTTCCTTCCTACAACACTTAACCATAATCGGCATTTCTCCACCATCATCTCCTAGGGATGATTCTAATCCTTCAACGTATATCAGGATGACACAGGCCCATGAAATGAACGTTTGGATATAAGAATGAGCTAACTCCTACTATATTTATATTAAAAAAAAAAATATATGGACAACTACCTATGGACATCATATGAAACTTTAAAAGTAGAGCAAGCGAAACGATTGGATACATATAAGAGAGAAAATACTTGAAAGAGCCATCAACATGGAAGGTGAGATGTAGTAGTTGAAAAGAGAGGGAAATATATAGTAAGACAAGTCGTCACATGAACATGCAGTAGTAATTGAAATATGACTTAAAAAAATTGAGTAGTTTATAAATAAATTCTCAAGTACCACTATCACTTACAATATCTAGTTAGATCAAATTACTTGGTTTGTTAGATGACATTTAGTTCTAGATATAGTTTGTCAAAACTAATGAATTTCGAACGGAGTTCTTGTGTAAGATGACATGTAAATTATTATTTTGAATGGTACGATGACATGTTTAATTTAACTTAGGACTTCACCTCTTTATTTTTTGTAGTTTTCCACTCTTTGGCGTCAATCTCTCTCTCTCTCTCTAATGGTAAGATGACATGTTTAATTTAACTTAGGACTTTTTTTTTTTCCACCTTTTGGCATCTCTCTCTCTCTCTCTCTCTCTCACACACACACACACACACACACACACACAAATATAATATTGATAAAATTTGGGATTTGATTGATCTCAGTTAACTTTAATTAACAGTGACATGACAGGTGCTTAAATAAGCACTTACATAGAAACAAAGAAAGTGATAGTAGTAAGACAAAAGATAAAGATGAGGATTATCTTATCTTCCTAATTAAGCTAGATAGCCTAATGGCCCTAATCTCACCTTCTAATGATCTAACAGTTAGATCTTACCATATAAGATCTAATATTTGTTCACATATAGAGAGAGATCTTATTCCCGATTTGAAATCTAATCGGGACTGTATGGTTCTCTGCTCTGAGTTATTACTCAATAGCAAATCTTGCAATTCTTTTGTTTGAGTTAAAATTAAAACCAGGAGTTCTAAGTAACGGCTTGTTTGCTTCTTGTTGTAGTTAATGCCGGGAGTTCTCGAGTGAGAGCTTGTTTGCTTGCTTTAGTAGCTTGCTTGCATCTGCTACCCAGCTGCCTGGAATATCCCTTGCGTCTTGTTCAATCTGTCATACCAATCCACGTAAGTCAGCTTGATCCTGTTGGAACTTTGGAGCTTTGGCCTTTCACCTCTGAAAGAGTCCTCAATGGATGAGAGAGAGAGAGAGAGAGAGAGAGAGAGAGAGAGTCCGAGTCCGCCTAACTTTACTAGATAGTAGATACTTCTGTTTGGCAAGGAATTTCAACAGACACCTTAGATAATGAAATTCCTTACTTTACTAGAGACATCTCTGTTTGACTAGAAATTTCAACAGCCTTTTACAGCATGTAGGGAAGTGTAAACTGAAGAGAAGAGAATACAGCACTGCCATTATTAAAACAAAGGGAGAGCATATATCATTTCCATAAATTAATCTCTTAATACACACATTCCATCATCAACAACAGAGCCACCCAAAAATCAAAACAGCAACACCCACTTCTCCCCAACACACAAACCCCACCACCCACTCAAACCAAAAAATAAAATTACTTGTGGGCAAGTCCCAAAAATTATCAAAAGGAAGCTTAGAAACATGTCTGTTCAAGCCTACAGTGTTAAAAGGGATCTGATCACGCAACAGTAACTCCGGCAAGGTGAGGCCGTCGTTTTGAACCATTACTCTCTGGCATTATATCAGGTGGTAGTTTCCTCTTCGTGCCGGTTTTTGGCGTCTGTGATGCCGATCTTATATAGTTTCTCAAACTCTGTATGTGGCTTAGATGAAGTGGTTTCAGTATGAAATTCTCAGCTCCAATGGCAAGGCAACTGTAAAATATAAACAAATTACATGTATTATTGAAGTTAACCTATGCTCGTGACAGAGTACTACTCACTACAAAATTTAATCATATTCGTACATTTGATCCAATGGGTCATTTGGTACTGACCAATGAACTTTAAGGGAAGTTCGTCCCATAGGAGCCTAGATGGGTTCGAAGACATAAATCTCTCTCTCTCTCTCTCCCCCCCTCTCTCTCTCTCTCTCTCTCTCTTCAACTCTCCCATTCTCCTTCACTAAGACCACTGTTTCAAGATGCGGATGCTGGTCAAAACACAGCCAAAGCAAATCCAAGTCTAAACACAACGCAGTCAAGTACTCAGTTGATCCAGCTGAGGAGCTCGTTGACACGGTCATAACTCGGGAGAGTAAAGGAGTTTTAGGGGCCGTTTGGATACACGGATTTTAGAATCTTAGATTTCCTCAAAATTCTGGATGGAAGAAGAGTGAAGAAGTAGAGCATCGGTCGTTTTCTGATTTCTTGCCCTTCTTTCCGTCGAGCAAGAGAGTAGGATATCGACGTGTTTCCAGGTTTTACAATCTCAGGATGGGGGAGAGATTTCTAAAACCTGGATTTCTTACTCAAAATCCAAGATGGCAGACAAGAGAAGGACACCCGTCGTTTTCTGCCCCTCTTTTACACAGCTTCCAAACTAAAACCTGGATTCTAAAATCCATGTATCCAAACAGCCCCTTAATTGACAGGGCAAAACGCGGACTCCGACAAAAATGTGACCAAGGTAAAAGGGAGTCGAATCTTGAAACTATGACTAAGACTTCTCAATATGGAGCATGTCAACCTTCAGAGAAAGATGTAGATAGCTCTCTCTCTCTCTCTCTCTCTCTCTCTCTCTCTCTCATCTTTTTCTTGTAGATGGGTTGGAAGCATCATTTTAACACTCGGAGGAGAACTAGGACAAGGTATAAAAGATTCAACTCGGCCGAGTCAACAATCGACTCAGTGAATATTCATTAACTCGGGCAAGTAGGAGTCTGAAAGTAAAACTCGGGCTCAGATAAGAACACGGCTAAGGTAAACAGGAGTCAAATTGGGTGGGTCAACGATTGACTCGGAGTTTTAAAGAATGGTTCAAAGTGATGACTCTATTTACCACCATGAATAGTGGGAGCAAAGGAACACAAAGGCCCACCAGAGACTATAGAGGGATTTTAAAAAACCTAATGCACATGCCACAGTGCAATTTGTTGGTAATCAAGCATGATAGGTTCCTGGGATAGTAAATGGCGTAAACCAATGTTCAAAAACTCAAACTCAGATGAGAACTCGGTCGAGGTAAAACCGTGTTGACTCAAACAAGTCAATGATTGGCATGGTCAATTTTCATTAACATGGGCAATTCAAAGGGGTTTATGATTTTTTTTCTTTGAATGGTAACTGCTTCCATTAATAAAGCGGAAGAAGACCGAGAGGGTCAATTTTTCATTAACATGGGCAATTCAAAGGGGTTTATGATTGAATCAGTTGGTCCAAACTTGGATGAGAACTCAGCCATGATAAAACTGAGCTGACTCAAATGAGTGATGATTGACTCCGGAAGTTATTAAATAATGTTGTTGACCTCTTGCAAGATTTTCCTCATATCAACTCAGGTGATCTACGATTGACTTTGGGAACTTTTAAACAGTGAAAGAGAAGAATCCCAAAAATGAAAATGCAGATTGTATCAGACTAAAATACCTGGTGATTCTCTGTGGCTCATTTTCGGATGACATTATGACAACAGGAATAGATTTCAGGCTGTTATGCTCCTGAGATTTCAATAAAAGAAACATAGTAAAGATACAAGATACACTGGTCTGAATCTGAATCAATAGCAAGTTGGAATATATTAAAAAGAAAAACAAGAAATGAAAAATGTAAAAAAAAAGAGACCTGGATTTGAAGGTGCATACCTTGACGGCCTTGAGAAGGTCATAGCCATTCATACCAGGCATACAATAGTCAGTAAGAATTATGTCAATTTTAGATTCCTGCAAAAACAGCTTTCAGTGATTCACTAGGATGATATGTGGAAGACAAATTGAAAAAGCTACATCTAAAAATTCTACAATAAAAACCAACACAAGTGAAAGAAACACAGTCGATTAGGGTTAAATGCAATGGTGTTTAAGAAGGAAAAGGAAGACATGCTTGAGAGAAACCTTACATCGACACTCCGAAACTACAAATTTAATATCACAGCCTATAGCATCAGCTAGAATCTGTGTCTAAGACTTGATGACATAATGAATTATGCACTTCTGTAATCATGTTAAGTTATTGATAAATTACCCACTAAATTATTTTTTGAATGGCAAATTACCCACTAAATAATATCCACTGTATATGACAATAGACGAACTAGGCAACCAGTCACCATCAGGGTCAATGCTGAATAATAATTCTTCGGCTCACATGGGGGCGTGTATGTGTCATCCATACTTGTAGACCATCATGAGGGTTGATCCTGGTCCCATGCCGAATGGGCATTCCATGCATAAAATAAAGGACTACAAAAATTGATGGTTTAACTTTTCTTGGTAGAACCCTAAACAAGGTTTGAATAGATCAAAGGACTAGGATCATCTGAACAAAGGTGAGATCAATGGAACTGGGCCAGACTTGTGATCGACATCCGGATCAATTCTGATCAGGTTCATGGCACACTTGGGGCACAGAAAGTGGCTGTAAGGAAGGATCCTAACACTCACATCTTTTTAGCACTTTTTTCATATCATAAGCATACATGTATCTATATCAGATATGCAAAGTATTATATATAATAAATGATATATGCATATGCTATTTCATCTAGTGATACGTTCTGTAACATCCAGTAATAAGGTTTTTTCTGATGCTAAATTTTACAATATTAAGTTTCTGCTTTCATTTTTTATTCCTTTGATCCAGTATATAAAGTTTGTGTTATCATTCAAAATAATAAAAAAAGTTAATATGTTCGGTATTAAGCAATTTAGAAGATTTAGGGGCCGTTTGGATACGAGGATTTTAGAATCCAGGTTTTAGTTTGAAAACAGTGTCCAACAGGGTTCATGATCGAGCTGCTATATGCTGTCCTAACAACGTTTCTTGGATTTTAAGTAAGAGATACAGATTTAAGAAATCTCTCCCTCATCCTGAGATTTCTAAAACCTGGAAACATGGGATGATCTGCTACTCTCTTCCTGACGGAAAGAAGGGCGAGAAATCAGAAAACGGCTGGTCCGCTTCTTCTCTTGTCTCTCATCTACAATTTTGAAGAAATCCCAGATTCTAAAATCGTGGGAAAAAATTTTCGTAGGAAATTTTTTATATCCACAGTTTAGAAGGAGATAATAAATTTTAGGGATATCATTATAAATTAAGGGTACTGATATTTGCACTACCAAGTTTTGATAATGAGACAATCTCACGTTGTCTTTTCCATATTAATTTGCTATTGAGAGCTTTTTGGGAATGGTGATAGCTTTTGACAGCTGGTCCAATAATAAACTGGGAGGGAGTAAAATTAATGTGTAATTTTAAGTCCAATTATCAGTTTTGGACTCACAATCGGTTCTCAGAACCCAAATCAAACAGGGCCTAAATGTAAGGGGCTCAAAAACTCCATATTAGAGCGCCCATCTCATACTATTATACTAATAAGAGCTAATAGGGCTACTTTCCATACTAATATGGTTAACACGGGGCTTTGAATCCCCCCTAAATGTCCTTATTAGTGGGATCAAATTCAATCCAACCCTCTTACACTTTCGTGATCTAAATTGATTTTCGCTAAACTTTTGTGGTCTAAATCAATTTTCACAACACTGCATCATCAAAGAAAATGAATTTTTAAGAGAACAAACCTTGAAAATTTACTTACATTAACAACAGGAGACTCAGCATTCTCTTCTTTCAAGCCAAGAACCTCCATTGCCTTCTCTCCACTATCCACAGTAGTAACTGCAATGAAATGAAATAAGCTAAAACTCTTAAGAGAGCCTGAATTTGAGAAAATATCAAGCTCTAAACTATCATATTCAAACAAAAAGAAATCCGTAGTTTGAAATAAAGTGGAAAAAAAGTACCAACAAAATCCATCTGAAAAATCCTAAATGACAATTCAAAAGGAAAAAAAAAGGAATATAAGGCGTTTTATATTTTTATTATACGAAATTGGTGGGATTTTTGAAGATTTTGGCCTTATATTTATTTCCATTATTTTAAGGGTTGAAACCATAGTTTCCAGGGTGGGAAACGAATTCGGGAAGCGAATTGTGAAACGGAAACGGGAATCGCAGGGAAAAAATAGAGGGGAAACGATGGTGAGAGGTTTGAAATTACACATTGTCAATTTTCTTTTGGCTGATATTTGCATTTTAAGCAGTCAAAAATAGTGTATAGAGGGGCAGAACTTTGAGGGATTTTGAAGTTCTTGTTCTGTTTTTAATTTGGATTTGGATTGTTTAAGATTAAAATTTATTTTTTTTCAACTATTTTATTATCATTGTTAATGGCTGATTTTTGTTTATTTTCCTTTCAGCATTTCTTCTATCCCTATAATTTTTGTTTCACAAAAGACAAACAGTAACATTGATGGGCAAAAGTGAAAGACCCAAAAATAAGATCCATAACTAGAAAATCAAAATCCCACAACCAAATTTTACCAAAAATGGAAAAAAAATAAAAATCACAAATCTGCAGAAACCATAAGCCAAATGACAATTCCTCACTCCTTTAGAAAAAAAAAAAAAAACATCTACATAAACCTAAATGGCCATTAAACAAAAATCCAAGCTCAAAAATATGTAGAAACCCAATGCCCATAAAAGAATCTTAGAAAAAAGAAAAAAAAAAGTTACAAACCCATTATTTCAATCTAAAAAACAAAACCCAAAACCCAAACCACCAATATACAAAAAATCAAACGCCCATTAAGAGGAAAGAAACCCCAAACTCATAAGTATCTAGAAACCCAATACCCATCAAAGAAACATGAGGAGGGGGGGGGGGGGGGAGAAGCTAACAAAAAATAGCTGCAAACCCATAATTTCAACCTGAAAAACAAAACCCAAAACCAAAATCACCAACACACAAAAACCCAAATGCCAACTTAAAAACTCAAAATCACAAATGTGTAAAACCCAATGCCCATCAAAGAAATTTAAAAAACAATAAATACAAATAAATTGCAAGGAAAAAGAAGAAGTTATCTAAACTCACCAAAATCATCAATCTACAAAAACCCAAACACTCATTATGGAAAAAACAACCCAAAACTCAAAAATATCTAGAAACCCAATACCCATCAAAGAAACTTTTAGCAAAAAAAAAAAAAAGATAACAAAAAATAGTTGCTAACCCATAATTTCAACCTGAAAAACAAAAACCAAATGACCACTAAAAAAACCTCCAGATCACAAATGTGTAAAACACAATGTCCATCAAAGAAACTTTAAAAATAACAAATACAAACAAGTTACAAAGAAGAAGAAGAAATTATCTAAACTCACCTTTGAAGATACCAGTTTTGAGTAAAAGCTTTTCAACGATTTTCCGATCGACCAAACAGTCATCTACGGCCAAGACGTGAATGCAAGTGGAAGAAGCTTCTCCCATGGCTGCCCTCCGATCTGCCTTAACCAAATTTGGGCAGCTCTGCAATGTGTTTAAGAAAGGAGGAGCAAAAGTTAAAAGTGCTCGACATTTAAGGGTGTCCGTAACAAAAGCCAGTTAAAAATCGTTCGATGTTTTACGTGGGCCCTCATGTCTGTCCTGCGGACCGCAGAAAAGGGAATCCTTAGATTTGCTTGTCGGGAATCTTTCGTGGACTGACCTGATCTGACCTGGCCCACCGGCCACCACCCCACTGTTTCTCTCCAAAGTATATCACGCTTTATCTCCTCTAACGAGAAATCGGTAAAATATCTCCTTTCGTGAATTTAAAGAGATAAACCTCTCCTTTTAGTTGATTTAGACAGGCAAGAGTAAGCAAGGTTTTAAATTTCGATTTCTGCTATAATTTCGGTCTTCACCGAAACCGAAATTCGGTAGAAGATAACGAAATGTCAGATTTTTCTCCCGAAATTTCGGTAAATTTCGACCAAAATTTGTTGTGTTTGGGGGAGTTCGGTCTCGGTGTTAACCGCAATCTGAAATTTCGGACCAAACTTTGGGATTTCAGTTGAAATTTAAAACCTTGACAGTGAGACACATGTGGAATGACAAAAATACCCTTTGCTCAAAATTCATAAAACAGACAAACTTACTAGCTATTTTGGATGCCGCAGTCCCTACTACGGAATTTCTTGGCTATCAACGGTTCCATGTTAGCTAAAACATTGTTTTGGTTGCAAAAGTAAAAAAACCAAGCACTTACAACTCCCAAGGGTGTTGGCTTCTTGTCGGCTGAGGCGGCAGCCCATGCGCCTCCTGGAATGTAGTGTTTGGCTGTAGGCGTTGATATTTGAAAATCCTTCAAAATGTCATTCCTCGTTTGGTTTCAATTTTGCATAGAATTCTCAAGAGTCACCAACATGTTTCTGATATAATTATTGTACTTTTGCCCTTTTGGCATTAATGCCTCCTCACTTTCAAAATAAATTCTTCAAGAAATGTAAATTTTTGGTTGAAAAATCTCGACAATGTTGCTTTTTTCTCTATTTTTCCCTCTATGTTGGCAATGACACCCCTACTCTTTGAGTCTATGCTGTGCAACCAAACACTATGTAATTCTATTCCAAATAATTCTAGACAAATCTAATGATTTCCTCCCCCCTTTTGACTTCTTATTCCACTACTCTCCGAGCCTATACCGGGCATCAAACATACCAGAGTTCTCCAAATTTTGAAGAATTCGTCGTGGAGATCCCTCTCTCTCTCTCTCTCTCTCTCTCTCTCTCTCTCTCTCTCTCTCTCTCTCTCTCTCTCTCTCTCTCTCTCTCTCTCTCTCTCTCTCTCTCTCTCTCTCTCTCTCTCTCTCAAGCTATGGCGAAATTGGAGAAGACAATTTATGATTATGGCGACACTGGTTGTTCGTTTCCCACCGTGCTTTTCACTGTCTTTCTCTTCCCGCTTCCCACCTCCATTTCACCTGCCCCCTATGCCCAACCCTTCCACCCTCTCCCTTCTGCCCATCCCCGTTTTGAAGTGGGCCCCACTACACCTTCCACAAAATACTGGACTTCACGCACACTCACCATAGAAACTCTCCAAAGTATTTAATAGCTATAAAGAAATTCACATATATAGGATATTTGATAGCAACAAATAAACTTACAATTATAAGTTGAAAGGAAAATTTACATTTATAAGGTTTAAAATAACCTTCAGACTTGTACACTGCCATCAAGCTTTCATAGTAAATATAATAAGGTTGCTTAGGATTAAGCATGTTCTAAACTACTTTCCGTCCTTCAAATGGCTTCATTGATGTTTGCAAGAAAAGGGTGGAAAGTGATGGAAATGGAACTCTTTTCTAATTTCCCACCACTTTCTTTTATTTGAAAGTGTAACGAAAGGAAATTCATGATGTCTAAGGATAAGCCAAGTGGCTGTATTCATACTAGTAAAAAACCAGTGCGATGCACGGGCCGACAAAGAACGGTACGGACAACATCATAGGTTGATCCAAACCGTCCATGTGATGGAACACAACATACATAGGTTGTGCCCCAAAAATTATTTCCATAGGCCGATCCTAGCCCTCCAATCTATAGATGTTTCCATAATTCCTCTTATCTTAAATCGGATGGTCAAGATCACCCTATAGTTTTTTAATTAAAAAACCATAAAGGAGAGGGGTAAGATCGAAATTATACGGCTTTAATGGGTGCCTTTGTTAAAAGCACAAAGGAGGCGTAGGATTGCAATTATATGATTCAATGGGTGCCTTTGTTAAAAGCATAAAGGAGGGGGGGTAAGATCGAAATTATATGAGTTGAATGGGTGCATTTGTTCAAAAAGTCAAAAGATGTGAGGTGTAATTCTCACATAATTTTCAAAAAAATCGAAAAAACTCTCCTCTTTTCATCCCAGCTTATTGTAGTAGATAGCATTCTTCACTGTTGTCTGTTGTATCGAAATGAGACATAATCTCCTGAAAAACACGTGGGGATGTACAGTTTTAGTCATCTTTGTAACTTCTTTTGCTCTATTTAGTGGTTAAATTAAATCTCAATTAGCACATCTTTATGATCCAAAATCTGAGTAACATTCAATTTTCAAAAAAAAAAAAAATCTGAGTAACACAGCAAATTTTTGTATTTTTTTTGGAAATTCTACTACATGAATAAAACAATGATAAGACTTGCTCTGGATCTTATCCGCAATAGAAGGACGAAACATATGGAAATGCATTATCATTATACTTGGAATAAAGGCTTTTTCTAACATGAATGAGACCATACCTTTCAGATGGAAATAGAATTGTACCATTTATATCTCCCCTAGATGGTGTTGTCGGGGTTCAGAGATGAAAGGGAGGAGAGGTTGTTGGCCTTTGAGCCCCCCCTAATTAATATTTTCATCTTTTCAATGATATCTGGTGCGGGTCTTGCCTAACCCCCAGCTTACTCATCAAAAACAATAAACAAAAAATGTTTTTGTGTGATTTGTGTTTGGGTTGCGAGAAAAACATTTTTTTGAGGAATTTTTTTCCAAAGAAATTATTTTATTTTTACGATTTAAAGGGAAAATCTATGATTATGACTTATTTAGAGGGATATTGTTATAAATTGAAGGTCCATGTAAATAAAACTTGAACTGCTGTGGTTCAAATTACCTGTTTTCATGTGTAATCAAATAATAGAAAATCATACCATTCTGAAAAAGGAATTCTTTACCAAGACTTTTCCAAACATTTCCTCCAGTCAAATATGAGGGACTTAGGAAAATGAAAAGAGTAATGCTCAAAGATCTAAAAGACGGTCAAGGATTCGGATTAAAGAGGCACCATCATCCAATCTTATAACCCCTCTTTTCCCCTTTTGAAGAGGAAAAGGAGTCTCATAAGGCAAGTCCAAAATGTTGCTTGAAAGGACATTCTCCTAAGAATATAAGGAATCCCATGAAACATGAAAAAGGGTTTGCAAGGGGGCATATTTTTTTTCTATCTTAGGGATGATTGGAAAGGGGGGCATATTTTTTTAAAAAGGGGTAAGTATAAAAATATATTAAAAAATAAAGGAATATTTTTTTCCCCCCAAAAATTAAGGGGGGCAATTGTCCCCCTTCCCTTTCAAGTGCCATCGCCCCTGCATCTTGGTCTATTATATGCCATTGGTAATATCTTTTGGGCCTTAACATTAATCTGTATTTTTGTCACCAGTATTTTAAAAAAAAAGCAATCAAGTAGGATATGCTCTTGCTCACCTTGCTAGCGACTTGAAAAGAATTTATCTTTTTTTGACATGGAAGGATCTCCATAGATCTGCCAGAGGAGATATGGAATGCGAGTATAGGAGGAAGTTCCTTTTGGTACAAATACGTGGCCAAGTAGAATTGGGGCATGTGTTGCTATCCTAAGAAATAGGGGTTAAGTGTATTTTAGTAAATACAGGCACACGAGTATATCTATAGGTACTGAAGGAATTTCCTCCTAACCATACTGGACCAAAGTTTTGTTCGTAGTTGGGTATTCCTAGTATTCGTCTTAGTTGATTTTTCTTTTTCTTTCTTTTTTATGTGGGCATTAAGAATCTCCCTCTCTCTCTCTCTCTCTCTCTCTCTCTCCACACCCACTTTTGCAAAGTTGAGGAGACAAAAAGAAGCTTTGTAATCACAGCATATCTCTTTTCCTTAGTTTCCTATCCAAAGGAGGCATTCAATCAAGCATCTTGAATGTACGGAAACAGAACCAAAGAGGGATTATGGCAAGTGTTGAAGATGCATGGGTTGAAATATGGAAAGGATTGAATCATGTAGTGATGGAACCTAATGCCATATCTCTAGTACAAGCTACTAGTGAAATAAATGACACCGAAGTTCCGAGCATAAGCCATTGCTAACCATTGTATCAATTTGCACGTCTATGAAAACTCAATCAATAAATAATATGTACCATCTACATGGTTGTGGAGATCGACGTTGAGGGGATTTATCTCCGCATGCATCTAAAAAGCGTCTTGAAGCTATGGCCCAGCCATAGATTAGACAATTTTGATAAGGGAAGTGATATTTACGCCCCTTTTCATCACCAGGGACACCCAGCGTCAGTGTATCAGTGGCAAAAAGGGGGCTCATGTACTTTATGTTAGAAAAATCCAGAGGCTTTCATTGCAAAGTACACTGGCAAATGGGTGTCCCTGGTGATAAAAGAGGCGTAAATATCATTTCCTTTTGATAAGTGGCAACACTAAATAACAAAAAAAATAGCTAAGGAATGAATTAATGTATGTATTTTTTTGTGATAAACTGTGTGTGAAGATATGGTTGAAATAAAATTTTATATTGTCGTCCTAGCTAGGTGCAAGGTATGGTGATGGCATAGCATGTGCCAGTAATAAATGAAAGACATACACGCTGTGTCGTTGTATACAGTAGTATTTTTAAGTAGTGAGATAATGTGTAGTCCTATATTATAGTAATGGCACTATTCTTTATTTACATTTTCCAATCCGTTTTTAAAGGTTATAATGATTCCCAAAATTCTATCGCCTACATTCAGTATCTGTCTTTCTATTTGTTTTTAACTATTATTATACTGTTCCTTGTCTTATCTCCTCACATATATTTAGAGTTTGGTGCATTCCTGCACCCCTAGCTAGAGTCTGCACGTTCGGTTGTATGGTCTTTCGGGAAAAAATTCTCACAGGCGATAACTTGCGAAATTGGAAGATGCTTATCATATATAGACCATTGTGCTCTATGTGTAGAGGCAATTGAGACAGTTGAGACAATGGACCATGTATTTCTTCATATCAGATTTACTATAGCTGCATGCTTGGAAGATTCGGGGTGGAGTGGTATTCCCCTCCAGAATGTCTGCTCTCATGGAGAGCTGGTCCTTTGCGACAAGAGGCCGAGGAAATTAAGGGAAGATTTTATGCATAGTGGTGTTGTTGGCCACTAATTAGGTCATATGGAGAGAGGAATACCATCACTTTTAATAACTCTACCAAAGCCAGTATTTTAATTACATGAAGCACATATCACTTAGGCCACGTTTGGATACCCACAAGATTAAGATTTGAATTTAGTTCATTTTTTGAACTGGATCAGATCCTTTAGATTTCCAAATCAGCTACGACAGTGCAAAAAATTCCGATTTTGAAATCTGTTCTGCGAGACATTATTAGGAAATCAATATTTGTGGCAACTTCCTTCACCGCTGCTCCTCAACGTTGCTCCGGCTGCAACGAGACATCCCTCCCTCCCTCTCTTTCTCTCTCTTAAAACATGATTATGAAGATGATTGATGTAGTCTGTATCCAAAACTCAAATCCAAATCAAAATACAAATGCATGAGGTATCCAAACGGGCCCTTACTGTATCTTGGGTGAAGATCCTCCCTTGCTTTAAGTTGACCTAGAGTTTTGACATCAAATGATACGAAATACAAGGGAGATTTACCTAGTAAGGAAAATGACGAGATTTTCCCTCCTAAGTGGGATCTTTCAAGACTGTGATTGATTAAGTTAAACTTTACATATGTAACTAGTTAGACTAGGAGAAAGGAGAGTTAGATTATGTTTTCTAGTTCCATTTCAAAAAAAAAAGATTATGTTTTCTTGTTATACTCGGAGAGAGAGAGAGAGAGAGAGAGAGAGAGAGAGAGAGAGAGAGAGAGAGATTCCTAGTTGTTCCTAATTTGAATATGAGAGAGTGAGCTTGAGTCAATAAAAGAAGAAAAAAAACCACACCCAAAGGGAAATGATTGTGGTTTATTGTGGGATTTGGGTTAATTCATTGTAACCCTTGCATTTTACTTAAAGGTCGTTATTTCACCCGAGTATGTTGGCAATTTGGCAGAACCATGTAAAAACAGTGTATGCATCTTGTGGTTTCTTTCTTTCTATTATTTTAGCCCAGTGGAATCTCAACATACAAAAGATTTGGTTAAGCCAAGAAGACAATCCGATGGATAAACTCCTAATCTCTTAAGATCCCGAGATTTTTATATCCCTAACATAGCCAAACCATAGCATTTTTTAATGTCATCATTTTTCTTTTAACCATTCGTTTTACAACGCTCGTTGCTGTTTTTACTTTTAGGCCATGTTTTGTAACCATCAAGTCTTTTTCCATAGAATATTACCTAATGCGAGGGCGGCCAGGAGAAGGATAGGCCTGAGAAGACCTGATAATGAGAGGTTAAGAAAAGGCTATTGTTGCCTTAATTTTTTAAGTCACTTCTCAACTCTCTTCACTGATGCCCTCTTAAGTCTCTCCTCCCACCATCCTTTCCCATCTCACCACTTGTAAACAAAGGCCATGTTTGGCAACCATGATTTTTTTTTCTTTTTTCATAAAATATTAGCTTACCAAGTTTCGAGAAGGGTAGGAAGAGTTGGAGAGGAATAGAATTGAGAGGGAGAGGAGAGTGAGAGAGGGCATGATGCGAAGTGGTAGGAAAATAAGGGAAAATAAAACTCTATTCTGAATGGAGTACGTTTTTCTTTTCCCTATCTTTCACCCTCTCCTCAACCATACCCTCTCAACTCTCAATTCTCTTCGTCTTCTAACCTCCTTGTTTCTTTCCCACCACTTGATAAAACAATATTCCATTGAAAAAACTTTCATGGCTTCCAAACATGGCCTAATATTCCATTGAAACAAATTTCATTTCTCGAGAAAATGTTGATTTTATTAAAAGAACAAGGGTACCAATTTCAAAGAGAAATAGAGATTGCCCCCACATACATTGAATCACAATATACAGCCTAGATCACAAAGGAGTATGCAAAAACATTAGAAATATGGGGAGTGACGAAACTCCAAGAATTATTATATCCAAACGTATTGTTAATGTACACACATGTAGGCCTCAAATTGCAACACCTACTAAGGCCTCATAAAAAAAAAACACGATGATAAAGAATAATACAAGAAAAGCTGTAGATAATACATGAGAAGGTTGTAGATTCATACCTCTTTAGGACTAGCACAATATTTTTCTGCTCCCTTGGCTTAACATAACATAATCGTTCAAGAATTAAGGTAAAGCTCATCAAACCCTCAATCTCATGATTGATCTACTTGTGGGGCTCGAAGTGAGGGTAGAGCCCTAGGATGTGCTCCGACATGAAGTCGTGACGTGTCAAGATTCCGACCACAGGAGGCCTCTGCAAGTGGGCACAATTCAAGTGTTTCGATCACTTGGTTCGCAACAGCATTATATAAACATTTCCAAAGATGAAACACAAGCCTAATTAAACTTTAATAGAGAGACTAAAAAAAGTGAAATCATATGTTCTCCGCCCTTGATATTTGATCCAACGACAGCCTCTGGAAAATTCGGCTGTGATTCGATCAACGTTTATCATTGATCAAATATCAAGGGTGGCGCCCTAATTAAGCACACACACCATATTCTAGCTGACTAAAAAAATAGGATGGGCTCCACATTGTATACAGTATAGGGGATTTGTTAGGCAATTTCACGGAAAGCCATTTAGCAGCTCACTTTTGTAGGAGAGAACAGCTACCTCGGATGGAATAAGACAAAATCTGCTAAAAAGTAAGCCTGTGTGGCTGTTCTCTGCTGCAAAAGTGAGCCGAGGAATTGCCTAGAAAATCCCATCTTATAAATAAGAGTTTTTTATATGGTGTCTACAAGTATAAGATCACCATATACCTGCATGTATGTGAATAAACCATATGAAAAGCCCATATATATAGATATCTTACAGGACATTTGAGAGAGAGAAAGAGAGAGAGAGAGAGAGAGAGAGAGAGAGAGAGCATACCCCAGGAGTCTTAGGCACCACACAGAGGTGCCTAAGTCCAACCTCTCTAAAGAGCAATGCAGCCTTTGCCAGAGACATTGTCTCCACCACAGTATAGGGTGATGTGTTTGTAATTGGATGAAGATCCACATACATCTCCATCTCCTCCTCCTCTATATCCAGATCCTCCAACTTTAACCCCTTCCCTGACCCAGCCTTAGCAAAGTCAAATGCCTCAAACGTCCTCCCAATCTCCCCCCCATTCTCCACCCTTTCTCTAGTGAACTTCTTTGCATTGAGCAACACAAGCAAATGAGACCTAAGCACAACCCCACAAAGCTCCGGCGCCGCCGAGAAAGGTGGTTCGTCGACCACCGGAAAACCATTGTGGCCAGTCATCTCTAATGAACACATTATGTTCCCAACTTTCTCCACCCCAGAGAAGGTCACCAAGGGGCCAGTCACCACATCTCTAGCTACCAAGTGCCTCATGTAAGGCTCAGCATGAGCCTCTAAATAAGGCAACCCTTTCATCTTCACAATTTGATCATAAACTCCTTTGTTGAAGCTATCTGCCACAGTTTTTGATATAAGAAGAACCAGCATGACTAAGGGGAGCATGAGTAGATCATTGGTGAGCTCTAGTAGTATGATACAAACTGAAACTGTCATTCTCATTGTACCGCCGAGGAAGGAGGCAGCTCCAAGGAGAGCGAAGAGGCCGGCATCAAGGTCGGTGATTTTGCTGAGAAGGGTCCCGACGAGGCGGCCATAGGAAGCTCCGGCAAGGATGACCGGAATGAAGAGACCAGAGGGGATGGCGATGCCGTAAGTTATGAGGCCAAGGAAGTATATTGCGGCGAAGAAGAGAAAGAGAGTGGAGATGTAGAATTCAGATTCTGTACCGGAGCTGAAGAGATTGCGAATGGCATCGTCGTTAGTGTTGAGGAAGAGGGAGGCGAGATCGTTGTAGTGGCCCGGTTGGCATTGGAAGTTCTTGAAGTTGCCAGAGCGGCCTATTGTGGGACACTGCTCTTTCAAGTTGGTGGGACAAGGGGTGCACTTAGCTAGCCAAGGGAGGCCGTAAGAGCAACATGAGGTGATGATGGAGATGACGACGACTAGGAGGATTTTGAATGGAGGTCCTCTTCTGCAACAACAACATTCAGGATTAGCAATAACAGCAACAATATAACAAATTATGCACAAAATAAGAGGCCATCTTTGAATGATTAAAAAACAACAATTCTAACAACATATGCTTTTTGAGTAATTGGTTGTTTCACATGGTCTCAAAGCTATTGCCTCACACGACAGGTCCTAGTTTCAAAAAGCAAGAACTCCTTGATATTAAAAAAATAAAAAGCCACGCCGACACAAAACGAGGGCCCACACTTGAGGGGGAGAGTTGAATGATTAAATAACATCAACTCCAACAGCTTAAGCTTTTGATGTAATTGGTTGTGTCACACATCTAAGGTGAATTGCAACTAAACTCCAAGGTACACAAAGATATAGGAAAGGGGGTGGAAACAAAATGAGGCAGAAATGATTGAAAAGGGGACCGAAATATCGTTTTGATTTGTTTAGTATAAACGATTTAATACCACCAACTCTAACAACTTAACCTTTTTTATTAATTGGTTGTTTCACATGGTTGTTTCACATGGTATCAGAGCTATTGCCTCAGTACAGGTCCTGGGTTCAAAACCCAACTAACTCCTTGATATTAAAAATCCATGTGTACGGCCATCCCAAAAGAAGGGACACATGTGCCACGTGTAACGCCAACCCAAAAAAAGAGGGGCCACACGTGAGGGAGATTGTTAAGTATAAATGACTAAATAGCACCAACTCAAAACACTTAAGCTTTTGGAGTGATTGGTTGTTTCACACTATTAATTA
Organism: Tasmannia lanceolata; assembly: GCF_043159265.1. Lineage (NCBI taxonomy): Eukaryota > Viridiplantae > Streptophyta > Magnoliopsida > Canellales > Winteraceae > Tasmannia > Tasmannia lanceolata. Next base: position 2,564,612 of record NW_027518731.1, on the reverse strand, counting down.
ATAAATTTCTTAACATGATCATGATCATCAAGCATCAGAATCACTATAAATATCAGAATTAGGGGACATACTCATTTATGATGCTGTAAGCGCGAATGATCTTGCCCAAGAAATAGTTGTAGAGACTTCCTAAAATGCCCCCAAAGACTCCAACGAAAATTACAGCTAGAAGATCTGCTGTGGTGTATGTGGTAATGGCCGCACTGACATCGAACATTATCAGACCTCCTTGCCCAAATAGCCCACAGTTCCCACTCCGGCAATATTCTATGAAAGCTCGTAATACAACAGCTACTACAGCTGTAGTAAAGAATGTCCTCCAAAGAAGGGCACTTCTCCACCTGAAGATTGCCAAAAACCAAAAAAAAACACACGATACCAACAGCTTATCAGAAAATTATGGCACTCTATTTAGTATTTACACTTCTGTAGTTAGACGTTAAAGGCCATAACGATTCCCAAAAAGATATAAACATCCAATCAGAAAATTGTTTAATCAAGTAGTAGTGCCATTGACAAGATAAGGGTGTGTCGATATTGTTTCCCTTTACGTACTTCTCATTTTGTTCTTCATTTATCTATGTTGAGTGACTCCCTCTTTCTAGTAAATTCAAATGTTAATTCCCTCTGCATCTTAGAAAACAAGGAGAAAGAGATAAAAATAGAAAGTTGATGTTGATACCATGAAGCTACTTCTTCGAGGGCAAAAAGGACCCCACCAACTGGGGCGCGGAAGGCGGCTGCCACACCAGCAGCAGCACCACAAGTGATTAAATCTCGACGGTCCCGATCATTTTTGAAGTACCTAAGCCATGTCCAAGTAAGATGGTACTTGCGAGACCCACCCTGCCCGAGTAATGACGCAATGCACGCTCCTGTGTGGACCATAGGCCCCTCCTTACCCACCACAAATCCTCCAGAAACTCCACAAATGGAACCAAAAATCTGCCAATTGGTAATACAAATGTCATGAGAATAAGAGGGAAAAAAAATTTATCCTATCACCAGCCAATTCCATGTGGTATTGTTGCTCCTAAGCTGCAAATCTCTTCGTTGCTAACCATTCAACATAAATGCGGCATGTGTCGTGACTGTTGATTTGGTGGGCAACTACTAGGCCATACAAACTAGGATGGTGATCCCATGCCAAACAGAGATCCAGCGTTCCTAATCAAGCACTGTGAATATACAAAACTGCATCCAACCTCCGAAAAAGTCCCAATTGTTTCGAACTTTCAATTTTCGGAATGGGATATTTACAAAATTCCCACGCCCCGAGAGGGCTTAGTTGATCCATGATTTATGTTTCATCTTTCTTTTCCTTTTTTCCTTTCCAGGAAGATGAAATTCATAAGGATATGTCGAAGTCCTCCCAGCATCTGATAAACTCCATTGGACCGCAAAATCCAAAATTGAGAAATTAGAAGAAATCGATGACGGGATTTTTATTATTATTATTTTTTCAAAACACCACATAACACCTCTTTTAGTCTAGGGGACAGGATCATCCTTTCAGCATGGGATCAGTGAGTGATGTTTGGGGTTGGGTGCTGGTCCACCATAATAAAGTCCTCACATATCATATCCAAAAAAAACATCATGAGTGCAAATTAGTTTTCAAACTCCTCCCTGTCATACAAGTTTGGGACTTCTACTGAACTAAACTACATAATTCGGCTTGTAAAGTCTTGGTTTACTTTTAGGACTCACCTTTACAAAGAGGGTACTGGGTGCCAACATGGAATGAGCATCAATGCCATTAAGGTATGCTTTCACTTCTGGAATACCAGATCCCGCAGCTGCAGGTGCAATGTAAGCACAAAGGGCAACAGCAGCGAATGCCAAAACCAAATTGCACCCTCCATATGCAAAGAATGCCTGGTAGTACCTGCACTGGAACCATAATCCGTAACAGTTACTTGGAGTGCCTGAAAATTTAACAGTAGGAAAGCCCTCTGCACAAAAAAGGTTAGAATATAAGGTCATTAAAATTTTATTGTTAAATAGTTTTTTGAAATCTAATCTAACTACTATATATAAAGGCAGAATCGTGGGTTAAGTTCTTCCACCCTTTGTCAAAAATCCCATCTATATCCCAGCTGTATTATGTCTATTCTCTTTAATAATATGTTATGATATTAAATACTTTCTTTAGGGTAAAATCGTAATCTACATACGAAAAGTACCGACACAGGGTACCTGTCTATGACAATTACGAAAAAAAAAACCAAGAAGAGGTAAAGACATGACAATGACGAAACAACTACTTTATATTACTCATGCAAGACACTTGCAAAATATTGACGGATTCTGGGCACCTCAAGAGGTACAACAATTATGAAAACCTCTATCAATTGGAGGGCTATGATCAGCCTATATCGATTGGAGGGCTAGGATAATATTAAATAATATTAATAATTACTGAAGAAGAACAACAATTATGGAAACCTCTATTGATTGGAGGGCTAGGATCAGCCCATATCGATTGGAGGGCTAGGATAATATTAAATAATATTAATAATTATTTAATATGATCCTAAAATTTCAGCCGAAATTATCGAAATTTCGGTCAAAATTCTATACGAGAAAAATAGTTGTTCATTGATTTAGTCGGATTTCAAGCGAAATCCATAAAAATCAATTTAAAAGATACTTTAACTCGGTCAAAATTTCAGTAATTTTGGGCCGAAATTTCAGGATAATATTAAATAAGAGATAAAATCCATATATTTTTTGGGAGATTCCTTAAATTTCGGGACGGGATTTCGGGGGCAATGAAATTTCGATCGAAAATTTTAAAATTAGGTTAAATTTCGTTAGAAATTTCATTCCATTTCGGGTTGACCGGATTTGGATTTTGGTCGAAATTTCAAACCATGCTTAAGAGCAAGATTTTAAATATCAATTTAAGTTTCGATCGTCTTGAAAATGTGGACGTTTCGGTTTCAGATGAAAATTTCGGTAAAAGGTAAAGTAATACTGTTTTCCCTATTATATGAATAGGTCATAGGTAGTTGGTCCTTTTAATCAACTCCAATATTATATTGCCACTTCATGTTGCACTATTTGAACTGATATTTAGGTCTTGCACGTGCATTTTTCCTAGTCCTTGAAAAATAAAAATGACATTCAACTTTTATATTGGTGACTAATCAATATTCTCTTCAAATACTAATCATTTTTATAATTAGTTTTGAGTAGAGTAACAAGGTTCATGCTGGACAATCTCAATTATACGCATGGCACAAATGAAAGATGACTGGAGCCTTCAAAACTGATGTCCTGCCATGGATAGGCCAAAACACAAACTGTGCTGATCTTATTAGGCTACTGATATTGGCACTGCCATGTTTTTATAGTTGCACTAACTCACTTTGTCTTTTATTATTTAACCACTTGTCAAAGTTTATCACAAGTCCCAAAAAGCTCTCAGAAGCAAATTAAAAAAGAAAAGACAAGGTGGGTTAGTGCAATTATAAAAACATGGCAGTGCCAATATCAGCAGTAAATAAACTTACTTGTCTAATGGCATGAGATAAGCTTCAAGAAGAAGAATCAAGAGAGCTCTTGCACCTCATTTGTGATCTTGATCGCTCTTTTTGTTCTGATTTCTATGCTTGTTTTTTAGTCTAGTCTACAAGGTTTTGCATTATACTAGGTCTTCCAGTGATGGTCATCAAATAAAAATATTTCACAAGCTTTGGTTATTAGGATTTACCTAGCTCGGAGCATGAGATTGCTGGTGAGCAGCAATTTGAAACCAGCTATATTCTCAACCGCGAGGTTATTGAAGAAGCCAACGAGCCCCGTGGCCAAGCCTATGAGGAGTGCAAGAGTCCACTTAAGGACAATGTACTGAAATATCTGAACTTTTTTTCTTGACCTCCAGTCCTGCTTGAATAAATCATTTTCCACAATCCTAAGCAAGATGAGACAAAATATCGATATCAGACACAGACCTAACCAAAAATTGTTCACAAATTAACAATAAATAAACACGTGTACAGATAAATATAAATGACAAACAATCTAATCCATAGGGCATATTGGATTATCCACAAATACAGATACTAAAACTGTCACGCCGCGACCCCACTGTGTAGATATTGTCCGGTTCTGAGTCATCTCCCTCCTCGGTTTTGTTTTTTCCACAGGAAAACGCATCTACAAAGGGGAGAGGAGAAATCCACATACATAGCCCAGTAGCTTTTCCTCCCTTTCCGATGTGGGATCTTTCAATCCACTCCCCTTGGGGCCCAACGTCCTCGCTGGCACACCGTACTAGATGAGAGGTCTCGCTCTGATACCATTATGTCACGCCCCGACTCTACTGTGTAGATATTGTCCGGTTCTGGGTCATCTACCCTCCCCGGTTTTGTTTTCCAGCAGCACTAACTGTGCCCGACCCACTCCGCGGGACCTACCCCTTGGAGATGCTGAAAACGCGTCTACATAGGGAGAGGAGAAATCCACATATATAGCCAACTAACTTTTCCTCCATTTCCGGGATCTCACAATAACTACTACATTTCAGGTCTACCACTTATAAGAGCAATATGATTCACTATCTTATCCAATGCCAAATTAAGTATTAAAGCACTATATTAGCTCATGATCTAAAACTAATTACTCATTTGTACACAGAACCACAGATGATGTGGTATACACAGTACGTAGATCATTCCGCATTAATTAAAATTGGTATGGCAATGAGTGTGTAAATATAAAATTAGGCAAGACATCCATGTCAGTATGCTCTCTCTCTCTCTCTCTCTCTCTCTCTCTCTCTCTCTCTCTCTCTCTCTCCGAACGCTATGAAAATTCTGCTCAGCCCGGCCCATTATTTAAGCGAGTTCAGCCCGGTTCATATAAGCTTATTTTGACCCGCTTTGTATAAGGGGCTTTTGGGCATAACATTCTTGTTTTGAGAAGAGGGTTGGGAGCTCAAAAGGGGGGAAAGAGTGTACAAGGGTTTCTTGGTAGGTTTGGTGAGAGTTACGTTTTTCTCTTGTAATCTCCGGTTCTTATTGTGGATTTTCTCGTCAACTCTGCCATGGATGTAGCCTTTACGCCGAACCACCTAAATCCGTGTCTTCATGTGATTGCTTGTGTTTGCCAATTTCGTTTTGCCTTGCCATTGAAATTGTGGGTTGCTATTGTGGGGTTTTTCTCAACATAGGATAAAGAGCCTAGCCTAATTGCTCCCATGCAATGCTCACATGACACATGTCAGTGTGAAAAAAAAAAAAAAAAAACTCCTGATCTCGAATCTCCCAAAAATAGGGTCAAACTCAACGTGCAGCCAACGACAAGATAAGATGCAAGAATCACAAAAACATATAACAAGAAACAAGAGTCATTTGGCAGTGTGCCAATGTATGTCCACGGAAAGCAAACGGCAGTGGTCAGCCTGGGTGATGAATCACTACTAGAATACAAGACATCTACACAAGAATTAGGTTAGGTGAGGCCATAGTGGTAAAGCTCTGGTTCATGAACAATTCTCATACGTAATCTGGTAAATGTAGTGGAAGAAAGAGAATGAAACCAAACGGCTTAAGGTTTGTTTCCAATCTACGTTGGTTAAACCTCATCGTTGAAGTTTCTAGTTCGTAACCCCCTTGATTCCTATATCATTTCTTTCAATAATTTTAAAACTCACAGTACTACATGAGAAATTAATGAAGAAGTACTACAAAAAGTTCAGAGGAATGGTAGAATGAAGGTCGCCCTTGCAAAAAATGAGGTAAAAGGGCGCCCTCATCGGCTGAAAAGTCGATGGTGATGTGCAGCCATTGAGGGCACCCTTTCACCTCATTTTTGTAAGGGCTCCCTTCAGTCTAGCATACTCAAAAGTTTAAGACCAGGCGAAACTTTTTTATGATTTTCTAAAGTCTAAATTCCACCCCTTTTTCACTATTTCCACTCCCCTTCTTTGCCTTTTCCTAAAAAATGTAGAAAAAACAAACACAATTGGTGGAAAACTGGAAACAAGGGTGGAAATATCATTTCCCTTCATGCAATTATGGGTGGGACACTAATATTTGTGACAAAGGATGACTTAAAGGTCCAAAAATCTCATGACCATTGACATCATGAGAACTTGGTCTGTTTTCATTTCACACTTTTGATTTGTAGGCCATTCTACCGACTTTTGAATAGCGCCATGAAACATGTAATGTGCCTTCGACATTACACATTCAATGATAAAGAAGCCCACCGAACACGGCAAAACCACGAAGAAAAGTGATTTCGACGAAGTTAGGAAAAATGACGAGATCTTACAACAAGACGCCTAAAAAACTTGGATAAACGGGTAACTTGTAATTTGGACTAGTGAGGCTGATACTCTGAAAAGTGGTACACAAAAAACATAAGGGAGTAGAAATATCATTTTCCTTGTATAAAATTCTTATGTAAAATGAGGGTCACCATCATTTTTTTTATAACATAGGGTTCCCCACCCCAATTTTTAGGGCAGGACTATTCCCTATGGATGCGCACAAGTAAACCACGCGCATCAGGTCACCATCATTTTCCAGAAGGATTGTTTGTTTTTGTGAAGGGATTAGCTTTAAACAAGATAAGATCGAGAAATTTAATAGAAAAAACCCCTGCAACGACATTAAATACTGTAGGAGTATTCTTTGAAACTTCAATACGGCTTCAAGAAGGTGTGCCTAAGCTTGACTTATTAAAAGAGTTTTTATGCAGCAATTGTGTAGACGTGTAGCCCACAAATAAGTGGGTGGGTCCCATATAAATAGATGATCTAAATTATTCATTTTTGGGGTTAACCTATGTTGACTGTGTTCCAGAAAGAGTGCCGTGGGATGATCCTAAAACCTTTCCATTTGAAATGTTTTAATTGCAGTGACATCACAAGTGGGAGCCACAAAGGTCCTCAAATTGGGTTTAGATCATCCAGCAGCCTTGCCTACTCTCGGACCCATAAAAAGAAAAGAAAAGAAATGGTTTGGATCATGTTGGTCCCACTGAGACTCTTTTTATTTTTATTTTAGGATCCGATCAGATTGTAACTCAGACATGGTCGATCGGACCAAAATCCGGTTGGCCTGTTGACACCAATAGATATTTGATGAGGAGGAATGGTTTGGCAGGGCGACCGCATTCTAATAAGATGTGGTCCACCCACTACAAAATAGTAGGTCCCACTAATTATTTGATCTAGTCTTTGCTTTGAAAATCAATGGCTCAAATGTCACGCAATCATCCAATAATGCGTACATTTTTAATGAACAGATAAGAACTACATATAGCTCCAACTATTATTGCAATGCATGATTGGCTTTATTTCTTAGCCATATAATATCCGAAGCAAAGATGTCAAACGAATGGATCAAATGTGGAACCCGCTACACGTAGTGGGGGGAACTTCAATGTATTAAATTGAATCAAATGTGAGACTCACTACACGTAGTGAGGGGATTTCAATGTATTACAATCAGGTACATTACTCCCTAATGTGAGACTTTAAAGTGCCTGCCGAGAAATCAGCCTTTCAAACTTTTGTGGATGGCTGTGATTAAAAAAATGAGATTTCACATGATGTGTGACAGTGAATCTAGCAATTTTTAGAAGTACAGCGGGGCCCACTTCTTTGATGATCCGAACCGTTCATTTCATGGGTCACAACTTAAATAGGTTGTACGCCCTAAATCATCTCTATAGGATGATCATAACCTACAGTCCTCCTACAGACCAGAAGGTTAGGATCATCCTAGGGAGATGATTACAGGGTACAACCTATTTGCATTGTGGCCCATAAAATGAACGGTTTGGATCATCCTGAGATGTGGGTGCATGTAGAAAAATAGTAAATTTCATGCGCACAATCATATAAAATGTTAAAAAATAAATCAATCTTTTTAATGAGATTAATCTTAAACTAAAAATGGCGAAGGAAGAAAGCAGAAAGCTTACTCGTAATCGAGGCTCTCGATGGGGCAGACATTGGCTCCGACTATGGCAATCTGAGACGTAGTGTTCATCCTCTTCCTCAGAAGAGGGGCTCTTAATTCAATCTCTTGGTCCGACTCATTGGATAAATTCCCATCCATCTCCTTCCCTTCGAACCCTTCACTCTCTATATCGTTCATATCTCGATCCATTTGCTTAAAATTCCTCTGTGTCCCTGCAGAAATTGAAACTAATTTTAGGGAAAGACTCTTCTCTCAGCACAAGATTAAAGATGATAAATTCTAAGATTTCACTAATTCTTGGATGTTTTACAATAATCTCAAGGTGTGCTTATATAGAGCACTTACATGATAAACAAGGAATGGAATTAAGTTACTTATAGAAGGAAATAATCCTAATCAAATCTACTTTCATAATCTCTCTTGCTTGCCTCTTCTAATCCACTTCACTAATTTATCTAGTTGCCTCGTTTCCCTACTTACATAATCTACCTCCAAGATGATCCAACGGTGAGATCTTAACCCAATCCAATCCTTGGATCCCACATATTCTAACATGCCCCCTCAAACGTATATCGATTGAACATTTCACAACAATAAAAAAAATTCTCCAATACAATATAATTCCCCAAATTACAAATGCAATCAAAATCAACCGATTTCATGCACACTTCCAAAAGTCTGTGATGAATATCCTTTGATGAAGACTTATGTTGCTGTCAATGATCATTGATGATAGTTGCCGAAGAAGATGCTGCTTGTTGATGTGTCACGAAGAGGGCTTAAAAGCCAATAAATCATAGCCTCAATGGGACTACATGATACTCAAGCCTCAATGGGCGAGTAGAAATGGGTCACAATGGAAATTGCCGAAATAGCCAAGAACTGGGTCATTGTGGACCCATGCCGGAATGTGCAAGAGTTGGGTCACTATGGACCAATGCCGGAATAGGCAAGAATTGGGTCACTATGGACCAAAGCCTCGATGGGCAAGATAATTCTAACAAAAGAAAAAAGGAACACGGTTGGTGAGGAAATAAGAAAGCAGGGGAATTTTCCACCTTATTTGGATGTGAGTCACGTCATGGTCCTCAATTTTAAAGATATGAGCCTTTGTATACTATCACTATGTTAGAATTAGATCGTTGGATCATGATAGTGGTAGCCGCACGATTGAGATGAGGGTGAGAAGTGGCTAAAAATCAGAAAAAAAGTATTTTGAGCAGAGTTTTTTGTTTCCCGATTTTTAGCCACTTATCACCACTTGAGGCACTAATTTCCTGATTTTTAGCCACTTCACCCTCTCTACCCCAGTCTCACCACTTGGAGACACTAGTTTATCAAGAGAAAAAATAAATTCATGGCAGCCAAACGTGCCTTAGTTCCCATTTATTTTAGATTTTGAAAATCATGTGCCTCAAACAGATTATTGAACTCAAATTTATGTTTAATTTTGAGCACAGTAATTACGTTTGGACATGCAATAGGTTCTCAAAATAATAAAAAAAGGCCTTAATCTTGAGTTCAACAATCAGTTTCGGACTCAAAATGAATTATTAAAATCTAGAACAAACAAGGCTTAGATGGGACCCACCTCTCATTATAATGAGGCACCTCTTGGCTCGTTTTATTCATAGGCCACCTCACATGCCTCCTATAAATTAATAATAGAAACCAACCGACTGGTACGTGAGGAATGGGGAGTTAAACTATTACCCGTCCAAATCAATGGACACATGGTGATGGGCAATGAGAAATGGGACCATGGAATAAAGATTTTCACTGTTAAAACTTTCAATACTTTACCATGCTGTTTGTCTTTTCCTGAAAATGCCTTCATTCGTAGGAGAAGATAATAAGAAGACAAAAGAAACCGCATTTTACGAAAAGACAAATATGAGGGGCGGAAATGCAAAGAAAGAGGGAGGGAACTGACTAAAATCAAGCTTATAAACGTTATCGGCCCTCCTACTTTACTTTAATATGACCCACAAGAGCTCACCATTTTGCTCAATAGCTAATTGTATAATTTAGCCAAGCAATTATTGGACTCAAAATTAAATGTAGTTTTGAGTCCAATAATTGGTTTTGGACTCACAATCGGTTTGTCATAATCTTAAACGTCTTATTTGTTTTGGATTTTGGAAATCGATTTTTGAGTCCAAAACTGATTTCTCCGCTAAAAAATGAAGGAACTGATATTGGCACTACCATCTGTAGTTTTGATAATTTCACTTACTCACTTGTCTTTTTCCGTTTCAATTTGGGCTTACAGCTTCTTGGGAGATGTAATTAAATTTGACAACTGGTTAAATAATAAAGGACAAGATTATTTAGTGCAATTATAAAAACATGGCAGTGCCAAATGATCGAGCTTCTCTCAAGTAAAAGGTGAAGATCACTGACCTGTACTCGGCTTTCCTTTGGTTTATTTTCCCCCTCCTTTTTTCTCTATTATTTTCTCATTCTTCTTTTTTCTTGCTGTCTGTATCATGGCATTTGGATTAAGAAATAAAAGAAGGGCCCGTTTTGCAACTAGAATCATCCGAGAAAAGTAAAAAATAACAATTCTGGCATTACAAGTCATGTTTGGATGCTATTTCTGAGCTTTTTATTTATGATCAGTCTATGAATAAAAAAAAGGCACAGGGGCAGTTGCTTTAAATTCTGATATTCTTGTAATGTTAATAACAGAAGGGTTCACATTTTCTGGTCGGTCGACAGATAACTTATGTTCTGTCTATGAATTAAAAAAGCACCTAAGCATAACAGGTTTCCCTGACTTCCTTAAATTTGTGCATGGCATCCATATCAATGTGTTCAATGTACATAATTAAAGGAAAATCTATTTGGAAGTGATATATTCGCCCTCTTTTCTTCCCTGGCCAAGGCCCCTTTAGTGTATTTATGGCTTTATGAGTACTCTTTCATTGTAAGTTAGGGTGGCCCAAGGAAGAAAAAAAGTTGGGATGTATTTATGACTTTATGAGGAGAAATTATATAGTGGCCGACCGTGAAGTCCCGTTAAGGTGGCACATCAAATGTACCACCCTTGATAATGGGGAGTGATATTTACGCTCCTTTTGATCACCAGGGACACCCATTGCCAGTGTACTTTGCAAGAAAGCCACTGGATTTTTCTGACATCAAGTACATTAGCCCTTTTTTTGTCATTGATACACTGATGCTAGGTGTCCTAATCAGAAGGGGCGTAAATATCATTTTCCTTGATATTTAATCCAACAGCATCATATTAAAAAGTGCGCTGCTCTTGGATCAAATATCAAGGGTGGTACCGTTTCGACGGTACTTGATCATTGGACACCATATAAAAACTCCTTTATCAGTACCCATGAAAAAACAAAAGTTGGGGTGGCCCAAGGAAGAAAAAGGGGCGCATATATCATTTCCCAAATCAAATACCCGCAATGGCCCAGTGAGTTCAGTTATACACATGACACACGTTGGATAATAAAAAACAACTAACAATTAATGAAATTAGTCAAAGTAAATTACTGAAGAAATATTTCATTAATATAGAAGGGCTGCAAATATCAATTCTAAATTATTCTCAAGAAATACCTGGAATGGACTCCTTTCCATAGAGGGTTAGGATCATCCAATCATGGCGAGATTAGGATCAATGGACCCAAAAGAGTTTTCAAATTTTAGCTGGGATGGATTAATATCAATAATTATTTAAAAATTTAAATAAAAATAGATAAAATCATAGCAACAAGAAAATGACAGAAATAGCTGAGATAGGACAATTATCATTCATTGAAAATTTTGTAAAAAATATAAAAATAAAGCAAAGAAGATTACCAAAATCCAGAGAGAAATTGAGACAAGGGAAAAAACACAAAAAAGTGATCAATTTTATTTTTAATTTTAATTTCCACCCTCTGGTTTTCTTCAGAAAAAAAAAAAAAAAAAAACATGGAAATGAAAGGAGCTGGAAACGCTTAAAAAGGGAGTGGAAATATCAAAAGACAAATAAATGGAAACAAAATCGCATCAGAAGACGAAGAAAAAATAAGTTTGGAATAAAAAAAAACAAAAGCGGATGATTTGTAATGAATAAAATTTCGATCAGTTTGCGTAATTCAGGGGGAAATTACGCAAATGAAAATGAAATTCACATAAAATATAGAAGAAATATAAAACAATTCTAAAAGACAGAAAAGTTTCAAAATAAATAAAAATCGCAAATAAATAATTCCATGAAATTTCTATCGATTGCTATGATTTTCTGATTCATGTAATTTTTTTTCCAGAGTAAATCTCATCTCTTGTTGTACCGGATTCAGATCTGAAAATTTCGAAACAAAAGGAATCTCAATAAAATAAATAAAATTCAACGAAAAAAAAAAATCCAAGAGATAGCCTGAACCAATCCTATTCAATTTTCACTCAGACGGACCTTCGTTTTATGATAATATCCTTCTAAATTAACCATAATCATATCAATTCCTTCTAAATCATGAAAAAGAAAATATTTTCCCAAGAAAAACAATTCAGTCATGAAAAAAATGTTACAAATCCTGCAATTGTATTCTAAAATGAGAAGGAAAAGTACATATCATTTACCTCAATCACTTTCTCGGTTTCTCGATTTCCAAACTCCTTTTAGAAATCTTCGATTTCGCGCCGACTCTCTTTCTTTCTTTAAGTTTTTTTCCGGCTTAGATCTAAAGAGATCTCAAAACAAAAAGAAAAACAAAAGAAAAGAGGATATGTATTTTGAAAGAAGGGCCTAAAAAGAGATCCTTTTTTCCCCGTGAGCAGAGAGATTTCGACACGGCATGTTATTAATTGAGGCAGAGAAGAGAAGAGACCCGAAGATTGTGACCGTGACAAATGGGGGGGGGGGGGGTGGTTAAAAATAATTGAGAGACGGTTTTAAATAGTGTTTTTAAACGTTACTACTTATTAATTTTCTATAATTTTGAATCTTCTTAAGCCTAATCATCTCCTTATCCTTAACCACATTAAATTATTATAGTGATACCCAAATTTAGTAATGTTCAGCTACTTAGTCTGGCTTGGTTTGTTTTTGCACGTAACCTAGTAGGACAAACCTACATGGTGTCGTTGAGTAATTTCAGGGTTTGCAAATATTTAATTGAAATTCTTTACCCAAAATGGCGGGACTACCCTTGCAATCTATTGTAGTGTAAAAAAAATACCAGTAGGTTCCTTGTACAATGAACAAAGGTCATGTTTGGATGTATGAAATGCTCTTTCTTGGAAAGTAAAAGTTTTTGTATGGAATTTTAATTCCTGTGGTTTGGTTCACATACTTGAATCTTTGGGAATTTTGAATTCTACTGTTTGGTTTATATCCTTGCAACAACTTTCTGGAATTTTAATTTCAAGATAGGAATTTTCTAGAGACAATTTCTTCAAGAACATTTATTCGACCCTTCTTGTTTTCTATTTTATGTTTTGATAGAACAATATTTGCCGAGTCTATAGATTGGAGAAAGAGAGGAGTTGTTATTGCAGTGAAGAACTGAGGCCATGTGGTGAGTCTCTCCATCCTTTGAACTGGAGAGAATACATTACAACCCATGGCCGGCTTTCCTCTACTAACACAATCAGAAGCAGAGAACAGATAGAGAGGAGAGACATGAAGAGGCCAATTTTGCTAGTGATTTGAGCAACGATTTCATAGCCACTGGATTGGTTTGAGTATATAACGTCTGTGCACGTGGCACATGTTTTGAAAATCTGATTCATTTGTTTGGCCCCACACGATCTCCACCGTTGATTCTAATTCTACAGAGACAGTCAGACAGTCAATCTCCGTAGGCCAAATCTAGGGTTCCAAAGCCCATAGTCTTCGTTTTGGAAAAAAAATGTTGTATGAATGGAACCACTTTGACCTGGATTATGATCTTGTCCGTAGATCTTGCTGGCCATCACAAATCAGACCTATATTACTTTATATATCTCAATTAAGATGATTCTTGACCTTTGAGAAAGCATGATGAAAAGGCATCCATTAAGATATCTTTGAGCCGTTCATTTTTACGTGCTGCAAAAAATTTTCAATGGACAATTTTAAAAAGGGATTTGCTAGGGTCCATCGTAAAAAGCATTTCGCGGCTGGTCTGTCGCATTTCAGACCAGCTACCTCGTGAATGAAGACAACAGCTTTTGTCTCCACTCACAAGGTGGGTGGTCTGAAATGCAACAGACCAGCCGCGAAAAGCCTTCTGCGATGCACGCTAGCAATTCCCTTTTAAAAAATGCATGTTTACAATAAATAGGGGTACTCATCTCTGTTTTAAGAGACCAATAATTGCCACACGAAAAATTGCTGTGCATTTACTACTCTTATGGGTGGCCATACTGATACAATTTTCAATTTTTTTTTCTGGGTTGTTTAAGGATTTTTTGCCAACACCATCTTATCCTATATATATATATATATATATATATATATATATATATATATATATATATATATATATATATATATATATATATAAAGCGGAATCCTCTAAGCTGAGGGTGTGCCACGTGGCAGCCCCTCCTCTATCATGTAATTTCAATAGACTTTAATGGATATATCTATTCAAAGCTCCTCTCAGGTTATTAATTCAGATATCATATCAATATTTCGTTTTTTTCTTTCTGTAATTTCCTATTGCTTTTAGTATTTCAACCCTCTACGTTTATTAACCATCACACATTGAAATTGCCTTTAAATTTTCCACCCCTCCACTACATTGCCACGTTTCCCTAGCCTCACACGCTCCACCTACATTGAAGCCATGCGACTCTCCTCCTACATTGAAACTGCCTTTTAATAATCCACCCCTCCATCACATTGAAAGTTGACAGTTTGAAACTGCCTCTGAGTTTATTATTTGTTCTCATTTACATGGACGTTCAGCCTATGGCGGTTACAACTTTAGACCGCCTTTTTCTATTCCACCTAACCAATACATACATATATATATATATATATATATATATCTCTCTCTCTCTCTCCAGGAAGAACGTTCCGATCCAACCATCAGTCGTTGGCGGAAGCTTGGCGGTATCGGAAGTACAGCAGCGTTGTAGGTTCTTCCCCATGGTAAGTATGCATTTCATATTTTTTTTCCCATCAATCCACCCTCTGGATCTCAATCGAAAAAGTAGAAATTTTTTCCACGAATCCTGCTGGAACCCTTTACATTTCACACAATTTGCTCTTGGGAAATCTTAAAATAGAAAGCATGCCCTTTCCTTTCCAGATTTCTCATATTGGAAACTCTTTCCGCTTCTAATTTTGAGTGCATTTCCAGCTTCCCTCCATTTTCTTTCTCTTTTTTGGTATGTTTATTTTAAAAATGTGTTTTGATGGCGTCGGAATCTTGGTCTGCGATCGCGCGGTGGGTAGAGAGCCTCCGCGGGGTCTGCAATCACAAACAGAGGGGTTAGGGAGGTCCGGGGTGGGTCCCGGACGACCACTTCGACACCCAAGTCAGATTCTGGACCAACGATATAAAGAACAACAATAAAAGGCGGAGGTTTGATCAGGTTTACCAAGGCCAAGGTGCGGGTTCTTCTTTTGGTATGTGGGTGGATGGGTCGGAGGGGATGAATAGGGAGAGTGGGACCAAGCTCTCGGCTTCCTCTGTCGTTGCCTCGCCTCTTTCTTTAGAGGGTTGCCTTGAGGGGGATAAGATGGGATTTTTCTCCTCCCCTTCTCCTCCCTCTTTTATTAGATCTCCTCCTTGCTTGCGAATCCTCCTTTTAAGGGGTGGCACGCGGGCCTTTTCATCATTACAGAGAAAAAACCTTCCTTCGCAGGATTGGGCTGTTCTCCTCGTTTGACGGAGCGCGTGGTTTCGTTGCATAATCTTTTCAATAATTGTGATGATGAGACTTGGACGGCGAGAGGGTGACACGTGGCGTAACCGCGTGGTCTTGCCGCTCATTAACGCCTTTCTTAGTGATGATTAAGTTCCACTGGTGCATGGACGACACGTGGTGAGATTTGAGAGTGTCGCCGTATTTATGTCTCATCTTAATACCCCCTTACTCCTTTGGTCCATTGAATGGGCCAAGGGAGTAATGTCTGGTCAAACGATGCCATGGTGAGGGCATTTATAAGAGCTCCAGAGTACGAGGAGACGTGCCGTTTCGTCCGGCGGTTTTCTCCCGGGGAATGGTAGCGTCATTATGTGGCTTCCAGCCGGTCACCCGGTAGGGAGGCGACACGTGTCGGGTGGGTTGCCTCGTTTCGTGACCCAAGGGTTTCTCCTTTGGTTTTATAAAAGGAAGACCATCCCGGTATTTTTATTATTGTTTTCTTTCTGAGATAGATCGTTTCTCTGCATCTTTTCCTTTTTTTGGTAACATGTCTGGTTCCCCTACGCGGGTTAGGGGTAAAGCCCCTCTTCCCCAGGAATCTTCAAGTGACCCCGACCTGTATTCTGACTCGGAGGAGGACCTTACGGCCCATCAGAAAGGGCTAGGAGGGACCCGGGCCCTCCTCGGGGCTTTCCCCCCTTCGCCTTTCCTCCTTGCCTAGCAAGCACAAGTCGTCTCGCTCCTACGTTACCAAGGAGTGGTCTTTTTTCTCCAAGGTCTATCAGCAGGGGATGGAACTGCGCGACCGGGTCTCGAAAATGGGCAAGGAGATTAAGGACTTGAAGCGGAAAAACGAGGTGTTGCAGAGAAAGGTTCACGCCCTCAACGAGCAGCTGCTTGAATATGAGGTGGACCCCTTGCTGGAGAGCTCCTGGGAGGAGGAGGGGGACTCTCCGGGAGAGGAGTCTTCTTCTGGTCGTTCGGGCGATTAGTTTCTGGCTTCCTTCGCTTTTCAGTTTCCTTTTCTTTTCTCCCCTTTTTTGTCGAGAGTTTTGGGGCCTGCGTGCCCTATGTTTGGTTTCTTATCCCCCCCCTTTTTGTAGGCCTGCGGGCCAAAATGATGTGAATGGATGGTTTCTTTATGAGTTTGTGACGTGTTTCTTATGCTGCTTTTCCCATCTGTGTGGTGGCTAATTTTATATGAGGGGAACGGTAGTAGCGAGGACGGGCTTTTGTTTATAGGACCGGACCCTTTCTAGTGTGTTTGGTATATGTTTTCCTTATTTCGAGGGATTGCGACGGCTTTGCCTGATCCTGCGTGGGGTTCCGAGCCTTTACTCAGCGCGTTTAGTTTCTTCCGTCTAGTGGATTCGTACGTCGAGCTCTTGTGCCGTGGCTCCGAGTCTAGCCGTGTGTTTTTCATTTGGTGGCTTTGAGGTTGGATCTCTTTGCTCGGTTTCTAATCTCCGAATCCTTCCTTTCATTAGGTGGGGAGGATTTAAAACTTGGCACGCGCGGGCGATTTGGAATCCTAGCCAGGGTGGATGGCCATTTTGGTCCGAGTCAAGTATTGCATTAGAGTTTTAGGATTTGTCTTGTTGAGTCGTGTATAGAGTTGAATTGTGTTGTGTGTTTTGTTATGTTTTCTTACTTCTATGTACAGATCCTATACTTTTAGCTGTAGCATGTATGTGTTTGCACACCAGAACTTAAACACCAATTAGGTATGACATTTATAACCTCGTTATTCTTAGGTGACACTCATTTCATTTCTTTTATGTGTGGTTATTAATCATCTCCGAGACATGCATGATTAGGTAGACATCTTCTCGGAGATATGTGTTCCCATTTCATATGACTTTCGCCCAAAACTCTTCAAAATCAATAAGTAAATGGCATAAGAGATCAGGTGTTTGCACTTGGGCGAATAAGGTGCTCTTCGGACCTTCCAAATTCGTAACCAGGCACGAACCTTCTTTTATATCTCTGGTTATCCGTTGCAACAGAGCATAGTATGTGATATAGGGCCCACTTCCTTGGATGACGACTCTTCTTTGTTTAAGGTACGTCTCGAATCTAGGCTAGTCCCCGAATCCAGAGGTGTCTCACCTTACATCGCCACTCATGCTGTGGGAAACACTTCTTTCGAGAGTTCCTTGGCAGAGCTCTCCATTCACGTGGATGATTCTAGAGAGACTTCTCGTGGGGCCCGCCCCCCGCCTCTCTCGGATCGGAGTCCACACTCTCTCTTCCGTCCAAGCAGTTTCCCATATTCATTTAATGCAAGAAATGTGACGATCACACCGTTTCATATCATCTCTCTATTTAACTTCCAAAACAGCTTTCCCATTCATATTTAATCTGCTGGCTTCACAATAAAAAAATGTAAACGATTCCGTTTACTATTCACGACTCGGGTTTCCCCATCTCTTTCTCTCTGCCATGGCCTCCGAATGGGGCAATCAAGGCGTGCAGTGTGCAACACAAATTGGGACTCGCTTCCGGGCAGAAGACATGGCGACGCCTTCAAAGGGAAAAGCTAGGAAGGCTGGAAGAGCCACGCCCATCTTGAAAATTTCTCATTTCTGCTTTCTTCTATCTCTATTTCCTTCTTTATTTTTATTTTTCCCTTTGATGTTCTTTGGGGATTTTAGTTTTTATCTAAGATATAAATTTTTTTGATTCAGTTGTTAAAGTTGTTGTTGGTGAAATAGAGGTTCTAAAGGAGTTACAGTCCAGTGGTAAAAGAATGTTAATTTATGCATTTTAATCAACACATGTTCCTTAAGTCGTTCAATATCGTGTTATATCAGTTTAAAATTCAATGTTTCTTAAGATGCATATCAGTTGTTTGATTGAATGTTTAAAAGAATTTAGATACAATGATTTTTAATTTCATTTCTTAATATTAACATTTTTATATAAGCTGACTGGAAGAACCTGATGATGCTATGGCGATTGGGTGATGCTATTAGCTTTTTATTGTAGATGGTTTTAAGACATCTCATTCTCTTCTATTTTTCAGGCTCAAATCCTTGCTTCTCATTTGTTGCAAGTCCTTCTGTCTTCCATCTTCGATATTTTACCCTTTTTGTGGCATATCTCTTAACTACATTGTCCGAAGACGATGCGTGGCTATTATCTATTGCATATGAATTTAACATCTCTCATACCTATTTTAGCAAATTAATCTACAGAATTGTACACCAATATCTTCTTCGTGGGGCACTTGGCTCAACTGATTCATGTTGTTCAGAAATATATTATGACCCATTTGGGTTACAATCTGATATTAGCACTTGGCTCAACTGATTCATGTTCAGAAATAATGGAATTAGAGCCCAGGTTCTAAAATTGAAGTTACAATGTTGTGTTTATTTGGACATGCTTTGTGCACTTGGAGGAGGTTGCTAAAATTAGACAAATAATGAGAAGAGGAAGTTTGTTCACGGGGAATACAAGGCCAAGTGAGGTGTCTAAATGTTATTTTATCATATATGAAATAGAAAATTAAAAACTTATATTCTCAAATTATTTTCAACCACCCTATTTCAGTCTTATCATATGGTCTTCTGATCTATGTTCAGGAATTTTACCTAGATCTTTTCTTCTGTATTTTTAATCAAGCCTACCTATATGCAATTTCATTAGACATGCTATTCAGATTTCACGTCGAAGTTCTATTCTATAATTGAAAATTCAGGGTTTAGGACTTGGACATGACTTCTTCCATGCGTGAGAAGATGGAATTTTTGGTTGATTCTTATGTTTTTATTTGTTTTTTGTTTTTGTTTCCTTTTTTTGTGGGGTCTGCAACTAGTTTTAGTAAAGGGTGTATCTCAGGCCACGATGGGTCGGGTTGTGGCCAACCCTAGCCCGACCCGAGTTAGCATTGCCTCAACCTTAACCCGGCCCAACCCAAGCCTCGAGTCAAGGAGGGTCAATCCTAATCCAACCTGTCTAACCTGATTTTCCAATTCGGGCCAAGTTGGGTTTGGGTTTGCCGGGGCAAACAATAGTAATAAAAAAAGAAGCAATATTAAGATTTTAAAAATCATAGTAAAATTACGATAAAATTAGGCGGATAGGGGTTTGATCTGGATCTGGGCCGGGTTGTTCAACACCTCAATTCTCACTTTAAATCGGATTGGCTTTTCCCAACCCTAACCCTACCCAAACCAAGGAAATACCAACCAACCCAAACTGAAATATGGTTGAACCCGGCCCAAGTTGCACCCTTACTTTTAACACACATCTTCACCACTAGCATAGGCTTTATTTTTATCTATACTGAATAGGTTGAACATGAAGAACTATACTTTCCGTTTATCCGCAGCCTATGCTTTCTTAGACCTCAGTCCAGTATCATCTAAAACGTAGTGGGTCCACTTCATAGAATGATTCAAACCGTTAATTTGTTAGGCCTCAACTTAAATAGGCTTCAACACTTGCATCGTCTTAACCCTCGGATCTATAGAGGTTTCTATGACGTGCAATCCCTCTACAGATCGGAGGGTTAGGATCATCCAATGCAGATGACAATGCTTTCTTAGATCTCGGTTTGTATTCTTTAAAGTGAGATTTTAGACTGTGAGCAAACGTGAAGCCCAGTATTTTCCAAATAGTACAAGGGTCCACTTCATATGATAATCCATACCGTACATCTTTTGAGTCACAAGACTCACAACTTAAATAGGCTGCAATCCCTAAATCATCTCCATAAGATGATCTTAACACTGAGTCTATATAGATTTCTATAATGTGCAGTCCCTCTACAAATCATAGGGTTAGGATCATCCAATGAAGATGATTTTCGGGGTACGGCCTATTTAAGCTGTGGCCCAACAAATGACGGTTTGGATCATCCTTTCATGTGGGCCCCACTGTTTTTTTTTTGGGCCACACATCTTAGGATGTCCTGAGATGTCCTTTTCGTTAAGAGACTCTGAACAGGAGGCAGAAGGTTTCTTAATAAAAAACACAAATAACAAAATCATTATGGAGAAAACAACAAATGATAGAAAGAGAGAAACAATGAGGACCAGCAATCCAAATAAAAAGAAATGCAAATCTACAAGAACCCAGCAATCCGTTTTAAGCACAAACAAATAAATAATACCAATTCCAAAAGCTTACGGCGCCCTGTTCCTTTCAGATTGTGACAACCATAGTGAGCCCCCAAACCGATTATTGGAGTCAAAATTTGGCCCGATTCATTTGAGATTGTGACAACCGATTGTGACCCCCAAACCTATTATCGGACTCAGATCTAAATGTAATTTTGAGTGCAGTAATATGTTTTGGGCTCACAATCTCAAACGAACATGCCCTCAATGTAATTTGCGGCCAATAATCAGTTTGGGTGCTCACCATCTCATGTCATAATCTAAAATGAACAGGGCCTAAGCTTTAGGAGTACTCGATCATTTCACATAGGGGTGCAAGTTTGGCCCTTTGAGCCCTGATCCGCCCTGAGCTCGAACAGGGCCAGGGTTGGAAAATCTGACCCTATGGGCGGGTTTGGGTGCATTTTTTAGCCCTGACTCAGGGTCAGGTCGGGTTCAGGGTTGATACCCCAGGCCAACCCGACCCGAAACCCCTTTACACTTTACCCCCGGCCCGCCTTGACCGATCCGACCCTATTTACACTCTACCGACCCGCCCCGCCCTGACCGACCCGACCCTGTTTTCACTTTACCACTGACCCGCCCGACCCGACCATGTTTTAAACTTTACAGTCACAATGGGTCCAACCCGTGGTAATATAATGTGGCACTCCCACTACTTAATAGTGGGTCCGACTTTGATTGATCTAAATCGTTCATTTGATAGCCCTTGTCAAGATTTGAACTGTTGATCAATAATGAGGGCCCACTTGTGTTTAATTTTTGCTGGCAAATTAATGGTTCAGATCTTGGCAAGGTCTAGGCTATCAAATGAACTGATATTAGATATTATTATTTACAAAAGATATAACAAATGGGCCCACATGGTTAATGAACTAAATCAACGGCATTGTAATGAACTAATATTAGATGCTTCTACTAGGGACATCCACTTTGAACTGTTGATCAATAATCTGGGTACATGGCACATCCAATAGCAAGGCCAAACAGATGAACAGTAGGGAACGCATGTAAATTAGCTGCATTCATTTTTTTGTGAACGCATGTAACAAGTCTTGAGTTAATGTTTGAAGCTCATCGCTGATCATGTTAGATCATGATATCATGTTCGTTTGATCAAGGTTCAAGAGATTTGAAGTGATGGAATTTTCAATCTAGTGTCAATTTGACTCTTGACTCAAGGTTTGAACCTTCACGTGTGTTCTAGTGGAACACGATCAATGTTTTGTGTTCTGGACTTCTAGTGGATTAAGTGGAGCATGAATGTCTTAGTGTAGCCTTGATTAAATTCAAGGTCTGAGATTCAAGATCTTAAAATCAAGGGCAGAAATTGGTGTAGTAGCTTAGTATAAAAGGAAAGAGAGAGGCACCGGTCCCCATCCTCCCGCCAGCCATAACTACCGGTGCTGGTTTTTCACCATATGATTAATATCATGTAGATGCTATCGGTGCTAATTTTTTTTTTCCTTTTATTCTCATTTTGGCCCTTGCTCTGTGATGCCTTGTGGATCTGTCAAGAAAAGCTAAACCCTGGATTTGTTTAGGCTTTCATCTTGTGCTTGGTTGCAATGAAGACATGTGCCTAATGATGCTCTACAAGATCAATAATCTTGATTTCACATATATGTATTTCCCAAATTCTCCTCTTGCGAGGCCCAAAGTTTACTTTTACCATTGTTTGTAAAATTGACTCTTTGGGTAGTCATTTTCTTGATGGGGCTGTTTTCATGAGGATAGCAAGTCTGGGTTTATAATGCTAACGTTGAGAACAAACTCAAACAGGGTCGGCCCGGCCCTGTCCAATCAGGGCCAATCAGGGCGGGCAAGGGTTGGGCTGAACCCTGCAGGGCGGGCATTGGGTTGAGGATTTTTGGCGCTGACTCAGGTTCAGGACGGGTAAGGGCTAAGATAATGGGAGCTAGGATTGGGATAGGGTTTTGAAAAACCCGACCCTAACCCTGTTGCAGCCCTAGTTTCACATCTCAAAAAGGGCCTACTCGTGAGGGTGTGTTAAGTAAAATAAATTAAATAACACTAACTCTAACAGCAGAGTAATTGGTTGTTTCACACAATCCACATCTGCAACCAAGAACACCACAAACAACAGATCAACAAAGGAGACTTAGATCTGCAACTAAGAATACCGGGAACAACATATCATAAAGAGGAGAACAACTCTAACAACTACATCTGCAAAAATAGGGCGGTCAAATCCATGAAACACACAGATCTCACTCCTCAAAAACCATGGAAGCCCTCACTTTTCTTCTCCTCCCTCCCTCTCTCTCAGAAGATAACTCACTGTAAAAATCTATACATACAAAAACAAATCATTAATTACATAAACAGAAATTAGATGAGAAAGGATGTATAGATAAAATTATTCCATAAGAGAGAGACGGAGGGATCAATTTTTTTTCTCAAGCTTCTGCAATTTGAGCTGTTCCTTGAACTTTATGATATCCTCAAGCGTATCCAATTTGAACTGGTGCTTGAACTTTCTGATAAAATCATCTGCCTTCACACTCACCTCAACATCATCTACAACCTTCTCTTCCTCCCTCGCCGTCGATACGTGATCATCGACGGTCGAGATCTCAATAGGATTCTCCTCATCAGCTGAGAAACTTTTCGTCTCTCTTCTTGAGGAAACCAAAGTGGAAAACTCCAAACCCAAAGAGAGTAGAGGGATAAGACAAGGAGTGAAAACCAATACAACCCATGGCCCACTTCCCTCCATTAAAACAGTGGAGAGCAAAGAACAGACAGAGAGGAGAGACATTAAGAGACCCATTTTGCCGGCGATTCGAGAAACGGTTTCGTGGCCATGGATTAGAATTGAAGCAGTGGAAGCACATAAGGAAGTGAGGATGGCGATGATGGCGATTTGGTTTAGAAGGGAATGGTCACCCTTCTGTTGTGGGAGTCCGATAAGGCCCGTTAGGGAGGAGAGTGCAAAAGAGAAGATGGCTTCGTTCTTCTTTTGTAGGCCATTGTCTTCTCCCACTGGGTTAGGGTTTGATGTGGCTGGATTCATCATTGGGTCTCTGTGCTTTTCATCCATGATATGGTCTGAGAGTCTCTAAGTTGAAGGGATGAGAAGTCAACTCCTCCCCTGTTTGTGGTTAGGTTTGGGTGTATCTCATTCCTACATGTGGCACCCTTTGTTTAGAGAGAGTCAAACATGGTAGGCCAAATCTTAGAAAAACAATCGTGATATGGATGGACCCATTTTGCCCTGAATTGTGACCTTATCCGTAGATATTGTTGGCCATCACAAATGAGATCAACGTTCCAGATCACAAATCACATGTACCACACTTGTAGAGGGTCATGATAGGCTTTGTTCATATCAGGTTGCGGTCCTTGCGGAAAGCCATATGGGGACTGACTTTTGCATGAAAGAACAGCCACGCCATTTTAATAAAACATCTTTTAACAAGTGAGCCTGTGTGGCTGTTCTCTAGTGCAGATGTCAGCAGGGAAATGGCTTTTCGGCAAATCCCTTGCAATAAATATGGTTCTTCGTCTCTGTCTTCAGAATCCGAAAAATAATTTTTGTACTAGGGGTGCAAGTGTGCAACTCGGGTCGGGTTCAACCCCATAAAAAAGGTCGGGTTGGGCTCGGGCAGTAAAACCCGACTTTAAAAAGAAAAAAGAAAAAAAAAATTAGTAAGCTTAAAAAGTCGAGTCGGGTCAGGTAGAACTCAGGTTGGGTCGAGTTGAACTCGGGTTCAGGTAAATCTTCACCGGGATGTCGGGTTCGAGTTGAGTGACTGGTTCTTCGGGTCGCGTTTGGGTTGGTCTCAACCCGACCCGACCCAACCCAAGTTGCACCCTACTGTTTATGTTGTGGCCCATCAAATGGATGGTTTGGATCACCCTATGGTGAGCAGTACAATACTTTTTGAAAAATACTGGACTATACTGCTACGCATGCTATGGTAAGATTTGGTAACTCAAGAGTCAAGACCGTTGTTGATCTTAAAATACTGACAACAATCTCTTCTGGTCTTGTTGCCCGAAGATGGCCATGATCGTGTACATGTGTAGTTAATGTGATTTGTGATGAAGACCGTTGATATGATATGTCAGAACGAAACAAACAAGCAGGTCAAGCCCCACTGCTGAAGAGAGATCTCATATTCTCATTAACAAGGATTGGAGTTTTTATGTGGTGTGTGCCCGATAGTCCATGAAAAAGTACTGTACGACCCAATCCATAAGATGATCTAGACCATCCATTTGTTGGGCCACAACATAAATAGATCGGGCCCCAAAAAAAAATTTCCATGGGATGATCCGAACCCTCTGATCTATAGAGGTGAGCATAATGGGCAGTTAGAGGGTTAGGATCATCCGATGAAAATAATTTTTGGTGCACAACGTATTTAGGTTGTAGCCCAACAAATGGACAGTTTGGATCATCCTATGGATGAAATATCAAGGGTGGGATGGTGAATATGAGATCTTGGTATAATTTCTCAAAGAAAAGGATGCCTTTTGTCATGTCTTTATTATCCAAGTCGGCCCATCCATTCACCTATTGCTTTCCTTTTTCTTTTCTTTTTTTAAGGTGATGTGGGGTTTGGCTGTTGGTTCCATTGCTTTCGTTGACTCAGACTCTCTCTCTCTCTCTCAAATAATTTCTTGTGGGCTATTTATTAGCCACGTGAAGTCGTGAACTGATCGATAAGATACACCCAAACCAAAAGTAGCAGTGTGGAAGAGTGGACTTCACTTTTTTATCTCTTCAGCTTGGAGACTCTCTCAGACCATACTAGCCTGATTGATGAAAAGCACAGTGAGTCCAAGTAATAAAATGTGGAGATCAAAACCTAAATCAGAGGGCAAGGAGAATGGACTTCAAAAGAAGAACGAATCCGTCTTCTCTTTGGCAATCTCAGCCATAACGGGCCTTGTCGGACTCCCACAACAGAAGGCAACCATCCCATTCTAAACCAGATCTCTACTTCTATTTTAATCAATGGCCATGACACCGCTGCTCGAGTCTCCAGCAAAATGGGTCTATTGGTGTCTCTCATCTCCATCTGTTGTCTGGTCTCTACCGTGTTAATGGAGGGAAGTGGGATATGGATTGTGATGGTTTTCGCTCCTTGTCTAGTCCCTCTACTCTCTTTGGGTTTTGAGTTTTCCACTCTAGTTTCCTCAAGAAGAAAGAGCAAACCCTTGGAGGATGTGGAGAATCCTCCTGTGAACTATATCATGGATCAGACTTCCATGATGACGAACAATATATCAATGGATGTGGAGAGTCCTCTTGTGATCTCTTTCGTCGATCTTTCAAGGATGTGGGTAATTGGTTGTTTCACACAATCCACATCTGCAACCAAGAACACCATAAACAACAGATCAACAAAGGAGATTTAGATCTGCAACTAAGAATAACAGGAACAACATATCATAAGAGAAGAACAACTCTAACAACTACATCTGCATAAACAGGGCGGTCAAATCCATGAAACACACAGATCTCACTCCTCAAAAACCATGGAAGCCCACACTTTTCTTCTCCTCCCTCCCTCCCTCTCTCACAGAAGATAACTCACTATAAAAATCTATACATACAAAAACAAATCATTAATTACATAAACAGAAATTAGACCAGAAACTATAAAGAAGAACAGAAGGAAACTGCCAAGGAAAGGGAAACCTGGAAAAATAAAGTAAAGAATATCTACATTCTTCTAAGCCAAGCGGGAAAAAACACACGCTACTGAAAACGCGTAGGATGGGAAAGGAAGGAGGTGACGCGTTTTTGGCACGTTATCTTCAACAGCTAGGCAGAATTGAAATGGCAAAAGAAAGATTGGACATGGCGGGAAGACATAATGAAAGAAGGGCAGGGAAGATGGTTCAGACATGGAATTGGTGAGTAACTTTCCTCAGACCCCATTCCTTTACACATGGAATTGGTGAGGAACTTTCCTCAGACCCCATTCCTTCACACATGGAATTGGTCAGGAACTTTCCTCAGACCCCATTCCTTTACACATGGAATTGGTGAGGAACTTTTCTCAGACCCCATTCCTTCACACATGGAATTGGTCAGGAATTTTCCTCAGACCCCATTCCTTCACACATGGAATTGACATTTCTACACCCCCACACCCTTTGCTATTATAAGGGTTCCCCAGACCCAGACCCAGACCCAGATCCAGACCTAGACCCGAGCCAAGTTTTGTTGATAAGAAGGATTCAGCTTGAAAACTCTCTCTCTCTCTTAGACCATACTACCCTACGCAGTGATGAATCCGGCCAGACCAAACCCTAACTCAAACTCAGAGGGGGGACCAAAATGGCCTGCAGAAGAAGAACGAAGCTGTCTTCTCTTTGGCAATCTCCTCTCTTACAGGCCTCATCGGACTCCCACAACAGAAAGGCAATCATCCCATTCTAAACCACATCGCCATAATGGCTATCCTCACTTCCTTGTGTGCTTCCACTGCTTCTGTTCTAATCAATCGGCATGACACCGCTGCTCGAATCATTGGCAAACTGGGTCTCTTAATGTCTCTCGTCTCCGTCTGTTGTCTGCTCTCTACTGTTTTAATGGAGGGAAGCGGGGTATGGGTTGTTATGGTTTTCAGTCCTTGTCTTATCCCTATACTCTCTTTTTTGAGTTCTCCACTCTAGTTTCCTCAAGAAGAGACATGAAAACCATATCAGCGGAGGAAGAGAATCCTCTTGTGATCTCTACCGTCGATCCACTATCCACGATGAGTAAAACCATCTATGAGGAGAATCCTCTTGTGATCTCTACTTTTTATACACGATCCTCGATGAGTTCTCCACTCTAGGTTGTAGATGATGTTGAGATGAACGCCAAGGCAGATGAATTCATCCATCGGTTTAAGCAACAGCTCAAATTGCAGAGGCTTGAGGAAATCATGAATTACAAGGACCAGCTCAAATCGGAGAAGCTTGAGAAAACTAATTGAGCCCCCCTCTCTGTCTCCCTCTCGTATGGAATAATATAATCCATTTTGATCTTTGATCTGTGCCTCTTCTCCACTAATTTGTGTTAATGTAATTAGTGGTTTGCTGCTGTATATTTAGTTTTTTACCTCTCTCTCTCCGACGAGGGAAGTTAGTGTTAGGATTTAATCCTAACGGTGGATGTGGCCTAAGCAAGATCAATAGCCGAGATCATTTTAGTTAGTTAAGTGTTTAAAGAATAAGATGTATTCCTTTATTGTGAAAAGGTATATTTGGAACAGGTGTAAACAAATAGATGTTTGAGAGAAGGGTCAGCGTGATGAGGAGTTGCATCCCTTTCCTCAAACGTCTATAAGAGAAGCCTCCGGATTCTGCTTGTACACAACTAATCTTTCCATTCTCTGTGAATCCACGTCTAAGAGAAGAGGAAAACAGTCCCCATCATTGTCTGTTGTGGAACAAGGAGATATACCGGAGTGGAACCATTTCAAGAGACAACAAGACAATATCCATGGCTTCCGGTATGTTTTTTTACTATTTCAATTTCAATCCATATGGTTAACTGTAATTGAAATTCTTTACCCAAAATGGCGGGACTACCCTTGCAAGCTATTGTAGTAAAAAAAAATACCAGTAGGTTCCTCGTACAATGAACAAAGGGCATTTTTGGATGCATGAAATGTTCTTTCTTGGAAAGTAAAAGTTTTCGTATAGAATTTTTTTTTTCTTGGAATTTTAAATTCTGTGGTTTGGTTCACATACTTGAATCTTTGGGAATTTTGAATTCTGCTGTTTGGTTTATATCCTTGTAACTTTCTGGAATATTAATTTCTCTAATATAGAATAAGCAAGATATGAATTCTCTAGAGACTATTTCTTCAAGAACATTTATTCCACCCTTCTTGTTTCTATTTTATGTTTTGATAGAACAATGTCAAGTCACAGATTTGAGAAAGAAAGGAGTTTGGCCAACACCGTTTTAGATCTCAGCCTCTCAGGCCACGATGGGTCGGGTTGTGGCCAACCCTAGCCCCACTCGAGTTAGCATTGCCTCAACCCTAACCCGACCCAACCCAAGCCTCGAGTCAAGGAGGGTCAATCCTAATCCAACCTGTCTAACCTGATTTTCCAATTCTGGTCAAGCTGGGCTTGGGTTTGCTTGGGGCAAAAAAAGAAAAGAAAAAAAGAAGCAATATTAAGATTTTAAAAATCTTAGTAAAATTACGATAAAATTAGGTGGATATGGGTTTGATCTGGATCTGGGCCGGGTTGTTCAACACCTCAATTCTCACTTTAAATCGGATTGGCTTTTCCCACCCCTAACCCTACCCAAACCAAGGAAATACCCACCAACCCAAACTGACAACCGGTTGAACCCGGCCCAAGTTGCAACCTCACTTTTAACACACATCTTCACCACAGGTTGAACATGAGGAACTATACTTTTCCGTTTATCCGCAGCCTATGCTTTCTTAGATCTCAGTCCAGTATCATCTAAAAAGTAGCGGGTCCACTTCATAGAAAGATTCAAACCGTTAATTTGTTAGGCCTCCACTTACATCGTCTTAACCCTCGGATCTATAGAGGTTTCTATGACGTGCAATCCCTCTACAGATCGGAGGGTTAGGATCATCCAATGCAGATGACTATGCTTTCTTAGATCTCAGTTTGTATTCTTTAAAGCGAGATTTTAGAATGTGAGCGAACGTGAAATCCAGTATTTTCCAAATAGTACAGGGGTCCACTTCATATGATAATCCATACCCTTCATCTTTTGGGTCACAAGACTCACAACTTAAATAGGCTGCAATCCGTAAATCATCTCCATATGATTTGTAGAGGCTGCAGTCCCTCTACAAATCATATGCAGCCTCTACAAATCATAGGGTTAGGATCATCCAATGGAGATGATTTTTGGCGTACGGCCTATTTAAGCTGTGGCCCAACAACTGACGGTTTGGATCATCCTTTCATGTGGGCCCACTGTTTTTTTTTTGGGCCTCCTAAGATGTCCTTTTCGTTAGAGACTCTGAACAGAAGGCAGAAGGTTTCTTAATAAAAAACACAAATAACAAAGTCATTATGGAGAAAACAACAAATGATAGAAAGAGAGAATCAATCAGGAAAAGAACAGATCCTAATTATAACCAGCAATCCAAATAAAAAAAATGCAAATCTACAAGAACCCAGCAATCCGTTTTAAGCACAAACAAATAAATAATACCAATTCCAAAAGCTTACGGCGCCCTGTTCCTTTCAGATTGTGACAACCATAGTGAGCCCCCAAACCGATTATTGGAGTCAAAATTAGGCCCGATTCATATGAGATTGCGACAACCGATTGTGAGCCCCAAACCTATTATCGGACTCAGATCTAAATGTAATTTTTAGTGCAGTAATATGTTTTGGGCTCACAATCGGTTGTCACAATCTCAAACGAACATGCCCTCAATGTAATTTGTGTCCAATAATCAGTTTGGGTGCTCACCATCTCATGTCATAATCTAAAACGAACAGGGCCTAAGCTTTAGGAGTACTCGATCATTTCACATAGGGGTGCAAGTTTGGCCCTTTGAGCCCTGACCTGCCCTGAGCTCGAATAGGGCCAGGGTTGGAAAATCTGACCCTATGGGCGGGTTGGGTGTATTTTTTTGGCCCTGACTCAGGGTCAGGTCGGGTTCAGGGTTGGTACCCCGGGCCAACCCGACCCGAACCCCTTTACACTTTACCCCCGGCCCGCCTTGACCGACCCGACCCTATTTACACTCTACCCCGACCCGACCCGACCCTACCTGGCCCTGTTTTCACTTTACCACTGACCCGCCCGACCCGACCATTTTTTACACTTTACAGTCACAATGGGTCCAACCTGTGGTAATATAATGTGGCACTCCCACTACTTAATAGTGGGTTCGACTTTGATTGATCTAAATCGTTCATTTGATAGCCCTTGTCAATTTTCAGGAGTATCTGTACTTGACGACCTATGATGTCTTGCCCATCGAGGCCCTTTCTCGCCCACGAGGCTCATTTCTTGCCCATTCCGGCATTGGTCCATTATGACCCAATTCTTGCCCATTCCGACATCGGTCCATTACGACCCATTTCTTGCCCATTCCGGCATTGGTCCATAGTGACCCAATTCTTGCCCATTCCGGCATTGGTCCATAGTGACCTATATTTACTCTCCCATCAAGGCTTGAGTATTATCTAGCCCTATCGAGGCTATGATCTATTCGCTTTTAAGCCTTCTTTGTGACAAAAAGTAAAGCGACATCTTCTTCGGCAACCATCGTCAATGATCATTGGCAGCAACATCAGTCTTCATCAAAGGATTTCGTCATCGACTTGTAGAAGTGTTCATCAAAACGGTTGATTTTGATTTCATTTGTAATTTGGGGAATTCTATTATATTGGGAATTTTTTTATTATTGTCAAACTGTGGACCCCGATCCGAGATAGGCGGCGAGGGAACGGGTCCCTAACACCATCTGGATCATCCACGTGTGAAGGAGAGCTCTACCAAGGAACTCTCAAAACGGATGCCACCCTCATAGCATAGCACGAGTGGCGATATAAAAAGAAAGAGATATGTCTCGATCCGTAACCGAGGTTCGAAACCGAGACATACCTGAAATAAACTCAGAGTCGCCATCCATGGATATGCCATGGAACCCTAAAATCAAATCCTCTGTGCAATGGATAACCAGAAATATATATGGGTTCGTGCCTGGTTACGAATGGGAAAGGTCTGAGAGCACCCCCGATTCGTCCGAGTGCAAGCACTTGGTCTCTTATGCCATTTATTATTAACTCCAAAGAAGTTTGGGTAAAAATCATCTGAAATGGGAACAATCCTCAGGACTCGTCTACCTAAGCATGCATTTCCTGAGGATAAAAATAATAAACACATATAAAATAAAATGAAAGATGTGCCACCTAAGCATAGCTAGGTTATGAGTGACAAACCTAATGGGTGTCTAAGTTCTGATGTGCAAACACATGCAAGCTACAGCAAAAGGTATAGGATCAGTACGAGAAAGTAAGGAAACACATCAAAACATACAATGACTACACAACAAATCCTAAGACTCTAAATTATTAGCCCGAGTCCTCGGATGGTCTGGTATTCATCCAAAGAAGCCTACGTATCCCCGCCTCCACGAGAATCAAGGCAACGTAGTTCTTCGCGCCTATTCTAAGCTAGGATGCCTAAGACACCTAGACCTCTATCCTAGACTCGATCTAAAAGACCGGACCAATTATTAAAGTTTATTGTACGATTATTTAAATTCCAGTGAATTGCGGATTTTAAGACACCTTATATGCCCTAACTAAATGCAGATTAGCCCTAGGCTAATGCAGGTGGTTCCTACAACCTATATGTAACTAGGCTGTATGCCCTAAGGAAAATAATAGGATTGCTAACGTATCCAAGACCTAGTCACCAGTCGGCGATGTGAATCGCCAACTGACCGGACGGAGGCGCTCCTATAACTCTAGGACAAATCCCTAACTCTAAAACAAACACAAACAAGCACACAACAAATCCAAGACAAACTCCTAACTCTAAAACAAGTACACAACAAACAAACAAACAAACAACCTATCAAAAGACACAACCTAACTCTAAAACTCTCTATCTAGGAGAAACTCCTAACTCTAGAGGAAGATCTTTTGAAAACAAGATTTTAAAGGTTTTTGAAGAATATTTAAAACATTTATTTACAAAAAAGTTTGGCTGGACTTGGGATGTATATCCCAAGCTGCACTACGTACCTCGTGAGAGAGGATCAAGCCAACGTAGTTCGAAACGAACCCTCCTAACTAATACTTCTAAAACACTCAACACTTTAGGCTTTTTTAAGATTTTTTGAATGTTTTTGAGTTTTAAAATATTTAATGTTTTGGGATTTTTAAATGCTTTAATATGTTTTTGGATTTTAATTGCTTTCACCCTTTTAGTCAAAGACTTAAGGGAAATACACAAAGCAAAACCCTAGGGCTAAACCTTAGGGCAAATAGGGGAAACCCCTAAACAAATAACACTATCAAAAGCAAAGGTAAACGAATCAAAGATTATCTAATAACACTCCTAAAAGGACAAATGAGTCAAAGACTCTCTAATAACACCGCTAAGAAAGACAAGAGTCGAAGACTTTCTAATAAAACTACTAAAAGGACGAATGAGTCAAAGACTCTCTAATAAAATCACCCAAAGGACGAATGAGTCAAAGACTCCCCGACAAGATCAATAAAGACAACTAGGTCAAAGACTCTAATAACACTATCTAAAGGACGAGCGAGTCAAAGACTCTCCAGCAAAATCAACCAAAGGACGAATGAGTCAAAGACTCTCTGAAAGAAACGGAAACACGATTCAAAGACGCTCTAAGAGAGAAAACACGAGTGAAAGACTCCACTGACAACAACTAAAGGATATACGAGTCAAAGACTCTCTAAAAGATGGAAACACGAGCCAAAGACTCCAAAAACACCGACTAAAGGATATACGAGTCAAAGACTCTCTAAGAGATAGAATCACGAGTCAAAGACTCCAAAAACACCGACTAAAGGATAAATGAGTCAAAGACTCTCTAAAAGAGAAAGATTGAGTCAGAACTCTTTAATAACAACACCTGAAAGACAAATGAATCCAAGATTCTCCTACAACACTACTGAAAAGACAAATGAATCAAAGACTCTCTAATAACGCCACCTAAAAGGCGAATGAGTCAAAGACTCTCTAATAACACTATCTAAAGGATGAATGAGTCAAAGACTCTCTAATCAAAGCTGACTCCTATGCGAATGTACTATCGACTAAGGAGAAGCTTACAAGCAAAAGGAATAAGAGACCTTGTGCATATTTGGCAAAAGTAAAACACCCAACCGGGCCGGACAGCTACCTAGCCCTCAGGGTGCAACAAATGTGCAACCCAATACCCATAAGGGTAGGGGTATGAAGCCAAGCCGAGTAGGGTGTTCTTCCAAAACCAAACGGCGCACAAAGAGGAGGTTTAGCAAGAGAATGAGACCGGGCAGGTCTAAAAGGAAATAAGAGACTTTGTGCATATTTGGCAAAGGTAAAAACATCCAGCCGGGCCGGACAGCTACCTAGCCCTCAGGGTGCAACAAATGTGCAACATCTGTGTGTTTCCTTGATTTGACGGCCCTATTTATGCAGATCTAATTGTTAGAGTTGAGGTATTCTTGTTTGCACATCCATATCTCCTTTTTTTATCTGCTGTTATTTATTTTCTTGGTTGCAGATCTTGGTTGCTGGTTCTGGTAGATTTGGGTTTTCTTATTTGGATTGTTCGGACTTGGATTTCCGGTAGGGGTGCAACTCGGGTGGGGTTCAACCCGAAAAATAACCGTGTCAGGTTAGGGTTGAGAGCTTGGGTAACCCGACCAGAATGAAACTCAGGTTAGGTCGCGTTGAATTCGTGTCGGGGCAGGTCGGGTTAGAAAAAGGAAGTTCCGCCGGTTGGGTTGGGGCTTGCTGACCCACAATCAAGATGGGATTCGCATATTTCCTCAAGGTCGGGGCCGCCAATCTCACCATGCGCTTGGAAGGGTGAGCCCTTGCCTTTTGGATCATCTTCTGCCCAATGTGGTACCCTTCCATTTTTTTGTTCCCATTGGTTTATTTTATTCGGAGGGAAATGATATCCCCCTCTAATGTTATCCGTTAGATTTTAAAGGCAAAGAAAAACGTTAACGGGGTGAATGAAGCAACTCTAGCTTGTTATAAGAGATTGATGGGGTCCAAAATCTGCAACCAATCGGCTGTTGACACGTGGCCCTCACAGGGACCACTGCAAAGCCAACACCTGTCCCTGCTAGGTATGACACCTGGACCAATCGGGGACTTCCACCTGCCCCTCCTAGGTATGAGATCTGGTCCATACAGGGGCTACCACCTGTCCTGGACAGGTGGCTCAGAACCACTATAAATAGCCTTCACTTGTCTGTGCCCTTGTGCAGCGCAGGACTCCATTAGCCCTTCAGCTGTGGCTTGCCAGATCAGCCATTCCGGCCCTACCATAACCTGTTACCAATTTTAGACCTAACAGATTTGGCGCCATCCGTGGGACCCCGGAACAAAAAGCTGTTCGGAACCTCACTCAAGCAATGGTAGGGAAAAACGGAAAGTATGTGCCAACCTCCCGGACGACCCGGGCTACAGCCTCCCGCGAAGGAAGAAGCGAGTGACTGGCCTCGCAGATAGAGGCCGGGGCGGT
Organism: Tasmannia lanceolata; assembly: GCF_043159265.1. NCBI lineage: Eukaryota > Viridiplantae > Streptophyta > Magnoliopsida > Canellales > Winteraceae > Tasmannia > Tasmannia lanceolata. The sequence goes on along the minus strand of NW_027518731.1, from coordinate 2,529,527 downwards.
CGGGGAGCAAAGTCCGACTCGCTCGGACCGCTCAGACCCTACCCCGACCCCAAGGGAGATGCGGGCCCTTTTTCAAGAAATGACCGCTGTGATTGCGCAGTTCAGGACTCCGGCCCCCTCACTCCAGCAGCACCCAGCCGAGGCTTCTCAGCCCACCCAGAGGAGGGGGAGCTCCCGCAGAGAGCACACGCCCTTGCCCCGGGAGCAGACTCGTCACTCCACGAGACGAGATCACCTCTCCCGGGACAAGCATGTGCGCCCCGAGCCTCGCCTACATCACCGGTCAAGATCTCCCTCCGTACAAAGGCATGGCAGCAAGAGAGACGCCACGCACGGAGAAGGATCGCGGCACCGACGAAGGAGTCCGGCCAGTCAGTCCGGCTCTACTATGAGCCCGCCGGCAAGAAAAGAGAGGCCCGTCCACCGGGCAGAGAAAAGAGACGACCCGATGTTGCTAAGGATCCAGCAGATCGACAACCGGATTGAAGAGCTTGCCAGAGAGCAGGGCCGGCCTGCCTCCCGGATCTTCACAAGCGCTCCCCCATTTACGGACAGAGTGCTCAGCGCGGCAGCCCCCGCGGGCTGGAAGATGCCGCAGCTTTCGCAGTATGACGGGACCACCGACCCCGTGGACCACCTGGAGACTTTCAGGACTACAATGCTCCTCCACGGGGCGTCGGATGGATTCCTTTGCTGGGCATTCCCCACCACGTTGACTGGAGCAGCGAGGGACTGGTACTCGCGGCTCAAACCCAGGTCCGTGGATAATTTTGATGACTTTGGGGACGACCTGACCCGTCACTTTATGAGCAGCAGAAGACCCAGGAAGACGACGGCTTCGTTGATGGCCCTTAGGCAGGGAGATGATGAGGCCTTAAAAGTGTTCGTTGGTCGCTTTAATAGGGAAGCCCTTCAGGTTCCCAACCTGGATCCCTCTGCGGCCACGAATGCCCTTCTGGTCGGCGCCCGATCAACTGACTTCAGACGAGCAGTGGCCCGGCGCAATCCGCAGTCCCTCGCAGACCTGATGGCTGGGGCGGAGGAGTACATCTCGGTGGAGGAAACTCTCGCCGCCCTGGGCTCTGCTAGCAAGAGAAGGCCTGAGGAGAAGAACCCTACGAAGCAGCGTAGGGATGATAAATCTCAGAAGGAGAGGAGCCCTTCCCGCAGGGAGAGAAGCCCTTCCCAAAAGGGGAGAAGCCCCCACCCGAGAGAGCATTACACGCGGCTGACCGCGTCCAGAGCACAGATCTTGGCAGCCATTCGGGAAGAGGATTTCATCCGGTGGCCGGAGAGGCAGACCTCGTCGGGGAAAAGAAACATGTCCCAGTACTGCAGGTTCCACAAGGACCACGGCCACGACACCAACGCGTGCCTTCATTTGAAGGAGGAGATCGAGCAGCTGATCAGCAGAGGGTACCTCGGAAGGTACTTAAAAAATGATGACAACAGAAGAGAGTGCAAGGACAAGCCGAGGACCAGAGGCAGAAGCCCCCGGGGCGCTCAACCTCTGGGCGACCGCATTCAAGCTCCGGCCCCGGCCAACCCCCCTCCTCAGGTACCTCAACCTCAACCTCATGGTGTTATTGGTACCATTTCAGGAGGGCCGACCGCAGGAGGAACCTCTTCATCAGCCCGCAGGACTTATGCCCGGCAGGTCAACGCCGTCCATACCTGCAGCAAGAAGGCCAGGCTAGAGAACGAGATATCCTTTTCAGATGCAGATCTCGACGGCCTGATCCTCCCGCATGATGATGCCCTGGTCATCACCATGCTGGTGGCGAACTGGGAAATGAAGAAGATCTTGGTCGACAACGGGAGTTCCGCAGACATCCTCTATTATCACGGAGAAGTTGTCAAAGTTGAAGGGCAGATCGAGCTTCCAGTTCTTATCGGGGAGTCACCCTGCCAGTCCGTCGCCATGGTGAACTTCTTGGTGGTAAGGGCCAAGTCGGCCTACAATGCTATCCTAAGTCGCCCCGGCCAGAATCTCCTCCGAGTCGTTCCCTCCGCCTATCATCAGAAGATGAAGTTCAGTACACTAGGGGGCGTAGGGGAAGTCAGAGGGGATCAGCCCCAGTCGAGGCAGTGCTATGCAGCGGCACTGAAAGGGAAGAATGCGTCCGAGTCTCTGCCGATCGAGCTGTTTGATCTAAGGGATGAAGCCCAGATCATAGTAAACGAGCCGGCCGAGGACCTTATATCTATCCCGTTGTATAGCGATGACGACCAGAGAGTTGTTCAGATCGGCTCTGCCCTGTCAGAGGCCGCGCAGCAGGATCTTGCTCAGTTCCTCAGAGTTAATGCAGATGTCTTTGCCTGGGCTCCTTCAGACATGCCCGGCATCGACCCTGCAATTAGCACCCATGAGCTCGGGGTTGATCAGACCTGCAAGCCCGTGAAACAGAAGAGGAGGCACTTGTAGACACCCCATTTTGTTTTGTTTTAATCAACAAATAAATTAGTGTGTTAAATCCATGTGAGAACCCCCTCTATCATTGATTTATATGTTTTAGGTCATTAATATCTTGATCTGACTTTACGGATCATCAATCGGGACAAAATAAGCTAGGGTCACTTCATAGCCCGGACCCTGATTCCATTCCGAGACCCGATTTCCGTAAATCGTTAGATCAATGGCAGATCATGACCTGGGTCTAACCATCCAAAACCACCTAACCTCTCCTCTCATCCTAACCATTCAAACCTCACCTAACCTCACCTAACCTCTCCTCCCATCATAACCATCCAAACCTCACCTAACCTCACCTAACCTCACCTAACATCACCTAACCTCACCTAACCTTACCTAACCTCACCTAACCTCACCTAACCTCCTATCCCATTCTCCTATAAATACCCTCTCATCTCACCAAAGAAAAGAAGGAAAAAAAAGAAAAGAGGAGAGAACCCCTCTCTTAGAAAATTCAAGCCCTCTCTCTAGACCAAATCCCTCTTCTCCATAAGTTTGCATGGAATATCGTCTACAAAAAGGTATGTCTTTTGGAATTTTATTTTCTTTTCTATATTTGTAGGATTGAGTGTTGTTTTGCGTATATTTTGGTTGATGTCATGTTTAATTTTGTACTAGTTTGGCCTTGGTCATGTTCTCACTTATGCTAAATATAATTAATGTGTTAGGGTCATTAGAACCTATTTGCGATGGGATGTTGAAATCATTGGCTTGTTAGGGAATTTAGATTTCTTTTGGGAAAACAATTCATTAAAAATATTGAACATTTACAAGAAAGAAAACTTGAATTTTACATGAATTATCACAACCCATTTAATTTGGCTTACAAAACCTCCATCTTTCAATTGATAACAACAGCCCCCACTCCAATTTGATAACAACAGCCCCCACTCAATCTCAAGAACCCAATATCCATACCCCACCTTGCCAAGTAGATAAAAACAACCCCTTTTTCAAACATCCCATTTGAATCTAATCTCAGGCCCATTCAAGCCATTTTTCATATTCACCGTCTTTTAATCACTAAAAAAATAAGAACTATCAAAAGAAAACATGGGGGTGCCAATATCATTCCCGTCATAGTGCTAGCTGTTAGACTTTAAACAGATTTTTCGACCTCTAAACAACAGAATCGTGGGAAATGGTTAACTACAAAGTAGTAGATATTTTCGTGCCGTTTCCAACGAGTATTCGTGCTAGATCAGACAGCGAGCGGTTAAAAAGTTAAGTCCAAAATGGTTGCGGCACACCTTTAGGCATTTCCAGTTTAATGTTGCTGTCCTTTTGTTTGCAACACAAATTCGAACCTCTAAATCACAGATTTACAAACAATGGAGAACTACAAAGTTGTAGCCCTATAAAAGATCTTTCCAACGCATGTTTGTACGTTGAATTTGGCCAAGCGGTTAAAGAGTTACGACAGTTTTAGTGGGCTGCATTTGTCAGATCTTTTAATGGTCAATGGTTTGTCGAATTTGTGCAATTGTCAAAACTTGGTTGTGTTAACGTCATTTTCCAAACCAAAATCGAAAGACATTAATCTAAAGTACATCCAACCTAAAATTAACAAAACTAAAATTCACCCATTTAAAATCCACTGATAAAAATCCGTTAAAAGCCATTAACCAAAAGACCACTAAAAATTTCAAATGAAACTAAAACCTTCTAAATAAACAACTTTAAAAGCTACCAAACACACTAAATACCTTCAGATAATAAAAGCTTCAAGAAAACTCTAAAAGTTTCCACAAACCCAAAAGAATTCGAGATTCCCAAGAGCCGGTGGATTCAAAATTCCTTTAGGAACCCTTAGAGCCCAATTTAGGAACACTGGTGTCGTGTCGTGTCGTGTCCTAAGTTTTAGGGAGTCCTAGGTTTTAGGGAGTCCTAGAGTCAGGAGTCCAGCCTCATCACGGACGTTTGCTATGTATAGCAACCGTGCCATAGGTTTAGTTACACTAGTCACCCGATCTTTTCCATAGGACAAGCCTAGTAAACTAGGATGTAGGCTAACCTGCATTAGTCTAAGGGACAACTTGCATTTAGATAAGAATCATATAGCATCTTCGATGAAATCCTAAGATAATAAAATCCTCAACTTGAATTAAATAACTTCTCTTAAAACTGTTGAAACAGTCAATCCCGTCTAGGTCGGTGTCTTAGTTGAGTTAGGCATATGTAACTTAGCTTAGGTGCACCGAACTACGTCGACTCTGATCCCAGTGAGGCTTGGGTACGTAGGCAGCTTGGATGTCTGACGGCATACCACCCGCGAGTCGGCACCACAACAAATTGTGGTGTTTTATATATTAATTTTCTTGTAAATGCTTAATTAAATCACTTAGGATTTTCCATGAAATTAGAATTCTAGGAGAACTGTCACTTAGATTGAATCCAGACAAATTAATAAATCAAGATACACATCTAGGATTCACATTGAAATTAGATTCTAGGATGCATGTCACTTAGTTCGCACATTAACATAGAGTTGAATGAGCCATTTAAAATAAATTTAAAAGAGTTAGCTTTTGGAATCGAAGACCGATTATCGGGCAGGAATGGTGCATGTGGCGGATAACTCCCCATACCTTCCATTCTCGTAACCAGGTAGCGAGTCTAGATTTCTGGTTAATTACGGGTCCTAGATCCCACATCTAGGTGGCGACTCTGTCATTCTCTTTCGTGTGGAGTTCGGATTGCCTTAGTGATCCCAAGTTCACATGAAAGATGAATTCAAATCAATATTAAAATGCACACGCCAATCGCGTGGATACGAGAGACCAAGAGAGAGAGAACGGCGGCTCGCGCCCCACACCCCTCTCGCGGGATCAGGGTACCACAGTCTGGCGACTCTGCTGGGGACCACCTAACTTCATTAAAATTTCAAAAGATAATTCATTTGAATTTAATTTAACTGGCTCATAAAAACTCTATACTTGTTAGATTAGTTTGTCTTGTTTTATTTTCTCATCACATTTTACTCGAACTTAACCTAACAAAACCTGAGGGCATCATAGATTGCGCAAACATATTGCACACACTTACATCACTTGCATCTAAACTCTTGCATCTCACGTGCACACACGTCCTATTTTAGGAACCCGGAGTGTTATCTAGCATGGTTGACTGGGATTTCATCACCTGGTGCCTCTGTGCTAGAGAAGCATTCCACCCTTAGCCTAGTACCTTTATGGTACGTAAACGGATCTCTTGTTCACGTACTGATACGCCGGACACTGGTACAGTATATCGAACAGGGATTCGCGCTAAGGGAACTCTTGGCCTTACCCCTAGATTAACCCACACATGCATGTAGTATACGAACACATGTGCATCATGTGTGTGAGCCTAGTTTAGGATATCCTACCCATTGGTGTCTAGATTAGGCCGTGGTCCATCTTCCAATGGTCACGATCGGTCCTTAGATACACGAACAAAGTCATGAGTCGAGATTCTCTCTCCACTCCGATAGATTAGGATTAGGGTTGATGCCTTCAGGTAACACTGATAAAATATGAAAAAAAAAAAAAAAAAAAAAATTTCCCTTTGGGTTAGGATATAAATCCCATAATTTTCAAAGATCTCATAGGATTAGTCATTCATGATCTATCCGTTGAAAGCAATCTTATGCTATCTCATCTAATCTTTTGATCGTGCGTCTTTCGTTCTTCTGTCATACGATTCGATCGTATCTTCATGCCATCCCCTAACTGGCAGATGCAGAATCTCACAATCTTTCGATTATGCGTTCTCATGATCTGATCATGCCTGGTCCAGATAATCCAATCTTGCTTGTACCCCTGGTCTGTTCCACCTCTAGGGGCTACCTTTTTCAAGATTATTTTGCTAAGTCCTTCAGAGTTCACTCTCAGAATCATTGAGCTAGGGGCATTTCCCTATGCGAATCAGTCATCATTGTCCAAAATTGAAAGTATCAGCCATGATGATGTTCAGAACGAACCAGCCTTCGCCGAGCCTTCAACGCCAAACAGTTGCAGCAGTTAAAGTTTTAGTCACTTACTATTTTATGTTGAGTCAGTCATCATGGTCAGTATAATTGTTGAGTCCGGTCTTACAGTTAAAGGTCAATGCCTAGTCCAGGCAAGTTATCTTCTGTTTCTCTTTCTTATTTAGAGTTGTGAATCGTGAGCATGTTCAGGATAGGTCGTCTGATGTAATAGCTTTTCTTTAAATAAAATTTCAGTCAGTTCCAAAAAGTTCACTTGTGTCTGTTCTTAAGTGTGCTTCTGATCTTAAAATAAGACTCCCTCCTCAAATGAGGACAAAATTGACGAAACTCCACTTGAGTCACAGCAATTACTTGAACGAGAGGAGGAGCGCCAATCCCAACCTTTCAAAGATGAAATTGAAATGATAAACACTGGCACTGAAACTTTGATTCAGTGAATGCCGATTGAAAATACATTACCCTCTAAAGAGTGTGAAGAATTGATAAAATTATTTCAAGAATAAGAAGATTGTCTAGAAAAGCTACAACCGATACCAGGGGCAAGACATAGATGGAAAGCTCAAAGAAAATGAAGAAAGTGAGAAGATATATGCTATACAAGGGGCATAGAGTGGAAACAACTTTCATATTTCCAATCAATGACCTTGGTTCTCAAATTCATAAAGCCAACAAATTCAAGATGAAAAGTTCAAGAGCAAACAATGAAAAGTGATCATCAGATATCGAGAGTACGAATCTATAGATGGAGGATGTCAAAGAACAAGTTTCGCTCTATGAAAGTCAAAAGCACGTATTAGAATCTTGAAAGAAGAAGATCCATTATCTCTTACCTGGAAATGCCGTCAAACTCCGCGAAAAAAAAAAAAAAAAAGAGAAAAAAAAAATAATCAGTACCAGAGGGACTCTAGTAACCTAGATCGATTCCCAATCTGAACATCGAAAGGCCTCCTTTGGCCGATTAAATCCCAAAATCAAAACCCAATGTCAAAAGAATACCGATTTGCAAACCCTTCGAGCCTAAATCAAATTTTCTTGAAAACCCATCAAACTTGGGGCATTCCCCCGAACTACGCGAGACCTGATCCCTATACTGGGGTACGTAGGCAACTCGGTTGAACCGAGTTCGGTCGATTCAAAAAGGAAAAGAAATTCAATCCTTTCAAAAAAAAAAAGAGAGGGACAAGTTCCAAAAGAAGAGAAGTTAATTGTTCCAGAAAGAAAAGAAAAAAGGAAAAAAAAAATCAAACAATTTATCTTCAAACTAGGGGCATTCGCCCTGAACTACGCACGACCTGATTCCTACCTTGGGATATGTAGGCGACCTGTTCACAGGTTCGGTCGAAATCTTTGTTGAGCCTTAAGCCATTCTTTGAAAAGCCCTATCCTACCTATAAAAGTCCTTCTGGTGTTCAGAACTAATGAGCTAGGTCCTGAGATACAATAAAAAAATGAAATGATGATGAATAAGAAAAATAACGGAGTTTGAAGATCTGCTAGACTGAAAACCTGAAAGGGCGGTCTAGGCAAAATTTAAGATCATTCCCCTGCTAAGTTGAAAACCCGAAAGGGCGGCTTAGGCAAAAGCTAAGGGGATAGCCTGCTGGATCGAAAACCTAGAAAGGTGGTTCAGGCAAAAGTTAAGGCTAGCGCGGTCCGCCAAGTTAAAAACCCTGAAGAGGTGACTTGGTCACGGTAAGAGAATCAGTATAAGAAGGCAACAGCCGGTATCAAGACTGAAGATCAACTGAAGTTCAAGCAAATTCAAGTGATATCCTCAAAACTGGGGGCATTGAAGCTAAGCAATCTTAGGGGTCGTAATTAAATTCTTGAGGCATTACTGTTTCGAGGAAGAAGTCCGGTGTTTACCAATTGAAAAACTATTCCTTGAAAGGATAGACTTACCAAACAAAACATTAACTAAGTCAGAAGCATCACTATGTTTGTCAGTATAGTCAGTCAATCTTTATTATTCTAAGTTCACTCCTTCAGGGCTGCTCAATCCTTTGAGTAGTGCCTTTCATCTAAGTTTTCTCTTTAGAAAGAGTCAATTGTCGTTCCTATGTCCAAATGATGTAACTGTCTTGGTGAAGGAGGCCAGGCCTAGGCAGCTCCCTGCAATTATACCTGAAAGAGCTCGAGAATTTAGTCAAACAACTTCATTTCAAAGAAGATCAGCTCAGAAAAATTCAGAAGTAGAAACATCAGAAAGCCCAGCTTCCGTAAAAAGATCATACCCCAGGAAGGCACCTTAAGCTTGGAAGAACCTCAGATGCAATGGTGGTTGAGCCAATTTCTCAGAAAGATGAACCATTCAAATTCATAATTCCCTTCCGGTTAGTTATCCTGGTCAAGAAATGTTTATCTAAACACCTGTCAAGAAGCAGATCCCGCTTTTCCATGTTAATATCCAAGAGAGTCGTTGTTCTAAATTACCAATCTCAAATGTCTTGTTCAAGGTTTCAGTTATCAAAATCCCCAGAAGACAAGACCAGCAGTCTCTTTGAGAAAAATCTTGTTGAAGTTTCATAAAAATGTTCCTAATCCATTCTTGCTAGTAATGGTTCTTCGTTCCAAAGGTTTGCCGTTTCATCATTCGTCAAAGTCCTAGTTTCCAACATCTTTGTCGGGCACGATCCATAATATCCCCGATTTCATTGAGTTCAAAAAAATAAAAAATTCATCAAATCCAATCTTACGTCAAATTCAAGTTCATGGAAAATCTCTAAATTCTTCGAGCCCGTTTGTGAACGGTACCTCTTTTCTCGAGCCCATTTGCAAATGGCCTCGTCTTCTCCTTGAGCCCGTTTGTGAACGGTGCCTCATCTCTCGAGTCCATTTGTGAATGGTTTCGTCTTCTCCTTGAGCCCATTTGTGAACGGTGCCTCATTTTCTGAGTTCATTTATGAATGGTCTCATGTCCTCCTTGAGCCCGTTTGTGGACGGTGCCTCATTTCTCAAAAAATCAAAAATTCATCAAATCCAATCCCCAATTCAAAAAATCCAATCCTACGTCAAATTCAAATTCATAAAAATCTCTAAATTTTTCATTGTTGAATTCATCAATCAAAGCTATCTTGTGTCGTCGAGCCCGTTTGTGAACGGTGCCTCATTTCTCGAGCCCATTTGTGAATGGTCTCGTCTTCTCCTTGAGCCCGTTTGCGGACGGTACCTCATTTCCCAAAAATAAAAATTCATCAAATCCAATCCCCGATTCAAACAAATCCAATCTTACGTCAAATTCAAGTTCATGAAAAATCTCATGTCCTCTTTGAGCCCTTCTGTGAAAGGTGCCTCATTTCTCGAGGCCGTTTGTGAATGGTCTCGTCTTCTCCTTGAGCCCGTTTGCGGACGGTACCTCATTTCCCAAAAATAAAAAATTCATCAAAACCAATCCCCGATTCAAACAAATCCAATCTTACGTCAAATTCAAGTTCATGAAAAATCTCATGCCCTCTTTGAGCCCGTTTGTGAACGGTGCCTCTTTTCTCGAGGCCATTTGGGGATGGTCTCGTCTTCTCCTTGAACCCGTTTGTGAACAGGTTTCTCATTCTCTGAGTCCATTTGTGAATGGTCTCATGTCCTCTTTGAGCCCGTTTGTGAACGGTGCCTCTTTTCTCGAGGCCATTTGTGAATGGTCTCATCTTCTCCTTGAGCCCGTTTGCGGACGGTACCTCATTTTCCAAAAATAAAAAAATTTATCAAATCCAAATCCTTAATTAAAAAATAAAAATAAAAATCCATTCCTACGTCAAATTCAAGTTCATAAAAAATCCCTAAATTCTTCGAGCCCGTTTGTGAACGGTGCCTCATTTCTCGAGTCCATTTGTGAATGGTCTCGTCTTCTCTTCGAACCCGTTTGTGAACAGGTGTCTCATTCTCTGAGTCCATTTGTGAATGGTCTCATCTTCTCCTTGAGCCCGTTTGTGAACGGTGCCTCATTTTCTGAGTCCATTTGTGAATGGTCTCGTGTCCTCTTTGAGCCCGTTTGTGAACGGTGCCTCATTTCTCGAGTCCATTTGTGAATGGTCTTGTCTTCTCCTTGAGCCCGTTTGTGAACGGTGCCTCATTTCTCGAATCCATTTGTGAATGGTCTTGTCTTCTCCTTGAGCCCGTTTGTGAACGGTGCCTCATTTCTCGAATCCATTTGTGAATGGTCTCGTCTTCTCCTTGAGCCCGTTTGTGAACGGTGCCTCATTTCTCGAGTCCATTTGTGAATGGTCTCGTCTTCTCCTTGAGCCTGTTTGTGAATGGTGCCTCATTTCTCGAGTCCATTTGTGAATGGTCTTGTCTTATCCTTGAGCCCGTTTGTGAATGGTGCCTCTTTTCTCGAATCCATTTGTGAATGGTATCGTCCTCCTTGAGCCCGTTTGTGAACGGTGCCTCATTTCTCGAGTCCATTTGTGAATGGTCTTGTCTTCTCCTTGAGCCCGTTTGTGAACGGTGCCTCTTTTCTCGAATCCATTTGTGAATGGTATCTTCCTCCTTGAGCCCGTTTGTGAACGGTGCCTCATTTCTCGAGTCCATTTGTGAATGGTCTTGTCTTCTCCTTGAGCCCGTTTGTGAACGGTGCCTCTTTTCTCGAGTCCATTTGTGAATGGTTTTCTATCCTCCTTGAGGCCGTTTGTGAACGGTGCCTCATTATCCAAGTCCATTTGGGAATGCTTCTTATCCTCGTTGAACCCGCTTGTGAGCGGCGTCTCATCTCCTTCTAAAAACTGTTTGAGAGCGATCTTTGTCCTTTCCCTTCAGAATCCATTCGAAAATGATATCTCATTCTCTAATTGCCCGTTTGTGAACGGCGCCGCATCGAGTTTTTATTATTATTCAAGTTCTAGGGTTTCATCTAAGGTTTTGCATTATGTTAAGGTGCGTTGTATCTAGAGAGTCCTTTGTCGATTAAAACTACGCAAAATGGTTCTGTCATTTTTAACTTTGGTATTCAATGACTACGTCATCTCTACCAAAGAGGGGCATCTGTAGACACCCCATTTTGTTTTGTTTTAATCAACAAATAAATTAGTGTGTTAAATCCATGTGAGAACCCCCTCTATCATTGATTTATATGTTTTAGGTCATTAATATCTTGATCTGACTTTACGGATCATCAATCGGGACAAAATAAGCTAGGGTCACTTCATAGCCCGGACCCTGATTCCATTCCGAGACCCGATTTCCGTAAATCGTTAGATCAATGGCAGATCATGACCTGGGTCTAACCATCCAAAACCACCTAACCTCTCCTCTCATCCTAACCATTCAAACCTCACCTAACCTCACCTAACCTCTCCTCCCATCATAACCATCCAAACCTCACCTAACCTCACCTAACCTCACCTAACATCACCTAACCTCACCTAACCTTACCTAACCTCACCTAACCTCACCTAACCTCCTATCCCATTCTCCTATAAATACCCTCTCATCTCACCAAAGAAAAGAAGGAAAAAAAAGAAAAGAGGAGAGAACCCCTCTCTTAGAAAATTCAAGCCCTCTCTCTAGACCAAATCCCTCTTCTCCATAAGTTTGCATGGAATATCGTCTACAAAAAGGTATGTCTTTTGGAATTTTATTTTCTTTTCTATATTTGTAGGATTGAGTGTTGTTTTGCGTATATTTTGGTTGATGTCATGTTTAATTTTGTACTAGTTTGGCCTTGGTCATGTTCTCACTTATGCTAAATATAATTAATGTGTTAGGGTCATTAGAACCTATTTGCGATGGGATGTTGAAATCATTGGCTTGTTAGGGAATTTAGATTTCTTTTGGGAAAACAATTCATTAAAAATATTGAACATTTACAAGAAAGAAAACTTGAATTTTACATGAATTATCAAAACCCATTTAATTTGGCTTACAAAACCTCCATCTTTCAATTGATAACAACAGCCCCCACTCCAATTTGATAACAACAGCCCCCACTCAATCTCAAGAACCCAATATCCATACCCCACCTTGCCAAGTAGATAAAAACAACCCCTTTTTCAAACATCCCATTTGAATCTAATCTCAGGCCCATTCAAGCCATTTTTCATATTCACCGTCTTTTAATCACTAAAAAAATAAGAACTATCAAAAGAAAACATGGGGGTGCCAATATCATTCCCGTCATAGTGCTAGCTGTTAGACTTTAAACAGATTTTTCGACCTCTAAACAACAGAATCGTGGGAAATGGTTAACTACAAAGTAGTAGATATTTTCGTGCCGTTTCCAACGAGTATTCGTGCTAGATCAGACAGCGAGCGGTTAAAAAGTTAAGTCCAAAATGGTTGCGGCACACCTTTAGGCATTTCCAGTTTAATGTTGCTGTCCTTTTGTTTGCAACACAAATTCGAACCTCTAAATCACAGATTTACAAACAATGGAGAACTACAAAGTTGTAGCCCTATAAAAGATCTTTCCAACGCATGTTTGTACGTTGAATTTGGCCAAGCGGTTAAAGAGTTACGACAGTTTTAGTGGGCTGCATTTGTCAGATCTTTTAATGGTCAATGGTTTGTCGAATTTGTGCAATTGTCAAAACTTGGTTGTGTTAACGTCATTTTCCAAACCAAAATCGAAAGACATTAATCTAAAGTACATCCAACCTAAAATTAACAAAACTAAAATTCACCCATTTAAAATCCACTGATAAAAATCCGTTAAAAGCCATTAACCAAAAGACCACTAAAAATTTCAAATGAAACTAAAACCTTCTAAATAAACAACTTTAAAAGCTACCAAACACACTAAATACCTTCAGATAATAAAAGCTTCAAGAAAACTCTAAAAGTTTCCACAAACCCAAAAGAATTCGAGATTCCCAAGAGCCGGTGGATTCAAAATTCCTTTAGGAACCCTTAGAGCCCAATTTAGGAACACTGGTGTCGTGTCGTGTCGTGTCCTAAGTTTTAGGGAGTCCTAGGTTTTAGGGAGTCCTAGAGTCAGGAGTCCAGCCTCATCACGGACGTTTGCTATGTATAGCAACCGTGCCATAGGTTTAGTTACACTAGTCACCCGATCTTTTCCATAGGACAAGCCTAGTAAACTAGGATGTAGGCTAACCTGCATTAGTCTAAGGGACAACTTGCATTTAGATAAGAATCATATAGCATCTTCGATGAAATCCTAAGATAATAAAATCCTCAACTTGAATTAAATAACTTCTCTTAAAACTGTTGAAACAGTCAATCCCGTCTAGGTCGGTGTCTTAGTTGAGTTAGGCATATGTAACTTAGCTTAGGTGCACCGAACTACGTCGACTCTGATCCCAGTGAGGCTTGGGTACGTAGGCAGCTTGGATGTCTGACGGCATACCACCCGCGAGTCGGCACCACAACAAATTGTGGTGTTTTATATATTAATTTTCTTGTAAATGCTTAATTAAATCACTTAGGATTTTCCATGAAATTAGAATTCTAGGAGAACTGTCACTTAGATTGAATCCAGACAAATTAATAAATCAAGATACACATCTAGGATTCACATTGAAATTAGATTCTAGGATGCATGTCACTTAGTTCGCACATTAACATAGAGTTGAATGAGCCATTTAAAATAAATTTAAAAGAGTTAGCTTTTGGAATCGAAGACCGATTATCGGGCAGGAATGGTGCATGTGGCGGATAACTCCCCATACCTTCCATTCTCGTAACCAGGTAGCGAGTCTAGATTTCTGGTTAATTACGGGTCCTAGATCCCACATCTAGGTGGCGACTCTGTCATTCTCTTTCGTGTGGAGTTCGGATTGCCTTAGTGATCCCAAGTTCACATGAAAGATGAATTCAAATCAATATTAAAATGCACACGCCAATCGCGTGGATACGAGAGACCAAGAGAGAGAGAACGGCGGCTCGCGCCCCACACCCCTCTCGCGGGATCAGGGTACCACAGCACTTTGCACCGGAGAAGCGAAGGGCCATTAGAGAAGAGGTGGAAAGGCGTCTGAATGCCGACTTCATCCGCGAGATCCAGTACCCGGACTGGCTCGCGAATGTTGTGATGGTGAAGAAGTCTAATGGGAAGTGGAGGACCTGCATAGATTTTACAGACCTGAATAAGGCCTGCTCGAAGGACAGCTACTCGCTCCCAAAGATCGATCAGCTCATCGACGCTACTGCAGGTCACGAGCTGCTAAGCTTCATAGACGCATTCTCAGGATATAATCAGATCAGAATGCATGAGTCCGACATTCCGAAGACATCCTTTGTAACCGATCAGGGGACTTATTGCTATCGAGTTATGCCTTTTGAACTGAAGAACGCAGGGGCCACCTACCAGCGGCTCGTCAACAGGCTGTTCAAAGAGCAGATCGGCCGCAATATGGAAGTATATGTGGACGATATGCTGGTCAAGAGCAGAGCTGCCTCCAATCATGTTGCCGACCTCAAAGAAGCGTTTCAAGTCTTGAGGGAGCACAACATGAAGCTCAATCCGACCAAGTGTACGTTTGGCGTCGGAGCAGGCAAGTTCCTGGGCTTCATGGTAAGCCAGAGAGGGATAGAGGCAAATCCTGAGAAAATCAAGGCGGTGATGGAGCTGACTCCGCCCAGAACTATCAGAGAAGTACAGCGCCTGAACGGGTTAGTAGCTGCCCTGGGGCGGTTCATCTCTAAGTCCGCGGAAAGATGCCTTCCGTTCTTCAACGCAGTCAAAGGTATAAAAACCGCGCCCTGGACTTCGGAGTGTCAAGCGGCATTTGAAGAGCTGAAGCAGTACTTTTCCTCTCCGCCGTTGCTGTCCAAGCCAGAGCCAGGGGAAGAGCTGATTTTGTATCTCTCAGCAGGACCTTTGGCAGTTGCAGCAGTATTGATCAGAGAGGAGCACCACCAGCAAAAGCCGATCTACTACGTCAGTAAAGTTCTCCATGATGCAGAGACCAGATATCAGCGAGTCGAGAAGCTCGTATACGCCCTCGTTATGGCGGCCAGAAAGTTAAGGCCGTATTTCCAGGCGCATACGATCAAGGTCTTGACGGGACCGCCCCTCAGACAGATCCTCCACCGGCCAGACACTTCATGCCGACTTGTGAAGTGGGCAGTGGAGCTCAGCGAGTTTGACATCAAATATCTGCCCAGGCCAGCAATCAAAGCTCAGGTTCTTGCAGACTTCATAGGCGAATGTACAATGCCAGATTCGGACCCCGGGTCGGAAGCAACACCTCCTTTAGAAGCAGAGCCGGTTATACCCGAGCAGCAGATCGAAGCTGAAGCCGAAGCGGTTCCGCTTCCCGGGCTGGAGAGTGCAGCTCCACCAACCAGCCCGCTTCCGTGTTCTGAAGAGCCGCTCTAGGAGGTATATGTCGACGGATCTTCAAACAAAAGTGGCAGCGGTGCCGGACTAGTTCTCACAGGACCAGAGGACTTTGTCCTGAATTATGCCCTGAGGTTTGGATTCCGTGCGTCAAACAATGAGGCAGAGTACGAAGCGCTCATCGCCGGAATGAACCTCGCCATTCAGGCCCGCGCTCAGAGACTGAAGGCGTACTGCGATTCATAGTTAGTTGTGTGCCAGATCCAAGGAGTATATGAGGCCCGTGAAGAGCGAATGATCAAGTATCTGCAAAGGGTGCGTAGCCTGGCCAGTAAGTTTGGAAGTTTTGAGGTCATCAGAGTCCCCCGGACTGAAAATGCAAAGGCCGATGTGCTCTCAAAGCTAGCGGCATCGGGCTACACCGCTCTTAGAGAAATTCGTATGGAGTTCCTAAAGACCTCCAGTATTGATGGCCAGCCCGTCGTAGTAATGCAGATCGACGATGAGCCGTGCTGGATGGATGAGATCATTAGATATCTGCGCAGCAGAGAGCTCCCCGGAGAGAAAAAAGAGGCCCGTAAAGTCGTACAGCGGGCAGCAAGGTTTTCACTTGACGGCGAAGCTCTGTACAAGAGATCTTACACCCTCCCGTACTTGAAGTGTCTCCGGCCAACTGACGCCCTGTATGCCCTACGAGAGACCCATGAAGGGATTTGTGGAGAGCATCTTGGGGGCAAGGCCCTCGCCATCAAAGTCCTTCTAAGAGGCCTGTACTGGCCTACATTGAGACGAGATGCACTGAGCCTTGTGAAGAAGTGTCAGAAGTGTCAGAAATTTTCCCCCGCCGTTCACCAGCCTGCCGTGCCAATGGCTCCGATCATCAGCCCTCTCCCTTTTGCTGTCTGGGGAATGGACATTTTAGGTCCTTTTCCGCCTGCCTCCGGAGGCCGCGAGTTCGTCGTTGTCGCCATCGACTACTTTACTAAGTGGGTAGAAGCTGAACCTCTGGCCAAGATCACCGATCAGAACGTCCAGAACTTTTTCTGGAAATCAGTGGTGTGCAGATTCGGGATACCCCGGGTCCTCATAACAGACAATGGCAAGCAGTTCGACTCAAGGAACTTCAGAAAGTTTTGTGCAGATCTGAAGATTGAGCAAAGGTTCACTTCCGTGGCACACCCTCAGACAAATGGACAGACCGAAGTGACGAACAGGACTCTGCTGCAGGGGATAAAGAAAAGACTGGATGATAAGGCCGGACGCTGGGCTGACGAGCTGTACCATGTGCTATGGGCGTATCGGACTACCCCACGCACTGCAACGGGTGAGTCGCCTTTCAATCTCTCCTTCGGAACAGAGGCTGTGATTCCGGTTGACATCGGCTTTCCCTCCCCAAGAATTGTTAACTTCAATGAACAGCTCAATGGCGACGGGCTCCGTGTCAACCTCGACTTGCTTGAGGAAGTCCGTGAGGAGTCACAGATCAGAGCCGCAGCGTATAAGCAGAAGGTGTCTAGATACCATGATACGAAGATCCGACCAAGGGAGTTCCGCACAGGCGACCTAGTTTTGAGGAAAGCGGCCGTCTCCCAGCCAAGAAGGGTGGGCAAACTCTCCCCGACTTGGGAAGGGCCGTACCGAGTCAAAGAGGTCATCCGTCCAGGAAGCTACCGCCTAGAGACACTTGACGAGCAGCTGCTGCCGCACGCCTCGAATTCCAGAAATCTTCGAATATACTATCAATAGTCTTTTCTTTTGCCTTTGAAGGCCTGTAAAGAATCTCTGTAATGAAATTTCAAAGAGAAATAAAGTGGAGTTGTCACCAAATAGTGTCCCTCACTTTTGAGTCACTAATATATGCCAGCTCCTCTAATAAAAGACTCTAAGTGTTTGCAGACTTAGCTCTCAGCCTAAGTGTTTGCAGACTTAGAGAACGGCAGTGGTGCACTCCGGCGCGTCCAATTTGGTGTGGAGATCAGTTCCAAACACATGGACCCGCCCTAGTGGAAAACCACCTCAAAGACCTGCCCGGCCTGGCCGTCCAGAGCCTTAGCCGGACAGGATATGGCGCAATCGCTAGACGCCAAAAGACTCTAAGTGTTTGCAGACTTAGCTCTCAGCCTAAGTGTTTGCAGACTTAGAGAACGGCAGCGGTGCACTCCGGCGCATCCAATTTGGTGTGGAGATCATTTCCAAACACATGGACCCGCCCTAGTGGAAAACCACCTCAAAGACCTGCCCGGCCTGGCCGTCCAGAGCCTTGGCCGGACAGGATATGGCGCAATCGCTAAACGCCAAAAGACCTGCCCGGCCTGGTCGTCCAGAGCCTTAGCCGGACAGGATATGGCGCAATCGCTAGACGCCAAAAGACTCTATGTGTTTGCAGACTTAGCTCTCAGCCTAAGTGTTTGCAGACTTAGAGAACGGTAGTGGTGCACTCCGGCGCGTCCAATTTGGTGTGGAGATCAGTTCCAAACACATGGACCCGCCCTAGTGGAAAACCACCTCAAAGACCTGCCCGGCCTAGCCGTCCAGAGCCTTAGCCGGACAGGATATGGCGCAATCGCTAGACGCCAAAAGACTCTAAGTGTTTGCAGACTTAGCTCTCAGCCTAAGTGTTTGCAACCTTAGAGAATGGCAGCGGTGCACTCCGGCGCGTCCAATTTGGTGTGGAGATCAGTTCCAAACACATGGACCCGCCCTAGTGGAAAACCACCTCAAAGACCTGCCCGGCCTGGCCGTCCAGAGCCTTAGCCGGACAGGATATGGCGCAATAGCTAAACGCCAAAAGACCTGCCCGGCCTGGCCGTCCACAGCCTAAGCCGGACAGGATATGGCGCAATCGCTAGACGCCAAAAGACTCTAAGTGTTTGCAGACTTAGCTCTCAGCCTAAGTGTTTGCAGACTTAGAGAACGGCAGTGGTGCACTCCGGCGCGTCCAATTTGGTGTTGAGATCAGTTCCAACCATGGACCCGCCCTAGTGGAAAACCACCTTAAAGACTCTAAGTGTTTGCAGACTTAGAGGGCAGGAGTGGTTCACTCCGGCTCGTCCTAATTGGGTTACAGACCAGTTCGGCCAACGACATCCGGACAACCACTCCGGCTCGGCAGAAAGATCACGAAGCAGTACAGAAGTCATAAGCATAAAAAGCAATGCAGCCGTACAGACAGTTGGACAAAATTGAATTTGTATTCATATTACAAAAGTGCTCTTTTCGCCGAGCTGGCTTACAAAGAATGAGCCTCATGGGCCATTACAAAAAATGCACAACCAAGAAAGAGAGGAGCAAGAGGGCTGCCACTCAGGCCTCCTCGTCGGCCACCTCCTCGGTGACTGCCTCTGAAGTAGTGGCTGCAACCTGGCCGGCCTCAGTGGTTGGGGCGGTGACCTCGGAAGCCAGAACGACTTCCTGTTCCACCTCGATGGGTTGGGAGGAGTCCAGTTCGCCTTCTTCCTCCTCGTCCTCGTCCTCCTCTGGAGGTGCATACGGGACGGCCAGTCCGTCCAGGGAAATGTCGGGGTAAGTCTTCTTCACCTGCTCGGAGCAGAGAAGGAACCCCGCCTTATAGGCCTGGAGGCCCAGGTTGAAGAACTGTGTTGTAGACACCTCATTTTGACCGTGCCCTAATCCCTTCATGTTTAAGCAAAACCTCATCAAATCAGTGAGATAGGATCCCAAATTTCTCCCCAAGCTAGCTTAGGGTCCCAGCTAAGCCCCTGCAAAGTTTCAGGAAGAGCCGAGCGCGTTTGTCCAGCAAACGGGTTGAGAGAGTATATGTAGTGCAATCAAGGGGTGGCCCACTAGGTTTTGATTTTTATCCCAAAATCCTTGCTTTTTAATGAAAATCTAGGTCAACCTATTGCTTCAAATGCCCATGAACACATATTTAGAAGCCTCGAGACTTCAGAAAAGCCCCTGCAAAATCTCAGAAAAATCCGATGAAGATTTTCGGAAAAGACAAGCGGAGTTAGTGCAGTTATCAAACAGGAAGGGGTGAATCATCCGGTCAGGGTCGCACATTTGTGCGCTTATCAATGGTAGTGCCAATATCCGCACATTATTTTTTTTTTTATAAATATCTGCTAAACTTCATTTTCGAAAAAAAAAATAATAATAATAATTTTCATTCGTGAGAAAGAGAGAGAGAGCTGAGAGATTTTCTTTTTCCCCTAATTTCCCTAAAAACCCAAACCCTAGCTCCGATTATCTTCCTCTTCTCCGGCTATTCTCTAATTAGCTCCGGCAAGCTCCGAGTGACATGATTCTCTCGTTTTTCTCTTTGTTTTGTTTTACAATTACAGATTCTTTCCTAATCTGAGCTTAATCTGATCCGATCTTCTTTTTCTAAACCCTAGTTCTTCCTTCTTCTTCTTCTCTGATCGTTTATCTCGTTGATTTGCCGGAGCTCTGGTTGATCTATACTTTTAAAATCCTCCTTGTTCTTCATTCTAGCAAAAGATTTTTTTTAATCAAACCCTAACTTCAGGTTTAAAAAAACCTAATTCATTCGAAACCCTAGATCAGTGCTTATAAACACTAGATCTGATCTTTCTTCATCTAAAATCCATTTATATACTTCTTAAATTCCTCATTTCTTTTGTTGAATCTCATCTTTGCTAAGAATCCAGACCTAGCTGTTCTTTGCCTTCGTTAATTTCAGAGATTCTCTTCTTCTTCTTTTTTTTTCTTCGATTAAGAACCCTAACAAGAGAGATCTGTTCAATTTGAGTGAGGTTTGATTGTTTTAGAGTGTTCTAAATTTTTTTTTTTTAAAAAAAAGAGGAAAAGAAAGAAGAACAATCAAAGATCAGGACAAATCAGTTTCATTAAAAACAGAAAAGAAAAAAGAGGATACAATTGAAAGGATCATCGGCATAACAGGTATAATTTCCCTCTGAAATTCTTCAATTTGCTTCATTATCCAGTTCAGGTAAGTTTTTGAAATTTATAACTCTTGAAACTTCCGAGCATGCGTTCTGCATATCTATTTCTTGTTTGTATTTATAGCATGTTCTGATCTATGGCATTTTCTTATTGTATTCTAAAAATTTTTTTATTTTTTTTGGGAAAGATGGAAGAGAACATAAGGATTCGTAAATCATGGTATTCGATATTAATTTATGTTAACCCAGACATCAATGTATTTGATTCTTTTGAACAAAAAAAAAAATTATGTTTCGGCTCCATATGTTGTGAATTTTCTCTGAGTTAAAGTAGTTTGTTTTTTATTTTTTATTTTTATTGTGTTGTATGATTGATGTGCTTAATCTAGCTTTAGGTTTGTGAGTAAGTATATTTGGATAATATAAAAGGGAAACTTAATATATATAGAGCTGGAGATTAATGTGTAGGAATATGTGGATGCTTATGTACATTTTTTTTTTATTGATAGGTTATGAGCAGTTTATACTTTTCCTTTATTGAGATTAACAGATATGACAATTCATTTTACTGATGTTCTAGTGTTAAATGAGAGCTTCATTTCTTCATAATCTTTTGAAAGTTTTGTGGTGTTTCCTTTCCTTATGAAAGAATGAAGCATTTTGGCTTTTGCTAGGTTATCATTTCAGCCATAAATGTAGTGTAGGGCGTAAGCCCTGTCTAAGCTTAGAGTTTCAGCACTTTAGTTTTAGTTATCTGGTAATAGTAATCCTGAATGTATGTGTCAATTGATGATTCACATTAAATCTTTTTAGTTTCTAGGTGATATTTAGGAGTATAAGACTGAAGGTAATGGATAAATCTTTGTGAGTCGTGTGGATATTTCTGAAAGCCTTTAATAAAATCAGAGTATACTTAGGACAGGTGCTGAACAGAAGTTTAAGTAGCTATAGTAAGGCCTGTAATGCAAGAGCAATTCCCGCCACAAGTTTCTGGACGGTTTTTAGACCATATTTTTGGGCAAGTAAATGAAAGAATTAGGGGAAATGGTAAACTACAAAGTTGTAGGTCTTTTTTAGATCTTTCCAACAAGCACTCATGGTGGAAATTTGGAGCAGTGGCTAAAAAGTTATGGCTGTTTTAGTAGACTGTGTCTATCAGTTTTAGGCTAGTAAATGCATTTGAAAGTTTCTTTGGTTATTATAAAACAAAATGTCTTGATGGAAATTTTAAAGCATGGTGATGTTTCTATCACCTCCCTAACCAACCTAACCATGTCATGTTACCTGTACTGTTCTAGTTTGTCCTCATATTTGGTGGAGGTTCTATGTTGCATAGGCTGCATCTAGTATCTTTAGACTAATCAAGGAATAACAACCTCACTATAGTGCTCAAGCTATTGTTCATAGTTTGCCATGTGGTAATACTCTGCCTTGGTATGTTCCCTGCAAATCATGGCAAGTCTGTCGTATCCGGTTACTCTGACTTCTTCCTAATATGGTTCCATGCGTTTTCTTATGGTGAATTTCCCATCAGTGGCTGTTTTTTTTTTTATTGGGTAATCTTGTTGTTTATGAGTATACAAGCCAGAATTTACAAGGTCCCTCAAAACATTGAATTGAGGCTGACTTTGAGTCATGTTCCAGGAATTACTATCTTATTTCTTTAATACTATCTTTTTACTTGGATTGTCAAGATAGGCATTGTCATGTTTTGAAAATTTTATTTAATCTCTTTATCTTTCATTTAGCATTAGTTTTGTTATAAAATGGGTAACTTATTTACAAAAGGATTGGAGATTCAACTAAAAATGATTATGGTTGCTGCGTAATTAATAGGTCAATGGTTATATCAGGTCATTTTTAATGTTATGAATGATTGTATGTGGTAAATGGGTCGAATTCTTATGCTCATTAAGTTATTTATAAATATATATTTTTTTAGGATGCTGCTGCTGTTTGAGGGTTTATTCTGAACTTGTATTATTTTATATACGGTTTGGATTTTATTTGTATGCTAATAATATTAATGGTCAAGTGTAGTGAATTCCTAGCAGATTATTTAAGCAATGTGATAAATTATTAGAATAAACATATACAAGATAAGAGGATAGATATGATAACTGAATTGCTAGCATATTATTCTCGCAGGTAAAATGCATTGTTTTATGATTTTATAATGTCGAAATAAAAGAGTTCTCCAGTTGTAAAAAAAAAAAAAAGTTTGGTCAGGCCCTTCTTGAAATTTCAAAGTCCTAATTTAGGAGGTCACTTTGGCATCTCTCCTTTAAGATAACTTGATTGGTTGAATCCTTTATATTATAAACTGCTTTGGGAATCAATGCCAATTTATTGCAGAAAGAGGAGTTAGGTTGGGATAATAAGGTATAGTCTGTGGAAAAGACTTTTGAGAGTCATGTAGTTTTGTTCAGTAGTTGTATTAAGCTGATTTAATTATACATAGGAAAATATGTTGACATCCTCATGATTTATTAAGAATTCATAATGGTTTTCTGATATGGTATTAGGTGGTTTTATAAAATTTTCCCCCACTTGGAGTATGAGTTGTTCTTGAAATAGCCTTGTGTTTAGAAGAGCATTTAATTTGTCCATGTCTGTTGGAATATCTGTATCTTATTTGTGTCATTTACATTTTTGTTGTCTTTGTAAATAAATATTCTAAACCTCTAGTAGAAGATTTTCTTAACCCTATTAGAGAGTGGCAAGGTCCTATAAGATAATATTTTAGCTCCCTTATTCATTGCAAGGGCGATGAAGGAGTTATCCCAAGCCCATCTTTTAGGGCGATGTAGATATCATTTAATATGTTTCATTTAACCTACTGAATATTTAATATTTGTCTTTTATACTAAGCTTTGAGTTAGGGTTTGAAGACAATAATAAATGGATTGTTCAGGTGAGAATGTCTTGAGGCTTATAATGCTTTTTTATTTATTTATTTAAATAAATTGTTAATAGGAAGAAGGAGATCAGATGACTACTCTGTTCGATATTATCGACATGAGTACTGTCTGATCTCAAGGCGGGATTAGAAATATTATCATGTGTATATGATATCAGATGATTACTTTGGCATCATCTGATTTCATTGGAGTCCCCGTATTGGGGTTTGTGGTTGGTTTTGAAGTGCTTTGATATTGTTTTTACTTTATTAGGCTATCCAGCGGCTGGTCTGGACTAAGTAATGTTATTTATCATTTTATGATTGCTATTAAATTGTATATTCTTCTTTGCTTAGCACTTGATTTATTTTTAGAATAAAATTTGCAATTATTTGGTAGCATTTTCTTCTCTTTTTGATAGACTAACACAGTCTTATAGATTTTGTTAAAATTCTTTGATATTAGAATTCCCTCTCGTTGAAAGGGCGATGAAGGCGCTAGCCCAAGCCCATCTCTAGGGGACTTGCACAGTCCGAATAGCATTCTATTTTCTCAAAGGACTTACCTAGTCTTTTAGATCCAAATCTTTGGAGACAAGCATTGTCTCATTAATGAATCAACCTGATTTAACCTCTAGAAGACTACTTTTAGTCTCATAGGTCTTAAACCCTTCTTTTTGTGCGTCGTTTGGTTTTGGGAGAACACCCTACCCAGCTTGGCAACATACCCCTTACCCTTATGGGTATTGGGTTGCACATTTGTTGCACCCTAGGGCTAGGTAGCTGTCCGGCCCGGCTAGGTGTTTTACCTTTGCCAAATATGCACAAGGTCTCTTTTTCCTTGTTAGTATTCTTCTCTATCTTACCTCTGTGTCTAAGGGACTTATCTAGTCTCATTTTCTTGCTAAACCTCCTCTTTGTGCGTCTCTTGGTTTTTGGAAGAACACCTTGCTCGGCTTGGCATCATACCCCTTACCCTATAGGTATTGGGTTGCACATTTGTTGCACCCTAGGGCTAGGTAGCTGTCCGGCCCGGCTGGGTGTTTTACTTAAACCAAATATGCACAAGGTCTCTTTTTCCTTGTTCGCATTTTTTTTCTCTATCCTACCTATATGTCTAAGAGACTTGCCCAGTCTCATTCTATTAGCATCCTCTTCTTTGTGCATTCATTTGGTTTTGGGAAGAACATCCTACTCGTCTTGGCATCATACCCCTTATCCTTATGGGTATTGGGTTGCAGATTTGTTGCACCCTAGGGCTAGGTAGCTGTCCGGCCCGGCTGGATGTTTTACCTTTGCCAAATATGCACAATGTCTTTCCTTATTATTTGTTGAGCTTTATCTTAGTTTGATCAGTCCACTAGCATAGGAATCCGTCCTTAGTCTAGAGAGTCAGTCCTCTTGTTCAGGAATCAAATTCTATCATCATAGGGGTTAGGATTTTATTCTACCTCTCATCGTATCATGTTTTTATCCACTCTTGCAAGGTATAGGATGCTGTCCAACCCTTGCAGAGCTGTGTTTCTGTTCTTTTCCCCCGCAAAGCATAGGATGCTGTCCAACCTTTGCGGGATATCAGGAGTCTGTCCTCCCCTTATGATGATAGGATTTGTCCCCCCTTGAGTCAAAAATACTTAAAAACAACAAAAACATCTAAAAAACCAAAAATCTCAAAAATCTTGAGTCATTAGGAGTAGTTAGGAAATCTGTTCCGAACTACGTTGGCTTGATCCTCTTCCACGAGGTACGTAGTGCAGCTTGGGATCCACATTCCAAGTCCAGCCAAACCTTTAAAAATAAGCATTTTAAACCTTTAAAAATAAGCATTTTAAATCTTTCAAAATATTGTTTTTTTCGAAAGGATCTTCCTCTAGAGTTAGGAGGTTGTCCTAGTTAGAGAGTTTTTGAGTCAGGAGTTGCTCCCTCGTTTGTTGTTTGTTTGTTGTGTGTTTTATTTGTTTGTGTTAGAGTTAGGAGTGAGTCCTAGCTAGGAGTTTTACGCCTCCGTCCGGTCAGTTGGCGATCCACATCGCCAATTGATGACTAGGTCTAAGATGCGATAGATCCTACTGTTTTTCTTAGGATATACAGCCTAGCTACACATAGATTATAGGAACCACCTGCATTAGCTTAGGGCTAACCTGCATTTAGTTAGGGCATATAGGGTGTCCTAAAATCTACAATCCATTGGAATTTAAATAATCACACAAGAAGCTTTAAGAACTAGTCCAGTCTTTTAGATCGAGTCTAGGATAGAGGTCTAGATGTTTTAGGCATCATAGCTTAGAATAGGTGCGAAGAACTACGTTGCCTTGATTCTCGTGGAGGCGGGGATACGTAGACTTCTTTGGATGAACATCAGATCATCTAAAGACTCGGGCCTAGATATAGATTAGAGTCTTAGGGTTGTTTGGTATCGAGTCATTTTCTATGTTTTGCAGTGTTTTCTTACTTTATTGCGCAGACCCTATACCTTTTGCTGTAGCATGCATGTGTTTGCACACCAGAACTTAGACACCAGTTAGGTTTGACATTCATAACCTAGCTACTTAGGTGACACTTTTATTTCTTTTATGTGTGTTTATTAATCATCTCCGAGACATGCATGATTAGATAGACGTCTTCTCGGAGATATTCATTCCCATTTCATATGATTTTCGCCCTAAACTCTTCAAAATTATTAAGTAAATGGCATAAGAGACCAGGTGTTTGCACTTGGGCGGATGAGGTGCTCTTTAGACCTTCCGAATTCGTAACCAGGCACGAACCTTATTTTATATCTCTGGTTATCCGTTGCAACAGAGCATAGTGTGGGATCCAGGGCCTACTTCCCTGGATGGCGACTCTTCTTTGTTTAAGGTACGCCTCGAATCTGGGCTAGTCCCCGAATCGAGAGGTATCTCACCTTTGTATCGCCACTCATGCTGTGAGAGGCATTTTCTTTCGAGAGTTCCTTGGTAGAGCTCTCCATTCACGTGGATGATCCATAGAGACTGTTCGCACGTGGGGGCACGTCCCTCACCGCTGCGCCTCTCTCGGATCGGGGTCCACATGTGTGTCCTTCCTCTTCTCAGTTTCCTTCACGGCCTCCCCCACTGCCGCTTTCACGGCCGCCTTGATAGCCGTCTTCTCCCTCTGACCGGCTCTTTCTTGCGCATTTAGGAGATCCTGCACGGCCTGGTTTTTTACCCTCTGCAGCTCCTCCTTCAAGCTGTTGAATTCGGCCTCTTTGATCTGGACGGCTTCGGTAAGCCCGTCCTTGTCCTTCTGGAGCTGGCTCTTCTCGGACTCTATCTGTGTGAGCGTATCAGAGAAGAGATAACGCTTCTTGGCCATGTCCCTTGAGTACACCTGGAGTTGATAGAGGGCGGAGGCGATTGCCGCTTCGCAGGTCTCCGGCGCCTCCTTCTCGACTTCCCGCCGATCGCGAGGGAGGACGCCCTGGTACATCAATTCTGTGGCCACCCGGCTATCCCCCAGGCCGGTGTCCGTTTTCTGCACCGCCCAGTTCGGGCGGAAGACGTTGTCGCCTCTCGCCGCCGGGGCGGCAGGGATGCCCAGAACCGCCCCGCTGTGTTGGGGCTCTGTCACCCTTGCAGACCCGGAGCTCTGCCCGACGAGATTTGTCCGGCTCGACTTGACGGACAGCTTATGCGTCGCCCGGCTGCTTTTAAGTAGGGCTGCACATGGTTCGGTTCGGTTCGGTTCTGAGGGATTTCTTGAACCGAACCGATGCCATTGGTTTGGAAAATTTCCAAACCGTAACCGAACCGTTTGGGGGTCAAACCGAACCGAACCAAACCGATCTTGACCGGATCGGTTCGGTTTGGTTCACGGTTTATCCGATTTCCTTGAGTTGGATTGTTGCTACTTTTATGCCCTGTTTGGATTACAAGAAAAAATAATTTTGACGAAATTTTACTTCAGTTTTCAGCGTGTAATAAGTTATTCTTTTGGTCTTTAGTGTTATATTTCCGCCCATTTATTCACTTGGAACCACCCATTTTGGTCGGTCTCTTCTCTTTCCAGTTAAATACATTAGATTTGGGTGTGCCAAGTAAAGAAAATTGATATATATATATATATATATATATATATATATATGATTTATTAAAAAAAAATGGCAAAAATACCATCGGTTCATCGGTTCGGTTCGGTTTAAATTTTTCCTAGACCGTGACCGAACCGATCCAAACGGTTTATGGAAAACCGAAACCGTAACCGAACCAATGCCACTAAAAACCGAACCGAACCAAACCGAAAGGCCCGGTTCGGTTCGGTTTATCGGTTTAGGCGGTTAAATGTGCAGCCCTACTTTTAAGAGGCTCGGCCAGTGCGGCCATTGCCAGAGTCGACTCCGGCACCTTTCTTTTCTTGCCCTTAGGTTGGGGCTGCTCCTGCGTTGGGGACGCTTGGGAGGTCTGCCTGATCTTGTCCAGCATGGACATCTGCTTCACCATTTCTGGACGCGAGAACAGAACACAGTTAGAACCATAAAAAAGGAACAGTTCAAAAAATAAAAGCTGGCCTAAAGAGTCTACGTACGTGTCGGCGTCGCACGGCTGATCCCGAGCGCTACCAGGACGGCCTCTTCGGAGAACTCCGAGCAGTTTATTTGACCGTGCTTCAGCTCTTCTTTGATCAAAGCGAAGGTCATGTGGTCGTAGCCCTTAAGGGCTGGCTTCTGACTAAGGTTATGGGTGTCCGGCGTTCTCCATTCCAACGAGAACGGCCAGTGGGAGCCCGGCTCGGTGTCCCTAGCGTAGAAAAACCTATTCTTCCATGTGTGAATGGAAGTAGGTATGCCAGTGATCATTTTCACTTCGGGCCGTTGGCTGATGTAGATCCAGCCGCCCTCCTTGTGCCTCTTCAAATGTGCACACATCCTGAAGACGGGCACGGTGGGGTTCCTACGGAGACGAACTCCCAAAAAATAAAGGAAGCCGATCAGCGTCCTCCAAGAGTTCGGCACGACCTGTGTGACCGCCTGCCCGTAGTACCTCAGTACATCGACAAAAAACGGATGCAAGGGAAGCCTGAGCCCGGCCCGGAAGGATTCTTCGTATAAGCAGAGATCTGCACTATCGTTGCTAGCCCGGTCCCCTTCGACGGCCGCCCTCAAAGTATACCGATCAGGGATATAGTATTTGTCCCTGACGGCCTGAAGTTTGTTTGGCCCCAGACGGTTCCCCTCGCGCAGGGCCCCGTTGTTGTACTGCGGATTGGCCTCCATCCGTGCCTCCGCTATCACCTCGACGGGCGCGCGCGGCGAGCAAGGAATTACTGCCTCAACGTCTTCTTCGTCGCCGCTGGTTTCTGCCCGGTGCGGTCCGTCCCCACGGACCGGGATTGTGTCTAAGTCCACAATCACTTCCTCCCCGCTCTCCTCGTCTACAATTATTATCTCTTGGTCCTCAACACCGGCCTCCGTAGGAGAGGCCGGCCTCGTCCTCTCCGACGCCCCGGACCCCGTACTACTGGTCGAACCGGACTCCTTTGAGCCAGAGTCCGACTCCGAACTAGTGCTAGACATTAAAAGGAAAGAAAAGAAAAGCTAAAAGAAATTACCGAACTGAAGTGTTGACCGAAGATATCCGGGCTCACTGATCCGAAGCGGGCAGAAATTTGACTAGCCGAGCAGCAGAGGAGGAGAGAAGAATGTGAAAAGTGAAAAATGAGGAGTAAAAACTCCGGTATATATAGGCTGGGAAGAGCGGGAAAAATCCCGCCCTTTTCCCACCAGCCGGAGTGCGCCACGTCACCTACCGCCTTAAATGCGCCGTCCGCATTAAATGCGAGGCACAAGTTCCAAAGTGATAACGACAAAAGACCTGCCCAGCCCGGCCGTCGAGCGCCTTAGCCGGACAGGATATGGCGCAATCGCTAGGCGACGAAAGACCTGCCCGGCCCGGCCGTCCAGCGCCTTAGCCGGACAGGATATGGCGCAATCGCTAGGCGACAAAAGACCTGCCCGGCCCGGCCATCCAGCGCCTTAGCCGGACAGGATATGGCACAATCGCTAAACGCCAAACGACCTGCCCGGCCCGGCCGTCCAGCGCCTTAGCCGGACAGGATATGACGCAATCACTAGGCGACAAAAGACCTGCCCGGCCCGGCCGTCCAGCGCCTTAGCCGGACAGGATATGGCGCAATCACTAGGCGACAAAAGACCTGCCCGGCCCGGCCGTCCAGCGCCTTAGCCGGACAGGATATGGCGCAATCACTAAACGCCAAAAGACCTGCCCGGCCTGGCCGTCCAGCGCCTTAGCCGGACAGGATATGGCGCAATCGCTAAACACCAAAAGACCTGCCCGGCCTGGCCGTCCAGCGCCTTAGCCGGACAGGATATGGCGCAATCGCTAAACGCCAAAAGACCTGCCCGGCCCGGCCGTCCAGCGCCTTAGCCGGACAGGATATGGCGCAATCGCTAAACGCCAAACGACCTGCCCGGCCTGGCCGTCCAGCGCCTTAGCCGGACAGGATATGGCGCAATCGCTAAACGCCAAAAGACTTGCCCGGCCTGGCCGTCCAGCGCCTTAGCCGGACAGGATATGGCGCAATCGCTAGGCTGCAGAGGGCCTGTCCGGCCTAGCCGCCCCGCCCAGGAGATCTGCCCGGCCATGACGCCCAGGAGGTTTGGCCGGCCAGACTTCTGGTTCAAATTTTGACGGGACTGGATCGCCCAGAGGCTCCTGTCCGGCCGTGCTCCTTTAGGCCAAGTTTCAAGGCCGGACCAGGCCGCCCAGAGGTCCCTGTCCGGCCGCGGTTTTTTCTGGCCCCCCACCTGAGGCCGGCCTCAGCTGCCCAGAGGCCTTAAGGCCGGTCGGATGCTGTTTTAACCCTCTTTTTGCTTCCCCTAGCCGCTGTCACGACTCGGAGAACCAGGGGGCAACTGATGGGGTCCAAAATCTGCAACCAATCGGCTGTTGACACGTGGCCCTCACAGGGACCACTGCAAAGCCAACACCTGTCCCTGCTAGGTATGACACCTGGACCAATCGGGGACTTCCACCTGCCCCTCCTAGGTATGAGATCTGGTCCATATAGGGGCAACCACCTGTCCTGGACAGGTGGCTCAGAACCACTATAAATAGCCTTCACTTGTGCTAAGGTGAGGGATCTAAGACCAAAAATCATAAGCTTTTTGCTCTGACATTGCTCTGCACTCCTGCTCATACCGACTTGAGTGTCGAAGCGCCCGTCCGGAGCACCACTCCGGGTTGGTCTTCTGACCCTTTGTCTTCTTGTCTGTGCCCTTGTGCAGCGCAGGACTCCATTAGCCCTTCAGCTGTGGCTTGCCAGATCAGCTCTTCCGGCCCTACCATAACCTGTTACCAATTTTAGACCTAACAGAGATGATGATACTGGGATCCTACCCCCCTTTTGTAATTCCTATTTTCGGGTCCTGCTCATGGCCTTCACTTCGTTTATACATGGGTGTGGACCCCGATCCTGAGGACGGTGCCGAGGGACGCGAGATCCCTCCTGCAATCCTCTAAGATCTCCACAACGTGAAGGAGAGCTCTGCCAAGGAACTCTCGAAACGGATGCCACCCTCACAGCATAGCATGAGTGGCGATATAAAAAGAAAGAGATACATCCTGATCCGGAGCCAGGGCTCGAAACCAAGATATATCTGAAAAATAACTCAGAGTCGCCATCCATGGACATGCCATGGAACCAAAACAAATGCTCTGTTTGCAATGGATAACCAGAGATACAAAAGGTCCGTGCCTGATGACGAATGGGGAAGGGGTTAGGCGCCCCCAATTCGCCCAAGTGCAAGCACCTGGTCTCTTATGCCATTTATTATTAACTCCAAAGAAGTTTGGGTAAAAATCATGTGAAATGGAAACAATCCTCAGGATTCGTCTACCTAAGCATGCATTTCCTGAGGATAAAATAATAAGCACACATAAAATAAAATGAAAGATGTGGCACCTAAGCATAGCTAGGTTATGAGTGACATGCCTAATGGGTGTCTAAGTTCTGATGTGCAAACACATGCAAGCTATAGCTAAAAGGTATAGGATCAGTACTAGAAAATAAGAAAAACACATCAAAACACACAATAACAATACAACAAATCCTAAGACTCTAAATTATTAGCCCGAGTCCTCGGATGGTCTGGTATTCATCCAAAGAAACCTACGTATCCCCGCCTCCACGAGAATCAAGGCAACGTAGTTCTTCGTACCCATTCTAAGCTAGGATGCCTAAGACACCTAGACCTCTATCCTAGACTCGATCTAAAAGACCGGACTAATTATTAAAGCTTCTTGAACGATTATTTAAATTCCAGTGAATTGTAGATTTTAGGACACCCTATATGTCCTAGCTAAATGCAGGTTAGCCCTAAGCTAATGCAGGTGGTTCCTACAACCTATGTGTAGCTAGGCTGTGTGTCCTAAGGAAAACCAAGGGATCGCTAACGTATCCAAGACCTAGTCATCAGTCGGCGATGTGAATCGCCAACTGACCGGACGGAGGCGCTCCTATAACTCTAGGACAGACCCCTAACTCTAAAACAAGCACACAGCAAACAAACAATCAAACAACCTATCAAAAGAAAAACCCTAACTCTAAAACTCTCTATCTAGGAGAAACTCCTAACTCTAGAGGAAGATCTTTTGAAAACAAGATTTTAAAGGTTTTTGAAGAAGGTTTAAAACATTTATTTACAAAAAAGTTTGGCTGGACTTGGGATGTAAATCCCAAGCTGCACTACGTACCTCGGAAGAGGATCAAGCCAACGTAGTTCGAAAATCGAACTCGCCTACTACGCTTCTAAAAGAAACACTCAA
This sequence comes from Tasmannia lanceolata, assembly GCF_043159265.1. Taxonomy (NCBI): domain Eukaryota; kingdom Viridiplantae; phylum Streptophyta; class Magnoliopsida; order Canellales; family Winteraceae; genus Tasmannia; species Tasmannia lanceolata. The sequence continues at coordinate 2,497,266 of NW_027518731.1, read as the reverse complement.
CACTTAAGATTTTTTAAAGGTTTTTTATGTTTTTCAAATATTTTTGATATTTTTAAAGTTTTCAAATGTTTTTGAGATTTAAATTTCTAATGTTTTTGGATTTTAAAGCTTTTCCAATGCTCAAGACCTTTAAATGTTTTCAATCTTAAAGGGGACACGCAAGTAATACCATAAACTAAGGCAAAGCCTTAAAGCAAAAAAGGGAAACCCCAAACAAGCAACAAAGGTCTCAAAGAGACGATCCACAACAAGAAACTGGCGTCTCAAAGAGACAAACCACAACAAGAAAGATAGCGCCCCAAGAACAGAGAAAACAATCTAAGATCCTAAGCAGGGAAGGCTCTATATGACTGAGTTAGTCTCTAATGGAAAAACTCCTAACTAATAACACTAGGGAGGAAGTACAAATGAGTCAGAGACTGTAATAACACTACAAATGATGAATGAGTCAAAGACTCTCTAGTCAGGGCTGACTCCTATGCGAATGGACTATCGAATAAGGAGAAGCTCACAAGTAAAAAGAATAAAAGACCATGTGCATAGTTGGCAAAGGTGAAACACCCAGCCGGGCCGGACAGCTACCTAGCCCTAGGGTGCAACAAATGTGCAACCCAATACCCATAAGGGTAGGGGTATGAAGCCAAGCCGAGAAGGGTGTTCTCCCAAAAACCAAACGACGCACAAAGATGAGGTTAAGCAAGAGAATGAGACTGGGCAAGTCTCCTATATACAAAGGAGGGGTATGCTATTTGGACTGAGCAAGTCCCCTAAGGATGGGCTTGGGCTAGCGCCTTCATCGCCCCGATACAAGCATTAGAATCAATATAGGCTCAAAACAATCTAAAAAAAAAGGAAAAGGTAAAATTTCCACCTAACATGTAATTTTTACCAAAATAGTTAAAAATGCCAAACAAATCATGGGAATGATTCAATATATGATTTATGACTTGCTAGCATGCTCATCATATCCCAATACAAGCATTAGAATCAATATAGGCTCAAAGCAATCTAAAAAAAAAGAAAAGGTGAAATTTCCACTCAACATGTAATTTTCACAAAAAATGGTCAAAAATGCCGAACAAGTCATGGGAATGATTCAATATATGATTTAAAACTTGTTACCAAGCTCAAAACATCCCAAACACTCATTAAAATTGAATAGAGCTCATATTGTCCATGATTTTCAAGAAATAGCACAATCATGACATATAATGTTAAAAGTGCAACTTTGAACTGACTTTTAGACCCCTCAAACATCAAAACCATCAAAAACTCTACCAATCAAAATTGTAGATCTCAGCATGAATGACATTCTCTCAGTTGACCAGTTTGTTCGGATCTAGCCAGAAGTGTCCGGAAAATGGCCTCTTCCGATCCATCGCCATTAAAAGACATATTAGCGTTTTAACTGAAAGTTCGGGCTCAGTTTTGACACTTAAAACATCGCTTCTGGAAAAATTCACTCAAGGACAAAGTATTAGAAAATCTTGTGAAGAACATTTTTTCTTTGTATGGCTTTGGACGAAACAGATCTGGAATAGCCTAAAAATGGCCAGCAAGCTGCTGTTGCAGAAATGACAGTTTGTTTAAAAAAAATGAAGCTTGCAAGTCGTTTTTGACATATTAAAAAGCATTTATGGAAACATTTGCTCAATAAGACAGTTTTAGGAAACATTATAACAAACACTTTTCCAGTTGACAGTTTTGAGCAATTCCGATCAGAAGCAGCCCAAACATTACTCGACACGATAATTTCTAAAACACTTGGAACAAAAATATCATTATGGACTAAACTTTAAACGAGCATAACTCTCTCGTCTTTTGGCCAAATTTGGGCCGCCATATGTCGAACTGACCGGCTTGACGAGATCTACAAGATTGATATGTTTGCTTTTTTTAAAAGTTTTGAGTATTTGAGGTCGAGAAAGGAAAAAATTCATAACTGGACAGCAAAGATCACCATACCTAGGAGAATACACACTCACTCACACCCATACACACACATATATATATACGCAGACATATGTTCACATATATACACAACACACACTCACACACACAGACATACATACATTAGCCACTGAGAAAAACGAATTCCTAAATGCATGCAAAACCATTCCACAATTCTCAATTAAAGGCAGAGCATAGGACCAAAACTCATTTGACAACACCGTGGAAATCACAAAGTGAATCACTCAAGGACAGGCACAATATAAGTTTCTAGATGGACCGACCTTGATTTTGATTTTCAGTTCAAGCACAATGGAAAGGAGATACAGTACTTGTCAGTTTAAGATAATGAAGATGAACGATAACAGTTTTCCTTTCAAACACAATAAAAACGAACTTCCAGTGGGTTAACAAACAGCCCTTACACCAGTGTAGTAAACTAAATATGTAAACGAATGCATTACCAGTGACTTATTCACCCCTTGGACATAAAACTGAACTGGTGGAATAAAATGAGATGAGTTTGGTTGATGGGCTAAATAGTGCTTAAGACAGGGGTTGAAATGTGTTTAGGAATGTGCATAAAACCGAGGCTGAGCTATGGGACAGATTTGTGCCAAAACTGGGACAGCAACATGGAATGAATTTATCCCAAAACAAGGGCAGCAACATGGACTGAAGTGGGGACATAATTTGTGCTAAAACAAGGGTGAGTTGTGAACAGATTTTTGTGCTAAACATGGCTGAATATAGGGACAGATTTGTGCCAAAACTGGGACAGCAGCATGGACCGAACTGTGGGCAGAATCGTGCCTCAAATTGGGGCAGAGATGCGCTTAAAAATGGGGTGAATCATGGGTGAAAACTGTGCTGAAACAGGGAGCAGCAGTATGGACAGCATTTATGTTAAAACAAGGGCAGCAATGGGGCTGAAATAGAGGTGAATCTGTGCTGAAACGGAGGTAGCAATAGGGTGCAAACCTGGGGCAGCAACATGGACCGGGTTGTGAAAGAACTGGGACTGATTCGGGAGGGGAACCATGGACAGAATTGTGCTAAAACAGTGGGGCTGAAATGAAGTGAATAAACTGATTTTTATACACAGAAATAGGAGCTGAAATGATGTGCAAACAACTAGTCCTCCCTATAGATCTGCTATACACAGTTCACACGTATGAGAACAAATAATGCACAAGTACCCTACAAACCAATACATGCAGCAGAAATCTGTTATAAACAGTCCATACATATGAGAATAACTCATGCACAAGTACCCTACATACCCCAATATGTGCAGCAGACTAAACGATGAAGTAGTCGCTGTGAATAGAGATTACCAGATGCACGGAGTCTCGCCGGAGTTAGATCGGGTTGTGAATTTTTTGCCGGATTCAATCAGCCCCCTAGTGATGACAAAATGGTGGAGGACCGGAGGTAGGAGTCGGAAGTAGAAGAAGAAGAGGCACGGTTATGGGTTGGGGCAGATTTCCAAATTAGAGGGTAGCTCAGGTGGCTGTTATGGAATAAAGTAGAAGAAGAGGGTTTTGGTGTTAGAGATGAAGGTGGAAGAGATGGTGGTAGAGGGTTTAATGGATATCGGTTGAGATAGTGGGTTTCGGGCTATGCTAAGGAATGGAAGGGAGCCCAGTTAGGCCATATGCAAGTGGGAAGGGGATCAAATTTTTCTAAGGTAGGAGGGAGTGGGAATTCCTTTGTTTTTTTTTTTTTTTATCTCCTTCCCTCTGTTTTCTCCCTACGAGAATGAGTTCTCTCTTTGTGTTCTATCCCTCTCCTCAATCCTTCAATTAAGGGTAGGTTCAATTAAGAATCAAAGCCTCTTTCCATAAAATATTAGTTGTTCCCTAAATAGTGTATAGAAGATGCCATCCACATTTTGCAAAGCAATTTTTTATTTTAGCAAATGTGATGCAATCATTTTAAAATTGATATTTTAAGCATGCACTCATCATTATACTATTTCTCAAATTGAAAACCGTATGGCTCCATGCAAGGGAAGAAGAAAAATACTACCTTTCCAATCACCATGCTTCTCTTTTCTTTCTTTTCTTTTTTTTAAATTGCTATTTTAAACAACACCACACCCATTCCCATGTTCAAAACCATGTGGCTCCATGTAAGGGAAAAGAAAAAATGCTACCTTTTCAATCACAACATGCTTCCCTTTTCTTTCCTTTTTTCCTTTTTTTTTTTAAATTGCTATTTTAAACAACACCACACCCATTCCCATGTTCAAAACCGTGTGCCCTCTTTCAACAAATTTTTTTTTTTATATTTAGCTTTAATTAATAAAATACCCCTCCATGAAGTGTTGTACAAGCAACCCTTTTCTTCTCTTAAATCATTTGCCATATGATCTAGACCGTCCAAGCAATATGCCATTGCATATATGGATTGCGCCCCCTTAAATCATTCCTCTATGACGATCCAGACCATCCAATTGATGGGTCCCAACCTAGGCAGGTTGTGTCCTCCTAAATTATTTCAATGGGCTGATCTGATCTGTACAATTGATGGGCTGAAATGTAAGTTGGTTGCACCCTCGAAAATCTCTTCTATGGGATGATCTGAAGCATTCAAATAATTGGCTATCAAGTGATAGGCTTGGATCACTCATAATGTGGGCCCCCTGAGTCTCTCCCATTGGATGATCTAAACCATCCATTTGGATGATCCATATTGCAAATTAGTTGTGCCACAAAATTAATTCTAATTAGAATAATTTCAACCATCAATTTGACGATCCACAACTTCAAAAATCATTTTCAAGAATGGTTCGGATCGTTTGGTGGGCCTCAACATGGAATAGATGTGGACCCAAATTATTTCGATAGAATGGTCTGAACTGGTTCATTTGATGCAACATAATGTAGATTGGCTGCGCCCCTCTAAATCATTTCTGTAGGCTTATCTGAATAACTCAACTTGATGATCGTAACAAAATTGGTTGTTAAAACGACTTCTCTGAGATTTTGACCGTTCTCTTGATGGTCATCTTTAGGCGTTGGATCGAAGTAGTTCAAAACTCATTTTTCACTAAAACAATGTGCGGGCCCCCCTGTTTGATCCAAATCTAAACAAATGCTCAAGGCGGGCCCACCAAACGGATCCAAATTCTCTTTTGCTCGGATTCTTATGAATAATCTCTCTCAACACTTAACGGAAAAAATGCGAAACATGGCGGAGATGATTGGATGGGGTTTTGCCCAAGCATAGCGAACTTGGGTCCGATCAAAATGGGGTGTCTACAGATGCCCCTCTTTGGCAGAGCGTGTGTAACACGCGAATGGCAAAGCTGAACAGACAACGCATTTTGATCGACCCGAAAACAAAGCAAACCAATTTTTTTGTTTTTTTTTGTTTTTTTTTTTGTTTTTTTTTTTTTGTTCTAAGAACGATATTTGCAAAAGCAAAACAGTAAAATACATGACAACAAAAATCAAAATTTAGAAGCAAATAAGGCAATGGCCTCTCATTGACTCTTAACTCGGCAAACATGACATCTCAATGAGATAGTCTCTCTCTAATACTCATGACTCAACTATCTAAACTATTTAACAAAGATGAAGGAACGATTATAAAAATACAAACACACACACTATTTCTTTTTTATCAGGCTAAGCCAAAGTAAACATAACAATTGCTCAAAGAGCACCATCCAATCAAACAAACAAATCATTCCAATCACTCAAAGAGTTTTCATTTTACCACCGAGTTTTTATCCTGGAATCGACAGCCAGAAAACACCTGACATAACAAAGTTAGAGGTCGAAGGAAGAAACAAAGTCTATAACATAGCAAAGCTAGGACGAAAGAGATACATCGAGTTTTTATCCTGGAGTCGATAGCCAGAAAACACCTGACATAACAAAGTTAGAGGTCGAAGGAAGAAACAATGGCTATAACTTAGCAAAGCTAGGAGCCAAGGAGATATATCGAGTTTTTATCCTGGAATCGAGAGCCAGATCATTCAAAACGGGTAAAGAATTGTTTGAGAAGACTCAAAGTTTCAATACCGGATTTCAAAACGGGTAAAGAATGTTTGAGAAGACTCAAACTTTCGATACCGGATTACAAGACGGGTAGAGAATATTTGAGAAGACTCAAATTTTCAATACCGGATTTCAAAACGGGTAAAGAATGTTTGAGAAGACTCAAACTTTCAATACCGGATTACAAGACGGGTAGAGAATATTTGAGAAGACTCAAATTTTCAATACCGAATTTCAAAACGGGTAAAGAATGTTTGAGAAGACTCAAACTTTCAATACCGGATTACAAGACGGGTAGAGAATATTTGAGAAGACTCAAATTTTCAATACCGGATTTCAAAACGGGTAAAGAATGTTTGAGAAGACTCAAACTTTCAATACCGGATTACAAGACGGGTAGAGAATATTTGAGAAGACTCAAATTTTCAATACCGGATTTCAAACGGGTAAAGAATGTTTGAGAAGACTCAAACTTTCAATACCGGATTACAAGACGGGTAGAGAATATTTGAGAAGACTCAAATTTTCGATACCGGATTTCAAAACGGATAAAGAATGTTTGAGAAGACTCAAACTTTCAATACCGGATTACAAGACGGGTAGAGAATATTTGAGAAGACTCAAATTTTCAAGACCGGAGAGGATGCTATCTCAAGCTTTTTATTCTAAAAAATGATGGTCAGGTCGCTCCTATCATAACCTCCCAGAGATCAGAGGGGAGGAAAGATAGCTAAAACATAGCATAGCTGGAATAGATCTGGAAATCATAACCTTTACCACAGGTATAACTCAAAGGTATTTGACGAAATCTCGCGGGCATTGGCCCCTTTAAACAAATAAACCAAAACTCAGCCTATATTTTGAAAAATGCAAAACTCAATTTTAAATTCCAACGAGGATTGGATTTTTCTGAAGAAACTGATCAAGGAGCCTAGCTCGAAAAGGGATGTTTGAGCTTCTCTTATCTTTATTTGACAAGAATAGCCATCTCAACTCTAAAGTTTTGTTCGACGTCTTTTATGACTTGGGAAACCAAGTCATAAAAGATGCCCCTAGTATGATTTTATTTCCATTACAAGATTCATAAGAGAGCCAAACGCAAGGGTTCAACTGAAAGGCTTTCATTTCAAAGAAATGCTTGAGGTTACAAAGCTTTTACAAATGTAGGAAAATGGGTTCTGCTCAAAGCATTCTTCCTCCTGCACTTCGTGATAACATTCCGAATAAACTTGAAAAGTTGCCCCTTCTGAACTCTGCTCTGTTCGGCTCTGTCCGCAGGAGATGCAACTTCTTACTTTTAAAGCTTATCACCCCAGCCTCAAGAGAAGTAAAGGCTAAAGTTGACCTTAAAGACCTGACTTTGACCTGACAATGAAAGATTTTGACACACGATAAACGAGACTTTGACAAATGACAGACGAAAACTTTGACAAATGCACTACATAGACTCTAAAAGAGACTGAATCTGCTTCTTAATTTGATAAATGTTTAAGGTGGTAACAGTCTACCGCTCTTAGGATCTTTTGAATACCGCATCTAAAAGTGTTTCATTCCTCTTTTCGGTATTTCAGTCACGGTTATTACCTCCTTTGGATTACTTAGCTTTAACCACTTTAACTTGAAGAAGTATCGAAAGAAATTATGCTGGCGCTTACTCAGACTCTGATGTAATGCCCAAAACGGAAGCACAATCGGCTTTCAAAAGCCATCCTCTGTGAAATCACTGCCATACCGAATTGCCCCTTCTAGGGTTTCGATTCAGCGGACCGCACGCCTTAATTTTTGTCTGGACTGTCTGCCCTTGCAGCTTTTTCCATCCAGCAGGCTTAGCACCCTGATTTTTGCCTAAGCCGCCCTTTCGGGTTTTCAACTTAGCGGGTGAATGACCCTAACTTTTGCCTAGAACGCCCTTGCGGGTTTTCAGTCTAGCGGGTCCAAGACTCCATCATTTTTCTTTTCTCTTTTTTTTTTACAAACCTGGGCCAATAACACCAGAAGGACTTTTAGGTAGGCTCGGGTTCAAACAGGATAACATTTGGTAAGTTGTGAGCAATTAGACCGAATCTGGATCCTCCAGACTGCCTACGTATCCCCAAAGAAAATGGGAATCAGGTCCCGCGTAGTTCGAGGTTAATATCTTTTATGACGAGAGTCATAAAAGATGCCCCTGGTTTAAGTTTGATAAAGAGATTTTGCTTTTGGCTCAAAGGAGTTTAGCAAAAAGGGGTTTTCATTTTTGAAATCTGGGCTATTGGCTTAACAGGCTCAAGTCGTCCAAAGATGGCCTTCCAGTGTTTTAGGCGTAATATTTCTTTAACTGATCCAGGTTTGTAGGTTCTGTTAATTTTTCTCCATTTTCATTGAGGAGTCTTACGGCTTTTCCTGGCAGGACTTCATCGACAATATAAGGACCAGACCAATTTGGACGAAACTTCCCTCTTGGATCAAATACCGGTGCCCTATAGGACTTCAAGACAAGATCCCCTGGCTTCAAATCTCGGACACGAACCTTCTTATTGAACGCCCTTTCAATCCGCCTTTGATACCCCTGGATATGGTACAGAGCTCGTAACCTCTTCTCATCTATCATCTGCAGTTCTTGATGTCTGGCCTTCGCCCATTCAGATTCTGGCAAGCTTGCCTCTATCATCACTCTTAGAGATGAGATTCTGAGTTCAACAGGCAAAACTGCTTCCATTCCATACACTAAAGAATATGGAGTGACACCTGTAGAAGATCTGATCGACGTCCTGTAAGCCCACAAAGCATAAGGAAGCTTGTTTGACCAGTCTTTATAAGTTTCTGTCATCTTGCTGATGATTACCTTGATGTTCTTATTTGCTGCTTCAACGGCTCCATTCGTCTGCGGCCTATAAGGAGACGACTTGTGATGCTTTATTTTAAACTCTTCACACAAGTGCGCTACTTTCTTCTTGAAGTGAGAACCATTATCTGAGATTAACTCATGAGGTACTCCATATCTGCAAATAATGTTGGCACGGATGAACTTTGCAACTGTATTCGAAGTAATAGAAGCATATGAAGCGGCTTCAATCCATTTCGTAAAGTAATCAATTGCGACCAGAATGTATTCATGCCCGCTCGAAGACTTCGGATGAACCTTCCCAATTATGTCAATTCCCCATACTGAAAACGGCCATGGAGAAGTCATAGAGTGCAACTCCGAAGGAGGTACATGAATAAGATTTGCATAGACTTGACACTTATGGCATTTCTTCACAAATGCGAAGCAGTCTGCTTCCATTGTGGGCCAATAGAATCCAAGTCTCAAAATCTTTCTTGACAACATTTTCCCATTCATATGAGGTCCACAAACTCCCTCATGGGTCTGCTCGATAAGCTCAACTGCTTTGTCTTCATCAACACACAAAAGCTGGATTCCGTCAAAGGATCTGCGATATAACTGATCACCACAAATAACAAAATTGGCAGCTAACTTCTGAAGGGTTCTTCGCTCTTTTCCAGAAGCCTCAGGTGGATGCCCTTCACCAGATATGAGATTCCCGATGTCTGTATACCAGGGCTTTCCATCTGGGCACCTGGCTGCTATTTCGATAACGTTCACATGTGCTGGCTCCCATTGCAGTCGCACTGTAAGTGGTTGGACCCCCATTGTTGCTGAAATGTCTAACATAGAAGCCAGTGTAGCCAAAGCATCAGCAAAATGATTCTTTGTTCTGTACAAGTGAGTGAACGTAATGCTCCTGAACTTCTGGACCAAAGATTCGAGATATGCGTTATACGGGATCAATTTATCTTCCCGAGTCTTCCATTTTCCATTAGTCTGGCAAATGATCAAAATGGAATCTCCAAACACATCAATGTCTTGAATCTGCAAAGCTAAGGCTGCCTCCAGTCCGGCAATACAAGCTTCATACTCGGCCATGTTGTTGGTGCACTCAAACTGCAACTTGATAGATATAGGAATATACTCCTTCTGAGGTGATACGAGTACTGCTCCTATTCCCTGACCTTGGTTATTGACTGCACCATCAAAATACATTGTCCATCTGGTATTTGGAGTATCTTCTTCAACATCCATAATCTCTTCATCGGGAAATTCAACCTTTAGGAATGCATTCTCTTCCACAGGGGAATCAGCTAACTGTTCTGCAATGACCCGCCCTTTAACAGACTTCTGAGTGACATAAGTAATGTCGAACTCAGATAACAATAACAGCCACCTTGCGGTTCTTCCAGTAAGAGCAGGCTTCTCAAACAGATACTTCAACGGATCCATTCGTGAAAGCAGAAGTACTTTACTTGATAACAAGTAATGCCGGAGCCTCTGAGTTGCCCAAACTAATGCTAGACAGGTCTTCTCCAAGATTGTATATTTCACTTCGTATTCTAGCATCTTCTTGCTGATGTAGTATACTGGCCTTTCCTTCTTTGACCCTGAATCTTGCTGAGCAAGCATACAACCCATCGCCGTATCTGTGATGGACAAATACAACAATAATGGCTGACCCAGGATGACTGGGGATAAAACAGGAGGTAAGGATAAACACTGCTTAATCTTTTCAAAAGCCACCTGGCACTCTTCGGTCCATTTCTTCGATGAATTCTTCTTCAGAAGCTTGAAAATAGGCTCACAGGTCATGGTCAGGTGAGCTATAAACCGTCTCAGATACTGAACTTTCCCGAGAAAACCTCGGATCTGCTTTTCGGTCCTCGGCGGTTCCATCTCCTGAATCGCTTTGATTTTCTGAGGATCTACTTCGATTCCCCTTTCACTCACCATGAATCCAAGTAGCTTTCCTGAAGTAACCCCGAATACACACTTGCTGGGGTTTAGACGAAGCTGATACTTTCTGATTCTTTCAAAGAATTTTCTTAAAGCGACAGTATGCTCTGGTCGAGTCTTTCCCTTGACGATCATATCATCTACATAGACCTCGACTTCTTTGTGGATCATATCATGAAGAAGAGTAGTTGCAGCTCTCTGATAAGTAGCACCTGCATTCTTCAACCCAAAAGGCATTACTCTGTAACAGTAAGTTCCCCACTGAGTAGTAAACGCTGTCTTGATCATATCTTCTGGAGCCATCTTAATCTGATTATATCCTGAAAACCCATCCATAAAAGATAACAGAGCATGACCAGCGGTATTGTCCACCAGAAGATCAATGTTCGGAAGCGGAAAATCGTCCTTCGGGCTTGCTTTGTTGAGGTCCCTGAAGTCCACACACATCCTGACCTTTCCGTCCTTTTTGGGCACCGGCACTATATTCGCTAGCCATTCTGGATATTCAACAACTTGAATGAATTTTACTTCCAATAGCTTTTTAACTTCATCATGAACTTTTAACTCCCATTCTGTTTTAAGTTTTCGAAGTTTTTGCTTCTTTGGCTTTGCGCCAGGGATTAGAGGCAATCGATGCTGGACAATGTCTTCGCTCAATCCCGGCATGTCATCATAAGACCAAGCAAAAACCTCCTTGAACTCCTTAAGTAAAGTGATTAATTCCTCACGCTCTTCGGGAGATAAAGTTTTGCCAATTCGTATTTCCCGAATTAAGGTTTCGTCACCAATATTTACAGTTTCAATTTTCTCTTCGAGCGGTCTTGCTCGGCGACTCTCCTCTTGTTGAATCATATGTTTGATTTCAAGGGGAGTTTCGTCGGCATCCTCATCAGAGAAGGAATCTTGATTATCATTATTAATATTATCAGTTTTAAGAGCAGATTCAGTACTTGAAATGAAAACAGGAGAAACAGAAACAGGAATGTATGTAAAAGAGTCTTTCATTTCATTCATAGAATTGGTTACATCAAGAATGGAATAGCCCACAGCAGGCATTGCATTAGACTTTAACGATGTATTCAAAGACTCAACAGACAACTCAACATTGAACTCAACCAACGCTGGCATATGTGCAGTTGAAGAAATAAACTCATCATCTAAAGTACTCTTGGACTCGACCTTATTAGAAAGAGACTTGTCACCGACTCCGGAACCAGATCCAACTTCTACGGTACCTGCATCAAAAGAATCGTTAGAATAAACAAACTCAATATCAGACTGGGAAGTAGACGTATACTTAGAGACTACTGACTCTTTTGAGGAAACGGGACTATACTGAAAGACTACTCGAGGTAAAACCTGGGAGGTCCAGTTGGTCAAGGGTCCCTCGGCTGGGGTGATTAACTCTGCGGGGTTCAGAATGAATGCATCTCTGCCTATCACTGCCACCTCTGACGCTTCGGTCTCACCGCCAACCACTGGATATTCAATCTGAAACATGACATTCAGACAGCTCGGCTCTAAAACATCGGCCCAATCAGTTTCCGATGCTTCCTCAGTAATCCGAACACTCATTGGCGCTTCTGATAACTCCAGGTTAAAGAATATTTCGAAACCCGGAAACCTCTGCCCTGTCACATCATCGGTCCATGGCTCAGCAAACCCGCAAAATGGAAAATCTGCCCCCTCTTTTCTGAAAATGCCGTTTCTGACCAGACTGATTGATCCCATAGGCAATTCTAGTCCCCGGCGGCGGCACTCGGCCCATTTCAGCATGTATCTTTTCATTTCCTTGACCTCCTGCTCGGTCGGCTCATATCCCAGGCCAAAGAGACCATTGAAAGTTCTGATCACAGGCCACTCAGTAGGGCCTTGATGATATTTGCCCAGCCCTGCGCCCGGAATATAACCTTGTTTACGGATCATCCTGACTACATTCGAGTTGGTGCTAGTCAAGAAGAAAACTTCCTCGCCCATGGCTTCTTTCATGGATATGACCGACACCTCCAGTGAAAAACCTGTCAAGCTGACATCGGCTTCCTTCCCAACTACTAGCTCTTGTGAAATCTGCCCAATCTCTAAGTCCGGGTCACCCTTTACAGTCACTACCCTGCCGTTATGAACAAACTTCAACTTTTGATGAAGGGTAGAAGGGATAACTCCGACCTTATGCAGCCAAGGTCGACCCAATAACAGCAAGAAAGAAGCCTTAATGTCCAATACTTGAAATTCGATGTCGAAGTCTTCTCCTCCAATCTGGATTTCAGTGGCCAGGGTTCCGATGACATCTCGCCGGGTGCCATCATACGCTAATATACCCTGCTCAGAAGGAATGAAATCCCCGGGCCCGAAGCCCAAAGTTGCTGCAGTACTTAGAGGACAAATATTCAGAGCGGACCCATTGTCGACTAGCACTTCGGGTACCCTTTTCTTGTTGCAGATCACAGTAATTTTGAGTGAACGGGCATGGTCACTCCCTTCAGGAGGTAAATCATCGTCCGTGAAAGATATTACCTTGGAAGTCCTAGTTACCGCGACTAGGCTTACTAACTCATCGGGAGTGATCTCAGTTGACACCTGAGCAGCATTCAACTCCTTGAGTACAACCTTCCTGTGCTTAGACGAAGACATAAGTAGGCCCCAAATGGAAACGTTTGCTTGGGTCTTCTTCAGCTGCTTCAACAGATTATCTTCTTCCTCATCTGCACTCGGCCTACTCTGCCCCTGATTCTCAGCTGCTCTTACTGCTTCTGCAGGGTTTTCTGCTCTCAATTCCGCGGGCTTGAACACACGGCCACCCCTGGTAACATGACGAAGCTCGTCACACTAATCTTCTAACAGAAGCAAATCATCTGCATCCATTCTCAGAACATACGGAGTTTCAATTACCTCCTCTTCTTCAAAATCACCCATCCTTAGAACATAAGGCGTTTCCTTTTCTGCCTCGACATCTTCACATCGAAGGACATATGGAGAGGACGCCTCTGCCAAGCTGGTGCTCCCCCTCCAGAGGGCATAAGACCTTTCTCTTTCCATCTCCTCGATCTCTTCAGGATCAAATCTTAGAATATAAGGTTCATCAGGAGTGATTGCACAAATGAGAATGGATGGATCAAGAACTGGCTCCTCGACAAAAATGGCATTCGTCGCAGGAGGAGGAATTGCACGATGATTGGGAAGGGGATTCCGAGTTACATTGGGCCTTTCCACCTCAAGCTTTCCGTTCTCTAACATAGTCTGGAGCGCATGCTTTAAGGCCAGACATCTTTCAGTGAGGTGACCCGAATTTCTGTGGTATTCACAATACTGGTCTGCTCTCCAATATGGGGGTAACGGGTTAGGTACTGGCCTAATTTCAGGTAGCCTGATTTTCTTATCCCTTATCAACTTTTTCAGAATCAGAGGTAAAGGGTATGGGAGCGGATCAAAGTGTCTCAGAGGTTTTTGTTCTACTGGGGCTGGGGCTGGTCTCGCCACCTCTGTTACAGTCCTGGCCTCCGGGCGAACATAGTTTACGTGGTCAACTTCTTTCTGTGCGACCACGGGTCTCTTTCCTTCCCTGATCTCTGATGGGAGCCTGGCCCTCAGACCCTTAGCTATTGCATCCTCAGTCCTCGTCCCAGTCTTAATTAGATGGTCAAAATCGGTGTAATGCTGAGGGGACAAAAAATGGAAATACTGGGGTGACAAACCCTTGATCACCAGCTTGATCTGATCTTCTTCTGATAGCCTCTCGCTTAGCTGGGCAGACTTTCGACGCCAACGACGGATGAAAAAGGTAAAGGTCTCCAGAGGACCTTGCTTTAACTGTTTGAGATCCCTCTTGGTGACCTCTATCCCTTCCTCCATAGAAAACTGCTCTACAAATTTGTTGGAGATGCTTTGCAAGGTCTTCACCTCTTCGGGCTTCCGACGCAGAAACCACTTCTTTGCGACCCCAGTAAGAGACATTGGAAAGACCCTAGCCATCTGCTCAGGAGATAGCCCACACTGCTGCGACATCTCAATAAACCACCTCATATGATTCCGGGGACATCCAGTCCCATCATATTTGTCATAATCGGGGGTTTTGAATTTAGGGGGCAAGGTGACTCCCGGAGACATTATCAGCTCAGATATATCGAACTGCTTTGGGCCTTGATGCTTCAAGCTTTCCATTTCTTTTGTCAGCTTCTCCAATTGATCAGCTACCTGTTTTTCCTTATTATACTGGGCCACATCTGGAATGCAATATTCTTCAGCGTACTGCCCTTCTTCTAGGTCGACGTCTACTGGTGAAATGAAAGGGTGGTTCAAATTTGCAGGGCTCGGATTTGCCGGTATAGCGGGAGGGGGTTGAACCGCAGGCGCTCTAGAAGTAGAGACCTTTTCATTAGACTGGGCTTTCATTTGGGCCATCTCCTCTTTCATAAAGGCCATATCTCGGGTAAGATTCACCATCATCTCTTGAATTTTAGCTAGCGCATCATTGGGCTCAGCCATTTGGACAGATTCTAGGGATTCAGATGATTCAGATAAAGAGGATGCAGATTGTTCAGGTAAGGTTAGCGGTTCGAATTGACGAATGAGTCTAGACGTGGTTGACTGTCTAGACCACGCAGGTTGACTGACACCTGAGGGAGCGATGTTTGCTCGATTTTAGAATCCTGAATTGGAAATTAACATACTACATTAAAATGATAAGCATTGAGATAAAGTATTCTGTACCAAATAAGATAAGAGAAAGACATAAATGCTATTCCATTGATCAATAGTCAAAATGTAGTTACAATCCAAACATTAGTCTTTGTTAACAATTGGATGAAAGTAACCATTTACAATGAAATTTGAAGAAATTAAAATGACAATTTCATGAAAAGGAATCTTCAAAGCTCTTCGATCCGAGCTCTCTTGCCCACGAGCTTTCCTGTTAATTCCCCACATCGGACCTTAGATATTAAGCCAAATCTCCTCTCACGACCTTGTTTCTCCAAGCAGCCACAATGGTATTGATAAGATCAGGAGATAGCTTTTCGCAAGGAGGAGGCGTTACAGTTCCGGGAGAACATGGGCGTCCCGTGATCTGATGAAGCAAACGGGTTGGTGCATAAAAGGTTGACTTTTCCAAACCCATAAGATACACAAAGGGATATGGGTGGGTGCTAGTGATAACGTGCAAGCATGAATGACTCACCAAATGAAATTGATCCTTCTCCACGTGCTGCAACCAATTATGCCACTCATCAATGGATTGGGGTTTATTGGCCATTGGTTGCCACGAAAGGTGATCCTTGAGGGTGTACTGAAGGGAGCTCTGCGGCCGAAGGATGGTGAGTTTTTCACAAAGCCACAAATAAAGCAGTTTGACACACCCAAAGAAATTATCATGAACCTCCTGACGAGCAATAAGGTCCAGTCCGGAGAAAGTTTCTGCTAGTATGGTGGGAACAGGATTCTTTCCCTCATTGATTTGATCCACCACAGCTAACAAGGCCAAAGGAGCATTATAAGAATCTCCACGAACGACATAACGCGCGAAGACACCGAAAATCAAGGCGCTGCGCCGACAACTCTGAAAACGGGAGTCGACAGGGTCGATATTTTTAGAAAAAAGTTTGATGAGGTCTTGAATTCGCACACCTGTGTCTGTAAAATATGACAGAGCGTCAACCGTGGTATTTTTGAACAACTTGCAGAAAATGGAATGAGGGTCATCTGGACTCAGAGGTTGGACCCAGAGTCCTTCCGATGGGAGCTCCAATAAGACGCACCAATCTTCAAAGATAGGACAAAATTCAAATGAACCGAATCTAAAGACATGAAGAGTAGGATCCCAAAGATTGGCAGCTGCTTGGAGAAACTTCCAGTCTATGCCGAGTATGCTCAAATGATTGAATGCACTAATAAACTTCTCGGCCATGCTCCGCTTTGAATGCTCACACGGAAGAGTTTTAATAGTCTCCTTTATCCAACTCTTCAACACGTTGTTCGCCATGATCAAACCTAACACTCATACAACGACAAAATCAGAGAGAATGGAGATATCCATAAACAAATGATAAGGATAAACTTGATGATCAATTATAAGGAGAGGATACAATCGGCGACACCAAATTTTTCATCAGCGATCAAAGATGATCGGTGAATAAGGAAATAAATCACAGCCACAAAATGACAGAAGTAGGTCATAGACCGGATTTAAATCCAGCGATGAATACCAATAACTATACAATCGAGGAGATCAAAGTGATAGACCGTGGCCATAGGAACAGTGACAAGCTACCGGCCAAATCTCAAGACGAGATAAGTAAACAGACAAGCATATATCCTAATCAATAATAGATGCAAAAATTGAATCTATGACACAACAAAAGAATAAATATACAATCAACGAGTAGCAAATAAATTGTGGCCACGAGAACGACATATACAGGCCACGCACTTAGTGAAACTGAAAGGGTGCAAATACAGCTGACCAAACCTGAAGTTTTTACCAAAAAATGGATTCTAAGCTAATTGAGGCTATGACTGGGAATCAAAACAAGGTAAACTGACTCTAAAGAATAGAAGTTATGCTTAAAAATATTTTTGCGAAAAATTCAGCAGCATAACGGCTAGACAAGAGAGTCAAGATAAGGTAAACTCATGGCTTTCCTAACTCTACGAAATAGCGGTCATGCCCGAAAATGGTCTGGATAAAATCCGACAGCATAACGACGCTAAACAAGAAAGTCAAGGTAAGGTAAGTTCATGGTTTTTCCTAACTCTAAGAAGTAGCATTTATGCTCAGAAGTGGTCTGGACAATATCCGGCAGCATAACGGCTACACCAATGATTCCCACAGCTCAACCAAAGGGTATGCGAATAATGGGGGGTAAGATGAGCTTGAAATATGGTCATTAGATAATGTCGATCAACTGAAGGGCTGACCCAGGGTGAGAACCTACGACAACAGGTCAAATCCAATGGACAACAGATCAAAGGACAGATCGTGGCCGCAGTAACGACAAGCAAAACCACTGACTAAATTTAGATCTGAACAGAGAATGGATATAACCAATTGAAATGAATAAGGAACTCCAACTAAGAGAACCCTAATATACATAATCAGTATATATATAGGTATATTCACATATACATATATCCTAACCAGGGGCACCAGCCGTAATCTATCTAACGGAGTCGAGAAAGTCTCGACTTGCGACAGATCAGTGAGTGTACTAAAACCGTGCTGTAGCCACGCAAGGTGAGCTACCCTAGTCTACAGATGGGACAAGGCTCCTAACTCTAGGCTTCACATGCGTGAGCAACACATGTTCGACCCTTATATGAATGCAATATACTTATATAAACACGGGTACTTCCTAATTGGGTTTCACTAGGCCAGTAAGTATATACATAATATATAAAACAAAGTAGGGCTCCGAACTCAATCTATCGGGTACTATGCGTATGAAACATACCTAATATGTATAACACAAGTACACCTAGTGTTATACATAGTATGCTTCATTGCTCATCGGCTGCTGTAAACACAAGTACACCTAGTGTTTACGGCTGCAGCACCGGCGCATAGCTTGGAAATAGATTCAACAGTACCATTAGGATGTAATAACATCCCAGTCAGGCACGCATCAAATCTATCCCGTGGAGCCAAGAAGGAAAAATAATGAAATAAATAACAATATGATAATGCATGATGTGTAGTGTGTGAATCCCTCGTTTTAATTACGCACCTGTCTGGTGCCTCTGGATTCTAACGATAGAATTCCCATTTAAAATGATTTTAACTCAAATTTCTCCAAAGTTAGTAAAAATGGCATTTCTATAGAGTTAGGCAATGTTTCAAAAACTCCCCAGCAGAGTCGCCAGCCTGTGGACCCCGATCCTGAGGACGGTGCCGAGGGACGCGAGATCCCTCCTGCAATCCTCTAAGATCTCCACAACGTGAAGGAGAGCTCTGCCAAGGAACTCTCGAAACGGATGCCACCCTCACAGCATAGCATGAGTGGCGATATAAAAAGAAAGAGATACATCCTGATCCGGAGCCAGGGCTCGAAACCAAGATATATCTGAAAAATAACTCAGAGTCGCCATCCATGGACATGCCATGGAACCAAAACAAATGCTCTGTTTGCAATGGATAACCAGAGATACAAAAGGTCCGTGCCTGATGACGAATGGGGAAGGGGTTAGGCGCCCCCAATTCGCCCAAGTGCAAGCACCTGGTCTCTTATGCCATTTATTATTAACTCCAAAGAAGTTTGGGTAAAAATCATGTGAAATGGGAACAATCCTCAGGATTCGTCTACCTAAGCATGCATTTCCTGAGGATAAAATAATAAGCACACATAAAATAAAATGAAAGATGTGGCACCTAAGCATAGCTAGGTTATGAGTGACATGCCTAATGGGTGTCTAAGTTCTGATGTGCAAACACATGCAAGCTATAGCTAAAAGGTATAGGATCAGTACTAGAAAATAAGAAAAACACATCAAAACACACAATAACAATACAACAAATCCTAAGACTCTAAATTATTAGCCCGAGTCCTCGGATGGTCTGGTATTCATCCAAAGAAACCTACGTATCCCCGCCTCCACGAGAATCAAGGCAACGTAGTTCTTCGTACCCATTCTAAGCTAGGATGCCTAAGACACCTAGACCTCTATCCTAGACTCGATCTAAAAGACCGGACTAATTATTAAAGCTTCTTGAACGATTATTTAAATTCCAGTGAATTGTAGATTTTAGGACACCCTATATGTCCTAGCTAAATGCAGGTTAGCCCTAAGCTAATGCAGGTGGTTCCTACAACCTATGTGTAGCTAGGCTGTGTGTCCTAAGGAAAACCAAGGGATCGCTAACGTATCCAAGACCTAGTCATCAGTCGGCGATGTGAATCGCCAACTGACCGGACGGAGGCGCTCCTATAACTCTAGGACAGACCCCTAACTCTAAAACAAGCACACAGCAAACAAACAATCAAACAACCTATCAAAAGAAAAACCCTAACTCTAAAACTCTCTATCTAGGAGAAACTCCTAACTCTAGAGGAAGATCTTTTGAAAACAAGATTTTAAAGGTTTTTGAAGAAGGTTTAAAACATTTATTTACAAAAAAGTTTGGCTGGACTTGGGATGTAAATCCCAAGCTGCACTACGTACCTCGGAAGAGGATCAAGCCAACGTAGTTCGAAAATCGAACTCGCCTACTACGCTTCTAAAAGAAACACTCAACACTTAAGATTTTTTAAAGGTTTTTTATGTTTTTCAAATATTTTTGATATTTTTAAAGTTTTCAAATGTTTTTGAGATTTAAATTTCTAATGTTTTTGGATTTTAAAGCTTTTCCAATGCTCAAGACCTTTAAATGTTTTCAATCTTAAAGGGGACACGCAAGTAATACCATAAACTAAGGCAAAGCCTTAAAGCAAAAAAGGGAAACCCCAAACAAGCAACAAAGGTCTCAAAGAGACGATCCACAACAAGAAACTGGCGTCTCAAAGAGACAAACCACAACAAGAAAGATAGCGCCCCAAGAACAGAGAAAACAATCTAAGATCCTAAGCAGGGAAGGCTCTATATGACTGAGTTAGTCTCTAATGGAAAAACTCCTAACTAATAACACTAGGGAGGAAGTACAAATGAGTCAGAGACTGTAATAACACTACAAATGATGAATGAGTCAAAGACTCTCTAGTCAGGGCTGACTCCTATGCGAATGGACTATCGAATAAGGAGAAGCTCACAAGTAAAAAGAATAAAAGACCATGTGCATAGTTGGCAAAGGTGAAACACCCAGCCGGGCCGGACAGCTACCTAGCCCTAGGGTGCAACAAATGTGCAACCCAATACCCATAAGGGTAGGGGTATGAAGCCAAGCCGAGAAGGGTGTTCTCCCAAAAACCAAACGACGCACAAAGATGAGGTTAAGCAAGAGAATGAGACTGGGCAAGTCTCCTATATACAAAGGAGGGGTATGCTATTTGGACTGAGCAAGTCCCCTAAGGATGGGCTTGGGCTAGCGCCTTCATCGCCCCGATACAAGCATTAGAATCAATATAGGCTCAAAACAATCTAAAAAAAAAGGAAAAGGTAAAATTTCCACCTAACATGTAATTTTTACCAAAATAGTTAAAAATGCCAAACAAATCATGGGAATGATTCAATATATGATTTATGACTTGCTAGCATGCTCATCATATCCCAATACAAGCATTAGAATCAATATAGGCTCAAAGCAATCTAAAAAAAAAGAAAAGGTGAAATTTCCACTCAACATGTAATTTTCACAAAAAATGGTCAAAAATGCCGAACAAGTCATGGGAATGATTCAATATATGATTTAAAACTTGTTACCAAGCTCAAAACATCCCAAACACTCATTAAAATTGAATAGAGCTCATATTGTCCATGATTTTCAAGAAATAGCACAATCATGACATATAATGTTAAAAGTGCAACTTTGAACTGACTTTTAGACCCCTCAAACATCAAAACCATCAAAAACTCTACCAATCAAAATTGTAGATCTCAGCATGAATGACATTCTCTCAGTTGACCAGTTTGTTCGGATCTAGCCAGAAGTGTCCGGAAAATGGCCTCTTCCGATCCATCGCCATTAAAAGACATATTAGCGTTTTAACTGAAAGTTCGGGCTCAGTTTTGACACTTAAAACATCGCTTCTGGAAAAATTCACTCAAGGACAAAGTATTAGAAAATCTTGTGAAGAACATTTTTTCTTTGTATGGCTTTGGACGAAACAGATCTGGAATAGCCTAAAAATGGCCAGCAAGCTGCTGTTGCAGAAATGACAGTTTGTTTAAAAAAAATGAAGCTTGCAAGTCGTTTTTGACATATTAAAAAGCATTTATGGAAACATTTGCTCAATAAGACAGTTTTAGGAAACATTATAACAAACACTTTTCCAGTTGACAGTTTTGAGCAATTCCGATCAGAAGCAGCCCAAACATTACTCGACACGATAATTTCTAAAACACTTGGAACAAAAATATCATTATGGACTAAACTTTAAACGAGCATAACTCTCTCGTCTTTTGGCCAAATTTGGGCCGCCATATGTCGAACTGACCGGCTTGACGAGATCTACAAGATTGATATGTTTGCTTTTTTTTAAAAGTTTTGAGTATTTGAGGTCGAGAAAGGAAAAAATTCATAACTGGACAGCAAAGATCACCATACCTAGGAGAATACACACTCACTCACACCCATACACACACATATATATATACGCAGACATATGTTCACATATATACACAACACACACTCACACACACAGACATACATACATTAGCCACTGAGAAAAACGAATTCCTAAATGCATGCAAAACCATTCCACAATTCTCAATTAAAGGCAGAGCATAGGACCAAAACTCATTTGACAACACCGTGGAAATCACAAAGTGAATCACTCAAGGACAGGCACAATATAAGTTTCTAGATGGACCGACCTTGATTTTGATTTTCAGTTCAAGCACAATGGAAAGGAGATACAGTACTTGTCAGTTTAAGATAATGAAGATGAACGATAACAGTTTTCCTTTCAAACACAATAAAAACGAACTTCCAGTGGGTTAACAAACAGCCCTTACACCAGTGTAGTAAACTAAATATGTAAACGAATGCATTACCAGTGACTTATTCACCCCTTGGACATAAAACTGAACTGGTGGAATAAAATGAGATGAGTTTGGTTGATGGGCTAAATAGTGCTTAAGACAGGGGTTGAAATGTGTTTAGGAATGTGCATAAAACCGAGGCTGAGCTATGGGACAGATTTGTGCCAAAACTGGGACAGCAACATGGAATGAATTTATCCCAAAACAAGGGCAGCAACATGGACTGAAGTGGGGACATAATTTGTGCTAAAACAAGGGTGAGTTGTGAACAGATTTTTGTGCTAAACATGGCTGAATATAGGGACAGATTTGTGCCAAAACTGGGACAGCAGCATGGACCGAACTGTGGGCAGAATCGTGCCTCAAATTGGGGCAGAGATGCGCTTAAAAATGGGGTGAATCATGGGTGAAAACTGTGCTGAAACAGGGAGCAGCAGTATGGACAGCATTTATGTTAAAACAAGGGCAGCAATGGGGCTGAAATAGAGGTGAATCTGTGCTGAAACGGAGGTAGCAATAGGGTGCAAACCTGGGGCAGCAACATGGACCGGGTTGTGAAAGAACTGGGACTGATTCGGGAGGGGAACCATGGACAGAATTGTGCTAAAACAGTGGGGCTGAAATGAAGTGAATAAACTGATTTTTATACACAGAAATAGGAGCTGAAATGATGTGCAAACAACTAGTCCTCCCTATAGATCTGCTATACACAGTTCACACGTATGAGAACAAATAATGCACAAGTACCCTACAAACCAATACATGCAGCAGAAATCTGTTATAAACAGTCCATACATATGAGAATAACTCATGCACAAGTACCCTACATACCCCAATATGTGCAGCAGACTAAACGATGAAGTAGTCGCTGTGAATAGAGATTACCAGATGCACGGAGTCTCGCCGGAGTTAGATCGGGTTGTGAATTTTTTGCCGGATTCAATCAGCCCCCTAGTGATGACAAAATGGTGGAGGACCGGAGGTAGGAGTCGGAAGTAGAAGAAGAAGAGGCACGGTTATGGGTTGGGGCAGATTTCCAAATTAGAGGGT
Source organism: Tasmannia lanceolata (assembly GCF_043159265.1). Classification (NCBI taxonomy): domain Eukaryota; kingdom Viridiplantae; phylum Streptophyta; class Magnoliopsida; order Canellales; family Winteraceae; genus Tasmannia; species Tasmannia lanceolata. The sequence goes on along the minus strand of NW_027518731.1, from coordinate 2,473,866 downwards.
AGCTCAGGTGGCTGTTATGGAATAAAGTAGAAGAAGAGGGTTTTGGTGTTAGAGATGAAGGTGGAAGAGATGGTGGTAGAGGGTTTAATGGATATCGGTTGAGATAGTGGGTTTCGGGCTATGCTAAGGAATGGAAGGGAGCCCAGTTAGGCCATATGCAAGTGGGAAGGGGATCAAATTTTTCTAAGGTAGGAGGGAGTGGGAATTCCTTTGTTTTTTTTTTTTTTTATCTCCTTCCCTCTGTTTTCTCCCTACGAGAATGAGTTCTCTCTTTGTGTTCTATCCCTCTCCTCAATCCTTCAATTAAGGGTAGGTTCAATTAAGAATCAAAGCCTCTTTCCATAAAATATTAGTTGTTCCCTAAATAGTGTATAGAAGATGCCATCCACATTTTGCAAAGCAATTTTTTATTTTAGCAAATGTGATGCAATCATTTTAAAATTGATATTTTAAGCATGCACTCATCATTATACTATTTCTCAAATTGAAAACCGTATGGCTCCATGCAAGGGAAGAAGAAAAATACTACCTTTCCAATCACCATGCTTCTCTTTTCTTTCTTTTCTTTTTTTTAAATTGCTATTTTAAACAACACCACACCCATTCCCATGTTCAAAACCATGTGGCTCCATGTAAGGGAAAAGAAAAAATGCTACCTTTTCAATCACAACATGCTTCCCTTTTCTTTCCTTTTTTCCTTTTTTTTTTAAATTGCTATTTTAAACAACACCACACCCATTCCCATGTTCAAAACCGTGTGCCCTCTTTCAACAAATTTTTTTTTTTTATATTTAGCTTTAATTAATAAAATACCCCTCCATGAAGTGTTGTACAAGCAACCCTTTTCTTCTCTTAAATCATTTGCCATATGATCTAGACCGTCCAAGCAATATGCCATTGCATATATGGATTGCGCCCCCTTAAATCATTCCTCTATGACGATCCAGACCATCCAATTGATGGGTCCCAACCTAGGCAGGTTGTGTCCTCCTAAATTATTTCAATGGGCTGATCTGATCTGTACAATTGATGGGCTGAAATGTAAGTTGGTTGCACCCTCGAAAATCTCTTCTATGGGATGATCTGAAGCATTCAAATAATTGGCTATCAAGTGATAGGCTTGGATCACTCATAATGTGGGCCCCCTGAGTCTCTCCCATTGGATGATCTAAACCATCCATTTGGATGATCCATATTGCAAATTAGTTGTGCCACAAAATTAATTCTAATTAGAATAATTTCAACCATCAATTTGACGATCCACAACTTCAAAAATCATTTTCAAGAATGGTTCGGATCGTTTGGTGGGCCTCAACATGGAATAGATGTGGACCCAAATTATTTCGATAGAATGGTCTGAACTGGTTCATTTGATGCAACATAATGTAGATTGGCTGCGCCCCTCTAAATCATTTCTGTAGGCTTATCTGAATAACTCAACTTGATGATCGTAACAAAATTGGTTGTTAAAACGACTTCTCTGAGATTTTGACCGTTCTCTTGATGGTCATCTTTAGGCGTTGGATCGAAGTAGTTCAAAACTCATTTTTCACTAAAACAATGTGCGGGCCCCCCTGTTTGATCCAAATCTAAACAAATGCTCAAGGCGGGCCCACCAAACGGATCCAAATTCTCTTTTGCTCGGATTCTTATGAATAATCTCTCTCAACACTTAACGGAAAAAATGCGAAACATGGCGGAGATGATTGGATGGGGTTTTGCCCAAGCATAGCGAACTTGGGTCCGATCAAAATGGGGTGTCTACAATGGGAGAATATTTGCTCCATCTGTGGCTCTATTTGGATAGTGTGGATGAGTCACATGTTGTTTTTGCATGTCTTTGCCTATAACAGGCTCTGTAGGGTAGGACTCTTAGTCTAAAGATGCTAGCTTTCGAGCCTTGACTTGTAATCTTTTCTATTTATTATTATGAATCTGGTAGGGGTCTGCCTAACCCCAGCTTGCCTATAAAAAAAACAAAAGAAACTCAGGTGGGGTTCAACCTGAAAAAAAAAAAGTGTTGGGTCAGGTTCGGGTTGAGCACTTAAATTTCCGGTAGGGGTACAACTCAGGTGGGGTTCAACCTGAACAAAAAAAAAGTCGGGTCAGGTTCGGGTTGAGTTCAAGTGGGTTCGGGTTGAAGACTTGGGCAACCCGACTCGAGTAAAACTCGGGTTAGGTTCGGGTTGATTAAATGGTTCCTTGGGTCGGGTTCGTGTTGGCCTGAACCCGACATGAGTTGCACCCCTAATTTCCGGTCTAATGGTAATTCAGGTGATATTATATGATGTGTGACCCAAAAAATCATTCCCGAAGGATGATCCCAACCCTGCGATCTATTGAATTTTCCATAATATGCAGTCCCTCAGTAGAGGATCATCGTAAAAGAAAGCCCCTGCTAGTGGTGAAGAAGTTATGTCGTGTAAAAGAATCCAATTTTTAATGATCCAAAAGGCCCTTGTCACGCCATAACATCCACTGGTTTCCTTTTTCTATTCAATGCAACTGATCCTTGGATAGTTAAATAAAAGGAAAATGAGAAAAACAAAAACAACTACTAAAAGTTGGGGTACACTCGGGTGGGTGCAACCCGATTTAAGATCAATCATATTTTGGGAGGTGCTTTTTGTTTCCTTGTTTTTCAGTCTTTTCTTACCCTCTCCTTACTTGGTCGCTCTCATGTGGATCGCTCTCCTACCCTCCCTCAACATTGGGGAATTAATATTTTAGGGAAAAAATTCGTGGTAGCCAACACAAGACCTAATTGTGCGAAAGTGATTATTAGAGAAATGATATACCCATCCCTTTTTTTACCTTGGGACAGCCCCTTGTAGTGTAAAAGAGTAGGAGCTTTTGTAGAGACTTTTGCATACAGGTGAGAACAACTTCCTTAGATGAGTTAAATGAATAAGACAAAATCTGCTGAAAAGTGCACCTGCATTTCTGCTCTCTCATGCAATAGTAAGTCGTGAAGTGCCTCTGGGAAAGTCCCCTAGCAAATCCCTATATGTACAGTTAAACACATGGCATACTATAGAGAGTTGTTACGAACAAGAAACCAACAATTAACTACAAATTCAGTTTGTTTTAAAAAAGCTTGGTTGCAGTTTAAAATTGTTACATGTAGGATCTATTTGGATCGCACGAAACAATTTCTCAAAGAAAAATTTATGTCAGGAATTTTCTTTTCACGATTTAGAGGAAAATGATATGGTCATAGCTTATTTATAGGCATAAATTATAAACTGAAGTAGAAAAGCTTGAACCTTCTGTTTTAAGTTACTTTTTTCATGCCTAATCAAACCATGGAAAAGCAAGAATTACGGAAAAGTTTTTCTTTTCCAAAAACTTCCACAAATTGAAAATGAACCTTAATATGAATACATCAAACTTGATGCAAATAAAGAATGGGAAATGTTATCAGCACAACCATAAATTGATATTTGCACAAACCATCTTGTCTTTTAGCATTCAAAAAGCAATCAAAAGGTTACTACATTTCCCAAAAAGCTCTCTCGAGCCAATTAAAGAAGAATAAAAAGGTTGTTACATTTTGCAAAAGGCTCTCACGAGCCCATTAAAGAAGAAAAGACAGTTGGGTTTGTGCAAATATCAATATATGGTTGTGTTCCCTAAAGCAAATTGTATACACTTACACCCTTTATAAGGGGTGTAAAATTGTCTGTAGAAAACTACCTCTTTCTCTCTATCTGAAAAACCCGTAGGGGACTCCTCCAATCCCCAACTTACCTACCAAAAATAGGAACAACTACACTTACACAAGCACTCTTTCTTCAAACTTGTAGAGATGATCCTTTCACCACCTGATAGCCTTCTTCTTCATGCTCTTGGCTGGAATTGTGTAGCAACGTAGACAAGGGGTGCCAATATCAAATATGTATGCTTTTGGGCCATTAGAAATTTAAAAAAAAAACCATAAAAAAAAGAAATGAAATGAGGCGTGTAAAAATCAAAAGATAGGGAAATGATATCGATACTCCAATGTTTAATATATGTGCGGTCCTGGGTGTCTTTTCTTTTTTATTACGGTTCTCTAAAACCTCTTACAAGGCAATTATAAAAGAAAAGTGAAGGTAGGAGGAAAAACACTGCAGGGACTAATGTAAGTGTTAATCGTTTTAGCAATATCACAATCGGTTATCATAATCTTAAACCAGCAGGGACGTGTTTTTCATCGTTGTTTGTCAAAGTTGCGGGCCGTACAAACGAAACTTGGCTGGTCCGAGGAAAGTTCCTCAGACCCGTGAGGAAAGTTCCTCAGACCAACCCTGGTTGCTAAAAAGTCAGCATGGAATTGATATTTCCACACCCCCACACTCTTTGCTAGGAGTGTCCTTATAATCGACCTGTTCAGCTTGAGACTTTGTCAGACCAGATTAGCCATGAATCCGGCTAGATCAAACCCTAGCTCAGAGGGCCACGACGATGAGCAGCAAAAGAAGATGGAAGCGTTCTTCTCTTTGGGAATCTCCTGCGCAACTGGCATTATCGGACTCCCCCGTGAGAAAGGCAACCATCATCCCATTTTCCACATCGCCATCTTCGCTATCCTCGCTTCCTTATCAGCTTCTATTTTTTCACTTCTAATCAATGGTCACAACACCGCCGCTCGAATCTCCAGCAAAATGGGTATCTTCCTCTCTTTCATCTCCCTGTGTTCTTTGCTCTCTACTGAATTAATGGAGGAGATGACGCCGTGGGTTATTGTGGTTTTCGCTCCTTGTCTTATCCCTCTCATCTTTTTGGGTTTCGACTTAAAAGATGTGGTGGTTTGTTCAACAAGAAGATGCGACTTGGAGAATCAGTTGGAAGAGAATGGTTTTGATAAGCTTTCCAAGAGGAGGTTTTTGGCAGAACTTTCAACGAGGAGGCTTTTGGTGGAGCTTTCCAGGAGGCTTTTGGTGGAGCTTTCCATGAGGGAGCATGTGGGGAATGGTGTTGATATTTCAATTGTCGATCTGCTTTCCACAGGGAGGAGGGATTCGGTGGAGGGGAAGGATTTGGATATCTCAACCGTTGATAAACCTTACACCTTGAGGGATTTGGCACAGGAGGAGGAGGAGGAGGAGGAGAATCCTACCTCAACCGTCGATCAACCTTCCACGATGAGGGATTTTGATAAGGTTGAAGATGTTACTGAGATGATGAGGAGAAGAAGAGGGAAGAGAAGAGTGAAGAGAAGGTTGCCTTCCACAATGAGTAAAACCATCTATGCGGAGAATCCTCCTGTGATCTCTACCGTCGATAAGCCAGAGAAGGTTGTAGATGATGTTGAGATTAACGCCAAGGCAGATGAATTCATCCCTAGGATCAAATTGCGGAGCTTTGACAAAATCTTTAAAAGAAAAATACAGGGCAAATTGCAGAGGCTTGAGGAAATCAAGAATTACACGGACTAGCTCAGATCGGAGAAGCTTGAGAAAACTAATTGAGCCCCCTCTGTTAAGATATGTGTGATCATATGTGGTAGAAATTATTGTTGGATGAGATTAATTAGAATATCTAGCTTGATTAGAAAGTTGGATTGGATTAGGGAAGTAGATTGGATTAGGATAATCTAGATTAAATCTTATCTTTATCTTCTTTTATATTTATCTGTAAGTGCTTATTTAAGCACACCTTTACTGATTAATGATATATCAGAGATTAGAGAAATCCTAAATTTAACATGGTATCAAAGCGGGTCTATCCTACCCGGACACGGCCCTGACCACAACCACAGTGAAGTGTCCCTCCGGCGGACGGCCGATCTAGCCATCCGCTCGGCCTAATTCCTTTTCGTTTTCACTTTTTGTTTCCTACTGGAAGCCGATGCCCAATCCAAGTCTTGCTAGAAAGACTCCCCCAACTTCCTCTCCATCCATGCCCTGCACCATCATGATCATCATCAAGCTTGACGATCGTGTGTGTCAGATGAACCGGAGACCGCAACATGGCGTCTGGATATTTGATGGTGGTGAGCATCCTCCATCTTTCATGGCAAGTGTAAAGGAAAGCAGCAAGGTGTCGTTATCTCTTGCATTATGATGTGATGTGAGAGTAGGGTTTAAAAATGTACGGGCTTTAAAAATAAAAAAAAACAGGAGTTGGACTTTCGTAGTCCCATCCATTTTTTTAATCCCTTCTTTTCCTTTGGTAAAATAGTCTCCCAATTCATATTGGCACCTCTTCCTTTGCCATTTATCTAATTCTCACCCTACTGGCACTCCTTTTATTTTAGGAGTTCTCGTGCCTAATTCTCATCCTAATGATTTTGATAGTGGCGCTCTTGCCTTTGAAGAACTTGTTAAGCCCTTTCACATTGCCTTACGGAAAATTTCCTTCCCAACTATTGATATTTGCATC